>NC_046286.1:82053182-84453182 GCF_004115265.2 Rhinolophus ferrumequinum | reverse complement strand
TGGAAGGATTTTCAGATACAGCTGCACTGGGAGTCCTGTCGTCACCCCACAACGGGCAGGGGCACTGGCATCTAACACCAAGCGCAGTGAGAAGGTGTTCTCTAAGACCTCTTTGAGAGCTCGGTGCATGCTCCAGGTGACAGTGGACAATGCCAGGTTCCACCCGAGGAAGGTACTGCAACCTATGGCAGCAGAGTAGAGGGCTATGCCTGGGGGGAAATTGTTCTACCTTCCAACCATGAGTTTTTAAAAGGTGTGTAAGTCTCAGAGACCATATGTGAAGTCTATAGTGGGAAAGTCAGCCCCAGATCATTTTAAAAGGGATTCTGCCTACCAGGTCTCACTTGGAGGGTTGATAGGATCCCCAATAACAAGTCTGTATGGAGTGCGCAGAAAGAAAGCCCAGGTAGAGGTAGAACGAGCAGTTAGAGAGCAGTCATTGCCTGTGTATCAGCAAGTATGTTCAAATATTCCCAGTAAGGGACCACAAGTGTTTATGAAAGATTCAGCTTCCAATATCCCCAGGCCCAGGGAGTATGATGCCATTTTACTAGAGTACCAGTCCAGCCCAAACATCCCTGCCCCTCTCTCCCCGTACTCTGGTTAGCAAGCTGATGGGGGAGGGGGAGTAGAGTAGGACCAAGGAGTTTTGCCTTTTCTAACTGCAGAAAGCCTTTGCTGGGGAAGGGGGCAAGGCTTTAATTACAGATGGTCCTGTCTTACAATTTTCCGACTTGACAATTATTTGAAAGCAATACACGCTCAGTAGAAACCGTACTTCAAATTTTGAGTTTTGATCTTTTCCCAGGCTGGCAATATGCAGTTGGATAGTCTTTCATGGTGCTGGATCATGGCAGTGAGATATAGTTCTCAGGAAGGCTTGTGATCGGGAGGGGAAGCAATCAATTCTCTACGGTGTAGTAGCAACTGCATTTTGACTTACGGTGTTTTCAACTTATGATGGGTTTATAGAGAGGTAACCCCATTATAAGGTGAGTAGCATCTCTACTAAATTGAGAGCATGTCTTATCTCTTAAACCGTAGGGTTTTCTATTACCTGAGAAAGAACAAAATAGTTATGGGACTGCTTGAGTTGTCATTCTGTGGAAGAGGACAGTAGGCAACAAAAATGAAGTTGCTTTTATGGGTACACTCCATGAATCCTCTTTAGTCAATGTTGGAGGCACATATAGAGTTTAAATTCAGCTTCTGGAGCAGCGAAATCATTTTATCAAAAAATTGTATTCGTATTGCCCCAGGATTACAAATGTACAAAAAGGCCTTGCTGTCCGTATACTGTATTCGTTCATGTGGTTACACCAAATTTAGTTTCAGGCCAAGAAGACAGTTTCAAGGGATGAGACGGGTAAGTGCATGAACTAAAGACCAATGTGTAACCACAGCAGACTGTTGGAGCCCTTGGTAAATGTAATGTATAAGGCATGTAGGCTATATAAAGACCTACTACATCTTAATAACAAAAGAAAATAACATAATTAAAAAATGGGCAAAGGACCTGAACAGACATTTCTCCAGATGTACGTTATCTTCTTCGAAAGAAGGGAAACAAATAGAAAATAAGTGCATGAAAAGATGCTCAAAATCAGTGCTATCAGGGAAATGTAAATCGAAACCACAATTAGATATAATTTTATAACCGTTAGGATAGCGGTAATAAAAAAGACAGATAATAACCAGTATTGGTGATGATATGGAGCAACTGGAACCTACGTACATTGCTGGTGGGAATGGAAAATGGTACAGTTGCTTTGGAAAACAGGCTGGCAGTTCCTTAAAAATTTAAACAATTATGATATGATGCAGCAATTTTCCTAGGCGTATACACAAGAGATATAAAAATATATGTCCATACAAAAATATGAATGTTCATAGTAGCCGTATTCCTAATAGCCAAAAAGTGGAAACCCAATGTCTATCAACGTATGAGTGGATAAACAAAAGTGGTATATTCATAAAATGGAGTATTATTCAGTCTTAAAAAGGAATTGAAGTTCTGATATATGGTACAACATGGATGGACCTCATACTATGTAATATAAGGCAGATACAACAGGGCACATATTGTATGATTTCCTTTATATGAAATGTCCAGGAGAGGCAGATACATAGAAACAAAATGATGATTACTAAAAAGAACTTTTTTTTTTTTTAAATGAGGTGTGGGTAGGAGAGGGAGCTATTAAAATGTTCTAAAATTGATCATGGTCATGTTTACATAAGACTGTGAATATACTAAAAAACACCAGAATGTACCCTTTAAACAGGTGAACTGTACCGTACATGAATCAAAGATGTTTTATGTGGTCACTAGACTGGGAACCTCCTGATGGCAGGCGTGGAGCCAGCTTTGCACATTAGCTCCAGCCAGTGCCTCCCACACAGGCACGCAACAAATATTTGAGGGAACAGCACACTTTTACCCTGTAGCTGATGTTTATACAGTGCTTCATACATGTCAAAGCACTATTTTTCACTGACTGTAGCAGCTCCTTTGTGCCGCCTAATAACCCTGAAGGTGGTCAGGGTGATTACGAGACAGATATTCGCCCATGTTATGAAAAATGATTGGCTGTACAAAACATTTGTCTCCTAAATTTTGTCTGGAGACGCTGACACTCTCAGATTTGTCTGCCTTGCATTTCTCTTGCTTCTCTGAGAGACTGAATCCACTTTGTAGTACAATCATCCGAGTTTGGGGACAGGGATCCCAGACTGCACCCCAACAGTACAGCAGTTCGGGCGCTGAGGGGGCAGAAACCAAAGAGATTCCTTTTCTGAGCAAACATAGCGATGAGGCCAGTGGGACTTGAGCTTCGGGAGATTGGACTCGGTCTCCTCAAACCTCCTAGCCCGAATATTTGAGTTAGTGGGGTGTCCCATGACCTCAACAGCATTTAGTTTAAACGTCTTCCAGGCACTGAATTCAGGGTTCTAGGTATGAGTGGCCCCCCTCCCTGCTCACTTGCTTGGGGTAAAGGATTAGGCACATTTCTAATCTTTTAGAAAGATTAGGGGCCTTTCCAGTTGGAGGGGGACGGGACCGCATAGTTAAGAAAAAGTCTCTTAAAGCTCCCCCCACCCCCCCAAAAAAAAAGGTCTTCAGAGGGTTTTTCTGATTGGGACGAGGACTCCTACTTGGCTACAGAACCCCTGGCCACTGGACGGTCCTCTTTTAGGTCCCCGAAGCGGCCCAGAACTCTTGGCCGCCTTCCAAAGCGGGGCTGGGAGGGCCCAGGGGCACCCACTGCAGCCCCCGGGCGTGTCCCGCGGGGCGGAGAGCGCCTGACTCACAGCCGCCGGGGCCGGAGCGCAGGTGAGCAGCCCAGCCTCGCTCACGCGGCCGTCCCACCGCCTCCGCGGCGCCCGCGCCGCGCCCCACCCCTCCCCGCGCCGGGCCGGGGGGCGGGCGAGGGCTCGGTCCCACCGCCGGGGGGCACGAAAGGGGAGCTGGGTGGCGACGAGGGAGCCCCGAACGCGGCGGCGGAGCCCGGCCCAGCAGGGTGCGCGGAGGCGCAACCTCCCCGCGGGCGCCGGGCGCGCCGGCCGCGGGAGCCGCAGGTGGTTCCCGGGCCGGCCCTTTTCTCCTCCCCCTTTCCTTTCTTTCGCCTCCCCTCCCTCTCGCCCGGTGTCGGCGGCACTTCCCCCGCTTCCTCCTCCCTCTCCAATCGGGAGGGAGGGAAGGAGCCGCCGGCTCTTTCCTGCCTCCCTGCAAACTTCAGCGGGACTCGCGTCTCCACTCGCCGCCGCCGCGGTCACCGCGCCCCTCGCCCGGGCGCTGCTCCTGGCACTTCCTCCAGCCGCGCGGCCGGGGCACCCCGGCGGGTGGGAGGACGCCGCCGGGCGCCAGGCGGCCGCTGCTCGGACCGCCCGGAGCCCTGCCTCGCGGCTCCCCGGCTGCCGCTGGCCCCTCTGCCTCGCTGCCCGCCAGCCCGCGCGGCCGTCGGTCCGTCCTTCCCGGCCGCCTCGCCGCTCCCGGCCGGCAGCGGCCACCAGGCTTCCCCTCCGCGCCCCGCCGCTGCCCGGGACTTTCTTTGTGTTGGATGCGGACTCGCGCCCCGCGCCGACGGGGGGCGGCTTAAGGGCTTCGCCGGCCCCGCGCGCGAGCCGAGCCGCGCGCCGCGCACCATGCCCTTCCACCAGAGGACCGTGGAGCCCGCGCGGCTGCGCCGGCCCGCGGCGGCCGGAGCCGCGGACGCGCCGCTCTTCCGCTCGCTGGAGCAGGTCAGCTCGCACACCCTGGTCTGCCTGCTGGCGCAGCTCGCCGACCTGTCGCGCTGCGCCGGGGACATCTTCGGCGAGCTCCAGGGCCAGGCGGCCGCGCTGGGCCGCCGCACCGCAGCGCTGCACCGCCGCCTCGACGCCCTGCACACCGCCGCCGCGCGCCTCGACCACCGCCGAGTGAAAATCCGTGAGTGGCCGGCGGGTCGGGGGAGGGGAACGAGGGGGGGAGGCGCCAGGCGAACTGCTCGCTACCGCCCCCTGGCGGTCCCGGGCGGGCTCTCGGGCAGCCGCGCGGAGCCCCGGGGCCCCTGAGCCCTGGCGACCCGCGAGTTTCGGGCTCTCGGGTGGGGACGGCCTGACCCGAGACCCGGCGGCTGTGCAGGTGGCAGGCGCGTGTGGCGCTCTCCAGCTCTCGGATTCGGGAGGTTCTTGGCCGCCTGGATGGAGTGGGCGCGGAGGGTGGGAATTGGGTTGGCCCAGTCCCATTGCCTGGTTTTTCTCTCAGTTTGTCTGTGTGGGAGGCTGAGAGGAGACCCCGGTGCGCTGTGGACAGAGGAGGCGCCAAGGTCCAGCGCCTAGGGTCAGGGGAAGGTAGCCTGTTCGAGAAGCCGGGATACAACGTAGATAGGCGTATATAATGAAGACAGTTAAGACTTCCGGAGGATCTGTTTGTAAACATCTCTGGGCATCTCAGCGAGCATTGGGGCTGCTTGCCACCTCTCTGCCCACCGGGTACCTACCTGTGCTTTTACCTACAAACAAAAGTATGCAGACTTTTAATTCAGGAGTCTCTTATTTGGCGCTAATTTTTGTCTCTCTTCCCCTGCTCCCTAGCCCACCAGCTCTTAGTGATTCAGAGGGCCTTGACCTTGAGCTCAGACTCTGAATCCCATTCATCTTTGTCTGTCCTCCAACCCTGAAAATCAACTCTTGTGTCCTGACGTAGTGATCTCTCCAAGCACCCATTTCATTTCAGCAGCTTAACTAGCTCCAGTGAATGAAGTAACTGGAATTTCCCGCTGGCCCAAAGCAGAGAAACTTTCAGTGTAATGTTTGTGTGGTTTCTCCTCCGTTTAGTACACGGACTTGATCGTAATCCTAAGTGTAAAGAGTAAATTAGAGATGGATGATGGATTGAAGGGTGGGAGGGGAGGTGTTGGTGTAACACACGCGGAGATTTCAGCAGCTCTGGATGAAATATGGTCTTTCTTAGAACCACTTCATATGCAATCTCAAATAGGTGGTTTTCCACGTTTTCCCCTGCTAGAAAAACTTAGCTATACATTCCTTTAAACCGGAAGAGTTTGAGTTTTCAGTGCTTTAATACCGGTGAGATTGCTTGCTGTAATACATCTTTCTTCAGGTTGTGAAGTTGTCATGTGGTAGTTTGACGTTTTACAGTTCATCTCTTTGATTGTGCTGTCAACACTTCTTTATAAGTTGTGGACAGTTCCCAACTAGGGAGAGTCTCACTGCCCCCAACTCCAACCAACCAAAACAAACAGACAAACAAACGAAAAACAAAACAAACAACAAGAAAACAAGTCGGGGTGGAAATCAAAGTGGCCTCATACAGTTGGACACAAACACAATATATCTGCTCAGTGTGAATAATGACGTCATGCGTCTGGATATACTGCCCCAGTGGAATGCATGGCCATCTCCGTAATCACTAATTGCTTCTACGCCTTCTCTGTGTAGTGTTTGTGTGTGGGTGAAGGAGAATGTCACCCTTGAGGAACAGTTTGTTGAGGCCGATCTGCAAGGTGAACTGATCTATTGTGGGAATTAAAAAACAAGGAAAAAACTCCCTGAAGGTCAAGAACTCCTTCTTTTGCTAGTTTTGTTTTACATTTAAACATATCACTTTTCTTTCTTTGTATACATATACACCAATAGACTAATGTCCTTAGCCCAAATCCCCCAAATCCCCTAAATTAAGGTTGTCCTAACGAGTGCCTGCAATAACTCTTTTAAAAACTTTTCACAAGTTTTAAAATCTTTTGAATCTGAAATGGCTTTGATTTCACACTAGAAAACCTGACTCATCATTTTTTTTAATGATCGAGAATGAAGGCTTTTATTGAATATGATTATGTCTGAGAGTAGAAGTGCCCATATAGAGAAGAAAGTTGAACTATAAAGACATGAGTTTTTGTAGTTTTTCATTTCCCCACACCTATACATCCATGTTATTTAGCTTCTGTTAGGATTTTTTTGAAAAGATGAGTCAAACCTTGATCCTGTGTAAGAGCTACATTTTGAAGTCATTTTGGTACCTTTTTAGGCAGGCCTTCAGAAAAACATTCCATTAGAATGGACAGGTAGACTTTTAGCCGTGGAGTTGACTGTAAAGGCTGTCTATTTCATTACCTCTTAACAAAAGAACACTGAGTCTGAGAGAGTTGAAGTGAACCATCCCAGGTTGTGTAGTGAGCTAATGTCACAGCCGGGCCTTGAGACCAGATTTCTGATTGGCTCACCTGCTACCCCACTGCATTTGTCTCTTCCTTTAGGGTGGCATGGAAATGGGAAACAAAGTTCAAATACTTTCCATAAACAGTTCCAAGGATAACTATGACTCTTTTCATCCTTCTTGTCACAAACTTTTTTTTTTTAATTAAAGTTTATTGGGGTGACAATTGTCAGTAGACAAAGTTACATAGATTTCAGGTGTATAATTGTGTAATGTATCATCTATATCTCAAATTGTGTTTGTTTGTTGAGTCTCTACCAATAATAAAGGGTGTGAGTGGAGCTATTTCCAAAACCTACAGACTTTATCTTTGCAATACAGAAACAGCATGTTAATCCTGTGGGCCAGCCCTGCTGGTCTCAATGATTTTTACGGTGTATTTCATCAAGTTTGCCATTCCTCAAAATCTTACAGGTAGAAAGTCACTCGAAATAATTTTGTCACAAGCTGGGGAGAATGCACATTACACTTCTTCTCCTACTCATCCTTAAAGCCTCTGTTGATGCTTTCCCTGACACCCCAATGTTGGAGAGAATGCTCCATGGCCTCCAGGGTGGATATCAGATATGTACCGCCATCACTGCCTTTACCAGTGTGGACTGAAACTGTGTATTCAGTTCTGCTCCCTTCTGCTAGATAGCAAACTCCCTGAGGTCAAAGATGGCGGTGTCTTTGTTTTTCCAAAGCTCACGACAGTGCCTGGAATGTGATAGCTCAATAGGTATTTGAGCTGAACAAATATTTAGTTTCGTAGTGGTCAGTGTCAGGAAGAATAACTACAAAAATTTTCAAGAGGAACTACTATACTGACTGCTGCAAATCTAAGTGAGTAAGACAATTACTTTAAAAACAAATGAAACAAACTTTCTACCCCTTTAAGGTTTTGTGCTTAACTACCTTTCTATAAAAGTCAAACTTCATCTATTTTGTTGACACAATAAGTTCTCTTTGAAAATACTGACAGCCAGAAATGTGCATAGTTACATCTCTCTCTGTAAACAATCAAAACAGACTTTGCTATGCAGATATCAATAGACACACAACCTAATAGCCCTGTTTTATTTTTAATCTCCATGTGATTTCTTTTCGTAATTAAAAATAGCACTATACTTATGTAGTGCTTTTTATGGTTGAAAACATTTTTCATATTCATTATTTGACACAAAAACCTTATGAGGTAGTAAGCCCAGGCTGTATTATATCCATATTACATACAAAGAAATGGGAAGTTCTGGAACTAATAAGAGGCATACATAAGACAGACATTGAGTCTTATATCTAGACCCAGACTCTTTCCACTTCACCTTAAAAGTACTTTGTTGGTGAATGTGAAATGTAATTAATTATTGAAACAGAAGAAAAGATGACTTGCTGGCTTTTTCCCTTTGAGTTCCAGAAAAGCAGATTCCCCCCCCCCACCCTTAGACTCTAGAGGTGTTCCAAGTTTAGGAAGGTTTGTTGTGTTGCACAATTCTGCGGGAGCACCAGTCACACCTTAGTGTGTGTGACTGGTGCTCCCCTAGAGTTGATGTGGTTTTCAGACCGTGCATCTGCGTCTGACAGACTGTGAACAATTTTTATAGGTTAGATGAATCGTGTTGAAGATAGCTGGTTGGCAGAAAGATTGCATGGGCACTATCTCTGCATAGACAAGGGATGAGTTTATAGTGTCTGTGTTAGGCAGACACTGCAGCCTAATACTTTCTGGGTAGTGCTCAAGCGGCATTGTTTTACCCCACAAGGGACTGTGTCTTGACCCATCCAGAGGGTTGGCTGGTCTCAATGCCAGAGTATCTTGGCTTCTTCCTGGGAATGAACCTTTTATGCAAGGTGCTTGTCAGACTGTGAAAGACAGAGAGGTAGAGGCTTCACTGCACTTCTAAGCACAGGTTATGTTTGGCTTTTTGTGCCTGTCTGCCTGCTGATAAATGTTTGTGTTTCTAGTGGAGTTGGCATACGACTTGCTTTCACTGAAACACACCACATACTAGGGAGGATGTTTGTGTGGGAATACGGTCTCCACCCATCTCTAATCCCCGGAAGGTCTCTAAATGTATTAACTGAAACTGACAGCTGAGTGGCCGGATCGCACCCCAGGCTAGGGAGGCCGTGTGAGATGAAGCAGTGGCTCCCACACTTGCTTGACCTTAAGAATCACCTGGAACTCGTGTTAAATGTATGGATTCCCAGACTCTTCCAAAGCCCTGTCTCCGGTCTGTGCAATGAGGGCCGCTGCCTTGTTCTTCGAGCACTTCAAGTCCATTGAAGTAGGAAGGGAAAGCTCATTGGGTTGGGACTCTGGAGCTTTGAGTCTGGTTTCACCTCTGTCATTTTCTGACGCAGATTTTGAGTAGTTTATTCAACACCTCTAGACCTTAGTTTCCTTGGCTGTAAAATAGAGACTTTGACTAAATTAACCTCTCTTGGTCTTTCTAATGTGGGCATTTTGTAATTCTAATGAGGGGTTACTATTTGAGAATAGCAGTAGCTCAGATGACCTTGTAAATATAACTTTGATCAGTAATCATTCTCCGAGTCTTATGATTAGGGATTTAAAGACAATCTTTGTGTCTGAAATAAACTTCGTGACCAAACAGACTCTTGCGACTCGCATTTTGCTGACACGTAGCAGCTGGTGTGTCGTGTCTTGAGGGGTGAGCCATTTTCCAAACAGACCAGGCAGGTACCTGTTTCAGATTTGTGTATATATATCCTGCCCACGGTCCATCCATGGCTTCCTCAGCATCCTTAAAAAGTGCTAACATCCATGGGAAGAATTATTTAAATACTTTTGCCATGTGTCAAAAGTATTTCCAAAAATTGAGTTACGGTTTTAAATAATGAAGGTGTATCATTTAAGCCAAAATTTCAATTTACTCATTGACTCTTGGATGTTAAAAATATAATTACTTGGCTTAAAAAGCTTCCTACATTTAGATTGAAATGATTAATCTAGCAATAATCTAGTTTTCGTCTATAAGAGAAAAAGCCAATATTAAAATTTCATCTGTATGTATTGTTTTAGGATTGAGACTAGCAAATGAAAAAAAAAATAACGAGAGAGAAATATTTGAGGTTCTTAATATTTTGGAAGAAAATTCAGGAACAGAAAAATAATTGCTATTATTTTCCCTGGCTATCATTTTACTATCTTAAAAAAATACCAAGTTTTAAGTATAAAATAAAGTGGTTTGCACTTAAGTAGGCACCTAGTAGTCGATTCAATTATTTAATTCTGTTTCTCCTCAAATTGGTTTATATCCTGGAATGAACGAATTCTGTAGGATTTGAAGTTCAAAATCAACAGGATAGTGTTGATGGCATCTTCCGATCACATGTTACATTTGTTAGCAGCAGTTTAGACACATGTAGCAAAAGAGGTAGAGTTTCTGTTTTTGAATGAGGGCTCCTCTGAAAAAAAGGCCTGGAGACCCCAGCTTTAGTCCCTTTCCTTATGGATTAAATGACGTGTCTGTGAAAGCATTTAGATCACTTAAACAATGACATTCCTGATATCAATATGTAGGCAGCAGCACAATTCTGATTTCTGGTGTTGGGCTGTCTTTTTGGTAACTTTGTATTGCCTGATATTATGGACAACTAATGTGGGCTCATTTGCTACAGACTAGATACTTTAATACTTACAAGAGCTCTATGAGGTGGATACTGTTACTATTTCTGTTTGACAGATGATACAACTAAGGCACAAATAAATACTTTGCCCACATTCACAGCTAGAAAGTGATGGAGCTGGGATGTGAACAGACAGGTTTATTTTCACAGTCCATCCTGACCATTCTATGGTACTCTCTTCAGATTTTGTACTCAGGTGAGGAAAACCCACACCAAGAAGAGATGGCCTGTCAACTCTGAAGGGAAAAAAACTCTATGTCTTTTGGTCTTTCCCCCTTTTCTTCTCTTTTTGTTTTGAAACCTCTCAAACTACTGGCAGAGGGCCAAGAAATTTGAGACGTGTCTCTAAAGTACTTAACATAGTACCTGGCATACAACTATCATTCACTTACCATTTACTGTTGTTGTTTAGATGACAGAGACGGCTGAGTTAGCATCTGTGTGTACATTGATGTCCATGTATTACTACAGATGGCCCCGTCTGTGTGAGGCTGCTCAGCCAAAACCTAGAAGATGAAAGTTGACCAGGTCCAGAGGAGAGCTATGTCAGAGAAACATAAAAACAGTTCTGATTGGAAAACCAGAGAGTTTTGCCCAGGGAGACTAAAGTACATACATCAAGTATATGTAGTTCCTGACAGGAATGTGTGAAAGATGGTTGTTTCTTTCCGCCTCAGAGGGGTTTTGCTTGTGGGATTTGGGGGAGCCAGCCCTTCTCTTGGGGGCCTGTATGTAAGATGACCTCTTTCTCAAAGCCCTTTGCACCTCCATTTCCTCCTATTGTAGGAACTGCAGTCCCAGCTCGGCTCCCACTTAGCTTCCTGGGTTCCCCTTTACCCCAGTTGCTCCGGGGGCTACCAGAGTCTAAACCCTACTCCTACATGATTTCAGGTTCCCACTCAGAACTTGAGTGGCTCAGCTGAGACCTCAGCTTTCCTTGGGCATCTTGGAACTCAGAGTGATTGTTCGCACACTATTCCATTCATCTCGTGTTTCTCGCAGTTTCTGAATCATCAGTTGCCCTGGGGGCTTGTTTAAAAACAGATTCCCAGAGATCCTGGAGCTTCTGAGTCAGCAAGTCTGGGATGAGGCCAGGAACAGGCCTGGCTAACAGGTACCCTAAGGTGGTCTGATGAACCAAGGTTTGGAAACGCCAGTCTCTGTTGTGTTAGGAGTCTTGTCCATTGAGGGTGGCAGGATATTCCTCCTTCGTGAAGTATATTTTGGGTTACTCTACTAGTGCTGAGTTGTAAGGATAAACACTGAATGAGACAGGGTCCTTCCTTCAGGTACTTGTGTGGATGATTAGCTATGTAAGTAAATGTCAAGCAATACAATTAACCATTATATAACATAAAATCTGTTCTGAATTTTAAATTGCCAATTGAAATTGGATTTCTAGAAGATCTCTAATTTTTAAGACCTGCCTGTAAATTTGTGGTACAGTGGCAGTTCCACACATGTAAAATACTGATTTTAAATGTTTATAGCATACTTTATCTAAAAATGATATTCTAAAAAACAAATACAAACATTTCTGGAATGAGATTTTCTTTTTTTCCCCTGTGGCATGGTGGAAATTTCCTTCTGTTAGTAC
Organism: Rhinolophus ferrumequinum; assembly: GCF_004115265.2. Lineage (NCBI taxonomy): Eukaryota > Metazoa > Chordata > Mammalia > Chiroptera > Rhinolophidae > Rhinolophus > Rhinolophus ferrumequinum. The sequence goes on along the minus strand of NC_046286.1, from coordinate 84,441,234 downwards.
TGCTTTATTTTCACTTATTCTTCTGATTTGTTTTCATAAGAAATTTTCCCCCTGTAGAAAAGCAATGTCTTGCTTTGGGAGGACAGACAGCTGTTTCAGGTTTTTCCTATAGGGAAATCCTCTATTATGCTTTCTTCTGCTTCCCCCATCTCTCCCCTGATTAAAAGCTGGTAAACTTGTTATCGGTAGTATGTAGAGGACCATGTAATAATTGGCTGATTTAAGTTTCAGTAACACATGGTAAAATATAACGGGGGCTTTCTAGCTGACAATGTTGGGTATCTGATGAAATGTTATGAAGACTCAGAGACCCTGAAGTGGAGCAAAGGAAATTAAATTAAGCAGGGGCTCTGCTATCTGTGTACAATCAAATTATGCCTGATTATGCTGGCATCTGAGGACTACTGTTGAGATCACTTCGGTTTCCCAGCCCGTGGTCTGGCTGCTGCGACCACCATCTAGGCAAGGACATTACCCTCCATTTCTCAGAGAGTGACAGTTGTACTCATAGGCTGGCTGGTGGCCTCTCACACAGCACCAGGCAGCCTGACTGTGCAGTCTGGGTTCCTTCACCTCCACGTTACACTGCAGCTGCAACACTCTGAGCATACATTTCCATTCAGTGATTGGTGAGGCAGTGCATTTCCCTTGTTGACAAAAATATGTGAAAAGCTCTGCAGAGAAGTGTCACTTCTGCTCTGTCCCCTAATGTGCATTGTCCTCTCCTCGCCATCCACCCACCAGAATAACTATTTTTTATTAGTTTCTCCTCATTCTTCCAGAGTTTCTTCATGCAAACATAAAAATATTAACTTGGGATTATTTTCCCTCCATTTGTCAAACACACGATTTCTGGATTATCCGGTTGCCCTTCTTTATTTGGATATATAAGAAAAATAAGATCGGTCACATTGAAGTGGATTGTTAATTTCAGCAATGATTTAGTCAAATTTTAAACTGGAGTTTCCCAAGGAATGATTAAGCTTTTCCCTGTATGAAGAAAGGAAAAGGGAGGAGGGACTTCTGTTCAATGTCTGTAACAACACAGGAGAAGTGGAGTTTATTTAAAAGCTGCCGTTTTGTGCCTTTTATCTGGACGTCCTGCATGCTGCATGTGAATTGCTTCCTGAATTGGGAGGGAGCCATTTACCATGATACAGGGCTGCGTGTGAATTTTAGGGTGGAATGTCTTACTCTGAGACAGTGACTGCATTACATAAATGAATGCATTTGAGGTCCGCTTGGTATTTGAATTTCACTGGGTGGGTTCTAACCATCTTGACTGCAGTGCCAGGGCTGCTACGAGAGAGCAGTGACACTGATGGATAGAACGTCATTCTGATGATACACTTAATGGATAATCATCATAATTTGCAAACTTGTAAAGTACAGAAAATGCAAAGAAGAGAAAGTATTGTGATCTAGAGAGCGTCCGTTTCCTCTTTATTTTGGTGACTACATGTGTATTGCTATGTATGGGTCTATGTATATGTAGGGATAGCAATTGGTAGCAGTTTCAACAGAACGGGGGACATCACTGTCTGTATATGATTCTGCGTCCTGATTGTTTTAACGCTTAGTTTATATTGTGAGCATTTCCCCCAGGTCACAGACCTCCAGAGGCGGTGCTAAACAGGAAGGCTTTGGAGGTCTCTCTCTGACAAGCTCTTGTTTTGCTTTGCCTCCCAAGTGAAGCCCTATTAATGTTCTCAGGAGCCTGTGTGTTCGCACCAGAGTTCTCAGTGGACAGAAGTTTCTTATTCTGGCGCTTCCTAGGGTTGCTTCTCCGTGTTTAGTTATTTGTGAACCTTTCAATTGCCCTCACGAGGTAGTCTTAAGAGAAGGTGTGTTGGGGTTCGGTCAGTTAGTCCAGGGGATTGTTAAGTCTTAGATGTTATTCCCGTCTTCTGGAAAAATGAGCTGTCATTTACATCCAAGATTGTTTACCCACAATGACAGTTCTCTGTGTCTTTAGAGTGAACAGATCATTGACTCAAAAGACATGTAGTTGTCTCCTTTCTTCCTTACTTGTTCTTTGGTTGAGCAGTATGCCTGTTGTACTAATAAATTGTGTTGCTTTATTCCCTCTGAAGTGAAAGTTCTGATTTTCCCTTAAAACAAAACCCCAAATAAACCTTTCCCTTCCCCCTTCATCAAAATGGTAATCAGACATCTGTCCCAAGGTTTGTCACCTTGGCCAGTGTCTGCTCCTGGCAACATATGGGGTCTGTTTAGAGCTCAACAAGGTTTAAAAACAAAGGTCTGTCACCTATCCCTTGTTGCAACTTTGGTTCTTGTTTTGTGGAAGGATGAGGATTAAGCTTGTTCCTTTTATTGTAAATCTTGGACGGTTTAATTGAAAAATATATGGTTTATAGAAAAATTGGGGGGACTGGGCAAATGTATTCATGATAATGGTGGCAGGGAATGAAGGTGTGTAATGGGGTGGGAGCGATGTCTTCCAGTGCCACTAGGACTTTTTACGTAATCTAAATATGCTGTTTGCAAATTGCAAGGTGTGCTCAATAATAATCTTAATAATAATTTATATTAACATTTGTGGGATGTTTATAGCTAACATTTATAGGCTACTTACTGTGTGCCAGTTTCATTTAATCCTCATAAAAACTGTATAAGAGAGACATATTATCACCCCCATTTTACTGAGTGGCACGGCGGGGTAATTTATCCAAGGTCACAGAACTGGTAGGTGGTAGAGCAAAATATGATACAGGTGAGTTTTGTGTGTAAACACTTTGAATAATTATAATTTTGTGAACTTTGAAGTTCATTTTAATATCGAGACATTTCTGAGCGTGGCCAGGTGTTGCTAGGTATTTTCCACTTTATTCTGGTTATTTTAAGTCACTGTGCCACTAGCCCAATGGCATGACCTCGTCTGGTTCTTTGAGTTGCACTGATGAAAGCTACTCTGGTCTCTAAATAGAGTGTGTTTGTCAGAGCTTTCCATCATTCCGGCCTCTTTTCCTCTGCCAGACTTTTCACGATCAGTGTCAGAAGATAGGTGATGTAGGAATAAATTGAATTTCTGGCTTACTTTTCTTGGCCACGTTAGGGGAAGTGGTTTTCTTTCCTTTCCCCCTCCTCGCCTCCCCAAACTTGCTGTGTTTCTATACTGTGACAGTGTAACATGCTATCTCAAGTCCATCCCTCCCGAGCATTGCTTAGTTAGTGATGGAGGACGAGAAGCCGTGAAGAGACTAGTTGGCTGATAGCTGCTGTCTCCTAGTACTTTTTTGCCTTTATTGATGGCAGGTACCTTTAACTACTGGTACTGGCTGGCAGCAGCAGCCAAGGGCATTGCGACTTCTAACCATTCCCTTAAACCAGCAGTTCTCCAAGTGTGATTCCTGGGCCAGCAGCATCAGCTGTCTCCTGGGAACTCGCTAGAAATGCAAAATCCTGGCCCCACCCCAGACCTACTTAAATGGGCCGTCTACCTGTCCAGGTGATTCTGATGCTGAAGTTTGAGAACCACTGTCTGCAGTATCAGCTGGCCGCCGGCCAGAGGAGTGAATCTGCTTAGAGACCTGCACAGCCTGTGCTATGCTTCGGACTGCGACTGGGGCTGCCAACACTCAGTTCCCACAGGGTTCTTTAAAAACGCTCCTGCTTCTGGTCCAGGACAATATGGGTTTATGAACTAATGCTTCATTACCGCTCAACAATGCCAGTCTGGCTGCAAGCGTCTCTGAGTCCCTGCCAACTTGGGCTTTAGAGGCACACTTGCTAGTGGGCCCTTACCGGTTGGAGATTAGTAACCTGGCCTCTGGAATTGTTCATTGTCCCCAGGCCTAAGGGCAGCCTCTCTGATTTCCCTTTTCCCAGGCACTTTAACAGCATCCAGAGAGCAGGGAGGTGACTCACCATAATCGTAGGGTACGGACATACTTTCTAAACAAAATCTGAGGGGAATGGATTGTACTTTCTAAATACTGATTACATAAAACCCCCATTTTAATATTTCAGTGTCTCCTAAAGTAACGTAACTAGGAAAGCTTGCACACATAGGACATTTTACTTGTGGATAGGACATAAACATTTGAATAAACATGAGAAAAATGTACAAGCGTAAATGTACTGAGTAATTGGTGTTCTGTTGCTGGTAGCAGAATCCTATTTTGCTTTGCTCAGTATAATTCAGCTTTTCTTTCTTATTTATGTAATCTATTCATACAGTATATAATCCACTATAATTTGGAGAAGTCAAAGATAATTGAAGCAATTAGATAAAAGGCAGCAAAGCATAGGGGTTAAAAGACAAGATTGCAGAGCTGTGTGACCTTGAATAAATTACTTGACCTCTCTGTGCTTAAGTTTTCTCCCCTGTAAAATGGGCACTAGAACAGTCTGGGAAACTGTTCTAGTCACTGTACTCATGGTTGTGCAGATAAAATGAGATACATAGAATACTGCTAAGCCCATAATGAACAATAAATATTAGTTGATAGGTACTTTGGAATGGCTTTTTTTTCCTGACTGTATTTTAAAATCTAAATGTAAATGAAATTAAGACATTGGACTAAAGGATTGGGCTTAATCATCTGATGGACTCCAGTAGTGTAACATTTCTAATGAGTGCGCTTGTGTTCTGGTTAATTGAGTTTTCTGAATAGCTGATGGTTACGTTTCATAATTGGGTTTATTGTGGGACTTCACATTATTGTTTGGAACGTCATGCTAATGCAGTTCTGAAGGTCTGGAATATTTGTTTAACTTGATTCAGCATGTTCTCCAAAAACTGTGTTTTGATTACATCTCTGATATGAGTTTGTTTTGATGTCATTTTCCTCTTTTCAAATTGAGATCAGCTAAAATCAAGTTAGTTATGGGTTTTGGTTTGTTGAGTTCCAATGAGTTGGTTTTATCACACATGTGATCTCTTAATTTAGAAACCTGTCAAGTTATAATAGTTGATTTGCAAGTGGTTAGGAACTTGTAATACATTTTCTCTTTTAAACCATGTTTCTAAACCATGACCAGGCATAGGGCAGCCCCCTCCCAAGCTTGTCCGACCTGAAATAGACATACCAGCCCTAGAAGGCCACAGATCCTAATCATCATAAGAATTTTCTGTTGGGAAAAAGCCGATACATGACAACCATGATACAAGATCACATTTTTCTGCCCTTCCCATCCCTTTCCCTAAGCTGTGTGACCCTGGCTTCACCTATAACATGAATGATTTGGATCGGCCTCCAAATTCCTTCTCTTGGCGGGAGTGGACTTGATGCTTTCATGACAGCGGGATGTGTAAGTAGAAAGCTTTGGAAGTAGGGGATAGGACCGTCTTGAGAGTACTGGTGTGTGAGATGGAGCGCTTTCGGCCTTGTGCTCAGAAGACTCTGGGCTGTGTGCATTCATTACAGGTGAGAGCTCCAGGCCAGGTGAGGGAAGCTGAGCCACCAGCCACCTGCAGGTTCACGTGGGGCAATTGGAAACTATATGCAGAGCATTCATATCTGTGGGGAAGGAGGGGGCTGCTTGTACTGCCTCCTCAAGTCGTTTGCTGGGAGAATTTAAATGGATTTGGGTTAGCAGTTTTATCAGTTTTAAAAGGCCACTTAATTTTTTTTTTTTTTTTTGCTTTTACTTACCTCTGTTTTATGTAGACATGCATTTACATTTGATTTCTGTTGAAAGATTGTAGTTTTTTTTGTTCTTTTTTTTTTTTAACAAACAATATGCAAAGCATTAAAGATCCTTTGCACTTCCCCTGTGGATTCTCTGTAAAAGGATCTGAATTGTTTATAGACTCCAACACACTTTTGGTCAAGTACATGTTTTTCAATCGTGTTGAACATGTAAAGAAAAGACAGACTTGAGCTTGTTAAAAAATTATTCCTGTCAAGTCCCATGTAGCTTCACATGTCAAACATGACTTGAAAATGTTTTCCCCAAGAGGCCATGTCTTAACAATTTATGTTCTTGAGGGAATTCCTTGGAAGGAATTGAATTCAGGGAGGTCACATTTTTCTTTCAAGTTCGATTTCCAAAGTGAAAATGAACTTCTGTTTTTTAACTTGAACTTTGAAGAGAATTCAATAAAGAGCTTTTAGAACTGTGCAATAATTGTGTTATACGGAACTGGGCTTCCCCATCTCTGTAGCCAGAAATGAATCTTGACAGTTTTCTTTGTAGCTATAAAAATGAAGAGAGAATGGGAAGAAGAGGTAAAAAGTGCTGAGTCTGGGCAACTGTTCTAGTCACTCTAATCTTAGCAACACAAATGTCTGTTTGTATTAATGGGGCAGGACCAAATAACAGTGGTCTTTTTAAAAAAATATTCCTGACTCCCTCCCCTCCCCCACCTCCTCCCCAATCCCTTTGCTAATTCCTGACTTTCTCATTGAAAACATATGAATGGCTAAAATGGAATATTTAGCATAATTAGGAAATACACAGTTTTTATAGTGAAATGGCGAAGTGGTATATTGGGTTATTTAGTTTTTTCTTGATTACTTGGGCTACCGAGAAGTGGTAATAGGAATAATCGGAAATATTTTTACTGTACTCTTTTAAAGGAATATATTTCACGGTTTGAGTCATACTGTAGTACTTTAAGTCGAGCCACAGTGAATATCTGCTTCAGAAACGGTTGAAAGTGTGTTCTGAATTACTTATTAGGTCCCTTTTGTTCAGGTATGTCTTGTACTCCGTTTCATATTGGAAACAGACCGTATTACCGATGGCGTGGTGGGTCTAGACCAAGTGGAAGTATTCTTTTAATATATTGCAGTTTTTATTTTCTTGAGTTAGAGGTAATAAACATTTAAGATTTTAAGTGTTATTGTTGAGTGATAGGTGGTCAGAGGAAAAGCTGTGAAAAGGAAAGAAAATCCTTAGGAGGAAGCTGTGATAAAATTCTTTATTGACTAGTAGTCATTGCAGCACCTTCCAAGGTAATGTATTGTCCTTAACATTCAAAGGTGTAACTGCTATGGGACAGTTAAGCTACCTGTTCTGACTTTCCTTTAATATCTATAGAGGGTTTACCGTGATTCATTTCATGCTGTGCACATTTTCCTGGATGATGAGCTGGCTTGATGACCATGGAAACAAGCAGTGGGGAAAACCTCTGGATATGGGTAGTCATTTAAAAATCTTAGCTGATTTTTAAGAAGTTTACTTCCATGTCTCTAAACATCATGGGTTTTGCTATTCATTGGTTTTTTGTTGCTGTTTTACTTTTGTTTTACTTTTGTTTATACTTTTTTTTATACTTTTTTTTGGTTTTGTTTTGTTTTGTTTTTTTTAATACTTTTTTTTGTTTGTTTTGTTTTTTTGTTTTTTATACTTTTTTGTTTTTTTGTTTTGTTTTTTTATACTTCTGTTTTGTTTTGTTTTTTTATACTTTTTTGTTGTTTTGTTTTGTTTTTGTTTTATACTTTTTGTTTGTTTGTTTGTTTTTTTACTTTTGTTTTACTTTTGTTTATATATTGTCTTCTCAATGTGAGCGTTTAGCTCTTTTTTCCCTTCCTTCCGTTCACCGCCATCGTACGTGTATAACGCCCACCCCTCAGCCTCCCTGTACACTTCCTTATGGTACAGTTTTGTTTAGTTCAGCATTCAGCGTTTACATTATGACAGTGTATGTTCAGGGCAGAGCCATATCGTCAAACACGATTACTTTACTTTTTTACCTTTTGTTTTCCCTGGCATTAATGGTCCTTTTTGGCATGTGTGTTTTTATATACAGTGTTTCCCCGAAAATAAGACCTAGGCGGACCATCAGCTCTAATGCGTCTTTTGGAGCAAAAATTAATGTAAGACACGGTACTATATATTATATTATGTTATGTTATATTATATTATGTTATATTATGTTATTATATTATATATTATATTAATTATTAAAGACCCGGTCTTATTTTACTATACGTAATTATAGTAAAATTACTTACAGTAAAATAAGACCGGATCTTAAATTAATGTTTGCTCCAAAAGACGCATTAGAGCTGATGGTCTGGCTGGGTCTTATTTTTGGGGAAACACGGTTTTTGTTATTATCTCAACTTCACACTCTGCCCTGTCAGTGTCTTCTTTTTACTTTAAAATTTCTATCCATTTCATCTTTTTTGAGGAAGTTTCTCCCAGAGCTTTCTGATCTAATTTCATCGAGATTGGCTTTTCTCTGTGGCTAGTGTGTGGCTTTCACTGTGATCTTTACTGTCATCCCAGAGATTTCCTTTCTTCTGATGTCTGTCCCCTAGAACACCTTCTCCCTGATTGACTCCGTTTTGGTGAGGCTCTGCCTCTGGGCTGATTTTAGGGTCTGCTCTTTAATGCTGGTTTTTTGAAATTGTACAGTGATGTTATTTGGCGTGTCTGTGTGTGTTGTAATTATTATAATATTGTTGGGTGCTTGATGAGCTCTTTGAATCTAGAAACTCTTTTGCTTTAGTTCTGAAAAAAGTTTTTTACACTAATGCTTAATTTCCTCTTCGTAATTTTCTCTTCCTTGTGATTTCAGATGTTCGATCTTCTGGACTGATCTGTAAACTTTACCTTTTCTCTGTGGTTTTCCATGTCATTGTCTTGATATTTCTTACTCTTTCTCTTCCCATCCTCCTGTTGAGCTTTTCATTGCTGCTGTCAGGTTTTTAGTTTCTAAGAACTCTTCTTCGTTGTTGTTGTTCTGAGTGCTTTTCTCTATAACACCCTGCTCTTAGTTCATCACTGGCTCCTCTCCTCTTTATGAGCACATTAGTGAGTTTTATAAGTTTTCTTTTCCTTGAATAATGTTTGTTCCAAGTTGTTCTTTTTGTTTTGGTTTCTGTTTTAGTGATTTTCCTGAGGTGTCTGGTAGTCTTTGGTTGTCTGCTATTTTCTAAGTGGGGGAAGGAAAATGCCAATGGGAAGATCTAAGAGTTTGAATTGAGCTTGTTGACTGGGTGGGCAGATTTTGTGACTTTAGGACGTCAGAAGCTGGTCAGATGATCCAGAGAAAAACTCTTCTAATCTCTTAGGTGGAGGGTAAGTCCTGGCTGTCAGCTTCTTAGGGTAGAAAGAAGGCTGAGGGTCTGAGTGTTCAGAATGCATCCATTACTCCCTCTGCTTTTGGTAGGTTCTCAGGCGTGCCTTGTATTCTAAAGCCAGAAACCCCGTTTTCCCTCTTCTGAGAATTAACCCCCAGTCTTCTGCCAGGGCAGGTGAGGGATGGTCCCTGGTGGCTTGGAGAGTAACGTGGTGGGGATGTAGGGTTCAGACTGCTTCAGCAATTTTTAACCAATCCTTATTTTAGTGGTTCCCCCTTTCCAAGAAAATCAATTTGCCTTTATTCCAGCACTTATTACTGACAATTCCTGAGTTTTGAGAACTCTGCAGTGTAAATGTGTAGGTGTTTAGTGTTCCTCCAAGCTGCTTTAGGATTGGTTTCTCCAGTCCGCAGGCCTGTACTGCTAAACCTTTTTCCCATTCCAGTTTCTAAACATTTTCTTGTTATCTCTTTTCCCTTCTCCCCATCTTTTTAAAACAATTCCTTTGTTGCAGTTTTAGTGGAACTTTGAGAGAGTTCTGGATTTGTTGCTTGTGTTGCACTCCCCCTCTTTGCCTCGAGCCCCTTTGCTGTGTATGTCTTCTGAAACAGAACGACTTCCCCACATGCTTCATTTACCTTCCCTGCTCTGTTGGGACTTCTTCGAGGCATCAGACCAGAACGTAGGGGTCAGCTTTGAATTTTCCTTTTCTTCCTGCATTATACATCCAACCGGTGGACAATTTCTTCTTGAACAAGATCTCTCTTACTCTGTAGTATGAGTCACAGACCACCATGTTCCCGGAAGGACTAGAACGGAGCAGACTGGACAGGGCCCAGATGGACAGTGAGCTTCAATCCATTCTTACGTCTAACACCTTATTTGGAGCGTCCTCTCTGGTCCCAGGAGGAAAGATAGGAGCTGGGTCTTCAGGTTCTCTCAGTCTTTTTCTCTCAGGGCTGGATGATGTCTTCTGGGTGAAGAGGACACTCCACTGAGGGCTGATAGAAAGGAGAAAAACTGTGTCGATGGGTTTTTTGGGGGCAGTTTTGCCATGTCACCACCAAGGCTAGCATACCACTCCCAACATTCCTGAAACCAAATGTGTGGGTTTCCCCCTCACGTTAAGCAGTTCTGACACTAAGTACCTGGAGCTAGCGAAGACCCCACAGGTTAAGGGCTCAGCCCCTCCACACTACCCCTCTACTTCAGATGCCAGTTCCAGGTCCCAGGTAGTCACCTTTATTTCGGACCAACTGGCTGTAAATGGGAGGTTCTTGCAACTCCCTCCTCAGGTTTGATAATTTGCTTGAAGCTCACAGAATTCAGGGAAATGCTTACTTCACATTTATTGCTCTGTTATACAGGAAACATGAGAAGATATACATAAAGAGGTACTCCTGGCGAGGTCCAGAAGCGCCCTGAGCAGTGGAGCTCTGTCCCAGAGGAGTTGGGCTGTGCCACCCTCCCAGCACCCAGAAGCTCTCTGAGCCCCATTGGTTAGGGTTTTTAAACATTACATTGGCACAGTTGATTAAATCATTGGCAGTTGTTAATCGAATTCAATCTCTACCTGCTCTGTGTTCCCCAGAGGCTGGGGTCGGGCTGAGAAGAGTGGGGTGGGGCTGAAAATTCCAACCGTCTAATCACATGGTTGGTTCCTCTGGTAACCAGCCCTGTCTCCTAGAGTCACCCCATTAATATAAATTCAGATATGGCTGAAAGGGGCTTGCTGTGCCTCACAAAAGATGCTCCTCTCACCTCTATCACTCAGGAAATTCCAAGAGTTCTGAAAGCTCTGTGCCCGGAACCCAGACTCAGTATATATATATATATATATATATATATATATATATATATCTTGTGTCTCAGGATCACCACCAGATACAGGTCCCCGTATTATATGTAACCCAGGCCTTGGCATTTCGGGGCCACCTCATTTCAGTAGTCTTTTAAGAGTTTTCCCTCTTCAGTCATTTTTTGGCTTATCAAATTTATCTTGCACTTTGCTTCCAAATGAATGTTCCGAAAACATGCTTCTTCGTGTCACGTTCTTAGTTGAAAACTTATTACCTGCGAAATAAAGTCTAAAGTCTTGACATACAAGGCACTTTCTAAGCTGATATATGACTGTTCGTGGTGAACAGCCAGGCTTTAGAGTTCCATCCCTTTGCTGACTTTGTGACCTGGGCCCAGTGCTGTCATCTGTCCTGGTTTCCTCCTCTGGCACCTGGGAGGATTGTATTATCCAGATGTGGTGACGATCAACTGAGATAAATCTTATGAAAAAATGTTATGAGCTGAAAGTCTTACAAAGATCTAACTTATTTTTTTATTCGTATGAATACATGGCTAAGTGCATCTCCTATTTTCCTCTAACAGTGACCCTTCCCCCCACTAGGTAGGATAGTTTGTGACAGTTCTCTGACTACAACTTGCTCATTATTGCCCCCGTACTTCTGTTTATGCTCTATGTGGACAACTGGATCAGGGATCGATTATTTTAGACTGACATCTGCTTTGGTGGCTCAGTGCCTCAAGCTTGGTGCCTGGGCTGAGCATATATGATTGAATGTGAGAACGAGGCTTCTGCTTATATTCCACACTAGCATGATCTGCTCTTTCCACTCTGTGTATCTAAAATGGTGCCTGTATTGCTGGGCTGAGCTCAAAATCCCTTTGGAAAATTCCAAATGTCTTTCTTTTCTCCTTAAATAATAATAAAAATGAGAAAATGGTTTGCTTTTCATGTTCTATCTATCTATCTATCTATCTATCTATCTATCTATCTATCTATCATCTATCTATCTATCTATCTATCTATCTATCTATCTATCTATCTATCTATCATCTATCTATCTATCATCTATCATCTATCTATGAGGTCCAGCTAAAATACACCCTCTTCAAGAACATCCTTAAGATTCTGTACGTGCAGCACTCACCATGTTCAGATACAGGGATCCAAATGTGGTGGTGACAATGGGTGAAGTTGAAACAAGTGTTAGCATTTTGAAGATTACATTCCAGTGTTTGAGACGGTGACACTTAGGCAAGTTATATCACCTCTCTAGGCCTCTGTTTCCTCATTTGAAGAGTGGGTAAATGAAATGACATGATCTCTAGAATCCAAAGTGAAGAATAGAGGGGTTTTGTTTGTTGTTTTTCAATTCCTAAGCAACTGCACAAAATGTGGTAGTATGAATTGGCCTCAGACAGAATGGATGAGTAGGGTAAGAACTGAATTTCTGATGATTTCATTATACAGTATGACTTTGGTTACTGAATGCAGCTGACATTTCTTTATTTTGGGTAATAAAAGGAAGTTATATTGTCCTTGAAGCCCTGCTTAAAGTAAAGACTGTCCATGCTGTTTTAATATTTGGCATATGTCCGTTTAATGGGTTCTTTCTGAGTGGTCCTAAGTTTTTCACATAATCTGTAGCAAAGATATTAGGATTTTTTTTTCTGATTTCAGAGGAAGAGTTAAATATCAACAGTTAAAATTGTAGAACTATATAAGTAATGAACTTCATAGTCCTGTTCCACAGATGTAACTACTATTGGCAGTTGATGTATAACAGAAGGATTTGAAAATCACAGATGCTTGCCAATTATCAGTACCTCATTTGATATTTCCCTTTCTAAATTAATGTTACTGAGTATACGGAAAAGATATGAAAGTACAGAAGATAATGAATAAAATAAAGATACTTTCCTTGAGCAGGCAGTTATGGGTTTGAAATTCTTTCTGTTAGCTATTCTGTGTTTTGACTTACTTGGGATTTGGTGAGTGAATGGAATTCTAGAAGAGAACTGAAAACATTGTGGTTGACCAAATGTTGACATTTTATCTGCCTTTTCTTTCCCTGTTCTTTAGAGTAATGTCTCAAGTATATGCATTTCCATTCAGTCCTTCCTACGAGGAATCATGTTGTGTCGAATGATGGTTATGTGGTCCTCCTTAGTAGTTTTCATATACGACTGTCACTGGATGTTTTTTGCATTTCTCATATTATAACATGAAAACCCAAAATGTTGGTGTAGCCTAGAAAGCAATTCTTAGTGTTGAACTTTTCTGTTATTTCAAGGTATCTTTTAACAATACTGAAGGTCATTTCATTGTTTTGTTTTGTTTTTTTCTTTCTTTCCTTTCTTTTACCTCCTGTTGACCAGCTATGGAAAGAAATAGTCTTGAATTTCAGTAAGAAGGATGTTGTCATATGGCAGAATATACCTTTTAGAGTCCTAGAAAAAGCCTTCAACTAGGTCATTGATGTTGTCAATTGTTACGGGACGTTGAACTCTGAAAGAGGCCAGGAGTAGGCATTTTAAAATTCTACTTCGGTTTTCTTGTGATGCTTATGCTGTGAATTACGTTCAGAGATGGGACTCGGCGTCTCTGTTCCTGCATTCTGAGCTCTTCTAGTTCTTCGCTAAGGAATTGCCATATTAAAGGGGTGTTGACAGCAGCAGTGAGGAGGGCCTTACATTTTCCCGTGGGACACAGCTCTGGACCAGTCATAGCTGAAAAACAGAAAGACGCAATTTGATATTAAAAAAAAAAAACCTGACAAAAATGTTATTCTATGTATTTCAGTGAAAGCATTCTTTTTGAAATCGTCATGTTGAGAGAGTGTGTGTTTAATCCAGTGTTGCTAAAAACATTGTTGAATTTTTAAAAAACTTGAATCTGGAATCTCGTAGCACATTTATAGTTTTGGTTTGTATTCATGTATTGGTTGTATGATTAAATTCCCTTGAAAAGATTCCAGTGGTACAGAATTTTGTTCCCCACACTCACCAGTCCTGCTGCCCTCTGCAGAGGGAATGACACTCAGCATTTCGGTGTCTGTCCTCAAACCCCATCACGTGGCTTAGTCTTCCTCGGACTAATAAGACATCTGGGTGGTTTTTCAGTTTTTACTGGTCCCCACCTCACTGCGTAGCAGTATTGACAATATCTGGCATTACTGTAAAGCTGTCCTTTGAGGAGCACGGACTTGATTTTCGGCAAAGTTATATGGCAAAAATCCGGTGATAAGGTGTGTGCTCACGCTCTTTAGATATTCTCGTTTTGACATGGAGAGTTTCCAGACTTATTCCTGGAATAAATGCCTCAAGATTATTAATTTGAGAGATGATATTGATCTTGATATATCTGTTCCCAGTGTGTGTGTGTGTGTGTGTGTGTGTGTGTGTGTAATTCAGCTTATTAAAATCAGGCCATAAAGTAGATACGGCTTTTAAATTGGTTTTAATTATAAAGGATGATTTTTATGAGCCTTCAGTTAAATAAACGTATTTTAATTTCTCATTTTCCTCATTGATTTCCCACCCCCCAAATTACAGCTGCTGTTGTTTTCAACTGGATGTTTTCGTAGAAAACAAATTGTTACGTACAGTTTGTCATACTGGCGGAATCTACTGACTCTTTTAGGGAGGTGGCATTCGAGCTGTGTCATGACTTATTCCGATTTCCTCTGTGCCTCCCTGCTCTCCCGCATTCTCAAGGGACCCTGGACCTACCCATATCTGAGTATCCATACATTATGTTGTGTTCATACTTGACCGTATGGGTCCTTGCAGATAGAGTGGCTTGAGAGCTGGCATTGTGTGACATCATTTCCTCCCCAGCCAGACCCAGTGTATGTTACATGTACGACAGAATATAGTAGTGGGGGTGACTGCCGAGAGACGCCTGGGGCCCTAATTGGCAGGGACTAGGTAGAAAAGTTTGATGCTGCATTCAGTGGGCAATGGGAACCTAAAGGGGTTTGAACGGAGGGGTGGTGGGGTTGTAGCCCTAATTAAGAAGAGTAAGTGGTAGTAATGCTTGGGATGAAATAGAACACTGAGACAGGAGCTGAAAAGTACGGATATGGTTAAAGTGGGCTGGCTTGGATTGGTGTAATGCTAACAGGAAAAGAAAGGAGACAAGAGTTAGGAATAGAATGTACCACAGTTGGCGACTCATTGCGGGCAACATCCATTTATTCATCCAGCAAACTTCCTGCCTCGCATCGTTCAGCACAGGTGGGACGGTGCAAACGACAAGCACAAGCCACGAGTCCTGAAAACGTTTGGGGAGTAGGTGACCTGCAGGTGGTTGATGGCAGCTACAGACACTGCAAAGCCAGGAAGGAGGACATAGTTTGGCTGGACAGTTTTGTTAGCGTTTGGACTTTTAGAGTTTGTGCTACCCGGGAGTACTCAGCAGAATGTTGGCAGGGTGAGTCTTTTGGAAAATAGACTTTGGGTTTAATCTGTGTGGAGGTGATAGTTGAAGCCACAGAAGTGAAAAGTTGCAAAGAATTAGATTCTGAGTCATTAGAAAGTTAAATTGATCTATGCTGTGTCGTGGTGCATGCAGAAGCCAAGAATATCTGAAAGCCTTCTCCCTCTGACCAGTAAGGTTAGTAGACGTGAATTTATGTGGGAAGAAAAGGGAAGATGGAGAATAGACAAAATGACGGTGAAAGGCTGAAGAACTCCTAATTTGATCTCATCTGTCTCTTACTCCACTTTTCTTACTTGGCTTTTGGGATGGTTAATTTTATGTGACAACTTGGCTTGGCTATGGTGCCCAGATGTTTGGTCCAACTCCAGTCTGGATATTGCTGTGGAGGTTTTTTTTTTTTTTTTTTTTTTTTTTTTTTTTTTTTTGTTAGATGTGATTAACATTTAAATCAGTAGACTTTTGCATTAAGCTGGTTACTCTCTATAATGTGGTTGGAAAGTCGCATCCTATCAGTTGAAGTTCTTAAGATAAAAAGACTGGCGTCCCCTGAGGAAGAGGGAACACTGCCTTCAGACTTGAGCTGTGCCATTACCTCTTGCCTGGGTCTCCCGCCTGCCCCACAGATTTCAGACCTGCCAGTCCCCACAGTACACGAGCCAGTTCCTTAAAATAAATGTCTCTCTCTCTAGATAGGTGGACAATGGACACACACACACACACACACACACACACACCATTGGTTCTGCTTCTTTGGAGAACCCTGACTAATACGGATTTCAACATAACTGGAGGCAAGTTGCATTTCCTATTTACTGAGCTTGTTCTTTAGCACTTAGCACCATCCAGGTTCTTGGAGTTTTTTGACAAATGGTTCTCCTCTTCCCAGGCAGTTATCCTTTCGAACTCTTGCTCAGTGAGTGAAGTTCCCTGTATGGACCTCTCCTGTGCTGTTCTGTTACCCTAATGGCGTGTGTGCCTGTTTCGCCAAGTGACTCTATGAGCTTCCTGCAACCTGGGGCTTCCTCCGAGTGTGTGTAGCTTGGGTAAGCAGCCGGGTTAGCAGGGAAGAATTTGTCGCTACGTGTCTGTTGAGTGAAAGAGTTTAGCTCTACCCTGATGCTGGAAAGACATGGAAAGAAGTACTGATGGACAGCGTGACCCCCAATGCCAGGACATGTGGGCAGCATCTGGATAGTCTTGGTTGGCAGGTGTGAAATGTGTTGTGGTGGTGTGAACACCACAGTGAGACCATTATCCAATGTGCTTTTCAATTTGTGAGATACTTATTCACATGTGACTTCACCAGTCATGCCCAGATAAAGGTAGAGTTTAAAGTATTTCATAGAAACATTTTCAATGAAACACAGGTGCATCAAGAAGGAAAAAGAAATGCTTGGAACCTACAGTTAGTTAACTATGCACATTTTGTTTTTATTAGATCTACCTAAAATTTTTAACATACTCAGTCATAGACGATGATAGCATATCCTATATGCTGTTTTGTTACTTGCTTTTTTCAAGTAAACATGTCATGACGTCTTTTGTTGTTATTAATTACACATTATTTTTAATATTGCTATTGTATTCCATTATAGGGAAATATATACTAGGGGTGCCAAAAAACTGTATACACATGACTTGTATTCATCATTTGTTATCGGTGTATACATTATTACAATTTTAATAGTTTTTCCTACCTTCAAATATGTATACATTTTTTTTTGACACCCTGTGTATTACTTAATCAATCCCCTTTTATTGGATATTTAATATCTCTTTCTTTTTTTTCTCGCTAAACATGGGCTCAGTGAACATATTTGCACATGTATCTTTGTGTACGTGGCTATTATTTCCTGAAAATGAATTGTTAGAAGTAGAATCTCTGAGTTGGCTACCTGAGTCACAGGTAGCCAACTTTATTTTTAAAGGAGGTTTTTGCTATATGTTATCTAAGTGCCCTCCAGAACTATTTTACCAATATGTTTTACTGCCAGTGCTGTCTGAGAGTTCCATGAAATGTGTTATTAAAACATGGACAGGTATATGACTGACTGATTTTTCTTTTCTTCTTCCAGGCCAGGTTGCTTTTTCTTCAGTCTTGAATATTCTGCATAAGATCTTGTTCAACCTGTTAAACCTATTAGTGATTTTACCGGGATAAATTAATAGTCATCATATATCCATGCTTGTTTGAACAAAATGCTCAAGCATCCAAAATATGAGTAGCCAGTCTTGCAGCATTCATGTGTGACTCACTTGTTTGTTTGAAATGAGAAAGATGAGAGGAGGGAAGTCAAATGATCATGAATCTTCTTTAAAGGAACCCTAGTAAATAGTATGTAAGACTAAAGGAGTAGCCCCCACCCCAACCCTTGGGGCATAGACTATATAGCACATTAAATCATGATATATTGTCTTAAAATTCCAAACTATCACAAATTATATAACTATCAGTTAAAAATAATGGTTTCCCAAGGACCAGGATCATAATATTTTAATTCACACCTTAATGTGTCTTTGGCAAGAAATGTTAAAAGAGTAATATTGTAGCCTCAAATTGAATTTTTCTCATATGGGTTACAATTAAACTACACTTGTAATATTATTTAATGATAATCCAGGGACCTTTTAGAACAGAAAGGAATCTATGAAAGCTATGGTGCTTACTCCTGTTTTTTTTGTTTGTTTGTTTGTTTGTTCATAAAGCTAACTTTATTTAATGTAAAGGACTATCATTTATTCTAAGATCATTATATTGAAAAACAGATTTATTCTAGGAATACATTTGTTTTCTCATTGACATTATTCAAAACTCTTTTTTTCTACCTAGATTTAATTTATTCTCTATTTAGCTCAGGGACATTCTAGAAACGTCAAATTTCTAGCCAGAAAATGAAGACAAGGTTTCATGGGATCAGCCCTGGTGTTTTGTTTGCTGCTATTAACTAAAGGAATAAAAGGTAAATCTACAATTTGAGAAATGAAGTGTAAATTTCCTCATATTTAACCATTTTTATTATTTGAATGAACATCATTAAACAATTATTGGAATTTTGAAAATGTGTGGATAAATTCAAAGTAGTTCCCATGGCATCTATAAATTACGGGGGCATGTGGGGCTGCATAAAGCTGGCTTTCTGTGTCTTTGGTCACAGTTCTCTATTTTTCTCTCCCAGAGTTCAAGGGAGGAGTACTTTTATGAAACCATTTCTGTGTAATAATCCAGTTTGTGAGTTTGATAGTACTAATATTTAAATATTTAAATAGTACGAAGTACTAAGACACATGTTAACCTGAAATTTTCTGTCCTCAGACTCAAGTTCTACTTTGAAACCGTAGGTGTTCCAGTGTAGCCTAATTAAGAGGCAGAGGAAGTGTAAAAACGAACAAGTGAATTAGAAACATAGTACCGATCCCGGGTGTGCTACGGTAACAGGAGAATTACAATGTAGCGTGGTTCCTAGGGCCAGTTGCTGTTAGAACTGCTAGGTTTAAACCCCTGGGGCTCCTGGGTCTTCAGTGGTGTGGACTTGTGACAAAAGATATAATGTATTTTGAAGCAGCAAAGGAATAAGAGGAATGTGAGGTGTTGTGTGAAGGAAGGACATCATACAAGTTACGTATTTTAGAAAGGGTGTGGTAGGGGAAAATAACTCTCACTCTTGTAATTATTAGCTTGTTATGTTAGTTACCTGACTTCAGCTTATATTCAATTATCATGATAAGTCAAAATGCCATGAAATATTTTTACTACTGGGTATTTTTATGACTCCCGTGCTCTTTAGTCCTCAATGAAGCAGTTGTTAGATGTTAGAGCATCATTCTTTTAACACCAGATTCCTAATTTGTTAGCAGATGCCTAGGATTCTTCTGGCTTTTCTTTAGTGGTTAGAGAAATAGTAATTCTCCTTCACAGCTGCCATTCATAAATGTCTCAAATTTATTTGTGCTTTTACCAGAAATCAGGAGAACTATGAGAGTGATTTTATAAGATAAAAGTGAAGAATTATCGAAAACGTCATAAGCGTATTTGGCATATGAGACTTCCATGTTCTCTTGCCGTTTGTCAGTATGTGTAAATATTGAGTGCCTGTTCTTTCTAGCCCTGTCTTGGTGTACATATAGCTCAGCTTGCTAGGCTGTAGACATGATATATATGGGAGAAAAAGGGTATAAATGTAAATTTAAAAGAAACAAAACATTTTGTAAGTTTTTCTTCCTGCCAGCTCCAAGAAATCCCCTTCATCATTAGAATGGATTTTGTCAAAATAACTTAAACTTCTTTTAACTCCAATTTATAGTTAGAGGGACTGGTATAGACCATATTAGAGCTAAGTGATTGCTAGAGGTTTTGGTTTTAGGAGATGACTGTATATAACAAAAGATTTTTTTGCCAAGGTAGTTTTATGATAACATCATGAGATGCTATTTCTTAAACCATATGCTCAGGCACTTGTTTCTTTTAACATTTCTAAATATTATATCTTAAATTCCTTTTTTTTGGCAGTTATTTTCTCGTTGAAGTTCTTTACAGACTTTTTCCTTACCTAGATTTTGTTCATTTTTCCACACAGTTCAGGGACATTCTAGGAACTTCTAACTTCTACACAGAAATTGAATACATGCTTTTACAGAGACAAGGTGGATCAGCCCTGGTGTTTTTTTGTTTGTTTGTTTGTCTGTTTTAATCTCTCTCTATTCCTGTTGACAAATGTAATAACAGGTAAGTCCTTTTATAATACAAATATGAGAAATGAAATTTAAATTTTCTCATGTTTGATAATTTATATTATTTTGAAGAATTACACATTAGTTTTAGTGATGACTTTATGCCAGGAATTATGTATCTTCTCAACACAAGAGGAGTCTTTGTCGTCATTAGTCTTTCTAATGTCATCCAAGGTCTCTGATCATTTGCTTATAAAACTTTTCTGAAAATGTATGTGAATTTTCAAAAAACAATTATGGGATACATGACTAAAATGTAAATTAAAAACCCAATAAACCCAATTCTATAAACTCTGGTTTTCTTACAGAACAAAACCTGTATCGATTTTTCAGGTACCGGAAAAGTAAGTCGTGCAGCCTTCTCAAAGAGTGACTCATTAGTGAGCGTGATTGACCAGTTATGCATGGGGATGGTACGCATGGAAATCCAGTTCAAATAGTGCAGGAACATCAACTGAGTTGAAATGTAAGTGTGTGTGTGTGTGTGTGTTTATCTTTGTGGGTGGAGGATGAGGCGTACAGATGAAAGCAATGGTAAAGCAGGCTGAAGTCCTCTATAAATGAGAATTGGTTATTGCAGCTGACAAATGTAGAAATGGGTAATGAAAATGTGCTATGTAAGGACATGTAAGGTTTTCTTCATAGTTGTCCTGTTAGGATAATTTGTGGTGTTGAGTACCTGCCTCAGGTTTCTTAATAATGTTTTCTTAGTTGGCTAATTAGGAGGTGCTACTGATGTGATCCAAAAAGTGTTCAGCTCCAAAAGAAGTTGTTGCCAAAAGAAGGGGAGCCTAGGTATAGACAAGTCTAGAAATGAAATGCTGATTTTATTTCGGAGTGAATGGCACAAGTTGGTCATGGGTGTGCCTGTGTGTGTCATTGCAATGTGCTTTAGTGACTTTGTCCTCTTCTCGTTTATATGTATGGTATTATTGTTCCCTAGGTGAGCCCTTTCATTTTCCATATTATTCTACATCCTTTTGAAGTCACAGCAACAGGATTTAGTGCTGAGTATGGTGCTAAGCCCCGCCCCCCGCCCCCCAGATAATATATCACTAAAGGCTTTTGTTTGCAGTAGAAAACCCCTGTACTGTGGTAAACAGAAATGTATTTTTCTCAAGTAACAGAAGGTCTAGCAGGTAGGCAGTCCAAGGTCATGCAACTGCTCAGCAATGTCGTGAAGCACCAGGCACCTCCCAGGGGGGACTGCGGGGTGGGTTGGGGGTGGGGGGGTTGGGAGGCGTCCTTGTCATGTAAGTTTCCTAGAGTCGCAAGTTGGTGGCTGCATCTCCAGAACTTATTCCCAGCAGAAAGAAGAGGGGAGAGCTTGCTCCTAATGAGGCGGTTTTGGGAGGTGATCTCTTTCTGGTGCCTTCTGACTACGTTACATTGGTGAGAACTGTGTACGCTTACCGTAAGGGGGTCTTG
This sequence comes from Rhinolophus ferrumequinum, assembly GCF_004115265.2. Classification (NCBI taxonomy): domain Eukaryota; kingdom Metazoa; phylum Chordata; class Mammalia; order Chiroptera; family Rhinolophidae; genus Rhinolophus; species Rhinolophus ferrumequinum. Next base: position 84,419,838 of record NC_046286.1, on the reverse strand, counting down.
TGTTTTCATCTGGGCACATGGCTGCCCGGGAAGTAACTGGTGTTTGTTAGTAAGAAAGAGAGGGAATGGGTACTACATTGGCAATGCAGTGTGTGTTCCGGAATGCTGCTGTTATCCTGCTGCGTTTATGGGGGTATAGTCCTTTTGAAATAATTGCAGACATGACCTGAAAGTACTTCATGTGGCTTTGCTTAATTCTTTTAGTTTCAAGGTTATCAACATGCAGAAAACCTTAGTGTTCATCATATTAGAAAGACCAATTGTAATTTCATAATTGTTTTCGACTATTGCGATTGACCATGATCCACTTTTTCTCTGACTCATCTCAACAGTATAAACTCATTAAAACTCATACCAAGTTACGTATTTGTTTCACAGATTGTTTTTTTTTTTTTTTTTTAAAAAAAAAAACATCATTCAATAGCCTCTTAACTGAGTAGCAGTTTTTAGAGGTAGAGTGGAGGGTGATCAGTGGATGGGACCTGGCTTCTGACCTCAGAGAGCTTCTGATCTGGTGGGGCAGGCGGGTCGAGCAGCTACTAACTGTGATGCGAAGGAGCATGAAATGCAACCTGGATACGGAAGTTATAGGTAATATTTTTACACGTATTGTAGAAAGAGGGCGACAGAGGGGACTTAAAACAGGTAGTATAGCTGCTTGCTTTCCACATTTTAAATGGTCTTTTTATGTGTGTTTAATTACTGTATTAAAGAAAGATCTTATCACTTTAATAAGGAAGAAGAAGGACTTTTATGACGCAGGCATGTCATTAGAAACATGTTCGTTCCTCTTATTTTCTTTCCCTCTTCGTTTTTATAGCTCTTCCAATAGACACAACTCAATCACCATTTCAAAACACCCACTTAAGGTTTGTGAATATATTATGGATTTTAGTTTCCCCAAATAAAATATTGTTGACCTCATAAAATGAAACCACTGATACAGAAAAAAAAATTGTTGTTGTTCTTTCTGTTGTTGTTAAAAATCAAACAATACCAGAGCTTATAGAGCAGAACTTGTAAATCACTTCACACGCCCTCCAGTTCACTGCACTCAGAAGCACACACACCAGAGTGTGGCTGATTCATTTTCACATAATTACAGTCATACTGTAGCCATTGTTCAGCAGCTTGCTTTTTAAATTTTTTTGTCACATCTTTTTTAAAAATTCTTTTCTTCACAGTACACATGGAACAGTGGTTTTCTCAATCAAGGATGGTATCACCCTCCCCCAGGGAGTATTTTTAAACATGTGGGGGCAGTTAGCTTATGAAGAAATATCCTGCTCAGAATGCCAATAGCATCCCACTGAGAAACAGTAATGTAGAAATACCGTGTCTTTTTCACATTTCTGTATATAATGTTTTTTTTTAAGATTTTATTGGGGAAGGGGAACAGGACTTTATTGGGGAACAGTGTGTACTTCCAGGACTTTTTTCCAAGTCAAGTTGTTGTCCTTTCAATCTTAGTTGTGGAGGGTGCCGTTCAGCTTCAAGTTGTTGTCCTTTCAGTCTTAATTGTGGAGGGTGCAGCTCAGCTCCAGATCCAGTTGCTGTTTTCTAGTTGCAGGGGGCGCAGCCCAGCGTCCCTTGTGGGAGTCGAACCGGTAACCTTGTGGTTGAGAGGACGCGCTCCAACCAACTGAGCCATCCGGGAGCTGAGCGGCAGCTCAGCTCAAGGTGCCGTGTTCAATCTTAGTCGCAGGGGGCACTGCCCACCATCCCTTGTGGGACTTGAGGAGTTGAACCGGCAACCTTGTGGTTGAGAGCCCACTGGCTGATGTGGTAATCGAACCAGTAGCCTTTGGAGTTAGGAGCACGGAGCTTCAACGGCCTGAGCCACTGGGCCGGCCCTGTATATAATTTTTAAAGAATGTGATTGTACCGTAAATAAATATTAATTCATCAGTGGTTCCTGTCTCTAACACATCTCTGCATCTGTTAAAGCCTACCATAAATTACTAGAGGAATTGCTGGGTCGAAGAATTTGCATGCTTAAAATTTAGTTGTATGCTCCCAAGTCACTCTCCAAACAGGCCGTACAAAATTACAGTCCTGATAACATTGCACACGTTTTCCTACATCCTTTTCAACAGTAGATGTTATCAGTTAATTTTTTTTGCCTATATAATAATAATAATAACAGTAAAGTCTTGTTTATAAATTTCCGTTTTCCTGTCCAAAAAGTCCTGTTATAAAGTCCTTTCAGTATAGTGAGAAGTGACTGATTTGCTGTTAGAGGTTCTCAGGTGCTGCCCATCTGCTCTGGGTATCCTGCCGCCTCTTTCACTCATGTTTCAGAAAAAGTCCTGTTTCCAAATCAGTCACCTCTTTGCAGGGTTGCTTTAGTCTCATCTGCAGGGAATGCCAAACCAATACGGATCGGCAGGAGTGATTTTTATGAAGAATCATGAATTGGTGTTTATACAGAGGGAGCTGTGTTTTCCCAACTCTGGTTGCTGCCCAACAGGTGGGTTGGTGGAATCAAATTAGGGATCAGGAGCATCATAAGAAAAGAAATAGAACAGAAAATATTGGAGCATGTCATACACAGGAAAGGTAAGACATAGTTTGTGAAGCTCATTTGATTTGCCTTTTCGTGTGTTTTGAATACGTCTGTGTCTGGGATGTGTCTGTGTATCTGCATGTGGCATGTGTGTCAGTGCTGCACTGTGAAGTGAGATAGATCTCTGTGGGTCAAGGACAGTTGCTACAGAGAATCTTAGCTTTAAAATTTTATTCAAAGCATAGTGCATTTCTGTCCTAGCTGAGGCAGCAGTTTCTTACTTTGTTGTGGCATTAAAAAAAAAAATTGCCAAGAGTATTGATATTTTGCCAAAGGTTAAAGACTAAGGCTTTTTAGAGGGGCTTAAATGCTTCAAGATAGATGCCACCTAATTGGAGTTGGAAGTATAATGGGTGTAGAAGGCCCAGTTGGCTTGGGTGCAGGATGGAGAACTGATGAGTTACACCCTACTCAATGTAATTGCTCTGAGCAATGGAACTTGTGCCCTAGTGCAGCCCTAGCACTTGACTCTGGTCACTGTGTCACTGCCCAGGGAGGTGAAGGTGGAGGAAATCCTGATGCTCAACCGTTTCTCTTTGTGGACACGGACATGTTCAACTGACTATCTAAGACTGGTGGCTTGAACTGATTTCAACTATGTATTTAGCTCCCCTCTGTTCTAACGCTGGTCTTACACTGCTTAGAAATTACCTGTTGGCGATTATAATAAATGGTGGTAATTAAAAAGAAAGAGCCATGGAACACTCTGCATGTGGGTGTATTTAACCACCTGGCAGGTGTTCATATTTCTAGAGTGTGGAATTTACGGGTAAACAATGGCCTTTCTGTTAGAAATTCTACCCACACTTTTGTGTTTCTTCCCTTTTTATAGTTGGGTATTTTCCGTCACTTAGAGAACCATAGTGATGAGTACTCTAATTTGTGTTGTACTGTGTGTTTCCCAAGTGTTTGTTTTTCGTTTGTTTTCCCTCAACCAATTCCAATTTTCTTACTTGAATTATTCTTATTCAATAATTGCATCTTCATAAAAAATGGAGACTTATGATCTTCTGGATTTGTAAGTAGTGATGTTAGAAATTTGTGCTTTTAATTCACTGTGATGTAACCATAAGTAAATTTGTTTCAAGTTTTGTGAAGTATTACTGATACATCTTTGGCAAATGTAAAAACGAAATAGTAAGTGTTTCACAGACCCAAGAAGATGGAAGTGAAAGTTCTTTAAATACTGTCAACCGCCACATAATATTATTGGGTACTATTATTCTGTATTGTGAATATGAAGAACACAGCGGCAGCGTTGACATGCAGTATACTTATTGTGCCACTTTAAATTTAGGTACACCCGTTTAACCACCCCGAATGTTAACTTTTACACATATTCTTATTCGATCTAATCCTGTCTATGAGGTGGCCTTCTGGGGACAGCGCACGAGTTTCTCTGTCCATCTTAGTGTTTGCTCAGTGTTACCGTGGTATCTGATAACCTGTTCTGATTTTGATTCAGCATCTCCTATCCACGTAACAAAAAGTTTGCTCATGCAAGTACTTTGAGCTCTTTGCCAGTGGTGAATATAAGGACTGACAGTTCTGTCAAGTGTCTTACAGAACTGCGTTAATTAAGGAGATCCTTCAGATGCGTATAGCTGTCCTCTAGATACGTGTTGTTATTACTCTAACTCCTCCTCAGAACACACTCCGTTCCGTTCACCTTTCACCTAAAAAAGCTGCAGCCTCAGGAAAGAGAATGCAAGGTTAAATGATTTCCAAGTGAGTGTTAAAGTTTCATTGTTTCTACTTAAGCTCTTCTGCTTTGTAACCTTGTTCATACCTTAAAATGATATAAATGCTAATTTGACCTGTTGGCTTGAAAGAATCTTGCATATTGCAGAAAGAAAGTGTTATTAGTAGATGTTTACAAATAAAAAGGAAAGCTAATGTTGTAACACCCTATGCTCCATATGTTAAATTGAGGAAAACATATTTTGTGAGTGTCTTTGATTGGAATTATTTGTGTTCCTCAGCAACCTTTTTACTTGTTCTCTTCTTTGCTAAGATATGCCCTCTCCAAATTTAAGTAATAGATTACAAGGAAAGTACTAGTCCACACATAGAAAAAACTAAAGAAAAGCCAATAAAAGTCAGTTGTAATATATATGATTACTTTCTTTGAAAGTATTAAATATTACATTAAGTTGGTCAGCATGTGTTGTTGTTCAGGCTTACAAGATGAATTTTATGGTATGTTATCAAAATACGAGGCAATTAAAACAACTGTGTTAGGAATATAACGGTCTAATTAAGCAACACCCACAAAAATCCTTTCAGAAATAAAATTCCAGAGTTCCTTCCAATGGCCTTATAGAAGGAAATAATGATCTATATCACATGGAGGTCTAATTTATGAATGCTCCATAGAGTATCAAGTTTCAGAATGGCTTCATTGACTTGAGGAATTAAAGCTGCCAAATAGAAATGGCATGTGGACTGAGGGTATTCTCTGCCTTTCCCCGTAAGGGACGAGAAGAAGCTTACAGAACCCACTCGGCTCCCAGGGTGGTAGTCAGTGAATTCTGGGTATAAAGGTTGAGCCACTGTTTGCTACTCTCTCCACTCTGATTCTGGTTGTTAGCCTGACAGTTACTCTAATAGCCAAAGAGGGCGTAGTGTATATGCTTTCCTGTACTAACCTGGCGTATCATTCTCCTTGTTCAGCTTCTTAAGAATTACCTATGTGACACATAGTGAATAATGACTAAGCTTCTATGTGCAGCTTCTTTTTAATTTTACCAATAAACAATGTAACAATTGAAAAAAATAACAATATATTTAGGTACAGATTTTTACACCAAATCTGTTCAGTTATGCTATTTTGTGGTTGACTATAATATATTTATCTTACCAGTAAGGATTTTTCTCCCTTTGTTTTACCCCTTCTACTACTATTACCTCTTTCAGATTTTTTTTTTATTTTGCCTGAAAACTCTTTTTATTCTTGCCTCTCCCACTAACCCAAAGAAATACAGTGTTAAGTTTGGAAGGTGGAATATAAATTGCCCTTATGGTCTGTTACATTGGGGAGCACCGATAAACTACTCCACCTAGTATTTACACCACTGTGTAGGCCCCTCTCACTGAATGTGGATTTGGTCTGAGAGTTTAACTGATAGAATGGGCAGAAATGGCACCTTGCAAGTTCTGGCCTAAGCCTTAAGAAGTCCAGACATGAAGAAAAGTCCTAGGACTCCTGTATGGAGAGAGAGAGAGGTTGGGCCCTGTCAGTGTCCTGGCTGGTCCATGCCAGCGCAGTGCGGCCTCGTGACAACTGGCGTGATGAGCAGAAGAGAACTGCCTAGCTGAGCTTAGCCTAGATTGCAGAATCGTGAGCAAACAAAGCAATTGTTCGAGAAGCCACTAAGTTTCAGGTTGGTTTGTTAGGCAGCAATAGATAAGTGAAAACACTAGGAAAAATGCATTTTAATACCTACTTAGCAATAATTTGTTATGTGCTAGAAAAGTAAAATATAAATTATTACTAAGTAGTAATCAATGTATTTATGTGCTTTATCAATGTATTTATGTGCTATTTACTAATGTGGTTAGATCAAGAGGGGAAGAAATATAATAGCCATTGAAGAGATTTGAATGTCACTCAATGCTGTTATTAAATACAAGCTTTCCCATCACAACTTTATAAAGCAGTGATGATTTTGAAAAATTTGGCAACATTTTAGACTACAAAGATGGAAGAGAAATGTATATAAGATAATTAAAAGTAGTTTTTATTTTTGATGGGATGAGTTTTTTTAAGTTCCTTTTCATCTCAGGAACTTTTTTTTTTTTCAGTTGACGTTTCAAGCTAACTGCCTCTGTAGGTTGACTGATTACAAATGTTTTCACTCAAGCACACTAGCTTCTAAATCTGTCTGTAAGCTGCTTTCTTAAAAAAAGTGAATAAGCTTGGGAAATAATTATTCCTCAAAGTACACAAAACTCCCCAGCAAACTTTTGTTTGGCAGACAGATCTGATTCATCAAGAAGCATCAAGATAATTGTCACGATTTAAATTTTTAAAAGAAACCAAGAAGCCTTTGGCTCAAGTATAAAACTTTCTGCTGCTTTCTTGGCATAATGCCTTGAGCTGAATATTTTGTGCTGTACGTTGCTCCATTTTTTTTTTTTTCGTTTTTGTATATTTACCCCTGGGACAGGAAACTACAGAACAAAATATATCCAATTTGGTAACCAATGCTGGTCCTTTGGTGACTCACTCTTCTGAATGACTACTACAGAAAGGAGAGGCTGACATGTGAATGCTGCTCCCTAGTGGATACAGATGATGAGCCAAGTTTTATTCATTCATCACTGGTATTTTGTAAAACCAGGAATCACTGTTTTGACACAAGAACAATATTCACTTTAAAGTACTCTTCTGTCTCACAGATTATTTCTTTCAGGAGGTAGTGGGCTCCGTTTTAATGGAAATTCTCCACGGGTTCAGACAGTTTATATTTAAATACACCAGCGTTCCCTCCCTTTTGGGTGGGATTCGTCTGTATGATTGTGTGAAAGTAATTTTATTAGAGAAACATTTTCTGACAAGATTGTGTCACAAGGGCAGAATCAGGTCTCACTGGCTCGAGGCTAAAACCCAGAATCTAGGACACATGCTAGCATTAAAAGTCCACATTCAGATTATTTTTTGAATTAATGAAAAAAGCTTTTTAATCATCCTTCCCCCACCCAACCCCCACCCCCGCAGTTGCTGGTTAGTTAGAATGTCAGCATATCCAGGTTGTAAGATTATGTTGCGGGGCAGTCATTTTTTCTACCTTCTCCCCCAGTGGATAGGCACTGATCTTTTTCTACCCCAATTGTATAAAGTATTGATGATAATTTTAATTCAGGTATCTATAATATGCTGAGTCTTTTCCATATATTATTTCTGATCCTTATAACAGATTATTTGGAGTTAGGAATTTAACATATTGGTATAGCTGATTTTTTTATAATTCCCTATTGGAGACCTGTATAACAAGGGATTTATGTGGTATGTTAAGAATGTTTGGATGTTTCTGGAATTACTGAGTTGGAAGATGCTTTAAAAAGAGACACAGTGGAAGTACTTTTGTCTTCCTATAAATATAACAAGAGAAAGTTCTTGGAAACTGCACCAAGATTCTGTGGTAACTGCTCCTATTTAAATTTTTTCCCACCTGAAAGAATATAAAGAAATTTTGGTTCTAGGTTTACCTTTTCGCTCAGATTTTATCGTACTCTATTTTATTCATTTTTTAAAAATTTAAGTACAGGTTTCCCTCACTATCTGAAAGTACAGCATTCCTATGAAACCTTTTGTAAGCCAAAATGGAGTAAAGTGAAGAAGCAATTACCATCAATTTATGTGGAAAATTTTTTCAGTGTTCTCAGACTCAAAAAATAACCTACAAATCAGACGACATAACACAGAAAACCTAAAATAACATTAACATACACTAAAAACAGTGCCACTCTCACTGCTTGGTATGTCCCTGCCTCTATAATGCGTCCCTGCAAAGCAAATGCTGGACACTATTTTTGTGTTCTGTCCATTTTTGTAAAAGTAAAAAATTTTCTTTGGATTTCTTTCGGTCAGCCAAAACAGGTACTAACGGAAGTCTTTTATAAAAGTGCAGTGGTGCAGTGCAAGCTTTTGAAAAGCTCGTACCATATGTGTGAGATACACACATATATATATGATATATATATATATATATCTTATATGTATATTGTATATAATATATATGTGCTATGTTATAGATATCATATATATATATCTATATATCATATATATTTAGATATATGACAGTTATGCCAGATTCCTCTTAAATTCTTGAGGTACCTTAGTGAACAAAAAGACCCAAATTCCCACTTTGGGGAAGTTTGCATTGTAGCACGGGGAACAGACAAACAATAATAACAACAAAAAGTAGATATTATAGTAGATTTTAAGGTGAGTTCTATGGAAAAAAGAAAGCAGGGTAATGGAAATCAAGGAGAGAGGGTTGGTTATCATTTGAACTAGATTTATTTATCATTTGAACTGGCTTTATTAAGAAGGTGACTTTGGAGCAAAGCAGGAGGAGGTGAGGGAGTGTCAGGAAGATAGGTGCTTGTAGAAGAGCCTTAATGGCAGAGGGAAGGGTAGGGGAGGACGGAGAGGGACAAGGAAGGGCCAGAGAAGGTCGCGGCCATGCCTCTAAGGTATGCTCCATTTGATGGTTCAACTTGGTCCTGATTGCTGCTAGTTTATGCTGGTATTTATGAGCCTTGTTAGAAATGACCGTTGTATATCACTGTGTTATTATATCATTAAATCATAAAGTAACACCAAAAAGAGAAATGACTAGAATAGAAGCACCTAATAAGATGAGACCTTGAAGCATTTCTTTTGTCCTTTATGTTTTGAGGGCCCTATCATACAATGTCTCAGTGACAGGTAGCTGTTGTTCTAGAATTTCTGATCAGGCCACAGATGCCTTTAGATGTTTAGGGTTCAAAACTGCTGACATTGTATTCAAGGTTAGAAACCATATAAATCAGCTAATTAGAATGAAAGGAGTTGGGGTATGTAAAATTCCTTAAATCTGTGCCTAGACATAATAAGTACTCTACAAATACTAATGGAATCTTAAACCAGAATTTTAAACTGGAAGATAAAGTATATCTATATAGAAAACATGTCAATTTTTAAGTTAATTTTTTTATTTAAAAAGTAATTATCTTTTGTGTCATCTGTTTTCTTCTATCACCTATTTCTTTATTTCAGAGTCCCTGCTCCAAATAAAAATCAGATTTTGAAATAATAACTAATAATAATACAGCAATGCCTGTCTCCTTTTTGAAAATATTGTTTTATTTGTGTGTTACATATTTTTCAGCTTTTCAATACAGATAGATTTTTAAACTGACTACCTGATACTTTGGGAGACATTGTTTCTTATTGACTATCATAATACTAAAGTAAATGTTTTTGAGAAATTTTTGCTCTCTTCTTGTTTTATGATTTCCCTTTTTAAATGACTAAAAACATGTAACTGGAAAAATAAGTTTTATCTCTTATTGAAAGTATAAATTCTCTGATTCTGTTAAAATTGTACCTAATTATGCCATAATTTTGATGACTGAGATTATATTTATTTAAGGCATACTGTGTGCGAGGGGTTTTCTAGGTGCTAATACAGATGTATCTTCATCTTATGCGATACATGTAGCTTTAAACATATGTAATGAGTATGGATTTGAATATTGGCCCTGCCAATTATAAAGATGTGCCCTTATTCAGGTTAATTACTTCATTTAGAGAGACTCGATTTCTCCCGGTAAAAAAATAGAACTAATATCGTCAGAATTGTAAGGAATAAAGATGGTGTCTGCAGAATGCCTAGCGTCTACTTGACACATAGCAAGCCCTTAATAAATGGTAGCTGCTGTTAATTTTTAAAAAATCTTCTCACTTACTAGCTTTTGTTTTGGCTTGATTTCTTTTTCATCTTTGAGCTGTCATCTGCCTAAAATTTTAAGCTTACCTATTCTAACTCTGTTCTTCAGCCTTTTGAAAATAACCACTTAAGTGTTTGATGCATATTTTTATGAAGCAGATCCAATACTTAAAAGAATCTGAGAGTAAAATACTTTGAGAATGATTACCCTTTAATTATAGTGTCTGTCTCTGAACTCTTGAGTTTCCTTTTTATCATCTTTCCCCTCTGTGACCCTTATCTCCTTGTGCTGGGCCTCCTTTTCCATCTGCCTTCTAATTACTACCTCCCTCCCCACTTCTGTGTTACTTTCCACGTTGTTGCCAGACTACATTTTCTAAAATACCACTGTATACCTTCTTTTATTTCCTTAAAAATGTTTACATTGACCATTTGTATATCTTCTTTAGGGGAGGGTCTGTTCAAGCCTTCTCTCCATTTTTATTAGGTTGTCTTTTTATTACTGGTATGAGTTCTTTATATTTTTCTGGCTATAAGTCTTTTGTCTACTCTATGATTAGGGATATTAGCTCATATTGGCTTTTTGTTCTTAGCAACTCAGAGGCAATAATTCTAGAGAGCTGCTGCAGCTTCAGACATTATATCTTTACAGGTCTGTGTAAAGGCAGGAATTTGGGGAGAGGGGTGGAGGCCAGGCCACAAGAGAGAACTTACATGTTCTTTCCTTTTATCCTCTGAGAACTATTTTTCTCTTTCCCAAAGACCCTTCTCTATGGCCTCCCAGAAGACTTCTATGTCTTCTTAACAAGAATTGAGTTACTTGCCTATCTATAAGAAAGTTTGGGAAAGTGTTGTGTGTGTTTTTTTTTTTGTTGTTCTTGTTTGTTTTTAAGTATCTTTGGTGGTAGATGGATGAATGAGATGGGGTTAAGAAGGCTTGTAGTGTGAAATACATGTCAAGGTCAGGGTGTCAGGTGAGGAAATGTACCAAGCTCTCAGAGGTGTGAGAGTGTAGCCTGTTCAGGGAAACTGGTGCTATTCTGAGAGAAAAATGAATTTATTGCTTTGATGAATCTTTGTGGGAATGTGTGGGTAGACAATAGCCAGAACATCTGAGCTGGGAGTTTGATTTGGAAGCAATGCGTGAGTAGGTGGTACTTAAAGCTATGGTGGCATGGGGATGGCTGAGTGAGAGCTGATAAAACATGAGAAAAAGGCAGAATGTGGGCTTTGGGGAGAAGTTACTTGTAGGGAGATGCAGAGGAAATTGATCTCCAAAAGTAGGCTAACAACTATCAGAAGAGTAGACAGAGTTATGAGCCGTGGGAGGAGTTTCCGGAAGGCGAGAGTGGTCAGTAGAGGGGAAAGTCCCAGAGAAGCCACTGCTAACGTGTCAAAGATACCCACTTGGATTTGGCAGTTAGAAGATACTGATGGACCTTCTCAGAGCAGTTATTTGGAGTGAAGGGAACCGAGGGGAGGGAAAATGGGAGATGGGAGGGTGATGACCTTGAGTTAGACTACTTAATCAAGGAGCTTACCTGTAATCCCATTGAAAAACTTTTTTATATGGAAGCAGCATTGAAATGCTTGTAGGGGTTGATGATGTACAAGAAAGGGGGGAGGTGATGGCCCCCCTTCCCTGAGAAGGTGGGCACACAGAGTGAGGCATTATCTTTTTGGATGGAGTAGGAAGGGGCTCTACTTCTTCACAGCCTGGAGGAATTTGGCAACAAATAAGGGACAATTCATCTTTTAAGGGTGGAAGGAAGGGTGGATGCAAATATTCAGGGGAAGGCAGTGCTGGGTAATGGGTGGTTTGCGTGGGCACGTTGGAAGCAGCAGGGGTTCCCCTCACTGCCACTGCTTTCTTCCAAATAAGAAGGACCAGCATGGTCAGCTGGGACTGGGTTTCAGGTAGATTGGAGAACTTTTATTTTCCGTTTGCTTTTCAGTTCTACTTTTGACCAGGCCTGCAATGGTTTGGAAACGTTACTTACCAGTTAGAAACTTTGCTCACTGATGTCAGCAAAGCTGACGGCTTGTATGTTTGGAGAGTTCAGTCTGATAATTCACATATCCTCCCATGTGCTTGAATGGGCTCAAGGTTGAAGGTGGCTTGGGTTTTATCAACCAATAAATGTTTTTAACCTGCCTACTATACGCTAGGTATTTTGATAGATGCTGTGAAAATACTAAGGGATACTTAGAAATTACAGGATAAATTTGATTATTCTGTAATTCTATTCTGTTCTTTAATTCTGTATTCCATTCTCTAGCCTAGGTTCCTTTCACTTATTAGCTATGCCACTTTGTAACGTAAGGGAACTTTTGGGCCTCAGATTTTCCTTATCTATATATAACGGAGGGTGTGGACCAGATGAGCATTAATATGCCATAAGTAGTGAAAAACAAACGACTAATAGATCCTCGATATAGACAATAAGACCTATAGGCAATAATAGGTACTTGCATGAAGACAGAAAATGTTGGGAGATAGGGCTGTTTATAGTTCTCCAAGGGATTATAGTCTGTGTAACACAATGAGTCTCACTGATGAGAACTTTGAAATGCTGATAGAACTCTTGTCAGATATTTATGCTAAAATAGAGCATTCTGAACAAAAAGCTGACTTTCTTTAAAAAAAGTAGATAAAATTCAAAAATTCATTTGTACATGAGGATAAGAAAACCGGTTGTACACATCAGTGTTTTAAGTCATTAATGAGTGAAAGTTATTACATGGCAATTACTTGTGGTAAATGATACATACTGATGCCAGATTCTCAAGTTTTTATATCATGTTTTTTACCCTGAAGATATTTTCAGGGAACATCCTTAACTGCTCCCAGGAGTAGATGGAGAGAAGAAGTAATTTGACATTTTCCAGATGGCCATTAACAAACAATAAGTTTCCTTCAAGTTCCTGATTACTAACACTATGACTTCTGTTGTATCTCCTCTCCAGACAAATCAAGTAATTCTGATTAAGTATGAATCGGCTATAACCCAGATTTAACTTTATTAAGACAGATGGTACAAAAGAAGAAGAAAAGTCTTTTACCATCCCCTATGGGCAAAGCTAAACTTATTTATCCTCATCCAAGGGCAGTTTCTCTCTGTTTTGGCCTCTCTTCTGGGAGCACAGAACTCTTAAAAGATGTTTTCTTGAAATAGTGAGCTCTTTTCTTGTCTGTCCTAGTATTCTTGGCTGAGCTTCCTATATTCCGGCCGCTTTTACTCATTAATATTCAGCTTGATCCATAGTGACTGAGAAGGCGGCAAAGGGCTGGAAGTTAATGAAAGGTCCCATGAGGGCTTTCTGAGGAAAGATGCAAATGTCCCCAGGAATAGTGTAACCAAGTTTCATTTTCTCAAGTCAGTTGAATGCTTAAGGCTTTCAACTAATTTAAATAGAAAGTTGTTTTTTTTTCCTTTTCCTTTTGATATAGTTTCAATTAGGACTTAACTTTTCTGCCTCCTTTACTGTAAATATGCTTTTCTTGTTGAAAATAAAATACTGAATCAGTTTAAGATAAGAATCACACATTTCAGAGCTCCAGCATATTTATACAGATGGACAAATATTAAATTGTTTAAGAAGTGCTGTCAGCAGTGTGGCTGAGATGAAATTGATTATAAAAATGGAAACTGTATAACTTCGGAATGAGTTGTTTTCCTTTCAGCTTATTGAAAAAAACACATTTAGCTATTCATCCAACGGTATAATTATTTCTTTCAAAGATGGCTTTGAAAAGAGTACTCAACATATATCATTTATAAGGTTTTATGTTGTAGAATCTTTCAGTAGGGATTTTGGTTTGTTTATTTTTCAGGAGAAACTGATTATGTTCTGTTGAAGAAAATCTGAAAAATACGTGATGAAAGAGTGTGGTCATTATTTCCCCAGACTATACTACTATTTTTATGAAGCCTGCTTACATAGAAATCAACTTCTTATTACTATCCGTTTGTTTATTAAGGTTTGACACTTCGTATAAGGTTAGAAGGAAATCCTATCATCACAAACGCTTTTGTAACAGTTGCCTCCACAACTAAATCTGTGCATTTAAAAAAAAAAAATTCTGGCAACTTCTCTTAAATTTAACATAATAGTGATATATTAATAGAAATGATCGGGCAACAAATAAATTTGGTACTTTTGAGTCATAATGGGATTGGCCTTCTTTGAGGTAATTAGGGATAGAGATGTGCGACCTCATTTACACTCCAGTTGTCTAACACTGCAGTAGCTTCGGGGCCGTTCTGATGGAGGGAACCGCTTTATGAAGAGACTATTTCTACTTGCACAGGCAGTGGTGCTTCTTAAGGGATTTCAATATCGAACACTGTTTTTGAAATTGCTGCCATCAAAGATAACTGTTTTATCATTACGGTTCTGCCAATGCCTGTCAGAGGCTGCTGTGGGATGATTGGAAGTGGTTGAGCTCATAATAATATCGTATCTAATGTTTTCTTCTCAAACCTGTCAGTGTTTGATAAAATGTTGAGTTTATTCAGCATTCATGTATCCTGTAAATATTGCTAAACACCCAATTATGTGACGGGGGCAAACATTTCTTGCCGTTATTCAGTTTCTGCAGTAACAGCTTCTGCTAACTACTGTGGCTTCAAATGACTTCCAGTGTTGGTCATTGGAGACTGTGGAAAAAGAATGGAGGAACTTTCTTTAATTGCACAGAAATAAATAATTCAAAATCAGTATTTTGAGTTATATATTTAATAATTCTTCTTGGGATAATCAGGAGAAATTAAAACATTGAGTGAGGACTTAGCCTAACTGGGGGAGGATGTAGAATTACAAAGTGTGAAGACAAAGCTATTCGTCATCAACTCCATACAGTAAATCAAATTTGCCTTGCTCTTTATAATGCAAACATTAAAATGCTCTCAAAGATACACATATTATGAATGTGGTATAGGGAATTAATATTGATCATAATGAGTGATTGTATCGATGGATGTACATATGTGTATATAGTACTTAAAATGTTAAGCTTTTCTAGATAAAATACGTTGACAAAAATATTTTAAATAAGTTGCAGGACTCATAAAAATTTCTTTTGTCTAGTATACTACTGACATATTCTGATGAATTCTATGAAAACGAAGACTTTTTTCCTCTCTGATGAATGAAGAGCTCATTCGGTTTATAGTGTGTGTGTGTGTGTGTGTGTGTGTGTGTGTGTGTAGATGTGAAAGTTTATTCTAATATAAAATCAACTGTATTAATTGTCAGA
Source organism: Rhinolophus ferrumequinum (assembly GCF_004115265.2). NCBI lineage: Eukaryota > Metazoa > Chordata > Mammalia > Chiroptera > Rhinolophidae > Rhinolophus > Rhinolophus ferrumequinum. The sequence continues at coordinate 84,404,573 of NC_046286.1, read as the reverse complement.
CCACTCCGTGTTAGTAGTCTACGATGTTATAGAGTGGGCTGTGTTGGTATAACTTATTATTATCATTAATACTCTTAGTGTCATTCGTGTGTGGGGAACCTAGAGGAAGCAAATAGGAGAGCTACTCTTCTAGACCTTGTTTTCATGTACAAAGGAGACTAGATTCAGCAACATGCCCTATAGTAATATTGTTGGTACACATCGACTGAACTTTTTGTATAATAATTATTCATCCTGAAAATATAGGCCAAAACAAAGTTAATTTTCTTGATTATGTTGACCTATAGAAATGGACAAACTGTGTAGGGAGTAGTTTGAAAATTGAATTTTCTAGGTGTAGAATTTTATGGTCTTGGGAACAAGTTTGACATTAGCTTGGTATTTTTGCAGCTGAAAAGGCTGACTAGGACTTTCTCACTGACATCTCATTAATGCTAATATTGCCCTTAAAGGGAAAGAAATAGCAAGTCCTTCAAATTTTTCTATGGCTGAAGTAGACTTCACATAGTTTTAGGTATTTTTTGTGCAGCAGAAATTTAGATTTTCAGAAGTACACTGACAGAGTAAAAATATATATGATGTACAATAATTTTTTTGTTTAGTCTTGATTATTAAAAGTGATAGTCATAATTAAAAACCTGTTTGATTATATAAACTATTTGTTAATGCTGAGAATTTGGAAAATAGATCAACCTATCACATGGACTTGGTATATTCTGTTATGTTTTGTCTTTTTTCTAATGTTACTTTAGATTATGAGGGGTAGCTGAGATTTACATGTGTATATGCATTTATATATAGACTATTATAGTTTGATATTCAGATTTTTATTCCACTTACCATTATGATGAACATTTTCTTATGCATTTTTATTGTAATTTTTAATGGAAACCTAGTATTCCGTCTTATGTATGTACACTAATTCAGTCATTTGCCTGTTGGTGAACATTAGGTTTTCTCTAAGTTTTGAGTATTATTAATTTACTGTAGTTTGTCCTAACCCTTAGTGGGCATAGTTGCTTAATTCTTTGATAGGAGTAGTTTTGTTGTATTTGTCTATTATGACAAAGTTTACACATGAAATATGTATATGATTTTTACCATTACTTAATTGACATTTTAATATGGATCCATACACATACGTACACGTGCACACACCACACAGTTCCTGTATTTTTTATTTTTTTGGAAATTGTGACATTATTCAGGAAAAAAATCCTACTTGGAGCTGAGTAAAGATTGACTAGGTACCATTTTGCATTGTTTTATTTAACTGTTTTATTTCTTTAATTGTGTAGTCCTAGATGTGATCATTGTCATCTGTTTACAAAGTAAAAGAAAGTTTTACAAATGTCTAATTAGGTAAGTTGCTGACAGTAGGAGGAGGTAAGTTTTATAGTAAGAATATAGGAATGGGAAATAGTGTCTGATTAACCCAGGAAATGGGGGAGGCGAGTCCTCAGTGTTCTCATCCCACTGTTTAGCAATTTTGCAAGTTGGTGGAGGCATAGATTTGAATTGAATATTGAAACCGTGTGTGCCAGTTAATATGTCTGTAACACGGGGTCTTTAATGCAACATTCAATTTCAGTACTGCACAATTAGTTATGTTTCAAATTCTCTGGCAGGAGCAAGTTATCTCTTTATTCTTCTCCTTATTTCCCCACTATGTACTGTATTATTATTATTATTATTATTATTATTATTTATTTTTTTTTTACAAAAAATCTCTTGCATTTTAAATTATTTGTTTATTAAAAACATTTATTGGACATGATTATCATGTCATTTTTAAAGTCATTTTCTCCCCCTAGCTATATCATTAGTCTGTAAGAATACAGTTGATCTTTGTAGAGTTTTTTCTCTTTTAGGTAAGACTGCTGCTTATTTGTCAAGATAGGGGCACGCGAAGCACAAATCTGGAGAGGAAATTTGGGGTAATGGACTCAGAAGGGCTAGAAAAAGCTTAAGTAGCTCTCCACAGGGGCAGAGAGGAAATTTTCATTATTACATGCTCTTAAATTGCCAAAACTGGATGGAGAGTAGGAGATAGAGCCAGGAGCAAGGACACGTCACTGATTTCTGTTGTCTTCTGTGATACGCAGAAGCGTGCGTGGCCTCTCTCTCTCTCTCTCTGTCTCTCTCTCTCTCTGTCTCACAGAGAGAGACATTTGGAGATTGGAGGGAGTGTGCTCAACATCTGGCTGCCTCTCATCCTACTTGGGTCGTCAAGTGCAGTAGGGAAAGAGGAGTATTTTACTCAAGAGGTTCCTTCCTCGCCAGGGTCACAGAGAAGAGAAGCTGATACTGAAACCCCAGAGGACAGCGTGTTGCAAACAAGGATCCACTTTACCATTTTAATATGCCCTCAATTGTAAGGGGCCTGGAAAGGTGTTCTTAATTTTTAACAGTTAAAACCTTGCCTTTATAGGTATGTCTAGTATGTCAGTGATTTAGCAAAATGTATGGATGACACACTAAACCCATCTACTGATGTCAACTGAGAGTGATTTTAGCTGTTTTGGGACTTTGTCTTGAGGGGGAAGAGATTCCTGCATTAGCAACCTACCTAAAAGAGGGTTCTAAACATCGAGTAAAAAGTCTTGAGATTAAAATAAGTGGACTTGAGATTAAATAAGTGGATGGTTGTTTCCAGATGTTTCTTTCCCAGATCAACATTGACTGTTGGCTATGAAGTCCAGTGGAATAATTTGGACAGCTCAGGGCTAGGGATCATTTGATCCATTGAAACCAGACTGTGTGGAAACAGCCTTCTTGGTTCTAACAATGGAGTGTTGTAAGCACTAGAGCCTCCGTCCGAGCAGGGACAAGAAGCTGGACTGTTGCTGAAGGCAGGGAAAACCACTCCGCAACAGTAATTTTCCACAGAGATAAGCTCAGATTAGGAAACGACAATTATTCAAGATGTACTTTTGAGCTTCCACTGTGTTCAATGGCACCATCTTCTCCCAGGATGTGGAGAAAAAGAAAAATCCTACTCTCAAGCGATACAGAGCATTTACCTTGGAAGGGGTGATACATTCTAACCTGGAAGTGTGAGAAAGACATGAAACTTACCAGGCAGAACTTTAGGGAAACCTGTAAGTCTAAGTAGGAGAGACAGGTACAGATATTGTAGAAATTTGGTTCTGATGAAGAATCTTTCCAAGGCTTTGCCAAAGTCTTTGCAAATATCCCTTCTTCCGTCCGGCGCGGTGACAAGTGCATTCTTGATTAATTTTGTCCTCCCAACCGCCCCCTCAAGTAAGCGATACAATACAACCCTCCCTTTATTTACACAGCTTGGAAGCAATAGTGACTGTCATTAGCTAGAAACGGTGACACATAGCACCCTCACCTTGTTGCCTTTTTTTTTTTTTTAATGGCTCAAAGTATTTTGCCAATAGGCATGAGGTTGCTTCTTGGTTTTAAGTGTGTGATCATTAGCACTTTTGGACAGACCCTTGCCTCACTGCACCACTGTGTTCCTCCAGTAGGGTTTATGTTTCAAAAGGCTGATGTTTACAGCCTTCTTCCCATCTACTAAGATAAATATTGTACGATATGTAGACTCCCCTGTTAATATGAGAAATCATGTTTTTCCTTTAGTAAAAGTCCTATTGAGTGTCTAATTCTATGTTAGAATGTTATTCTAACATTTTCTCTTTCACTATTTGGGATCAAAATAATATTTTCTTTTAACACTTCAGCTTTATCTATATTTTTTGTGATAATTTATCTATAATAGATAATAAAGTGATTATATTAAATGAATTAAATGTAGAATGGAATCTGGAAAAGTGTACAGGTATAATACTGGGACTGACTATTTGAGATTAGAATTATAAACGTCATGCTGTGTGGTCACCTTAATTATAAGGATGATTTGTTTTTTAGAGATATTGTCAGGTTTTTCCAGTTAAATCACTTGAATTTTTCTTGAGGAATGGAATTTTCTTAAATTTTGAAATTTCTTTTTTTTTATATAAACAGATTTTCTTTCCACTTATCAACTTTAGTAACATATTTCTGATTCACATATCTTCAGTTACAGTTTTGTTCCCTTCTTTCTAATTTTATTTTGTTCATTTTTCTTAGTCAGTTTGGAAAAAAAATAAAAGAAACCTATTAACTTTTATGTATTAATTGTTATTTTTCTAAAGAATCATCTACTGTTTTTGGTTGTCAGTTTCATTGCATTTTCTTTCTCTGCTATGTTTGTTTCTTTATTGAGTTTGACTTTTCTAAATTTATTTTGGTTTGATACTTTGTTCCTTTTCTAAGTTGTTTAGCAAGAGGCTTGGTTTATTATGCTTTTCTCTTTAATTTTGTTACCAGTATAATCAGTTAGTCTCAGAGCAGTAAACTCAGAACTGCTTCACAGCTTTTCATGCATTTTGTTATGTTATCTCACCTATTAGAAAAATACTTTATTATATTCTAAATTTCTTCCCAGATTGTCTTTAAAATAGTTTGTTTTTCAGTTTGCATATATTTGAACATTATTCAAGACTGATTTTTAAAAATTTTGTCATCGTAACTGCTAGTGTAGGCTAAATTTTTAACTCAGTACGTGATCAGATTTTATAAGTGATTTAGGCAGAATGAAAATAAAGTGTGTTCTTTTGTCTTGTTCATTTATCCCTATATGGCAATTAGGTTTTTCAAGTCTGATTTCATTGGCTACTTGAGCTGTCATGTTCTGGCAGTGGCCTTTCAAATCTTCACTTATAGTCGTAGTTCTCTCTGGGCATGTCACCCTTTTGTTTACATTGCTGTTACTTTTCATTTATATATTTACTTATTTGCTTGTAGATCAGAACATTTAAAAGTACATTTGCTGTAAAACACTTTGGGATCTTTGTTTGATTCCCTAATAGCTCGCGTGTTTTGAGTACCCACTACACACTGCAGTGTTGCTTTTCCGTGCCTTATTTCATTCAGTCCTCACAGGATCCCAGCGGGTTAGATGGTGCGATTCTCATTTTGCAGAGGAGGAAGCTGAAGCATTCAGAGGTGGGATGTGTTTCCCCAGTTCACGTGCCTAGTAGGAGAAGGCCCCAGCAGACCTAGGGCTGTCTCCTTGCTGGGCTGGCTCCAAAGCATGGCCTTGCCGTGAGAAGTGATTGTTCCTCTGCTTGTTTCTGTGGACACTGGGTACTTCCCCTAACATTTAGTCTGCGTGTATTTTTTGGTAGGTAATTAATTGCACTTTAAAAAGCTCAATGGTACTTTACAAAATAGAGAGTTCAATCTATCTATATTTTCTTTTACATTTGAGGCATTTCATAAGACAAGCTAGCAGGTATAATTGAGACATTTGTGCGATTCTCCACTGTTCTTAAGAGTTTTTGCTTTTGTCCTTCTGGGACTTGAAACTTTGATTTTTTCCATGGAACTAAATTGGAAGATAACGGTACGTGCTTATTAAATATATAGGCTGGGACCGGCCCGGTGGCTCAGGCAGTTAGAGGTCCATGCTCCTAACTCCGAAGGCTGCTGGTTCAGTTCCCACATGGGCCAGTGGGCTCTCAACCACAAGGTTGCCAGTTCAATTCCTTGAGTGCCGCAAGGGATGGTGGGCTGTGCCCCCTGCAACTAGCAACGGCAACTGGACCTGGAGCTGAGCTGCTCCCTTCACGACTAAGACTGAAAGGACAACAACTTGACTTGGAAAAAAGTCCTGGAAGTACACACGGTTCCCAATAAAGTCCTGTTCCCCTTCCCCAATAAAATCTTTAAAAAAAAAAAAAATTAAAAAAAAAATATAGGCAACTCTGAACTTTCTACATATTTGATTTGCATACCATTTGTAGTTTAATTAACCCTTCTGACCATCTCGGGATTCATTCCTCAGAAGTCGTAACTCTGAGTTTAATACATCAGCCGTGACTAGGGGGACGCAGCAGAAAGGTCAGGGCCACTTATTTATGTTGGTGCTACTATGGCCTGATCTGCCTGACAGTCCCCTCCTTCTCACTGCTCCCTTCTCACTGCTCCTTTCTCCTCCCCCCAAAAACTAGCTCCTTGGGCTCAGCAAGACATCAAGAGGGCTGCCCCCACTCTGCCAGCCCCCCAACCCGATCCATCTCTCCTCCCACCTGTGGCTGGCTGCGTGTGGAGCCAAGTGGAATGTCCTTAGGTCTCCTGTCTCTGCTTCCTACTTCTGCTCTAGGTACCCAGCACATCAGATGATATTTGAGAATGGGAGACTGGCTCACAGGTCTGTGAAGGGGAGGGTGCCTGGGAGATCCCTCTGCTTGTCCCAGGCTTCTATGTCCATCTCCCACCCTGAGACACTGGTCACCATTACCATGAACTGCACTTGCTGGACAAGTAATCGGGAACATTATTACAGTGTTGTTGGTTCTAGAATGCACTCCTTGCACAATTCAAAAGTGTATGTGTTCTAATGTTAGATGTTTGTGTTTCAACATGCTTTTGGAATAGCATTATCGACCAAAAAAAAAAAGAAATGCTTGTATTTCCACTTTTCCATCAGCATTTGTACGAAATTGTTTAAGTTAGTTCTACCCTTTTATATTAGCAACCACCATCTTGACCTCTTTTCTAGGACTGATGTAGCGTTTAGCTTTTTGAATAAGTCATGTCATCATTACAGTAATGGATTCCTTTCTGAAGTTCTGTTGTTACCCTCTTGCTCTTCTCAAAATAATCTACTGATGTTATCAGTTAGAACATTTTGCTAACATTAAATTCTTGGTCGGTGGTGTGAGTGTCTTTCATAAATTCTTGCTACTCTATTTGCCTTTGTTGTGACCTCCTTAGGTGTTGGGCTTATTGATGAATTGTTTCAGATCATTTAGGTCACGAAACACTTTCTTCTCTCTTCAAGAGAACCTAGGGTTTTGCCTCGGTTCTGGGTCTGTGCTGATAATTTCCTTTGTGCAGATTTTCTTTCAAGCTCTTCTTTCTCCTCACCTAAATCTGAAAGATTCTTTTCTTTGCATTTTAAATGTTATCTCATCTTCTTTCTTGGCAGGTACTAAGGAGTATCTTGTTTTGTGTGTGTGTGTGTGTGTGTGTGTGTGTGTGTGTGTGTGTGTGTGTGTGTTAATACACTTTAAAAACTTGACCACTAAGTTATGGTGGCTTTTGTTTGTTTGGGTGGCTTTAACTTAAAGATTGCTTCTTAATAATTTATGTACTAGTCCCTTTCAGTTCTTTCAAATTAAAAACATGTTTTTTCTGCAGTTTGACTCATATTGTTCAGTATCTCAAACTTTTCCAGTCTCCATAGTTTTCTTGACCATGAATTTACCTTGTATTGCTATCATTTATTTGTGCACATTGTACCAGTATATTTTCAGATGAGTTAATTCTTTGGAGTCGGATGTGGTTTTGATTTTGTCAGGTCATTTATACCTTTAGTTTCTTTCTAGAGGAGTACTTCTTAAACTTTTTGGAATAGTGGACTCCTTTCTTGGCTTGAACACAAAGGGGAATACATAACTTTAGAGCTTCATGGATTGCAAGTTTCTGCATGTTTCTCTCCTCTTTTTAAAAAAATTCCATGGAGAAGATAACTATATCTGTATACACTAGTTGAACTTGCTTTTTCACTTAAACATCTACTGTCTTTGGCAAGTTTTTTAATTAGGTGGGAATGGTGAGTATGAAAAATAACAGCCAATCAATCCCTCCCATAACTGCTGGAGTCAATGATTTTTGTTTTACTTGTAACTGAACTGGCTTTTAATAATCACGTTATTAGGTTCTTTCCTCTATAAATAGGCACTTACCTTGGAGAAATTTGTTTTTCTACACATATTTTTATTTTGCTTTTAAACCTTATAAAAAGATTGACCAGACAAGAAACTCTGGTTTGAATATAATTTGCTGTGAGAACTAGCATTCAGTTCTGCTGAATAGAAGTCTGGTGCCAATATGAATTGTATTCTTTTAGGAAATTTTGTTTTTCTCATTAAAAATGTTAAATTTTCTCTTAATGGTTAGAATTAAAATTTCATAGCATTTTGTCTAAGTGTGGCACTCTGGTCATTTATCCAGCTTGGTCTATGCGGGCCCTTTCAAGTCAATCTTTTTTTCTGGCTTTGAGGACTTTCTTCTCGTAAATCCTCCCGACCTTGGAGACATTTTGAAGGACCATTTGGCATCTGCACATTTTCCATTTTATTATTTTAAGTAACGGGTGTCCTCCTTTCTCACTCTCATAGACCTGGACAATGCAGAGGAAGTAGGAGGGGCTCCAGAGCCAGGTGCAGGACACCTGACCCAGGGCTGAGGCCAAATGACTCCAGAGATTCAGAGGGTCATGATCCATGGACACTGACTTCTTAGGTGGCGATCAATATGTATTTTTATAATTTATTAAAAAATATATGCCCCCAGCTTTATGGAGATATAATTTACATGTGACATTGTGTATACATATTTTTATTATCAAGCATTATAAATTAGATTTAACACACAATTGCTCAACTCTCTGCCAGGTGTCAGACAGGCCTCCTGTTTCATCCAGACGCAACTGGCAGCTCACTGTGCGTAGGCCATTGTTTCTTTCCTCTGGAAGTGTTTTAGAAAAGCATACAATTCTGTAGAGGCAGAGGAAAGAAGGAAAAATACTCTTCCCTACCTAAGTTCCCTTTATACCTTCCTCTTCTGAATATTATAGTTTAATATGGTATTAAAATGATTTCATATTTTGTTATCAAGATACCCTGTCCTTCTCAGGTCATATGAAGCAGGTGAGTGGTGTTTCTGCAGTGATCTAAACAGCTAGTCAGAAAATATGCTCAAGCAGTGCTTGGTATGTTTGTCATTTGAAAAGTGCTTCCTCTTTTGAATTCGACAAGACTTGAACACCACTGCTGCCCAGGGTCCTGCAGACGCCCAGTGTTCTAAGTTATTCAAGACCGTGGTTTAAAATCAGGGGTGACCCGTGTGTTGGAACCAGTTGGAGGAACTCTTTCAGAAGACAGATGCCTGAGTCTTCCTCTCACCCCTGTGAATCAGAACCAGGGGTGGGGCCCAGGCATGTCACTCTTAGCAAAATGTCCTTGGGGGGGCTTATGGATGGTTTTGACTAGGAAATACTGTCGTAACACGTGTTCCTCCTTGAACATTACCAAACATGTCTGCATAGCTTTTCCCTATAGGAAGAAGTCTCTGTTATAAGTTTCTATAAATTAATGCTTACAAAATAGTGGCATACAAAATCATGTCCATATGAAAGTATCCCCATACCTCTAATTAATGAATTGGCTAATAGGTGTTTCCTATTTTTGAAACTTCTCCTTGGCTTTGTGTATCTACAGGCTTTAGTCAAAGCCTAAGAATGGGCACAAAGCCTCACTAGGAGTGTTTGATGGTCAGAGTCCAAACTTGTGCAGCGGTGACAGCCGCCGTTGTAAGTGTGAAGCTGTCATCACCTGCAATTCACCACGCTCCACTGGGTACAAGGCAGTTTGACCAGCATTGGACTGTGTTGAGGTCTGATGGGTAGGCGGCTATGTACCTTTCCCTCGGGTGTGTTACTCAGCCTGTCCTCCCAGAGTAATGTGAAGGTGGTACCTGCAGCTCTGTTGAGTTCCTGACATACTCAGAAGCTCTGCCAAGCTTAGCTAATAGCTGTCCGTTGGTACACACACACACACACACACACACACACACACACACACACACACAGTTCTGTTGTTCATTCTCTATTTGTTTCACCCGCATGACTTTCTCTTCTTAACTTCTCTACATGACAGACCCATGTCCTGGAGAACAGTGTTTTCTCTATTAACAAATCATGGAGGTTGGGAGGGAGGAAAGAGTCGATTAATAGATGGATGAGCAAATGATGGGTGAACTGGATGTCTCTGAATGGAGAGGGTGGCTTGTGGATGGTAAGGGTGAAGGAGAGAGGAAACAATGGACTGATTAGCATTTCCGGCGCGTTTAGGAGTAAATGGGCTTCATTGGTGAGGGTTTGCAGTTGATCTTGTTTCCTGAGGAGTTCTTGTGAGAAGCCATAACAAGAACCTGACTTCCTATACATGTTGCCTGTACCCCTTCCCACTGCCTGAAAAGATCTCTTTTCCTGCTCTGATTCGCCAACATTTTCCGTTATACACAAGTCTCACCATCGCCATGTGGCCACCCCTTCCTCTTGAGTCTCTGGTCTTCCTCCTCTCCCCTGACTTACTGTAGTACTTGAGTTGTCCCGCCCCCTTTTGTATTTCATTATAGTTTCCCTTGATTTGTCTCGCTTTCTGTGAGTGAGGTAATTTATCTTCCCGAACAGATGGTAACCTCATGAAGAGCAGCACTGAATTTTAGGTCAAGTCTGCATCCTCGTTGCACCCAGGAGAGCAGTGTTGGTGCTTCCAGGTCCTGCACAGACGCTCCCCGAGAGCTTTCAGATGCACTGCCTTTCAGCTTGTGGCGTGATGGATGGTAGACAGATTCACCTCTGCCCTCCATACTGGTTCCACCCTCAGAACAGTGACTGTGTGCCTTGAATTCATTGTGTTCCTTTGACCTGCTTCTAGCTGACGAGGCTGGTTTCCGAGATTGTTTTGGTGGGAGGACGGGGAAATAGAGAGTGGTGTCAAATTTCTGAAGCTCCAGCACGACCTGTTCTGGGCCCCTCCCCTAGGGTTCAGGTTGTTGGGTGGGCCCCGTGGTCTGGTTTATCCAGACTTGCAGGAGCGCCCTGCGCTTGCTAAACATTGACCCAAATACTTGGGGTGGGAAGGTACTGCTGAGTGAACTTTACCCTCTCCTCTGATTTCTCTTTCTGTCTCTCCTTCCCCTGCTCCATGCCTCCTTCCCTCTCTTCTGCCCCACCCTCTTTCACTAGAGAAGTTGTAACATGAATTGGCCTGACTGCCCCTACTCTTTAAGTTTTGCTACTTGGTAGAGTGATTATTCTCCTTGAATTAACTGTTGTTCATTGACTAGTATCTTTGTGTTCAAGAAGTGTTGGAACTAAGTAGCTAATATTTATGAAGTTACACTTGGAATTTTTAAACCAGTAGCAACTGTGCAGTAGTGGCAATAGCTGTGCTATAATGTATAGAGTCTACACATGTCTCTTCAGCATGTATTTCAGGAACAACACTGATAAGGAATAAAACTTGTGTATGAATTTATTTATTTGCTCTGCTTCAAGAAAATAATAAATCAGACTTTAGGTTTATTATTTGTGGGGCTTTGTTAAATTTGATTAGAGCAGATATTTTGAAGCAGCCTGCTTCCACATCAGTAGACACATAACCAGGAGTCGTAGGCATTGGCATAATTTTGGGCATTGCACTTCAAGTCAGTGGACATTAGTTTGAATTTTCATATTCCTTTTCCTCCTCCTCCTATTATCATTTAAAAAATTTTAATGTTACATATATATATATATATATATATATATATATATATATATATATAATAACCAAAGTAAGCAAGCCAGGCTCTTATATATCTTTTTATATATATATATCTTTTTTAAGAGCCTGGCTTGCTTACTTTGGTTATTTCTGTATCAAAGAGTCTTCTTCAACTGGCCACTTTCATTCATATATAACTTGAATAACTTTTTGTAGCTAAAGATAATTGGGAGTATGTTTATGAATGGAAACATCCTTTTCACCAACAAAATAGCTGCATTCACGAGAAGGGACTAGAAGGCAACATTTTAAGCCTATAGGACAAGGAGCCTGAACCACACACCAACACAGGTTCGTCAGGTTGCTGCCTGGATGGCATGGGCGGGAAAGCTCTCCTCCTGAGTGGAGAGAAGGTCGGGATGGATGGCAGTGACCTGGCTCACACTCTGCACCAGCCTCTGGGGCTGAGGTTTCCATAACATTGGAGGCTAAGACCTGGGAAGGGCTGGGCTTTCTCTCTCTTTCCCACAGTCCTGGAGCTATTCTGTCTGAAATCAAATCCTGGCTTTGCCGTTTTCTAGGTAATTTTGATCTAGGGTGTCTCAGTTTTCTTCAGCTGAAAATGGGGATGTGGATAGAGAGTAGCTGCTCTGTATGGTTATTGAGGGGATTCAGTGAGTCCCTTCAGAACCAGGCTTACTACATAGCAAGCACTTGTTTCATTTAGTCATCATCCAGCTGTAAGTAACACATCCCAAACAATGGTGATTAACATGTGTGAGTGTTTATTTTTCTCTTGGAATGAGAAGTTCAGAAGTAGGCGGCCCAGGGCTGGAATGGTGTTCTTATGAGGCCATCAGACTCCAGTATTTCCACTCTGCTATCCTTAGTGTATGTCTTTGTACCTCATAATCACAACAGGGCTGCCTCATCTCCCACATCTTTCTTAGGTTCCAAGCAGGAAGAAGAGGAAGGGCAAAGGGCAAAAGGTGGGCACCAACTGAATGGCTTTATCTTATAAAAAGATTTCTCACCCATCAATTTCCACTACTATCCTGTTGGCCAAAATTACATCACATGGCCTTATGGATAAGGAAGGAAAGGAAATGTCATTTAAAAAAAAAATTGGGTACATTATCGTCCCCAGCAATATCAAGATGGCTATTGGTAGGAAGGAAGCAGTAGGACATGGATGTTGGGTGGGCACACAGCAGTGTGTGCCACAGCACTCAAGCAAGTGTCCTTGAAGGTGGCAGTCCCTAGAGAGAGACGCCTTGGAGGAAGAAGGGTTCAGGACCCTGCTGAGGCATCATGGAATGAAACGTGCAGGCCCTGTGGCGTGAAGCCCCAGCGTTCATTTCCAGCCAGCCCCAGCTGTGAGCCTCGCACACATCCCACATCTGTCTCTTGCTTTCCCAGCCTTGCCCACCTCCCTCCCCCATTACTTCCCCAGGGACTTCAGCGTCCTCATCAGACATTTTCCCTCTATTCTGTTGTCCACAGATTCCAGCGTGCTTTGGGGGAGCACCTGGAGGCAGCGGCCCTTTGGTGGGCCCACCCGCACTGAAGCCGGGATGCAAGGGAGGGGGGAGCAGGCAAGCAGTGTGCCTCTGGGCAGTTTCCCAGTGTCCAGCTCGCTGCTTGCTGTGCTTTTTCCTCCTCTAATAGAATTCTTAGGCCGACGTACTTCCTCACTTTTATTGGCATTCCATTCCCATGCTGAGTGTTGATGAAATGGAAAAAGAGCCTTTGCCTGCATTTGTCAGCAGGGGAAACCTTGGCTCCTGCTCTTGGACCCAGGCGAGGTGTTTGCCATCTGTGGTGGCCATCCCTGAAGTGACTCGCTTACAGCACACGTCAGTCAGTGGTTCTGAATGTGGGGAAGGGCAAGAGGCCAGATGTCCTCATCTAAAGCCCCACCTCAATCAGAAACAATCAAAGATGTCTCAGCATGGGAACAACTAGGGTTTTGTTATAGGCTGTTTTATTAACAGTCCATAGTTTGGCCGGCATTTTGTTAAAAGCACAATACTGGTCAACCTTTAAGCAGCTTTCCATACCTATTTGTAGCAGTCTCACTTCCCCTCCAGAATTAGTAAACTTCTCATAAAAAAAGGGCGTGGAGCTGGTGTGGTGGTTTCTTAGGATTTGCTTTAAATCTACTTGTAACTCCTTTAGCTCTCAGTAGAGAGCTGATGCAAAATGCCGTGAAGGACAGCTCATAGTAAGGCATAAGTCTGCTCTGTAGTCTGCTATCATCTCCAGTGCCTACTCCTTTAAAAAAAAGACTCCCCACCTCAGTCAAGTGGCTTGTAAATGCAGTGGATCAGCAGAGGAAGTTAATTTTTCAAAAGTGTATATTAATTTGTGTAGTGCTATTTAAATTCTGCAAACCAGTCCATTTAGTTCAGGGGAGATATATTTAAAGCCCATAAGTAAAAGATAAATGCTACTGTGTCAGTCTAGTTAAAAAGGAAGATAGTTGAAAGACTAGTATATCAATTCAATTATAAATGTATTTTTTGTGTGTGGAAACTTTCTCATAGTAAACTGTTCAAACATTACAATTCTTGACCATCCTATCCCCTCCTCTGAAGTAACCAATATTTTCACTCTGTCATATATCTTTCCAGACTTTTTCGTGTGCATTTATGTTTTCCCATTGAAATTATACTTAAAACTGCATATAGTAGTACAGTGTACATTATACAACTTTCTGCTTTTAACAGAACAATGTATCTTTATTAATTGAAATATATTTGATACATAACATTGTAAATTTAAGATATACTTGTATAACATGTTAATTTGATACATTTTATATATGTTGTAATATCACCACCATTGCAGCAATAATTAGCACGTCTATCATATTACATAATTATCATTTCTTTTTAGTGGTTGGAATAATTAAGTTCTAGTCTCATAATAAGTTGGATGATAAGAGCAGTATATCTGGGAGATCATTACATACCAGTACATTTATACTAGTCCCATTCTTTTTTTACTGCTACATAGTAATCTGTATTTTAGATGTACCATGGTTTCTGTCATTCCCCTGTGGTTGGGCATTTAGGTTGTTGCCAGTGTTTTTGATTTTGGCTTTGTTTTTTGGGTATGACAGACTATATTATAATGTAGTTCTTGTATTTGTTTTTCTGTACATATGTGAGTGTTTCACCAGGATAGATACTGAGAAGCAAAATATTTAAGGCATAGAGTGTGTGCATTTAAAATTTTAATATCAATAGATCCTTCCAAATCGCCTTCTAAAGTGGCTGTACTAATGTACCCTCCCAGCAGTATATGGTAGTTTCAACATAGTTTATTATATAGCATTTCTTTTCTATATTTTTTGGCAGCCTTTAATGTTTAGCTTTTGTGTACATTTTTATTAAATGACATGTTCTGGGGCTACGTTTAGTACATATGTATATTTAACAATGCTTTTAATTTGCAATGACAGTAAATATGAAACCACTGTTCCATTGAGGCAGTAGAAGTCCACTGAGAAACTGTCCCTTTAAGCTCTCTATACTTTAGTGAACTATGTATATATAAAAAGCACTTTAAAATGCTGCCTGTTGATTGCTATGTATAGCTGTCATTGTTAGTTACCTACAAACATTAATCCACCCTATACTTTTCTTACTAGCAGAACCCCTTTTTTCTTCATCAGAAAAGTGACCCCAATTCAAGAGTAAATTATTGAGATTCAATATTCCTTGTCACTTGAGTTTAGGTGTAGTTCTAGCCCACAATATAAGGCAAGAGACCTGTTGAAGGACTTCTGAGAAGGATTTCCTCTTTTGAAAAGAAAGACATGGGAGAAGAACTCTTTATTTCGCATGCATTATTTCTCACTGTGACACCTATAACAGTTGCTACCATCTTCTGGCAAGTACAACATGCTGAAGCAAGACAGAAAGTGGGTCCTTGGTCTGTCAGATCGGTTAGGACTGCTCGGAGCAGCACGTAACAGAACTTCAGCTGAAGTGGTTTAAAGAGGAATTTTATTTTTCTCATTTTTCTTGGCTCAGCTTCTCAGTGATGTCATCCAGGCTGAGCTTACCTTTCATACGCGGACTTTTCCCCTTATGCTGTTACTTCCTGGTCACAAGTTGGCTGTCTCAGCTCTAGGCAGGAGGAGCTCCCATTTAGCAGGAAGCGAAAGCCTCTTGGTGGACTGGCTGTTCGTCTCATTGCCAGCACTGGGTCAGTGGCTATCCGGACCCCACACCCTAACTGAGAGGTCAGACATCAATGCAGGAGAAAACAGTTGTCATGATTTGTTCATTAGACCAGTCGCGATTTATCTCCTAGTGCAGCCTTTGCACTAGTCATATAGCAAATAGTCTTTCTGTTTGAGCTATTTTGGGGTGGGTTTTGTTTTGTTTTGTTTTTTTGCCACTTGTAGCCAAAACAGTTCTAACAGATACCCTTAAACAAATGGGAATACAATGCCAAAATGACTGTGCCGCTTTTTTAAGGCATGAATTGTGTTATGTGTTCCTTTGATGGATCTGTGTTATTCGTACCTCTCTTTACATTTTCTGTTAACAACATCTTTATTTTCTCTTGGGAGACTTCCTGTCCCATTCTCAGTTTCTGTGGCATTTGAGGCAGTTGAGTGTGGGCACTTGCCCCAGGCCTAGAGCAGAATTATCATCTTAGAGTCATCGAACCAGCCAGAATCAGCCATCGGTCTTTGGCTGGAACTATGAAGAGAGGAGGAAACACAGAGGTAAATGGAGCTGACAGAAGAGTTTGTGATCTCATCTTTCTAGCTGTTTATCCCTCCCTAGACACTTCACTTTTTGCTTAGGTCTTTAAGTTGTGTTTCTAGTATTTGATACGGAAGGCCTAACTAATATAGCCTCCCGGCCTCACTTTTCTTTTGTCTCAAGTCTTAGTTGTCTCAAAAACTTGCTTTGGGCACTTTGGGAGGAGGCATTGGTAAAATCCTGGGGGGGGGGGGGCGCATGGGATGGGGAAGAAAGCTGCGAGTGTCCTGGTGAATCCTCAGGGCACATGGGAGGGAGGCATGTGGCATGATGGCAGAAGCCTGAGATGCATCGCATGTGTCCCTGACAGTGGACATTCCTGGGGGGCGGTTCGGTGGTACGGCAGTAACGATAGTGGGGGTAACAGCGATGGTTGCTGAGCATTGTGGAGTGGCAGGCGCGGTGCTAAGCACGTTGCCCTCATTAGCTCATATAATCTTCATAACAACTTCTGAGGTAGGTGATGTCGCCGTCGTCGTCACCGTTTTATAGAGGAAAATGAAATTAAGCACCTTGGTCAAGGTCACATGGTCGGTGGCAGTAGCGAGAATTGAACCTGCACGTCTGATTCTTGGACCACGAGTAACCCTTGGTGGTAGAGTTGCAGCCTGAGTGGCCTCTGCTGTGTCCTGTGGTGCCCTGGCACTGATGTGCTGCCACAGTTTTGGTCCCCAGCTCACGCACCCACCATTCCAGAAGTACTTTCATTTATTAGTTTTGACCTTTGAAACCCTGCCCGCTTTGAGACCAACAGAAAATCTACTTCCTCATCTGCCTTTCTCGGTCTCTTTATTTGGAAGTAATATATCTGTTGGGAACTCGCCAGCATGTATTGTCTGTATCAGCGAGTCTTCATCTTTTGGGGATTGCGCAACTCTTTGGATCAGCTTTATTGTCTCTACAGAAAAGTCCTTATAGGCGTGTAAATTTACATAGTTTCCTGGGCTCATACATATTCTGAGCGCCATGGTGTCTCTTTACACGCCTGGCATCTTACAGTCAGTGACAGAGTAGGTGTGCAGTACAGTGGGGCTGAACAAAATGTTCCTATCACATAACTATCTTTCCTGTGTTTAGGGTTTCTTCCCAATCCCCTGGAAGGCAGGGATCGTCTCCATCGCCTACTGAATGTATTTACATATTATGATGTAACTAACCCACTTATTTATCATACAAACTGTAGAGTTTTGTTTATAGTGGCAGTTGAAGGAGGGCCCTCGGCTTTATTTGTTTCCAAATCATCCTCGTTCCAAGTGATAACTGCATCCTGTAGTCCATATTAAGCGACCAGGAATTTTCTTTATGGAAAATGAACTGAAATAAGAAACGGTGGTAGGAATAGAGCTTTCAGTGTAGGTACCAAGTTTTATTAAACCTAATAGGCTTAAGAAATTAGTTTGTCCTCTAGACCTAGCACATTATAACAATGCCTCTTTTATAAAGAAAGCAAGAATCTTGGATATGTATTGCACTGAATCTTGTATAAAATTTCCATCTCTTTTGCCAGTTGACTTGCACCTATGGAACCAGAAAATGAGTTTTGTGGGTTTTTTTTTTTTTTTTTTGAATATCAACTGCTAAAATTCTGTTGTATGTATGAATTATAACTTTTGTATTTGGACTTTTGGTGCTCAGGTTTAAAAAAACTTGAGACTGTTTTGCTGTTGAAAACTGACTTCTTTTGTCTCAGAAATTACTCAGGATGAAAAAAACATATCATTCAATGTAGTTTTCATGATTTTCTCACAGACACGGTAGTGCTTTTTAAACCAACTAAAGCCTTCCTTTAATATGAGTTCTGCTCTTGTAAACTGAAATATATGCTTGGACAAAGCAGTATCTTGGTCTAGAATTCTTTTGTTGTGGCTCGCTGTTGTAGAATAGATTTCCCTGCTGAGCAGCTGCCGCTCTGCCCTGAGGCTGGCTCCTGCATGAGGCTGGCAGGGTTGATGATCAGCATGGGGGAGCTGGGGAGGCTGCAGCTCTTGTTAGGATACTCAGGTAAAACCACAGCATCTCCTCAGGGACCTCAAAGGGAATTGCGCCTCTGAGGTCCAAAAGAGGTGTACCGTAGTCCCCCCTTATCTGAGGTTTCACTTTCTGAAGTTTCAGTTACCTGTGATCAACCATGGTCCGAAATATTAAATGGAAAATTCCAGAAATAAACAATTCATTAGTTTGAAATCGCGCGCCATTCTGAGTAGCATGATGAAATCTCACGCTGTCCTGCTCTGTCCTGCCCGGGAGGTGAGTCATCCCCATTTCCAGTGTCTGCGTGTTGTAGACGCTCCCTGCTGGTTAGTCACTTTGTAGCCATCACTGTTATCAGATCAACTGTCAGCAGTATCACAGTGCTTGGGTTCGGGTAACCCTTATTTTATTCAATAATGGTCCCAAAGGGCAAGAGTCGTCTTGTTGGCAATCTAGATATGCCAGAGAGAAGCCATAAAGTGCTTCCTTTAAGGAAAAAGGTCTCTGTGTGTAGGAAGACACACAGTATATATAGGGTTCGGTACTATCTGCAGCTAGGTGTCTTGGAACATATCCCCCACAGATAAGGGGGGATTACTGTACTTCCTCTTCTTTCAATCACTTACTGTTAGAGTCCAGATTGTGGGACTTTTAATTTTATTTTATAGTAGGGATGAGTGTAAAGACATTACAAAGCATCCGTTTGGTCTCCCGAGTATGTTCCCTTTGTGTGACTAGTTGTCCTTTAGAAACAGACCTCAGCATTTAGCCTTAAAGCCAAATGGGATGAAGGGAGGCAGAGACGGTGCTCCACTGTGTGGTTGTGACTACTGACAGTCATCACATTTATGAGGCATTTGTCGCTGCTTTTGTTCTGTGCAAAGCAACTTGTTTTTCTTGAGTTCCCCAAGCTTTTGTACACTACGGAAAAAAGCAGAACATCAAAGTTTTAATCCTGATCATATTCCGTCTTACTTCCGACTCAACTTCAAAGAAGCTTGCACAATTTTAAAGTATAATATGTAAATTGAAAATCATAGTGCTATAAGATTTTTTTTTTAAAGATTTTATTGGGGAAGGGGAACAGGACTTTATTGGGGAACAGGACTTTATTGGGGAACAGTGTGTACTTCCAGGCCTTTTTTCCAAGTCGAGTTGTCCTTTCAATACCAGCCGTTCAGCTTCAAGTTGTCCTTTCAGTCTTAGTTGTGGAGGGCGCAGCTCAGCTCCAGGTCCAGTTGCCGTTGCTAGTTGCAGGGGGCACAGCCCACCATCCCTTGTGGGAGTCGAACCGGCAACCTTGTGGTTGAGAGGATGCTCTCAAACCAAGCCTTCTGGGAGCTCAGCGGCAGCTCAGCTCAAGGTGCCGTGTTCAATCTTAGTTGCAGGGGGCGTTGCCCACCATCCCTTGAGGGAGTCGAGGAGTTGAAACAGCAACCTTGTGGTTGAGAGCCCACTGGCCCATGTGGGAATCGAATCAGCAGCCTTCGGAGTTAGGAGCACGGAGCTCTAACCACCTGAGCCACCAGGCCGGCCCTATAAGATTTTTTTTCTTTCTTTTTTGATGATGGACCAGATGAGGTGTTTTGCCTTCTGATCAGTTTCAGGGCTGATCTGTGGTAACACTTTCTTTTTCTTTTGGTTGCTTTTATCAGATGATGGTATATTTAGAAGTAATATTCATTACAGTGACCTTAGAAACTTATAAGAAGGAGACTGTGGCTGATTCCTCTCCATTCAAAATGTTAACACAGCAGCTGGTATTCAGTGAATAGATACATTTATTGGTTGGGTGCTTACAGAGTGTCATGCATGGTGCAAATTTGTGGAGATACAAAGTTTCCTAAGGTACTGCTGTTCTGTATGAGATGGAAGAGAGAGGTAAAGAAGAGGAAGCAATTCCTAAACACTTTGGGGCATTGCAGGCAGATGCCCAGGGTGACAGGGTGTATGGTAGCACCGGAGAGCATTTTATCCAACTCTGGGGCACCTCCTCTGTGAGGAGATCCTACCTTAGGGGTTAAGGAAGTGGCACAGGTGAGACAGATGAAGGTGAGCAGGGACGTTGTGAGTCACAGAACACAGAGGGGCAATAAACAGAGTGACTCATGCCAGGGAAATACGTGTTGGGGACACCGTACTAGGGGCTCCTGGCAAGAGACCTGTGGAGTGGACGGGCCCTGTCATGGAGGATTTGGTCCAGCCTATAGAACTGGCATGAAGTGACAAGGCCAATATGTGGAGTAAGTAGATGACTCTGTAGCCTTGGTAAATGAAGAGACATTTAAACAGCCATCATGAAGCACCTTGTGGGACTTAGTATCATTTTGTTTTGAAATTTTATGGTGGTTGATAAATCAGTTAATCATAGTCTATAGCAGATGGGAATGAGACAGTTGTAACAGTTCCTTCTCTGTGGAAAATGAAGTTATTTTGATTGCACGAGGGGGAAGAGAAGGGGGAAGGGAAGGAAGAGGAGAAGGAAGAAGAAGGTACAGACTGTTTCCTGTTTCCTCTCCAGGACACAGGGAGGTGAGAATATAGTAAGGATTTGTATTCATGTAGCTCTTTGCTGCTTTGAAGCCCCTTCACTTGTATTATAATTTTGAGCTCTCAAAATCCCCATTTAAAAAGTACAACACTAAGAATTCTCTGTAATAATAATGGAGTTACAGTTGAAGATAGAGAATTAAGTGAGATGTTCAAGACTAGGCAATTAGGAATTGAAAGATATGGCCTAAACCCCAAATTTCTGATGCCAGAACTCGTCTACTTTCTGTATTAGCGCACTTCTTCCCTGCTTGGTTCAGAGTCCCATCCGTTTTCCTCCCAGCTTTGCAAACAGCTTCCTTCAGCAGCGACCGCTGTATGGACAGACCCTTAACAGTGTGTAGAAACTTAATCAGGTGAAGATTGGGGCTCACTCTCGGCAGCAAAATCACTCTGGTTATATGACACCTCACGTTGATGGACATTTTGCCTTTGTGGTTGTGCCTAATGTCTTAGAAATACCCTTCAAATCAAATAATGAAGTCATGGTGGGGAACCCGGGTGAGCAGAACTATGACACTGCTGAGAAAACTAGCGTTTTGTCCTTTTTCTGCTCAGTAGCTGCTTGCCACGTGCTTCTATTAATATAAAGGGCTGATAAAAATCTATTCTGTTTTTGACTGATGCAGTATTTTATCTGGCAAACTCTTCTGAGGCCCGAATGTGAGTGTTTACATTTTTATTTGTGTACATACAAAGGTAATTAGATGAACACCTACCAGACAATGGTGAAATCCAAGTTAGGTGTGTGCTATGCCCCTGGGTTTCCTGCTTCTGATCCTGTGCTATAGTTATGTAAGATCTCACCCTTGGGGGAGGCTGGGTCACGGGTATGGTGATCTCTGTACGAGTTTTGCAAGTTCTTATGTCTGTAATTAAAAATAAAAAAGTTAACAAAAGGTAGAGCAGATGTGTCAGTAAAGTTAATATTAAGAAAATCAGATATTTTTCCTTAAGTTTGAAGCAATTTGGCACAACCAAATCAGAGCACGAATGACATACTCATCATCACTCACCAGCTCTTTCTTGAGTTCTTTACTTAGTGTCAGGCGTCATCCTAGGTGTGGAATAACAGAGCTGTGCCTTCTGCAAGGGGTTAGCCAGGAAGAGCTAAAGCCTCTTTGTTTCTGCACTGCAGAGCTGGGATTCTTAATCCGATGTCCAGGGATTTCAGGGGTAACATTTGTGTGTATATGTGTTTTCTAGGAAAAATGTCCCTTAGTGTTCATTAGATTTTCAAAAGTTAAGGACTGCTGTCTCGGATAATTACTTCTCGTGCATGGGTTTCAAAAAGAACTGTCAATGTATAGGAAAATCATGGATGCAGTTAGCCTCCTGCTCAGTCGTCTTTGGGGGAACTTCAGCTATGCAGGTGTCTAGCAAACTTCTCTATATTTCTCTTTAGTAGACTGATGAGGAGGGGAAGTGTCATATTCTTAGAAAAAGTTTGCCTTCCTAAACTAAAATACTTAGAGCTGTTGAATCAATCAGCGTAACTGTGATTTTTGGGGGTGGTCAACTCATTTGGCAAAGCTTACAATAAGGAAACATCTAAAATGTTTCTGAGGGATCTTTTGTGTAACCTAGTGCTGAGCACTATGTGGCCCCGAACACCTTTTTCTTGCCACCCCCAGTGCAAGTGGCCAACTTGCCTACACATCTCTGCTGTCCAGAATCTGTGTGGTCTTTTACATTAGTTGCAGGTAAAGCTTAAAATTCATGATATGTTTTTCATGTTCTCTCTTCTGCATGTGGTTGGTACACAGTCCTGTGATCTTTTCCTCTCAAAGTAAAATGAAAATCTGCCTGGAATTTATATTGAACTATATTGCCGTTCAACCAGCTTTAGCTCTGCTCATTGGTAGCATTTAGTGTATATGACAGGTTTCCATTGTAAAGGGGTGAGGTGTTCTTAGAATAAGAGATTTGAAGTGAGAGAAGGCGATTTTGGACTAAAATAGGTCTCGTTGTATCTGTAAGAATTTATAATGGTAACTTTTAAGTGGGCCTCATGTCTTTAGATGGTGGGCCGCAGTAGGGCAGGGGCCGAGCTCATTCATGTTTGTTTCTCAGCTCCTTGTGTGGGGTTTTGCACACAGTAGGTGTCCAGTAATTGTTTGGTAGAAGCTCTTCTCCCCTAAGCACTATTTCTGTGCATGTGCCACCAAGCTTCAGCGTGCTTGCCCGGGGACACAGGGAAATCATTACATTCATCACAGCATCCTTGGGACTAGAGCACTGGGTAGTGTTTTCTTTTTATTTTATATTTTGCTGTTAAATTTGTTGGGGTGATATTGGTTAGTAAAATTATATAGGTTTCAAGTGTACGTTTCTATAATACATCATCTATATTTTGCATTGTGTGTTCACCACCCAGAGCCAGTTTTCCTTCCATTACCATATATTTGATGGTGTTTTGTTTTTTAAATGCTCAAAATCCTCAAATGGTTTCCACTAGAGGTGTATAAATTGTCATTCTTCTCTCAGCACATGATTCTATTTTAAAAGCTTAACACTAATAGTTACATTTTGGCCAGTTGCTTAAGTAGCTAATTGTGAGGGTGTAAGGAGTCTTTCTTCTTTCCAAAAAAGGAAACTGAGGCCAGCAAATAACAATGTGAGCTGAATTAATTTTTGTTCATGATGGCAATTTCTCTCAGTTTTTCGGAAGGATTTCTTTGTGGGTGCTTCACATGCTTTATACCGTGTTGATGTCTGTTGTAAATGTATGGGCTGTCTAGGAAGGAATTACGTTTTCATTTCTTGCAGCACAGCAGTGTCTTAAATGCATCTGATGATGAGGGTATAATTCTGAACATTTTCATATATTGATAATGAAAAGAACAAAAAAGTATGCCACATTCAGTTCAAGTGGATTCTCCTTGAATTGCAGCAGTACCTATGGGAAATGATATTCCCCACATTGTTGGAAAAATCTAAAATTAGATTGAATAAATACTTAGAAATCTTCCAACATGAAGAAATCATTTGCATTTCTATGGAAACTGAAATTTAATATTCAATGCCCTCATTTGCCCTGAAGAAAATGAAATAAATATAAACCAGGATCTATACACTGAAAATTACAAAATACTGATGAAAGACATCAAAGAAGGCCTAAATATCTAGAAAGACATACCATGTCCATGGATTGGTAGGTTCTCCATAGTAAAGATGTCAATTGTCCTCCAAATTGATCTTAGATTTAACGTAATTTTTATCAAAATCTCAGCAATTTTTTTTTTGTAGAAAGACACAAACTTATTCTAAATTTCATATGGAGAGGGAAAGGCCATCAAATAGCCAAAACAGCTTTGAAAAAGAAAAATAAGATGGGACTAATCTTTCTGAAGTTAAGGCCTACTGTATAGCTACAGTAATCAAGACATTGTGGTACTGAGGACGGGTAGAAACTAGATCAGTGGAACAGAATAGAGAATTCAGAAGATCCATACCAATGTGCTCAATTTCGGACAAAGGAGAAAAGCAATTCAAGGGAGGAGGGATAGTCTTTTCAATAAATGATGCAGGAGCAACTGTATATCCTTAGGCAAAATAATGAACCGTGACCTAAGCCTTACAACTTATACAAAAATTAACTCAAACTGGATCATGGACTTAAGTGTAAAGTATAAAACTTCTAGGAAAAAAAACAGGAGAAAATCTGTAAGACCTAATACTTGGCAAAGATATGAACCAACATTTCACTGAATAGGTTATACAGGTGACAAATAAGCTTATGAAAAGATGTCCAACATCGTTAGCCATTAGTGAAATGCAAATTAAAACCATAATGAGATATCACTATATACCACTCAGACTGGCTAAGATAAAAATATAACACCAAATGCTAGTGAGGAGATGGACAAACTGGATCACTCCTATACTGCTGATACAGCCACTCTGGAAGATAGTTTGACACTTCCATTTAAAGTTGAAACTGGACTTGCTATATGACCCAACAGTTGCACTCATAGTCACATATCCCAGAGAGATGAAAACTTGTACACGATTTTTAATAGCAGCTTCATTTGTAATAGTCCAAAGCTATAAAGAACCCAAATATCCTTCAGTGGTTGAACAAATTATGATATAGTACTCAGTAATAAAAAGGAATGAACTGTTAATACACAAAATGAAATTCTTGGATGCCCCTCAAGGAAATCATGCTGAGTTAAAAAAAAAAAAATCATGAAATACCATAATTATAGAGATGGGGAACAGATTAGTGGTTGTTAGGAGTTGAGGATATGGTAGGTATGGCTATAATGGGGTAGCATGAGGTGTCTCACTGGATGTTGTATTGCTTGTGGTGGTGGTTCTACAAAGTGCTGTGATAAAATTGCATAGAACTACATCCACACGCGCGCGTGCACACCCAAAACAACTCCATATATAACTGGTGGAATCTGAATAAAACGTATGGATTGTACCAATGTCACTTTCCTGGTTTTGATATATAGTTATGTAAGCTGTTAATATTAGGAGAGGCGGGGTGACGGGTTCATGGGACATCTCTGTACATTTCTTTGTACCTTCTTACCAATTGATAATAACTTCAAAATATGTTTTAAAAAATGAATCTGATGCTTCACCTTCACATCTTAAAAAAATCCAGTTTAATTCTTAGTTGTCATTTTTCAGTATGCATGGTGCTGTCTCGTAGTCCTAAGGAACAATGATATATTTGTCATGCTTTAGTGGTTTGTAATCTGATAGACTGTCATATGGAGAAGTTAGAGCACATATATTTCCTTATTCTTTAACATTAGTTTTGGTTTCTGTTAAAATAAATGAATTCCTGAGTTTTTATAGTGCATTTGCCTGATTTAAGAAGAGCTCCTGTGGCTGGTATTAGTCATTATTTTACATTTATAAAAGAGCAATTTTTTAAAGAATGGTGTTCCTCACGTGCTTTTTTTCTGCATGACACGTGCAGTTGAGCAATAGCAACATGTGTCCAGGGATGGGACTGAATGCGTGACAAAAGGTTAAAGGGTTTTCTAGCAGACTACAAAGTGTGTTGTACATTTCCTAGTGACCTGGGTGTTGGTTTAGCTCGAGATTGGGTATACATAAAACTGAAGAACATAACTGAACAGCATTTTAAAATAACAGTGGATATGGTTGCTGTGTTGGAATAAAAGAATTAAAAGGCAGGCCAAGGAGAATAATCAAAACATGCCTAACAATCCTGGTGAGATTTTCTTTGCTCGTAGATCTAAGTTACAGGATAAATGGTTTAGATTTATAGTGGAATCAGATTCGATAGTCGTGGTTTTCCAGTTAATATAAATTCTGTTGTGTACATTTAATTTTTAAAAAGGTAAATGAAGACACATAATGTTGGAATAAAATCTTTTGTCTTCTATTGAATTTAATGTTTTCATAATTATCACAACAAAATACTTTCAGATGATGAACACATGATTTAGAAATAGAGGCAACTTTTCCCAAGTACGGATTGTATTCTGATACACAGTGATACATGGAGACATATCATATTGCAGAACGAAGTGGCCATTTTTGTGGGATGAAGTTTTTAAAAACATTTTGAAACATTGGAGGTTAGGATTATTGTAAAACATAATTTTCCCTCTCACAAATTAAAGCTTTTGGTTCCTAGAATTGTAAAACATATACATTTTAATGAGAATATTAAGATCTAAGTTTCTGAACGTTCTGTTTACTGAAAACATTAAGATAAGGAAATTTAAATAAAATTCTGGATTTTTAAAAGCACCCAAAATTATTTTTCCATTTAAATTTACTGTAATTAATAAGAAACAAATGGTCTGAACCCAAGAAAGCATGGATTGGAATTGATTTTGCTTAGCAATATTTTCTTTTGATTAAAAAATAAAAGTTTAAAAACATTTGGAAAGAAAGTTCTTAGGTTTCTGTCATTCAGCAACCTAGAGTTTAATGACCCTTTATAGTGCTGATATATACTTTTTGTGGTAGGTTTTGCTAATTCAAGTTGAAAGAAGGCAGCAAGAGAACATCAGAACACCTCTGTATTGCTTCCTTTAAAATGTACTACATTTTCTTCTGGGTATCCAAGTATTCTATCCTGAATACTTTCAGCACCCATCAACAGGAAACACGTATAGGTGATATTGGAAAGTTACTTTCTGGTTTCTTCTACGGGTTCTACTAACCTAACCCAACCTGAGACCTTGCTTTGAAATCAGATTGGACCAAAGTGGACATCTGTCATTTGATAATCTCAAGGTATCTCAAGCACTCAACGAGAAACTGGAGGTTTCTAGGGTATCTGGGTTACACACTTGGTTAGATAAGCCAATTCTAACTTCATTAGTATCATTATTTCTGCATATATTATACCAGAAAAACAGACTTGAAAGCATTCCAAATCTCTGTCATATGCTACAGATTACCATACAACACCATATTGTGTAGAATTTGTTTTGAAAACTATATGACACAATGAAAAACAATTAGGTAGCTCAGAATGTTTTATTAGGTTGCCATGTACGTGTCCCTGTGTTGAGAGGTAAACAAATCTGATCGTAATTTTACAGCTGGATAAACTTGAACACACAGAGAGTAGGGAAGAAGGGGTGGGGGTGGGGGAAGAAATGTGCAGAAGGTCATTTACTGTCATTTCATCTTCATTATAGTGCTTGGGGTGTGACGGTGCTGTCATCCCAGAAGGCACAGAGGCAGGATTCAGCATTAGTGGAATCCTGTAGTTTCTCCCACCCTACAAGGAAAAGCTGCTGTCCTTTTAGTCTGTTTGAACAAATCAGAATCTGTGAGCATTGTGGGAAAATGGCCCATGCTCAGGGATTTTATAAAGTGGTACTCAGAAGAAAGAGAGATCTTTAGGAAGGTGGCAGCTTCACCCTGTATTGGCTAGTTCTGTTAGGATTCACTAACAAGGTTTGGAAGAGCAGGCCGGGCAGGCAGCTTCACTGAAGGGTTAGGAAAATGAAGCAATGATGCTCTTCATAGAGGATTTTAGGTGCTTGATCAATGATTGACTAGCTCAATAAAATAAACAGTAATTTGTTTCTAAACCGAGATTTGGAAAACTAAGAAATAGGGGATCTTATATTTACATTAGATTTTCACATTATTACAAATGATATCTGTTATCCCTTGACTTTTTGTTTACAAATCTGAATTTTTCTTCATTATTTTACTTGTAACCCAAGATGACCGATTGGAAAACCTAGTAGATATCTTGATGTTTAAGTGTAACTTTGTCAAATTGATATAAGGCTATACTGTATGTTACTTAAGAAAACAATGTTACATTTTCTTGATTTCTTTTTAACTTTTAATTGAAAGATAACATGCATACAGGGAAGTGCATATACTTAATTGCTTTTTAACTTGAGCATGTCTTCCGTCTTTTGAACGGTTTCACATTAGAGTTGGTTTGTCCACTTCTTGCACTAACTTTAATGGATCATGATGTTCATTCCTGGGTCTCCCTAATATGCAGCTGCTAAAGGAAGCAAGAGGGGCAATGTTACCGTTAAAATGACAACTCAAAAAGGGAATGTCCTTGACAGAGGGCCTGCCAGAAGTAAGGCATATTAGTCCTTTGTATTCTGCTCAGTATTTGGAGGTTTCAACTTTTTTTATTGCAAGGTGGGAATCCTGTACACTTGAAACTTTTCCTTGAGAGAGGTTTTTTTGTTTTGTTTTGTTTTTCTGTCGAACTTAACTCCTGCAAGGTAGGAATAATTTGCTGCTGCTGCCTCTAGAGGTTATCTCATCGAAGCTTTGAGAACCCCTTTATCTCCCCGCCGCCTTGAATCTGGCACCCTTAGGAGCAGTTCTGCTAACATAAATTAATTGCAGCAAGCTCCTCGGGATATCATTTTGTGGTGCTGTCAAGTTTTTCAAGAACTTTGGATATTTTGCCAAATGTGTATCACCCCTTTATAATCGTAAGCATTTTAACAAATTAAATACTGTTCAGTTTCTTCACTTGCTTTTAAATATGTCCTGCTAGTTCAGCAATCCACTTAGTCCATCAAAATCCTTTCTGTACTTGTCCACTAATCCTTTTAGTCTATTTTTAGATTTATTATGTGCTTTTCATATAGTTGATGAAAAAGCTTTCATTTAAAAAAATTATTTCCACATGACCCTGGAGGCTTCCCATTGTAGTTTAACAATAGTTGGGATGTTGCATTCTTTGTTGAAACTGCAAAGTAGAGTCAATGCTGACATATCAGGGAACCCTAGACTTAGAGCTGGGAGAGCCCCTGGGGTGGTAATTTAACCTCTTCATGTTACAGTTAGATGCCCAGAGTTTCAGCAACTTATCCAGGCTTCCTCCACTGGTCACACAGTGTCTGTTCTAAATCCCAGGCC
Source organism: Rhinolophus ferrumequinum (assembly GCF_004115265.2). NCBI lineage: Eukaryota > Metazoa > Chordata > Mammalia > Chiroptera > Rhinolophidae > Rhinolophus > Rhinolophus ferrumequinum. The sequence continues at coordinate 84,375,562 of NC_046286.1, read as the reverse complement.
CTGTTCTTTTGCATATATCAGATTGATCCTTGAATACCTCAGACTTTCAGATTTTTTGCCAAAGAAATGGCTTTCTACTTGCTTTGCATGCGAGCTGCAAAAGAAGAGGTCATTTTGATCTCAATATGTTTGTGTTAAGCTTTCAAAGAGAAGTGTATGACCTTTTTTCCTTCTTGGGGTTGGGAAGAAGGCAGTGTTAAGGAGACCCAGAAATGTCAACATGCTATTAATAAGGTGGAGAAAGGTGCATCATATTGGAACTATGTCTGTGTGTCAGTTACACAAATCCTGTAGCACGTGCATGTGCAAAGGTGGTGTGGCAGCCAGGTGCCTTGGCAGCCTCTGGACGCCTCCCTTTCTCTTACCCGTCCGTCATCTCCATCAGGTCTCACAGTGTCGTTTCCTAACCATTTCTCAACTCTATCTTTACCCATTCAGTGTACCTTTTCTGCTGATTAAAGAAATTCAAAAAAGAAAGAGGGAATGATTGTTTTTATAATCTAGTCCAGGGTTCCCTATTATTTTGAAGTTGGTTCTTTTAAAAAAAATTATGTACCATGTTTCCTCGAAAATAAGACCTAGGCGGACAATCAGCTCTAATGCATCTTTTGGAGCAAAAATTAATATAAGACCTGGTCTTATTTTACTATAATATAAGACCGGGTCTTATATAAGATATATAATATAATACAATATAATACTGGGTCTCATATTAATTTTTGCTCCAAAAGGCATATTAGAGCTGATTGTCCAGCTAGGTGTTGTTCTCAGGGAAACATGGTATCTTTAATTTTAACTCTTTTCTTCTCTATTCTGACGTACTCTGCTTAAGTCCTATATGTACAAGATAGTTAAGTAAATATAATTTACGGAGAAAACTGGTTTTCGAAAATCACTTTCTGTCTCACAGGTGTGGGGCCTCTTTCTGAGATACCCCACAGAGGCCTACGTCCTGTTCTGTGTATCATACAATAGTCTCGGCTTCAGCACAGTGAACAGTTCTGGTTTGGACTTTCTCAGGTGATCTCCAAAGGGTCAAGACATGTAATGAAATGTTGAGCCCCGAGCTACAGTCATGTGACGGGTGGGCTGTGTGGGGGCATTGGGACTTAGCTCATGTGTGACGCAGCAGCCCCCCAGCTGCAGCCACTGGCCCCGGAACAAGCTTTGCGGAGCACTCTTGGTTCTATGCACTGTACCTCCTCTCAAAACACATTTGTTTCTTTGTGAAAATGACCCTTGAGGAAAAAAAAAAAAAAAAGGCCACCTGCGAATGCTGTCGATTAGTCTGTAAACTTGGGGACTCATGAAAATCTTGCTCTGTCGCCCTTTCCTTATTAATGTCAATGTGCCTGATTTACAATCGATTATTTGTCTGTTGACCTCGCTCGTCATCCTAGGAAGCAGAACAATGGTTTTCAGCTCTGGCTGCTGCACCTTGGGAATCATGTTGGATTCTGTGGATTTGGCCCTGGGCCCAACATCTGTAGAGTTAAGTGCTCCCTAGGTGATTCTCATGTACAGCCACGATGAAAAACCATGGAAATAGACTACAGCATACAGATCAAAGAGTTCAGGGAAAATACACAGCTACTCCGAGTCTTTCCGCAGGAACAGGTATAGGGGTTGCTTTTGCTTAGAGCCAGGGAGTGATCTCGGAAGCCCAGGGGAACTGGCAGTCCTGTTGGCAATGAGAACTAAATCCTCAGTTCTCAGGGATTTAGCTCTGTCTAGGCTTCTTTTCCCAATTCCCATTTGACTTAATAGAAATTCCCACCTTATCCTGAAATCATTGTGAACGGGAGTCTAACTGTTCACTGCTACTAAAGAACAAAAATATAGGGTGCTTTCAGAAAAGCCCTTTCTCCACTCTGTTGTTTGGAAGCTACTGAGCCAGTGTCATGGTGTGTTGCTCATGTTTTATTCCCAACCTCCCTCCCAGATAATAAGTGTGATCAAATAAACCAAAATTTCCATCCTTGGAAATTTACAGCATCATTAGCATATGAAAGGCTGGGAAAGTCCTGGGGATACCAAAACAAAAAAACCTTTTAAAAACTTCGTTTGAGTTCAACAAACTTATTTGCATAGGAAGAGACAAGACTTTTTGCTGCCATTACCTACAACTGAGCAGTTTTTCCTTACCACCATGTCTGGAAAGATTAGCCAAGTCACTTTTTGATTCAGTAAATTTTTTAGGGTTAATTTCTGACAGCTGAACCTCCTTTTAAAATCCTCTTTGAAGTTGGACTGAATTAACAAATGGAAGGCTTGGCAGAGCCGTTTACTAATTCATAACTACATCCCTCTGCTTTCTTTGTGTTGCTAAGTACTATAATCTTTGACCTGAAAGGAAGAATACTGCTAACAAGTAAATATTTAAAAGGCCCTATGAAGTATAATGTGCATGAGTTTGAGCCTGGGGAGCCTGTCTGCTGGATGAAAGAAATGACTCACTTTTCATGTCCTAAATAGGCTGTTGTTTTACAGTAGGTTTGAAAGGAAGTATTTTAAGTGCTTAGGTTAGATTTCTTTTTATTTTTAGATTTAGTTAGCCACTGGCTTCCCTGATTTGAAGGTAAGTCGTAATTCCTAAGTGTGTCACTACTCTGTACAAATGTTATGAATGAATGAACTCTGTGCTACCAAAGCCCACTTGGAACGGTTTGAGGAAACGGAAACATGACTCATTGATGTACTTGAAGAGTATCAAGGGGGCCTCACTCACTGCAGAGCCAGCCCTGATGTGTGTGGAGCCCGGATGGGGGCCAGGAGACCAGGGTTCTAGTCCCGACGGTGCCCCTGACCACCCAGGTGACAGTGGCTTCACCACCAAACTTCTCTACCTTCTGTGTACGATGGGAGGTGTGAATTATTTGTTGCTAGGATAACTTCCAGCTTGGAGGTTAAATGAGTCTTTGCATTCTACTGATTCTCTGGTTTGTGTGGAAGTGGGTGTGTTATGTTTTAATGGCCTTCAGATGGGATTCATCAAGGTCCCATGAAACGAACCTTTATTTTTAAAATTTGAAGTGAACTGCTATGACAGAATTTGGGCAAGTCCATAACCGAAAATGAGGACACAAGTAAACTTTGATTTATAAGGCTGTGGGGAACTGATTTCACGCGGCTGAGGCATTTGGTGTTTAGAATGATACATACGTGATTCTGTTGGAGAGAGGTTCATTATTGTCCACAGGCAAACGTTTTGCTCGATCTGGATTTCTTTTCAAAAGCTGTAAAATAACTCCTTTATACCATGCTTGATATACTCTATTATGTTTTTAGGAAATATTTAGGTCACCCTAGGACATATATCCACAGACTTTTTCCTTAAGACTAGCAACCCGCATACCTGATACCTTCCAACGTTTAGTTTTTGTACATCACTATTGTGTAAAAATAATCTTGTGTTCTGCTATTTTCATTCAGTGATCTTCTTTTCTGCAGGCTGGATTGACAGGTACCTTGGCATGTCAGTGCAGAAACTTCCTGTGTATTCTTTAAAAGTGATAATCTGGTTTATTTAGTTTAATGTTTTGGGGAGCAGGGAGTAGCACGGTTTTCTTGAGGGTCATGATTAATTCTCTTTAGTTTTATTATGGCTACAGGAATACATTAATTGTCATGAAATAATTGTGCACAAATCTCCAAAGACACTTTCAAATGGTAGCTTTCAAAGTTAAATCGTATTTGAAAGTTTCTGTAATTTTACCCCTTTTTTTCTGTGCTGTAAGCCACAGTGGAGTATTGATTGCCAGTGGTTTTTTGTGTTTGGTTTTCCTTTGAAAAAAATGTTAGCAATAGTCTCTTACCTATTCCTTTTCCTAATTATATTTTGCACATTCTCAGGTTCAAAAAGATGTCTAACAATAACGATTTCCATATACAGAGGATGCCAAAAATATGTATACACATTTTAAGAAAGGAAAAAAACTATTAAAATTATAATAATGTATACCGATAACAAAAGATAAATACAAGTCATGTATATACTTTGTTTTGGCACCCCCGGCCCGGGTATCCAGAGCCTCCTACAGTGCTACGTGCTTGACTCATAACCCCACTAGGTGGCGGTATTGCTTTCCTCGTGTGTGTGTGTGTGTGTGTGTGTGTGTGAACGAGTTCAGAGAGGCTTGACCAAGATCACATTGTCGATAAATACGTGTTTAAATCAAGATTGGAATCCAGCTCAGCTTGATTAAAATATTTGTGCTTTCCCCTATGTTTTACCAGCATGTTTTATTGGCAGGGGAGAGGGGAGGAGGGAGAGCAAAGTGAGAAAGCCTTACTTCTTACATTCTCAAGCAAATTTTTACTGAACTCTCACAGAATTAAAAATGTTCTTCGCAAGGAATTGTTCATCACTGCTGGGCAGGAGAATGGCTAACGTGGGTGGGTAGGCATCCAGTGCCCCACAGCAAACTAAGGAATCCTGTATGACCAGCTTCCTGGCGCCACGAGAGTTCTCAGGATGGAGGCGATTCATCGATGAACAGACAGCCAATCTGGAGGTCAGAAATGATGCTGTAGAGGAAGGGGCCCTGAGATGAGTCTAGACCGGCAGGTTGGCCTCTGGTGGGGGCCGAGAAACTTGGGTTTGATTAGAGGGCTGTCTTGACTGTGCTCAGGTTTGTTCATAGGGAGATTAGTTATCTTTGAGTCTGGACGTCAAGGTGGGAGTAAGGCTTAAGGGAAAATCGAAGGACTTAGAACAGCCAGGACGATATGAAAGGTAGGACTAGAAATATGTGGAAAAATGAGGGTCCTGTCGGGGTGGGCCATCAAACTTGTGGCGAGGCTGTTTTCTCCATTTCGGAGGTGCGCAGGGCGTAACGGAAGCATTAGAGTGAACAGGGTGCCAGGGGCTGAGGAAGAGGGAGTGCAGAGCCAGCACTGTGCCAACTCCAGGGTGAGCACGTTCATTCATGCCGCAGACAGCCATCGGGAGGCAGGAAGGACCAGGAGAGGGGAGATGGGCGAAAGGGGGTACTGGGTGACAAGGAGGGTCGGGTTCAGGTGGGGCAGCCTTGTAGGTCCCCCAGCTAACGTAAATCTTGGTGGGCAGCAGTGGGGCCTCTACCCTCTGCTGAGCAGTGAGAGGTTGGTTAGTGCTGCCCAACTGCTTGTTGCTTACCTGACCGCCTTGGGAAGCGATTCCTCACCTGTGGGCAGGTTATGACAGTGCCCATCTCAGGACCACACATTAGGTTATAGGGCACATGCTGGACCACACATTGTCTGACAAGCCCACCAGGTGACTGCGTCCCTGTCCTTTGTCAGACATTCTGTGCCTCTGGGGTGGGGCCCTGGGATCTGTATTTTAATGAGCATCCCTGGGTCATGTCGATGATCAGGGATCAGGCAAGTTTGGGGAACACAGACGTGGGTGCTTTGGGTGTCCAAAGGCTGGACACTGCCCCCTCTAATACTTCTTTAGCTCCTCACCCACGCTGGCCAGCATAAGTGCAGAAGACACTTCTGAATTTTAACCAGTAGGTTATTGCAGTGAGTGGATACTTGACTGTTTTTATTTTATAAGATAACATTCAGGATCCTTTGCTGGTTCCTGACCCAGTCTTGGCCAGTGTTTAAATACAATTACTCCTTCCAGGCAAATCTACCCAGCCTCTCCTGCCTTTGCAGGATGAATTGTTCTGTTCTGCCACCTGCTGGTCAACTACAGGCAAACAATGTCATGGTTTGAGGATGGCCCTGTATGAGACAAGGTTTTGCATACAATTTTCAGTGGGGCTTAGGTGAGGCAAAATCTCTTATTTCAAATAGAGCCATCTGCTCTAAGTTAAACCTTTTACACGTAATGTTGTAAATATGACAAAGTTACTTTCTTCCTTTCTGGAGCTTTTTTTCCAGCCCAGGTGTTAAAATGTGAGTAACAACACATTTTGAGAGATCAGTTTGCCCTGTTAATCTCAGAAAGAATGTTTTCTTTATGCCACGTGTCCGTTCTATGGACAGGTGATTCTGGGGGTTCCAGGCAGTGGTGAAGACAGATGGGATTCAAGCTCCAGAGAAGAGGTGTGACCTTGGAAAACTGCTTTCCCTCTCTGAGGATGAGTGAATTTTTCCGTGTACTTATAGCACATCCTCATCTTTATTATTTTAAACTGTGCCTGGTCCTGGGTCCGAGCTTTGCCAGTGACGTAGACCTGTTGGGCGCTGGGCCACACAGCGGTAAACTACTGAGATGTGGTTCCTGCAGCCACGCGGCTGGCACCATGGTGTCTCACACAGCCTCCCAGAGCCTGTTTCGTCTGTAAAAGGAAAGTATATGACAGGATCCTCTCAAGGTCTCCTTTGGCCCCTCGCTTCTGGAACTTACACAATCAGCAGGAAGTGTGGGACTTCGTTTTTCTAGTAACTGGAAGGCAGTGTCTATCTTGGGCCTTCGGACGAGGACCAGGCTTTCAGTCCCCACCTGGGCCCCAGCGACACCCACGTGTGGTACAAAAGCTTCTGAGGAGGCTCATTGCATGCTTTGTGTCTGATGCTTTTTTAAACATTTTTAATAATTAGAATTGGAAAAATGACAGGCTTCTTCATTTTCTTTTTCTCTTACATATTATTTATTGAAACACAGAACTAGTATTTAACTTAGCTCTATCTATAAACAACATGTAAATAAACACCCTCAAAGATTAGGGGTTCTTAATTGGGAGAAAGGGGCGTATGAAGACGTCATAGACCATGAAGCTTTTTAAACATACAGGTGGCAAACAAAAAACCCCAAGCTCAATCTACGCCTGACTATTGAATAAGAATCTTTTTGAAAAGATGATTTTGATGTCACCCATGATGGACTCGAGATACTACTGTAGTGTCAGTTAAGATATATCCTGTGTCTCCTTGAGCAGCGCTAGGCCATCAAACATCCGGGGACGTACAGTGTCCCAGGCACTGTGCTTAGCTCCGACCCTGGATACTGACAGATGCTTACTGAACATCCCCTCTGTGCCCATTGCTCTCTCCCACCTTGACTAGGCTGATGGCAAAACATTTTATTAGACTATTGATTTCTTTACTTATACTTTAATGTGAGGCTGTCCCTTACATAAGGAAATTAGATTTTGAACTTTCATCTACAGCCATACCACCTGGGTCTGGTTAGTACTTGGATGGGAGATTTTGAACTTTCCTCAGACTTCATTGTAATCTCATTTTGTAGAAGGCATCTTTCTGGAAATGCCTGAGCATATGCTCACCTATGAATTCTTAAGTGACTTAGGTAGGTGAGATTCAGAAATAGGCACTCTCTCCCTGTCGCTTGCTTGCGTGAGTGGAGGTATTGTCTTGCCCCAATCATGTTGGGCGTGACCATGTGACTTGCTTTGGTCAACGGAATGTCAACAGCTGTGATACAGAAGAAGCTGTACAGGTGAGCTTTGCTCTTCGATGCCATTGTCAATGAGAAAGATAAGCTTGGTCTGGTCTGCTGGTTCTAGGAGGGGGAGCAGAAGTACCTATTGGTCACCCCTAGGGTGACCAATCTTCCCGGTGTTCCCAGGACTTCGCTCAATTTAAGCAAATGCCATGTCCTGGGGATTTCCTCAGTCTTGGGCATATTGGGACAGCTGCCTTGGAGCACAGCCACCCCGAGCCGAGACCAGTCGAGATTGGTGACCTCCAGATTTCTCAGACTTGTGAGAAATCACAAATGACTTTCGTTTGAAGCCACTGCATTTTAGGGAGGTTTGTTATATAGCAATAGTTAAGTGATATCGTTTCCAGTAAACATTTCTTATTTGAACTGAGACAGCTTCTGGTAGTTTTGAGGGGTGAGTAAAAGTTAAGCAGGGGAAAAGGATGAGAAGTGTTCTGGCAAATGCAGGAGAATGAGTCAAGGGCCTAGGGTTTGGTGTGAGCTGGCAGGTGAAGGACAGCTTTGATGGGGTGCACAGCTGAAAGCAGGGTAGCCCATTGCCCAAGGACTGTAGTAGCCCAGGTGAGGGACCCGACAGCTGTGTCTGTCAATGGGTGAAGGGAAGACCTTTGGGAGTCGGGCAGACCTTTGTTCAAATTTCAGTTCTGCTCCCTAATAACTTGGGGACTTTAAGTTATTTTATCACCTTTATCTTCAGTGTCTGTATATATAAAATATGTATGATAATATATATCTCAGAGAGTTTTTGTTAGAGGGAAGAAACTAACAGGAAAGCTCATGGTTTCTTCCTTCTGACTCTACATTTATCTACCCAGATGGCGGCAGTAATCTGGTTAGAAAGTATGAGTGAAAGCAAGTTGGGCATTATGACTGTTTTGTCACTGGTTTCAGAAGTTTTTCAAGTTTTCTTCCCCCCACTTTAAAAAAAAGAAATGTAAATTTCTCATTCATTTTCACTCAGTTATGCCCCAGGGAAAAAGGATGCTTTAGCCTTGTGGAGATAAAATACTCTGAAGTAACTAAAGATTACTTATTGCATTCATCTACATATTCTTAATAATTTAAACATTGCTTTTTAAATTAATGCCACTTTTGCCAAAAAAAAAAAAGTAGCACTTTTCATCACGTCATGACCTACCTCACATAAAACTAAAAATATTTTCATGTGTGGTGACAGGGATATATGTGAAATCTCTGTATCTTCCTGTCAATTTTGTTTTAATCTAACATTGCTCTAAAAAATTAATTCTCCACAGAGAGCGAGCGAGAAAGGAAGAGCTGCCAAAAAAAAAATTAAAAGCAATTTTTTTTCCAAACAACCAAAGCAGATACAATTGGCTTAAAATTGAATTTTTATGAAGTAGAACCTGGAAACTTCTAAATGTTTGAAGCTTTTTTTCTTATCATGAAAGCAAGGCATGCTAATATGACAAAGACTAAAAGATTCAAAAAGTAATAAGAGCATAAGGTCACACTGTAAGTAACCAATTCAGTGGCAACTACTTAGACACTTGGTGTATATACTTCTAGTTTCTTATTGGGATTTTTTCCTGTCAAATTACTTCTATAAATAGCCAGTTGTTGATAATTTAGGCTGTTTCCACTAATCCCCAATTAAGCCAAGTTTTCCCAACTTTTGCTTTTATATAAACAACACAGAATAAATGCCCGAAAAGGAATTAGAAAGTTTGAAAAGTGTAAGACTGGAAAAAAAAAAAAAATCTCAGAAGAAGTCTTACAAAATGAACTGAAATGTTTAAAGATCGTAAAACTCTCCCTTGGTGCCCCTCTGTATTAGTTTCCCGTGGCTACTGTAACAGATGACCACGAACATTGAAAATTTATTCTCTCGCAGTTCTGGAGGCCAGAAGTGTGAAATCAGGGTGTTGGCTGGACTGCATTCCCTGCAAGGCGCTAAGGCTCTAAGGAAGACCCTGTCTTTGCCTCTTGCAGCCAGTCTGTGAGGGTTGCTAGTCCTTGGCTTGCGGCTGCATCACTCTAGTCTCTCCTTCTCTGGTCACGTTGCCTTTTCCTCTTCTGTCTGAAGTCTCCCTCTGCCTCTCTCTGATAAAGGACCTTTATAAGATGCATTTAGTGCCCACTCAGCTAATCCAGTATAATCTCCCATCTCAAGACCCTTAATCACATTTCCATACCCTTTATTCATATAAGATAATATTTACAGTTTCCTCTCCACCCCCATTACTAATACTAAGAAAGTTAGTGATTATGAGGCTATTAATTTTTTACCAAATTATCATGTTGGCCAAATTTAGTGGTATACTACAGTCAGCGTGTATAGGCTGTGAGAACCAATTATTAAAATTTTAGGATTTTAGCAGGTTGCTTGTGAAATTGTTGATAGCTTGAAATTGACGTTGGTGAGAGTCTTTACACCATGGAAATACTGCATATTAGGTCTTCCCACACTCCTACCCTCACCCCAGGGAGTTGTTTCACCAAGACACCATTGATGGGCCAAATCCCCGACCTCTAAGAAACTCAGCTCAGAGTTTTCTCACCCGGAAGAACCCTTCAGACCCCCGGGGGCGTGGCTCAGGGCCCCTACTTCTTTAATTTCCTTTTTTTTTTTTTGCACTCTTTTAAAAGTAGTTGTGTGCATATCTGTGTTGTACAATAAGTCTTAAACTTCTTGAGGACAGGGACCTGTGTTTTGTGCTTTAGTATCAAACTGCCTGGCTGATCTCCTGGATCAATAAATATTTGAACTGATACTGTTATTGGGGCTCTTTCCCACCTGTGGGGAATTGCAATAATTATCTGTCTGTCTGTCTTTCCATCCATCCATCCATCCATCCATCCATCCATCCATCCATCCATCTATCCATCTATATCTCTGTCTCTTTCCCTGTTTGAGGACATACTTGAATTTGGCTACTGTGTACCACTAATAAATAAATTTTAAGTACTTTATGCGCAATTCTGTTTACTCATGTCTTTGGACATAAGATTTGTCTGGTTCAAGGGAATCACTGTTGGTACCTGCAATTTTCAACATGTATTTAGGATGGAATGGTAGTGCAGTAAAGCTTGGCTGACTTGATGACATGTCCGTTAAAAAATCAGATCTATTCAGTATGCTGTATCAAGCTATAGTGAATATAATTTTAAAAAGAGTTAAATAGAATAAACCCTGTGGGAGGTCACTTAAGACTGACTGAAAAATTCTTTGTCTTAAACATGTACCAGGAATAACTGATGTAAAACAATTTTTCCACTGCCACAGAACAACTAAATTCACACGGTGGGACCCAGAAGGACCCAGCCTGTCTATATGGATTACCAGGTTGACTGTAGCCTGCTTGTCTGATTTTGGTTCCGTGTTGATTGCCCTACATTCTGGGCTGGATCACTGGATTCTGGAGTTTTGGTGAATGGAAGCAGATGTCCTCACTAAGAAAAGCATGCAGCCTAGCACTCAACAACCCTCTTTCTTCTAAAAGTGAAGCAGTATAACTTTATGAAGAATGGAATTTTATTATTAACCCTTTAATTGAGAATATATATATACGTTTTTTCAGTTTATAAATTTTACTTGTATCTTTTGGAATTTATCATTACAGAAGTGATCGTTTTAAAAGTCTATCTCCTTGTCCAGGAACATGTTAACATCGGAAGAAAGAGGTGACATGGAAATGAGTAGATGGTTCAGTTGTTCACTCTTTTGACCAACATTTGTCAAATGCTGGTTGTGTGTAAGATACTGTAAGACACTTGAGGTGCAGACATGAGATCCCTGCTGTTGGGGAGCATTATAGTCGAGTGCTGTGCTAACTCAAAGGTGGCCTATGGACCGGGCATCGCTTGGGCCCTTTTAGGACTTCAGAATTTCAGGCCCTACCACAGTCTTGAGTCAGACTGCATTTTGATAAGATCTCCTGACTTGTGTGCATAACAAAGTTTGCAAAGGACTGGTTGAGTAAATAGAAAAAATGATAATTTTAAAAGGATCACTGGAGAGGCCATAGAGAGGCACCACACACAAAGGAGAGCATGACTAAAATAATGTTTGTTTATTCTTTTTTAATTTGTAGTTTTATTTCAACCTGAGAGTGAGTTCATTTTGATATTCTTCCATCAGAAGAATCTCAAAGTCAGTGCTCAGTTTTAGGGGACCTTCTCGTCCGAACCCCTTGGATGAGGACATTTTCTTGGTTCAGATTGGGGAAGAGTTTGACTGCTCATCAGTCTATCCCTCTGACTCGTGGTAGAAACATAAATAAATCTTTCCAAATTCATGGGTATTTCACTAAGCAATTCTCAAAGAAGATGATTCTAGAACTTCCTCAGTAATGTATTCTGGTGCATCCCAGTTCTTAACAGTTTACTTTTCTTTATTACTTAAATCATTCCTGAAATAATATACAGTAATTTCTGACAGTCACCACATCCCTCAGTGATGGCTCCTGTACCAGGAGCAGCCTGTTTTTCTTTGCAGCGCTCCGCCCCAGGGCACTGAGAACTGCCATATTGATGCCATATCAAGTGATCCCAGGGGAACCATGTGGCCGAGGCTTAGAGTGTCAGATCTGTTCAGGAGTCCTTTTCAGACATGAAGACATTGAAAGGTGGTGTGGTGATCCATAGCTACAAATGTTTGTATTTCATCTTTCCATTTAGAGAAACAACACTCTTATTAATTTCATTAAAAGGAACCTCTTCTGGCTTTTCAAGCTAGAGCTGAAAGCAAAGGCAGTAGTTTTCTTTCTTTTGAATATTGAAGCAGTGGTATGTGAGGGGGACCTGTAAACAGGCCCTTCTCTGAGTAGGTAATTGGCCGTGTTTTGTCTTCCATGACTTCTTTCTTGAGTCAGTCAGTTGTTTAATTCCTTAGGGGGTTGGGGGAAGTAGGATTTAGTGTACTATGGGAGTTGGCTTGCTATGGCCCTGAGGGTAATGTTGTGTTTTTTTGTTTGTTTGTTTTGTTTTTTTCCCCCTTTTTCTCTTTTTTAGTTATAAATGTCTGACTCAAACTGTTTACTTCTGGATGTTGAGAAAAGCTTTCATGATTAGTGTACAAATTATCTCAGAGAAAGATTTCCACTTAAGCCTTCTCTTAAATTATTTATAAGAGATGACAGTTGGAAAACCTACTGTACCCTGTCCTAGAAGCTAAAGGTCCCTGTGGGTCGGCCGGGTGATTCATGTGGTAATCTGATAGGATGCACACTTCATTGCTCTTGCCCGGCCAGGGCTGCTTCACAGTAGGACACAGCTTAGAGTGACTCTCCTCACCACTGTATAAGGTGTTCACTGTCTCTGTTCCTAACCATTCCAAACTCCCCGCCACCCCAGCCAACCCCACCGGCTTCGACTGTACAGCACTGTTCTCCGTTGGTTTCTACCTCCAGGATTCTGTCTGTCCTATCCTTCCTTCTAGATTTGAAGGGGAGGGTCAGGGCAGAAAAGGCACACATGGAAATTAAAAGTCAACAGTGTTCATTTGTGGCCTTTGAGGCCAGAAAACTGATGGCACTTGAAATTAGTCCCCACTCTTGGCTGGCATTTTACACAGATGGCAGGTGCAGCAATTGCATGCCCGAGTGGGCTGAGGGCTTTGTCTAGTCCTATATCCTGTTGTGTTTCACAATTTTTATTAAATCAAAAACTTCCCACTTGAGCTAAACTCCTTTTTAAGGAGGTGGGTATATATTAAAGCATGAAATATTGTGTCTTTTGGCAAGGACCTTCCAAATGTATTCAATCTATCCCTCTGACTCTTGGTAGAAACATAAATAAATCTTTCCAAATTCATGGATATTTGACTCAGCAATTCTCAAAGAAGATGATTCTAGAACTTCCTCAGTAATATATTCTTGCACGTCCCAGTTCTTAGCAGTTAACTTTTCTTTAATCTACTTAAATCATTCCTGAAATAATATACAGTCATTTCTTGTCCTTTTGTCAGTAGTTGTGGGTAAGTTTCTCACCACCCTCCAGTGCTAAGAACTTAATATAAAAGAGGCAATAAATTGTAAACCTGGTATCGATCCCCCCGGGGTGGGGGAGGGCATTATCCACAGGCGGCTCGTCCAGCCGTTTCTATCCCTGGGCTTCCATCTCACAAGTAAAAGGATGAGGGTGCTGCCCAGGAGTGGGGTGACAAAGCCCTTCCACTAAGGCTGTGTATTTCATTCTGTAATCCCTCACCGACCTCCTCTAAACATATAATTTCAGCAAGATTATTGATCTGATTTCCCGATGCCCGGAGCTCAGATGTGGCAAAGTGGTGGGAAGCAGGCCGTTCCTGGCATATAGGATGACAACAGAAGTTTCAGTTTGACAGGCTGACAGTGAGCGGGGAGATGGAAAGCACTGCCCGGTAAGGAATGCGGCTGAAAATCTGTTCATCCTGTCAGTTTAAAAGGTCTGGGAAGGATGCATTCGACTGTAGATTTTCATGGGGAAAATGGTTCAATTAAGCAGTTTTATTACATTGAAGATTATAGCTGAAGCTATTTGGAAAAAAACCAAAACAGATTATACTCTAAAAATAGGGATTTTTCCACTGCAGGGTTATCGTGAAGGTTGGCGATGATACACATGAAGTTAAAGGCCCAAGTAGCCATGACCCTGCGCTGGGAGGGCTGGATGTGTAGGGCTCTTGGGTTGATAGTCAGATAATTAAAATGTGTGGTTCCTCTTGGTCACCAAACAAATGTAGTTGGAATGAATGTAATAGCTTTTCAAGGAACCCACATGCGACTTCCTAAGCTGATTGGAATTCATTTTTAATATGGATAGTTAACATCTAAACGTTCCTTCCAAAGCTGCTTTAACCTGTTACATTCTATCCACATAGGAACTCGGACCTAGTTGTGACAGTAGTTAGTTTATTTGACCTTCTTTTACATAAGTGAAGGTAGTAATAATCATGGCCTGATATAATGGAAACGTGGAGTAGCTCGCGGATGGAGAATGGGTTACTGTGCAGATGTAGCCATAGGTTTTGGGCACAATGGACAATCCCTTAAGTGTTTTTGGAAATTCAGCATAAGTGTATACTTACTCTGAGGGAGAGTCATGCGTCTCACCCCTGAATTGACAGTTATCCTTCTTGGTTGCTTGGCTGTAAATGTCCCTCCAGCCCCTCCCCTCAGCTCTTTCCCAGATGTGTGTGGGAACAGAAGGTGCCAGAGGAAAACACACTGGTTACGAACGACACTAATCCATCTATGCTATTGTGCGCGTGTGTGTGGGTATTTTGAGGAGGCTGAGTGGGGAAGAGCATTCAACAGCACTTCCTGGATGTAAAGAACAGCACAAGGGTTATTTCAGAGCTCAGATATTTCTAAATTAAAATAGAACTGCGGCAGGGAGGCATCAAGAAGGAGACCGTTGCATTCCTTGTTTGGGGAGCATGGATCCTTGCAGAACATGCAGCACGGCTGTCAGGGGGCTTCAGGAACTTCTGCAACGGTAAGCAGCATTTGAGATGTCTGTGTATTTTCTGGCATGGTGGTCCGTTTTCACTTTTTATATTTTGATTCTCAAAAGTGTCTTTGACTTAGAAAGAATACTGGATGTTTGAAGTGTTGATGTTAGCCATTGGTGCTGTACATAATTTGTACCATTTTGGTCCTTATAAGAGCGATCACAGTGGAGGTATCATTCCAATTTAGTAGCTGAAGCAGGTCCAGAGGACTTGGTGATGGAGCCAGCATCTCTGGTAAGTGGTGACACTTCCAACCCAGTGGCATCTGACGTGACCTGGTTCAGTTACTGACTCCTCTGTGACGTTGGGTACGTCACATACTTTCTCTGGGTCTGAATTTCCCCATCTGTAACTTAAGGGTTTACACTGCATGGTCTCGAGGGCCCTTCTAGCTTTTTTTTTTTTAATTAAAATTTATTGGGGTGACAATGGTCAACCAAACTACATGGGTTTCAAGTGTACAATTCTGTAATACATCATCTACATGTTACATTATGTGTTGACCATCCAGAGTCAGTTCGCCTTCCATCACCACATATTTGATCCCCTTTTAGCTTTTAAATTGAGTCTCTCTCTGCACAACCTGGACCGTTGCGTGGTTCACCTTTGACTCCTAGTGCCTGGCCTCTGACTGGTTTCCGTGGTAGAATGAACTGTCCATCTGAGGAACACTTTGCAGCCTCTCTGCGTCTCTCTAGAAATGTTCCAGCCCTGTTAAGCTTGTAAGAGCCCTGTTCTTAAAATCTCAGTGAATTGCAGTAGATGTGTGATACAAAATCCTGCTTTTATAATTGTAAATCAAAGTTTATTTTCTATTGCATTTATCTTTTTTAATATATATATTCAATGCTGAGCATAGGGAAGTGCGACGGACCCAGTTCTCTACTTGTTGCTTATTAGCCTTACTCTGAATAACTCTTTGGGGAGGGGAGGCTGATTCAAGTGTCTATGATGGAAAGTTGCAGGGACGTTTATACCCCTAGGACCGTGGAATTATGTTGGCCTTGGCTGACATGCTGCACTCCAATGCATTCCCGCCTGTGGCTGTAGGTATTTTGCATGTCATGATTAAGGGTTTACATAGGAGCCTGGGTACTAGAGCCTGCAGCTAATCGCTACCGTGTTTCCCCCAAAATAAGACCGGGTCTCATACCATATTTCCTTGAAAATAAGACCGGGTCTTCTATTAATTTTTGCTCCAAAAGTTACATTAGGGCTTATTTTCAGGGGATGTCTTATTTTTCCATGTACAACAATTCTACGTTTATTCAAATACAGTCATGTCATCTTCTTCTGGAACATCGTCATAATGTACTGAATGCGTCCGTCTGGCTGACAATCTTAGCTGGGGCTTATTTTCAGGGTAGGTCTTATTTTTGGAGAAACATGGTAAAAGCATAGCTCTCAGATGCTGGTGCTCCCTGACAGGATGGTCATTCAGAAGTAGAGAGGAACGGGGGGAGGCGACCCAGGGGTGGGAAGAAGAAGGTCCTCAGCCCCACACTTTGCTGCTGGTGGAAGACAAGAGAGGTGCTAACATGTGCAAGAATGGTGGCATTTCACCTTTGCTGAAAGCTGGGAGCGAAGGAATAGCCAGGTCAGTGTTATTCTCTTTGGAAGTACATTTCCTTAGATGACGATGTTGCTAAATCCACCTAGGAATGCTCGATGTGTATATAACTATAGACTCTTTTAAATCCCCTTCAAACAATCCCACGTTTAGAAGCGTGGTCTGATAATTAATAATCCAGTTATTATTGTTATTATTTTAGTATTTATCCTCAGTAGTCTGTATTTTGCACAGACTTGCATTTCCGTAGCTTTGCTGGAGTTCAGAAGTTTGAGCTGCCACTGAAGTATTGACTGTGGAGAGGCGGGGTTTTCTGGCTCCAATGAGGTGCTTTCAGGGTGGGGAAAGCCTATCATCTTTCACAGTGCTTGTGCTTACTCTGTAATCCAAGCAATCGCCACGCAGCCTGTTTTATTGTTTGTGGAGTCCTGTGGATCCTGGGCAGCTCGCAGCCGGGAGAGAGGGCAAGTGGGCGGTTTAGGAATCTGCGCTGCGACAAGTGAGCTGAACTCTGATTTTTCCCAAGTCACCTGTGCAGGTGAACTTTACAGTGGGCGCCTGGGTTGGCGCTGAATCTTTCTCCAGCCTGAGGAGTCCCTTCTGTCTGCCACAGACAGCTGGCTTCCTGCCCTTGCGGGGAAAGATGCCTGGGAGAGGAGTAGGATTACAGTTTGGGATGCTAGGTACACACCAAAGAGTCGGAGTGCCGTGGTTCGCTTCTTTGCAAAGTCCTGACAAGTGTTCCTGAAATGAACACCCTGCATCATTTTTGAAAATTATACTTTTATTTATTTGTGTTTTGTTTGTGGGTGGGCTGTGGCTATCCCTTGGATCTGGAAACCAAGTACCACAATGTGGATAGAGTAAAAAAAGAATTTTTTTGTTGTTGTTGGTTTTTTTTTTTGTTTGTTTCTTAACCTCTCATTCTCCTTTTCTTTGTAATTGGGTGACACAGATGCAATCTTTTTGAATAAAGCCGTGCCTGACTCTCAACATTGTGTGAGTAGGTGGGAAGGAGCAGGCTGTTTAAAGGACCTGGACCAATTTCAAACACCGAGCTTTTTCTTTGCGGGGCTGTCCTTTGTCTCTAGTGGATTTTGATGTGAAAGAAGATGAAAAAGGAAGGCTCTTCAGGTTCCTTCAGACTCAAGTCAAATTCAGGTTCTCTCTCACGTGCTGTGAGTTGGATAAATTTCTCCTCGTTGTCCAGGCAGACAAAGAGGCTGTTTCGCAGTGACGGAGAGCTCTCGGTTTGTGGGCAGCAGGTGGACGTGGACGATGAAAACTGGACGTACAGAACCCAGCCCAGAAAAGGTGACTTGATTTTCTTTTAACTGAAACATTTTTTAGAAGTTTGCCATGTAGAGTTCTTTGTTCCTAGCACTGATTTCGCTTCTGATTTTTGACCCCATTAGGTGTTTTTTTTTGTTTGTTTTTGTATTGGAATTCAGTGTCATTCATTTGTGTACAGGTCTAAAATAAAAGTGCTTTTCCAACTCAATTCAGGTTGAGATTGTCCTTCGGAGGAGGACAAATTAGCTGTTCTGTGTCTCCAGCACTCTCTCTCCCCCCATCACATCCACACGCTCAGGTGACTGGTGAAAAGTTCAATGGTAAACCACCGTCTCAAAAGGGATCTTATGCTCTTCAAACAAGTTAAGGTTAGGATGTGGTACTCTTTCCTGGGACAGCGTACAGAAAAAACTTTGGGAACCCTGGATAGTCCCTTTGCATCTTTCTTTAAGAAGATTGATGAATGCTTGAATTGCACAGGTGTTGGAGTAATGTCGAGGAAAATGAACACACGAAGGGCTTGCCCTTCATATCTTGGCCAAAAGGAGTTTTTGGATTTCTTTCAAGTTCCTTTCCAGATCAATGTTGGTCTCTGTTTTCAGGTTTAGCATGTTTTACCTTCCTTATGGTGAAGAAAGATATCAGTCCTGGCGGGAGAGAGGGAAATATTTAGTATTTCTTAACACACCCCTCTTTTGTATTTAGAATTTCTGAGTTCTTCCTCTTTGAATGTTTGCTGTGGAGCCTGGATTGTTAAGCTCTAAAATGGTTTCTCCATTCTGTGCTGTGGCAAAGCCCAGTAGGGGAGCACTATTTAAGTGTTACAAAGGAACCTAGTCCAGACATTCCGCCTGATTGTGTTTTCCCTGTTTATCACGTTTTTTTCCCGTGCCAAAAGAAACCTCGCTAGAATATTTCAGGGACCTGTTCTTTCCTTCCTTTGGGCAAACAAAACTGCTCAAATGGGAGAGAATAAATTAAGTTAAATATGTACAGTAATTATATTCCAAGGACTAAGAATTCAACACAGCCCTTCTTCCTGGGTCATGTGTGTTGATCCATTTGTTCTTGTCTATGCAACTGTGGCATAAGAGGAACTAGTTAATGCTCTTTGAAGATGCCAGTTGTTTATTGTATCAAGGTGGTCACCAGTGGTCTGCTGATACTGAGCTCAAAAATGCAGGTTTTCAGTACAGATGTTGTATAATTGCCAGGCGTAGACAAGGCATTTGTGCCTTCTGGCTGGAATTGGGTGGTTTAGTTAGCATTGAACTTTACTTTTCTAAATCAGGCATAAGCTGTGGTTTTGGTAAATGGATGGGTTGTACTGTTTGAAGCAAACATGTTTGAAGGGTGGATACAGTAGTGCTGTGGTTACGAGAGGGTGTAGTTTTGATTCCGTTGGTCTTGGCCAAAGGTTGTTTTTTATTACTTGTTTTGTTTTAAATCAACTGCTGTCAGGGTTTTGTTAAAGATTGTGTCCATGTGAGCATGTGGCTTTAGGATTTTATCAGAGATACTGCATCTAAGTTAACTTTAACAGGAAAGAGAACGAATTTGCACGTGTTCATTTTAGTTGGGAAATGAAGCAAATATTGTACACTTGACCTGTGAAAAATAAAGAAGTCATTGTACAGAACAGGGGTGACTTGTGAAGGGAAGGGAGGACTTGTTTATGCAATAATACAAAAGATTGTGCCCTTTATCCTTTAATGTAAGAGGGGATACAGTAGCCTCATGAAGATAAATGGAGGCGTGCATAATACAGTATGTAAATTTATGTGGTTCTTAGAAATAATTAGGCATGGATAATATTATAATTTTTGACATGGAGTAGGGGTAATACTTAAAAAGCTGCCCATAGATCAAAATTCTCTTTTCACATTTGACTTACAAGAGAAAATTGACTCCCAATTTTGATATATTGTCTCTGAGGCATGTTATAGGAGTTGATCTTTATTCCACATAATTCTGTCCTTTGGAGAAATACAGAAGTGACATTTGTTTATACTTACATATCAAAAGAGGAAAAGTCTTTCAGAAAAATTATGCAAGATTGGAGTTTTTTCTGAGGAGCATCAAATAAACTAAAACGGTAGCAAGGATTAGCAGTCAGTGCTAAGAAAGCCCAATGGCCATATTAGGATTTGGTTGCAAATAAATATGCATTGAAGACATATTGGTCTGATGGGAATTGTGCGGCATCCTTTTCTCTTTATATCTGTCTGCCCAGACTACATGCATCCAAATCCACTTTCCTGTCCGCCTACTACCCAACCCTTGTACCTTATATGAACATGTTTTGATTTACACAGGTTTCTAAAAACCTGCCTACCCTCCTCCCCTCCCCCATGTACACTACCTCAAGCGGTGACAGCTAGAGGTAGGACTGTGTAACTTCACAAGTCAGCCTCACTTTAGCAGTTGGTCTCCCGTGTGTCCATGTCCCTGGTGTCCCCTACAGCCCCCCGACCATAGGAACTTCTCCCTCCCTCCCAACCTCCCAGCCAGCAGCTGCTGCAGGGCCAGAGTGCTTGCCTTCTTCCTGCCCACTGTGTCCAGGTCACATTATTTTGCATAATTAGGCCCCTGAATCCCTTCTATGTGTGGATAATATGTTGTATAAGATGCACGATCATTTTATACAACAGTTCTTTCAAGTTTTGTTAAAAAAGTAAAGTTCTTTTTATAGTGAATCTCCGTGCTGTATCGCTCATCAATGACATCAAAATACAGTTTTTAAGTGGTTGCAATAATGAATATCTGTCTATCAGTACACAAACCCATAGCTTTACAATTTACTATTGTTACTTAAGAAGCTAAGGATAAAATTGCAGTGCTAGAGACTTCTTTGGAGAAACTTTTTATAAGATTAAGATGCTACTAATAAGCTTCTTTCCAATTACACTAATTTTCCGGAGCCTAAAAAGTAACTAGAAGATGCAGATTGATACGTGCAAAGCAATCACAAGTAAGCACCTGTCTGTTTCCTTGTGTTCCAGCACATGACAAGTTTCAAGAGTCTCTTGTTTTGGCATTTGTACTCAGGAAGGTAAAAATGAATTGAGTGACAGTGATGACCAGTCCTTACATTCTTAGTGTGATAAGACTCACTATTACAGCAGATGATGTTGTGGCTTAATTAGCATAAAAATCAAGGGTGTGAATCAGGGTCCTCTTGAGTGTTACATTTAGGAAATCATGAGCTGTTTTATTAGATGCCTATGTATTGAAAAAGTGGAAATCAGTTGTAGATGAGACAACATGTAGCTTTTCATAAGGAGTTGGGAGAGCATGTATTGAAGGAATTTTTACTGAGTACTGTATGTGGGGTACAGAGAAATGTAGCACACAGGTCTGAAGTCATGGAGTTCATACTTCAATGGAGAAGCGGATCAGATGTTTAAGGGGGAATTCAAGAGAAAATGTAGGATAATTGTGAAAAAGGATCAAATGAATGGCTTAGATGAGAAGGTGTAGATAAAGATACTGTATCTGGAGCATTTTCATGGTTTGCATTGTCTTCTGGCTGTTAGCATTGGTTTAAACAATATGTAATGAGCTCCTGCTTTGTTTCCAGCACTGTGGAAGGTTTTCAGGGGAAGCTGGTGACTAATAGTATTTATTCTGCACTCCCCCTATCTGGCTCACTTCCCCTTCTCTTGTCAAAGAAAACCTAAGGAGGTGGAATAATAAAGGGGTCTGCTCTCATTGGGCAGAGCATGTGTTGTTGTGTTCCCAGGCCTCTGTTCAGCTGGGCAGAGGCGTGATTGATGATCCTGGTATTGGCAGGTCGGCAGATAGAGAGGGTAACTGACATGCACAGCCTCCATTTGAACAATGCTTTCGTTCTCTTTTTCTGGACTATATGACGTGTATTTATGACATTACGAAATCTGAATATTTGAATTTCAGTTCTCTCTCTTCCTAGGGACTACAGAAATGGCAAGAGAATGGCCTTACTAGGTATCAAGGGTGATGGATAATCCATACACGAGATAATCAATTGCTGAGGGTGGGAGTTGGCTCTATTTAAAGTAATTTCATCCCCATGTCCTCCCTCATAAAATAGTTGCAGAAAACAGGATCCATGTGCATAATTAGATTAACAATGACTTCAGATATTACAATGGAGAAAAATGGCATGGAAGACCAAAAGCAGCAAGGTCAAGATCTCATTTCCTTGTAAATAGCTGTGATTTATTTTTGATCGTAAAAATCTTTAAAATTATTGGATTAAAGAACACTTTCTTCATGGCATTAAAGAAGCCTAAAAAATATTGGCAAATATTGTCAATGTGGCACCCCGAATTTGAGAGTAAAACTAGATAAATAAGTAATGTTTATTTTGAGGGTCATAAGATACATTGGAAAAATAATAAAAGAGGTAAGAAGAATGTTCTCCATGCAGTGAATGTAAGTTTTCCTGCTTTCTTTCTACTGAAGTTGACATTCTGTGAAAGAGACAAACAGTGAGTGCTGCTTAATATTTTATCTGATTCATTGAGACTGCCCTTTTTTGACCTTTGTTTATTTTTTCTTTTGATGGTAGGAATCTCTGTTGTCTCACTACCTTGTATTATTGCAAAAATGATTTTATTTGTTATTAAATTGATGAAGTTCTATTGAAATGATGTTTCATGTATTACGCTTAGTTTATTTACTTATTTTAAAAAATTTGTGGGTTTGTTTTGAGAATTAGACTAGAATTTGAGACTAATTTGAGTCTTAGATTAGAATTAGACTAATTTGAGAATTAGATTGCTAGACATATTTTAGAGTGATAAAAGAAGTAACTTATTGTCAGCTTAGTTTTTGGACGTGAGTAACCTGTGTTTTTTTCCAGTGAAAATGTCTTTAGTGGGTTTTGGAAACATTTGTAAACTTGTTCTTTTCAAACAGTTATTTAAAAAATATTTTAAAAATACCCTGTGTATTAATTAGGGTTAGTTTTTATAAGTCTCTTGAAGTTATTATAGATGTGTTATATTTCCATGATTTCAAGGGTTTTTTTTGTTTAAGTATATTATTTTCTATGAAATTAAAAATTTTTAAACTACAGTATTTTCTGTGAAATACTTCAGTTCACCAGTCGTGTCAGTTTTCCCTCCTCAGGGCCTGTGTGTCTGCACCCACTTGTCCTTCTGAACCCTGGGGCAGGCTCTCCTCCGCTCTTACCTGGTCTTCCGAATGGTCTTCTACTCTTTCTCGTGAGCTTCACTCTTGCGTTCCTTTAAGCCATCCTTGAGTCCACACTGCAATCAGAGTCCTCTTCCTAAAATACAACTGTAATTGAGCCCATCTTCAGTGGTTCCTCATTGTCTACAGAATGACGCCCATGTCACTTAGCATAGCATGAAATCCTGCGCCGTCTGATCTTCTCTGTCCCCTATCCCTTTTAACTCCAGAAAAAGCAAATGGACCCATTGCTCTTTCATGACTCTAGAACTTTGCATCTCCCATTCCCTGCCATTACCATTTCCTGGGCCAGGATGCTGCATTCCCTTCCTCTGCCTATGGACTTCCTGCTTAACCCTCTAGACTCTCTTTAAAGCTCTGTAAAGTTTTCCCTAATCCCCAAAGGGCAGAGCTGTTGACTCTCTTCTCTGTGTTATGTCTCTACCTTCAACATGTCTTGGTAATTGCTTTTGTCATACACTGGATTATCCTTATTTGTTTACTTGTCTTCGGTGTCGTTAGCTGGACTCTTTTAGGGCACAGACCAAGTCTTATTTACCGTTTTCATCCCCAAGGCTGAGTGCTGACTGAGTGCGCATAACTCATCCGGGACAGTGTGGATAGTGCTATCTGCGCGACCAACATGCCAGGCACACACTCTCTGCATCTGCCTAAAGCACGCGGGTTCTGGGTTGATTGTACTAATGAACGTAATCTTACAAGTGTTCCCAACTCTGAACTTTGTTGAGTGTAGCAAAAGGGAGGGTTCAGTGTGTGGGAACATAATTTTGGTGGCGGTCCACTCTTTCCTATTGCTCCACTCAAACTGTGCGCATAGCAAATACCTTGTAGAAACGTTTGATTGTGACTGTGTTGACCACTAGTGAAGTTCACTTAGTGAAAGAGATGAGGTATGGGATGGATGAGGCCATGCCCGGTGAGAGGAAGGCGTGCTGTGCTATTGCAATCTTAACCCGGTCCCCTGCTTTCCTCCCCTTTGCTCCCCTACCCCGCCACCCCAACCCCAAGTCAGGCTCATCTTAACACAGCAGCTTCACTGATCCTGAAAACGTCCAACTCAAGTCGTGGCTGTAACTTCCCTGCTTTAAACCCTTCAGAGGCTTTCCTTCTCAGCAAGTATAGTCTTCAGGGTGTTCTAGAAGGCCCTACGTGATCTTCCTCCTTCACCCATTGCTTCCCTAGTCTCAGCACATTCACGCTCCCCTCCCTGTCCTCTAAGTCACTCTAGGCTCTCTGCTGTTTTTAGAACATGCCCTGCAACTTGACCGTGCCCTCTACCGAGAATCCTTCCCGGTCTCACTTCTTTCAGACCTTTGGGCAAAAGTCATCTCAGTGATTATTTTAAATTGCCACATCTTACCCTCATCCTGACCTTCCTATCCCCATCTCTAGTTTTCTCCAAAGCACTTACTGCCATGTAATATACTTACATACATTATGTGTTTATTTTTGGTACTGCCTGTCTCCTCGAAATAGAATTTAACCTCTAAGACAGGAGAGATTTTTTTGTATGTTTCGATAACCGATGTTCCCCAAGCCTGGCCCATCGTAAGAGTTTAATACATTTTAATTGAGAGGGAATATATGATGCAGAGAGCATTAGACCAGGAAATCGGAGTTTTTCACTTCTGTCACTTGCTAATTGTGTGACCTGGAACAAGTCATGTGATCTGTTTAGACTTTAGTTTTAATTTCTGTAAAATGGGATAATCTCTAGTCATCATACATATGGGTAGCAGGTACCGCTTATTTATTGAATGAGTGAATACATGTTTTATAGATACCATGTCAGCCTACCAATTGGGTCTGGTTGTATTTGATGGAACTGTCTGTGGGGATGGCTGTCTTTTCACTATCAGTAGTCAATGGAGTCACCGTTGTCTTTATCCTAGTGTAGAATATGTTATTCTGTAGAATTTTCAGTATGGAAATAAGTGCCTTTAGAGAACTTGAATAACCTAGGCAAACGAAGTGCAAGCTCTCCCTTCCTTTGCATAATCCTTCAAATATAAGTTTCTACCTCAGTTTTTATGTGAAATCCTGAAATGGTTAAAATACCAAACTGAAAGTCACATCTAAATCAGTCATCCCGCCCATAAACATTAACAACAGCGAACATTTAATGAGTACTTGCCATGGCTAGACACTATTAATAACACATTACATGAATTAACTCATTTAATAAATATTGTCTGGATAACATAATTGTCCAATAAAAATAATAGTTGGTTTGATAAGCAAGGAAGGATTAGATCATCAGGGAGAACTGAAAACTCGGCAGGGAAACTTAGATGGGATGAGACAGGGAACCTCAGTGTAATTCTTCTAAAAGAGAAATAACATTTTGGGGTCTTAGACTCAGTAACTTCTGGCTTAAGGGCGAATGCTCTGCTTTGATACATGCTTCGTATCTCTGCTGCAATGAAGTTCTTTGAAGGCTAGCATGTGTCTTATCTGGTGTCTTGTACTTTGCTCTATGTACACAAGGTCAAGGCAATGTTGAAGGAAAATGGTTCTGGTTAAGGCACGCCGAATGGATTGGAGCATCGGGGACGAGAACCCGGGCTAGAACTGAGACGGGGCGTAGTTGTCGAGAAGAGACCAAGTGCCAGGGGAAGCAATTATATAGGCAGTTACGAAATTACAGATGTTCATGTTAGGCTGTCTTTATTAAAGGAAACCACAGGTTTTAATAATTATTTATTCCTGTAGCAATCGCACCTGTGGTTTTTTTTCAAAGATACAGTTATGTTTTTTCTAGCTTTATGAAATGTAGGTAGCCTTCACCTTAGGGAGATTATTTCTCATCTTCCTAATTAAAGATATTTATGGTGATCACTGTCTTCATAAATGTGATTGGAAAACGTACCTATAATCAACATACGTATTGTTCATGTGCACAGATGTGTGTTCTGTGCGGCCCGGGGAGCTGTGAGCTGGTTGCAGTGATGTCTCTGTCGTCTGCCTCTCTCGGCCTTGCAGAAGCTCTTCATTATACCTTTAAATTCAGCATCCCCGAGTGTTCTCTGTCATGTATGGCTGACATTTGATGACTGACTGGTCATCAGCGACTTTAAACCAATAATTATTTAGTTAGTTCTTGCTAGAACTGTGCTGGATGCTTCCCATTTTGGCTATTGGAACATGGAGGATACATGGTGAGTGCTTGTCTAGCTGAGCCGTTGTCTGAGACCATCTCTCTGGGAGGACTTGTTAGCTGGGGTCCCCAGCTATTGCTCCCCGTGCCAATACCACGCTTTACTAGATTCTTTCCCAGGATCTGGGTGCATGTTGTGGGTTCTTGTGTTTGGAGAGCTTCTAATGTTATATAAAGCAGCACCTTGAGAAAGCCACGTGGATGAGCAAGGCTTTCTCTGAGTCGAGGTGAAAATGGCTTGAATTGTGAGTGACTGGGAGTAATGTGGTGCACAGGGCGTCCCCAGAGCAGGCGCTCATTAGGGGGAGTGGAATGAAGAGCGACTGCCCTGCCATTTTCATGCCCTACTAGTTTTTTAAAAGGCTGTGTTAAAGGTAGTAATGAATGGAAGATAATGGAATAAGGTGGCAGTAGACTGGAGGAAAAAGAGGGCAGAAGTTAAAGGGGAGAAGAGATGAGTCTCCACACCTCTCTCTTCTGCCTTCCCATTGCTGACATTTTTCTGAGCCCATCTGCTAAGGGAATACAGTAATGGTGGTCTACTGGGATTTGGCCACGTTTCTGAATATGCTGCTTGCATGACTGATTGTACACTTGTACGAGTTTTTATTTGTTTGTTTTTAAGACATAGCTAACTAAAGTTCCTGTATATGACTGGAAAAGGCATGGAACAAGGATAAAGACTAATCTATTCGCTGGTTAAAATAATTTTAGTGGTATAAGTAATTGTCAGATTTGGGTTCCATATATACGAGGTCAAACAATTAAGCTCGCGAACTCATCCTAGAGAAAGTGCTACATACCTCATCGCTGAATATCACTACGGTCACCTTTGAAATGCTCCCCTTGGGAAGCTGTGCACTTACATCAGCGCCTAGTCCACCCTTCAAAGCAATTTTGGAACATTTTTTCTGGAATGGCCATCAGAGCTGTCGTCATATTACCCTTGATGTCTGAATGTCATCAAAATGTCTTCCTTTCAATATTTCCTTTATATTTGGGTAAAGAAAGAAGTCACTAGGGTCCAGATCAGGTGAGTAGGGGAGGGTGCTCCTATACAGTGATTTCTTTACTGGCTAAAAACTCCCTCACAGACAGTGCCGTGTGAGCTGGTGCATTGTCGTGATGCAAGAGCCATGAATTGTTAGTGAAATGTTCAGGTCGTCTGACTTTCACGCAGGCTTTCCAGCACTTCCAAGTAGTAAACTTGGTTAACTGTTAGTCCAGTTGGTACAAATTCATAATGAATAATACCCTCTGATATCAAAAAAGGTTAGCAACATTGTTGTAACGAGTTCACAAACTTAATTGTCAGACCTCATATTTATCTTTCTCTAAGGAAAGCCCATTTATAAGCAAAAGCCACAAGCAGTTGAGATTTCAATAAACCATATCACTTGATTTTTGTCTTTTCAATAAACTTTGAAAGAGAAAGTGAGAATATATTGTATTGTTGGTACAGTTCCCTTGCCTCTATTCCCGAAGCTTCTCTTTCACTTTGTAATTATAAACGCCTCAGCTGAAGCAGAAACTGGGTGTCTGATGTTTCTGGATTACATTTGGAGATAAACCAGAATTCCTACCTGAACAGGTGTGTATTGCTTCAGTCTGGATTGGTTGGGGATTCTTTTACAAAGCACACAAAAGACAACTTGTGAATTTCTCTTGGTGGGTGGCTGTGGCTGGTGCTTGGCCTGGCTGCTGTAGTCATCTTGACTGGTAGTTATTTATTTACATAATCTTTTCACCAATAAAAATTACATAGAGTGCTTTGACTTCCTGGAAAAAGAACTTTGATTTTTACTTTAAAGTAATTTTATTGTAGAGTTAATCAACATACTCTATTCAACTATAAAAAGGTCTTTTAAGTACTTTTTTTTTCCTTGCTAGCTTTCCAAGTCCAATTCTTTGTCCTTAAGTATGAATGTCTGAATGTTGTTCTGGCCTAAGGATCTCAGTCCTGTTAGATTTAGAAGCAATTTCTGAGATACGTTTTTGCATTTGGGGCATTATTGTGTCCTATTGATGCTTTTATGAGGCTGGAGAGGTTGGGATTTCCCTCCTCTAACCTGCCTTTGGGTCGTCAGACCTTGGTTTCATCCCATGTGCTGAGATATGTGTCAGTTGATCCAGTTGATCTGTGTTCTTATGTCACTGTAACCAGGGAAAGGCTGTATAACTGACTTTAGAAGTCTTGAATGTTTCAACTCCAACTAATAAAGATTCGGACAAAAAATCTATTTAGTAAATTTTCCTCTAGTTTCTGAGAAAGTTGAGCTAGGTTTCTCTGCAACAAATGCTTATTTGGAATGGGAGAAAGAATCTTTTACAGTGGATCTCTGGGGTGACTATTTTGAGTTTTTCGGTGCCCAATAAGGGTAATCATAGTTGTTTTTTTTAAGACAGTGACTTTCAAAAGTTTTGCCTATGTCCAGAGTAATAAATAGCCTACATTTGTTCCTAGCCCATACAGTACTCACACACACACACACACACACACACACACTTATACATATATACACACATATGCATATACAGTAAGGCCTCATTTAATGTTGTAGATAGATTAGATTCTTGGAAACTGAGACTTTAGGTGAAACGGCATGTAATGAGATGAATTAACCGTTGGCTAATTGATAAAAATAAGAGTTAAGTTTCTATGGCATATTCTGGTTACAAAAACATCACCAAACTTCTAAATAAAGACCCAGAACTTTTACTATTAAACAATGAAATAAACTGTGCATACATTTAAGAAAGATAAGTAAAAAGCAAGGAAGAGAATAATTTTCCAACCTGCTGATTCCAGTTAAGGTCAGGGTGGCTGGAGCCTCTCCCAGCAGCTCAGGGTGCAAGGCAGGCACCCACGCTGGACAGGACGCTCTTCCTTTACAGGGTGCATCACACACACACTCTCTCTCTCTCTCTCTCTCTCTCTCTCTCTCTCTCTCTCTCTCTCTCTCACACACACACTCAGTTTGGGACAGGGAGACATGTCAGTTCACCTCACGTGCATAGCTTTGGGATGTGGGAGGAAACGGGAGTACCGGGAGGAATCTCACGCAGACACAGGGAGACTGCGCAAGCTCCACACGACCATGGCCCCGGCCGAGAATCGACTTTTTTTTTTCTCATCAACGTTATAATGAAATGACATTGAACAAAATGATGTGGTTCAAGGACCTGCTGCTATATGTAAAATGAAACAAAAGCTTCATGCAGTGAAAATGCTTACCTTTACTGCATGTCTGCATGTGATGCTCCATTTTCTCTGCTGTTTTATTCTATTCTACTTTAATATACAGAAAGTGTCAGTCCTGACGTACAAAAGTGGTTTTGTAACTCCCTATTGGGGCACAGCCTTCAGTTGGCAAAGGGTGCTTTCGGTAGACTTCACTTCTTTCAGCAGGGTTTTATTATGCTGTGTACTAGAAAACTACTTTGCGATGTGTCGAAGTTACAAACTTCTAAAGTTTCTGCAGCTAGTCCACTGTTGTGTCAATGTTGTAGAAAGGTCTCACTCCAGAAGTATCTTGAGAGGCAATGCGGATGAGGGCGGAATCTCAGAAAATCCTCTCGTCTGAGAACTCAGGGCTGTGATCTGAGCACGTCATTCATTCATTCACCACAGTCAGGCCTCTGCTAGGCTCCCCTCTAGGCTCCTTGCCCAGGGCTGTGTCGTCGAGCAAACGCAGTGCTGGGCAATCAGCGGGCAGGACCCAGTGATGGGCCCTCTGGGGGCCCAGTGCCACTGAGCCTTGCTAATGCCCTTGGCGGACGACTTGCCCCTGCTGACCCACCCAAGGGAAAGCTCATGAACAGTAACGTCTGACAGATTTCTGCCTTATTCTGGACATTTCTCTGTTATTACTGGCCTACTGTCCATTCCCCAGCGGGGACAATAAGTTGAGAAGTTCAGTCCATTTAACTTTACTTTCAAATTGTTGGGCTCTAGCATCTATGTATCAGAGATCCTACCTGAACTGGAAGATGGAAGAATGGCTGCATTTTCTTTGAAACATAAAATTATTGTAAAAAAAAATGATGATTAGTTATAGATTCTTTTATAAATTCAGGTCATATGGACTACATATTAGCTTATATAAAGTGTTAGAGGAATATACCTTTTATTTGTTTGTATTTCTATATAACAAATGCTTGCCTCTATTTCCTTTCAGGATTTTAAAATAATTCACACACACATATATATGTGTATATATATATATATGAATTGTGAATATATATATATATATATATATGTATTATAAGAAGCCTTTCTAAAATATACTCTTGCAGATGGGAGTCTTGGAGTTTACCCAGTACTCACAGCACACATGTTTGGTCTCATTTCATTGTTATGACAGTCCTGTGAGGTGGGCAGGATAAATGGCATTACCCTCTTTTGTGGTGACAAAGCCGTCCCTGAAAGATTATGTGACCTTAAGCCATACAGATAAAAATGGTATAGACTGGATCTGAATGGTATAGACTTGATTTAGTCCCGCACTCTGTGTTAGGACGCTGTGCAACATCTCTGTTCAACCCTTGGAGCACAAGGAAAGCTTGTTTGGAGGCCTTGGTGTCGCTGTGAGCAGTCGTTGAACCTGTGGTAACGGCTGAAGAACTAGTGGCGGTGGAGTTTGTGGGGACCTTGGCTTTGGTATGGAGCAGGTCTCCACGGCCTGCCTCTTATGCCACTTGTGCTGTGAGGCTGTGAGCTTTCTCTTTCGACCTGCCTTTTGTAGTCCCAGCCACTCTCTGGTTTGGTGTTTCTAGCTTGTTAACCGCGTATGAAGGGTCTGGGCAACCCCGTTTATCACAACAGTATTGACCAGAAGATTGTAAGGAGATTCTGAACCACAATACCGTGAGTGATGCTGTCAGGTCAGAGACCATTTTGACTTCTTGGCCATAGGTTGAGTGGTTGAGTTTGTCAGGAAAGTGATCCCTGGATAAGTGGGATGTTACGGTAGTGTGTAAATATGGTTTTTACATGTGTATCTTCTGTTGGCTTTTCTTTGTAGAACAGCTGAATAAAGGACGTGTTTGCATTAATGTTAGGGAACTGTTGACTATATCTGCGCACCTCAGTTCTTTTTGTAAACGTTAACTTTTAAGCACTTCGATTAACACTCTGAGTTTTCAAGTAGGATTATTGCATTGTTTCACTTAATAAGCAAATATAGTTTTTACGCTTTTAAGCTTTGGTTTCACCATTAACCACTTTGTCTAGTAACATGTTGAGTTCTCAGTCCCTCTCTTCTCCCTCCCTTCTCTCCATCTGATATTTGGACACCAGTGGTTTTTGTTTTTTTTTCCAAATGGGTTAAATTGCCTCCACGTATCTTCAGTGTCATATCTTTCTTCACATCATCTGTTTATAGAGAAGTCAAAAAATTGTGACGATAAGACATATTTCTCTGAATAATTCATATTATCTGAAACCAATTCTACTCCACTAAACATTTTTGGCCCAACACTACAAGTGACATCTGATCCTCATTAACACAGATGGGATTATAGAAAATGAGACTGGAAAAGCTGATTGGACTTTCTGCCTTTTCAGTGCATTTCTCAACAAACCACTATTTATATCCCAATACCCAGAATAAACATTATCTTGTCATAATCTGTGTTGACATGCTACACTCCTCATTTTGTATCCTAGGACTACAGTAGTTGCTTAATGAATACTTTGATTTATATATCAGGGAATTGCAAAAATGTCTGGATGCAATGTGAATTAGTTGAAGGTAGAGATTTAAAAAGTATTTTTTTCTGCGATGACTCAAGAAATGAGGCTCAGAGAAAAGCAACGATTTCCAAAGCTCTCTCGTTCTCCAAACATTAGAGAATTGATAAAAGATGCTCATTCCTGGGGTCACAAGCTTTTCCCACCCGCTCTGTGCTTTGGTTGTAAAATCTCAGCGATGCTGATGATCGCAAAGATGTTTTTCTTTTCGGATGAAGTGATACTAAAAGAGTTATGACTGTTTGGTATATACCTAATTAAACAACTTGAGCAGTTTTTTAGAGAGAGAGCTTATTGAAGCAATGACCACGTACTTTCTTAGTGCCCTTTGAGAGCATTTGAGTAAATATTCAGATATAGTCCCTAAATTGGAGCTGTGAAGGGATCCAAGTAGAGTTACCTGAGTAAAACACGGCTGACTTGTTAGATCTGGAAGGAACCTCAGCGATCTCTTGTGGGACAGATGAGAAGCGAGGCTCCCAGGAGGTGAGTTACTTAGGACTTCACAACCGATAGTGGCCCGGTTAGGCTGCGCCCTTACCTTCCTTTCTCTCCTCCTAAATGGTATTGCGATTGTGTCCCTCTCTATTTGTTTCTTTAATTTTGACATTCCTGACTCCCTGTGAAGATCAAGTGATAGATTCCTTTGCTGACCTTTCAGAGCAGGTTTGGGAACTTTTCGTTCACTCTGTATCTCACAGAAGTTTTCTAAATAGATGTGCCCAAGACAAGCAACTTACTATTGAAAGCACAGCAGAGGACATCAACCCTGAAAACAGGCTCTCCGGCGTCACTTTGATTCCAGTCACAAAAGCAAAATTCATTCAGCTTTCAAAGAATTTAAGGGAAAAAAACCCAAACCCCCAAACCAAACAGAAAACCCTAAGGGCCCCAGGCTGCAGCCTTTCTTTTGTATGAACGGAAGACCTGAAAGACTATAGAATAACTTAGTAGAGCTGTCAGAAGCACACCTGCCTCAGAAGAAGTAAGTGCATTTTAAAACTTTTAACTTAGTAGTCTATTTTGGACATGCAGCTTTCCTTTCGAGGGGCTGTAGATTTATTATTGTTAACAGCTGAATTTGCAGAGATGCATTAAATAAAAATAGAACACGAATTAATGCCAACCATTAATAGGGACAGAATTGTAGGTGACTCCTGTTAGAACTTAACTGACTTAACTGATGTTAATCCAGGGTGAGAGAGAGAGACAGAGGAGAGAGGGTGGAGAGAGAGGGAGGAGAGAGAGAGGAAGAAGGAAGAGAGGAAGAGGTAAAACAAAAATGAAAAAGGAAAGGCTTAGATCTGTTTGGCATGGCCAAAGAGGAGGATCAGAAAAGAGCTGTTTCTGTGGGAAGCTGTGCTCTGTGGACCTTGTAACTCTGTGATTATCATGCACCGTGGCAAGACGCCTCCCTGAAATTGGTCTGCCAATTTAAAGAATCGTTTTCTTGCTTATTTTTAAACTCCTAAGAACAGGGAAATAGACTGAATGAGCCTAAATGCTGTGGTTTCCTCAAGCCATTATTGTTGTAAATCCTATGGGTCCTGAAATAACTCGCTATTCCTGACGTTTCAAACTGCCTGGCTGTTCAGAAGACTTGGCAGTTGGAAGGGAAATGATTAGCTCCTTCCTTTAAGCATTGTCACCAGGGTTTCAGTGGGTCAAAAGTTGGAGAATGCGGTGATTTCAGAAATAAACTACCTTTTTATAGAAATTTCAAGTTCCTTGCAGAGCTTTGAGTTTTTCAAATATAGAGTTGGTTTCAAAATAAAGTATTTTAAATTTATAAATCTTAAGTAACTTAAATATTACCAAAACAAATTATCAGGGGCCTGGGCATTTTAACTAGGTATGTCTTCCTTTTAATTTTTATCTTTTTGCTTGATGATTAAAAGCAATTATAGTTCAGTTACTCTTTCTGGTTATGGGCTTATGTTTTATTAAACAAGTAAATTGTGGCAGAATTTGTGTTCCTCCTGATTGGCTGGTTCACGATTTTGAATAATTCTGATTTATAGACTGACTTCTCTTTAGAATGATTTAGGATAGTGATTTTTGTGGGCAGAAGAGTTGCACCTGTTTCTGTAGTTGAAGGTTGGTTATTATCTTAACTTCCTCAGATTACTGAGATGTTTAGGAGAAAATGATACAGATGACCTCTTTATTTTAGGTTAGTTGTTCTTTTTGGGGGAGGCTGTCGAATTGCCATTGATATGTGTATTTTAGGAGTCAGTCCTTCAAGGAGCACATTGATGAAATATATAGCATGACAGGATATGAAGTTATTTTTATGTACTTTAACCTAGACTCTCCAAAATATAGTATACATGTATTAGGCAAACTGACAATGGCGGAGCTTGAAGAGAATTAAATTTAGACTCTAGTTATTTTGTTTTTCTCTTATAATGCATTTCATGATAAGTTCACTAAAAAGGGGATTTGGGGTCATTATGACATCTTTGGTATCCTCCCTCCAGCTGGACACACTGACTACAACATTCTTGTGTGGACATTTCCAGAAAAATTCCCACCCCCTCCATTTTCATCATCCTTCAAATATTTAATTTAGGCTGAATGAGAGTAGGAATAACAGCTTTCTGAGTTTGATCTGGAGAACTTGCCTTGAGAGAGAATGGTATCTGTGTTTGTGGGTTTGAAAATGAGTCTTCTTCAGACTTAATTTTTTTAATGATGTGTTTTTCATTGAGAAATTATTTACATATTACATTAACTTCAGTAATGATCAGTATAATGATTTGATATTTGTGTATATTGTGATAGACTATTAATCTTTAAAGAAATGATTTATAAACATTCCACCATAAGTTTATGAATGATCAGTAACTCCTATTGAATAATGCGTTTCAGTACAATTTTATGTAGGAAAAAGGTAGTATCTATTTATTTAATTTTTAAGGATTATGTTAAATATTATGACTTTTCATAGGAATCATGGTGCTGTTGGATAGCTTTCTCATCCAGGTTTTATACACTTCCTATTAACTGCTTGCTTTGGGATAAAATATTTAAGTGATATTAATTCTGGTTTATGCTAAGAACATTGGTCATCTATTATGTTCCAGGCAACCCACGGGGACTGGAGGTTAAGTATGAATGAGCAAGTTCCTACTTTGAGGAGCTCTCATTTTAGGTGGGCAGACAGAATTGTGACATGAAAGCTGTGGAAGTAAAGTACCATGGAGAGATTGATTCTGCTGGGGGAGAGGAGCATGGTCAAAGGAAGCTTAGAGAAGTGAAACTCCGGCTGTGGGGTGGGGGCTGCATTCCAGGCAAAGAGACTATATGGAATGTGGCACCACGCCTGCTGACAGGGCCGCTGAAGGGGGATATGGCCAGAACATTTTGGGAAAAGAACTGCGTCCAAGTCCAGAAGGAACTTTATTGCTAGATGGGGAGTTTGGGATTTATTCTGACCTTGTGTTTTTTACATAAGTTGGAAACATGATTTTTTTTTTCCTTAAGGGAGAGAAAGGAGCAATTGGAGCTCTTTGGGAAAGATGTAGTATGTATGATGGTCAAAAAAAAATAAAGTACTCCCAAGGTAAAAAGACACCTCTCAGCCATAGGCACTACCTTTGGAAGCTACGTCAGGGCGGGCTGAATGGAGCGAGGCCATCTCGTGAAGACTGTGTCCTGTTGCCGTTGCTTACATGTGTACTGTGTTCCTCGGCAAGTGGCTGGAGTTACAGACTGGAGCTGGGTGGACAGCAGTGGAGTCAAGGCAACTCAACACATCGAAGAGAGATCAGGAGAGGCTGTGAGCTTCTCTAAGCTGAGAGCTCAGGTCAACTTGGAAACTCATTGCATTCCCTGGGAAGATGGAAACCAGTGAGACCCAAGGGTTCTTTAAAAAAAGTGAGTTCACTTGGGTATTGGGAGAACTAATGTGCCTTGAATGAAATTTGACACAGATTTCATGATAAGGGGCTACATGAGGGCTGCTTTCTTGGTTGTGATGTCAGGGAGCCCAAACTTGGTTGTGAAGAAAAATTGAAATAACCATAAGAACTGGCTTAAGAGGGCGTATTTAAAAATAGCCAACTATAACAGAGCTGGCATGATTCCGGGAGGAAATACAGTGATGAGAATGAGGTATGTGAGGCCAGAAACCATTGAAGAACCCCAGTGAAATATTTGCTGGTTACCTTGGAGCTCCGTAGTTGGTTTGTGTCCAGCACAATATAGCCTGTCTCTTTAACAAGCAACAATTCAGGTGTCTCCTAAGACAAAAGTGAGAGCAAAGAGGATGAAGGTTGCCCTTGGGTTCAAGTAGGTCAGCCCTGGCTCCAGAGTGCAGAAAAATCCAACAGGATACAGGGTCAGAGGATGACAGGAGGAGGAAGTGTCTAGAACAAAGACCTGTGTTCCAGATTTCCCAATGATGAACAAACGCTGCCTACAGAGGTGGCCGGACTAGAGCAGCAGAACCGTGACCGTAAAAAGTGACCAGGGAAAGTGAAATTAGCCCATGTCAGGTTATAATGCTGTGTTTTTTTTTTCTTTCTGTTGGGCCTGTGGTAGTAAAAAAATATATAGAAACACCAAGACTGAATCTCTGTCTTTTCTGGGAAATTCCGAAGTATTCTAGAACAGTCTAGAAATTGGAAGTATTCTAGAACTTTGGTAAGATGTTCAGATGGTGTCAGGCAGGAAGGTCTCAGGGATCTGTTAGCCTTGCCCATCAGAGTGGCTTCTTGTCCCGGGAACTGGCTTAACTTGGTCCTTCTAATCTTAAAGGGATCAGGGGGTGTCAGCACTCTCAGTCTCTGGCGGTGTAAGGAAAAGTGGACAGTGGTGATTGGGGCTATGTCTTCAGTCTCCTCTGACTTTGAAAGCATTGAGATGCATGCCCAGAGGTAGAGGTAGGAAAAGAGGCCTTGCCTGATGGAATGCGTTTCTAGTTGATGTGAAACCTATCCTTGCCTGGGTATGGAGACGGATTTTTCCATCTTTGCCTGACTTGTTTGTTAAGAGTAAGAGTCAGGATGCATAGGGAGAAAATATGGCTTGCCTGTTTTTCTTACATAATTTTGTTTTCTGTTTTGCCAGAAACAAAGTACAATTTTGAGCCCTCTAGATTCATTAGTTGTATGCACTATGCAAATTAATTCCTAATTTACCCATATCGCCACTATTTTATTGAAACAACAACAAAAAAATTGTTTTAGCAGACAAATTTCATAGCACTGGAATGGTTTGCAAGACATAAGTATCTAAAAATTTTTGGCTGTATGTGTGGCTACCACGCCCTCTGGCCGAGATAATAATGTTAAACTTTAACATGATGCTGGATGATGTAGTCGTACAAGGGAGAAAAGTGGTTGCTGCTCTAAGATCATGGTTGGAAAGGCAAGACCTTTGTCCTGTCCAGAGGGCTGTAAATTCTGCGAGTGTTCGTCACCCTGGGCCCGCTCCCTCCACATGGGCTTCCTGGGTATTTATTTTTCTCATTCAGTAGCAATGATCAGTGGTGGCAGATAATAACAATTTTAATGGATACTTCTTCCCGCCCCCCATAGTTTGAA
The DNA here is from genome assembly GCF_004115265.2 of Rhinolophus ferrumequinum. Classification (NCBI taxonomy): domain Eukaryota; kingdom Metazoa; phylum Chordata; class Mammalia; order Chiroptera; family Rhinolophidae; genus Rhinolophus; species Rhinolophus ferrumequinum. The sequence goes on along the minus strand of NC_046286.1, from coordinate 84,338,184 downwards.
AAGTGTGCTTTTTCATGTTTTATTTCTCAAACGTGTTCACACTTGTTTGATAGTGAAAAGCAGGGATTTAAAAAAATGATAGTATTCTATTTGATATTAGTAGAAGCCTATTCTGTTTCTACTGCTTGAGTTTAATGCTGTAAACTTTTCAGATGGTGCTGCCGATAATTTCACTAATTGACTAGAAGATAGTATTTGTGAGATTTAGGAGTACTATGGTATAGGAAGATTTTTTTTTTTTTTTTGTAATTGAGAATTAAGCCACAGTAAGTTCAGTGGTATGGAAAAAAAAAGGTTTTAAGCCCAGGTAGTCATTAATTGAAGTTAATTTAAAAAGAAAAAAAAAATCATGCCCCCGCTCCCATAATGGTTTCCTTGCTAAATGTGTTAGTTTTCTGGGGCTATGTTAACAAATTAGCACAAATGGGGTGGCTTCAAACAACAAAAATAATTTTCTCACAGTTCAGGAGGCCAAAAGTCTGAAATCAAGGTGTTGGTAGGGCCACGCTCTCTCCCAAGGCTCTAGGGGAAGAGTCTTTTTTGCCTCTTCCGGCTTCTGATGCCTCCCGGTGTTCCTTGCCTTGTGGCTGAATAACTCCCATCTTTTCCTCCATTTTCACGCAGCCTTCTCCATGTTTCCGTGTGTCCTTTTTTCCTTCCTATACGGACACTTATTGTCCTTATCGCTACCCTAATCTAGTAACATCTCATCTTGATCCTTACCTTAAGTGCATCTGAAAAGAACCTATTTCCAAACAAGGTCACATCCTGAAGTTCTGGGTAGACGGGAATTTGGATACCACTGTCCGACCCATTACTTAGATTACAGAGTTTTTCACCCGGTTAGGAAGAGCAGCTTAATTAGATGGTAATAGCCAAGAAGCTATTGTTGATCGTTATTAATTTTGTGTATTCTATTATATATCTTACCACATTGTATTATAGTTGTTTGTTCACCCACCTGCCTCTTGCACTAAACCATGAGAGGCAAAGATTATCTCTTTTCCTGGCACAATGCATCTAACAAAATGTTTATTATATATTATTATACATATCAATATATGTGACAGCCAAAAAATTAATGGAGTAGGCTAAGATTAATGGAATCTTAGAGTAAATTTAGCCTCCACATTCAATCCCCACATTTATAGGTCATGAACTGCAATGGAGACCAGCTAGATAATGCTACGGATGCAGCTACAGTCAGGTTCTTTTTACTTTCCATTTCAGTGTTTTTTCCCAGCATATAAACTTGTCTCCATATTAAAAGGCTTGATTGTGAGTATTCATAGAGTGCTATTAAAAGCACACAACCACCCCCAACCCTGGGTACTAACCGATGTTCAGAAGTCTTAACTCTTCAAGGTGGAGAGTTTCTCTCTTTATGTATTATTTAAAAAGTTGTGTCTAACCCACAAGAATACTTTCAGGAATACCTTTGTAATTTATAAATTGCTTGGAAGGCCACTCAAGACAGGAAAGGACAAGGTATGATGCCAGCCATTCATGGGGATTGTCACGTGGTGAGAGTGTCACAAGGCTGAGTCAGGTGGTTTGGCATTGATCTTGCCACTAGTTAGCGGGCAAATCACCTCATCTCTGAGCCAGTGTACCAGAGGAGATGAGCTAGAAGGTTCCTTTCAGTTCTGTTCTAAGAGCTAATATCACACTGTTTGTCATTACACATGCAGGCTTTTTTCATTCCAACCCCAGTGAGCTGCTAGCTAGGGACTTCTGATATTTTTTTGTGATCGTAGCAACTAGTGCAATGTCTTCCTCCTGGTAGGGGACTTATTAACCAGGCACTGCTGGTGATACTGGAAGATGAGGAGCAGAAACCCAGCTAGGCTATCTGGAACTGATGTTGAAATCCAAAGACACAGAGCATCCATACTATGTAGCAATGGTTGCAGCCATCAAACCAGGACGCAGACAGATAGATTGGTTCTGTGAGTCAGTTTCCTGCATCCTGTGGAGTCAAAAGGAAGACCTGCACACAGCAACTGGCCTTGGGAACAATGGCCATTTCCTGTGGCCAGGGGACTGGAGAGTCTCTGAGGTCTGCGGGCTGCTCATTGTCACACTGTGCTTTCAAGCAGGTGCCCCGAGGCCACATTTATAAACCATTTTTCTTCAGATCTGAAATAAAATTCCTTCTTTTGCTTTTGAAACTGTGTGAAAGAGTTTATGCAGTAAAGTGGTCCTCAACTCGCCGGAGGGAATTTAGCTTTCCATTGGAGGGGGAGAAGCATCATGATCTGATTATGGCTGCAGTAGTTAGAAATTCACATACTCAGTGCCAGCTTAAGGCTGTTCATCTTTGTTTCCTCATCTGAAAATGGGCAGTAACTTGGTTCACAGTTTTGTCCTAACGCTCAAGTTAGGAATAAGAATGAGTCAACATGGCCACAGTACTTATTGCTATGTACCCGGCACTGTTATGAGCACTTGGCTTATGTTCACCCATTTATGTCAACCCAGACAGCTGTGTGCAGTTTCATTTCATAATGTTTGGTGCTAATTATGTACCAGTAGACGGGTTGTTCCATGTCAGACCAAAAAAGTTAGAGCACGCGTAGCAAAGGAATGATGAAGTCAAACAATAGTCATTATGAATAGCAAACAGTTAAACTGAGTCCAGTGATCGCTTTTTGTGTGTGTTGTTGGTCACATGAGGTGCTCCATCTGCTGCCATGGAAAACGCTGCTAGAGAAGACAAACAAGTGGACTTGTCCTCACACCATTCTCCACTGGACTGTATGAACAGTGATGATTGCTCACTCCCGCGCCCCTCGCTTTCCAAGATGATCCTGGCTGATTTTATGGTGTGAAACAATGTATGAGAGATAGGGAGGTGTCAGCAGCTCAGCCCAGAGAGCTGGGGATTGGGCAGTGGCTTCCTGTGATCCCAGGCGCTGGCTGGCTGCCCTGCTCTCTGGCAGTGAGTGCCGGGGAGGTGGGCTGGGAGACAGCTGTGCCTAGCCCTGCAGCTCCATCCGACTGCACAGCCCCAGCCCCTCCATGGGACTGCTTCAGAATGTTCTGCCTGAAAGGTGAGGGGGCTCTGGGTCCATTTGGGTGGTGAAGTTACAGTTGGGAAAATTGTCATGTAGCATCAGAGTCAAAATCACAGTGTGAGTTCTATTAAAATCAAAGTTTGAGGGAGTTTTGTAAGTACGAAAGTGAAAAAGTCATTGTTCTTTTTGTTGTTGGTGTTGCAAACAGGAAGAAAGACCTCCTGCTGGGGAGATGGAATTTTCTTTTAGACAGAAGGGATAGTTCTCCGTTTGGGTGTGTTTCGTATGTGTTTTGTCATAGACAAGAGTAGTGAAAAGTTTAGAATGAAAGGAAACAGTAAAAGTAGGAATCGTTTGCAGTCGTAGTAGGAGTTCTTTTAGAGAAGCTTTCGTGTAAAGGATTAGACTGACTAAAAAGGGAGAAACAGTTCTCTTGCTTTAAGCTTTAATGTGTGAATTCAGGAATGAAATTAATTTTACTGTAGACATAGTTCTTGTTCTAGCTATGTATGGATGATAGGGCTTTCCAAGTACTCTTAAGATGGTGAATATATGAGTACATGTAGTGATTTTCTGGTATTTTCTCTCTTTAGACAATGATTTTTTTCTTCAACTCTGTTTTTCTTCCAACTCTTGTCATAATGTAATTAATTTAGGCATCTGAGAGTGTGTTTGTCTATGAGATTGCTGGAATGAGGGAGTTAAAATTAATTTCCTTGGAACTGAAGTAGATTATTTTGTTCATTTCTTTCAGTGTATGTCATTCTGTTGATGTAAAATTCTTGACAGCTTTTCAATTTTTAGAAATAAAGTGGTCCTGGCTTGCTGTGTTGATTACGCCTTTGTCCTCAGTCTATTAATGAAGGACAGACATAGATTCTCTCTAGTCTTAACTCTTACAGTTTTAACCCTAATTTGACACCTTAAAAACCACCAAAGTCTTTAATATTAAACTTTGAGTTTGGGTTATTTGTTTATACAGTTGGTACAAATTTGATAAAATCGAGGGGGTAAGAACAAAAAAGAACATCCCATTTTTCTCCTCCTAAGGATTCAATTAATTCATACTATAAAGAGTATCTAGTTGCAGTGTATTTCTAAGGAGTTCCATAAGGCTGAAATGAATTTGAATATTTCTGAAAAATAATTTTAGATGAAATGTTAACAAGCTCTCATGATGCTGTTTCTTAAAACGTTGTCTCAAAAAGAAAGAGTGTAACTATGAAGACGTGCAGTGTTATTGGATGAGAGTGTGCACGAACCTAGTGTAACTTCCACAGTGTACTTGAAATCATTATGATCTAACAATAGTTTAAGATTTAGGATTTTTAATTGAATGCAGGTGTGGAGTTGTTGCAGGGTATGACTTTGGCAGCTTCAACATATTTGTCTCCACCCATTCCCATAGCAGTAATTTCATTTTATTAAAGAATCTATCAATTTCATGGACTCTTAGTTTCCGTGGTAACTTAGGACATTTTAGAAAGTCAAGTGAATGGCATGTGATGACAACTGAGTGCTTTTATGCTGAAGTGTGTGTTCTAATCAGGAATCCACAATCCCTTTTAAAGCATACTTTTTGATCTCCTGGCACGCAGGACAAACAGTTAACATTTTGCTCTCTTCCTATGATTTAGAGCCTCTTGATTTACAGTAATGATTTTTAGGTTGCCCTTTGTGCTACATATGAGGCAACCCCATGATAAAGTAATAGTGAGTGAGATCCAACACAGGAATATTAAGGGCTCCTGTGATACTTTGTGTTCTTACTGTGTTTGTACTTTCCTTTGTTGGAGACGTTTTCAGAGATTTCATTAACTGGCCTGTTTCTATGGCTAACTGCGGATCTATGGGCTATGGAGTCTGTGGTTATGATTTGCCTTGACTTTACAGGAAACGTGGCTATAGCCTTCTTTTGGGTGAAATCATATTCCTGTGTATTTCTTTTAATTGTTGAAAGAAAACATTCACATCAGACAGCCTCCCACATTAATGCAAGGTTTCCTTTTCTTCATTTAGACTCCTTTTTTTCTGAAGTCATGTCTACTCAGCTTTTGGTTGATTGGGTGCTGGAAAAATGCCTTCTTGTAAGGGAGACGTCATCTTCATCATTGCTGTCAACTATAGTAGCTCATAGAGTTACAATCACTCTCTACTGTTGCCATTGAAGTAGCTCAGATACGCCCACTCCACCCAAGTTGGTTTTGCATGAGCAATGTCTGAGCTCCCAGTCTCTGGGAAGATGTTCTCTCAAGTTCTGCCAAGGTCCCTGTGGTTACAAAGCCGTGATGTATCGTTCCTTCACTGTGTAATCAATGAGCCACCATCATCTGGGAAGTGAGTTCTGGCTCATCAAATCATATGATTAACAGCAAACTACCACGCATATATTGAATACCGCTCATGGTTACTTTCTTCAAAAAATTTGAATAAAATATTTTTACCGCTAAAACTGCATGGAACCTCATTAAGTTTCTCTGAGACAACTCAGAATGCAAATTTCATAATTGCAGTACACCAGCTTCATCTTTATAAATATTAATTGTCTTTGTCGTGCATCTCTTACTATGAAGACTATTTTTTTCTTTTCATTTGCAGTCTATTACAGACAGATATTTTGAAAACATAAAATCATGTGCTGTGGGATATTGCCACAATGGCAAACACCTGTAAAAGTTCTTAAAAATGTAATCTCGTTTCCTGTAATAATCTTGTAGACTGGTAAGCAAAGCATTGGCCAACAGGCACCGGTTAATAGACAGATCTATGTTAGCTTCCTAGAGCGGCTATAACAAATTACCACTAAGTGAGTGGCTTAAAACAGAGATGTCTTCTCGCACAGTTCTAGAGGTCAGAGTCGGAAATCAAGGTGTTGGAAGGGTCGTTCTCTCTCTGAAGTCTTTAGGGGAGAATCTTCCCTCGCCTCTTTCAGTTGCCAGTCGCCTCAGGTTTCTTGGCTTATGGCAGCATCTTTGCCTGTCTTCACCTGACCTTCTTCCCTATGCGTCTCTCTGTGTCTCTGTGTGACATGGTTTTCTTATAAGGACACCAGTCATTGGATTTTGGGCCCAACGTAATCCAGTATGTGACCTCATTTTAACGGATTACATCTGCAAAGACTCTATTTCCAAGTAAGGTCACATTTTGAGGTTCCTGGTGGACATGGACTTTTGGGGGACACTTCACCCTATTAGAATAGACCATGTGTAAAATCACATGGATGGAGGGTAGCATGATAGGAAGTGTATTTAATGGAAAGTTGGAAGAATGACTGCCCAGCCTAGCTACTTTGGTGCATTTGGAACTTGTGGCAATGCAAGTTTAAGACAAGTTTGTATGTGTAGATTCAAGGGTTGAAAATGCACCCACTATGATCAGTCATACAAAAGAAGAAAATGGTGCCCTTTTTTTATTTCCTATAAACAATCCAGTTTCCTTCATGAACTCTTATCCTGCTGAGAAGGGGAAAAACAAAAAACAAAATTGAACTCAGTTCACTGCAGTCAACTCAGTGTGAGCCAAAAATTAAACAGTTGCCTTAGCGAGCTCAGTCTGTTGGATGACTCAGTCTTTCAGAATTCTCCTATGATCCTTTCTCCAAAGTGGATTGTGTTGCTGAGTTCTCCCCCTTATTAATAACAGAAGTGATGCATGCTAAATTCCATCCTTTGTAAGATTTAGTTTTAAAAATTGTAAAGCAGGATAGGTCTGTGTACTTGAGTGTAAAAAATAAGATATTTTAAAAAATGTCATTGCTCTTATGAAAGGATTAATACCTATATACTTTTGTGCTCTAAGAATAATGTTGGCATGTTTTATGAGCATCATGGACCTTAAGTTTCTGAAATTAATATTGGATTTTACCTGGTCAACATTCTTTCCAGAGATTTAAACCTGGCTTTGGTGTTAGGCTAGATTCTTTCCCTTTCCCAGCTCTTAGGTGTCGTCTAAGATCTAGAAATCTAGTTTCACGGATTGGAAAAGTGGTGAGTTCTGTGGAGTGGGTGTATCCCAGCTGCTTGCATGCCTGATGAGCATGGTAAGGTCCTGTCTGCATCCTTTTCTGCTTCACAAGTGACAGATTTAGGAAAGCCTCTAGGTTGTCTAATAATAGCAAAGAGTTATGTTAGAGATTACAGCTTTGAACTATCTCAGGCATGTGCTTCTGCTCCCACGAGGGCAGTTCATACTAGAAACTCAACTCTCTCCTTCCTCATCGCGCACCCTGGAACAGACCACAGGCCTCTTTCCAGTTGTCTCGTGTATGTTGTATATGTACAAGAATTCCTTAGATTCTTTTCTTGGCAGCATTTGGAAAATAATGTCTGGAATCAGAAACAGATTTGTTATTTCTGTGCTGAAACAAGTGCATTTTTCCAGTTAGCAAGCAAGCAACCATTTGTTCTGGCAGGTCCCCCGCCCCTTCTTAAATCCAGTAATAAACTGTCAAATAAGCAGCGCGCAAAGTTCATGCTATTTTACTCTTTGACGTTGAGCATCATTTTGAAAGACTTTAACAATTAAAATGCAAAGTGACCCTGAAAATTTTGCATCTGTGTGAATCTGGACATTTTACTATCATACATTCAGATTTCGAGTTTTAGTTAAATTAGGAGCAGCTTTGAGAACCACAGTCCTACCAACCTTCCCAATTCTTTCCCCCTCCTTTCATTTAAAAATTGCATGTAATTGTTAGTCAATAACCTGCAGCTACCAAGGGGAATTCACACTTGCTCAATCTGCAATTTAAAGTAGCACTTTTAATAAACACACTGGTGATATCATGCATTTTTCAAACTGGCAGGCAAAGCCCTTGAAATTTAATAAACCAAACACAGCTAACCCTTTATTTCCTTTGTCTTTCCCTTGAAAACTTTGTCATGCTTTCTAGTTCTCTTTCTTCCCCTACTAATCAAAATCTTTCTTCTCAATACGTTGCAGTAGAAGCCAGATCATCAGCTGAATAGGTGATTTATAGAAACTAGGAGATGCGATCCTTAAGGAATGAAAGAGCAGTTAACAGAGCTTTGCTGCCTGGAATGCACAGCACTGGGGGTCTGCTCCTTTCTGGAGCATGCTCTGTGTAAGGATAGTGCTCCGGGTAATGTGGTGGAACCGAATCAAATGACTTGCGTTGCCAAAAGCATCGGCAAAGGTTTCAGTTAAATTCTCCATTGTCACATCTCCTGTCCCCTTTTTACCGAGTCTTCTTTCCTTTCTTCGCTGATTTCCGGGTCTCTTTTCTAGTGTGTTTCTTTCCCTCTCTTATCCTCCCGCCTCGGATTGCCTGGTGGGGGAGCTGTGTCATCCCTAAGCCAGACTGATCTCCCTCTAGTTGCAAAGGTGGGATCAGCAGTCTGCACACGCGTTAGTAAAGGTGATACTTAATAGATGAAGGCAGATGGGTCAGTGTGTTAACGGCAGAATGCCACTCAGGACATCGTGTTACCACCATCAGCCAGTCACAGAGGTACGCACGGGTATGTATTTTTCAATTTTTAGCATCAGAAGAAAATACTGCTGAGAACAACCTAAGCATCTTTAAGCAATTAATAGCTTTTGCATGATTAATCAGCTTGACAAGATTTTTATATTGGGGACTCTGAATGGGAAGATGAATATTCTTTTGAAAAATGTCAATTATCTTATAATATCATACCCAGCACTTGAATTTGAAATCAGGAGGGCTTGCCCTGACAGGCAATATAATGACAAACTATTTGTTCTTATGTTAGCAGTGTTATCTTTCATCTGCCGATCGTGTGACATTTACCAGGTTTTGTTAACGCAGATTGGGTTTAGAATGTTTATTGTTGTTATTGTCAAAATGTGGCTAATACTGAGAGCCATTGAGACAAATCACCGTGCAGACTTGAACTTGGCTTTAATTTTTTTGGGCGGGGGGGTGGGTGTGCATGATAAGAAAAATGTGAGCACTCGTGGTTTCTCTTCCTTTGGAATTCTTCTTACAACAAAAAGATATAAATAGCATAAAGTGAGCTTTAGGAGCCATGGTTTGAAATGTAATTTAAGTGAATTTTTATATAAGTGGAGAATAGTTTTCAAAGGTCAGATTATACGAGGTGTGACAATTAAGTTTGCGAACTTGTTGCAACAATGTTGCTAACTTTTTTGATATCAGAGGGATTATTCATTATGAATTTGTACCAACTGGACAAACAGTTAACCAAGTTAGACGACCTGAACTTTTTACCAGTTCATGGCTTTTGCATCATGACAATGCACCAGCTCACACGGCACTGTCTGTGAGGGAGTTTTTAGCCAGTAAACAAATCACTGTATTGGAACACCCTCCCTACTCACCTGATCTGGCCCCCAATGACTTCTTTCTTTACCCCCAAATAAAGGAAATATTGAAAGGAAGACATTTTGATGACATTCAGGACATCAAGGGTAATACAACGACAGCTCTGATGGCCATTCCAGAAAAAGAGTTCCAAAATTGCTTTGAAGGGTGGACTAGGTGCTGGCATCAGTGCATAGCTTCCCAAGGGGAGTACTTCGAAGGTGACCGTAGTGATATTCTGCAATGAGGTATGTGGCACTTTTTGTAGGATGAGTTCGCGAACGTAGTTGTCCGGCCTTGTATGTGTTTGTTCTTGAGAAATTTTGCAAGACACCTTTTGAAAACAAAAGAGAATATCTCTCTTTTGATGACTAGAAGAGGACATCTGTGTTTTTTATTGTTTTATTTCAGAGTGGAACTGCGCAAGGTTGGTTGGTACTGAAACTTTTAGGATGAAAGTTGGAACAAACGTCTCTGCTGTCGGGAGGGAGCTGATGTTCGGCGTAGGAGTGAGGGGAGGATAGACTTGACTTCTGAGGGGTGTTCTGAGGAAAGGGAGGCAGAGGGCATCCAGATTGTTTCGGGCAGCTTCAGGGGAGAGGTGGCAGGCCAGGAGATTCCAGAGTTGCTAGAAGATTGGCTGGGGAAATGATTTACACCAGAAGTTAAAAGTAGTGACTTTTCTGTTTTCTAACAGAACATGTTCCTCAACGAATGAAAAGGGATCCTTGGAAAATGCTTTGAGATGAGATGAGATGGCAAGAGAAAATGTAGCATGTAGAAGCTTCTAGCACCCAGTAGTACTCCATCCTCCTTCCTTAGCTGTCTACTACAGATTCGGAGTTTTGCTTTATCCCGACCCTTTCCTCATTTTAAGAGGACAGTGAAGGCTCTGGTCCCCTCTTTTTTTCCTGGAAAAGTGTTATTTTAACAAAATACCCAGTGTTATGCCAAAAAGGCCAATGTTATCCCAAAGTGGCTAATGTATAATATATCTAAATTCATCCAAAATTTGTTGATACTCCGAAATACTTCTGAAATTCAAATATTTGTGACCAAATGTTTGGATAAGATTTTGTGTGTGTTTATTTATCAGATAGGGATGGGCACCGACCATGTGCCGGGCACAGCCCCCACCCCAGGAAAGCCTGGCATTGCCCTTGCTCCTTTGCTTCTCCCAGGCCTGGCGCTCTTCTGTCCCCAAGACTCCAGATGCTCTCCTATCCACTTGTGTCCACTTCTGGGGTGGTCCTCTTTCCCCAAAATGGACTTAGAGAACAGAGCAAGGCCAGAGACTTTTAAAAGCGTTTCCTTGTGGATCATGACCCCAACAACAAAAATAACTGACAGGTTAGTGAAGACGATTCAATAAATCCCAACCCTGTCCATTAATAATAAAAGCTTGCGTCAGGATTTCCTTAGCTGGGAGAAGAGAATCTATCTGATAAAATATTGAGGCTTAAATAACAATTGACATAAGATGCTGGGCATTTTCTCACAAGTATGTAGTAATGCCTTTTGAACTTGACCTCTCTAAGTGCTTCATGAAGTTACTGATAAGACATACCTCTGGCTTGTGAAAGTAAAGAGTGATTTGTACCATAATTGGCAAATATGGTGTACCTATATAGTGGGAAAAGCAGATAGACGTCTGGTTTTTCATCGCAGCCTATTTACACCGACTGTTGGAGAGTTTTCTGGAATCGCAGTTGTATAAACACACCCAGCTGAATACAAAGTATTACAAGTCACATAGACTGGCAAATGAGCGATGTAGCAACACAAATATTTTGAAAGCTGTGGAAGCCAGTGAGAGTATCCTGATACTGTTCTAACTGCTCCGACGGAAGTGTTTGCTGCCACAGCAATTGAGACGAAACCTTTCCTTTTTGGAAATGTTTTCTGGCAGAACAAATGCTTGATCAAAATTTAAAACAAGATTTGGACTTTTCATGTGGTGCCTTTTATAAAATTGTTTTATTTTTGCTAAGTCTCTCCCTGTGTACATGAGAGGAATGGATGGATGGATAATTATATCGTTATATAGTTAGAAAAGTCCTTATTTTAGGTTGAGGAATTGGTAATGTGCTCTCCTGAGTTGGTGGGGTATTTCTCTTCTCACTATATTCCTTCTATCAGTAACTGGCAGCCTGTTTTTGATGGGACTGAAAATATGCAGATTAGCGAGTGTAAGAGTGGTCCAAGTGAATTGTCAGTAAATTACAATGGAAGTTTGAAAAACATAGCATACTTGAGAGATGACACTGTATGTCTGTCTCTCCAAAAATGCAGAACTCATAAATGCTGAAAGGACTTGAATGCAGATGAGTGAATTTTGGATGACTTTAAGCATGATTTAAAGATAAAACATTAGTTTGATATTTGCTATCACTTTTGGGTTTGCATTTACAAGACTCCTATAGCGACAGCTTCTTTTTAGTCACCCATTGAAAATATCTAAACGTCTAGTGACTTTTCTGCTTCCCACAGGAGTTAATGTCGGTATGGCAAATATTATAAATATTTATATGCTTTTGGGCTTGTGATAACAGATTTGGCTGAAAATGAGTTTGCCTTCGTTGCTTCCCGCCTCTCACTCACCTTCATGAAATTAATGAATAGATCCATTGTTGGTGTCTTATCTTCAAAAGATAAAGTGTCTGTGAACTGACGGGAAAACAGGAGCCCCTAAAATAGATGAGATTCCTTTGGCACATGACATACCAAAGGGTTCTCCCAGACTGCTATTTGGGACGGTGTTGGACTAGATTTTCTTTCCTCTCATTTCCCTTTACCTCATTTCACCATTGGAAAGTGACCTTCCTGCTCTGGGGTGAAGAGCAGCTACCTGTCTCTGTCTCCTGCCTGATATTGGCCCCTCGCAACGCTGTGTGGTGTCTACCATTAGATGAGAGTGTATGGATGCCGGGAGAGCAATGAGAGGACAGGCTTCTCTCCGCCAGAGCTCTTGCTTCCCTCACTGCACAGTGAGAATTCTCACTTTCCTTCTGCAGTCAGTATCAAGAGCCCTTTGTGGTTTTCCAGTAAGGAAATCTAATATTTGTGATATACTGATAACTCCTGAATGGCTATCTCCAGCCAAGACCTCTCCCCTAAACTTCAAGTATGAATATCCAGGTGCCTGCTCCACATTTCCAACTGGATGTCTAATAGACTTTATAAACATATCAAAACTGTGGCCCCCTCCCTTTTGCCGCCACATCTATTCCACTGCAGGTTTCCTCATTTCAGTAGGTGGCAAATCCATCTTTCCAGTTCCTTAGACCAAATAACTTGATGTCGCATGACTCTTTTTTCTCTCGTACCCCACATTTGATGTGTCAGAAAATCCTGTTGCCTCTAATTTTAAATCTTTTCCAGGATCTGACTACCTCTCTCCTCCCGTTCTGCTGCCTTCCTCCCTGGTCCTTATCTGGATTCCATCATAGCTTCCCTGTACAGCCTGTTTTCAATCCGGTAGCCAGAGTGAACTTTTAAAAACATAAGCGAGATCGTGCCATGCCTGCTCAAAACTCCATTTCACCCAGAGTAAAAGTTTGTCTTGGCAATTTCTCTTTGTTTTCGGGGTATCAATCACAGGCCGAAACTAAACCTTAGAGGAGAGAGATTGTTGTCTGTCTAAGCTACAGAACTTGCAGCTGTGTCAAATCCTTTAGAAAAGGAAAAGGCTCCCCTGCAAAACTCTAGTCCCCTGTGTTCTGTCAGATGCTCATAGAGAGTGTGGTCTCTAATGAATCTCCTCCATCTTTTCTGTGATGGCAATGAAGATCATTCTACCCTGTCTCATTTAATCATTGAAAATAGCAATGTCTACTTAATGCAGCTACTGCGGTGTACCTTTAGTCTTCATTAAATAAGTTTGATAAAAGTGTTTCTGTTGGAATTTTGGGAAATTTATTCCCATGGCTCTTTTGATAGGGATTAAATGAGCACAAAACAGTAGGAAGCCTATGCAAATTAGAAAACTAACTTACATGTTTAATAAGCAGTTCAGTTTTTACTCTTATGAATACATTTGTTTTGCTGAGCTTTGATGTGTTATAAGGAATGTCAGAAAGTCCTCTCACGATAAGTGCAGGATATTTTACCCCTTTCATAACACCTCAGCATTTTATTTCATGGCATTATAAAAATGGAGAGCAGGATCTGACCCCTCATTCAGTGAGATTTGCCTGTCCTCGGGGACGTTTACCACCTATTGTGTGTGGTAGTGGTAGGTGCTACCAAATTCTAAGCTGCTTGAGGGCTTAGCCCATCAATTTGACCAAGAAGGAATTCCAGTCAATATTTGTGGATTAAAGAAATGAAATGTAATATTGAACCTAATTCAGGTAAAAAGGACTTTAGCCATCAGCCTCCATGAAAATTGACTTTTTTGAGGCTAGCTTAAAATCGAAAAATGGATTTTTCTACTTTCAATGGGACTGAAAAGATGCAGGCAATAAACAGAGCAAGAAAGATTTTTAACTTTTGGAATTTTATTTTCTATAGCAACTGGATAGAAAAATCTAACACAACAATTTCAATCATTAATGGCTTATAAGAGGGGAAGCCAATCATAAAGGAGGAAGGTTAATGTGTTTCTAGAAATTCAAACACTCAGAACAATCGAGTCTGGGCTCTGACGGAGAGGGCGGGGGGTGGGGGGGTAGGTATGTTTCCCAGGTACCTTCTTAAGAGTTCTTTGAAGTGGCAGTTCACCATCAGGGAAAGGGCCAGGTCCCTGTTGGCTTCTCTCAAGCACCCTTCTGAAGTGGTTTCATTTCTCTTGACTAAAGGATGAAGCATTTACTCACCAAGGAGAAACATACTCTTTATCGAGGCACTTTAGGGTTTTCAATTAAACACACACACACACACACACACACACACACACACACACTCTCACACTCTAGTGCATAGTCTGGTGAATGGGCAATTGAGCATATAGACAAAAAACAGTAGTAAAGTTATCTTTACAAATACGGGATGATTTTCTTAGCAATCAATTATTTAACTATGTGAGTATTTCTATTTCTATTTAAATACCTCTGTAGAAATTTTATGTCATTTGGTTTTTCCATCTAGACTTCCCCTGTATGCATTTCACTCTATTTCCATTGCAACCTTTGTTCCCCATTTTCTTTGTAAATGTGCTTATAATTTGGTCACTATGTTTTTCTGTCTGTATTAGGAACTGTGAGAACAAGCTTCTTATTATTCAGGACCTTTTTTCAGAGTGTACCTACAGGTGCTCTATTAATACCTGTTGAGTGATTGAACACTTGACTGCATTAGGGACTTTATTCTCTCCCCTTTATCTCTGTGAACTGTTGTAGTTATTAAAAGCTATAGGTTGTCTTTTCAACTCAAAAAAATGCCAATGATGGACCCATCATTTAATGACCAGTTGAGGTCTTATTAAAATGCACATTCAAGATGATGAGCCTGAAACCTTCATGATGTGGTTAACCATGAGTAAAATCTGCACGTGAAGCAGAAAGACCCTTAACCTAGGAATCAGAGAGAGTTTCTGACCTGGGTCTATCATTTACTAACTCTGAGGAAGCCATTTAACCACTCTGAGCCATTTTCTCCATCTAATAAATAGACGTGACTGCCCTGCCTACTTGATGGGGTGATTTTGTGGGAATCACATAAGATAAGGTACCCCAGTGTAGCAGAATTGGCAGTCCTCTATATCCGCCTCTCCCATTCTCCTACACTTCCTGTCAATTCCACCTCTGTACCATGTACTGGAACCCATTTTTCTTCTCCATCCCCTAGCCCAGCACTGCCTTAGTGTGATGGCTGTTAGCATTTTATGCTTTTCTTGGCTTATCAGCCTCCCAACTCCCTGATTCTAGGCTTATTGCTCTCTCATCCCTTCTCCAAATTCTAACCAGAATGTGAAGAATACACCTCACCACCTTTCTTCTGTGGTTACCACTCTTCATTTCCCCCCACCCAGATCCCCACCATCCCAATACCTTTAGGGTAAAGTTAACTTCCATAACATGAGGTAGAGGAGCCCCTCATGAAAGGATACCTCCCTTACTTCCTCTTCAGCCTCAATTCTCATTAGCCTCTTTCCCCCATTCATATTCCCCACTTTTGTTAGTCTTTCTTTGCATGTGCCAGGACCCTCAGCTTAAAAGGAATCTGTTGCTCCCCCTTTTCTTCTACTCCACATTTAGATTGGACCGACTCAGTTCACATGTTTCCTCCTCTTGGAAGCTCTCCATAACAAACATTTCAAAGCTGGTTTTGAACCCTTCCTCTAGGCCGCCTGTCACAGTGTCACACAACTGTCTGTTTTCTTGGCCTCGGCTGTAAGAATCTAGAAGGCAGGAAATGTGTATTCTTTATTAACATGATGCCAAGAATCACATAAATGTTGCTTGCAGTTTTCATTAATATTTGAAAAATTTTAAAATCTGAGGGCAAATTCTGGTGTATCATCTGGCTTATTTAGAGGCAAAATAGAAAGCATTATCATGCCTTTATATAAAGCTATAAACTGTTCACACTCAGGATAGCAGGGCTCATTCCAGCTGTTCTCGCTAAATGGTTTCTCACCAGTTGAAATGCACAAAGAATTTCCAGTAAGATTATTCGTCTTGGAAGGAGAAGTAACTATGCCAAGAAATCCTAAAGTAATTCAGAGTTTACCTGGGGAAACTGTGTTTGGGATGCAATACCACAATATTCTGTAAGAGTAAATGATGTAGATGTTGTCAGCCAAAGCCAGATATTCAGGACAAGGGTTATCGTATTTATTATCTGGAATGATGGTGCAAACTAAAAATGTTAACCCATGGAAGAAGAGCACAGGTAAACAATTTAATGATTGATCCATAATCGATTATCATGGTAAAAATGGTCTGTTTGAGTCTTCTGGAATTGAGGAATCCAAATAATGGAAAACTGCTTCTGCACTCTGCCAACTGGGATAGTCTGGCTCCCATGACTTTCATCCCCAGGTGTCATGCCTGTCAATGTTACACTATATGGCAAAAGGACTTTACAGATGTAATTAAGGTCACTACTTAGTGACTTTAATAAAGGGGATTAGCCTGCATTATCCGGGTGGGTTTAATGTTATCACACAAGCCTGTAAGAGCTGGGCTTTCTCCTAGCTGATGAAGAAGAGAAAGTCAGAGAGATTCTAAGTATGAGAAGGATTCAGTGCTGGCTTGAGGATGGAGGAAGCCACTAGGAAGCTGAGAAGGAAATGAATTCTGCCAACAACCTGAATAAGCGTGGAAGCAGATTTTCTTCGGCAGCCTCCAGATAAGAGCCCAGGATAGTTGACACCTTGATTGAGGCCTGTGAAACCCTAAGCAGAGAACCCAGCCACGCCTGCTAGACTTTGGATGGACCTACACAACTGTGAGATGATAAATCGCTATTGTTTTAAGATGCTAAATTCAGGGTAATTTGTTACAGTAGCAGTAGAAAACTACTGTGCCAACGTGACGAAATAAAAAAATGGGATTGGGGTAAGGAACCTTTTGGTTTGGGAACCTTTCTGTTAGGAAGACTTGATTTCCAGTGGTCCTTAATATGGAATGCACTATATCTGACAAACACTAAAATGGAATGCCCTTTCCGACAGCTGTAAAGTAAAGGGTCTTTATTTCTGGCTGATCCAAGATCTGTCCCTGACCTCTAGAACATCACAGTTGACCCAAGGCATGCCTCTGCCTGTGTCTCAGACTTCTAAGGGCTCCAGTGGAAAAATCAACCAAGGGGATCTTAACATTATTATATTCTGACTTTGTTCAGGAAAGGTTAACAATAACACATTGGAGGAATGAAGATTGTTTTTGGTAGTAGAATATCAAAGGCTCATTTTTGATTTTTCCAAGTGTTGTTTAAAAGTAGGACATTTAAGATGCTAACTTCTTTTTAGTGCTGTTTTTCTAATGTTGCCTTTATGAGAGCCATTCTCTTTGTCAAAGGCCCTTCCCTCCCCAGCCCCACATGCTCAAAATACACTAATCTTTTATTAATGAAAAGAGAGGAGTTGATTTTGACTTCATTTAAGAAGTACTGTACTCTCATATTGCAATTCTAAAAGCCGTTCTTTTTTTATTATTATTATTAGTTTCAGGTGTACAAAACAATGTAATAGACATTTACACCCCTCACAAAGTGATAACCCCCCTCCCCCAATCTACTGCTCCTCTGGCATCGTATTTAGCTGTTACAATTCCATTGACTCTATTCCCTATGCTGTACTCCACATCCTGTGACAACCTATATATTAAATTATAGTTGACCTTCATTTTAGTTGTGATGTACAGGACAAGCAAAAACTTAGGGCTGGGTTATGCTTTGCAGTGTGGTGAATTTGTCCATATTAAATATAAAAACAGTTAACTTAGTATCAAAATAGAGAACAGTGGAGGCTGCATAGGGTAATAGCAGAGTCAGAAATTAACAGAGTTGATAACCTACTTAATCACTTACTTTTGGAGAAATTGACTATTGGCTACAACTTTTTGGAGGACACATTTTCACTTTTCAGAACACAAAGAAACATGCTCATAGATAACTCTGTATGACTAGCCAAAGAATAAAAATTAAAAATTCAGACTACTGACTTGACGCACCACCCCTGCCAACAAAGATCAAAAACTTGACAAATGTTCTTTTTGCTTACTTTGGTTATTTTATATGTGTGATGAATCCGAGATGTAATCCTCACTTTGGAAATGAAAGTTTTATTTGTTCTGCTGCACACTCATTTCACCATTCAGATATTGTCTACACTTTCTTGCTTTTTTAAAGTCAGTCTCTTTTTCCCCAGCATGTTTATTTTTTCAAAAGAAACATTTACTTAGTATGAGCAAACCTACTGCACAGTGGCGTTTCAAAGGCTAGGCTGGCTACTAAATTATTACTCTCCCTTTCCTTTCTTCCTTGATCCTAACACCTGGGACAGTTGTTAATCCAGATCTGCTTTTTGTTGTTTCCCCTTCTAAATATGTTCTCATCCCTTCCTTCTGAATGGAAATTTTGGCTCTTTCTCTGCATTTTACCACTCTCCTTTACTTCTCTATTACTTCAGTTATTCTCTGAGTATTAAAAATATATTTTTGAAGTAATACAAGAAACACAGATCTTGATTTTTTTAGGCTTATCATGTAATCATCTAAAATTACATTTATTTAAAAAGCCTTATTATTATGTCAAATAACTTGCTTTCTCTTCATAATCCTTTCATTTGAGTCTTATATAAACACTTTGTCAGTTCCCAGTAAATTACAAAATATGAGTTGGAAAATGGCCCATGTACCTGAGAGGAGGAATATATGAGAGGAATAAATAAGGAGAAAGGTTTGGCATCCAATTCACAGGCCCTTGCATGGGGCTTTCAAATCACTGATGACTGTCTCTGCCGTGGAACTGTGTGGCAGTCGGCAAGTCACTTAACTTCGCTGGGTCTCAGCTCTTTCATCTCTAAAACGCAGATGGTAATTCCCTAACTCATAACATTTTCATGAACTTCCAGTGGGATAATGCATGTAAATCTTGACAGGAACCTGGATAGACCTGTTAACTGCCATTTTTCTTTCTGTCACGTGTGTGTGTTAAATGCTCCATAGCCTCTGCACATCTAACTGGCATTTGTCACACTGCAGCGTCAAAGAGGGTCTTTTCACTTTGGGTTTTCAGTTTCCTAAGTGGATTGGTAAGAGTCATAGTAGGTACCCGCTTCTTTCTACTGTTCATATGTAAATGCTTTCAACCAATGCCTGGACATGGGTAATCCTGCTTCACTCTGATTTGCCATTTATCGGGAGCTATAAATTCAGCTGCTATTCAACCACGTAAACAAGGGGATTTGTTTTCATGGTGCCACAGCCTGATAAGCCTTATTACTCTTTTGTCACTTCAGATTAAGATTTTAAAAAAGAAACTCTTTTTTTGTTGTTTTTTGGTTTTTTGTTTAATTTCACCTTTTCTGTTTCAGTGCCCCAGACTGCTGTTGCTGAACAAAATCAGACTGGTCCTCTAAATGTCTAAATGGTTTTTGGTGTTTCATAGTATTTTTTACCTCTGTGCTTAATTTCAGTTTCCAAAATTTGCAATTACAAAAGAAATCCTTATCTATGCAAAATCCAGTGCAGCCTCACAGAGCTGGTTCGACCTCATGTCAATAGGATAAAGAGTAGGAGACGAGAGATGACATGGATTTGTATGCTGCTTATACAGCTGGCTCAATTTGCTTTCTTGTTTAAACACTGCAAAGCAAAGACAAGCTAATGTTATACACATGACAGGATGTATTACCTTTTAAAAGCATATGTAAGAGCAAAGAAGCAAGGATAGATTCTGGGAAACTTTCAGAAATCTACCAAGCACAGCATACTTTTTATGGATACTATCAAGATGGGTTTTATTCAACTTAAGACCATGTGTCAGGTTATTTTAAAATTCATTTATTGGTATTGCAGCTAAAAAATAGAAGGAAGGGGAATATTTAAATACAAAACCAGACTCTTTAGAAAGTAGTGATGCAGAGAAAGTTAAATTTCAAACATACGGGATATAGCCAAAACTGCATGCAGAGGAAAATTAGTAAACTTACATGTTTTCATTTTAAAACAACAACAAAAACAACAAAAAGAAAAAAAAATCAAGATTTCAACTCAAGGAAAAGTATCCTTGAGCATAAAAGGAGCATAATTATTGAAAAACAATACAAATAGGGAAAAAATGGGAAACCCACTGGAATGTGTTTCATACATTACAGGTGTCTGGGTAAAAGAAACGAGGGCAGGGAAGTGGCATATGTAAAAGAAGGGAGAGAAGAGGGGGCTGTATATGGCAAAATATGATGTTTTAACATTACAACTTGGGAATCCAAGACAACATTTAAAATTTTGTTTTTAATCTTGGGATCATTTTGGCCAAATATTTTCAAATCATCTTTTTTTTTTCTAAAAGACTTCCTTGTCAGATCCCCAAATATTTCTCCAACACTTAAGTTGCCCGTAGAACTCCCCTGCATTCCCTCATGTATCAGCCTAGCAATCCTCAATTTTTATTTTATTTTTTACTTTACAACAAAAGTACATCTGTGGTTTTTCTTTCTTTTAGCTTTGGGTGCATTAGATAGTGAGTGTATAAGACTGAATCCTTGCTGTTTCTGACAGGCCAGAAGCATATTCTTTTATCTATCTATATCGCATAATTTTGTGCCCCAAATAGTACTTAGAGTTCAACTAGTGTGAGTCTGTCATTACAGATGTAAAAAAAAAAGCAAGACCCAGAGACATTAAGGTTCCAGGTCTGACATAGCAAGGTGAGGACTAGAAATTGCAATACTAGGCCAACTGCTACTCTGTCTCCACCTTAGTTTGTAGCCAGGCCAGTTGCTATATGCACCAATCCTTTCAAGACCTTACAATGAATTTTCTCTTTACCTTTTATTACAGGAAGATTTGATAAGCAGGGCTTCCATCATTCAGACTCACTTTTTTGCTTATTTCTTATGTTTAAGACTGGCCCAGTGACAATTTTTATGATATTCTTCAATAGTTTAAAATTCTATTTTTACTTGAATGCCCATTTGTTGTGGAAGAAAACCTTTAAATCACTCCACTAGTCTTTCCTCTTTGGAAAACTTTTTGGCAGGATCTGCTAAAGCTGAATATACAGAGGGTGCCAAAAAAATGATGTATGCATATGTTAAGAAAGGAAAAAACTATTAAAATTGTAATAATATATACTGATAACAAAAGATGAATACAAGTCACGTTTGACTTCTGCAATTACAAGAGGTGCTCAAAGTGGTTACCATCAGCGTCCAGACACTTCTGATTACGGCAAACTACTGCTTGAGCAACGCTGACCAAAGTGTCCACTTGTATACAAGTTTTTGGCCCTCCCGATATGTGTAACCTAGGAAGCAGCAAATTCCCCTTCTGGGAATATACCCAACATAAAGGTATAAATCCGTTCACCAACTGACATGTATGAGAATGCCCATAGCTGCCTTATTCAGAAAGGCCCCAACTTAGGAAAAAAACAATAACAGCAAATGTCCATTAATAATTTAATGGATAAGCAATTCTGTTACCATAAAGCAGTAAATAAACAGATTACTGCTATCACGTAGGTGACCCTCACAAACATAATGTTAAATGAAATAAGCCAAAGAGAAGAGAATAATTCCAATCATAAAATTCAAAACCAGTAAAACCTAATCTCTGGTGATTGTGTCAGGGTGGTGGTTACCCTGGGGAGGGAGGACATACAAGGAATTCTGGGAGCTGGTAACCAACCATGTTTTGATCTGGGTGCTGGTTACGTGGGCATTCACTCTTTGGCATTTCATTGAGCTGCACACTTATAATTTGTGCACTTCTGTACCCAATAAAAAGCGTACTTAAAATGCAGGCTAATTTTAGCTTTCAGTTCTGCTTTATGTGAGTGGATGTGGGACTCTGCTCTCACTCTGCTGAGCTCAGTCCTGCTATAGGTATTCTCAGACGTGCTATGGAATGGTGAGTAGTTAGGAGGGAGCCTCCTGCCTCCAGATCTGGATTGAATTCACACCTCATCCTTTGGCAAGCTTATGGCCTTTGAAAATTAGCTTCTTACTGAGTCTCCATTTCCTCAACTTGAAAAATAGGCATAATTACAGCTCAAACACCTCAGGGCTGTGATGTGAGTTAAATGAGATAGTGGATATGAAATGCTCAGTTCAGAGTAAGCACCATTAACTTCCAGCTATTATTTTTATTTGTTTCCCTAAAGACTATTCTGTGCTTATAAAATACAAAGCAGTCTTGCAGTTTGGCACCAAGCTGGACATAGAGCATAGACATGGGTTTGGGTTTCCTGTTCTTAAATCCTCAGAGAAGATTCATAAGGTCAGTTACTCAACTCTTCCAAGACTTCATATTCATGATGATTCAATGTCAGTAAACCAATCTGGAATTGCCCTGTCTCAGGCCACTGTTTTCTATTCCTGGAGCTGTTTGCTCCAGGCTTTTTGTCTTAAAACGGTTTCATTAATCCACTGCCGGCCCTCCCCTGGTTAATTTTTTCTTCATAAATATAAAAAATGCCAAGTGACCTGCAAGACTTTGTGGGTCTGACTTCCCCTAATGTCCTTGGTGAGCCCAAATGAGTGATTCTTCTCAGGAATGTTCTGGAACCTGAACCTAGCCATTGTTCTTTGGTGGGAAGATGATTGCTGCAAGTCGTACAGAGAGATTATAAAAGGGTGAAGATGAGAGGCCCCCGTTTTTTGATTAATGAAACTCATTAGTTCAGGAAACAATTCTCAGCCTTTCTGCTTGAAGATTATTGTTATTCATTAACCCAGATTGTTGAATCTTGTTTTGTAATGTGAATCTAAAAAAGGCTTCTCAGTGACCCGTGCACTCAGAAACAAATTCAGAGAGCTTGAAGAGAAACAAACCCAAAGTTTTTTGAAAAAGGGAGTTACAATGATCTATTTCAGTTTTTGAAATTGATTTCTTGACGTCACATCTTTTGGTGCCCACCCATTTTTCTATTTATCTTCAGAACAAAACTTATTGATCATACAAGGGCTCTACATCTCATCTCCCCACTTTCTTACTTCCTCTTCACTCTTGTTTATCTGAATCTGGATTTCCAATCCTGCACTGTGTTGTGCATTCACTTGACGGGTACTAACAACTTCTGTGGCCAGAGGGCAATGCTCACAGTTCTGTCTTT
The DNA here is from genome assembly GCF_004115265.2 of Rhinolophus ferrumequinum. Lineage (NCBI taxonomy): Eukaryota > Metazoa > Chordata > Mammalia > Chiroptera > Rhinolophidae > Rhinolophus > Rhinolophus ferrumequinum. The sequence continues at coordinate 84,315,135 of NC_046286.1, read as the reverse complement.
GCCTCCTTTAATTTACTAGCAGATTCTGTGGAGTTGACCACCACTCCCCCTCTCTCACCCCACCACGAAACAATTTCTTTTCTTGAATTTCAAGACATAACTTCATGGGCCACTTCCCACCTCTGTCAATGGCTCCTCCTCCTGCCCTTTCTGACCCAGAGCCTTACTGTTCAGTCCTCTGTCCTCTTCTCTTCCTGCCTTCTTTCCCTGAGTACTCTCATTCAGTGGTTTTAAGTTCTTACTATTGCTCATTTCCAAGTTGTTTTTCATCTCCAGCTCTGGCCTCTCTTCTGAGCTTCAGACTCACATGCAACTAACTGCCCACGTGAGATTTCCACTTGTGTGTCTAATAGCCCCCATGTAACATGTCTGGATTCCTTTCCCCTCCGACTATTCTTCCTCCAGTGTTCCCCATCTCAATAAATGGCACCACCAGCCTCCATCCAAACAGCTTAAGCAAACAAAACAAAACAAAACAAAACTAAACAAAAACCCTGGAGTTATCTTTGATTCCTCCCTTTCTTTTTGTCTCACATATAATCTTTCTGTTCTGTCTCCAAAATATATCTTGAATCTTTCCCTTTCTCTCTTTTTCAACACCAGTTCAAGCCCCCATCGTTTCACGCCTAGTTCATGACAATAGCTTCCAATTTCTACTTGCCCATACACAACCTGTTCTCCACACAGTGGTCAAAGAAAGCTGGTTGAAGCTCATGTACTTGTTGCAAAACATTGAACTCAAGGTTTGGAAATGGCATTTCACTCAGGCTCTGTCATAGGCAGAGATGGCTCTGACATGTTTCTTTTAAAAAGACAGAACATTTCAGAAATATAAATGGGAAGCAAAGAATTGCTAATCAACACCATCTGAATCCTGAAATGGAGAGCTAGGAAATATGCCAATGTAAGTATTCTGGATCTTTCTCCAGCTATGCTGCTAGAAACCCCTAGCTGTATGTGGAGGAGCGTCCTTTCTGAAGTATGAGGGGAAACTAGCACCAGACAACAACTTGCAGACACTGTGCTTATTTTCAAAGATTGTTTACAAAATTTTCCCCTGCTCTCCTGCTGATCTTCTGATGGGATCTATGTATCATGGACAATTGAAAAAATATCTTGGACAAATGTCATATTAGCCTTACAAAATTAAATTATTTGTGTATTGAGATGGCAGCAAATGCCTTTCTTTATCCAAGATGATAGCTCTGTGATTTTTAGAAAACTGGGTAGGAACATTAATATTTCATGCTTTTACTATTACAATATGTGGGCATTTGTGAAGAAATAAAGATTTTTGAGTAATGAGATACATAGAAATTCCATTTGATTTACATTTGTTCTTGATAAAACTTTTTAAAGATCTTCACTTCAAAAGAAAAATTGGATGGTAGAATAGAATTTTTTTGAAGATTCACTTTCTATTAAATTATTTTCACAAATTATATTTTGGAAAAATAGTTTGAAGATATTGCTATATACATAGTAAGGCGTTTTTTCCTTGCCTTATTCAGAGAAGGTTTATTTGTGCAGTTGTCCTCAGAAAAATTATATTTTCTCAACAGGTGCTTACCCTATGGAGTGTTTTATTCTTCAGTGACATTTTAGAATGTCTAAGTATTGGAATTACTACGTCATTGCTTAGATTGTCCCCTGTTTTCTCCATGAGAACATATATAGTGGAGAATTAAGACCAAACAAACTTTTCTAGGTCCCTCCCCCCACCCCACTTTTAATGGAGTAATTTGGTTTCCTGAAAATCATTCCTGTGAAACTTCCACCCTCACCTGTACCATCATATTTTTCTTATATAATGTGCATTTGAGCATGTCTTTACAAAAACCTGCTGTACGTTTTTTAGTTCTCAAGAAAGATAGTCCCTGGAAAGAAACCACTTCTATACTGTGTTGAGTTGATATACTTAGTAAGTGATAATGAATTCTTGTGGGCCACTGATGCAATTTGAGTAAAAGAATTCTCTTTCTCAGCTTCTGATTCAGGAAATTCAGATGTAAATAACCGTATTTCAGGATTTGAATCAAAACTGAGGTAAGAGGTTACGAATCCCAACTGATTTTGGACCATATTAGTGATTGTTCTTTCTGAAGAACTTGGCCATAAATCCTGCAGCTGGTTTTGTTATTGGCTCACTAAATTCTCATCTCACTCCGGGTCTGGCCTGACTTCCTCTCCTATCATGTTAGCTAAGCTAATGCCTCTACTTCCTGACTCCCTTGCAGCTAGAGTTCAAGTATGTGAGATAGGCTCTGTCACTCAGAGCCTATTATCTGTCACCCACATACATTGAATTTGGATGCCAAAGTGAGGAATGTAGGCAGTAGCTGCACAGGTTGTTTGGATCTAGTGGTAAACACAGCAGCACTGGCCTCTTGCTCTGCTGGTATTGGCTTCTGGACACTCGGCATCCAGACTTGTACATGATCAGTGATGACCATTGATGGCCAGCAGGTGGCAGTCACAGCAGTCTGGGTTCTATGGCATGTAAAGTTATCCCCTGGTCCTCCTGGAGATTCTAAAAGCTCCTTAATACACCCCTTTTTGCTTAATATAATTTGTAGATTCTATTGTTTGCATCTAAGTGTTCTGCAATGCCTTCATAACTACTTTAGTAAGGTGTTGGCTATATTGTTTCAATCATCTGATGTTCTTTCCCTAAATACTGAGAGTGGTTAGATGTTCTTATGTGTTTTTTTTAATCAAAATTTATGCAGTATTTCAGAGTCATATATAATTAAGATTGGGGGAAAGTTAGCATTTTAAAAATAAATACAGAGAATATGTTATTTTTCATTTATGGGCTTCAATCATGACCATGACATTTATGCAAACCCCACTCTTAGAAAAAACCAGTCTGTCAAAGTAGGAAATAATCAGGAACTAAGATGTTCACTCAAAATTGCCCAACAACATGAAACCAGAAGAGAGACTGGTGAAACGAGAGGCTAACCTTTGTCAGTAGGTGACTGACTGTATCCTGTGTCCTGGGCAGTTGGTGTCCTACCTGGAATAGGTATAGCATTCAAGAGAAGCAGGAAGTGTTATGATACAGCCAAAGGTTAGGCATGGGGAAATCATTAACATAAGGAGCACGGACTATTTGTCTCCATTCCTTCTTTCATCAGTATTAGTTCATCTTGGAGTAGAATTTGCCTACATTTTAGTTCAGTTTTCCTTAGTCCTTAAAATTTTTCTAATACACAAACCACTATCTTGTATGAAAACTTTTGATGTTTAACTATTACTAACTGAATGAGGTCTAATCCCTTTGACTTGATATGCGAGGTTCCTCACAACTGGTTGTGACTTACTTTTCCAGCCATGTCTCCCACTGTCACCCCTACAAACCCCACTTTGTCATCCCATTGGACCAGCCAGTTATCTAAGGCAGATTCAGTTGCAGTCAGTGATGTAAACAGAAGGGGATTTAACACTGGGTATATGGTATTTACAAGATCATTGGAAAAGCTTGGGGAATGGGTCCAAGTTGAACTCCCAAAGAATGACTCACAGAATACCATCACCCCCACCACCATCCAGAACTCACCAAGGGTGCTGTGACCTCTGCTTCAGTCAGAAAGTGGCTCCCCATTTTTTACTCCAAGACCACAGTGCTTCAGCTGTGTACCTTACCAGCAAAATGAATGCCACCTACCCTGCCTACCGTCCCCATGAAAATAGGCACTAGATACTGAGACTTCAGTTACCACTACTTCTGAAATCCCTGAACAGTCAAACTTTGCAGCAGCAATAGCCAAAGCAGCAGGAGCGTGGACTCAAGTCCTTACCCAAGTTCACCAGGTATACCAACTTGCAAATCAGGAAGCCTGGGTATAAGGGAGCCTGGGAAATGTGGTTTCCAGCTCACAGCCACTCACATGCAGTGTGTTCTGCAAGGCGGTTTCACGGGCTGTGTATAACCATCCGTTATACATGTGACTCAATACTCCCAGCAAACACATGACTTGATTTTTTCTTTATGCTTTTGCTCTTTCTCTTTTCTCTAGTTGGAATGTGTTTCATATCCTTCTCCATCTACCAAAGCCTTGTGCACCCCTCAGGGTCTAACTCACATATCACCTCCTTCATCAATTTTTCTCTGATATTATTTCTTTCCAGCCCCCATTAGAGGGCACCCTCTATTTTAAAATGTATCTTATTACCATTTGATTGTGTCTGTCTTCTTCCATCAGTGGAAGAAGAATGAACAAGGAGTACATTTATTCATTCATTTTGTCATTCAGTCAACAAGTTCACTGGCATTCCACAGCCAGTAAAGGCACAGTTCCTGTCTTCAAGGGGTGAAGGTGCTAATAGGGGAGAGAGATTAAGCACCTTTCAGGGTGGATAAGCCACAAAGGAGAGAGGATAGTCCATTCTCCTGGGGAGAGGGCATTGGAGATGGAAAGGTCAGAGAGGCTTTCTATGAGAAGGCTGTCTTCATCTTGGTGTCTCCAGGGCCTAGAGTGGTGCTTGGTGAGTGGTGTCTTTAACGAAGCAGTCAAGGCTGGAAAGAAATGACTTTTTGAAATGAACTTTTGTCTCTAGCTAAAAGCTCTCTATCCAAGCTATGATACTTTAACATTAGTTTGTTTGTTTTTTTAATACCACAGAACAAAGCTAGATTCTCTAGCACTCACTTTGTTTAAACTATTTCTTTTCTTCCTGTAATTCATTCCTTTAATAAAACAATATTAATGGCATGCTTACTGTGTATCAGATCTGGTGCTCAGCCCCCAGACCCAGTGGATCCAGCCAGCCATGGCCTCTGTTCTGTGGTCTGGATCATGTTTCTCATGGGAGATACAGTCACTAAACAAATAATTACCCAAAAACAATTAGTAGTGCCATGAAAGGGAAAACAGGTCTCAATGAGAACGAGTACCAGGAGGTGTAAGCAGAGTCAGAAGGTCAGGAAAGGTTTGCTTTCCTGAAGAAATGGCAATTAATCCGAGGATGATGAGAAGAGCAGGTAAAATGTGATCCACTGGTTCTTCTGTCTCCTATTTTTTCACATAACAACCGTAAGAGTTTTTTTCCTTTACCTCTTATTTCTCCCTTTGTCCACCCTCTCCTGTAATCATTTGATTGCCAATGTACTTCATATTCAAGAAAATAAATTCCAAATTTAACACACCAGGAAGCTTATTCAAAAAATAACTTGCATTCATGAGGTTGAACTAGCCATTATCTGTGTGGAAATTTTTGTTCAGTATTTGCAAGCTATTTCTTAAGGAGCATTTTCATAGAGGTTAGACGATTATGCACTATATAGGACAAATGCTTTTTCAGTCTGTTTTCATAAAGATGGGTAATTATCCTCTTTCTTTGAACGAGCCAGTGAATGTTATATGTCATCACATTGTGTCAAGTTGCAGAGCTACTGACTTTGCGTGGCCCCAAGGTTGGCGCTGTGCAGTCAACTTCATGGATGTGGCCCTGGCCCTCCAGGAGCTTACAAAAATACCAGAAGGAGGGCTTGCCATGTGTAAAATATACAAAGCATTAAGCCAAACAACTTAAAAAATGTTTTAATCACCCTAAGGATGGACAATTGATGCTAGCGCATGAGTAGACTGAGGGTAGGTGCTTTTATTAGGAAAGCAGGAAGAAAAATAAATTTCTTGTGGAGAATGGAGGCAACTTTTGGGAAATGCTATCTAGACGGCAGGCTCAGGGGAATTCGCTAGTCCTCCTTTGATCACTGTGGGAATCTTCTGAAACGGATCTCTCGCCATTTACATAGACCTGAGAAGAATTTGTAGACCGCTGCTGAAAGCAGTCCTCCTCCCCAAGACTTCCAAATGATCCCCTCTGCCACTGGGAGATTTTTAGGACATTCTACACATTTTAGTCCTCTCTGAATGAAGCATTCAGGTTGCCATTCAACATGTTGAGTTTGGGGTGCATTCTAAGTCAAATTATACAAGAAGCTATTTGTGGCATTCAGCAGCTGCAGAAAGAAGAGGCTGGTTTTTTGGGGGGAGGGGTGGGGGTGGTGCTGTTAAACACAATTGAACTGAAGATAGAAAATTCAGTATATAGTGTTGTCGTTGGTGATGGGCAGTTGTGATTGTAGTGAGGAAGAGGGAGGTCACTGGGCAAAGAAGTGCATTTTGTCCTACTTCGACATGGGACGTCCTGCTGAAAGGAGCTCTCCGTAGATGTGCTGGGATTTATTTTTGATAATGAATGTACTATATTGTCTGGAGTCTGTGGCTGATTCCTCTATCCAGTGGGGTGCAGTTGGTGAGTATTTCTCTTTGGAAAACAGTTATAATAAAGTAATTAAATTCCAGTCAGATGAAAGCTGATTGTGCATTAACATCCAGACAAATATGGAAAAGTGTAGGTATTTTAGGACTGCCCTAGGTAGCCTAAATGTATACTTAATTAAATACAGTTTGCTAATGAAAATGGATTGTGACAGCTTTGTTTGAACTTGCTTTATCATATAATGATTTATATGGATTGCCACTCACAAAGAGATAGGTATTTCAGATAAGGTAAAAATGGACCAAGCTGACTTTTCTGAGAGCCACTGTAAAATCTGAGAGAGGTTTGAGGAAACTATTTGACATTGGAAGAACCAATCGGTTTTATTTTCTCCTCAGATATCTTTTTTTTTCCTTTTTATTCTGCCTCAGGAAAACATTGATTGCCTATGTCTTCACTGTCAGTCAAATTCCTATAGTGATTTCTACCCCCGTCACCTTTTTCCTTTAGTGAAAAAAGCAAAAGATATCAAACACTGGACTGAATTATGAAATATCCTCACCTGTCATTACAATTCCAACCTTCATATTTTTGGCTGAATGTTAAAAATATTGCTGGGCACAGGACGAAGACTGCTGATCTGAATCCTTCCGAATATCACCAAGATGTGAAGAATTCCATTATTATTTCTTTTAATTATTATTTTGTCTGTTTTCTGTTTCAAATCCCCGTGATGCTGATGAGGAGGAGCTAAGCATGTCATTTTTTACAATTATTGTTTTGATGAGCATTTGATTTTTCTCAGAGACTTTGTGGGTGCTGCAATCAACATGCCTCCCTTCTCTTCCAGCTGTGCCCTAATTGTATTGCCCTCTAGTGCCAGGGCATGCCAAACAAGCATGGGCGCACTCTTGCCCTGTCAGTTCAGAAACCTACCCTGTGAAATCCTTGCTTTAGAAAGACTAGGTTACTAAAGTTTAGAAGAACTGAGTAACATGTCTCCATACAATAATTGATGTTTTCATTCTTGTCGCTTGCTCTCATTTCTTATTACCTTATTAAAAATATTCTTGTCTTTCTGAATTGAAAAAGAAAAACCAGTGAAAGAATATGAACAACTGAGTTTATCGGAAGGTTTTCTTCAGTTCAGAAGTCTTCAACTGCCTGACTTTGATGGAAGTTCTGTACTTCTGTACAGTTCTAGACTAATTCTGAGTATCATTTTATGCCAGGCTGCCCTTCCTTAGCTCCTGCTGTGTCACCTCCAGTATAATTACATAAAACCTTCACAGCACTCAGGCTTAATAAGGAGCTCTGGGTTCTCTGTTTTAAGAATTCTGCTGCTGTTTATTCAATAGTTTAAGACAATGAATTTTTTTTTAAAAAATCCAACACTAATCAATGTTATCTTTGCCTAGATCAACCTTGACCATTACTAAAAAGCCAAATACAGTTGGAGACATTTAACTATAAATATTATTGTCAGTTCATCAGCAAATGAAAGCAGTCTATCTTAATTTGTCTAATTACCTTTTTGTATGTGAACCAGCTGGCTTCTTAACAAAAGCAAGGGATCACACTGCTTATTAATTATAACATTTATTTTAACCATATGTGAAACAATATAAGAAATCACAGGAAGGAGAGAAAAGAAAAACTGAATAGTTCATGAGATTGTTCCATTGCTTAGAAAATAATTAGTTCAAATGATTCTTTTCTCTAAATCTTTATAGTTATGGATCGTTACCTGGAAAGAACTTAGGTGATAATAAATTTGATTTCCTTTTGGTCATTTAACATTAAATAAAGTGTTTTTTATATTCATGGACATTATGGTTTCAGAAGCTCTTCTCCCCAAGTGAAATTTCTCTTCTTTGCGTTCACTTATTGTGAGATTTTACCTTTGGTTGTAAATTGATGTGGACCTCTTTTTGTCTTAGCCTAGTCATTCAGTTACACAGAGTTACCCTCTGATTGATTCAGAAATATTTTCTATAACTCAGGGGTGCTTCCTTAACCTGAGCTCGGTTGCAGATAGTTTATGAATATTCACAAATTTTTCTCTACGTATGAGATCCACTTTGTCTAAATTGAGGCTCAAAGGGGGGCACCAAGATTTATAGAGTAGGGACTTTCTTTGGTGGAAGAAAATGAGAACATTCTTTTGAAGCATGACGGGGAATGGGAGTGTGTTAAACCAGAGCCCTTTATTCCAAGCTCTTCTGTCAAGAGACTGCAGCAGGAATCATTCTTCTGAACCAGTGTTTCATGGAGCGTACAGCGTCCTCCTGTAGGTGGCGCCCTTCTACTTTATTTTGTCAGTTTTCCCCTGGCAGTTTTGATCAGGAAGTCTCCTTTGCTATCCAGTTTTTTCTAAGCAGGAAATTCTTCTCAAGTATGGATTCCTTGTAGGTTTTGTAACACTGTCACTCAAGCAGGTTCTTAATATTGTCCAATTTAAGAAGTATAAGAGAGCCCAGAATATAAAGCACTTAGGCTAGTCACATGACTCTCTTAAATTAGATTTCTAAGACCATCACATTACACTTTGGCTTTTCATTCCACAATGAGATTTTTTTTCTTCCCTGAAGATTTTTAAAGGAAAGATTGCATTACTTCTTTTTTCAAAAATTAAAATTAATTTCCCTTTTTTTTATTATAAAGGGATAGGATTATGTTAAACTTAAATAGCACAGAAAATGTATTTTAAAGTGATTGAGAAGTATTCTTTTCTCTAAGATGTGCTAGACCCTCAATATGCATTCAGAAAATGTGTTTTGAATGACATTTGAATCGGGAAAGGAAAAGTGAGCTAACTCTACAGTTGGACTAATTAGCACATAGCTCTACTCATATAATTGTTTCTCACCTAAATGAGGGAAGTTTCTGTCCATGATTTCTCACCTTTATATACCTACCTAATGCAGGCTGAGTAGAATGAATTCGATGAACAGTATTACTTGGGTGGATGACTTAGGGCTATACAACATGCCAGGAAGAATAACGGGTTCAAAGAGTTAATGAAATTATTCATTCTCTTTCTGCAAGACAGATAGATAGTTCACTTTTGAGGAAGTTGTCCTTGAAGTAAACTGTCATATACTTTTGAAATAAAGACTTACTAAAGCTCTATCAAGGGATGCTTCTTAAGGAAGGTTAACATTTGACTTACCACTTGACAAATGGGTAGGGGCATGCCCAGGGGATGTCAGGGATCAAGTGCAAAGGCCCCGAGGCAGGAATCAGTGTGGGTGATTGGACCCTCTGCCCCGACAACGCTCTGCTGTGAAGGCAGAGGTAGCACAGTGTATCGAAACCTGGAGCACAAGACGAATTAGCTCAGATGTTGGGTTACTCTGTGATCTACTACAAGTCACTTATGTTGTAAAATAAATGGAGTTGGTTTGGTATTCCTTAGTACTCTTCTCAACTGTAATTTTCTAGGAACCTGTGAAATCTCTCCTTTCCAACTTGCCCTTGCTGTATCCCTACTCATAATTCCTGGGGGTGCTAAAAAAAATCTATGCAAGTGGACACTTTAGTCAATGCTGCTGAAGCAGTAGTTCGCTGTAATCAGAAGTGTCTGGACGCTGATGGTAACCACTCTGAGCACCTCTTGTAATTGCAGAAGTCAAATATGACTTGTATTCATCTTTTGTTATCGGTATATATTGAGTATTACAATTTTAATACAGTTTTTTCTTTCTTAAACTGTGTTTACATTTTTTGGCACCCTCTGTATTTCCAACCTCATTCCCTTCACAAAGCTCTTCCCTGTCTTTCCCACCTCACGTCCATCATCTCCAGTTTGTTCATTGTCACACTGCCTGCATTAGAGAAACAGTGCACCCTTCCATCCCTGCAGGCAGGGTGGAACTTTGAATGCGATGTCAGCAGGGCTCCCTTTGTGTTTTGCACTTTTGATTGGGGTTTCTCTTTTTTCATAGAACGTTTTTTTTTGTTTGCCTTGCCTTTCATTTGTTCAACATGTGTCACATGAATATTGTGGCTTGACTAAACTAGTCACAGGATAGCAGACGTTTTGAAATTGACGGAGCAGATGGTACCAATGGTTTAGATTAAATTATTAACTAGGATCCACAGCAGGAGCCTCTAGCTTCAGCGCAGAGTGAAGGGTGTTTCCTCGCATCAGAATTAACTGGCAAAGTGGGTGTCAGATCAAGTTCCTCCTAAAGAATTGATATATTATCATCCTTTAAGGTTTCCCTTTCTACCCCCAACCACTCCCCACACCAGATACTGATGAAGAGAGCGATTTCCATTTGTCTTGTTTTCAGTATGCCATATGACTCATTATTAAAGGTTAATTCAGAACAAAAGAAAGAAAAGATCATTGTACCATGAAGTTCTAGAACATTGGTGATTTTAAATGTACTTTGTGAAATTAACATGATTCATGGGACAGTTAAAATAATCTTCATGAGCATGTATTGTGAGACACATGTTTTCATTCTGTGGAGAGTATCTCTATAACATTACCTTTTAAACCCTTTATGTGTGTTTTTAAGCCTCAGTATGCAATTGTGAAAACATAAGAATAAGATGACACCTATATATTCAAATTCCCCCGCTTGTCTAAAAAAGGCCTTTCTTTAGAGCTGGTTTATCTCAAACTAGTATCCTATCCAGGGTCGTGCATCTGGCTGTGATGTGATGTTCCTTAAATCTCTCTTAATCTGGCTCCTCCTCCTCATTATTACTATTATTATTATTTAATTGACTTATTGGAGAGGACAGACCAGCAAAATGTTTCACTTTTGGTTTGACTGATTGTTTTCGTTTTTTCCTCTAGCTCTTGTACTCTCTGTAAACTAGAAAAATTTAACTTATCAAAAATGTTTAACTTGAATTTACCATAGGTGATATTTATGCTCGCTATTTCATCACATTGGGGCACATAGTACTAGCTGTCCCCTTAGTGTCTGCTGGATTAGGGAGGTGGCAGGCTGGTCCTTCCACTGGGAAAGTGCTCTAGCATTCCTCTTATGTGTCAGCTAACAGGCAAGTAAATCAAAGAAAAGTAGGAATTTTAAATGCTTAAAATGTTAAACTTCGGAGAGATAAATATTAGTAATTTGTTAGAAAAATCCCTGATGTGAAAAGTAAGATTGATTCGTTAGTCACAAGTGACCAATTCATCTTTTGGTTTGTTTCTAATGTGTTAAATGTGAAACAGCAAGAACCTATGTCAATTTAATTTGAATAATATAAAGTATATTTTTCCATCTGTTATGTCAAATACTTAAGACTATTACTTAAATATCATAAATTACAATTGTATTAACAAATGAATTTTACTGTAGATTTTTGAAAAATCCCTTAACAATGAAATTTTGTCTATCTGAAATTCAACTTTATCTGGACAATCCTGTATTTTATCTGGTAGTGATGTTTTTAAAATTTATTCTTTTACACATTTATTGATTGTATTAATTCATCTGCCTGTGCTATTGATTTGCTTTGCAGATTCAATAATGATTATTATTTTGATATATAAGTATTATAGACTATATAATTGCTCTCAGTATGAAAGTGTTTATAAAAACATGAAACTTAATTCTTTCCTCCAAAAGTTAAAGTTATGGGAAGACTTTGTTTCTTAATAAACAAAAGATAAGGCCTAAATGATAAGTTTATCTATTACAAAAGCTTTATTAAGTGGATTATATTGCTAGTTAATTTTTAGAAATTTCAAAAATCTCTTGCTAAGTGTGCTAAGACTTGCTAAGTGTGTGCATTTTATTTGATAGGACCAGGGGTTTATGTGGGATACTTTCTGCTATGATGTTTCCCAATGTTTTAATGAATCTGAAAAGTATAAGAGATAATGGGTGTGTTTGTAGATTTAAAAATTGCATTTCAAGTATTTTAACCATGAATAAAGATAAGAGTACTCCTAAATTAGCTTAGTCATGTACAATCTTCTGTTTCAGATGTTAAGCTTGATTTTAAAAGCTAGCCTAAAACAAATTGACAGTCAGTGATAGCACCGTTTATAGATAGTGGTGGGCTGAGAAATTTTCAATTTTTGAAGAGCTAAATTCCTTTGAGAAGTATTTAAAATTATCCCTTGGTACACGACCCTAACCAGAAAAGGACTCCATTATATCTAATTTTTCTTTTCCTTCCCTCTCCTTGCAACTTAGAAGACCACAGTGATCTTTATTGATTATATATTCCGTTTTCATTTGATCTAGGATTCTATTTTGTGGAGTTCAAAATGTGTATATATGATACGCTTCGTTTTGCCTATAACTCCTGTGTATAGTTTTTGAAAAAACTATACACACTTTTGAAAAAGTTCCTTTTTAGAAAATATTGTTTAACAAAGTTTGTGACTATTTTTAGATTCAAAATAAAGACTTTTTATACCCTAACTGCTTGTAATGCAGCTCGGAGAGCTGAGGTTTTGCGTAAATGGCCACGGGAAAGCGGGGAAGGTATGAAAGGGGTGGAAGCCTTATCCACGAGTCCTGGGAGGCTTAGACAACCCTGCTCTGAAGAAGCTTTTAGGTTTAAGAATATCATGTTTTGTCCTTAATAAAAACAATAAGAGTATATTTCAAGGTTGTGTACTACAGATGAAAGCATGAATGATAACAGAGTCATTTATTTAATAGCTAGGGTTTTACTCTTTATTATACCTTAAGTATATAATCGTTCCTGAAAACTTACAAACTGTTAAATGCAGGCTCGTAAGACCAAGGGAGTTGCAGAAAAGTAGCCCTAAAACGGAAGTGATTCTGACCTCCTCACCTGTGAAGTAGATTGCCGCACCAGTTCCCCAGTTCCTTTCTGCGCCCCCAGTCGCACCCATTCAAATACACACATCATGCAGCACTCCTGATCTTTTTCAAATGCAGCACTGGTCATAGGGCTTTCCTACTTAAACTCCTCTGGTGACTCCCTAGTAGCCCACCAACTAAAAACCTACCCCATGTGGCACTCAAGCAGTGCCCTTCAGGGTCTGGCCCCTGTCTCTCTCTCTCTACCTCCCTTGCCACTTCCGGCCACATCTCACTCTCCTATAAGCTTACACCTAAGTGTCTGCAGACCTCCGTGTGTCCTATGACTGTGCTTTGCCTGAGTCCCCTCTTCTCTCCTGTTCCTTAACAGCTGTTTGCTTTCTAAATGAGGTTCTGTGCCCTTTGTCATGGGTCCCATTGACAGCATGGTCTTATCTCTCTCCTTATGCTTATTCATTATTTTATTGTGTTTATCTGTCCGGGTGTGACAGCCCCACTGGACTGTGTGACCTTTCTAAGGTCAGTGACTATGTTTGATTGACTTTTCACCCAGATGCCTAACACAAGCCAGCGAGTAAGTGCTCCTTGGAAAATTGCTGAATGGTTGAACATAAGTGCACAGTTAACAGTTAAAAATTTCAGAATATGTATGACTGCAAAATATTCCATACCTCTTTGCTGGCATGTTGTATCCGAACTCCTGAGAAGTAATCAGATAACTGTAAAAATAATCAGATGATTCCTAGAAGGAAAAAGTTTTAAATTTGATTATAAATAAGGTATCATTTCAGTGACCGATTAAGCAGAAATGTTGAAACTTTATGAATAAGGATGCCAATATTTGTACAATAGTAGTGATAGAATTTCAAAATCCTGGGCCAGGACAAGCCACCAGGATCATTCTGGTGATGCCAGAGCATATTTTTCTTTGTAATATTTGATAGTAGTTTTAGAAAAACAATGATTTATTTTAAATATTTTTATTACTTATGTGTCCCAGCAAGGACTTTTGTGTAAGATATATTAACTTCAATGTACTAACTAAAGATATCTTTTCAAAACTTATTGCTAATAAAAGAGGGATTAGGACACCCCAATTCTCATCATCTTAGCTTGGACATGCATTAGCTTCTAGATCTCAGTTTTCTCATTTTCAACCTGTCTGATTCATTGAAAACTTTATTATAGACCTACTAGCAATTAGAAAGTTCTTGATAAGCAGCTAGGGTTTGGGGGGAAATCAAATTGGCTTAAATTAGATCTTCAGTTTGAGATAATGTAAAATTTGAGTAGAAGTTACCGATATGAAAATGGAGGACAAATGAAAGACAATAGATAGAGATGGAGACTAAGCAGGGTGTTTAACGGTAGAAGCTTACTCCATGAGTCAGCAGTCTGTTTCTGTGAAGGTTCAGATAATAAATATTTTTGGCTTTGCAGATCGTATTCTTTGTCACAGCTACTCAGCTTTGCTGTTGCATGCAGACTGAGAGCAGCCATAGACAATAGATACACAAATGCTGTGGTGGTGTTCATTGCAACTTTATTACTGGATGGACGCTGACATTTGCATTTTGTGTAATTTTCACATGTCATGAAATATTCTTCTTCTTTCAATTTTCTTGTTCAACCTTTTAAAAAGTGCCTAGCGGGATTTGGCCCAAGGGCCTTAATTTGCTGATGGCTGCCTTACAAAATTATTAAGGTTTCAAAGGAGAAGTAAATAGCATAGGACAGAGGTTTAAGGACTAGCTCTCTGAAATTGTGAGGAGTTTGTCAAAATCTAGAGAAGGAGCGATCAGATGTAGGAAAGGAACTATAGTTGATCCTTGAACAATGTAGGGGTTAGGGGCGCCGGCCCCTGCACAGTCTAAAATTCATGTATAACTTTTGACTCCCCCAAAAGTTAACTACTTACTAATAGCTTAGTGTTGACCATCTATTAAACCAACACCAGCAATTAACACATATTTTGCATGTTACATGTATTGTATACTGCATTCTTACAATAAAGTAGCCTGGAGAAAAGAAAATGTTATTAAGAAAGTTTTAAGAAAGAGAAAACACATTTACAATATTGATTGACAAACAATCCACATATAAGTGGACCCATGGAGTTCACATGTGTATTGTTTAAGGGTCAACTGTAGTGTGCTGCGGTGTTAAGAGCTCCAGAAATCGGTCATTCGCAGTATATGATTAGAAAGATGAGGAGAGAGAAAAAGACCATTGGTACTAGTTAGAAGTTCACTGGGCACCACTGAGAATTTTTTTTAATGATTCAAGATGGAATTTTAGGTCGTAGAAAAAAGATAACATGCATTAAAACTGGAAGTGATAGGTTTAGACCTATCATTCATGGAGCGGGCGGCTTAACTCTGAGACAAACGAAAGACAACTGTGCGGTCTGTGGATTCCCCTTCCGTTAGGGCATGACTGACCCTTTATTAAACTTAGGGCAACTCAGCTATCTCTTTGAGATTTTATTCATCTATCTGACAGATACTTATATATGATTACCACATATCAAGTACTGTTCTAGCAGCTTAATAACCTTAGAATGTAAATCCTGTTATTACCTCCATTTTACGGATGAAAAGACCAAGGTATGGAGAGGTCAGTCCTCTAGTAAGTGGCTAGTATTCTCCGTGGGTGGCTCCAGACGTGGGGTCTTCACTCCTAGGCTACATTGTCAAGTTTTCCATGTCTGGGATTTTAGGGAAAAAAAATTTTTTTTTAACTGTTGATGCTCTTATAGAGCTAATGTTGGAATAGGAAGTACCATGGATTTATATATTTTCCGTTGAATGTAGAAACTGAGCTATCAAAAAATACTAGAGTTCCCAGAAAGACATGGCTCTTCAATAAACTGTGACATCGAGGCAATACAAATTATAAGATGAAAACACTGCCCTGTTTTCATGCTTATATGCAGGATATGAAGAGATGATAAAATTCTTGGGGAAATCTTTATAATCAATAAGCTTTTTCAAAACACAACTAAGTATGTTACCCAATAAATACCATAATTTATTTGGCTGCTCCCTGAAGACGTGGACTTTGGGCCTGAGTCATGAAGCAGCGCGGAATAGCACGTAGAGGACAAAGTGCCCGGGATGCTGGGATGGAAGCCTGCTTTCTACCCCTCGGCTACCGCTGACCGATGTGTAACCAAATAGTGTCATGGTCTTTACACAACTGTGGCCACTTAATACCAAGCTTAATATTGAGCGAGAAAGGAAATCACTCCAGGGGTGACTGTTGCTACTGGTCATTTGCTTAGAGCGCATCTCTGACGAGTCCTGGAGGACTGGAAAAGCCTCACTACCCAATGAATAGATCTCCCTCTTTCAAATGAGAGCCCGTGAGAGTCACTGTACAGATTTTTGTTTTATTGCCATCGCCTCCTTAAAGTTTTGACTCACACCTCGCCTGTTAAATGAGGTCTGCCCTTACCTCTGCTTCATACTGTGTCCTGGCCACTTCCCACTGCCATCGCCCCTTTCATCTTACTCAGCTTTTTCTTTCGTCCGTTGCACTTACCACCTTCTAATACAACTGTAGTTTGTTGTCAAAATAACGGAAGCGCTGTGAGGGCAGGGATCTCACTAATGTATCCCAAATGAGTGGCACTTAGTATGTATGTGCCCCAAATTTACCTTTTTAATGAATGAATCAGTGTTTGGATGCCATTGTTGTACACATGAAAAGCTACATGCTGTTTTCAATGACTAGTATGTGTGGTGACATTTAACTTCAGAAACTTATAGATTAGGAATCCGAGTGCTTCTGTCCAGAACACGCAGCTACCCGTCTCTAAGGCAATGAGGTTGAGAGGCAGCTTAGAAGCAGAGCGAGGTCACTCTTGCTTTTGAATTTGTTTTCCTAAGGGGAATTTTTTCACTAATTTAATGCAGCTATATAATTTAACTTACAGTCTCAGTCCTTTCTCATTTGCCATCTGGCCATATAATTACTTTTAAGTAAAGCTATGTATAGGATGAAAGAACACAAATTGGAAATCTGTGATAATGTGTATGGTAATATGATAATAATGTGTTCTATTTATTTAGTTGTTGTTTGCTTTGCTTTTGTTGTTGTTCAAAAAATAAGATTAAAATAAGATTAAAGGAGGAAAAGACTTGAGGAGGAATCATTCCAAAGCGTTCCCTAGAGGGAGCCCCTCATATAAATTTTATTCTTTGACTAAGAGCTTTTGTTATAAACTAAATGTTTTGAATTAGTGGATTATTACATTTTTCCATTCAGTTATAAGTCTGGCCCAAAGCTATGAAATAAGAGGTTGTCTAATGTGTTTCAAAAACTGTTTCTCCATGAAGTAGAATTGGGGAGAGTTGTAAGGAACATTCTTCTCCTTTGTTCCTTTTTGTAATATTGGCTGATCTGTATTGTCTTCCTTTTTGTTCCTGTTTCTTTACCCCAGAATGTATTTTCTAGTACCTGCTTATACTCCATTTCTGATTTTTCTTTCTCTATTTGTGTTTCCCCAGTTCTCTGAAGTTAATTGCAAATGGACTAAAGAACCAGAACTCAGTACAGTATATATTCATGTCAGACAACAGCCCAAATAACAGTAGCGGGGGAGGGGAGGATTGTGGGACTTTTTGTTTTTTAAAACCAGGTGCTTAATGGTAATTAAATTTAAAATACAGATTAAAATGATTAGGGTATTTAAATTTCTCCTTTGGAGTGAGGAAGTTGGAGTTTTTAGGGAAAGGGGAGTTGTGACTGCTAGATACAAACAAGATCACACTTTGGAGCAGTTACAATGCTGATTCTCAGTCACTGGCTGACAGAAAAAAAAGATTTGGGTGAGAAGGCAGGGCATACTAATTTGCACGAAAATGCAGCCAAGTCATCACTTAAGCTCCATGGAGATTCATTCTATTGTAAAGTTTTACTGCTTGTAAACGTTCCTTTGGTGTGGGAGGCAGAGGCTCGGGGGGCGTGGTCGGGAAACAATAGTTTGGCTCTTTTTTCCCCCTAAATCAGTTCCAATGCCTGAATTAACTGGAGAGTCAAAGAATCAACACAGACTTGCTCTAAGGCTTGTCGGCTCCAGTAAAAATATCTGGACGTTCATTGTGGCCTAGTGAAAATGGGGAACACATTTACTTCACCTTGACTCCGAGGAGGAAATCTGCTGTTCTGTGGACTCCAGAGAGGAGAAACTTCTGATCTGATGGAGAGAAAACTGAATAAATGAGCCCCGAAGCGGAAAGACTGATGTGGTTATCATGCAAATAAGAACTGTGATTGGCTTTCTCTTTCTGCACATGTTGTCACTGGTAGCTCTCAGCCTTAAAGATTAGGTTTCAGTGGGAGATTTTCAGGTTCAAGGACTGTTAATGGTTTGTAACTGCCTGACAATAAGCTCAACGTCCAAGTTACATCAGCCCGGGCAGATGTCTAATGGGTTGGGAACGGAGGAAGAAGTTAGAATCTGAGCAGAAGGATGCAGCTTGCCACCTGCCTTCTGGACTGAGCTTTTAATGTGATTTAAATTTCTAAGCCCTCTGTAGGCATCCTGGAAATGGTGGCCTTCATTAATGCAAAAATCAAGTCTTTAATTAAACTTTTTAAGAAGAAAAGTAAGTAGTTTGTCTTCTCCCCACTGTGTGTGTGTGTTTGTGTGTGTGTGTGTGTTTTATGTACTATTTCATTCTTTTGAGTGACGGATTTGGAGTGTGAAACAGCATAATTGGCACAAGTTAAATTCCATTCTATATCAGGTTGTTCAAATACCTCACATTTTTGTAACTCTAAGGCAGAATTATGTGATCTCAGCATGTCTTATTTATTCGTGGTTGAGATTTTAGGTGAATTCACTTCTTTTGTGGTTCACAAAAGAAGCCCTTTGAAGAACGGAGGGAAAAAAGCCTTGTATTTATTTTATGTTTGACGTATGTTTTTTTTTTTTTTTTTTTTTTTTTTTGATTCTTTGGCTTACTGTGCAGGGAACCTCTGTGTAATGTGTCACATACTTTTGGTGGGGATGATCCTGTAAAACTCCCTGGCCCTCTCTGTTTTGTATTTTAGAGCTGGAGGACAAACTAACTCTGTTAGACCGATCAGTCATTGTTAAGTAGACAGCTTTTGTGGTGTGGCTCCATTGTGTACTTACCAATGGTTTAAATTTCTTTAATCCAGGCTCTTCTTCATTCCCGGGGAAGTAGAATTTTTATAAATATGTGGTTTTGTTTTTACATAGTTGCTGGTTTATCAATTTTAGTTTAGTTTTTAGTTTTGGGACCAATGTATTAAACTGGGTAAATGTGCATGGGGAGGATGCATTGGTAAGAAACTTTGGAGAAAGCAACAAAGAACTGCACTCTGGGATCGCTTTCTGCAGCTCCCTTGCTTGGAGGCTGTGTTTGGATGGACTGATTAAAATCTACCCTGGCAAGACTGAGATTCGCCAGGGAAGAGACTGCCAGTCTTTCATAGGAGCCAGTTGGTAGCTGTACAGTGAGTGGAGCTGATCGTACGATTACACAGCCTCGAATACCATTACTTGGATTTGATTTGTAATTGGCAAATAGGAAAAGTTTCAATTTTCAATATTTTCCAGGTATGAAGTGTGGTAACTCAATCTTTCAAATAAACGGACATCAGCACAAAACATTGTAATTGACTAGGGCTTCTCTTTGGGACATATGGTGAGTCCCGCCCCCGTGCAAGATTCTCAGATACGTAAGTCAGAGCTAAGTCAGGTCTTTGTGGATTTTATGTATTAAGATTGATAGCTACATGCACCAGGCAGAACATTTGTTCAACAGGAGGTTATGGGAAATGCCAGGTGCCTAATTTACATGCTTCTTTTGTCAAACTCCAAAAGCAGAAAGCACACAGGACATTTCTGTTTTTAACTCGATGTCTAGTTCTCAATATTTATTATTTCATTTAGCAATTGATGGAGATGGTGGGATCATTTAAGAAATGAATTATTTGGAAGCAAGGCTTGTAGAATTTAGTGGCTATAGAAAAGATGGCCCCTGGGGTGGGGGCTAACCTGTGGCTCAGGTTCCCAGGGGCGCTGAGAAAGGCCCAGCTCCTCCTTCATGACGGTTCCAAAGTCAGGGGCTCCTTTACAGTGATTTCACTGCTCCTGCCACAACCATGCTTTACACAAGTTATGCTATGAGCTAAGACTGTACATATATTAGTTAATTTGAACTTTATGACAGTTGTAGTAGCTGTGCTGTGGGGTACACTGAGTTAACTTTAAATAGGTTCAAATGGAAAGGTTCAATAGTTCATGCACGCCTGTTCATTTTATTTTGAGAATCTATTTTATGGTCTAGTTACCAGAGACATGTTATATTGTAGGAATGGGTATGCCCAGTGTGCACTCTATAGTATAGGTCAGAGTTAGGGAAGAATCGTCCCTGACTCACAATTAGCCTGTATCTGCTGATTTTATGGGTGTTAGACTTATCACCCCCAGTAAGTGCAGTCTCTTCTTTCTCTTATGCCTCTCTAGTCTCCCCTATGCCTGGCTCACAGTGGCACATATGTAGAAAGCATTAAAAAATTGTTTCATGTTGGGCTCTACTGGTATCTCATTTTAGGTTGTGTTTTCATGAAAAAGGAAATAGACAAAAGAGATCCCAAGTCCTGCGGGGAATAAAGGAAAATTATTATAGAGATTTAGCATTCTCTCGTGATTACCTATCCTTTCTCCCTCTAATGTTTTCATCTCATTTGTGCTGGGAAAATTCAGTTGAATTGGATTAGGTTGGGAAAAGTCAATTACATTGGAATTTTTGAAAAGCATTTTAATGTAAAAGTATTTTATGAAAGCAAGACGTACAGAGAAAATTTTGTAGCACAAATTGATTTCTACTTCTATTAGATATGCTATTTAAATATACTGCATTGAATGTAATGCTTAATTTTTAAAATTTAATTGAGTTTTTACAGTGATGTTTTAAAATAATGCTTGAGCGGAAAGATTTGGTCTCTACCGCTCAGTAAGAAATTTGTTTCTGTCTTGACAATCTGACATTTACTGATGAAGTGGCATTGTACAGATGAATAACAGATATCTGTCCTGGCGGACTTAAGTAGGAATTGGAAGTCTATCAATTTTGTCAGTCATTTTCTAACCCTGGAGTAGAGGGAGGGCCTAAAATGCTAGGAAGCAATTAACTGAGCAAACGGTTCTACCAAAACCTTGTGGGTGATGACGGACAGTTGCACTGTTTCCTTTAGAGACAAAACACTGTGGAAAGGACCCCTGCAGTCTAAGATGAATCCTATTCAGAGTTTGCTCTATTTCCCCCTTGCTGGCTGGCCCTTACCCATGGATGTATGAAGCACCAAGAACCGATCTGGATGTAATACATTTGGAGCCCACGAAGCTCAATTTGACACCTGAATTTATTCTCTCTCTTTACAGCGGTTTCCAACCTAGATGAGGAGAGTAGATGGTCAGTCCACTACACTGCCCCATGGCACCAGCAGGAGAACGTGTTCCTTCCCACTACAAGACCCCCCTGCGTAGAGGACCTGCACCGCCAAGCCAAGCTCAACCTCAAATCAGTGCTAAGGGGTAAGATTGCCACCTGCAAGCTTGTTGTTCTTGGATTACTGACCATTAGAATTGAAAGCATAAATTTGATTATTTACAAAAGAAGATCTATTTATAATAAACATGTAGTATGCTGTGTCTTTATGAGCTATCATAAATACAGCCTAGAGAGGCCTAATATGTTCTTGTCTTTGTAGAAACTTGACTATTTACATATATGCAAATCTTTCCTTAAAGAGCCCACCCTATTTAGAAACCCTCGAGTGAGTTTAAACCACCAGTATCAATTTAATCTGCATACTGTAAGTATTCAAAGCAAATTTGTTAAAGCTAATGCTTTCTAATGGTTTCTTCTGTTTAGTTCAAGTTGGGAGGAAAGGGGACCTACACATAGACTTTGAAGGAGTGCATCTTGGTTTGATTGATCAGAACTTGGGCAGCACCCAACTGGGCTCCTGTAAGTAGGTTCTGTCAACCGATGGACAGAGTACACAGTGGTCAGTAGTAACTATAGGAAGAGTGTCCTGTATCTAGTTTATATTCTCGTTTTTACTTCAACTTGTTGATGTTAAGAGGTGTAAATGTGTAGCAAGGAGGGCTTCCTGAAAGTGATTTTTAAAAAAGGGAGGAAGTACTGTAACAGACTTTTAATATTTCAGAGACTTTTTCTTAAAACAGACAACCAGTGTTCTTATTCTACCAGATGCTGCTTCTACCACTTTTCTCCTACGATGCAATATTGGGGCGTAGTTATACTAAAAAAGTACTCGTTGTTTATCTAAAATTTAATTGAACTGGATGCCCTGTGTTTTATCTAATTGTGAAAGACTACGATCTGGGAGAAATACTGTCATGAGGAAAACCCAGCATGAGCACCCCCTCTAATTTTTATGATAGATTTTACTTGTATCTCAGCCATTGATTAAGTAATTAATTCATTAATGGACTGTTACTGTGATTAGTGACGACTGGCTACCGTTCATTAAACACTGTATGCCCAATTACATCAACACTTAACTATATGCCAACTATTGCATGTATAATCTTATTTAGTCCTCAGAATACTCCTACTGCTTGCTGTTACTGCGCCAGTGTTACAGATGAAAAAATGGAGACACAAAGATTAGAAACTTTCCTACGCACTCATGGTTAGTGGTAGAACCAGGATTTAAACTTGGACATTCTGAGGCTGCAGAGTTCACATTCTTACCTGTTGTACGATACTGTGTTTCACAACCATTTGTTAGAAATCTATTCTGGCAGAAGTGCGGACTACAAAGGCAATGTCTTGTCTCCCAGGGAATTTATACTTTTGTTTATACTGCAAATCACAATGTGAAAAATACTCAAGAGATGGGTCAAAAATTGCTGCATGGGAGTTAAAGAAAGCAGATAATTTCTGCTTAGAAAGAGAAGGAATAACTCTCAAAGGACTCAACATAAGTTTGGTATTCTGAACAGAGCTACACAAGCATTTTAGATTGTAGTCCTGCCCTTTAATCTTTTATAACGCTTAAATTATCCTGCGTCTTTCAGTCTTGGCGTCGGACTGTCCAGAAATGAGGACATTGTGGGTTCCCTTTCTCATTAACCTGAGGCACCTACATATTTAGTGACTGTACGCTTAAAGGAGAAGAATGGCGTTGGTCGGGCTCTTTTGTACGGCCTTGTAGTTGTACTTTGACCTTTACTTTCATGATGTCGGTCACATAATGTACCTAAATCCAACCAAAATTTCTACTAGGTCTCTTCAGGTCCTAGCGATTATCTTCAGGAAATTTTGTCAAGGAGCTTCCCCACTTGTAGCTCACCTTCCTCTCCCAAATCATTAATAAGAATATTAAATGGCACAGGTCCCAGGACAAAGCCCTGAGGCAGTGCCGTTGTTCATATTTCTCTCAGAGCTCTGAGCAGAGCACTGCGTGGTCTGGCTTGTAGAGAGTGCTTTGGGGAAGGTATGTGTGAGTTTGAATATTCAGGCCCAGGTTTTTTTGGTCACTCTCCAGGAACCGGCTTCACTGCCTCTTTCATGTATTTTCAAGTACCAGATCAGAGTTTTTCTTTTCTTTCTTCCCTTAGAAAATTAAACATCTGTGTCTAGATTTTTCTGATTTTTATTTTCTTTTTGACGATTCAGTAGATTCATATGAAATTTCATCACCACTGGTTTTGCCTACACTTGGATTTAATTTTGAAAAGGTAAATGCTTTCTTTAGTAATTGCTTTAATGCCCTAAAATGATTCATTGAAGAGATTTGCCATTAAGAAAATGAATAACTTTGGAAAGTTCTTGAAAGTCTAGACTTAAATACTCCTTAAGAGATTTTAGAAAAATAATAACTTTAAGAACAGTGGTTGAGAAAGATGAAATGAGAGTGTCTGAGTTCTTTTTATGTATTTATTTATGTATTTATAAATCACATGTGTAGAACTTTATGTTCCATTCTCCCTACATCCTGTTGGCAACCTGCAATAAACAGAACATGAGTGCAAAGTAATCATTGCCTCATTATCAATGAAGATTAAAAAGAAAAAATTCAGTCCCTGAATATATGGCACTATTAGATATGATGTTATATCAGGTTATCAGTCTAAGTTACCTCAATGATCTTTGCTTAAAAATATAGAAAGGTAGCTAACTATTCGCAGTAAGTAATCTATTTTGTTCCTTTTCTTCTTACTTGATCTTGTCTTTAATTTTAAGGAAAGAATACTATTCTTTAATATTAAACAGATTGGTGCGTTTTCATAATCATTTAATTCTCATTGTATGAAATGTTGTGTCAGTTTTTATGGGGAGCTCAGCTCTCCTCTTCAGGATCATAACATACGGAGGGAAATGCTACCGTGAATACTGTAAATTACCCTGAGTGTTGTAAACGTTTGCTTACTAAAGTAGTGCAGAAATGATTAGTGATCAATAGAATGGTGGAGATAGGCACCAGGTTTACTAAAAAATATTTTTATGGAAAAGCTACGTTTGAGTTAGGACATAAAGGGAGATAATAGACACAATTTAATAAGTATTTGAGCATCAATTCTGGACTATACCAGGATTTTTTAAATGAATGGATAAATGTTTGTGGGTCCCTAACTTTAAAGAGCAGACCTTGCTGTCTGATGTCAAGATGGAAGTAAACAGACAACAGTGTGTGAGGTACAGAGGGCATAGGGAGAGAGAGCTCAGTCTGCGGGAAGAGGAGCATTGGGAGACACTCCTCCCACTCCCCCGCTCTCCCATTGCCCCATTGGAGCAGAGATGGGCTTTCACCACGTGTGAAACAGCATGTGGAGTGCCTGGAGCAGATGTCTTCCCTGTGCAATTTCACTGTATTCTGGTCCAAATAGAACAGAGCTCTTTGGTGTTTGTTGTTGGCTAATCTCTGGAGAATTTGATAGAATTCGGTGGCCATGCTCTTAGATCACATGATTTGGTTTTGTTGATTTATTTTCTTACTAGAGATTTAGGAAATGATTTACTACTAATGAGGATATAAACATGAGCCATAAATTCTCACTTAATCTTGTCGATAGGTTCTTGGAACTGCAGCAAAAGGACATATAATGAAATCAACTTTTCCATAGGCTAGTTGACGTAAACAAGAGTTCCGTTCCTACAGTATCTCATAAATGTTATAACAAAATAACGTTGAATGAAACAGTGTTATTGGAGGACCTGCTGTACCTAGATTAAAAATAGTTATTTGATATTTGGCTCAACAGGACATCTGGCTAGCAATGAACAGTGAATTTCTGAAGATGGATCCTATTATCCAGGAAGAATTCACTCAGGTTTTTACCGACTTTCCAGAAGAATTCCACCCTTTTAATCTCCATAGTTTTTTGAACACCACGTGAACTTCATGAGAGCTAGCCGTGATGAAGAGTAACCTTTATCTCATTACATTTTTATCTGGGTAATTTTTAGCTTTATCAAAAGGGCCACAGTTTAGTGGGGCCTAAGGGGTGGGTGTGGGCATGCTCAGGCTGTGAGAGGTGCAGATTTTATTTCTTTACAACCTATAAATCTCATTTGAAAATTAAGAGCTTATGAAAGGCTGAAATAAAGACATGTTGTTTTTAAGGCTCCATCCCCAAAAAGCCCAACTTGGGAGAGAGATAAACATACTTTCTCACAGTATGTTTAACAGGCAGTTTAGTTTACTGTATCTGTGTACACTCCTGCCTGAATTAGTTCCCAGAGCATCTGTTGTTGGTATCAGAAATGTTCTTTAGTCACAGCACTCTTTCCTGAAGGAATCCATTTTAGCAGGTCAGCCTGCTCTGTGGTTCTAGAATTAGAAGTGTGAGCAGAGGGAGGAATGTTGAATCTGGCCTGTGTTAATTCAGAGTCAGAGGGTTATATTTATTGTATCTGGACGGATAGGAGTTGAGGATTTACCAAGTGATTAAAAACTGTGTGTCTGTGCGCGCGCGCGCGTGCGTGCACAAACACACCAACCTGTTCAGTGTTAGAGAACGGTATACCTTTCTTAAAATACCGAGAAGTTTACCAAGTAGGGTCAGCCAGGTTTCTCTGACAGTTCCTGACACACAGACTTTACCTTATGGTCACTGCATCTACCTTTCATGGTCAAGAAGCCTCCTAGTTCCCTTTTGACTTAGACACATATTCTGTTCTGGGAAAGGGTACGTGGTTCCCTCTGCGTTTGATGAGGAGCGATGGCTGTCTTATCTGTCTGCCGTGGGCACAGATATCCCAGGGTATCCCTAGGGTATCCCAGGTGCCCTGTGGGTTTGGCTACAGATTCTCTCGGGGGCACTTTGCACAGGACTGTCTGGGAGATGCCTTTCTCCGTAGGGCCTTGTGGGTGTTGATGGAGAGCCCTCTCCTGGAATGCTACATTTACTCACCACTTCACACGGATTCAAGGTGAACATCTGTTTTGCCCACCTGTGCTAACAGCATTGAATTCTTCATCTTTTTCTCTTCTGCTACTTTAAAAAATTATGACATATAACATAGAGAAGTACATAAAACATGTACCGTCTAACAAATAATTATAAAGAATACATCTAAGTAACCAGTACCATTACTGGTCAAAAAATAGAAAATGACCAGAGTGATCACTTTATAAGGTATATAAATGTCTAATCACTATGTTGTACACCTGAAACTAATATGTTACTGTCTATCAACTGTAATTGAAAAATAAATTTAAAACAAAGAAACTATGACAAACTCCAGAAACCTCATATTCTTGCTTTCTAATAGGAAAAGCCCCGGTTTAATGTAAAGTGCATGGGTCACATCAAGGTTTAAATCCTATCTTATGTACTAAGGATATGTGATTTGAGTTTAATTGTGAGGGTTTTTTTTGTTTGTTTGTTTTTTGGGATATGACCTTTATTGAGCTTATCCACCGGAGTGGAAATAATGTCTGTACAAAACCAAATGTTTGTTACTATAACTTCTGCATCACAATTAAAATCCAAACAGTTTTTTAAAAACAGTCAACTCAATCAAAACCCACTACTTCAGAATCAATAGCTTCTTTGAAGCCACAGTAACACTTAAATATGGTTAAGACTCGAATGCAGAAATTTGGTTGGTTGGAAAGCTAATTAAACTTCCAACTTGCTCAAATAGAATTACAAAAAGGCAAAATTGTGTTTTTCACAGAGATACAGTCCACTGGAATCACCAACACTGGACAGCTGTTAGAGTATTTAGAGTCCTGAGATGATAAGAAATCCAGGCATCCTTTAGACAGTCTTCTGTTGTCCTTTCTTCCCAATCAGAGATTTGTGGATGTGTGGAATGACACCATCACCAGCAATTGTAGCCTTGATGAGAGAGTCCAATTCTTCATCTCCACGAATTGCAAGTTGCAAAGGACAAGGGGTAATACGCTTTACCTTTAAGTCTTTTGATGCATTTCCTGCCAATTCAAGTACCTCTGCGGTGAGGTACTCCAGGATGGCTGCGCTGTACACAGCAGCAGTCGCGCCCACACGTCCATGGCTAGTCGTCCTAGATTTCAGGTGTCAATGAATACGGCCCACCGGAAACTGTAAGCCGGCTCTCTGGGAGCGGGAAACCGCCTTTGTCTTGGCCTTTCCGGAGTCCTTCCCAGCCTTACCGCCAGCCATTTCAAATTCTGCAGAAGCTCAAACAAGCAAGGCAGAGAAAGGACTAGTCAAACACCAAGCGAGATCCTACCGCCTTCTCCTTCGTCGCACCGCGATTCAAACTGCTGTGAGGTTTTTTTTTTATTTGAGCTTATTTGCTCATCTATAAAATAAAGATCATAGTATCTGTTTACATGGGAATAAAATTAGCTTAATTATGTAAAGTATCTCAAAGTGGAAGTAGTTAAGTGTTTGTGGAGGGAAGGGTGCATTTTAATGAAAGTGCAATGGAATACAGGTACATTTTTTCATAAATTTTAGCCCAAATGGCTGTCGTGAATTAGCTGGGGTTTTCTCTCCCACCTGGTGTACTCCAGAGATGTGCTCTGGGGAGGAAGGATAGGAGGGAGACAAGAAGGGACAGCATCTTCAGAGGACAGTGACAGCCACAGACAGTGGACACTGAGGTTCATTTCATCCATAGAAGCAAGGTGCCTTTGTCCCCATTCACCATCACCCTCTGAAAGAGACCTGAAATGCGAGCTGGGAGGGATCTCCCAGCTCCTCTCATTAATAAATCCCCTTTTTATTTTGTAGGGAAGTAAACCAGGGCCCATGGAAGTTACCGGATTATAGCTACTTTGCAGTTCATACGTGGCCAGGACTGAAAGTCAAGGTTCTTGCTCAGCGGTGCTGGCCTATTTTGGTCTCAGACCCTGCGGGCACTGAGGAAGCCTAGCGCTTTGATGCCTCTGCAGCACCCCCAGCTTTTAAAAAGGTCGTAGGGAAAGGGCTCACCCTGGGAATCTAAAGGCCCAAGGCAGGTTTGGTTTCTTTAGCCAATTAACTTAGGAAATGCAGAATAGCTCCTGGATGCCTAAAGGTGACGGCTTCACAGTTGCTCAAGAAATCTCTTCACTCCTCCCCATTTCATTAAAATTCAAAGAAGTGTAAGAGAAATAAAGGAAGCGTCATCAGGAGACATCATGTGTGACTATTATCTATAGCCATGGATCAGCCTCATGGCATTTAGTGCTTATTTTTAGGTTTATAATAGGTCATTAGTACCTCAGTGGATTTAAAAAAAAAAAAAAGGCACAGGTTATAGAAGGGCCAAGGGAAAAAAAGATAAGCGTTTGGAAATACTAAATACACCAATGATTTAGCACTTACAGCTGAGTTTACCCTTTGCTTAGTTCATTACTTGTGTTCTTCTTGAAGAATCCTTTGGTAGAATTGATTTGTGCAAGGAGAAGATAGAATATCACTGGTTAAAGAGATGCTTTTAAATTTTTTGTAAGAAGCATTAAATTGCTTATACCCCTTCATACAGAATTTTAAGTTATTTTCTAGTTTAAAGGCTGGCATGTAATTGTGGGTAGGGGGAGTAGTGGTACATTATTCCGAAAAAACCACTGAACAAGCTGGGAAATACAGTTGTCTCATCTTTCCTAAACCACAGCAGCACTGACATCTTGTTCTGTTGTTATTAACTATTCTGAAGATGAGATGAGAGAACAGAATTCTGATTCCAGCGCTGCCCGTAGCCTGCGGGGCGTTGGAAAATCATATCCCATTTTTTGCGCTTGGCTTCCTCCTCCGGAAAACAATGTATGATTTCTACGTTTCTGTCTAAGCTCAAGAATTCTGGAGTGGCCTCTCGGTATTTATTATAATGACTAAAGGGTGATGTGTGTGAAGTTTATTGATACAAACATGTAATTTACTGCTGAGCTTAAGTCCTGGCAAGTTGGTTTGTCTAAAGTCCAAGTTTGTGTTGATATAAACATTTTCTAAGTGTCCCCTACAAGTGAGGCACTGGGCTGGCTGTTTATCGCTGAGTCAAAGATGAATGACATTGTTGCTTTCTACCGGAAGCCAGGGAGGTAAGATGTATGCATGAGTAGTAACTCATGTGCAGGTTGGTGATGGTGGTATCACGGAGCCTCACCCTTGTCTCCGGGTGTTGTCTTTAAAACATAAATCCGATGGTGCCTCTGCTTTGTTAAAAAACATCTTTACTAGCTCCTCGTCACTGAGAGGATAAAACCTAACTTCCTCAGCATCTGGAGAACCTTCATGACCTCATCCGTTTGTCCAGCTTCATCTGCCCCATCACTCTCTCCCCCATGCTCCTCTATCCCCCCACCCAAGTTCTTGGTCCTGTGGCTTCACATGTAAAGACAAAGTCCTTTGATGAGAGTCCTAGCGTGTCTTGTCCTCCCTTTCTCTCCCCTGCATGTTCCAGTTCATTCCTCTTCCTTTCAGAACCACAGCCTCTCACACCTGCTCAACTCCTTTCCCCCTGCAAGAACTACCTTGTAGGGGCCCAGATCTCCACAGAGTTTTCCTGAGACTCCCCAAGGCAGACCCTGGCATGCCTTCTACACTTTTCCACAGAACCTTACACCCCTCCTTTAAACTGCTTATACTAAGCTATAGAATTGTGTTTACATGTTTATCTTCCTACCTGATAGCAAGATCCTTTTCTTGTCATTTGTGTGATCCCAGCACACAGTCCAGTGCATGGTACTGTACATACTGTTGGGTTTGTGCAGGCCCTGGAAAGGTCATCTAGAACTCAGGAGGGAGTTCTAGATGAGAGCCAAAGCCACAGAACAACTGGTGAAAATGCAGGAGTGAGGAGATTAGGGATGAGGGAGCACTGGGTTGAGCTTGGAAGGCTTTCTTTTGGGGGGTTTTGAATAAGCTGGTAAAAGAGTAGTTGGAGAAGAAGAACATCAGTCAGGATGGGGCAGGCATCGTGGTGCTCAGGGGTGGGGAAAGTGTCTAAAGAATGGGTGGCCATTGGTGACCTTCACAAGTGGCCATCGGTGACCTTCACGAGAACAGTTTCAAGGAAATCTTTGGATTTAAGCCAGATTTCATGAGATAAGAATTAGTTTCATAAGCAGAAAAATAATACAGGTAATGTTTTAAGAAACAAAGAAGTAAAGTAAAAGACGTCAACAAAGCAAAGAGGAAAGAGACAGGATTTTGAGACGGTGACAGGGGTAGAGGTAATATTATCACTTGCTTGAAAAATTAGAGCCAATTAAAACATGGTTGTAGACAAAAGGAGCCCACAGGAGGGGAAAAGATCGCAGAAACAAAGAGACAATGGGAGATGTTCCAGGAGGAGGTGGTAGGCAGTGAATTCCGGCTGAGGTCAGGTTTCAACCACTGTCCCCTAGACAGAGGAATGGGGGGGTGGGAGCACGTTTTGAGATGGAGCAAAAGAATGTTGAAGTTGTTCATTAGATGGTGTTGAGGGCTTGATAGAAATGTGACCCCCACGATATTACTAGTTCTTTGATGAGAAGGACTTCATGTGGTGCTCTTGTTCAGTGCTTGTGAATTTAATTAGATTGACTTCAAAAATAAATGATTATGTCATTAACGGCTTCATACACACACACACACACACACATATATGTTTAGTATTTCATTAGACTTCTTTTTGGGGGAATTTATTTCCTTATGGAAAGTTGCCCAACCTGATAAAACAATGGATTAAATTCTCTACTGAGAAAAGAGCAAAGATAAAAATAAGGAATGGGCTGATTGGAGATGCTGTACAAAAGGGGATGTTTAACATCTTATGCTGGATTTGATGGCTCATGGAATTTTTTTATGACGCTCACTGCTCTAAGCATGGTAACCCTGAAAGAGTTGTTCACCTGTGAGACGGAAGTCAGACGCAAGAGCAAAGGAAAACTGAACAACCATTGCTTTTTCAGTAGGTAGAGAGACATGTCTTTTTTTTTTTTTTAATGGTTAACAACACACAAAAGATAGAATAGCAAAGACAGTCATTTAAATGATCCCAGTCTTAACAAAGCACTATGGATTGTTTAAACAAAAAGCTTTTTGTTTTGTTTTTGTGTCTGTAGCCAGTCTGCTGTTTCAGCAATTCTATTTTAATTCCTGATAAAGTGAGTAACTTGAGTGGCCTCTATATTTCGCTCAGTGCAGCATAAAAATGCTACATTGAAGGCACTGTGGATAAGGTTTGTTATCATTCACTGTACAACTGAAGTCTCTAGTGTTGGCGTAGAATCTTTGCAGGCTATTTGATATTGAGTAACCTTGGTGATGCTCCACGAGTGCCAGTGATAGGGCTTTTTCATTCTAAAGTGAAATGAGATCACCTCCAATTTGGCTGCGCTCTGGTGGTGCTCAACTAGAACTTGCAAATTCTTAGCACAATCCGGGTAATCATGGCCATCAGACAGCTTTCACCTTCATTTCAATCAGGGTTAGTTCTTCAAGTCTCCTTCAATTAATGTGGGTATGTGAAGAGAAGAAACGTTGAAATTTATTTTCTACAATGGCAAATAACATCTTAAGAGTCATTCTTTCCATGGTTTGCAATGAAAAATACAGCTAATAGTTTTATCCAACTCCTTAAGTTTTAATATTTAATTCCTAACTTTTTTTTTTGGAGGTTTTTATTCTACTCCAACAGGAATTAGCTATAGAGGGAGAATATTAATCAAAATCACCTTTTTTTTTTTTTTAACCCTTCTACATAAAATGAAATTTTCTTGTAGTGTTTAATATCAATGCCACTGGTCCCTGGCTTTTTTTTGGGGGAGGGGGGGCATGGGAGGTCTCTTTCCAGTGTGTTTATACATTAGAAAATTCATGTCCTGTTTGTTGAGCTGATGACACAATTAATGTGTATTTTGTTTCTCTAATACTCCACTTTCCCCATCCCGATCACTTTTTTTTCACAAAACACACTATGTAAATTGAATGAGAAGTCATTTGGAATTGTGCTAAAATAACTTTCAGGCATATGAATTTGGCAGTCTGCTTGTTATTCTTTTTTCCTCCCTTGGCAAAGAAACCTATTTATTTCGAAGGTGGCATTCCATCACTATCTCTCTTCCACCTTCCTCTTCCCCAAAACTTTTCTGGGAGCTTTCTCTGTAAATGAATCTTTCCTGTGACATCTATTCTGTCTGAACAGAAATCTTTTGGGAGTTTCCCATGATGTAGTTAGTTTTTTTTTTTTTTTTTTAAAGATTTTTGGGGAAGGGGAAACAGGACTTTATTGGGGAACAGTGGGTACGTCCAGGCCTTTTTTCCAAGTCAAGTTGTTATCCTTTCAATCTTAGTTGTGGAGGGCGCAGCTCAGCTCCAGGTCCAGTTGCCATTTCTAGTTGCAGGGGGCACAGCCCACCGTCCCTTGCGGGAGTCGAACCAGCAACCTTGTGGTTGAGAGCCCATGCTCCAACCAACTGAGCCATCCTGGAGCTCAGCAGCAGCTCAGCTCAAGGTGCCGTGTTCAATCTTAGTTGCAGGGGGCGCTGCCCACCATCCCTTGTGGGACTCAAGGAGTTGAACTGGCAACCTTGTGGTTGAGAGCCCACTGGCCCATGTGGGAATCGAACCGGCAGCCTTCGGAGTTAGGAGCATGGAGCTCTAACTGCCTGAGCCACCAGGCCGGCCCGATGTAGTTAGTTTTTTAATGCTATATTTGGTCAGTTTTCCCTGAAATTCTGCTGAGACTGAATTATCTTGGATAGATAACCCTGCTAGAGCACTAAACATTATCTTCCCTGTCTCATCCTCTCCCACCTGCTCTTCCTTCATCCTCTTATTTCTTCAACATATATATGATTTCTCCCGTTAAATTCTGTGTTGATGCTAGTTCCAACCCATACTCCCGAGTTGTGCTTAATAAACACTGATGACATGGCTGGTATAATTCAGAGAATCACTACTCTGTAAATTGTCCTGTGAACTTGTTTTTCAGTCAGGTAAATGTAAGCACCTTGAAGGCTGGAATGTATCCATTCAGCGTCCCGCCTACCCCCAAGCTCATTGCAAGCTCGGATTTGAACACACAGCTATTGACTTTCAGAGTTTGAGCTCTTGACTGCGGTCATTCATCTCCCTGGCAGGTTACTAGAGCAAATGGAGACTCATTCCCTTCAAGGAGCGCCCTTTTCCTTGACACTTGAGTGATGGCATATTTTCTTTTTCTTTCTTTCTTTTTTTTTTTTTAAGATTTTATTGGGGAAGGGGAGCAGGACTTTATTGGGGAACAGTGTGTACTTCTGGGCCTTTTTTCCAAGTCAAGTTGTTGTCCTTTCAGTCTTAGTTGTGGAGGGCGCAGCTCAGCTCCAGATCCAGTTGCCATTGCTAGTTGCAGGGGGCGCAGCGCACCATCCCTTGCGGGAGTCGTACCGGCAACCTTGTGGTTGAGATGATGCACTCCAACCAACTGAGCCATCCAGGAGCTCAGCGGCAACTCAGCTCAAGGTGCCGTGTTCAATCTTAGTTGCAGGGGACGCTGCCCACCATCCCTTGCAGGATTTGAGGAGTTGAACCGGCAACCTTGTGGTTCAGAGCCCACTGGCCCATGTGGGAATCGAACCGGCAGCCTTTGGAGTTAAGAGCTCTAACCGCCTGAGCCACTGGGCAAGCCCGATGGCGTATTTTCTGATTGGCTCTCTCTTTCTTACCCACAGTTAAGCATATTATACTCTAGGACCTAGAACATTTTGTTTTAGATGCACAATTAAGAGAGGGATATTTACTTTTAGGACTTTTAGAGAGGCTTGGATTTAATCATTAAAGACACATATTTTCTCCTATCCTTTTATGTTTCATGGTGATTTGAATGCTAAGTATCCCTGAAGTGATGATTGATAAGAAGTGGTCTTATGGACTCAAATACACATTTATTAGAAGATAACTTTGGATTTAATACTTCATACATGCTTTTATGTCATTGTAAATATCCCTGTATAACTACATAAAAGCTCTAAAGGAGAGAGGAGAAAAAAATGAATCACTAATGTAATGCTAAACCACAAGGGGCTATCTATTTAGACTCCAGCATTTAAAAGTGCTATCAAATTATCTAGGAAAATAGCCTTTGAAAAAAATCTGTATTAAATCTCTGATGTCTTTAAGATTTAGCATAGGTTTTTAACTCACTTGATATGCTACAAATAACTGAATAATGTACAAAACACTTGACCATTTATAGTTTCTTAATTATGTTCTAATTCGTTGATTCTTGAAAACAATTTAAACAAATTGAAGTTCAACTGTTTTGAAGAATTTAGGGAAACTACACATATAATTTTGGAAAATTCAGTGTGTGACTAGTAAGGCAGAATCTTAACTACAATATCAGTGATTTCTTTTTCTTCTCTACTATTACCAAGCCCAACGAATTCCTCGTTTTAAAATGCATTTTGTTTTGATTTTCATTGAGAAAATAAGTTATAATGTTTACAAAGCATATTATTTGAGTGCAGTGCACTTTTTTTCTGTGTGCTTACTTGAAAGCTCACACTTTAGCTATTTAATAGCCCATACAGCTGTTGGACTGGAATTGACTTTCTTCTAAACATGTATGATTGTCATCTCATGTGCTCCCTGTCCTCTGGTCCTGGATAAAGATACTGACCTTTAACTGTTATTGATAATGTGATGGATAAATAACTGGGATAAAAGTTTAGAAACCAGGGTCTACCAAAAATTTGACACCTGGGGTTTCATAATCCATAAGACAGACATAATATCTGCTTTCCCTTGGCCAGAAGCTTAGAACATCATGGAAAGAAACCTCAGCAGGAATCGGGCATCAAAAGGTGCCCATTTGGCTATCAAAGAGCTGTGCGGTTCTGAGCAAGAAACATCTCCTGTCAGCCACAAGGACTAATCTCTAAGGTCCCCAGAAAAGTGACCCTTTGTAGTGGGGCAAGGCGAGATGTGATGACAACTCTCAGCAGCCGGAACAGTAACTACTGCATATTAATACTATTCACTTTGAGGGCTCCCTTTGAATAAGCCACTGTTTTAAGCACTTTACATATAGTAAATTATTTACTCTTCACAATGACCCTATGAGATGGGGATTTTATTCATCCACATTTTACATGCAAAAACCTTGAGACACAAAAAGAGACTTGTCCCCAGAGGTGAAGCCATTAGAATCCAGGCGTTCTGGCCCCAAAGCTGGTATACTTTCCAGAGAGTAACAACTTGCAGACAATTATAGTACTTATGATGAAAAGCTACCCTCCTCCATAGCTCTATACCACACTTATCAATGTCTACAATAACACTAGCCTTTATCTAGCAAATCAGTACATTCAGTTTTGGGGTTTAGTGCCCTTCAACTCTTTCCTAGAAAGAAATGTTGTTAAACTAGTTCTATTATAGTTTTTTCTCTACACTGACATTTTCATAACAAAAATATGTGAGTACAAAATGAAGTAAGTAAGTAAATGTTCATCTTAAAGAATACTGGTATTTAAGGCCTAGCGAATTAAGATTAGAGAAGGACTATTATCTTTTCCTTAAAGGGAAAGAAGTTCTATAGGTGAAAGTGCTATGTATCTCATACAGGTAATGAAAATGTTAGCAGACTCAGCATTTTAACATGGAAAAGAAAATGCTTTGATTCCGTCTGGAAAGTATTTTATAAATTCTTAAATGTATATTAAGTATGCGTGATAATGTATACTATATATTACCATCACCAGGTTCCAAGTTCTCTTAAAGATGATGGCAGTCCAGCTCCTACCAGACCATAGTGGTAGCCGCCGTGCTTGCAGGGAACCGGGCTTACTGTGCTACTTCAAGGCAGCATAGTCAAAATGCCACCCTCCTTTGAGGTTTGCCTCAAGCCTTCTCCTCCACAGAGCCTTCCTTAGTCACTCAAACCTTCCACTCTAGCCTGAACTCTTCAATGTTATAAACCATATTGCATATTTCCTTAGATCCTCTGCCATGCCTCTCATAGTATAGAGATTCAATTGATGTTTTCAATGAAAGAAAAGGAGTAAGAAAAGAAAAGGAATTACTCCTTTTCTTTCATTGAAAGACAGTACAGTAGCAACGACTGCTGAAGAGGCAGGATCATAGTTACAAGAAGTCATTAGCCACTAAGATAATTCTCTTTCCTCCATTACTTAAGTATTATGACTCCAGAGCAAAGCTTCCCATCCCACATTTCTCCACTAATTCACAAATATTTATGAAGCATCTACTACCTGCCAAGCACTGTTACAAGCCCAGGAGATTCCACAGTGAACAAACAAATTCTTGTCCTCATAGAGCTTACGTTCTAATGAGGGCACAAAAAACCAACAGAAACAATAGTCAACTACCTGGCATGTTAGAAGATCCTGAGTGCTGAGAGAAGAATAAAGTACGGAATGGAACAGGGAGTGGTGTTGAAGCAGGCCTCACTGAGTGGTGACATCTGAGCGAAGAAAGGGGTTCCCATCACCCTGAGAAAGAGCTGGAGGGAAGTGTGGTTTTGGGTGAACGAAGAGGGAGAGCAGTAGGGGATGTGGTTAGACAGCGGAAGGGGGACAGAACAGGCAGGACCTTGCAGGTTACTGTAAGGATTCTGGCTTTCACCAGGAGGCAGGGGATCGGGGAGTAGCTTCTGGAGACTTTGAACAGAGAAGTAACATAATCTCACTTGCATTTCTCACCTTCTTCCTGCCCACCCCCTTCCCCAAGGTGCTAGGATTTAGCTCAAACTACTCAAATACAGAATTAACATCTTAGCAGTAATGTATCTTCTGGTCCTTGAACACAGGCTAGCTCTTGATTTATTCAGATCTTTTAATATTTTCTCAGCAGAGTTTTTGTAGTTTTGAGTATACAAGTCTTACACATCCTTTGTCAGATACATCCCCAAGTAGTTCATCTTTTTGATGCTATTATAAATGATCTTACTTTTTAAATTTTAATTTCTGATTGTTTATTGCTGGAATATAGAAATGTGATTGATTTTTGTATATTGATCTTCTATCATGCCATCTTGCTAAACTCACTAGTTCTAGAAGCTCATTTGTGTATTCCATACAATTAAAAATATTTTTGTGGGAATTGAAGATACTTATGAATTTCTTCCACCTCTTAGCATCTCCTGGTTCCTTCCTGTTAATTTCCTAGAGCTGCCGTGACAAAAGTATCACAAATTGAGTGACTTAAAACAACAGAAGTTTATTGTCTTATAGTTCTGGGGGCTACAAGTCCAAAATCAAGGTGCTGGCAGGGCTGTGCTCCCTCCAACCTCTAGGGAAGAATGTCTCCTTGCCTCTTCCAGTTTCTGGTGATCCCAAGTGCTCTTTGGCCTCTGGCAGCATAACTCCAGTCCCTGCCTCCTTCTTCACATGGCCCTCTGCCCTGTGTCGGTGTG
Organism: Rhinolophus ferrumequinum; assembly: GCF_004115265.2. Lineage (NCBI taxonomy): Eukaryota > Metazoa > Chordata > Mammalia > Chiroptera > Rhinolophidae > Rhinolophus > Rhinolophus ferrumequinum. The sequence continues at coordinate 84,277,304 of NC_046286.1, read as the reverse complement.
CCTTTGTGCCTTCATATTACCCTGGTGTCTCTGTTTTCTCTTCTCATAAGTACATCAGGCACTTTGGATTAGGGCCTGTCCTAATGACCTCACTGTAACAGGATTACATCTGGAAAAACCTTATTTCCAAATGAAGTCACATTCATAGGCACCAGGGGTTAGGACTTCAACATATCTTCTTGGGGTTACACAATTCAACCCTATAACACATACTTGCAGATCAAAGAACCTCTATCCTTTCCTCTCCTCGCTTTAGTAATTACGATATATTAAATATGAGGTGCGATCAAAAGATACAGTGAATGTTTAAATAAAAAAATGTATTACAGTAAAAGACACATTGCCATTTATCCCCCTCAAAATACTCCCCCTTACTTCAAACACACTTATCCCATCATTCTTGCCACTTTCTGAAGCAGTTCTGGAAGTCCTCTTTCGTGAGTGTCTTTACTTTATCTTCCATCATGACAACGCCCCATGTCACACATTGCTTCTGGCATGGCAATTTCTGTCAAAAAAAATTACGGTGTGTCCTCATCCACCTTATTCACTGGATCTGGCACCATTTGACTTCTGGCTTTTCCCCAAAGTCAAAATGATCATGAAAGGAAAATGTTTTTAATCAATTCAGCACATCGAGGCAGCCACAACAGCGCAACTAAAGACACTCACAAAAGAGGACTTCCAGAAAGTGCTTCAGAAAGTGGCAAGAATGATGGGATAATGTGTTCGAATCAAGGGGGAGTATTTTGAGGGGAATTAATGGCAACATGTCTTTTACTATAATAAATTTTTTTGTTGTTATTTAAACATTCACTGTATCGTTTGATCACATCTCATATATTTACCAAGCACCTGGCTGATACTCTTCCTGTGTAAAAATGCCCCTGAGTTATGAGGCTTCAACTTATGTGAAACTAATTAGGTAATAACCTTAGAAATTCTGCAGTTAGATCAATTGAAATATTTTAGCTCTATTTTTGTATTGAGAGGAGTTAGAAATAAATACTCAGGCCATTGACAGTAAGAGAATCCCAGTATGAGTGTAGTATATATTATGTTTCCACGAAAATAAGACCTAACCACAAAATAAGCCCTAGCATGGTTTTTCAGGAGTACATCCCCTGAACATAAGCCCTAATGTGTCTTTTGGAGCAAAACTTAATGTAAGACCTGGTCTTATTTTCAGGGAAACACGGTACTTAGGGGAAAAAAAACACATACAGCCTCATGTTGTTTTTATGAAAATGTAGCCTTCAACTTTGTAAAATGGTAGAATCATAAATAATTGTGCAGCCAAGCAAATCTTTTATGTATTTAATACATTTGATAAGTGGAAGAGTTTGAGGTGTTACGGCTTATGTGTAAATTCTCACAGCAATGACCATTTTTTGAGCACCTGCCATATGGATGGTTCTGTGCCAAGTTCTGGCCTGCCTTTGCCTAGTCTCTCACCTCAGAGAGCAGAGCACTCGGAAATATTTGTTGAATGATTAGGTCCTCACAACGGCTGCCCAGAAGGAGTAATATCCCAGCTTTAGCGGTGGAATCTGAGTTTCCAGGAAGTCACAATGCTGTCCCCTAGGTCTCACAGGTAGCAAGTCGTGCCAGATCTGTCTGGATGCTAGACACTCCTCCATGTAGAGTCCCTCCCATGGTTAACCTGTTCCTGAAACACAGAAGGGTAGGTTTTCATTGTTGTTGCAAATTTCACTTCAAAAGCCTCTCAGCCTCATTCAAGGATTAAAAATAAACATTAAATAAGTGTTGGGAAAAGGGTAACAAGAATCTGGAAAATCTTAGAGTTAGTGTTGTCCCTCTGTTTGGAAAAGTCATTAGAGCTGTTTTTGGAGATATTCTCATTTTCCCTTTTGCTTTTGAGGTAGGATTGCCCTTTCTTGTCCCTTTAAAGTTAAATATAGCCATGGGACTTGTTTTGTCCAAAGAAATGGGAGCAGAAGTAAACCCTGGGTGCTTCTGGCAGAAGTTCCAAGAGCCGATGTGCAAGGTCCCACGTTCTAATGCATTGCCCTGTGACTGAGGTAGAAGTTCGCTCTGCCAGGCTCCTGAGTGACTGGTGAGCAGAGCCCCTCTTAGCTCTGCTTGGACGAGGTGAATGTCCAGGAATCTTCTGGTTATGTTAAGCCACTGAGATTTTTTAACTGTTTCTAACTGCTATACATTCTAGCTTATTGTGGCTGATTCAATAAATTTAGGAACAAAACATAGAAAGTGGAAGTTCATCAAGGATTTCCAGTAGAGAAAACTATTTCGAAAAGAACTCTTTAAAGCTTCTTGCAATAGGCTCTCTTAACATGTCTAAAATATTAAAATTAAAAGTCTAAAGAATTGCTTTAATGAGTGAAAAATTGGAGGCCAAAGCAGTATTAAATTCATGAAATGGTTAGATAACTGTCTGGTTCTATGATATTATTATTATTATTATTATTGTTATTGTTATTGTTATTTGTATTTAAAACTTTAGTCTACCAAGAAATGTTTGTCCACTGTTCTTTCACTGAAGAAAATAGTTTGACATGAAAGGAAAGAGGAGGAAATTTCTGGTTGGGAAACCGGAGGATACAACAAACAGTGACACCTTTATCTAAGCAGAACAATAACGGGGTTTTACTCTAAATTTCTGTTGCAAGAGGAGTATGTGTTAAAGACAGATCTTCTATTACATTTAGTATCTTGTTTCTAGCCTGCAGTTGCTGGTATAATCTGGCTTTAAATTATTCTTTGCCTTTCAGTTACTCAGTTTAGTGTTTGAAAAGTCTTTGTTTATTCATGATGGCTTGCACTTACTTATATCTCACTCTACAGATAATAAACTCGGTTTTTAATGAACAAAGCCATGGTTTTAGACACTAAGAGCTGTTGCAACTTGACAAGAAAAATTTTTTTTAGATTTCCCCTGGAGTTGGAATAAGTGACAATGGCTATTGATGAGTTTACTAGATTTCAGAAATTTGATAAGAGTCAGAAAATTGATCATCTGTCATAAATTTATGTGGCTGAGTTTAATCTTAGATCCAAGCATTTCCTTTGATAGTCTACTATTTAAACATTTCTGTGATATAAACTTCATTGTTTAAAAAAGAGGCATTGTCTTTTAAACTAGGCACAAAAGGTGACACTGTATGTACTAATAATTGACAGACTTTCATGCTTTTAACATATGGATAATTTTGCAATATTTTGGTATTTTAAGATTTAACATGTATCAAGTAGTTTTAGCTATTTTTAATATTTTGTCAAGAATAACAGAACTCATATCATCTTTGGAGATAATCTAGCTCTGCAATCCTTATTTTCTAGCAAAGGAATCTTTTTCAAATACTATCTGACATGGTACCCAATACATAAAGCAGATTTTTAAAATTATAAAATTTTATAATTTCAAACTTAGACTTACTATAGGGCTAGTTAGTGAGAGGAAAAAGACTATTTTGACCAACAGAAAGATTTAGTTTAAAAGGGCCTTGGCCTTCACTTTGTATTTTGTTTTGCTTGGCAAGTATTTGAAAATACTGAATTACATGGTAAGTAGTTGCAAGTGGTAACCGTTTTTATTGGTTTGTTTTACAAGGTTCACCCTGAATTTTTAGGAGACTTCAGTTTTATAGGACCACAGAAAAGTTAATATAGTAGCACAAGTTAATGAAATGTAAAACTATTGAGCTTGAGTGCTTTTTTTTTATCCTAACTTTAAGGTAATTTTTTAAAAAATCAAAAAATTTACAGAATCCCAAAACTGCACAGAACAGCTTTTGAAAACTACTAATCATGCTTTATGTAACACTATCTCTATAGTGAGTATAGATTCTGATTGTACTAATTTTTTTTTAGAGAAATTGTCAAATATCTCTCTTTGAAAATGGTTGGAATAGTATGAGTAAATCCTCATTAAAAAATAAGTTGTATTCTGGAAGTTCCAGAATTTTCTTTTTAATTTCCATTTTGCTCAATATTAAGAGTGGTTACCAGTGCAGCTCACAAATTATGTAGCCTATAAGTGACTGCAGTAATAATATTTAGCTCTCTTTTCATTATGTGTGCCTTTTTATGTTAGTTTGGCATTCTAAAAGAGCCTCAAGACTATTTCCATGGGATTTAAAAAAATCTGATTTGTAGTCCTGGATTGGAAACTTTCTCTATCCACTGGCACTGTGGGATAGAAAAAGAGAGTGAGGGCTTTTTTTATTCCCCAGTTGGAGAATTTTTATACCTCCACTAAAGCCACTGCTTGTCTCCTCTTTGAGAAAAAATCATAGATCCTAGTGTTATAAAGGGTTTCTGAAGATGCCCTACTTTGGTCCTGTGCCTTTAGGTGCATAGTTTTTAAAGCTGTGCAAAGAGGAAACTTTTCCAAACACAATTTGCAGTCCTTTAGTAAGCTGGATATTTAAAGGAACTCAGTGGCGACTGCTTTTGCAAGGCAAATGCTCCTCCAAGATGGCGCCTGGGCAATCGGAAAGCTCCTGGGGCTTAAAAAAGCTATTAGAACTCTTTTTGCAGCCCTTGCCTGTCTCCCACCCTGCCCCACTTCCCATCTCCTTACCCCCCACTGATGAGCGTAATCAGTGCCATGGTTCTTCCTGGAAGACAATCCCTAGTCTGTAAGCAGCCAGTGGCCCCAGGCCCCCTGTGTGCCAGGGCGCCATGCCCCCTACTTACCTTCCACTGGTGCTGCCAGGCATTCCCCTGTGGACTGGCAGACGTCTCAGCCTGCCACCAGCTTCATATGAAATTCCACTCAGTGATTATAGGCTGTTTAGCATCAAAGTTAAATTGAGAACAGAAAATGAAAGCATCGTAGTCTATGATTTCTCATGTCACTTCCAGCCGGTAAATCTAGGAAACAAGCATAGCATGAAGATTGCTTGTGGTTTTTGATGTCGAATTACAAAATCGATTGTTGTGTGTCAAAAATTATAGTAAGACCCCGGGTTCAAATTCTAAGTCCACTGCTTACTTGTATAACATTACAGAAGGAATAATTTAATTACCCTCAGCTTGACTCAGGGTTATTGTGAAGTCTGAAGGCAATCCCTTTAAAGTATATATTAACATGGTGTGTCGTGTATAATAGGTGCTTTACTAATTCTCCGTCATTTTTAATCATCCTTTTCATTATTAATATTGTTATTTTGAAGTTCTGTTATGCCTAAAGAAATATTACTAGAAAAGGTAGCTAATGAGGAGTAAACAGATTCTGGTTTTCAATACCTTTTCTCCCTCCCCACCTGTCGCTCTGCAGAATGTGATAAACTGCGGCGGGATGGCTACCGGAGTTCTCAGTACTACTCCCAGGGACCCACCTTCACCGCCAACTCTAGTCCTCTCTGTGATGAGTATCAAGATGAGGATGAAGAAACAGAGCAAAAGGTAAGGCTTCTGAATTCAACATGGGATCCTGACTGGATTCCAGAACAGAAAAAGGACATAAGTAGAAAAACTGAAATCAGAACAAAGTCTGTTTTTTAGTTAATAGTATTATCCCAAGTTAGTTTTGTAGTTTTGAAATGTACTTTATGTACATTATGTAGCATGTCAGCATTAAGGGAGATTGGGTGAGGGGTACACAGGAATTCTCAATATTATCTTTGTAACTTTTCTCTAAGTCTAAAATTAGTCTTTTTTTTTTTTAAGGTAAGTTCCTAATCCAAGGAATTTATTAAAGGGGCGTGATGAGTATATTTGTGCATTTTGAATATTCTCTTTTGAGTAGAAGTAAAAGTCTTACTACTGTTACGTTGTTTTTTCATGTGATCAAGACCCCAGTTAGATAACGAAGATCTCGAAGTACAACAGGAAAAAGCCATTGCTTCACAAGTAGTCAGTGTTTTCACGTAGATCAAACATAGGCAGGGCTTTTACTTGTTATAGCACCGGTCAATTCTCTTTTATGATACTGTTTCATATTTGCATTCCTTTTTCTCATGCCATCTCTTGTGCTATGTGCAAATTACTTAAGACAAATATATTTTCTCAGTACTAAATGCACATGAAAGAATAAAAATGTATGGAGATTTTTAACATACATAGTTTTATTTTTCATTTTATTACGTAGTGTTGACTTACACAAATTACTAAACAAATAAGGTTTAATGAACAGGGTTTGGTTGAGAAACCATTTTAAATTAAGAAATTTCAGTGGAATTAGTTCAATATATCAATGTCTTAATGTTTGGAGAACGTTATTCAAAATATATTATCTTTCCTCAAGTAGGTAACATCAGAGAAAAAAAGTGGATAACAGTTGATCAAAAATTACTACCTTAAATTTTTAGTTTTCTAATTAGGTTAGTCCTTTGAGACTCCAAAATATACAAAGAACGTCTCTCACTATAATATGCAAAGCAGCTATTTCAAAATTGATCTGGTCTTTAGTTTTAAAAACTTATTATTTCTCTTTTTGGAATGAGTACGAAAAATAAAAATCAGAATGTGAATTATATAGTGAGGATTTTGTTTCATGTTTATTTAAAATTTTTTTTTCAGTTTTATTGAAGTATAATTTACAAATAAAATTGTATATATTTAAAGATGATTTGACATATGTGTACTTTGTGTATAATCATGATCAGGTTAATTAACACATTATCCCCTCACAGAGTTACCGTGTGTGTGTGTGTGTGTGTGTGTGTGTGTGTGTGTGTGTGGTGAGAACACTTAAAATCCACTCTTACCAAATTGCAGGTACACAACGTAGTATTATAAACTGTAGTCACCATACTGGACATCAGATCCCAGAGAGCTTACTCATCTTAAACTGCAGGCTTGTACCCTGATCAACAGCGTCTCTCCATCTCCCTCATCCGTGAGATTTTTATTTTGTTTTAATCCAGATATACTTTAGCCTTTCACTGATGCACAGAGAAGAAAGAGCATTCAGTTTATAGTGGGACCCAGTGACACAGAGGTAGTTTCTGGGTGCAGCGTGATTATGCAAGTTGTGAATATCCAGGAGTACACAGAGTCCCCTGGTGGCAAATTGGCTTTACCAAGACAACATCCTAAGATCTTCTAGAAGATCGTAATGTAGTTTCTAAATTCTCACATAGCTATTTACTTAACCATGATGCTTAAATCTGAGGGAAGTTAAGTTTCTATGGAGTAGTTTCTACTCCTATGTGCATTGCCACAGATCCCTCCAGGCAGCCTTCTTCCGAACATGTGAGAGAGTGTGGACAAATCATTACCCCTGAGAAAACAAGACTCCTGTCATGTTGAAAATGAGTCAGCAGATAATGATCATATGTAAAGGAATATTGTGTGTGTGTGTGTGTGTGTGTGTATACACACACAGATGAATGTCATCCTTTATGTGGTATGACATGACGTATCTTAGTAAGCATAAGAAGTACCTTGGTATGGTTTGGTAGCACTGGGACCACCACAGTGGGAACGCGAGGTGATTGTAGGACCTTAGACAGATCTCCTCTTGGGGCCACAGATTCCTTCTGTAAAATGGGCGTGCCGGACTGTGGAGGAGCCTTCCCTGGTGTGTATGCTAACGGAGAACTGTGTCCTGGGCTCCCCAAAGACCTCCGAGTTACAGGTTCTGTCACGGCGGCTGGACTCATGGCCGAACTCTATGTGGGCCCTCGTGAAAGCACTTAGCTCCTTTCAAATCTTACCTTCCTTCACTGTTACATATCCTTGGCTGAAAGTATTTTGAAATCCTTGAAATATATTGTTAGTGACATTTAAGGGAAACTTTTTTCTTAAGTGTTTAGAACCAAGTTGAGTATGTTCAAAAATTTCTAAATCATTAAGTCCAAATGTCCTCTCAAGATAGTTTCTGTCATGAAATTTGTTTCAGAATAAAATAAAAGTCAAATCATGTAATGTATCAATTAATTATAAAGATTATATATTAATTAAAAATCAACTAACGAATTATACATGATATTACCCCGTCATATTAACTTCCTTCCTTCCTTCTCCCTCTCCCTTCTTCCCTCCCATCCTGCTCAGCTTTCATCTGTTACCCTACATCCTTCAGTGTTGTATTAACTTCTGCAATTTCTTGGATCCATGGAGCAACAAAAACCCCCCACTTCCCATCCCACTGTTATATATCTAATTTGATGGTCTTGGAGCACATTCTCCATCTTTTTGTTTATTCATAATTATTGGGTTAATTTACAGTGCTCTCTACCAGAGCATATGCTCTTTTCTTCTTCTTCACTATATAAAGTTAACAAGACTTAGCAATGCTTTCAGTGACAAAGGTGGTATGGAAATGAACCTTCGTATGTCCTTGTGATTTCTCTCCCACTTTCTATGGGTCCCTCTCCCTAACTAGTGCTCGAGTATCTTCAGGTCAAAGTGAGGATTCATTCGAGTGCATCCCACACAGTGCTTAGTGCACGATTAGCTGCTAAGCTGGCTCATTCATTCAGTAGTCATTTCCTGAATAGTTACTACTAAGTAAACATTCACTAGTAAGTGAACCAGAAGTCGTTATTAATCGTTGTGACCCTCATCACCATTCACCGTATCGCGATGTTACGCTGATGCTTCCAAGCTATGCAGCCACTGGTGGTGGGAATTTGGAACAAGACATGTTCCTTTATTCCTCCTCAGTGTGTTCCTCAGCAGAGCTACTTTAAGCACAGAATTACAACTCATTTTTCAAACAAGTATTTATTAAGCACCTCCTTGTGCCAGGGACTATCCTAGGTTCTGCGTATGTAACAATGAAGCAAACAAAAGAAATCCTTGCCCTCAGTGGTACTTTGATTTAATGGTTAGACACTGAGAGTAAATAAGCAATGATGCTGTACTAGAAAATGATATGTGCTCTGCAGTAAAATAAAGCAGAATAAGACAGAGGAAAGGTTGCAATTCCAGATTAAAGGGGTATGGCTTCCTGAGCAAAAAGGTGACCAGGGTTAAAAGAATGAGCCACACAGAAATCTTGGAGAACATTAGAACATTCCAAGAAGAAGAAGCAGTCAGTGCAACGAATGTTTCTTAAGGATACATGATATATACCAGATACTGCAGCATGCAAAGATTAATAAGATATCTGTACTTGCCTCAAGAAACTTACAGGTCTTGAGTAGGGAGAACTAACCAGAAAAATGTTTTGTATATATATTACCTGCCACAATAAGTATTTGTCATATAGTAACATGTGAAAGAGGAATTCTTCTGACTTGGGCAGTTGGGAAATGGGGGAGGGCTTGGGAGAGGGTAAGTGTGTAAGAGGAATAGTTACAGGGCTATTGTAACGGGTGAGACACACTAAGGACCTAGACCAGGGGAGTCCAAACTGCGGCCCACGGGCCAACTGCGGTTCGCAATCCATTGTTAATGGTCCCGCAGCAAATTCCAAAAATATATTTAGTTTACTTAAGTAAACCAGGTGAGGCAATACGTACTTCACCTCGAGTGAGTGGCCCGACTCTTTGTGTATTTTACCTCATATGTCCCTTGGTGAAAAACGTTGAAAAAAGTTTGGACACCCCTGACCTAGACCAAAGGAGTGGTTGTGTGAATGGCGAGAAAGTGGGGAAGTTAAGAGATGAAGTTAAGACATGGTGGCATTCTAGGAGTTAGGAAACAAATGTCGAGTCTTAGCTCTGCCACTTGCTGTGTTTCTTTGGATGTATCACTTGGCCCTTCAGTGCGTTTGTTGCCTTAGATAGAAAGTGGAGAGTGGAATAAAATTTCTCTCTGAGATCTTTTTGAGCAAGCTGTTCATTCATTTACTCAATAAATAATAATTTAACATCTCCACTATGCCAAGCATTGTTGTAAATCCTGAGGATCCATCAAGTGAAAAAAGACAAAGCCCCTGCCATCAGAGGGAAAGCGATGGTAAACAAACAAGTGTAATACCAAGTGGTGATGAGCATTATGAAGAAAAGTAAAACAATAATAAGGAGAGTTACAGAGTGACAGGGCCGCTATTTTAGAGTGAGTGTTTAAGAAGGACGCTCTGAGGGTGACATTAGGGCAGACCTCGGAATGAAGTGTAGGAAAACGCATGTGACTGTCTTTGGGAAGAGTTCTCTAGAAAGAAGAGATCCTGAGTGCAAAGGCCTGGAGACAGTAATACGGTTATTCTGTGGGAGGAATAGCCAAAGCGGCCTAGAACCTGAGTGGCGGGCAGTGCGTAAGGGGAACAGAAGTGATAATGACCTGGGAGAGATGACTAAGGGCCAGATCACATAGGGCCTAATCAGCCCTGTTAAGAACTTTGGATTTGGTCCTGGATGAGATGGAGAGGCACTGGTGGAATTGAGGTGGAAAGTAGCATGATCTGATGTACAAGTTCATGCAATTTGGCCACTGTATGGAGACAAGACTAGAGAGAGTTGAAGATGGAAGCAGAGATGAGTCAATAGGCTATGGCAATAATCCAGGCAAGATATGGATGGTGGGGGCAGTAATCTAGGCCAGATACAGACAAAGGTGGCACTGGTGGAGGTTCTAGGTTTATTCTGAAAGTAGATCCTACAGAACTTGCTGACCTTGGAGAAAAAGATGAGTCAAAGATAATTCCATCTATCTTTCCAGCTTAATCCATCTAGAATCCCATTACAAAAATTATTTGACCTCATGAGAAATTCGAATCCATTGACCCTACTCTCTTCCTGCCCTCTGTCATTCTCCCCCAGCTTATGTTATGTGGCACACCTTTATATTCACTTCTTTGCACATGTATTCAACTCTGCTGGCCCCTCTCTCCTTCTGCCAGTTTCCTGGAGAAATCCAAACTCCAGTTTGATCCAACTCTCCCCCTGCTTTGCACTAAAGCCTTACTTACCAGTGAAACAAGTCTAGAGAAAAACACAAGGTTATGTTGGCTGGTCTCACTATAGATATCGGACCTTAAACCTGAAATGCTGCCCAGCCATCCTTATTAACTCATGAATTCACTTTTCCAGTCTCCCAAATTATATTTTGCACCTTTTTCTGAAATCTTCAAACACCACTTTCTTTGCTTTACTCTCAGACACCGTCTAGAGACTTATTGCACTAGGGGGGAAAACAATCAGAAGGCATGTTCTTTCACAACCAAACTTATCAAACTGCTTGCATCTGTTCCTATAAACTACTGACCCTTTCCTGCCATTGCAGTTGGTGAACAGTCCTTGCTTCTGTTCCGCTTTGTTGAAACCCAAGTGCCTAGACTAGGACCTGGCATATAGTCGGCCCTCAATATTTTTCTGGTGGAATGATTAAGGCTAACCTCTCAAGGACTTCATACCTGTAATTTACCCCTTCTCTCTTTTGCCTAATCAATTTTCTCTCTTTATTGCATCATAACTGTCATTATATAAACATGCTATATTTTCTTTCATCTTGAAGAAAACCCTCCTTTGACCTTTCATCCTCCTCCAAATTCTGACACATTTTTCAGTTCCTTTTTATAATAGAACTTCTCCAAAGAGCTGTCTAGACTTGCTGTCAGCAGAGCCTTTCCTCATCATCTCCTTTGAACCCCCTTCAAACAAACTTTTATCCGCAGCACGCTACTGAAACTATTCTTGTTAAGTCCACCCATCACTTCTACATTGCCAAATCTAATAGTTAATTCTCAGGCCTCCTCTTACTCTCTCAGCAGCATTTGACAAAGTTTATTATTTCTTTCCACTTAAAATACTTTCTTTGCTTGGCTTTCATGAGACCACAAACTCCTGGTTTTCCTCCTCCCTCATTGGCTAGTCATTTGCTTCTCAGTCATTTGCTAGTTGCTCTTCCCCCACATTGGTATAACATTGTACCTCTGCTTCTCTGGAACAGACTCACTCTTTGGGTGATTTCATTGAGTCCTGTGGTTTTAAATTCCATGTATTGAAGTTTCCTAAATTTTTATCTCTAGTTCATACTGATGCATTTATCTGCTTGCTATCTAGCTCTACTTCAATGTCTTACAGGTATCTTAAAGTTATTCAAACCCGAATATGTGACTCACATTCCTATAGCTATATATTTATCTGTCGGTAGGTAGATAAATCGGTAGATATAGATAGATCTGTTCCTTTTATGGTTTTTCCCTACCTCAGTAAGCCACAACTTCATTCTACCAGATGCTTAAGTCAAAAACGTTGGGTGCATTCTTATTCTTTTCTTTTTCTCGTACCTTCAGCAAATTCTATAGGATTACCAATTCCTGAACCACTTCTAAAACCTCAATTCAGATATCATGTAATGATTAAGTCCAGGGTATGTCCCTGAGAGCGGGGCTGAGGCACTTTGGAGGTGAGGTGGAGAAGGATCAGAGTAGGTGTTAGGTAGAACAGCTCTGGGGCTATTATTGAGTTAACCAAGAGTTCTAACAGGAGTAGCAGTGGAGGGAGGCAGAGGTAGGATCACAGACGGGCAATGATAACTGAAGGAGCTTTAATTGCATAGCTAATAGGAAGTTACTAACACATTTTTTAAGTAGAGGATTTTATGATTAGGAATAAAAATTGTATATATCACTTTTTGTTAGATGGAGTTATTTAGATAATGATAAAACTAATTTTCTAGTTTATGTAATATACCAAACCTGACTTCTAGAAAGGGAGTATTTTAACAGACTGATTTCTACTTACACAAATAGAGAAATATTATCAAAGATAACACCAAATTAACAAAAACATGGTCGTTCTGTGAGGTGATGTCTGTGTTACTTAACCTTGTTGTGGTAATCATTTCACAAAATATACATCTATCAAAGCATACATTGTACACCTTAAACTTACACAATGTTATATGTTAGTTATATCTCAATAAAGCTGGAAAAATGTGAAACTGTAAAAAAAAAAAATTGAGCAAAATTGAAAAAAAAAATCAAACCCAGAAGGTTTCAAAAGGGCTGTACTAAAATTTTTAAAGAGTAGTTTAATCCGATGCTTAACTTGCAGAGCAAAAACCAAGAAGGAAAAGGTGTGATTTCTTTATTAATAAATTAGTTTAACACTGATGCTAAAACCTGACAAAACTGCACAAAACAGAAAATTAACTGGCCAATCTCACTCATGAATATTGGCATTAGAAGTCATTAAATAAAACGTTAGGAAATACAACCTAGCAGTTTATTATAAGACAAATACTCCAAATCCACCTGGATTTATTTCAGTAGTAATGTACAGGATGTTCCGTGTTAGATTATCCAGTCATATGGTCATCCTATGAATAGTTTTGAAGAGAAAAATCAGATCTAAACCATAAATATTGGCAAGGTATTGGATAACATTTAACAGCCATTCTTGATAATAACACTCAGTAACGTAGGAACACGTGTATACTCATAACTGAACAACATTTATCTGTCTTGTCACCAAATCCAACATAATTTTTAATGGACCATTCTCATTAAAATGAGGCAAAAGAAAGGGACATTAACTGTTACTATTACTGCATTGTATGGGAAGAACTAGCCAGCTCCGTTAGAAAAGCTGTGGAATAAGAGGTGCAAAAATAGGAAAGATTGAGATTATGTTATCATTCTTTGTACGTGGTAAGTTTGTACACTTGGTGAATCCAGGAAAATAAAAATTTACAACTATCAATAGTGGAATTCAATGACATAGTAAGGTACAAAATTAACATATAGAAATCAATTTTCATACCTACAAAGACAAGTTAGAAGACATGATAGAAAAATCTATTTAAAATATCTATAGTTGACAAAATAGGGATGAATTTAATAAGAAAAGTATAAGATGTATATGAAAAACATTGTAAATACTATGGAAGAACACAAATAAGATTTGAATAAATCAAAAAGCATGTGCTCTTAGATTAGAGGACTCAATATCAAAAAGCTGTCAATTTTGCCCAAGTGAATTTATAAAATTAACACAATACCAGTAGAAACTTGAGTAGTTTGGTTTAGTTTTGGTTTGGTTTGGAGTTATTTTGGAGGGTGGGAGGAGGCAGGAGAGAAGTAGAGAATCCATCTGAGGCCCATAACTGGGCAAGCTGTGCGATAGAAGAGCCGTGAGGGAGGAGAACCGGCCAGGTACTAAAATGCAGAGAGTCAGGAATGACTCCAGTGAGGCCCCTGAACCTTCACACGAGGAGGACAGCATATTAAAAACAGGATGTAAAGTCCAGAAATAGAACTCAACCTTCATGGCATTTAGTATATGATCAAGTTGGCATTTGAAATGAGATGGAAATCCAGTTACTGCAAAGGAGCTCCCAGCCAGCAGTATGGTCTCCATGTTAAGACCGAGGCTCCTAATTGCAATTCATGTTTCTAAAAAATCGCTCTAACAGTTGGGGTCATTTTTAAATACAGAGTATGTAGAAGTCAGGTAAGAGGGAAAATTCTATTGGTAAAACCCTTTTCCTTGGATTTCCTAGGTAGGAGGTGGAGGTGGGGGAATGGTAAGGAGAGCAGTGGACTTATACGGAGGAAGGGACACAAAAGTTAAATGCTTAGGAATGCTTAGGCTCCAAATGTGCTGACATCAAAAGAGGTAGAATGAAAAGCATCTAATTTGCATTCAACAACCATTAAGTGTCTCTTACGTGCTTAGGATAGAAGCACTCTCCTAAAATGAGAGTTGCTAATAAGGCAAAGGTTAAGGACATATAAATTAGAACAGAGAACCTAGGAGACATCTGTTCTGGTTATTTATTCTAGATGACTACTCTAGAATAATTATCCTAATGCAAGACATTTACCAAGTAAGACTCGAGTTTATGGTATGAAGAAAGCTATTTTGCTAATGATATCCACATATATCTTTCAAAGTGGTGATGTAGTGTGGCAAGAAAAAAATTGTTTGAAATATTTCCAACTCTATTTGTTGTGTATATCATCTAAATATTAAACAGGCTGCATGAGAAATGCTGTAAGCAAAGGGATTTAGAAATCCCACAAAATACCCTTTTATTCACCTGTGCAATCAAAAAAGTAAGTCATTGCTTTAGTGTTGTTCTAGTCTTGACCTTTTTTGTTCTTTTAGTTTTCAGTGTGTACCAGGTGCTACCAAAGAGGTTATTCAGGTATTTGAAGGAAGTTCAGTTATAGATGCCAGAATACTTCCTGTGAGTTGATAGGGCAATTTATCCAACTGCCTTTGTTGGAGGTTATATTTGATGATATGTTCACTGAATCACAGAAACATCCATAGAGGCCCCATTGTCCCAGCAGAAAGGATGTCAGTCATGAGTTACTCAATCTCTTGTGTAAAATTCATCTGCAAACAGATAAATAAGACTGGGATTATGGCAATAAACGGTTGGCTTTAATGGTACTGATAGAAACTGAAATTTTCTATTTCCTGTTATTCTTTAAACTGGCATCTCGGGATCTATTTTAGTCTTCATTGATAAGAAATATTTAAATCAAAGGAGGACTTTGAAGAAGAGAAAAGGACGGTAGCTTTGCTCTGTAATTAATTGCAAATGTCAGAGGCTTATATAACATGATGTTTGAGAGTACCGGTTTGTGGCTCTTTTTCCACCTGTTGATCCTGAGTGGCCTTGGGAAAATTGCTTCTCGCTGTGAGCTTTAGTTTCTTCAACTGTAAAGAGTTATAAAACACATGCTCTCGTTTGCAGCTGTTACCCTGTGTAATTATTAATAGCGCCCCCTTCCCTCTCAAAGGCATTCTGGTTTTGATAATAAATTACATGACTACCTTACCTACCTTGGAAGGATGTTGTGAAATTGAAGTGAATTTATATTTGTAAAGTCCTTAGCTCGGTACCTGGCGCATAGTATATGCTCAAATAATGATGATTAATATTATTAAATCGCTTGTTTTTTTCAAACCAGACTTCAAGGAAAATGACTCGTGGACAATGTCTGTGTTTATGAAAATTTGGCCATTCTTCCTACCATTCTAAGTCTTTTATTCCACCCACGTAGAATTTCGTGCCTAAAGCAATGAATTTGAGAGGCTTTGGCAACTACTAAACAGTTTCTGATTGTGGGTCTTCACAGGTTATCTGTATGTCGACCTACCAGCAGTTATACTAGTAATAACTTTATAATAATAGAACACTTTAGAAGATTTTCAGAACTTGTTCACAAATTATATTTTGTTTTCCACAAGAACTCCCTTGAAATAGGTATGTTAATAATTGTTGCTATCATTTTAACTGGGACATTTAATCTGGAAACTGGGACTCCAGATTATGAAATTACTTGCCCGAGATCACATAGCTAGAACGCATCAGGGAGGACATGACTAGACGGCTTCTTGGTTTGTATTTCTTTTCTTTTCATTGCACAATATTGGTTAAATAAAAGGGCAAGATTACTAATTTACCCAAATTCCTTTTCATTATGCTTGCTATTGTCATTTTCCCCTCCATCTTTGACTTGTCTGGTATCTATTCATTCATGACAATTTTTCAAAAACTGTTTCAGTGCTGCTCGGTCTCAGTGTACGGACAGTCCCTGGTGTAGGGTAGCTGATGGTCGAGAAGCCATTTATGATGACTCGAGATGCAGTCTTTTGTTACCGGGTCTCTGTACGAGTAATTTCAGGGCACAGTGGAAACACAGAGGAGTCAGAACTGCTTGTGATTTGTAGCACCTTGTTACTCTGTATCATCAGGTAAGGATGAGAAGATGGGGGCCTGTCCTTTCCAAGGCTTTATGCATTCAAACCAGTGAGGGTGCTTCTAGTAACTCGTTCCAGTTTTTACATACTGAGACTGAGATCTTTCTCTGTTTTAAAACAGTGTTATTGAGGTATAATTTACATAAAATAAACTACACATTTAAATTATACAATTAAATAACTTTTGACATATGTGTACACGCAATATGTGTATCCCTTAGCCACAATCAGGAAAGTGAATATGTCCTTCACTTCCAGACGTAAACCAGGATTTAACTCCAGAGCTGATGCCAGAGTCCCTGTTTTCCCCCCAACGATTAGTACATGGGGAATTGAGCCTTAGCTACAACCCTTTCCTCCTAACCACTCTCATGGGGAGTTTTGAATTGTCAAGCTAATACAAAGAACATCTTTTACAACCCAATTGTCCATCAATAAAAGAATTAACAAATAAATGTGGTATTGGAATAGAATGTGTACTCCAGTGAAATCAATGAATTACAGGCTCACACAGCATAGATGTGTCCTAGAGGCAGAATAACAGGTAAATAAGTAAATAACACTACAAAGAGAATGATACCCTTTTTTTAAACGTCAGAGCAAATATAACCGTGTAATTTAGGCATATTTATACACACAACTAACAAAAGTATCAGAATGATTAACACGCAGTTCAGGAGAGTGGATACCTGTGGAAGAAGCAGGGAGAAGCACGGAGGTAGAGGCAATTATTGGTAGTATTTTAAGCATGGGTTTCGAGGCGAGTTCTTAAATATTCATCATGTTATGTTACATATTTGTATCCATGGTTTATTCTACTCAAAAGATCATTAAAAACAAGAAATTACCAAGCTTCAGCATTTACACTCTAACTATTTTCATTATTTTGAGGAAAAGATCACTTAATATGGGACAGTTTAAATCCAAACTATTTGAATTCAATGCATGGTAAAAAAGAAAAAAAGTTTAGAGAGCCCTTGATAAAGGGTCTAGGTTTGTAGTAAAGGGACTAATACACCGAATAGGAGAGAAGGAACAATTAGTTATTTGATAACGTGGATGTGAAAACCACCACCCGTCCATCAGCATGGAGTTGCTGGGTGGGTGGGCTATGAATTGTGTTACTGTGTGGATCCATTTCCACCACTCCTGGTTTTCTTTGTTGTTGTTGTTGTTGGGTCGGGTGTGGGGTGGGGAGAGGAATAGGAGAGAACAAATTAAGTCAGGATCTCTCCTGTCTTAAGTATATTGAATGCAGAAGAAGCAGCACACAGCCAAAAAAGCTACAACAGTTTTGACACCTTATTAAACTATATAGAATCTTAAACATCAAGAGTCAACCTAGGAGAGATTTAATTCTGAGAGAAAGATCACAAAGACTGGATAAGTGTAGTCATGTGCAGAAAAGACTAGAATGTATGTTGGTGTCCTCTTAAATCGTGCTCTAGGTAGTTTTATCTGTTCTACCTCTATTTTTATGTAATACTTGCTAAATGAATGCCAAGGTTAGCACCGGTTATAATTACATTTTCTAATTTTTAAAAGCATAGCGTGTGTGCGTGCGTGCGCGCACACACACACACACACACACACAGGCCTGGGCTAATCTGTGTTTCACAGTGAAGCACACTTTTTGGTAACTTGGCCCTTTCCTAAAGAGACCATATTTCAGGCTCCACTGTCCATCTGGTGGGAGCTCGTCTGATTTCCAGACAGGACCTCGTCGTCTCTGAAATACAGGTCTCACCGCATCCCACGTCTACAGCACAACTGCTGGTGTGGCAGGTGATCTCCCTCTCTAAATGAAGTCATTTGACACGAGGAGTTGTGGTGTCTTAAGTTTCACTTGTGACTCTCCAGTCCTGGCAGGACCAGAGTGTGGGCTATTGACCAATGAACAGGTTTAAAAACTGCAATGAAGTTCTGAAAGCAAACTTTAAACTGACTGTTTAAAGGAATGATTTCCCCTGCGCTGAGGGACTCCCTTAACGTGAAGCATGACTATGCTGCTGGAGTTATTCCATTCTCAACGCAGGACCTTGAGTTGCTCGAAATCTCCCGCTGCGACGTGACAGAACCAGGCTGCTGAGGTTGTTTGTACCTGCAGAGTACGTGCTCCACCCGCTGCACTGCACTGCACTGCGGCCTTTATGGGTTTTCCAAAGGTTCTGTTCTCGTTTAGAGATGTAAATGGAGAGTTTAATTTTAGATCAGAAAACCCAGTAATGGATTGCAAATATTGCCAAGTTGTTACGTTACACTTGAACAGAGAGACTTTGGCGTCAGCTCTGGGTTCTAATTCCAGTTTGCCCCACTTGTGAACTTCCCAAAAGGAACGTTACTTGACTCCATTTCCTTATTCATAAAATGAAGTGAATGCTGTGAACATGAAATGAGGGACCAAGTCCTAGAATGCCTGTAACCCAGGGTAAGGCACATAGAAATCAGTTACTAGATGGTGACCTCTTTCTTAGCTAGAATTCTGAAGTAGCTGTCTATAAAATTCTGATTCAAAGCCTTTTGGAACTTTCTCATGGGAGAGACAAGATAAGTCACTAAAATATAAGTATAGTAGTGATCTGTACTAAAGAGAAAATAGAAAGCAGATAAGGGGGATATAAAATATTGGGAAGGAGTTGAAATTTTCGATAGGGTGAACAGGTCAGACCTCAGTGGGAAAGGGACTGTTGACTGAACACCTGAAGAATAAGAAGGTTCAACCTGTGTGGGTGTCTAAGGGAAGAGCGTTTCAGGTGGCGTGAGCAGCAGTTGCAAAGGCCCTGAGGCAGGAGTATGCGTGGTATGTACCCAGAGCTGCACGGAGGATGGTACGGCGGGGGTAGAACAAACAAGGGCTGCAGCAGCAGGAGATGAGGTCGTTGTCAGCAGTGGGCCAGTTCCTACATCGCCTCGGGTTTTGTAGATCACAGTAAGAACGTGGGAGGGTTTTTAGCAGTGGAACAACATGATCTGACTTACATTTGACAAGGATCTCTCTGGCTGCTGTGCTGAGAAATACGCTGTTGGAGAGAGAGGAGTCAGGGGGGGATAGTTAAAGGGCCGAAGCATGGAGATGTGTTCCGCCACTGAAAAAGAGGAGTTTTTCCCCGGTGCCTCCTCTGTAGTTATAAATACTTGGAGGAATGGGAGTCAGATCATTCTGGATGTCATACCATTCTGGTTTTGGTTTTGTTTTTTCCTTGAGTAGATTGTGGCACTGTGTACCAGTGACTTGCCTATAACTTGATCTGTGCCTTGTTTGCCTGGGAAATTTTCTTGCAAATGAAGGGAGCACTCGATAAAATAGATGGTCTTTGTCAGTTGTCCTCATGGAGCTGTCCCTCGTGATTATCCCACGGCCACGAGGCTAACTGAAGTACTGTTTCATTGTGATAGTTATCGATTCTGACAACTAAAAGGAAAGTAGGTTACTAGGACTGACGAGCACCACTGAGATGCTGAAAACCATAGAAACAGTGCTGCTTCTTCTCCCTCGGCAGACGTCACAAGGAAAAGGGAACCCTCTCTGCAGGAGGAAGCTATGCTCCATCCAGCGGAAGCTTTACTTTTCTTTCTTTTAAAACTTCTTAGTTAGGATTTACTTCATAGGGCTTTTGAAATGTACGCCATATTTCAAGGTTGTCTGGAAAATGATTTCTCTGTAAATATATCAGAAAAGCGGAGTGACCTTTCAATTTACTAGATTAAGATTCAACCTCAAACATGTGATCTTTACACAAATTGTCAGAAAATTCTTAAATACAATTATTTTTAATTTACGTGTGCGTGCGTGTGTGTTTGTGTAATGTAAGGGTAGAGAATATGTTTTATAAATCAAACTTAATAAGAGTGTCACAACTACAAAAGGGGCCGGAAAAACTGAGTATATAAGTATCGCTTAGCTGCTGCTGCTGACTCAAAAATTCCTTTGATTGTCTTTCAGAGATTTGTAGGAGTGGAACCAGTATCAGATAAAACATGAATGGATATGGTGTAATTTAGTATCATAATAAGATGTCAATAACATATGCTCATTATAAACTGAGCATGTTTATTTGTCAGTTTAATTACAGACATTATTTTATATTTTCCTTAGGTGATAAAAGAAAACTAGATTATCATTTTATATATTTTATGTATTAAGAATATAAAATCTAAAATACTCAGATGTCTAGTTATATGATTTATTTTACATTTGTACTTCTACAATACTTTTATTATTGTTAGTCTCCTGGCAACAAAAGAAAAAAGTGGGTACTTGTCAATTCATGATTTTCCTTTTTTAAAGTGTTTATATGACCATCACCTTCATGTCCGTGATATTTAACAGTCATAGACATTTCCACAGCTATTATCTCGGGTCCTAATGATGTAGGATATTTTCTTTGTGAGCGACAGGATTGTGTCTCATGAGACCGAAGAATGGAAACAGGACCAAGGACAAGCGAGGAGTTTTTTTAAAAAAGGGTAGTTTATTGAAAGCAAAGGGTCAGAGCTCCCAAGCAGGAGGGGTTCCCGAATGGGGGTGCCCAGTGACTGAGGCAAAAGCTCTTACTTTCATACCTTCCCTTGCCTGCTTGGGGAAGGGGGCTGGCACCTTCTAATGGAATTCATCTATCAGGTTTGTCCTGTTTGGCCACCCTAAAGGGATTAACGAACCCATCCCTATCTATTGGGTCTGCTCCTTTGTCCAGCCAAAAGGGATTTATGAGATAATTTATTAACTTGAAAGCGCTGTTACATTTTGTCCTGGAGCGAAGGAATGATTTCAAAACCTGGAGTTTCAGGATACGGCTGTTTTTGTTTATTCCACCAGGTAGGTTTATTTCAGGTAGACTTCCCTGTCTACCTGAAAACATGCTAACTAACCTATCTCCGTAAGATTATGGCTAGTGGGACATAGAAAATAGGCAGGATAGTCCCATTTGACAGCAAAGGACTTCAACGTTTAGGAACAACCTCAAGGTCACTTGACTGTAAGGCATAAAGTGAATAGATTCAGGTTTTGGATTCTTGGCCTAGGACCCTCTCCCCAGCACCAAACCATTTTCATCTGCTCTATGTAGTCTTTTGCAGATTTGTGGTGTGCTAGTAGTAATAGAATAAATACAGATATTTTGCAGGAAGATTAATTCAATAGCAATAGCAATAAACAATGATGACTGTTTGCTTCTAAGTGTTTGAAATTTCTAACTGATGAGTTTCTGTAGGTTTCTCACGATGTCCTCTTAGAAACTTGCGTGTAATCTGGAATGGCATCAACACATGCTTTTTAAAAATAGGTAAATCCTCACACCTGTAATGTTGAGTGAAAGAAGTAAGTGACAAAAGAGAACTACGGTATAATTCTTTTTATAGAAAGTTTCAATACAGGCAAACGAAGCTGTGGAGTTAGAAGTCAGGATAGCAGTTACCCTTGTTTTTGGGGGTGTGGGGTAGTGTTGAATTGACCTGAGTCCTAGTTATACAGGTATTGCTTTGGGAGGGTTCACTGACTTTTTAGTCTTAAGTAAAACTCTTTTAAATGCCTTATTTTCATAGGTAGTAGTTTAAGTGCTTGCAACTTGAAGAGCAGTTCCTACACATTTATTCTGATTATAAACTGCCCTTTCCCACAAAAGTCAGTTACCCTTCTTTGCTGTTGTTTCTGAGCACATTGTGTTTCTTTTGGGTTCTTGGACCTTCCTTGTCACAGAACCAGTTGCCGAGGAGCCCGGGTAAAGGCCATCATAAGATGCTTGCCAAAACAACTTTTTTGCTTACACTTTTTAACATGTTATGGCAAGAAAAGTATTAAAGAGGGTTCCCCAGTTAGGATGTTAATCTGTATCAAAACAGACACTGCTAGAAACGTTTTCATAGAATTCTGATAAGGCTCAGAGCTTTAGTTAGCTTCTTATAAGTCAACAATTTCATGCTGATTTTCCCGCACATAAATGGCTTCAGAAGAGCACAAATAGTTGAACAATAGCTCTATCAGTTTGGAAATGTTCCTTGAGGTCAGAGTCTAAAGGAAATGAGATTGAGGCTAGAAATGACTTTGAGCAAAACTAAATTTTAATAAAAATGGAAACTGATGGTCATAGCCATGATGTTTCTCTGGGCTTCTAATGTTAAAGTAAATCCATAAGCTTTCTGACCACAGTAAACAGGAAGAACTTAAAAGATTCTGTGGGTCAGCAAAACCTTTTGCAGTTATGGTTTAGACTCAGGCCTCTGCAAATCATACGTATTATGTGTCATGCTCAAGATGATGAGCAGTTTTCTTGCAAACCATTGCTTCTGTTCCTAAATGTGTCTAGGTTTTTTGTGTTTTTTTGGCATGGGGTGGGGCTTACTTTACATTACTTTAAATGTAATGAAAGAAAGGGAGGGAGGGTGGCCGGGAAGGATGGATGGAAGGAAGAAATGTATTTTTAAATGTTTCTGTCAGCTATTTACACACTGTGTCTTCTTCCTTTTTCCCGCCTGCAGTGTTCCATCTCTTTGTCAGAAGAGGAAAGACTTATTTCCATCAGGAGATCTAAAACGCCAACCTCAAGTGACTTCTCCGACCTTAATACCCAAACGAACTGGACCAAGTCACTTCCCTTGCCAACACCAGAAGAGAAGATGCGACAGCAAGCCCAAACAGTGCAGGCTGACGTGGTTCCTATTAACATAACCGGTATGCTTGGCTATGTAGAGGAGGTTCAAAGTGTACTTGGGAGAATGACGATGGCTTTTTGTTTGTTCCATGCTCTTAGTATTTCCTTCTTAGTCAGAGGTAGATAGCTGCGGTCTGACTTCCTGACCTTTGTTTAATGAAGGGTTACTGAAATATATATAGATATATTTTATATATATGATATATATATGTTTGTATATGTAAAATATCTATTGCTTTTATTCTTTATTTATTTGCTTATTTGTTTATTTATTTAGTTTTAAGCTTTTATTTATTTTAAGTGTGTTTTTCCGGGACCCATCAGCTCCATGTCAAATAGTTGTTTCAATCTAGTTGTGGAGGGCGCAGCTCACAGTGGCCCATGTGGGGATTGAGCTGGCAACCTTGTTAAGAGCACCGCGCACTCTAACCAACTGAGCTAACTGGCCAACCTCCCCCCCCCCATTGCTTTTAAATTAGAAGATTGTATCACCAAAGATTGATGTCAAAGAACTCAATGGTCCAGCCATTTATCTAAAGTGTCTTTTTAAATTGAATTGCCTTTTAAAAATATCTTCTAAATGTTATCTTGGATAAGAAAAATATGTTTCCCTTCTAAAGGATTATTTTAAGTAATATTTATAGAAGTGAAAAAACAATAATTTTGATATTTCCCTTTTTTTAATTAGTTTCAAGTGTACAAAACAATGCAATAATTAGACATTTCACCCCTCACAAAGTGATAACCTCCCTCCCCCAATCTATTGCCCCTCTGACATCGTATATATCTATTACAAGTCAATGGAATAGTTTTGATATTTCTTAATGATAGATTTTCTTACCTAAGTAGAAAAAGGAAAAAAATTACTTGAAATAAAAATAGCAAGCGAATTAACAATGATACCTATAAAATATATTTTAAAAAACTCAATAGGATGGTAAAATAATTTGATCTCTATAATTTGAATTCTACAATCTTCTAATAAAAATCCATTCCTTCTGAATATAAAACTTTAGAATATGTTACAATAAGCTCAAATATGAATATTAATTGCCAAACGTGAAATTCAAATTATCTTAGCATATTATACTCAGATTTTAATCATCTGTGATAATCAAAGGTTACAAATAACAAGGTATATGAAGCTCAAAAGACAGTATTTTACAAACTTAGATGAGCTGTTAAATAACAAAATTTTCCTGCTTTATCACTCTGGTAGCCTGCAAACAGGATAGGTCAGTGGTTTGGGAAGTGTACACAGTGCAAAGTAGATCTGTTAAGAGTTAATAGCTTCAGCCGTTGGACTGTGAGTTCCAGAGAAACAGATTACTGATAGTCATTGATAATCAGTCCATACAAAGCATGGTCTTTAGGGCCAGAAACTAAAAAAAATCACATGACCAAAAAAGGATGAGTTTTCGTAAAATATTAGGACGAAAACCCAAAGCACATTTGCTGTGCTTCCGAGGCTACTGCTGTTGACTGCTGTTAGAAAGATTTTTGCCATGGCATTGGCGAACATTTAAAGGACTAATAACATTTTGATAGTTGTTGAAGAATTTTTAAAAATCTTACAGGACGTTTGAAATATTACATTTAGAACTCTACTTTGTTTGAATTCCAGAGAAATTTAGTAAGTGCATGAATTATTTTAAATCCCATGTGCTTTTTTTCTACATTTATTGTATTTAAAGCCTTAAAGGAATATCATGGCATTTTAATCTATTTTCTTTGCAAATAACGTTGTTAATCTTTCTGAATGTGATTCTTGTTCACCTAGATCATATTTTTAATGATTATTTTCATATGTTGCTATGTTTCAGAACACAGTATAATGTTTATTGCTCAATGAAATACATTGGGTGCATATTTTCTATGAGAAAATGCATTACATTATTTGATTGATTAAACGCAGCAGAAATGTAATTATATTATATATGATTAAATGCCTCGGGAATAATATTATAAGAAGATTGTGCTATGAAATATGACAATCCTTAATGGAATTAGGATAAAATGCATTATCATGAGATTAGTAAATTTAAAACAGAATAACTAGAGTTTTAGGAGTAAAGAATTGTTTGCAATGAAATACATTGTCATAACGGTAGACAGTATCTTTTCTTTGAGCTTTAATTCTCTCCTATTTGATGACTAAATGGATATGAATAACATAGAGTTTCAAAGGAGACTTTCAAAATACCACACAGAAAAGGTGAATGACAATACAGAAATGAACACTAGGAATTATGTCAAAATGCAATTTACTTTTAATTGAGTGATTAACGTTTTTAGAAATTAAATATTCCTAATTATTTATTGATCCATTTTCTGGATACATGTGTACACACACACACACACACACACACACACACACACACACATTTCATAAAGAGAGTAGTTTTTCTAATATTCTGGTATAAAGAAGCATTAAATTAAAAATTTTCACTTTTAGTGGTTGAATTGACATAGATTATACTGCTTCCTACTACTTAAATGACATAGTTCTAAAGCCCCAGAAGACTTTTGAGATAAAAGTGTAGCTTCCTGCAGGGAATTTTCATGTGCTCATTTATTTGGGTGAACATTGACCCCCTAGTTTGATTTTCTGTAAGGTTAAGCTGAGGGAAAAGTGCCAGCAAATATATTATTTCAAATCTAAAGGGAAGCCCGCCAGGCATAGAGGTAGAACATTAGCACAATGAGCTGCCAGCTTGAAAATCAATTTAATCCCTTTAGTCATAGTTCTGTGGGGACTCAGCATGTTCTAAATGTTGAAGAGGAAAAAAATGTGTAAAATAAAATGTACATATGAGTATGTTCCATAATCTGTCATATGGGATAAGAACTCTTCCACCTGGAAGATAATTAGAGTAGGTAAACATACTTACACAGTTTTTACAGACTGGCTTTGTACTGATGTCTGAGCCAGCTAAGTTTATTTCTAAGTAGTAACCATGGCTGGCTAATGCCATTTTTCAATGAAAGGGAATGATTCAATTCCTCTCAATTCAACAGATATTTACTGAATAACTACTTGGTGTCAGGCATTGAGCTGGATGCCACAGGGGATGCTGAGGTACATGCATCATGGGCCCTACCCTCAAGAAACGTGTAGTGCAGCAGGGGAGACAGTCCTTTTAGGTCACGACACAAGATGGAGAGTTTGGTGCCTTTAACGGTGATGTCCATCCTCATGGTTTGTTTCTTAATTTCCTTGGAGCTTGGGTGGCTCATCTTTTGTTTTTGTTTAGGAAGCAAAACTGGAGACTACATGCAACTATCTATTAATGTTTTTTTTCCATTCTTAATGCCTTGGTACAAGGAAAGCTTTTTCCTCTGCTGTAGGGAACTAATGGACCATTGAAGTCAGGACTTGCCACTTTCAAACACCATACATGTTATTGCACACAGTGACCTATTTATTACAGTGATGGTACCTTCTTGTGTTTCAGGGTCTCCTCTCTGTCATTTCTGTTTTCCTCCACTAGGAACAAAGTTGCAGGCATTTTCAAGTTTGCAAGCATTTATTGAAGTGTGTTGCTTAGTAGGTGAAATGCATGTTGATCATTCAGATATTTTATCCTCTGTTTTGATTACATAAGGTTTTATTTACAACTTATTCCTATTAAAATAGAAGGTGCATTGTTCATAACATACCCAACTTTGGATCTGTGTCAATATTGCGTAAAAGAGTGAGTGATTTTATACATTTCTTACAACATAAGACTGACAGAAGTATATAATTTGTGTGTATATGTACATATATACTTAAATCTCTTTTTGAGGAGATAACCAGGTGACAAGGTTAGTGCTGTAAGACTTTAATTAAATGGGCAAGTAATTTAAAGCAAACCAATCAAAAACTCCTACCTTAGTTTTTAATGTTTTCCCACTGTGTGTCAATCACACAAACTTACACTCAGGAAAGAAAGAAAAGTCCTGTGGATGTGACATTCTGGATGTGATTGCAACATTACCTGAAATGTCTGAATTTAGATTAACTTTAAAAAGTGATTGTGAAATAGAGAAGCAGTTGAGCTTTAACAACAGCAGTGCTACTGGGTCTCATTGTGAGAAAAGTATTTTTATCATTATAAGGCTTTTTATTTTTCATTAGTTGTATCTCACACCATAGCAATTTCTACAGTATATCCAAACTGACAGTCGCCTTGATTGAAAGAAAAAGCTCTTCATCCAAGAATTCTTGATTGTTTCATCACATAGAATGAGACATTAAAATGGTCTCTGGAGTTGAATGATTAAAATATATTTATTGCCATCATCACATACACACTGACGTAAAGAGTGATTTTGGTGACCAGAGGGCCTCTGTGAAACACTTCCAGAATGATCCATTTCAAAAATAATGCAGAATCACTCTTCTGGTGTGTTATTAACGAATTTGCGTTTGCCACTCCAGCTCATTTGAAAATGCGATCCAGGTGCTTCCTTTGGAAGGACACACACACATAGAAATTGGAAAACAGCCTTATGATGATAATGTGCTTCCCTTCCCTTTTGCCCTTCAGTATTCATTCATCATCATATGACTGGCTAACATCATTATTAATACCTTCTGATCATTTTACAACAAGCTTCTGGAAGAAAGTGCATGGTGTCAGCTTGCTTGAAAATAACATTGCTTTGCTTGTTCTACTACTCTACATTAGGGGAGAATTTCGATCGCCAGGCCAGCCTTCGGCGGTCTCTAATTTACACAGACACTCTGGTAAGACGACCGAAGAAAGTCAAAAGGAGAAAGACTATAACAGGAGTCCCTGACAACATACAGAAGGAGCTAGGTATGGCTCATCAGAACTGTATTCTGTTGCCCCGATTGCTGTTCAGCATTACTACGCTAACCTCATCTGTGGTGCTTATGAAACCGATACATTCTGATAGCCGTTTGGTGCCCCAAAGGGCCAGCTTCTTTCCTGAAGGAGCCACTGGGTACAAATTTAACACCC
Organism: Rhinolophus ferrumequinum; assembly: GCF_004115265.2. Lineage (NCBI taxonomy): Eukaryota > Metazoa > Chordata > Mammalia > Chiroptera > Rhinolophidae > Rhinolophus > Rhinolophus ferrumequinum. The sequence continues at coordinate 84,249,146 of NC_046286.1, read as the reverse complement.
CGTGCAGATGATGTATTGAATTTTGGTGAGAAGGTAAGCAGAGAAGCTTATATGAAAACTGTTAACTAGGATGATAGAAATGTACAGTTATGTCATCATCTCTGTGTACCTTGAACAGTGGGGATTTCCACAATTAAATTTACTTTTCATTTAGATCTTAAGTTCTCATAAAACTGAAAACTGAAAACTCACTCTAGGACTTCATATTATGAATATGGACTTCATTAGTTATACTGATGGCATTTGTCATCAAAGAGACAGGATAATTAGTAAATACCAGTATGATAGAAAGTAGTCATTTATGTTGGATAGTGCTTCTGTGAACTTACAATGAAACAATTTCATAGCTTTTTGATTCAATATTTTTCAACCTATGATAAAAACAAAAACAAAAACAAAAACATTGGGGGGTGGAGTAATGGAGAGGGTTATTTAACTTCATTATTCACTTACTCATTTATTTCTGCTTACCTTTGTATATGCTATAGATAATCCCTTCATTCTCCTCTTTCTATCTTCACTTTCTCTCTCTGGTTTATAATGGGCCCGTCAGGAATGTCTGCAGAGGCAGTATAGCAGACTGCTTGGATTTGAATCCTGGCTCTGCCACTAACTCTCTGGGTGACCTTGAGCTAGTTACTTAACCTCATTCGAAAAATGAGTTACTTCCTCATTCGAAAAATAGGGTTGGTGATGTTAATAGTACCTCCCTCACAGGATCATTTGAGGATTTAATGAATTTATACAGGTACAGCACGTGGTGCCTGGGACTCCTGTGAGCATAATAGCTGCTATTGTAATTATTGTAGGGAACTTAATTCTACCTTTCTTGAAATTTGCCTCTTTCTTTTCAGCCAACCTATGGACTTATCTCATTATAATTACTTTCAAGTAAATGATATTTTTACTTTTATTTACTATTGAAGGTTATGCTCTAGAAACTCACAGTCATTATTTCTGAACTTCCTATTAGTCTTTTGGGAAAAATGAGTTTATCCTAGCAATAGTGATATATCTATTAGAGCACTTTAAAATTGCATTTCAGCTTTAGGTGTTCTAGACACTGCTCCTGTGTGGTTTTGTTTGTTTGTTTGTTTTGTTTTTTCCCCAATACCCTGCTCATTCTTTTTTACCTGGCATTTTCTCTTTTACTGTCACCCAATTCTATAGTATGTATGTTCTGCCTTCCAGATTGTAGCAACAATGGGACAAGAATAGCAATGCTTTGTTTCTGCTTTAGGTCGCTCCAGTGACCCAGATGACACATGGGCGCTCGTTTTATCTCATAACATAGGTGTTTATTACAAACAAAGGCAAGATTGCATCCATAGGATTTGTGAAGTCTGTCTTTGATTCATGTCCCTGCATGCTGCTTCTTTTAGATGGCCAGTGCTGTTCTTGTATCCTGTTCTTTCAGACCCTTTTTTTTCTCCTTTAGGTGACAGCTAACTAATTTGAGAAACATGTATGTGTATGGTCAGCAGATGCTTAATGGGCTAATTTCTTACAGCTCTCAGGTAACATTTGTATTTCAGCTGATCTTTTAGGAGATGTGCCTTAACCAAAAGGGAGACTTTAAAGACAGGCACTTTGTAAGATAAGGCTGGTATTTAGAGGTAGGCTACATTTTAAGTGGTTTTCCAACCAAAATAGGTCGATTTGGTATGGCTTTGTTCAAGTAGTGTAAAAAATAGTTTGGCCCAGATAAAGCTACACATACACATAAGTACTTAATATGAATTATCTATATATGTACATAATACGAGTTCTAGAACCTCAGAATTATGAACATTTATCACTTTCATTACTGAGCTAACCGGTATGGAGCCAGTCACTCCTTTGCCTCTCTGACCTTACTGGAATGATCTGTCCAGCTTGGTCAATCATATCTTCTGTAATTTTAATATGTTTTCAATGAACGTTTGAATCCCTAGAGCTCACATTTATTGTTTGCATGTAACATGGACCCACGACTAATGCTGAAGAAAACAGCTTTCCCCATATCATCTGTGTTGTGATTGTTGCCATATGTGAGACAATTGATGTCATCGCACAGGCAATGACATGACCTGGATCACAGCTGGAGGGCACCTGACACAGCTATGTCTCTAAGTTAGAGCTAGTTAAAAAAACAAAAAGATAGACATTTACTCTAGTTTTGTAGAAAGACTAGTTGGAAGGATTGGTGGATAGAAGAAGGGAAAATGACATTTGAATACACTAAAATTTAGGGAAAAATTTGGATCATATATTTTCCTCATTCATTTTATAACTCCTGGTTGACATTGACCTTTCTCATAATATTTTGGGCTTATAAGGTGTGTAGTTTGGAAACTTTGTGCTACCTAACTATTGAATACTAAAATAGATCATATTTTCTTTAAAAATTAGTCTTCTCAGATATAAAGCATAGGGCAGTGTGGCTGAGTCAAATAGATTAAAAAAGGAAATGATTATCTGAAGGAAAGACATTCACTAGGAAATGTGTACCCTGTCCACTAGACACTGCCCAAGTTGCCAGGGTTTTCGATTTTTAAAAATCTAACCACAGGTGTTTCCAGAATTTTAGAGTTAAATTATGCTTAAGTATATGCAATTTTTACTTCAAAATCCGTAAATAGTAGTGGACTCTAGAGACTAGCAGTATTCAACACTTTAAAATCTAGGTATGATATTTATTGTTTAGGCCCAAAGGATATTTGATGACTTATAATTTGTTGCCTTTCATTTAAATGAATCGGACAAAATTTTCATTTTTTTTTTAACATTGTTATCTTAAACATAGGTAGAAATATATTTAAATATTCTGTTGTGAGGTTTCATCTTTTAGAATCAGATAGGGTTATTTTGTTGGTATATAATTATATTTGACTACTGAATAGTTTAGATACTCCTAGAACTTATCTCAATATGTGTTCCCCAAGCAGAAAAAGCTTCATTTAAAGGAATTCCCTTCTGAGTAACTTTTTTTTTTTTTTTTTTTTAATTTTATTGGGGAAGGGGAACAGTGTGTTTTTCGCAGGATATATCAGTTCCAAGTCAAGTTGTTGTCCTTCAATCTTACTTGTGGAGGGCGCAGCTCAGCTCCAAATCCAGTCGCCGTTTTCAGTCTAGTTGCAGGGGGTGCAGCCCACTATCCCATGCGGGAGTTCAACCAGCAACCTTGTTGTTAAGAGCACACACTCTAATCAACTGAGCCATCCGGCCACCCCTCAGCAGCTCAGCTCAAGGTGCTTTGTTCAATCTTACTAGTTGCAGAGGGTGCAGCTCACTGACCCATGTGGGAATCGAACCGGCAACTCTGTTGCTCAGAACTCGCACTCTAACCGAGTTATCCAGCTGCCCCTTTTCTGAATAATTTTTGATAGTTTATACTAAGAACATTACTGAAGACCTGACAAGCCTTTTTTTTTTTTAAAAGATTTTATTGGAGAAGGGAAACAGGGCTTTATTGGGGAACAGTGTGTACTTCTGGGACTTTTCCAGGTCCAGTTGCCACCATTAGTTGCAGGGGGCGCAGCCCACCATCTCTTGCGGGAGTCGAATCGGCAACCTTGTGGTTGAGAAGATACTCTCCAACCAACTGAGCCATCCAGGAGCTCAGCGGCAGCTCAGCTCAAGGTGCTGTGTTCAATCTTAGTTGCAGGGGGCACAGCCCATCATCCCTTGAGGGAGTTGAGGAGTTGAACTGGCAACCTTGTGGTTGAGAGCCGACGCTCCAACCAACTGAGCCATCTGGCATTAGCCCATGAGGGAATCGAACCTGCAGCCTTCGGAGTTAGGAGGTCAGAGCTCCAACCGCCTGAGCCACTGGGCCGGCCCCTGACAAGACTTTTTTAAAATTCATATAATAAACCTTAAATAAACTAATTTGTAGATTTCTATCATCTTTGATCACATGGTTTTAAAAAATGGAAATCCCTTGTATTTTGTAATAAGTGAAAGAAAAAATACACATAATTATTTCTTTACATTATATTTTAACATCAGATAAATCCCGTCAAGATTTTAGCAGCACCTGAGTGGTTTATATTTGTTTGTAGTTATCTTTTTTAGTCTGTTTTTTTTCTTTAATTCTAATCAAAATAGCATTCTTCTGCATCTGTAATATTGTGACACTTTCTACTGTGAAAATATTGGAGGATTTGTTTTAGGAATAGAATTTTGGTGGTCCTTGTGTTAAATGACATGAGTTTTTCATATAGTTTTAAAGGTCTTCAGAAAAATATTGTTATTTTGACGAGAAAGTTCTACTGGGCTGTAGATGGTGAAGAAATGGCTATATTCCCCTTCGCAGAAGCCTAGGATATTTCACATTCAAAATTATTACCCAAAAGAATCACGGGTTTGTTTATGGAACTTAAAGACATAAAAATACACCACTGACCCCATGCAAAAACTACTACAGTTTTGAAAGAAAAAGATTAAACCCCATTGTTGAATAGAATAAGGCCTCTTGAATGTTTGGAATCAAACTGGTGCAGCCTGATATAGCCATAGGAGTCAACCTCCCACCTTAAATATCAAATGGCAAAAACTTGTATCTTTTGTTTCTCTTTCCTCAAAGTGGATTTTTCTTCTGCTCCTGCCCTTCTGCCTACTTTCCCTCTTTCTGAGGGAGAACTTTGTGTATATATGGGTGTGTGTGTGTGTGTGTGTGTGTGTGTGTGTGTGTGTGTGTCTTAAGTGAATGGGTACTTGGCAGAGGGTAGGGGGAAGGAAATAGATCCTGTTGGTTAAAGATACACGTACAAAAATCATTCTCTATCATTACAATGAAAGAAAGGGCTTTATACTGGAGCGCCTTCCTCTCCACGGGGTGACATCTCCTTGCAGTTTGTACCAAGAACACTGTTGCCATTTTAGTAATATGCTTTGTTCTTTGCATGAGCAAAAGGCTTTATATCCAGTCAGGGACAGGTGACATGCAATGGTTGATTTATGTGGGATGGGGAGGGAGGTCTCTGGAATCCCATCATCACCAGTGTCCTTGCCAGGTGAAGGGATGCTGGTGGGTGCTCAACCAACATCGCTCAGCACAGCCCCTGCCTGAGGTATTGCAGGTCCTTGCATGATAACAAAAGCGGAAGAACTATAGTGTTATTATTTTTCAAGGTTCAATTTGTCCTAATGATTAACATGCATGGATTGATTTTTTTCTCTGTACACTTTGGGTAGGTTCTTGGCTTCATGATTTTTTTTTTAAAGCTTCTGTTCTTTCTTAGGTAGCTTGAAATCTAATTGTTATCTACACTTCAGGTGTTTTCTCGTCTACTTCCCTTTCCTTCTCCACTTGGCCTTCCTTGTCATTTAAAAAAAAATAAATAAAAATACTACTCTCTGTTTAGTTATAAAGCACAAAGAAATGAATAACCCTAATTTGAGGAAATGCTCACTGGATCAGTTCCTGCTGCTTTTTCCCTACCAGAACACAACAGATTGCTGTTGAATTTTGAGTGTCACTGACAGACAGATGATAATGGCTTGAGATGGATAATGAAATGTTTGAAACACAGATGGGCCTGTAAATCATTTTTCTTTTTCTTAGGATTTCCTTCTGACATAAAATTAATGTAATTAACACTGTTTTACACTAATATCCCTCATACATGATATCTCTGTAGCCCTATTGTTGAACTACCACATTCATCTGTCTTTGGGAAAGAGTCCCTGCTTGACAGGTGCTCAAAGCAGTCACCTGGTGGATGCCAGTCTACCTTGAAACATTTACTGAAAGGAGGTTATTTGAAAAGTAAACCTTCAACAGAGCAGTCAGCCTTGATCTCAAAGGGAATGCCTGAGAATTCCATATGCAGCACTTAATCCTATAGGAGGATTTGAAGTACAAATTAAGAGAAGTACATGAAATCATAACAAGGGTTTTTATTTTAGGAGCTGTCAGTAACTAAAGTCTCACTTAGGTGCCTGCAGAAGAAAAGAAATTTAGATTCACATAGAGAAGTTTTTGTTTTGTTTCGTGTTTTGTTTTTTAAGTATAGCAAAGTCTGAAGAAGGTGAGGGCACAGGTGATGAACTAAGATACCGATTTTTATTGGTAGGTAACAAGCCTCTTTCTGTTCTTTCTCCAGCATCAGGCACGGGCCAAGATGATGTTGGTGGTCCCTTAGCATACACCCCAGACCACTACTCGACACTAGGAAGGCTTGACAGCTGTCGGTCTGCTGGGCAGCGCTCAGAAACCAGGGACTCCAGCTGTCAGACCGAGGAAGTGAAAGTCGTACCACCTTCGATGAGAAGAATCAGGGCACAGAAGGGGCAAGGCATCGCTGCCCAGATGAGCCACTTCTCAGGCTCCTCTGGGAACATGTCTGTGCTGAGCGACTCGGCGGGCGTTGTGTTCCCTTCTCGCCTCAGCAACGATGCTGCTTTCCACAGTCTTCCACGTTCTGGAGCGAGGGCCAACATGCAGTCCCTTGAGCCACGGCTGGGTGTGCTGGGCCCTGCCGGAGACCTGGATGGCACGTTCCCCTACCAGAGGGGGAACTCACGAGTAAATGAAACCTTAGGACAGTTAGGAGGTGCTTCAAGGACTGGGACACTTTTGAGGCCCAAGTCCCAGGAGCTGAGGCACTTTGAGAGTGAAAACGGTATCAGCCCAGCATGTGTGGTGTCTCCTCATGCGACCTACTCCACCAGCATCATCCCGAATGCCACCCTGTCCTCCTCCTCGGAGGTGATTGTTATTCACACCGCTCAGAGTTCAGGGCAGCTGGACAGTAAAATTACCAGCTCCTCTTCATACACGAAGATAAAATCCAGAGACCGCCTCCTCTCCAGGCACTCTGGTAAGGATGACCGTCCGTCTCCCAGTGGTGACTGGAGTGAGGGTCCCTGCGCCATTGCGTCACAGGCCTCAGTTCCCCATTCCCCCAGTGCAACCACACTCTCGTCCCTCTGTGACTCTGCGGTCTCTCTCAATACTCCAGCAAATCGGGAGAATGGATCCCAAGCTGTGGCCTATAACTGTAGAAACACCCTGAGCTTCCCAGCCCACCCCCAGGATGTGGATGGCAAGAGTGAGTCCAGTTATTCAGGAGGCAGGGGCCATGGCAGCGTGGAGCCCTGGGAATACCATGCCCCAGGTAGTGGGCGGGCATCCCCTCTGAAGCCCCATTTGGCAACTCCTGGCTACTCCACTCCTGCAAGTAACACAAGCAGTGGCAGTTTAGACCAAGCGTCCAACAAAGACGATGCCAGGTCCCTGTATTCAGAGGACCGTGATGGTTGCTACACATCTGTGCACACCGACTCTGCACATGGATCTGGGAATCTGTGCAGTAGCAGCAATGGCTTTGGGAACCCCAGGCACAGCGTGGTCAATGTCTTTGACGGAAGAGCTCAGAAGAACCAAGGGGACCGGTCAAATTACCATGACAAATCCCTTTCGAGAAACATCTCTTTGAAGAAAGCGAAGAAGCCTCCCCTGCCACCCTCTAGGACAGACTCTCTGCGTAGGATCCCCAAGAAGAACGCCCAGATGAACGGGCAGGTGCTAAACGAGAGCCTGATCGCCTCGCTCCAGCACTCACTGCAGCTGACCCTCCCCAGCAAGGGCAGCCTCTCGCCCTCCCAGAGCCCCTGCAGTGACTTGGAAGAGCCCTGGCTGCCTCGCTCCCGCAGCCAGAGCACAGTGAGTGCCGGCAGCAGCATGACTTCCGCCACCACCCCCAACGTCTACTCCCTGTGCGGGGTCACCCCATCGCAGAGTGACACAAGCAGTGTCAAGTCCGAGTACGCAGACCCCTGGGGTTACTACATTGATTACACGGGCCTGCAGGAAGACCCAGGGAACCCTGGCGGGGGCGGTTTAGCCAACAGTGGGGCGCCAACTGGAAATGGGCCAGTCCGCCATGCCCAAGACGGAGCTAGGGCCGCCATGCCCCAAGTGCCTGGTGGCTCTGTCAAACCAAAGATCACATCCCCAGAGAAGTCACACAGAGTCACTTCTCCATCCAGTGGGTATTCCAGCCAATCAAATACACCCACAGCACTCACCCCCGTGCCTGTGTTTTTAAAATCAATGTCACCAGCAAATGGGAAGGGGAAGAACAAGCCCAAGGTACCAGAAAGGAAGTCTTCTCTGATTTCTTCCGTATCTATCTCCTCATCATCCACGTCCCTTTCTTCTAATACATCTACAGAAGGAAGTGGAACTGTGAAGAAGCTGGATTCAGTGCCAGCCTCTCTTGCTGTTCTCCCTCTCCCTTCTCTTCCGTCTTCATGTCCTGCTGACAGGTCTCCTTTTCTTCCTCCTCCCCCACCTTTGGCAGATTCCCCCGACGGCTCTCCTCTGCCTCAGTCTCCCCTTTTCCCCCCTCCACCACCAGAAGCTCTTCCTCCCTTCCATCCTTTCACCAACGCATGCTTTCCTCCTCCCCCCACCGCACAGAGCCCCCTTCTTCTGGATTCTTCTGCCTCCGTGCCACACCCTTCATCATCTTTACCCTCCTCGGTTCCCCCACCTGCCCCACCCCTTGACCCCAAGTTGATGAAAGATGCCAGGCCTTCTTTCAAAATGTCTGGCCAGCTAGACTCCTCCCGGGATGTCTTTAGACAACCTGCTGCCAAGGAGGAGGGGGCCAGACCTCCCATGCCCCTGATAACCACAGAAGCGTTGCAGATGGTACAGTTGAGGCCGGTGAAGAAGAACTCAGGAACTGAGGGAGCACTGATATATGAACAAGCATCTCAGGAAAAACTAACTCCGATTGTGCCCCAGTATCATTTGAAGCCATCTGCTCTCCTGAAATCCCGAAATAGCATAAATGAAATGGAGAGTGAAAGCCAGCCTGCCTCCGTGACAAGCTTGCTTCCGACTCCTGCCAAGACCATGAGTCAGGGTCACCAGGACGGTGCAGCCGAGCATGGACGCCCGAGCTCCAGCCCGGGAGGCACAGGGGAGGCGGATGCCGGGCCCAGCCCCGGGTCCGTCCCACTCCAGGGAACCCCCGGCCCTTCGCCCAGCAGGAAGCCACCCCCTATTTCCAAGAAGCCCAAATTGTTCCTAGTGGTGCCACCTCCACAGACAGATTTCAAAGTGGAGCCAACAGAGAACGTGAGCGAAGAGGCGCCCAACCCCACCAGGGGAGAGGCCAGAGAGAATTGTGCAGCCAGGACTGGTTCTGATGAGACCGACTCCGGCAGCTCGGTCCTTGAGGGAGGAGCTGCAGGATTCTCATCCCCAGGCAGAGTGGAAGCCAATGTCCCCACGGTGCAGCCCGATGCCTTGCCAGCCCCCAAGCAGGAGGAGCCAGGCACCGAGAACAGTGCAGCCAGTGGAGGCAATGTGGAGAGCTGTCTGTCTCTGCAGGACCCAGGATGTGAGTGCTTTTCTCTCTTACTCCCCTCCGACCATATGCAGCTGAGGTAGATAAATCGGGCTGGTGCATGGTCATGTTCAAAGCCAGCAGTCTACGGGCTTCCTGTGCTGCCTGCTTCGTGCTTACGTTACCAACTTGGCATTTTATGAATTTTTTTAGGAATCTAGATCTAAGGGTAGAACTTACAGAAGGGCAGAAAATAGAGGGGTGGGGCGGTCTGCAGCAGGTTAGGGATTAAATAGCAGTGAATACTCTCCCTTCTGGGATGCTGCAAAGAAATGTTACAACACAATGTGAGAGATTCGTTAGGAGTTCTAGACTTTAAGAGAAAAGAAGGAGCATTGCTCATGCTCCCTCATCTTTGTAAAATATCCAGCTGCAGACCCCACTGCTGCTCCCTGTAGTTCGCACATTATCAGGAATCACAGGGGAGTGTACTTGGGAGCTTGGCTGCAGACTGAAATTCAAGTCACTTGAATGTCTTGTGTGTGCCTGCTTGCTTCCTCGTAGTTGGGGTGCCAGAGACCGACATAGCCGGCTGTTCCTCAGAGGCCTTTGACTTCCTTAAGGAAGAAGGGAGTGATGAGGTGATGACCCCCAGTCGACCCCGGACCACGGAAGACCTCTTTGCAGCTATTCACAGGTATCTGCAACTCCTCGTATTTTCATGTACTTTATGAGTCCCCCTTTCCAAATGGTTCCTCAGATTAGTTTTTGTTTGTTGAGGTTTCTTCTGTCACCCAATTAGATTTCATTCACTTGATTATTGATCATTTTTTTTTGTGTGTTTCTACATTTGTATTTCCTCTGACCCTAATTTCTGTTTTACTTTGTTCCACTGATTTTTATGATGATGCGGGGAACGGAGGCGCCATGTGATACCTTCTGGTCAACGCTGCTCTTGCTGGCAAGAGACGCAGTGTTTCAAGCCCTCTTTCTAAGAGTGCTTTATTTTATCATTATTATCATTGTTGTTATTTTCATTTTACAGCAAAACGAGGATGTTATAGTATAATTTCTTTGGCTACTTAACTGTTGCAATGAGAGTACATCTTTTTTAAGCAGGAGCAAAAGGAATTAAATTTGCTTGTTACTATATACTGCTAGTGCCATCTACTGGCATCAGAAATTATTGGCTTTTAAAAAATAAAATACATTTCTCAAAATAACTGCCAGACTGTTAAGAGTTTTTACATGTGGTCACCTTGAAGAGTAAATATGATTTAACACTGAAGTTTTATGCATTGCCTCATTTTTCTGGTTGTAAATAGACAAGTACTCTCACAACAGTGTCATTGTAAAAATTGATAAGATTGTGTGTGTGCAAGTGTTTTAAGCCATAATTCTATATAAAACCTTCACTTCCTTCCAGACTTCTTTAACCACAGTATTTTCACATAACTCTTATGAATGCCCTTATGCTTTCAAGGCCTTATGTTGCCCTGAACCAAGGTCCCTTTCTTCCCTCCTACAACAAAAAATCCTGTAAAATTATTGACTGTGTGAAAAACCCTGTGTCGGGACTGTTTTCCCAGTTCTTGGAATTTAACTGAAAAAACTGTTGCATGAGATGAAAAGCACAGAGCTGTCACTGCAATTCCTTATGCAACATATAGGCATCAAACTTGGAGTGGAGGGAACCAAGCTGGGAGATTAAGGTATTATTAGTCAAGAAATATGTCCTTTACTTCTTGGCCCTACTATTGGTAAAATATCCCCAAGGGCCCCAAAGACTGCTCGTTTCACATGGTCTGACTCGTCTCTTTGATCTCATTAGAAATAAAGAGGTAGCTAGTTATCAAGTTGTTTCTCAAAACAGGGAAATGAAAACCACGCTGCGTCCTTTGAAACCAACTTTGGTGACATTTCGAGAGGGTTTACACAGCTGTTTCTAACTCTAACCATGCTAGACACACAATAAGCACTTAATAAATATTTTCTGAATAAAATGAAACCAATTGGTATTTAACTGTTGGGAAATTCTTCCAAGACTCGACGTCTTTCATTTAGTATGGAATGCACTGGGTTGCTAAACACGCAGGCATATGTATTTATAATAGCAGTCCACAGAGAAGATGTGTTGCCTGGTTGTTCTGTGTACTACATACTGGCCTCAGCCAAATTGTTACATGCTTTGCCTAAAAATGTGCCGAAGACCTCTTCTATATTTTGTTTTGGCAACCTTCTCAAGGCACTGAAAACTGTGTGGTTTCTCCTACTAGGGAGTTATATCTACTGCAGATGTAGAAATCAGTGGTCTGTATTATTGTGTGTACGCATGATAGCAGGAGAGGCTGAGTAGGGTAGGATTGCAAAGAGAGAGCAAGGACACATGTTTCTTATTTTAGCATTGATAACATATCAGCAGGCATTATAAAAACTCCATCTAAAGTTTGTGATTTTTAGGGCTTTATTTTATATCCCCTTCAGTACCTAAGCTAATAATTTAAAATAAAGAATATCTAAAGTGAAACACAGCTTTCAAATTTTGTAATGCAAATTACTTCACTTCAGATTTGGAGCCAGATGGAAAATGTAGAACACCAATTGAGGTGTGAAGTTTTTATATTTATTGAAGTAATTAGTTTTCAAGCCAGTGTTAACTATTTAAGCACTTTTTATAGCCATCTTTTGAAAAAATACACAATACACACAGAATATATATATAGATAGATAGATAAGATAGATATGTACAAGTATATGGGTGTGTAGATATGCATACATACATACATGCAGAGAATTCAAATGTTTAGATTTAATTCTCATTGTAGGGGGCAGCTGCTCTTGAAAAATGATTATGTTTTGCACACCCTCTCCATTGAAAAGCCAAACAAAAATTTATATCACGAACCAATATGTGCAAAAGTGAGATGAGCTTTTGGGGAGCAGCCAGTGTAAATTGTGAAGCCATGTGCCGTAAGTGGAAAGATACTCCACCAGGTCCTAGTTTTTGTAGTCAGCTGTGTGACTTTACTCTTTAGATGTTAGTTACCTTCTCTGGCCAGACCTAACCGTCTAAAGTCTTTTCCAGCTCTAAAATTCTGAGATGTTATTATTTCTATGGTTTCTCTCACTCATTAACTGCATAAACTGCTTTTATTGACAGCTGAGCAGGACAACTGAACCAAAATATCATAGGCCAGGCTGTGCAGTCCGAAAAAGGCTGGTGCCACCTCACGTCCGGTTACCCTTCAGCCTCCGAATTGGGTCCTTATCACTTCCTGTCTTCCACTTTGATGGCTTATTTTGGGCCAGAGGCATGGAGAGCACCAAGCCCAGGACAGCCATCATGGTACTTCCTGCCCTGTGCCTTGCTTTGCAGCCATGTACAAACAGCACTGAAGCCTGACCTGGTGGCAGGAAGGGAGAATTATATTTCCCTAAATGACACTCAGAAGTTTTTTAAGTACCTACTCTGCGCCTGACACTTTATGGCTGTCATTGCATTCATCTTTATTCATAAACTGAGCTGTGTACTGTTTTTCCCCCTTTCCAGATAGGAAACAGGATCAGAAACTTGAAGTTGCCCAAGGTAACAGAGCAAAGATACTTTAGCAGTGGGATTTAACCCAGGTCTACATGACTGCAGGGTTTCTTTATCATATCGAATCCTCACAAACCTGTGAAGTTGTATCGTCATCCCCATTTTACAAGTATGAAAACTTGTAGGTGCAGTATAGATGAGTAACTGGTCCAAGGAGACACTGCTAGAAGTTAGTAGTGCTCAGATTCAACTCTTAACCTGTATGTACAGGCAGTATCCCCTCAGCCTTCCCCTGCTGCATATCCTGGAAGTTTACAGCAGAAAAAGAGATACACCCACATGTTTATTTTACTAAATGTACCAAGTTTCCTCCAAGCCAGTCCCCCTGTGTGTCGCTAAGAGACTCCTTGCAAACTGAGTTGTTATTACGAAAAGGCCAGCGAGGGGCCGCTTGGCTCATTGGCTTCATTATCTCTGATTTGCTCTCGGCAGAAAACACATTGAACAGGGAGGTTCTTAGAGCCTAAGGACAAGAAATACCCCCAGGAAACATTTTACTTTCCAAGAAGACCCCCCCCCCCTTTCACACGGGGCTCACATCCCTCCCATTTTGTTGATCAGCTCACGGTTCTCTGGCATCAGTCAGGAAACGAGGCCTGGTGTGGAAGGTTCACTCTTGTTTTCTGGGGACTTCCAGGAGTCGACATATGGTCCAGTAAGAGCAACGGAAGACTGGTTTTACGTCGGACTCTAGAATGACTGAGAATGGAAAGTTGTAGAGTTGTCCTAGAACCTATCTCCGTAGAGGGGGTATTCTGGGAGTTGGCACATCTCTTAGGCTTGTTCACGTACCAGCACCAAGTGAGAAAAGGAAAAGGAGAAAGAAAGGGTGGCCGGTACTGTGAAACGCACTCAGAATCAGTCCAGTAGAGGTTAATGACATTCTAAAAATGGCAGTTATTAAAAATTTTAGAAATAGTTCTACCAAAGGAAGTTAAAATGTTGTGTGAAATATGTTTCAGAATGATCCAGTGAGGGTGGAGATAAAAGAAGGGTGGCCATAAGTTAATAATTATCATAGCTGGCTCATGGGCACACATGGTAATACAAGGAGCTATTCTTTTTGCCTGGGTGTTTGGAAGTTTACATAGTAAACATAATAGATGGTGACCTAAACATGCAGTGAGCGAAGCAGGGTAGTCGTGGCTGATATCCAAGGGCCCACTGGGAATTAACCTTTCTCTTAATGTTATTAAATCTCAGATCCAAGAGGAAAGTCCTTGGCCGTAAAGATTCAGATGACGATCATACCCGAAACCATTCTCCGTCCCCACCAGTGACACCCACTGGTGCTGCCCCCAGCCTGGCCTCCCCAAAGCAAGTGGGATCCATCCAGAGAAGTGTCCGTAAGAGCAGCACCAGCAGTGACAACTTCAAAGCTCTGCTGCTGAAAAAGGGGAGTCGATCAGACACCAGTGCCCGCATGTCCGCGGCCGAGATGCTCAAGAACACAGACCCTAGATTCCAGAGGTCAAGGTCGGAGCCCTCGCCAGACACTCCCGACAGCCCGTCCAGCTGCTCCCCGAGCAAGAGCAGAAGGGCCCAGGAGGAGTGGGCCAAGAACGAAGGCTTGATGCCTCGGAGCCTGTCCTTTTCCGGCCCCAGGTATGGCCGCAGCCGGACGCCGCCGTCTGCCGCCAGCAGCAGGTACAGCATGAGGAACCGGATCCAGAGCAGCCCCATGACCGTCATCTCGGAAGGCGAAGGGGAAGCCATGGAGCCTGTGGACAACAGGGCTCGCCGGGCCCTGGGTGCTGCAAGGGGGTGTTCACTGGAGGGACTGGCAGGGGAGAAATCAGATGAGGGCCCCCTGGTGTGTGGCACGGAGCCCGCTGCCTTGCTGCAAGCTCAGGCCGCTGACCCCAGCGATGGGACCTCCAGGGCTGAGGGCAGGGAGCCATTGGAACAGTGCAGAGGCCCTCTGAGGGGTGAAAGTTAGGGACAAGAAAGGGAATCCCCAAGGTGACGTGGGGGAGATGCACGACACATCACTTGGAAGCCTGAGGGTCCCTTTTCCTGCTGTGCCCATGGAGCCCACTCAGGATTTGTGCTGTGGGCCCAGGTACTGCCAGCCCTGCAGTGGAAGAGGGACTCACTTGGCACTCGCCCTGTGGCTTAAAAGCAAGTAGAAGCTTAACTTCTGAAAGTGCTTCCTGGGGAAGATTTTTGTTTGTTTCTTTTTGCTAAATTGCTAGGGGGGTGCGGACAGGTGTGTGTATGTGTGTGTGCATTTTGAACACTTTTTATGTTAAAAAAATACACACACACAACATGTACAGAAATAGGAGAAAAAAAAGTTAAGTTAGGTGGAGTAATGGAGGCTTCTGGACTAGGTGGTAATTGCTTTAAAAGTATGTTGATGGAAATCAGTGAGTTCCAGAAGACACAGGACCATTACTCTAAGAAGAGGTGGTCCATTCGCTGGTTCTGAGTGCACAGAACACGTGGGTATATGCACAGGTGTGCTTGGGAGGTGAGCCAGGTCGTGGGTAACCCCAAAAGTTGGGAAAGGGCTAAGTGACTAATTGGTTCAGGTACTTTTTTCTGGGGGAAAAAAGGCTTTTCTTTTCTTGTTTTTTTTTTTTTTTTTTTTTTTTTTTTTGTAAAAATGACAAACGTGGAAGTGGCAATGCTATTAACTGGGAACCTGCTGCTGTGCAGCCACAGACACACCATTTTTAGCCTGGTTTTTAGACATGTGGGTGATTTTTTAAATGAATTTTCTCCTTGAGTAGCAGCGTAGACCTTCTTTGAGAACTGAGATGGTGCTGTGCACACCCAGGGAGGGTAAGCCAGAGGAGAGAAGGGATGAGGAGTGAGTGATACACTGCTGGGATTTGTTTCCTGTTTATTAAATAAAATTATTTTTCAGAAATAAATTTGAAAACTTGCACTACAGAACTGTGGGTGGAGCTTTTCCTTTTACAACCATTTTTACCAGAGTTTAAACTTCCATTTGGCAATTTCTTATCACTTGAAGCGTCAACATTTGCTAACTTTTGGATATCTTTTTGGTTACACCAAAGAAAAAGTTACGACTATTTTTCCTTGGACTGACTGCAGTATCATGTCCTCATTTAGAAAGGTTTATCAAAAGCTATTACATAATATCTTACTTTGAAGAAAATGCTGAATAGCTCTTATTAGTCAAATAAACTGATAAAAATTGGCAAGGCTTCGCTATTAATGAGCCCTGGGAAATGAGTTTTCAGATTAAAAAGATTTTTTGCATCATTTGGTTTATGTGTTTTTATATTTTTTATAAATAATTGTTAGGTAATTACCTTCTAATCTTCTCTAGTTAGAATTGTAACACTTTTAGACATGGGAAAAAGTGTGTGTCAAGTATTTATTTTTATGTCATCTTCTTGTGACCCCTTCCCCCACTTCCTCCCAACTGCCGTGTACTTGATTTATTGGTTAAATAAAATCAGAATCTTGTCTTCTTCCTTAGAGGGACCTAAAATGACAATACTGAGGTCCTTGGATTAAATACCATGCAGCTGCCTGTTGTCACCTTTTCTGGCATGAAAATATCACCTAACAGTTTACATACGCCAAATCATTGCAAGGTTTATGCAGTAAAACTTCAGGTACCCATTTTAGACACATCTTTGAGACAAAAATAAAACTAAAGTATTAAGGCTCCTTCCATTCTCTGAAGAAAACAAAACACTTTTTTCACACAACCAGAAATCAAGACCTGACATTCGGCCAAAGGCAAAGGACTTTTGGAGTAATTGCCTACTACATTGGGCACAAGGATTTTTTTCTTCTAAATTTTAGAAAAGGGACGTTGGTTTTTGAATATGAAATCTTCTCATAGCTACCTAAAAAATGATTAGAATGTACATGATATCAGACAACTTTAACTTAATATGCAAATCATGTATGTTGAAGGTAAAAGTAAGTAACATCAAAACTAATTATAAAACTTTTTTAAAAAACATTTTTAAAGGAAAAATATATTAGGTTCTTAAATTTGCTTTGAATAAAACAATTGTAAGTATCTGAAACTTATTTCTTTTTGTTTGTACATGCATATTTAAATAATGACGTAGGTTGTCGCGTCCAGTGCAACACAGGCAGTGAGAGAACGAGAAGGGGCGGCGAAGGGTTAAGAAAGAAACAGAAATCAAGAAAGTTTTGAAACGGGCCAAGGGTCTCCTAGCCTCAAAGTACTGAGAGCCCCGAATCGGGCCACCTTGTGGCTTTTATTGAGGCACATACAAGGAAGTAGCATTGTTTTTACTACGTCTGTGAGTCTCATCCATCATACCAGAAAACTGGTTCAAACCAATCACCCTTGCCTGTCGAAAGTCCCATGATGTATAAATAATTATTGTTTGTACCTCCCCAGGGGACAACACCTTTATGTTGAAAACTTACTGAGATGGAGAACTGATGTTATCACATCTAGAATCACTTCCCAAGCAGGTTGTGGGAAGGGATACAGCCATAGAGGCAGAAGCTCTCCTTAGGTGGGGGAAGGTGGGGGGTTGTGCCCACCTCTGTCAACCCCGTGAGTTCTCCTGGTGGTCACCACACGACTGTGCCTGTCTTAGGTTGTTCCTTTCTTGAGGAATCTTACCCATCATTGGCTAGCCAGCCATCCTTTGGGGCCAAACAAGGAGATGGCATAAAGGTGAAGCAATGTCCCTGAAAGGAACAGTCTCACAAGACTCTTCTTTCTTTTTAGGGGTAGGCACAAGGGGACAGACCGGCATGCTGCTGTGTGACAATAGTAGGTCTCCTTGTACAGAGCTGTTGCATTCTTTGCTGGATGCAAACAGAACGGCAGCGAAGACCAGAAGGTGCTTGTGGGAGATGGGACCCAACAGAGAGGAGATAGAACATCCCAGATATTGTGCATGGTGCCATCTAAAAGGACATAGGAAAAAACAACTCTAAATGATGTCCAATGGGCTTTTTAATAAAATGCAAATAATGCATTGACTGATTATTCAGATGATGTGACATGTGGAGAGATGCATGAACTTTTCCCAGGCATGGATGAAGTACAGGGAACAAGCATCTAGACTCGTTCTTGAACCATATGGCATCTTTAGCTTTGTCACTCTGTTCTTCTGTGGGGGGCTAGCTACTGTTAACAGATCATAATCATATTTAAAAATTTAACGAGGGTAGACTTGATCCTTTTTGCAGAAAAATTGCAGATTTTTTTTCTTGAAGCTGTCTTTCAGTGTCAGCCCTGAGTGAGCGTGTAATGCAGCTGCTGTCCATTTTCAGCTTGCACCCACATAGTAAGCCAACTCATCCATAAACCTAGTTCAGGCTTTTCCCTCTTCAGCTGATCATACGGGTCCTCCAAACAACCATAGGGTGATGACATGTGGTTTGGGCCCCCTGCTCTTTCAGCTTGCTTATATGTACTCTGCTCGTGACTGCGCCTGGAGATACATTTCCATCTTGGGATGGACCGCTACTGGTCTTACCACGGTTACGACTTGGTTCTGACAGGTCCTAGTTAAGAAGAGCAGTTCTTGAATATATCATCCCTCGGTGTCTTATGGTTCCATCTTTACCAGAGCTCAGTAGTATACTAGAAGCTGTTTTTCTAAAAGCATGTAATTCTCTCCCAGGGACCTGCATTGTGATTTTTCCCATTGAGTCCTGTCATGAATTCCACACTGCAGTGTTTTTTTTTTAACCAGTGACACCTGTAATACCATAGGGTCTGCCAGATCACATTGTCCACGTTGCTAATTCCTTCATATCTGTCACTTCTGGGCCTGTTTCTAGTGATTGTTTCACTTCTCCCACCCCCTTATTGTGGGCCATATTTTTCTAGTAAATTTTTATTGGATGTTGGGAATTGTGATTGTTAGGTTGTTTGTTATGGTGTATTCCTTCAAATAGTATTGGGCTTTCTTCTGGTGCACAGCCAAGTTTCTTGGAATTAGTTTGGTCCTCTCAAGGCTTGCTTTTAAGTTTTGTTATGGGAGGTCCAGAGAAGCTTTTGGCTTACAAACAATTCAGCCTCACTCCTAAGGCAATACCCTTTTTTTTTAAAAAAGATTTTATTGGGGAAGGGGAACAGGACTTTATTGGGGAACAGTGTGTACTTCCAGGGCTTTTTCCAAGTCAAGTTGTCCTTTCAATCTTAGTTGTCGAGGGTGCCGTTCAGCTTCAAATTGTTGTCCTTTCAGTCTTAGTTGTGGAGGGCGCAGCTCAGCTCCAGGTCCAGTTGACGTTTTCTAGTTGCAGGGGGCACAGCCCACCATCCCTTGTGGGAGTCGAACCGGCAACCTTGTGGTTGAGAGGACACGCTCTAACCAACTGAGCCATCCGGGAGCTCAGCAGCTCATCTCAAGGTGCCGTGTTCAATCTTAGTTACAGGGGGCGCAGCCCACCATCCCTTGTGGGAGTCGAGGAATCGAACCAGCAACCTTGTGGTTGAGAGTCCACTGGCCCGTGTGGAAATCAAACTGGCAGCCTTCGGTGTTAGGAGCACGGAGCTCCAACCACCTGAGCCACCGGGCCAGCCAAGGAAGGCAATACTGTTTTGAGGGTTCTACCTGATGCCCCATGCATTGTGGGTTAGTTCCACTCTTGCCAATGGCAACAGAAGCTATTCCAAGTCCCATATAAGATCTGTGACTCATTTGTTCTACTACTTTACAGTTGTTCATTTCTTGGCTTGGGTCGTTTCTGACACCTTCACAGATAAGTGCTCAGCCAAGGACTCAAGGAGACTCACTAGATCTATAGAGCTCTCTGTGTATGTTTCTTCCTCCTTTCTTTTATGTTGTGCAACAAAGTCTACCCACCTTGATCTCCTCTAACATTGATTTCTGTCTTTTCAACTCAGTGACACCAATGGTCTCTGTTTTGCTTTCCCCTCCCTGCTTTGCTGCCTAGAAACTGGCTCCAAACCATACGCTTGAACAATCATTGAATTCGCCTTTTTTCCTTTCAATGTCTGGTTCCTGTTTTCCCATCATGGCCAGCAGTGCGTTCCTCTGCACCACTTTGCCATTCCAAAGCTTTAATAATTCGACAGCCTTCTTGTGCTAGGTGCTGTCTATGTACTGTCTATCCACCAGGGACGGGGGCCTCATAACCAGCCAGGCAGTGAGCGACCCAATCTCAAAGTGTTGTCTGCTGCCCATGATCTTGGGTCACTCTGATCCCCCTTGTGCTAATTTGATGCAGAGATACAGTTAGGAGCATAAAATATGTGTAGCAAAGTAGTACCTCTGGAAGGAAAAGGGAAAAGCAGGATTTAGGTTGGTGGGGGGAAGGGAGGCTGTCAACTGCATTCTGCATTACAGATCTGATAAGGTCTCTGCCAGCCCACTAGGGAGCTCCAGAGCAGACACTATTTATTAGAATGGTCCTGAGTCAGGCAGAAATCACTGGGTCCTTGTTCTACTACCTCGCTTAGTCTTTGGTTGGAAGATGCTAGGAAAAAGCGTGCTGTCAGCTCCCATGGCTTCGCTCAGTTATAGGCTATGTACACCCCTGAGAATAGTGTGTCCTTATCTTGAAGTCTGCAGTGGACCCTGAAGAAAGTGACAGCTGGAGACATCAACTAACCACACCTCTCAGAGCTGGGCAGCTAGTCCTTTCTTAAAGCTGGATCTGAGTGGCACAGCCCCATGTGTTTTCCTGTCACGGCTCCAAATCCCAGAGAAGAAATGAGTGCACTTTGGCCACAGTAACAAGTGAGTACCAGAAACCATCAATGCCAACTTCGCGTCATTAACCTCGCCTCTAAACCAGGCTCCTAGATGCAGCTAATCTGCCGCGTCCTCACTCTGGTAACCACACCTCCATAACCGAAGCTCAAAATCAGTGCCTAAGTGCTTCTGAATGTCCCCTCATCCTTGAAGTCTATGCTTCCTAGGCCCTGTGCACAGTCAGCAGTTTTCTTTGTCCAGGAAGATTGTGACAGCGCTTGCTGTCACAGTACATGCAGCTTTTTGTTCCGGGTGCTGAACATGGCCTCTTCCTCTGACGTTGTCACCTCCACCCAGGATTCTCCCCTCTTCCCCCCGCCCTCCCCCCAGGCTATCATCTGACTGGCTCCTCAGTATTCAAGTTGCAAAAGCTTTTCCACAGAGAGGCCTTGCCTGACCCTCCCTACATGACGTGCTCCAACCACACTGCCGCATCACACTCCACCCCACTGCCCCATTTCATTTGGACTCTCTCATTCTCTAGAATGGAAACACTGTGACGTTATCTGTCCTGCTCAGTGCTGTCTTCTCAGCTGGAAGGTGGATACATAGAAGAGTGAAAGACATTGGCTTTGACTAGAGAGCATTTCCACTCACCACCATATCCCAGCCCCCAGAACATGACTTACTGTAGAATAAATGACATTTCAGTGAAATGTTTAGGGGGAAAACAAGATCTTTGGGGAGTTTAAGTGATGACTAGAAAGGAATGGATGAATGTACTGAATTTAAATCAATTGTTTCCAGATTTTTAAGAACATGATTTTATGAAAAATTGACACACAGACAAATGTGTATGGCTCTGTAGAAAGCACAGAGGTGGGTGAGGCTGCCCAGCTTAATTGTGTCATGGTCCATGAGATGCCTCCTTATAACCTAGAGCTCCAAGGAAGCCCTTGGACAATTTTTTCCAGAGAAATTGGATAATCAAGGCACGGGAATTACTGTCCTATATACAGGTCTAGGTGGAATTGCGATGTGATTTTGGGGGGTGGAAGATAGGCAGACTCTGAGCCTGTTGGTAAGCAGAGTGATTGGAGCATGTAGAGAGGGAGAGCTTGGAGAGGAGCGAAAAGAAGGGGAGGGGAGGAGAAAGGAGAGGAGCGGACAGGAGCAAATGGATGGAGCAAGAATTAGACTCTACAGGAAAGGTGGAAGGTTTAGCCTTAGATGTGACTTTCCCAGAGGAAAGAGAAGAAAAATCTCAAAAGAATTGTGGACATGAGGGATATTTTGTAATCAGTGCCGGCCACATAATTAAAATAACTGATTCGATGCCATGAGAAATACTCTCTGGATCAATTTAAGGCTGAACAATGTTTTAGTTTATGATTTATGGGAGAGGAGGGGAAAATGGGATGTCCTGGACTGGAAAAGTACAAAATTGATTGTTTCATTGAACATGTTTCATATTACAACTAAATCTTGGTAACTAGAAATATACTTCTGTCATTTAAAATAGGATATATTGCATAAGAGATGCTTTTTTATCTAGGACTATCGGGGAAGTGTTAGCAAGATTTACCTCATACTAATGAGGCTAGTTCTGTGAACTTTGATCAGGAGGACTAGAAGTGATCCTCCCATTGGTAACGGTAAATGAGCTAAAAAGGAAATTTAATGTCTTTTTCACAAGAATAGAAATGCAAAGAATCAATAAATAATGCAAGCAGATACCTTTGAAAAATAATTGCCTGGGATTTTAAAATTTATATCCATAATTCCAAATCCAGAAATCTAGTTTGTTGTGTATAGAAAATTACCGTCTGAAAGGTACCCTTGAAGTCATAATAGTGTTGATCATGCATGTATGATATGCAAGAACCCCTCCATACGGCCCGAGCCCAGCAGGGCGCAGTGGTTAACAGCATGGACCCAGGAGTCAGGCTGCCTGGGCTCGAATCAGACTCTGTCCTTAGTTTTATCTAGGGCAAGTGACCTTACATCTCGGCCTCCCTGTCCTCATCTGTAAAATGGAGATGATACAATGTGGCACATAGATTTATTTGAGGGTTGAATGTGGTAATTCAGGGGAGGCACTTAGAATGGTGCGCCCAGAAGGCAGTCCATGTTAGTGATGGAAACCATTAACTGTAGGTATGTTAGTTCATTGTATCCAGGTTAGGGAGACGAATTTTAAGAGATACTGTATAATGTTGGGGTTGAAGCGAACTTAATCATCATCTGGCCCCATCCTCTCATCCATTGGATATTCAAATCTAAGTGATCACGTGGTCCCTGCCTAAATGACAGGAACGGGATGTGTCATTCATCAGCAGTTTTAATTGCTGGGAAGTTACTGAGCTCCAAACTACTTTTCTCTGTCTCTCCTACAGCCGTCATCCTGTAGGGGCCCACGGTAAAGCTAATGTCCCTTCCCACGACAGGCTTCCAGGTATCTGAATGTGACTTTATCTTCTTCAAGACAAGTTTTACCACCTAATTAGGTGAGAATTTCAACTTCCTTGATTTTGCAGCAACCCACTCTTTCAATAACCAGTCATTTTTATATGACCTTCAGAAATACTATATGAAATAATTTTATAATTCAAGTGAATTTTAAGACTACATGTTTGTATACATTTCTTCAGGAAAAAAAAATGCCTTTATTGAGTATCAAAATAGAAGTTCCTAATTTCATAAATGTATTCTTTGTCATGAAATATCAACACTCTGGAGACTCTCAGAATTTGTGTGTGTGTGTGTATGTGTGTGTGTGTGCGCGCGCGCGCGCTCGCGCAGATGGGGAAGAGGACTCAACAGAGACTGTACCCGTGGCAGCCGCGTCAGTTTGAATTTTGCGTGAACTTCACCTCTCCAGGCCTGACCGCCTAGTAGTTCCACACAAGATAAATCTTTAACATTTTTATTGATAACAGCTAAAGGGGATAACATCCACCTGACACAAATCCAAGTAGAAAATAGCAACAGGACTGTGATACAGTGAAGAAGGGGAAGTAACATGGGATTTCCCTGGAGCTTCATAGAATTCAAGGCCACCAAGATTATGGCCAATTTACATGTTTATTATAGCGCCCTGTTCTATGTGTATCTAGATAAAGCTTCGAGCATTAAAAAGGCACATTGGAAAAGGCTCACTTCATAATCGTACTCTCAGGTAGAAGATGCTAGACATACATTTTACTTATAGGGAGTGTTGATGTCTGTATTAAACAGAAGTTTAGACCCTCGCGATGCCACCTCCTTTCATTTTCTCATTCATTCTCTTCGGAGGGTTCATTTTTCTGAATCAACCACACTTCATTATTTTGATTAACCACGTTGAAAGGACTGTTGTAGCTTGCAGTGTAGTAAACCTTTTCATCGAACACTTTTCCTTCTTCCCTCAAAATACTTGCTAATGTCAAAAGTTGTTCTTGATTCTTTTGGGCACTAGAGAATCCTTCGAAAGACCTAGAGAGGAGAAAGTACATAACCAGGAATGGTTTTATTACCGATGCTGATGTCAGTCTGAAGAGAAAAGCAGGAGCAGAGACAACAAAGCTGGATAACATGCACGCTCAGCGCTCTTCCCTCTTGGGCCCTGAAGCAGCATCCTTTCCTCTGGTTCCCCGTCTCAATGTGACCTCTGCATACTGAGGAGAGCCAGGAGGAGGCAGACGGCCCAGCTGTTGGCAGGCAGCTTTGGACTTTACACCATCTTGTGCTCTAACTCTGTGCTTCTCAAACTTGAATGTACGTATGAGTCCCCTGGGAATCTAGCTAACATGCAGATTCAGGTCTGGGGTGAGGCCCGAGAGTCTGTATGTCTAACAATATGATGCTGCTGCTGCTGCCGGTCACAGGACAACACTGAAACCCCCTTCGAAGCCTCCTTTCCAGACTTTCAATTTTCTATGGAACATTTCCCCTTTCGTCCTCTTCTTGGGAAGAGTGAGGCACTCACTTACAGATGCATATGATCTAGTTTTGACCCTATGAATTTATAGTCTGAATTAAGAGACAAACATTTCGGCCACTCTCTCTATACAGCCTGGGAAGAGATTTAACGGAGACAGGATCAAAATGTTTAGGAACACTGAGGATATGATTAAGGGTGTCCTCTGAGTTGGGTCTGGGATGGAGGGTGGTTTTGCAGGGCAGAGGAAGGGGAGGGATAAGAAAAAGAACAGAAGTCCAAAAATGTGAAGCATTTTCATAGTGAGGCACAAAATGAGTTCAGGAAGGTGAGTCAGAACCAGAAGGAAGAACCTTGTATAGTGACTAAAGACCTTTTCAGATTCTCAAAATATCTCAAAAGGATGTTGAGCAGAAAAGAATTTGATCAGATCTGAGTGAGACAGATGAAAAATAGATCGGAGGGCAGGATCTAATTAGGATGTTTGCTATGGGATGGAGAAGAAAAGACAGTCAAAAGATTTAAATTAAAAGTAGGAAAAGAGGATAAAAGTTTAAACATAGATTTTGAAGAATATAAACAAAAATATCCTGAGATTAAATCATGACAGGACAGAGACTTAGCTGAGTTGCCAACATGTAAACACGATGACTTTGATTTTGAAGGTTAAGAATAGGAAACACAGAAAAACAACAATATTCCTAATACGTTTTCTTTAGCATAAGTTTTATTATAATGTACCAATGGGAAAGGTCAGTCCTAGTCTTCTTCCGATAAGATATAAGCTCTTAAGAGTACAAACCATATCGATTTTATTCAACAGTGTCTGTCAGGTGCTTAGAATCATTCTTGGCATGCAGTTTCTTTTAAATCCTTGCTGAATAAGTGTAGGAATCTATGTGCACACATGTATATAAAACATAACGTTGAAGACAAATGGATAAAACTGTTCTATAATTTTCAGCATGTTCACTGATAATGATAATTCTGAACCATGTGTTAAGAAATATTTGTCTCCCAAGTTCATTATTTATTTCCTTAATAACAGTCAGCTCTTGGTATGTTCTACTCAAAGGGAATTTGTTTTCAGATCACACTTCTTCCTTGAAATCAAATCTTGAAGTCCCTAATTAGAAATCATCTTTTGTTCTCTGAATACATACTGTTCTATAATAATCGATCCACATCTTTATTCAATACACAAACACATTGAGCCTCCACATACACACACCTGCCCTGCTTGGAGCTGAAGGATATGGACAGAGTAATATGTTGCTGTATTCTTGAAGAAGCAACGGTCTATAAATAGGTGATCATAATTTAGAATAACAGAAGGACAGAGTGGCTAGCTGATTGGAGAAATCATGGAGGGCATCACAGATGAAGTGCCATTCAATCTAAGTCCCGAAGGATAAAAGTGGGCTCTCCAAGAAGAGAAGACAAAGCTACAAGTCATAATATATTCACGTTCTAAGTATATTATGTACATTAACTCATTTAATCTTCATGGCAACCCTATGAGATAAGTAGGCACTACTATTATACACTTTTCCCAAATAAAGAGGTTTTGGCAAGGAATGTCTGAGTAACTTGCCTGATGTCAAAGGTAAAGAGATTTGGAAGAACATGGCTGCTCAGCTAAGGGTGGGAAAGTCAGTGGGGGAAACAGTCGGGTCACATTATAAAATGCATTGTGTACAATGTGAATAATCTGAACGTCACCCTAAAGCAAGAGGAAACCAACAGAGATTTTTAAATGGAGTAACAGGTTGGGGGGTTTGTTGCTCTTGTTGTAAGAAATATCATGAGTTCCTGTGTGGAGCAAGAGAGGAAGAAACTGGTGGGTAGAGAGAATAGTTGGGAGGCTACTGACGTGGAATAGTCAAGATACGAGGCCCACAGACCCACGAACATCTGCTGAATGTCAGGCACTGTACCCAACCATGGGTTACACAGGATGACTTAGTGTGGTCCCCGTAAGATGAAGACCTGAGTTGTAACCACAGGGATGGAGGGAAGGGAACAGAATCATGATCATTTCTGAGGGGAATGGGCCGGATCTGGAGACCAGCTGTCAGGCAAGAGTGCGGATGCCAGCCATGGAGGTCCTCGCTGGGGGGCTTTCTGGCTGACGAGGCCCTTTCCTGAGGCGCTGTAAGATCACTGCCCAGATAAAAGGAGATTTGGGGGAAGGCTCATTTTTTAGAGCTGTTGTGTTTGGTCTCCACCATCAGCCCACACGGAAATGTCCAACAAAATAGGGAAAACAGGCTGGAGACACTAAATTTGAGAGTCATTAGTTATAAGCATTTGAAACATGGTGAGCAGATTGTGCAGCACAAATCTGCTATGACACAAGGGTCGATAACAGGCATCAATACCAGCGATGCCTGGGGGGGAAGTGGGTGAGGAGCCAGTCGGGGGAGAGAAGCAGGAGGAGAGGAATGACAAGAGGGACATTCTGAGAGTGAGAGGAGGGACCACTATCAAAGGAACACATTGGTCAACACGCGAAGGCTGCAGGGGTCACAGGGGAAACGACTGCTATCATGTGACAAGTGCAAGGGCACAGCTGAGGGTGGCAGGAGCAGTTCCAAGGAGATGGTGCAGGCTGCACTGGACTGTGTGGCTTGAGGAGTACGTGAGAGTTATGGAAGCAGAGACAGAGATAGATTTTCTAATAGTTGGGTGGTGACAAGAGGGAGAGAAAAGTAATAGAGGGACTCCAGTATAAGACTATTATCGTGTACTGTGTGTGTTTTTAAAATTTCAACAGAGAGAATTTAACATAAGGAATGAGTTAAACAGGTACTAAAAAGAAACCAGTAAACTAACAAGAGGCAATAATGGCAGGAAACAGCAGCCATTCCTTGGGATGGGGACAAAAGGGAGAGTTTGGGTTATCAGAACCGAGAAGGTGGGAGGAGGGCTACCATGCATGGCGTGTTAAGGTGTTTTTGTTCAGGCTTAACTAAATGGCAGGTGAGGGCAGTCTTATGCTTTGGGGGGGAATGATTTCCATTGTGTCTGATTTGTGGAAGGTATGCAACAGGCTCTGCATTAAATGAATTGATTATATCTTGCAACAGACCCTTGGTAACATATAAAGCTGAGCCAACAGGAAAACACCACAAAATGCATTAGACCTGCTTTTATGGAAGGGTGAAAAGCCTACTGAAATTGCATAGGAGCTAAACTGTAAGGGGAGGCAAGTGAAACTAGCAGTTAGCAGGGCTATAAATTATCTACCACTTACCGTACAAACACAGTCATTTCAGCTCTGTCTTCAATGAAGACATCTGACTCTGAAGGCCTGGGTGGATCAGATTGCTGCTCAGAGGGGATGTACAGTGAAATGGTAATGATAGACTCGCTAAAAGGGCCTGAACCCGGCTTCACGTAGCTCGTCACTGGAGCTGTCATCTTTATTTTCATCTCTGTGCCATAAAAATATATATTTAAATACAAAGGAGACCGTGAAAGTAGATGTAGGGTACGTACGACTACTTTTTAAACTTCACCTATTATTTTGTGATCTGAGTTTCTTGATTTACTTTATGCTATTGGCATAAATACTTACCTTTAAGATAATTTTCAGCTTTAAAAAATAAGGCCCAAATGATTCAATTATCCACTGCCTACATTAAACACTTTCTGTACTATTAATATTTTTGGTTACTAACTTCTATAGTTTTAGGGATAGCAGGGAAAATTAGAGATCACATAGTCCAGTCCATTCTTCCTTTTTACAATTAAGAAACTGAGGTCTCATTGACTAAGTGACCTACTAAAATATAAATTGAGTCAGAACCAGAACCAGAAGTTGTCTTGAGACTCTGGGTCTTGTCCTTTGTACTTCCTGCCTCCTGATGTCTCTCACCTTACCGAATTGCCTCAAAGCATCAGCCATGAACAGGACTTAACACTAGTAGTTACAGAGGCCCAGTTCATCCAGCAGAAACACAGACAAGGAGAACAAAGTCTGAAAAGCACTACTCAAAACTATGCTCCTCTAGACGCTGCGAAGGTTCCTGAGCAGAGTGCTTTGCTTTAAACGTAAGTCTTTGAGGAACTGCTTATTTTTCTATTCTAAAGGGCATCTCTTTAATAAGCTAAAACTCAAGAATAAACCAGGGGATTCAATATATATATATATATATATATATAGATAGATAGATGTGTGTGTGTGTGTGTGTGTATAATATACACATACATTATTATATAATTATTATATAATTAAATATATTATTATATAAGTATTATATATACGTATATATATACGTATATATACATATATTAAATTGCCTTCACCTTTCTCATTTTTGCCCTGAATGTAGCTGTTCAGCCTGGTAAAGCCAGTCTGGATGGCGGAATCCCAGTCCATTGACTCAACGGAGGTGCTGACCCACTTGGCTGGTCCATAGTGTCGGATCTCGTAAATTCCGGGCTAAAATGGAACAGATAAAACTTGAGGAAGCAAGCGATTTTTAAAAAGGCAGGACGTGAGATGCAACAGTACAGGTGCCTTGATTTGGGGGCCACTTGGATCGGGCTCCAGGTTCTGGCTTCTTAGGGCGGGGCAGAGCCTCTCGTCCGCGGCACCCATCCTTGAATTAGAGACTCTGGCGCCTTGGACCCACAAGGAGGGTTGGGGGTGGGGGTGGGGGTTGGAGTGGGGGCGGGGGTCAGCTCATTTCCGTTAAGAACAAGCGTCTCTCACGCCCCCTCGGCCCGGAGGGTCCCACAGTGGATTCTGGGAGGTGATCGATTCCTTTTTAATTTTTTTTCCCCTCGCAGAAAAATAGAAGAAATTGAGATGTGGCCAGTACCTAGGCTTATGGCTAACCCAGCGAATTTTCACGTTTGCACAGGAATGGAGAGCTAGGGACTCAGACCATTATACAATTGTACTTTTCACTTAAATCTGTGGGACCCTCGGAGCTCATTGCCTATCAGCTCGTAGACAGCCTCCCCCACCCCCAACCCGCCCACCTCGGCCCGCACCCTGTGCCTCTGCGGAAGGCTCCTACCTGGGGGCCCGCGTCTCCCAGCGCCTTCCAGCTTGGCGTCTCCACAGCTTGGGCCGCCTCGCCCTCGCCTGTCCCGGGCTCTGGCTCCAGCACCTCGGCCATTGGAGACGCCGATGGTCCGGAGGAAGAGCCTAGCGAGCGGCTCCGGGAAGGGGCCGCACTCGGGCCACCGGGGCCGCCCTGCCTGCGTGCGCGCGCCGCGCCTGCCCGCCGAGGTCCCCGAGTCCCCGCCCCGGCGCTGTCGGGTGCCCGCCAGTGCCCCGCGGACGCGCGTCTCGCCTCCCCGCAGTGCGGGAGACCGGAGTCTGCCGGACACCGCCGGGGCCGTGGGCCGGAAGGGGCGCTGCGACCGCGCGCGCCCGGATTCCGACCCTAGTCAGCTGCGGCCGGGCCGCGCCCCCTGGCTGAGTCCCCTCCGCAGGGCTGAGGGCCGGAACCCGGCCTGCAGGGCCCGCTTGGGTCCGGCTTCCTGTGGTGGTCCTTCCAGCCCCCTCGTTTTCCAATTAACAGGCACACAAAGGTGTCTACTGTGGGGCCCCCGGGGTGGAGCAGGACAGGGCTGCTGGCTGGTGGGGTTTCTGGTGTAACCGGTTGGGGAACCTCTCCGGCGGCCCCACCCGCGCTGGGAGTCGGTTCTGCTGACAAGTCTACTCCTGGGACCGGCCTGAGCGCGGGCCTGCACCTCGTGGGCGCACCCAGTTAAAGGCGGGAGGGAGCCTGCTCTCCCCGGGGCAGGGTGGGCACGCACCTGAGGCTCTGAACTTGGTTGTCCTTGCCGGCACAGCTGTGAGCCGAGGGCTCCTTCTGAGCGTTGGTTCCGGGGGCCCAGCAGGGGGCAAGTGGCCTTAAACCTAGAAGGTGACCTAGGGCCCCTTCTCGGAAGAGATGGATGAGGCTACAGTCATGCGCGGAGAGACTCTTGAACTGTCCTAGTTTCTTGACCTCCCCCCTTCCAAATGACCACCAAACCTCTGAGTCATCCTGCCAGGCCTAACTTGCCGGGAGGAGGGGAGCAGAGGGGGAGGGGAGAGGGTTGAGAGAAGGGAGAGACAGGATAGGGACCTCTGTGGGACCGTAGTGCTGTTGCAGTTTCTTGGCTAGATTTATTCTTTATTTTTTCTAACAGATTTATTGAGCTATAATTCACTTACCCTATGTCACCCATTTAATGTGTACCGGTCAGTGGTACTTAGTATATTCACAGTCGTGCAATCATCACCACAATCAATTTTAGAACATTGTCATCACCGCCCCCAAAGAAACCCCAAACACACCCTTTAGCTATCATTCTCCAACTGTCCATCCCTCAGCCCTAGGCAACTGCTAATCTGCCCTCTGTCTCTATAGGTTTGCCTATTCTGGACATTTCATAAAAACAGTTTTAATCCCTTGGGACTGCTATAACAAAATACCACAGACTAGCAGCTTATGAACAACAAAAACTTATTTTCCACAGTTCTGGAGGCTGGACGTCTG
The DNA here is from genome assembly GCF_004115265.2 of Rhinolophus ferrumequinum. Lineage (NCBI taxonomy): Eukaryota > Metazoa > Chordata > Mammalia > Chiroptera > Rhinolophidae > Rhinolophus > Rhinolophus ferrumequinum. The sequence goes on along the minus strand of NC_046286.1, from coordinate 84,218,193 downwards.
AGATGAGGGTGCCAGCAAGGTTAGGTGAGGGTCCTCTCCCTGGTAGCTGACGGCTGGCTAGTGGTACCTTCCCATGGTGGAAGCAGCGAGGGAGCTCTCTCTTGGGTCTCTTTCAAATCCTAGTCATGAGGCTGTCTGTCCTGGTGACCTAACCACTTCCCAAAGGCCCCACCTCCTAATACTGTCACATTGGGGATTAGATTTTCAACCTCTGAGTTTTGGGGGATCACAAACACGCAGACCATGGCATATGCGAGTGATCCTTCTTGCTAGCTTCTTTCACTTAGCAAAATATTTCAAGTTTTATCCATGTAGCATGGATCAGTACTTCATTCCTTTTTATGGCTGAAAAATATTCCATGGGATAAATATTTTGTTAATTCATTCATCCATTGATGGGCATTTGAGTTGTTTCAAAGTTTTGGCTATAATGAATAATGCTGCTACAAACATTCACCTACAGGTCTCTGTCTGGACATATGTTTTCATTTTTCTTGGGTAAGCACCCAGGAGTGGTCAAATGGTAACTTCATATTTAACTTTTTGAGGAACTGGCAGACTGTGTTTTAAAGTGGCTGTACCATTTTACGTTTTCACCAGCATTGCAGGAGCATTCTGTTTCTCCACATCCTCACCAACAATTATTATTATCAGGCTTTTTGATTATAGCCATCCTGGTGGGTGTGTCTAGTACTTAAAAAAATTTTTTTTTGAGATATAATTCACATAACAGAAAATCAAGCATTTTAAAGGGTACAATTCAGTGGTTTTTAGTATATTCACTATGTTGTACAACCATCAGCACTATCTAATTCCAGGACATTGCATCCCTCAAAAACAAACAAAAAGCCCTGTACAGTTTAATGGTTACTCCCAGTCTCTAACACCTCTCAGCTCCTGGCAATCACTAATCTTCTTTCTTTCTCTGTGGATTTGTCTGTTATGGATATTTCATATAAATAGAATTATATAATACGTGATTTTTTGTGACTGGCTTCTTTCACTTAGTGTAGTGTTTTCAAGAGTCATCTATGTTGTAGCATGGCTCAGTGTTTCATTCCTTTTTATTGCCGAATAATATCGCATTGTATGGTCCTAGTGCTTTTCCTCCCTCTCCCCTGCCAAAATAGTGTACAGTGGCCTGTGGACATATGACACTTTCTAGTGTTTATATCAAATTTATTATTATGCAGAGCTAGCTTTGAATTATTTAGCAAAGGTTAAATAACGAATTCTGACTTAAAAATAGCCTGTTCATTTTAACTTTTAAGTAATAGACGTGGTCCATTGCTTAGGTGACTGAAAAAGTGAGAATATAATTTTACATTGCAGAATGTTTTTTTTTTTATAAGAGAAAAAGGAAGTAATTTACATTGTTTAAGAACTCTGTTGTTCTTTTCATCTGCAGAGTACATTTTGCAGTTATCAATGCCTTTTGGGGGGCATTTTACTTATAGAAAAACTGAGGCTAAATTTGGAGATGTTCATTTTATATAGTGGAATACACAATTAATGACGATAACAGCGAGTGACTAAGCCAAATTATCTATATTTATAAGGTGATAATTAGTCATATAAAATAACAGAAGGAAGAAAAAAGAAGGACTTATTTCAAAATAATAGTACTGGAGTTAGAACAAATTTATTGACATTCAGAAGGCTCGAGTTTTATACCCATATGTCAAAATAATCTAGCTAGTTTTCTTGTTGACTAATTATGGAAAAGTTGTTCTTTCTATTAGCTCATATTTAATCAATGTTTCACTATGTGAGAAACTATGAAGAAGATATTTTATTTAAGCTTTACAGCACATGTGATGGTGCCATACGGCACCACCTGCACATTCACCCCTGCAGGAGAGGAGAGCCCTGAGGGTCCTGCAACAGCAGTTACAGGCTGTTCTCATTATTTATAGCAGCTAAGTTCTATAAAGTCACCACAAACATTGAATTAGTGAATGTTGAACTGTTGCTTCTAGAGGAAATACAGAGTTAGGTTACTTTGAGCCTCTGGTCACAACATTTTCATCAATCGATTGATACATAAGCTTGTTTTATGTGTGTTATTATATACAGATACTTATTTCACATATACTGTTGATTTGTTAACATTGCATTCACAATGACACTGTAATGCATGCCTTAGTGAAGCTTATCGAACACAGATATCTTCTCCAAAAGGCACAGCACAGCCTTCCTGCACTTAGGTGCACCACACAGCATGTCAGCGCTATGCTTGGGGCTATTGTAAACAGCAAAATCACCACCAAAAAAAAGGCACAAAAATGCGGAAAACATGGCACTAAATAAGAAAGGACACTTTTTTGCTGTATGAGAGCTAAAATTAAAAGGCAGAGCTTTACCTTTTTCAACCTCAGCTGGAAATATGTGCCTCTGGTGGCTCAAATTTTTCACTGCTCTATGTATGTACATGTCTACCAGCCATCAGAAAAGTGCTGTGAGTATTGCTTTTGCAGTTATAAATATATATTAGCAAGTAGGTGAATTTGCAAATACAGAATCGGTGAATAAGGAGGATGGCCTGTCAGTGCTTCCTGCAATAAATTACATAAGTCACTTCTATCCACATTCCATTGACCAAAGCAAATCATAGGGTGGGAAAGTGCAATCACGCTGTGTTTTCAAAGAACTCACATAATTGAGAGAAGCAAGCAATAATGTTTATTGCTGATATCATTTTTTCATTCATTGATTATTTGATACTTGTGGCAGATTTTATTTCCCAAAGGTAATTAAAACATGATCTCCCATCCAACACTCTGTTCTTCTGTGACTTTGACACCTTCCACTGAGAGGTGAAAGTCTATGCTCCTTGTCCTTGAAACTCTCCAGGTTTGTGACTACGGTGGAAGTAACACTGTGTGACTTCTGCGGCTAGAACACTAAAGACTTCTAGCTAGTTCTGTTTGGGAAATTTACTCTTAAAATCCAACAACCATGCTGAAGGGAAGCCCAAGCGGCTCCATGGATAGCAGTGTGTAGGTTCCTAGCTGAGGTCCTGCCTGACAGCTGGCATCAACCACCACACACATGAGTGACCAAGGATTCGGACAACTCCAGCCCCTGCCACTGAGTTACCTCCAGATACCCTCTGGTCTTCCAGGCTGAAGCCTCCGACGTCATGGAGCAGACACAAGTTATCCCCACAGAACCCATGAGCATAACAAAATGCTCATGGGGTGATTAGCTTTTCAGGAATAATAACTGAAAGAGTATCTTCTATGTATACTGCTGTAGTAGGTATTGGTGGGTTTAAGCAATGAAAAAGATTCGGTTCCAGTCTTCACATATTTTCCTATCAAGTCATTGTTTGCTCTGGGGTTACTCTTGCACCCACAATGTAATTAACTATCTGGGCTTTTTATCGTTACCTGTCTCAGAAATGATAACTATAAAATGGGTAACAACTTGGTATTCTAACAGGAAATGTAATCTTTGACTCTCATCTCCTTTAGTTTTGGTGAGAATTATAATACTCATCCATTATTGATACACAAAACAACCCATGAAACCCCTTTTATACTAGGCATTTTGCTCAGTGCCTGACACATAATTGCTTGATAAATGTTGTATGAATGCCAGTCAGAATTTATCAGACACATAGATGTGATTGATTGAGTGTTTTTAGGAGCACCTGTGAACCACCTTTCTCATGGGCTACAGAAAATGGAGGCATTTATTAAATGTGGGATGGAGCATAAGAAAGCTAAGATCTAAAGCTGGGAAAGTCTTTAAAAATTAAAACATCAATCCTAATCAATATAAGCCTTGCTATAACTTCTGAGACTGTGGTGAGTGTTTATAAAAAAGGAGAGACGACTATCCATACTGATTTTAAAAGGTGCATGCTTTGAAGCTAAAGGAGACCACCTACTACCCCACAACGAGACAGCTCACTTTCTCAAAAAACTCTTAAAAGAAAGTAAATCCTTGCTGCAGCTAAGAGGAAATGTTTTCACCAGCTCACTTGATTAAGGACCATTTCCGAAAAACTTGCGGTAGGGCAGCTAAAATGTTCTCTCTTATGTATGGGACCTTCGCTGTTGCCATAAATTATTACATTATTTGTTGATTAGGACAAATTTAAGAACTGGTAGGAATTGGACTGGACCCCTTAGTGACTTTTTTAGAACAGAGGTATTTCAGTGCCCCCACTTCTGAGAAAAGGAGCCACTCTGTCCGGATCTTGAACATGTACCAACGAACCGGTCAGTTCTCAGCCTGTTTATGGGTCCTACCCAGTGGTGTCCCCAGGCAGCTCTACACCTGCGTTTGTTTGGGTCTGGTGTTCACAATGAGTTCCAGGCATGGGAGAGGTCAGTGGGAGATTAAGAATTGACTCCAAGATGGAGGAAACGTTTAGCAGTAATGCCTGGGACATCTCACCTAGATCAGTGCTTCTCAAGCCTCCTGTAATGAAGGACCCGCCCTCCCTTCAATTTATTTTTCTAGTTCATCATAAACTGATACGTGAACCTATTGCCTAAGACTATATGCAGGTCGGTATGTGCTTCTTCACCCACAACTTCAACAATAACATCACGCACAGTGAGATAAGTCCATTGATCATGTGTATGGATTTTGTAAAAGTGTTAAATTCCTATGCAGTTTCACTTCCTGTCACTTCCTTGACACTTAAGGTCACTTTGTCTAAGTATCTTATCTGAGACTGGTTAAAGCAGTTAGTGAGCCAGCACCATATCATGAACCATGCTTCGAAGACCCTTGATTTAGATGAACTTCCCAGTTTCCTGCCCGACCTGCACCTGATTTAGGGTCTCACACCCATCCTGCCTTGCAAGACCTCTGAGTTTGACTCTCTGGATAGCTGGTTCGTATTTATACTGAAGGAAGATTATTTGCATATTACATTATTTTTATTCTATATTCATAAACTTATATTTATATAAATGTAGGTTTTCTATTATAGTCAGTTCATACTTAAATACATTAAGTAAATTTGTGTTTTAGTTTGTTTATTATCATTTATTTATTTAATGTTTCAGAATATGATGATTCTTTTCCAGGTTAATATATATTGTGCAAATTGAATATCCCATGATGAGCTGACATGAGCTTCTCCAGGCATGAAAACATAATGGATGAGGTACAGACAGGCGGGAACCCATTCATGCGGCTTTTACAGCCAGAGTTCTTTCAGACCTTCACTTGAACTATAGGACAATCAAAGCGATGCCTCTATATGTGGCCAGTACACAATTCATTCTCCTTGTGAATATGTTAAGAGTTGAAATATTTTTTAATCATACTTATTTTAAGTTTCTGGTCTGACAAATTCCAAAAACATCCCTACCATGTCTGTGTCTGGTGCTGATGCTTACGCTGTGTCTTCAAACTGTGTTTTTTGCTTTTCAGTATGCTTTGCAATTTTTTCTTGAAAGATGGACTTGATGTACTGGGTAAAAGGAATTGCAGTGTATAGGCCTTTATTAAAGGGATTAGGTGTAGGGGAGGGGAAATGTCCTATCGTCCTATTATTAGGTCTCAGTGTTTTAGTGAGCGTGTGCTGCTGGGCTGAGAACTTCACAAGTGCGTCTGTATTTTGTTTTGTTTTCCACCCCCTTAAGTGAAATAAGATGGCCAGAGAGGCTGAAGTTGGGTATTTCCCTTCCTTGGTACGAGGCTAGAGCCAGCTGGGGCTGGGCAACTCCTTTCTTCCCAGATCGGTTAGGCTCTGATGAAACCTGGGCAAGGTAGGCTCTGTTTAAAGTTTCTCCTGAGAGCAGGCCTTGTTAAGAACAGAGCACTTTGGCGTATTTCAAAATGGTTCCTTTTCCCCTTCTCTTGCTGGAAGGACCAGATTTTTCTCAGCTCTTCACTCTGAGAACCTGGTAGGGCTCCTGGAAGCAAAACTCACAAAACTGGGGGCCCTCTGGAATATTTAATCCCGAGATTTGTCCTCTGTCAGCTTCCAGCAGTCTGTCAGTTACAGTCAAGTTTCTGTGCCCTGGCCCTGTATCCTAAAGAGGTTCCTGCTCCTGGATTTCAGCTGCGGTAAGTTGTGATTCTCTGTGTCTGCCCATCTGTCTCTCTAAGTTTGGGGGCAGTGGTTGGTGACTGCAGTTCTTTGATGAAGCAAAGGACAGATGTTGATTTTTCAGTTTGTTCAGCTTTTTCTTTTTGGATGGAGTGATGACTTCCAAATTCCTTACAGGCCAGGCCAGAAGCTGGCCTCCTTTTCATTTTTATAAAATGGTGCCTTACTGACATTTTTTTCTTGTCCAGTTTAGAATTCAGTGAAAAAGTTCACATTCTAGTCACTGTTTCTATTATAATCCCATTCTTAATATTTTTCTGGCAGCAGTTCTTTGTTCCCCAAATGCTTCTTAGCTGTTAACAGTGCAGTTCTTTCGTCTGTGGATTTTCTTTATTTCCACTCTGTCTTTCTGGGATTGCTAACAACAAGTACTACCTGTGTTTGCCAGTTGTGCCAACATGTAACCGGAGATGTACTGTTGTTCCTAATATTCTGTTTGCAAATCCTGCTTGGTGAATTGAATTGACTGCAGATGCGTGGTTGGCTGATGGCTTCAGGACAGAGTTTACAGAGAATGTTGGGTTATAAAATGGTGGTTCATAGCTAGGTTTACAGATCTAGTTTTCTCTAAACCTGTTACCTCACATATGTTAACATTGAAGCTCACCTGTATTTTGTGACCCACTTACATTATTTAAAGAGTAATGGCTTTCAGCCTTGCATTCATATTGGGCAATTTTTATTTCTATTTCACATTGGTTTATTTCTGTTTCATTGGCTTAGGTCGGACCTGGTGTCAGTATTTCTAAAAATCCCTTGAGTAATTCTATTATACCATGTAACTGGTACTGAAATCCACTGGTCTATAGCAAGTGTCAGCAAATTTTTCTTTCAAGGACCAGATTGTAGATAGACTCTGTTGCAAGTATTCCTATGATGGAGCAGCCACAGGCAAGTGGGCGTGGCTTTGTATCTGGACACCAAAATTTGAATTCATATAATTTTCATGTGTCATGAAACATTCTTCTTTTGATGTTTTATTCAACTATTTAAAACTGAAAACCATTCTTGTCTTGCTGGATTTACAATAATGGATTGCAAGTGAGATTTGGCCTGGGGACTATAGTTTGGCAACCTTTGGTGCATACTAGTTTATCTTCACTGCTTTAGTATGGTCCCACAAGAGAAAACATTTCCTTCCCTACGTAGATCACCGGTATCATCTAAAATGAGTCTGAGCAGGGCCGGCCCGGTGGCTCAGGCTGTTAGAGCTCCATGCTCCTAACTCCGAAGGCTGCCGGTTCGATTCCCACATGGGCCAGTGAGCTCTCAACCACAAGGTTGCCAGTTCAATTCCTTGAGTCCCGCAAGGGATGGTGGGCAGCGCCCCCTGCAACTAAGATTGAACACGGCACCTTGAGCTGAGCTGCCGCTGAGCTCCCGGATGGCTCAGTTGGTTGGAGCGCATCCTCTCAACCACAAGGTTGCCAGTTAAACTCCCGCAAGGGATGGTGGGCTGCACCCCCTGCAACTAGCAACTAGCAACGGCAACTGAGGTCCGACCTGGAGCTGAGCTGCGCCCTCCACAACTAAGACTGAAAGAACAACTTGGCTTGGAAAAAAGAAAGTCCTGGAAGTACACACTGTTCCCCAATAAAGTCCTGTTCTCCTTCCCCAATAAAAAAATCTTTAAAAAAAATAAAAATAAATAAAAAAAATAAATAAAGTCTGAGCATTGAATATTTATTTTAAATAAGTTTTATTAGGAGATTTTTAAACATGGCAATGCATTTCCTTAATAGCCTGAGAAACTGCAGCACGCTTTTGTCTACAAGTAATAAACCTGGTTTGCATAGTTTAAAACAGGTATTCTCATTAAAATATAAACAATTGGCAGGGTTAATTCAGCTGCTCTACAATGTCATCAACCCAGGTGATTTCCATCTTTGTACTGTACTATCCTCAATACTATTCCTGGCTGATGTCTTGCCTCATGGTTGCAAGCTAGCTGTAGCAGGCAGCTATGCAGACAGCACATGCAGACACATAACATCCAGCAAAGAGACAGAGTATCTTCTTCTATGCATTATTATTATTATTATTTATTTGTATTGGGGAATATTGGGGAACAGTGTGTTTTTCCAGGACCCATCATCTCCAAGTCAAGTTGTTGTTTTCAATCTAGTTGTGGAGGGTGCAGCTCACTGGCGCATGTGGGAATCGAACCGGTGACCTTAGTGTTATGAGCACTGCCCTCTAACCAACTGAGCCAACCAGTCGCCCCTGCAATGCATTATTTTTTAATATGAGGCACCCGTTTTTTGGGTTTTTTTTAGAACAAGCCTCTCCTTCTGTGTAGCTCTCCCTGTAGGTCCCAAACCCAATCAGTCCCTAGTGAAGGAATTAGATCAGCATGATTAACTGTCATGATGCAGCCTCTGGCATTGGGAGGAATCTGATCTGCTTTACAATGGTGACCTCAGGATCCCAGAGCCAAATCAAAGTTTCATTAACAAGGAAAAGGAAGAAATGGCAGTTGGGAAAGAATCATCAGTCTCACCCAGAACTAGATTCTTAGGATTAAAAAAAAATAAAATTCTGAAGAAGGCTGTCTGCTTTGCATCTCATTTCCATTTGCTTATTTACTTCCCTGAAAAGACCATTAAGGAATTGTTCTGTATAATTTTCCTTTAAGAACTTTTACTAATTTTCACTCAAATAGGTTATGTTTTGCTTCAGTCCTCAAAGATATTCCTATTTCTATCAGAGTCCATTTAAAAAGAAATGTATCCTATATTGGCTTACTTTGTTATTTTCCTAAAACTATTGCATTCCTAAAACACATTGCATATCTAGCATAAAAATGTTCATGTCAAAAAAGGCTTTTTTTTTTAAAGCCACCCTTTTGATTCATTTTGAACTATCAAAAGGTTGTCTAGTTTTGCATTTTGTATTGTGAAAACAATAAAAATTGTTTTCCTCCCCCAAATTATAGCATGGAATAAGAGTTTAAGAACGCCACATGTCACCCTTCTGCCACCTCCCCAGCTCCATGGGGATTCCCATGGGCCTCCCAAGTGACACATGACCCACCTCCACCTCCCCTTGTGAAAATCAAAGGGAGATTTGCATCCAGTCCAGATTTGGCCACACTCATCCTATTGAGAGTCTTGAGGAGGATGCACCCAAATTCCACATTTGCTGTTTTCTTGGGAGAATATCTGGCACGGAGGAAAGTGCTCCAGCCCAGGACAGTGGGCCCTGGCTTCTGATCCCAGCTCTGCCTCTTCTGACGTATTGAACATCGGGCAAGTCGCTTAGCCTCTCAGAGCTCTAGTTTTGACATCCGTAGAGCAAGAGTTTGAACTCTGATTTATAAGGTCCCTGTTAGAACAAATCGATGTTTCTCTTTACCACATGATCCAAAATGTTCACCTTTACTTTTCATTGCTAAACTGATTTCTGCTCTGTTACTGCTGCTTGGTGAAGCCACACATTCAGTCATCGGGTCCCCTAAGGTAATGTGTTAGAGCAGCAGCTCTTTGTCCTGCCACAGCAGCACTGCCAAACAGCCTACGATGTTCTCGCAGCGCAGGGCATGCCTACGGGGACTAAGCCGAATCCTTTTCCCATTCTAGGAAGCGAGAGCGACACTAAGAAGGAAATCATTCTGGAGAGCTTTATTATTTCTTTAGACTGAAATGTGTGTAGACACCTGTACTCTCATTATTTCACCATTATTTACAATTCAGTTGATCACTGCAGCTCTGGAGGTGTTTTTGCCTCCTAGAGCTTGCTAGCCCTCTTGAAGCCCTCACACAAAAGTGAAACCATGAGGCCCTGAAAAACCTGTATAGGAAGAAAAGTTTCATTTGGTGGCAAAAGCAGTTACCTTCGACGTATCAGCATTTTTCCATTTCCTTTCTCTTCAGACCTCGTTCCTATGCCCACTATTGTTACTGATTTTTTTTTTTTTCTCAACTCACATAAAACTTTCCTTTTGTTCTAAGGAGTGTTATACATTTTAGGGGAGCCCTGTCATCTCTAGAACAAGCTGGGGACATTTTCCTGTAAGGAACCTGAAGATGGGTTAACTAGACATTTGCCCAGCCTTTCCCCCAGCCTAAGATGTCCCATACGTCCAGGAGTCTGCCTGGGAATAGCGGCAACTTTTTGGACTAGATGCCATTCTCCGCCTCCCTCCAATAAGGGTGGAGAGCTGCGTTTTAAATGGTCTCCACGAGCAGTTTATTTTGGCTCGTTCAGTCCAGGTAAAGTGTGTCGCCCCTGAAGGCCCGCATTTGGGCCATCTTCCTCAGCAGGATTCCTGGTGGCCTCTTCATAGGAGGGCGGTAAACACACGGAGAGGGGGGCCACCTCCCCGGGCAGAGGAGCGTAGGCGAAGTCCTGCTCCCCGCTCCAGGGTAAGCCTGGCAGGAAGTCAGTCTCCTCTCCCACGGGTGGGTGCTCTGAGAGGTCGATGCTGAAAACCTGGCCCTGGGGCCGTGGGGCCTTGCAGAGGCGGTACAGGAAAAGCAGCAGAAAGGCCAGGAAGAGCAGGATGGTGGCTGGAAGAAGGATGCACAGGAAGGGCTCCACATCTTCTTTGGCGGAACTTATCTTCTGGGTGCCCTGGAGTCAGGGAATGAAACTGAGTTAGGAGATGGGGGAAGGAAGACCCCAGCCTTTCGAAGGCCCCTCTCTTGTCATCTTTTATTCTTATCTTCGTTGATCACTCTAAAAATCACTTAATCCTTCATTTATGCCAAGGAGCTTGAGCCTACATGAAATAAAATGAATTTCCAAGATAAAGTGTGAATTCAGAATGTCAAAACTACACATTTATGACATCCTACAATATTTCCACTAACGTACAAATATTAAAATAAATTTCAGTTGGGGGGGTCTACTCATTCTTTCAATGAGAACTCTCACTGTGTATTTATTTTATTTAGAATTAGACCAATAATGTTTTATTGCCACATAGGAGAAGTTGCCTAGGCAGACAACTGCACCTAACTTTAGGTTAGGTTTCTCTTATATAGGAAAGGGTAGGTAAATTCCTTACAGCAGGAGATGTGATATATAGACTGAGGTCATTTGATTGACATATGTTGGTTATATAACTAGTTTCTTTCTGTGCACGCTCTTACCCATAATGCATACAGAAAAATGTACAGGGTGGGGGGACAAGCCTTTATGTTCATTTTATTTTAGTTTAATTATAATGAAGCCACAGTCCAAGTAATGGACAGTTTTCAGCAGTTTGCGCAGGCATCAAAACCAGATTACTCCGGTTAGGGTCTTACCTCCTCTTTTTAGGAGTGTTTGGACACCCTTGATTTATTTCGAGGGGGTAAGCCTGGGTGGTTCCTAGGAAGGGGATGCAGGCCAGGTCAGGCCCCCTTCAGGCTCACTTTTATTAACCCTTTTTTGCCTCATCACTATACAATAGGCATGAAATGACGCTGAACAATGAGGTAGAAAAGCAATACAAAAAATATAAATACCGTTCCAAATTCCATAGACATTGCTTTAAATAAAGCTTCTAAGAAATAATGAAATATTAAAAAGCTTCTCTATTATATATAAAGCATACAGCAACAAATGTAAATGTATCTATTACTACAGAGGAAAAGAAAAATTAAAGCCTTATAATTGTGTTTAAGACAAGCAAAATACTAAGCTCTTTATCTCCTTATCTAAAATAAAACATAAAACTATGAGAGCTGGAGTTCTCTCCTTGACTTCAGTGGAAAGGACAACTGTTTTGCTTGTCATGACCTCTTAAGAGACTGACTAATCTCGTGTTGACTAAAATCTTTTTATTTTCTAGAGGATTTACAAGTATGTGTGTTATTTTGACTCAGAATTAGGTGGTTTATTTAATATTTATACTTCCATATATTTTGTCTTTGGTAAGATATGAGTTAAGATATTTTAGCTTCAAGTGCATAAAAATTAAAGGTTTTCTTGGGAAGCAGAATGTCATCTTTGGGGTTTGAATTCCAGTATGAGCTTCTAATACCTGTGTGACTATGGACCATTCACTTGTCCTCCCTGGGCCGGGGTTTTCTTCTCTATGAATGAAAATAATAGCATGTTTATATTTAGATGTAATGACTGGCATGAAAATTTAATGAATTATTATGTGTAAAGCCCTTGGGGAATAATAGGTACTTATATATATCAGTGTCTCAAATGGTCAAATTAAAATACTAAAAGTAACCAGAAGTCATCAAATTTATTGATAAGACTGGAAAATATAGGGAAGATAAAATCTAACATTTCTAAGTTTATAGTTTAATAAATATGTATTTTTTAGAAAAATATTTTGGCAATGTTAATATTTTTGTGTATGATTCTTTGATTTCTAAACTATGGATTCTTTGTTTTCTGACACATAATCTAGTTTATTATCAGAGCTATTCACTTAAAATCAGTTGTGATATTATAAGGGACTGATTACAAAAGCTATAAGTGTAGATGAACTCATAAATAAAAGTACAATTATTAAGAAATCAAGTTGAAGTCAAAAAGCAATTTAACTGTTCATTTTCTCCCTCTAGATGAATCATTAAAAATGTTAAAGCTATTATCTCCTTCAGTATTTAAAATAATCATGTTTCAATCTTGATAAACATGGGCCATTTTGAAAAACTTATTGTTCTTTCTTCTCCATCAATTATATGGATGCTAATATTTTCTAAACAGTTATGAGCATCAAATTTTAAATTCTCAATTACACCCTGTAAGTTCAATATGCATAGAATATAAAGATATTTAATGTTTTATTTAAAAGGTTTTATGTAACAGACCCTTTGTTCACAATTATGCCACTTATGGTATTATCAATATTAATTGCAAAACTTTTTGAAAGGAGATATGCCACAATCCTCTCCTGTAATCAGTAGTTCCGTTGGTTGAGTTAAAGTTATCCAGATACCGAGTGGTACTGCTCACCTAATACAGCAGATTAGGACAATTTCTTGAGATAACGAATTCTTGTTTTTCAGTTGAGAGATGCACCAAGGTGTAGGACAAATTTATGATGGTATCTTTAATTTGCTTATTTACTGATTCATGGTATATTGGTTCAAAGTGTTTTGAATTTTTAAGTGCAGAAAAGATGTCTTTACTTTTGTAGTCAAATGTTCTAATTTGTTCACTTCCCTCAAAGTGTTTCTTGGCTTTTCATATTACTCTGATGTGTATATTGGTTTTCTTCTTCAGGGAATATTTTAAAGACATACTCAGTTAAAAGTACAACTGCTGAATAAAACATATTATCATATATACATGTATAATTTTTTTTTCTGTAAAAGGTGGTTTTGGAGAACTTAACTACTAATCTAATCAGTTGATATTCCAGAAAAGAAAATAAGTCTGTTTCCCTTTTTCTTGGGGTATAGCGATATCACTCATTTCCCTGTTGATGATAAAATTAATTCGGAGTTTTTAGATTTCTATCAATATTTTTCCTTAATGCTGTCTCAGATTGAGGCTTCTTTGGTGATTTACCAGACAAAGCAAAGCAGCTGCTACATTTCTTAGTAAAGACAAAACCTGCTTAACCCTCTACTATCCTTCCAGAAGTAAGATAATTTGATTAGCTACTGCCACCTCTTAGAAACAGTGGTCATTATACAGCCAGAGAACCAAAGGGAGTCTCTTATTTGTGAATACATAGACATTGCTTACTGAGAAAAGAACAAAGTGAAAAACCAAGGCATAAAATTTTGTTGACACCTAACTTCAGGTGCTCCTTGATATATTTGATATATCAGGTGTTCTTAGAATATATTTGTGGCAAGTTTCACTTGAATTTATCATTGTCAAAAGAATACAACTTTCAAGTTACTTCCTTAGACCATGCCAGTCAGCAAAATCATATTTTTGTCATACCCATCGTGCAAACGGTTGCCAGTATGTTTTATAATAAGATCCTAAAAATATAGGCATTGTTGGTTTTAAAACTGACAAAGATACTTTGGGGGAAGAAGAGGCAAAAGTCATAGGTACAAACCTGCAGCTGGGTTTCCAGAAGAGGTAGGCTTGGTTCGCTAGTTAACCACTCGTATGTCCCCCTGCCAGCATGTCCAAACTTCCTCCAGCTGCTGCCCAGCAGTGCCCGCATGTTTTCATCCGACTGATGCACCACTCACCCTTCCACCTCACTGCCCAGATTGCAACAATGCTGCTTGCTTTTGGCCTGGATCCAGCTTAGATGTGCTTGGCTGATGGTTGTTGGTAAACTCGTTCTCTAACGTGTGGCAAAAGGGAAAAGGAGACCAACCAGAGAGACTTCTCAGGACAGGCTATACATTTAAATTCAGTGCCCCTGGATTGGCTCCTGTGGCCTTTATCATGGTAAGGGTTGGCATCAGATATCAGATATGGAACAGATTTCAGACAGAGGAGTTCTTTGCATTAGCATCAGTACAGTGCAATGAATGGTCTCAGCGAGTAAACAACTGTTTATATTCAGATGTAAATAGGACCCTCTCCCTTCCTTCCCCACATCCCTCTCCAGAGATATAGCTGAGCAAGAAAACCTCCCCATGCTGAATTTCCTTTAATTATTTCTAGATTCTGTGATACAGAGAGAAGGGGTATTTGGTAGGGAAGCAAGACTCATTAATAACATTTTAGTGAATTATTTAGATGAAAGATGCTAATGATAAAGTTGTACAGAAGCCAGACAGACAATAGCTCAGACTGTTTGGCTGCAATGTTTGCTGGTTTCAATTTAAAAAAAAAATCAAATTACCAATACCTAAGTAGTCTTCCTTCTGCTTATCTTCTGAATTTTGTGATATTATTTGTATCAAGCTTAAAATAAGAAACTTTCAATCTGAAGTTTCACTGAGGTAACTTTGGGATGTTTAATTCTACATATTTGAGAAATTCACATTTAAGACATGGTGGTGGGAGTCACTTTCCTTAAATTTCAAACAGTTCCCCAAACTGTTAGAACTCAGTAATACAACTACCCACATCCTATTTAAGCATCATTTCCATCCAAGTGACTGTCGTGATGCTGAAATAATATTTCTTAACGGGGATTTTTTTTTTCTTCATGAGGATTCTCAATCACTGGCCCATGGTGGTCTATGGATAGGTTGCAGTAGGTGGTGAACTCTAAACAATTCAGATACATCCACTTTTCTTGGGAGGATCCATAATTTTGATTTCCTTTTTAAAAACAGCTGTTCTCCCCCATATAATTTGGCCCTTTGCCAAACTTCTTATTTGTGGTTAAAGTTTTCACTGAGTTTCCCAGTGCCTCCATCAGTATCCTAGTGAAGAACTCCTTTGTCATTTCATCCCTTTATTTCTTATTGTGGAGTAAGTGGATTTTATGCTTTTAGTTAAAATGTTGGCTTGTTCCCATTGATGTATTTCTATTTATTTTAAGTGAATGCTATATCCCCATAGCCCCACGCTGATATAACAGAAACACCTGGCCACCAGTGCTCTATTTTGTGTTTTGTTTTTTTTTTTGCATATCAGTGGCTTTGCCAATGCTATGTCCTCAACATGGACCATCCTTTTTCATCGTAAATACTTATTTAAATATCTTCATTTCCTGAGATGCAAATTGGAAGTCTGGATCAAAGCATTAAATATGCATCTCTAATGTCGACTCTTGTCTAGCACTGAATGAATAAGACAGAAATTCCTGCTTTTATGGATATGTTTTTAGGTTCCAAGAGAAACAAATTATACAAATAAAAAAATATATCAGAAGGTGATAGATGCTATAGAGAAAAAGCAGAGAAGGAGCAAAGTAAACGCTGAAAGGAGGAGAGCACTTTTAAAGGGAGAAGTCAGTTAGAATCTGGGGAAAGTGATAGCAAAAAGCTGAAGGATACAGAGGACTGAATCATGAAGATATAGGAAGGAAGAGCATTATAGACTAAGGGAACAGACAGTGCAAAGGCCCTGAGGCAGTCAAATGCTAGTAGATCAGAATGGCTAGTAGGTCAAGGTGGCTGGAGCAGTGAGCCAGGAAAGTAGGAGATAAGGTCAGAGACGATATGTAGGAAGTGGTAGTTATAGAATGCAGGGTTAGAGAATATTGTAAAAATTTTGGCTTTTATGCTAACTAAAATGGAGAAGCCATGCAGGGCTTTCAGCAGAGGAGTGACAAGATCTGACTTCCACATTAAAAGGATCACTCAGTCCTCTGTGTGAAACAGATACAGGGATTAAGGTCAAAAGCAGGGAGACCAGTTAGAGTCTTTTCAGGGGAGAAATAATGGACCAGCCTAGTAGCAGTGGATGTGGTGAGAGTCTAGATTCTACATACATTTTAGGGACAGAGCCAAGGAGATTTCTTGAAGAACTGAAGGTGGAATAGATGGAAAAAAATGATCAAGAAGGATTCTATTTTAGGCTTGTGCAACTGGAAGGATAACTATTGTCATTTACAGAGAGGGGGAAAGACAGGAGGGAAAAGTTATTTTGTTTGTTTTTTGTTTGTTTCTTTTTAAGAAGAGGAGTCAAGATCAGAGGTTGAGTTTCAAACCTGGTAAATTTGGGATGCGTTTGGATATTTGAATTTGGCATTTAGGAGTAAGGACTAGACCATAGAGAATAGTTGGAACTCTTTGGCAGGGGGAGGCTGTTTAAAATTACCAGACTTAATGAGCTCGCCAAGAGAAGGCGTGTCAATAGGATGGAGAGACAGTGAGTGGCAGTGAGATAGATGAGAAACCAAGAGTGTGTTGTATCCTGGAATCGAAAGGAAGAAATGTTTCTAGAAGGGGGGAAATGATCTCTATCTCAAAAGCTACAGTATGGTCAAGTAAGATGATGGATGAGATTTACTAATGGAGTTAATGAAATTCAGGGAAGGGGTGCCATTGATTATTTGGACAACAGCAGTTTTGGTGGAGTCGCTGGAAAAAAGCCTGATTGGAATGGTTATAAAAGAGAAAGGAGAAGAATTGAAGATAGTGAATGTAAACAACTCTTGAGTTACTTTGCTTGAATGGGGAGCAAAGAAATGATGTAATAGCTGGACAGAGAAATAGAGTGGAGAGCGTTGTATACTAAAACAGGGCATGTTAATAGATTATAGAGGAAAGAGAACATCAGTATATGTCAACCCTTAGCAATTCCACTTCTAGGAATTCTTCCCAAGGAAATAATCTGATGAATATTCAAAGATACATATTGTTGAAAGATGTTTTAACATATCTTAAATGTCTGTCATAACAAGTAATTAGAAATAAAAAAAAATTCACACAGTGATATTGGGTTAATAAGTTAAGATATACAACATATAGATTGTTATCTGAAAGTAAATATCAGAAAGATGTAAACATTGTGTACCGCATATTCAGAAGAATTTGTCAGAAAATTGCATGTTTATTATAAATGTACATGTCTCTGCATATAGAAACAAGTTGATATTAACAGTGGTATTTTTTCTAAATGGTGGGATTACGAGTTATTTTTTATGGGACTATGGTTCTTTTTAACTGATCAACATTTTGTAACTGTTCTATTAATATGTGTTATATAAATAAGACAAAATAGTTTCTAAGACTTGCCCATGGTTGAAAGCCCACATAAAAGCTGTATTGTTATAATAGTCTGCAATTTCCTGCCCTCTACCCAAATTAGGAACGAATCACAATTTCCTCTGAAATCCCACAGCATGTTAGATATTCCAGTATTATAGCACTTAATTTGAGTTAGCTTTGTATTACTTCAAAAATAAGTTAGGGGATTGTTAGTTGACTTAGAAAAGGCCTTATTGAAGAGTTGCCTGAAATAATGTGCTTTGTCTATAGAGCCAACAGACGGAATGTACTGTAACTACTTACAGAATCGCTGTAGCATTTCAACTCTAGAAACTGTATCTGTGTAGATTTTAGTAATGGAAGTCTATTTTTTAAGGCTTCCACAATATATACTCATTGTTTCAATATTTTTTCCCACACATCCATTATTACGATGGGCTTTTTAGCTAAGACTCTCCTGTTTAGGACTTCTACAACTAGATTTTAATTACAAACACTAACTACAATTAGTTTGAAAATGTGATTAGCTACCTCTAAAACTTCTCTAAGTATTTCAGAGCCAAGAGAAGAGTTTTTCCATGTTTTATTTAATTTTCCTCCCTTTCTCACTCTTGTTTTTGAAAAATATCCATTTGTCTTCACCCATTTGATTGTTCTATTTTTTCTTAATTCCCTTAAACTCAACATTGTTAATTTGCTATTATAGTTTCAAGAATTACCAAGACTTCTAGGTTTTCTGGTTCTACTGGTTTGTGGACGAGTTGGACATAGGCAAGCTTGACTTTTTGCTATGTTAAACATTTCGTCTCTGAGTCAATTATGGAAAAAAAAAAAAACACACCCAAAAACTAATGGTCAGGGAAGATCTTTCAAATAAACGAAAGATGCTGGTAAAATATACTTATTCTTACATTTAATTTCGAATTTCGGCAGACTGCTCAGTATACTTTCTCGAGATGTTATTACAAGAATTAAATAAGCTTCTATTTGATTAGGAAGACTGGAAAACTAATCAGTGGACTGCAGGCAGCCCTATGACAAATCAGAGTGCCATGGAGACCCAGGGGTTCACGTAAGGGTCAGATGATCTGGCGTCAGTTTTTGTTCAACTTTGGCCCTGATAATCTGGAACGAAAGAGATATAAACAATTTGACTAAATTAACAATATAGACTAAAAGAGGAAAATACTCCAGAATGTTTTGTTTTTAACTAACAGAATGATGATAAAAAAATAAAAATTATTGATATGAACTTTACTTTGGAAAAATATGAGCACTTATGGAACTGGAGGTTTGAACAGAAGATTGAAAAAAATTTATGAAGAATAATTAACATGAAATAGAATGTAATGATGTTATGTGTTCAATTCAATGAATTTTGACAGTTTTTCCCCCCACTCCTGTAAGTACAATCTAAAACAAGATATAAAACATTTCCATCACTAGAGAAATTTCCCTTTGGTTAACTATTTTTTTTCTAGCTACAATGGAGGAGGATTTTTAAAAATCTCAATCCTTCAGAAAAATCAGGGAGCAGGATATGAAATTTATAAGCTTATGAGATGTTCTCTGGTTATAAACTCAGGTATTTTCAAATATTTGGTCTTTAGTTTTCTATATCTGGAATCAAGGAAAATCTAGTAATATTTAAGATAGAATGATGATCATAAATGTTTGAAAATTAAATTGATATTCTTGAATTTAAAACAGAAGCCAATAATTAGATTATTCCGATTACAAATCCTCATGTAATTTGTGTATATTTTCTCTATTCCTGTATGTGACAGGAAGTGGGTCAGGTGAAGTACCGTGTTTCCCCGAAAATAATACCTAGCCGGACCATCAGCTCTAATGAGTCTTTTGGAGCAAAAATTAATATAAGACCAGTTCTTATTTTAATATAATATAAGACCGGATCATTATAATATAATATGATAATATAATATACTGGACCTTATATTAATTTTAGCTCCAAAAGATGCATTAGAGCCGAGGGTCCAGCTAGGTCTTATTTTCGGGGAAACACGGTATAGAGGAGCACCTTTATTTAATACCTAAATTGTCACATGTTATTATCTGTGTTTTTTTTTACAACAATTCTGAGTTATAAGAATTATTTCTATTGTGCTGGTTAGGATGTTAGGGCATATATTAAACAATCTTGGAGGAAATTTTCCAAGGTTTTTAAGATTATCCAATTCTAGGAACCAACTCTGGATGTAACTACACCTCACTGTGAAACAAAAGAAGTTTAGAGGATGAAGAAAGCTGTTCCTCTTTTAATAGGTGTAGCAACGTTATGCTTTGTGCAAACACCTGGAGAAGGCAAAAGTCATATGACTATAAATATGAAGCCTCATAAGAAAAATTAGTTGCCTTGGAATTCCTGTTATTTCTGTAGCACCATTTATTTTGCAACACCTCCCGATTTGCCTCTCGGCCCAGATATAGCCAACTACCACCTTCTCTGGACTGTTTCTGTACTATGTACATGCTTTCATTAGTTCACATGTTATATTTTGTGACGATATCGTCTGAAAATCTTTCTTCACCCCACTAACAGGAGACAAAGAATTGTCTTTTAAGTTACATTCTCTGAAAGCCCAGTCAGGTCCTGACATCTAGCAGGCACTCAAATGCTTTGGAAAGGATGAATGAAGCACTTGAATCTCAGTTTATGTGTAATCTTCATTGCTGTTTTGAACACTGTCAGGAAGACAACCTCACCTTATTGGATTGTATGTATCTGGGGCATGCAAGGGGCCCCTATGGGTTGTCCTCAGCTGCTGGAACTACAGCCAGACAGACACTGGGCTTGTTCCCTGCTCTGTGGAGGCCTCTGCTCATTCAAACTCGGCAGTTTTTGGAACTTGAGTGAGAGGGTTTGTACACTGTGCTGCCATTAACTTGAGCTCATCAGAATTCCCCAAAAGATGTTCCCAATAAAATACCTTTAAGCAATGTCACTTAAAATATCCTAAATGCTTCTGGGAAATTTTTCATCTGAATGAGAAATTGAGCAAGTAGTTTGGAATGGAAAAAATAGTATAACCAACATATGTTAGGTATATTACAATTCGTGAATAAGCTAGTAGCTAATGTAGGACATAGAAAAGAAAAAATGGAATATCCACTAACTCTGATTTAAGTGCATGTTTCAAAGCCCTTGCTTATTTTGAGGTCTTCTCTCTCTGATTAGAAATATTATAATATAAAAATGCTTGATGGATTTGATTTCATGATGGGAAATCAAAGAAAAATGAATTCTATATACATCTTGACTGTTTTCATGTGAAGTCTGACAGAGATAAAATCTCTTCCTTCAACAAACAATCAATTTTGAAACAGTTATATAAAGAAGCAATTTATAGGTTCCCACTATTCTTTCCCCGATAGTCATCAATCAGTACTTCAGTCTGCCCAAACGAAACAAACACTGAACTAAACAAACACTCACCACCACCCAAACACGTATGCTTATCCTAACAGAATAAAATCTTTGGTGGGTTTGTGATTCTGGATAGAATTATGGAAACTCCCTTTCAGGGGAAATTAGTTGGGGGAACCTATTGGATTGTCTAATAATTTTATTTATGTATTTTTTCCTTCATTTACTTTTTCTGGTTAATTAACCCATAGGAATAAATCCCATTTACTGTCTCATTTTAGGAACTTTTGTATATGTAAAAATAATAGGGGCCATTTTGGCAATATTTTCTCACATATGTGTCTAAAATGTTGTCCTATTAATTCTAAATAGTATTTTCTACACAGACTTAAGCCAAAATCAAAAGAAAATTCCTGACCTCAAGGAATTTACCCTCCTTTTCTCTTTTATTGTATTCTGTCACAATTAGTTTTAATCTATCTGTCCTTCATAATCAAAATAAAAGCACAAATAATGCATTGAGGGACTCCCTTCACAATCAAAATATAAACACGGGGAAATAGTCAAAGAAGTGATGTTTCACCAGAATCTCTTTAATATCAGACATGGACATAAATGAAACTTAACCTGTTATCTCTGTAGTGCCAGCCCATTATTTCCCCTGGAGTGCTAATAAGGCAACAACTTCTTAAGAGAGCTTATACAGGGCCTACATTTGTCTTCCTGATCCTGCTCTCTCTTTTGAGGTTTTAACCAAGAGGAAAAAAAAAATAAAAGCTTAAAGAAATAACAAAGGATACAAATGATTCAAAATCTGGGTAATCAGCTTTTGAATAACAATTGAAAACTAATTTTCTTTTTGGATTTTATGAGAAATTCTAGGGTTTGAAACAACATAAATGCCCATTTATAAGAGAAGGATTGGATAAACTATGATGCATTAACAGATGGATACTACACAGCTGTATACAGTAATAGGGAATATCTCTGTAGATGGAGGTATGGGAATGTGGAAATAAGGATGAGAGGGAGCAATACTTCTCTGGTTACACGTTGTGTATAGCTCTGACTCTTAGTAGGATGATAATGTTTCACATTTCCAAAATATTTTATTTTTCTATAAATTGGTCAGTATTATGTATTTAAATTTATTGGAATCATGGATATTACTTTTCTTTAATTCTCACCTGTATCTATGGTTTTATTTTTTTTCCATCCCTGATTTAATTTTTTGTGCTTTCTATTTTTTTCTTTGTTGAACAAGACTATAGATTTGTCAGTTCTATTAATCTTTTCTAAAGACCAAAAATTATTTAAGAACGTTATTAAGAGGTGCTTGCAATTTGTTGACTCTTTTTGAAAAAGTCAAGTTGTAAAATTTTATTACAGATTAAAAATGAAGTTCTTAAAAATCTCAACTTGACTAGGTATGAAACAATTTAAAAACTTTTAAAGGTGTGAGAAAAAAACAGGCTTAAAAAAAACTTGTTTGTCATTAGCAAAAAGAGACATCTTTAGGGAAAAATAATAACTCCATACTGTATAGATAATGCAGATAGTTCTAGTTACATGGTAAACCGGCAAAAAGCAGGGCTTAAGGTCTTTAGCTCCAATCTCTTGTTCACTTTTTATTTCTGGAATTTCATATTCATTTCTTCTTGTTGGACAACTAAACTAGATGATGGTAGCGATGGTAAGCCAGTATTGACTGCTCAGCCTCCAGAGTGGAGGAGTTCTCAGCTGGTGGATCAGCTGCTTTTGTCTCTTTGCCATCTTGTGGGTTACGGTTTTCTGGGTGTCTGCATGGGCACCTGAGTTGAGGTGGCTGCTGACCTTGAGTCTCATCTCCCTGATTTTCCTTATCTCCTCATTGCCGTCCTCTCTAGGCTGTCTTTGGCCAGAAGGGCCCCTACGGAATCGTGGCCCCTTCAATACAAATTCTGTCTCACTGGTCTGGTCTACCTTGTTCTCCTACACCCTGGTTGTCAGCGCCCTCCATCACTTCTGCCTGCACAGGAGGGTTGAAATACTGTGGTCAATGACCATGGGGTCTCCGCAGGTAGTAAGGTGGGAACCATGGCCTGCGGTAGGGTCGGTGCTGTTGGGTCTGGCCTTCGGAAGCTTTCTATGATCCCTCATTCTTTTTCCTACCTTCACTATTCTGGTAGTTGTGCTGGTAATTGCGTGGAGGCCCCCTGCAATGCGCATGGCAGCTGTAATGGTTCCAGTCTGCTGCACATTTGCTACCTGGCACTGGAACTCCACCAGTGCCTGTGACATTTGCTGCCTTCGCACCCGTTTCTCCTTCAACAACATCAAATTCCACAATCTCTCCATCTCCTACATTGGAAGGTACTTCCTGGGGTTATTATCCTTTATGGAAGTCTGGTGTACAAATACATATTCCTTGGTGTCATTCCTGTGATGAATTTTGTCATTCCATATCCGTTTCTTGCACTGAACCATTTTACTGTTCCCAAAACTTTTGTTGCCATGACCTTCTTGTCACCATCGGCTGGTGCCGCCATTGTGAGGCCACAGGTTGCTGCTCCCTGTGCTGAGGCCTGAGGGGCCGGGCTCGGTGTTGGTGATGCTGAGGGCAGGGCAGGGGGGATGCACAGGGGCAGGCGGATGCTGGGTGTCCACCTGGCTGCTCATGGTTGTGGTGATGCTGACTGGGGCTGGGTGTTGGCGGGTGGGTGATGGGAACTGGGCCTGCATTGGTGGTGGGTCTGCTCTCTGATCCGCTGCTAGGGGAACGAGGGAGAATGGTTGGTTAGTTTTTAAGCATTCCATGTGTGATTGAAAAGCATGACTGTTCTGTAATTGTTGGTTGTCAGGTTCTGGATATGTTAATTAGATATTAATCTTTTTTCCAAAGAATACAAAGACCTTGGGTCACCTGAGCCATAACCCTTGAACTTAAATGATCTGATATTTAAGTTATTTTATTTTAAGTTAATAGAGTTTATGTTTTAAAAAATAATTTTAGGTTTATAGAAAAAAATTGAGAAAATTGAGTACAGAGTTTCCATATACCCGTTTATCCCAACCCAAATTTCCTGTTTTTAACGTCTTTTGTTAATATGGTATATTTGTTACAGTTGGTGAACCAATATTAGCATAGTATTAATTAAAGTCCACAATTTAACATTAGGGTTCACTCTGTGTCATGCATTTAGGCTTTGACAAATGTGTAATGACTTGTAGGCCACCATTATAGTATCGTGCAGAAGCATGTTTTCACGTCCCTAAAAATCCCCTGTACTTCACCCATTCATCTCTCCCCTTCCTCCCCGCAAACCCCTGGCAACCAGTGATCTTTTTTTGTCTCCATAGTTTTGCCTTTTCCTGAATGTCATATACAGTTGACCCTTGAACAACACAGGTTTGAACTGCCTGGGTCCACTTATACACTGATTTTTTTTTCCAATAAATATCTGTACTGTTTTTTATCCACAATGGAGAGCACGAGGATGTTGGGCTCTAAACATCCTTGGGGGGGGGGGCAAATGTATGCATTGGTCTATACTATCTTATAGGGGGGTCTTGAGTATCCTCAGATGTTGGTGTCTGTGGTGGTGCTGCAACCAATCTCCCATGGATACCGAGGGACAACTTGAAGATCTGGGGCAGTCTAAAGCTATTCGTGGCTTTTCAACTGCAGTGGTGTTGATACCCTTTACCCCACATTGTCCAAGGGTCAACTGTAGTTAGAATCATACAGTAGGTAGCCTTTTCAGATTGCCTTCTCTCACTTAGCAATATGTATTTAAAGCTTCCTCCATGTCTTTTTGTGGCTTGATAGCTCATTTAGTTTTGTTCTTTTTAAAATCCCAAACTGATACTGTTGGTGTATTAGATAATTCTTGGTAAGAGTTATCTATATATTTACATATTTCTTGGCTTACTGTTCTTCAGAGCTTCTTTCGGTAATCATTTTCCATTTCCCTTTCATGAAAGAATAAAATCACTCTAAAAAAAAGAAATAGTTTTATTTCACTCATTGTTCAAAGAGAGCTTTTTCTGAGTAAATATTTCTAGGTTGACAGATATTTTAATCAGCATTAAAGATATACTGCATTTGAAGATATACGGCTGTTTCAACTATTGTGGAGAAATTAATTATATCTGTAATTGCCATACCCTTGTAACAGGTCTCTCTTTTTATCTGTCTGCCTTTAAAGATTTTCTCTTTGTATTTGATCTTTAATAATATTATGAAATTAAAGATAAAGGTATCACTTTATTTAAATCTTATCAGTTGAGTTTCATGAATCTATGGGTTCATGTCTTTCATTAGCTTTTGGAAAATTTGGAGTTATTATTCTAGTGCCTATCTTTTATTCCCTTTATTTTGAAACTGTTATTAAACATATTTTAGACCTTTTTATTCTGTCCTTCATGTCTCAACTTCTCTTTTCATGTTCCATTTCATTATTTTTAGTTTTATTGGGGTATAATTGACAAAATTTTAAGATATTTAAAGTGTACAGTGTGATGATTTGATATATGTAAATATTATGAAAGGATTTCTCTCATCTAGTTAGTTACCACATCTATTACCTCACATATTTATCTCTTTGTGTGTGAGAACATTTAAGTTCTACTCTCTTAGCATAGTATTTCAATGATATAATAGTGTTATCTACTACAGTCACCATATTATATGAGGTCTGACAATTAAATTCGTGAATTTGTTGCAACAATGTTGCTAACCTTTTTTAATGTCAGAGGGATTATTCATTATGAATTTGTACCAACTGGACAAGCGGTTAACTAAGTTTACTATTTGGAAGTGCTGAAAAGGCTGCCTGAAAAAAGTTAGACGACCTGAACTTTTTGCCAACAATTCATGGCTTTTGCATCATGACAATGCACCAGCTCACAGGACACTGTCTGTGAGGGAGGTTTCAGCCAGTAAATAAATCACTGCAATGGAACACCCTCTCTGCTCACCTGATCTGGCCCCCAATGACTTCTTTCTTTACCCCAAAATAAAAGAAATACTGAAAGGAGACATTTTGATGACATTCAGCACATCAAGGGTAATATAACGACAGCTCTGATGGCCATTCCAGAAAAAGAGTTCCAAAATTGCTTTGCAGCATAGACTAGGCACTGGCATCAGTTCATAGCTTCCCAAGGGGAGTACTTCAGAGGTGACCATAGTGATATTCAGCAATGAGGTATGTAGCACTTTTTCTAGGATGAGTTCGCAAACTTAATTGTCTGACCTTATACATTAAAGCACCTTTCATTACCTGTTAGCCATTGGTATGTCTTCTTTGGAAAAATGCCTATTCAATTCCTCTGTCCATGACTCTGAGCTGCATTCTGCATTTATCAACTAATTAGTAATTCTTTCCTCTGCTGAGTCTTATTAGCTGTGAAACACATCCATCCTTGATTTTTAAATGTTAACATTGATATTTTTCGAGTGTTAGGGTTTTTTTCCCCTCAAAAATGGTTGGTAAAGGTAATTTTTAGTCTCTTATTCCTGGAATCCTTTATTTTTTGGATTCTATTATTCATTTCTTTAAATATTTCATGTAACTTCATTTCTTTATCTGATCATTTAAATATCTAAATTCTTTAGAGTCAAAGTCTATTTATTTTACTAGACTTTGTGGATTTTCCCCCCAGTATGTTTGGTAACTATTACAATTGGGAATTCAAATTTAGTTGAATCTGATCTTTGGGAATCCTGAGATCAAAATTGAAGATGTTTTCTCTGGAGATGATTTGCACTCAGTACAATGGGGCCACCACCAACCTGGGATCACACTAGTCACACTTGGGAATTCAGGGTTAAGTGTGGGAGTTGCAGATTCAGCTTGTCCCCGTGTTAGAAGCCGTAGGCTCAACCTTCCAATTCCACGGTGACAGAGGCAACTCATCCTAACTACTCTCTGCTCTGGTTTCAGCTTTGCCGCACCCTGCTTGTCAAATTCTTAAGTATCCTGCTGTGCGTCGCCAGCAAATTAGAGCATTTCTTAATCTTATTTGATCATGAATTTCGTCCTTTTTTTTTTTTTTGAGGACTAATTTTAAGATCTAGTTTTCCAACAAACATTCCTTGAGCAATGCTGTTCTATTTCAATCCTTTCATTTTATGGGCAAGAAAACTGAAGCTATGTGACTGGTGCAGTGTTTCATGATGAGCCTGTGTTGGAGCCAGGGAAAAATCCTTTACGTCATAAAACCAGAGTGCTTTCTAACCCTGGAAAGTTCCATAAGTGGAATATCCATTTCTTCCCTGGTGAAAATGTTCCTCTATGTGATATGTCTCAGCACTAAACACATTTCTAAGAACTTATTATCTTGGTGCAGATATTTGTTAAAATACATAAGTAAAGTCTTGTTTTGTTTGGGGAAGAGAGAAGTAAGATTGATGTTATTAACAATAAAAGATATAGATATTGCTCTTGGTTAGGGATATATGCTGTGAAGTTTTCCTGTGTAGTTAGGCTAGGTGAGTTAGAAAGATACTTGTATACTGGGTATTGCTGTTGAAACACAAAGGGACAAAGCATTAATAGTAAGTTCATGGCCCAATTTATCCACATGAAAGCCTTTGAATTGAAATGTGCATTATTTAACAGTCCTCTTCTTTGACATACAGTTGGGATACTGGTGATTTAATTTGGGTACGTTGGATTTGAAATGCCATCTTTAATCTGCATTCCCATTTTAAGCCTCATTCCTTAAAACAAAACAAAACAGGATTACTTAAAATTATACTGAATCTTGCATTTCAATTTCTTGTCTTCAGATATTTTGCTTAAGCTTTGTAAATATTTTTAAGGCTTCTGCTGGTAGTTTTACCTGCAAAGAGATATGTTATCATTTGTTATAACATAATAGGCAGTTATTATTGTATTGCAATTTGAATCTCTTTATCACTCACTCACTGAATTATAGAATATGGAGTTTGGAGGATTCTTAGGTTGTGAAGTCTAAGTTCATGACCTCAAATTCTGAAATAACCACCAAGCAAGTGATATAGACCCTTTGCTCTTTGGCAATATTTTTGTCATTTATTGAGCAAGCATTTCTATTGGGTATCTATGAAGTTCTAGGCATTATGATGTGTACATATAAAACAGCCCCTGCCCAAAAATGCTTGCAATTATGTGTGGGACAGGCAAGCAACTGAACAATTAGAGGTCAGTGTGAGGCATTTGGGCAGCTGTATGTGCAAAGAGTAGCTGGAACAGTTAAAGAGAGCGTCTACACCCTGTGAGATATGAAAACTGTCTTCTGAAATGACTATACAATCAACTCTTTTCTCACTCCTCCTAAACAGTCACCCCTCTCTTTAAATCCTTTGCCAATCCATCTTCTTTTCTGTTAGGCTCATTTTTTAAATTTCTGAAACAACTATTAAGTAGGAACTCTGTTCTATCCTAACCTTTTTGAACTTTCCTCATCTTTTCTCACCTACATTGGTGGTGTGAAGGAGCGGTGGATTGTGCTATGGAAGAACTGTCCTTTTTGTCCAAAGCAAGTTCTATTTGTCTGGGTCCCCTCCAACTTATCATGCAAACACACACACACACACACACACATACACATGCCCACTTCATCCTGTCCCCTTCTCTCATACCACAGGATACAGTATCCTCTTTGACAGTGAATATCTAGCTTCTCTCTTTCAAAAGATTTCCACTCAGTCCATAAGCATTAGATTACCTCCCATTTTGAAATAAACAGAGCAAGAACTTCAATCCTTTCCCTTGTCCCTTGTTCCTTCTGAGTTCTTTCGTGCCCTCCTTACCTCCACAACTTAAAAAATGGTCATTGCTCCTGCTTTCCCTCCTCCCAGTTGTTTTTCTCTCTGAAGTGTGGCTTCTGCACTTACCTAACCCCGAAATTAATCTGATAAAAATCATTGCAACCTTCTAAATGCCTGTAGACTATTTCCAGTCTTCATCCTACTTGATGGTCTTACTGAATACTCTCTTCTTGAAGTGCTCACTTACTTGATTTTGTAATATGCTGACTCTGTCCTCCTCCCATCTAACTGGTTGTTATTTATCAGTGTCTTCTGTGAGAAACTCTTTCACAGGCTTCTGTTTTTGTCCAATTGATTGGACCCAGTGATAAGCTTTCTCCAAAAAAAAAAAAAAAATCAACTTTAAATATAAAGATCCAAATAGATTAAATGGAAAAGAATAGAAAAAGTGTACCATGTTATCATTAACCAAATGATTAATATAATTAATATTAGATGAATTGATGTCAGTCCAAGGAATATGAACAGGGACTTAAAAAGACATTTCATAATAATAAATGGGTCAATTTTTTTAAGGTGACATAACAATCCTGAATATATATGCCTAACAAATAGCACTTCAATATGTGAAACAAAAACAAGAGACATTAAAAGAAGAAATAGACAAAAGCACAAGTATAATTGAAGATTTTTACATTCCCTCTCAGTGTAGCTGACATAGTTAATAGTTATAGAACTTTCCATGCAAAACAGTAGAATATTAATTCTTTTCAGATGTACATGGGACACTGAGCAAGGCATACCATATTATGGGCCATGAAAATTCTTAATAAATTAAAAAAGGATTGAAATCATGGTCCCTGGAATTTAAATTGGAAACCAATAGGAAAACATCTGGAAAAATCTCCCAATATTTGAAAATTAAACAATACACTTTTCAATAACAAGGATTAAAGAAGAAATCACAAGGAAATATTTAAAATATTTTGAACTGAATGCCACCTTAAGAAACTTGAAAAAGGAATAAACTAAACACAAAGCAAACAATGGGGAGAAAAATAATAAAGATAGTAGCAGAAATCAAAGGAATAGAAAATGGGAAAACAGGGGAAATTAAATTAAAAGCTGGTTATTTGAAAAGAGTCAATAAGAGCAATTAGCTTTTGACAAGACTGATCAAGAAACAAAGAGAGAAGGCAAAAATTGCTGATTTCAGGAATGACAGGAGTGTTACTACAGATATTTTAAAAATAATAAGAAAACATTATGAAAACTTCAGGCCAATAAATTTGACAACTTAAATAAAATTAATAATTCCTATCAAAGTTTACTCAGGAAAAAATAGATATACCATGTGATCTAGCAATTATGTTTCTAGGTATCAATGAAAGATAAATAAAAACTTGTATACAAACTATACAAGTATTATTTATAATATTATTTATAAATAATGACTATTATTTATAATAACCAAAAGGTAGTAGGAAAAAAACCCAAATGTCCATCAACTGATGAATGATAAAAAGTGGTATATCCATATGGTGAAATACTACTCAACCATAAGAAGAAATGAAGTACTGATATATGCTATAATATAGATGAATCTTGAAAAAATTATGCTAATTAAAAGAAATCAGTTATAAAAGGCCACATATTCCATTTATTTGAAATGTCCAAAATAGGCTATTCTAGAGAGACAGAATGTAGATTCGTGGTTGCTTAGGGAAGGGGGAGGGGAATGATAGCTAAAGGGTATAGGGTTTCTTTTTAGGTGATGAAAATGTTCTAAAATTTACAGTGGTGATAGTTGTACCACTTTTTGAATCTATATATTTCATTGAATTTTACACTTTAAACGGGTGAATAATATGGTATGTTAGTTACAGCTCAATAAAGCTGTTATATATAAAAGAAAAAGAAATAGATGACCTGACTAGCCCATATCTATTAAAGGAATTAAATTCATAGTTTAAAACATTTTTCAAAAGAAAATTCTGGTCCCAGATATACTCATTGGTGAATTCTACTAAACATTTAAGGAATAAACAAACCAATTCTACAAAACCCTTCCAGAAAATAGAGGAGGAAGAAGCCCTTCACAATTCATTCTATGAGGCTAGCATCATCAAAATCAAAACTTTCGCTTTTCAAACTTTACTGTTAAGAAAGTGAAAAGACAGGGCACAGGCTGTGATTTACAACAACTATATCTGACAAAAGAATTGTAGGAGCTCTTACTACACAATAATAAGACAAATAACCTGATTTAAAAATGAGTAAAGGATATGAACAGATTTCACCAAAGAAGATATAAAAATGGAAAAGAAGCACGTGAGAATATCCTCAGCGTCTTTAGTTATTAGGGTAATGGGAATCAAAACTACGCTGAGACGTCGTCACATATCTCTCTAGAGTGGAGGAGAAGCTCCCTGACAATACAGATGTTGGCAGGGATGTGGAGCATCTAGAACTGTCATTTCAGCTGGTGGACACGCAAAATAGTATTGCCACTTTGGGAAAAAGTTGCACTGTCTTTTTTTTTTAAAGTAAAACCTACATTTACCTTAAGATCCAGCAATGTCAATTCTAAGTATTTACCCAAAGGAGATGAAAATATATGTTTACACAAAGATATATTATTCTTCATAACAATTTTGTTCATAAAGGTCCTTAACTAGAAACAAGACCGTGTACATCAACTAATGAATAACAATGTGTGTTTCATCCATTGGCATATTCAACAATTTAAAGAAATGAATAACTGAGGCATGCACCAACATGGGTGAGTCTCTGGAACATTACACTTAGTATTAATATAAGAAGCCAAGTACAAAAGATTATGTATTGTATGATGCTATGTATATAAAATCCTAGAAAAAGAAAACTAAGACACAGAAAACAAATCACTGATTGCCAAGGGCCAGATTAGAGGCAGATGATTGACTGTGAAGGGGCTTGAGGAAATGGTTTGAGTGATGAAATTTCTATTATTTTGATTGAGGTGTTGGCTACACAGCTTTATATTTGTCACACTTATCAAATTTTACGTTGAAAATTGGTATATTTTCTCATATATGTGTGGCTTCGTCCTCTATAAAACTAATTAAAAAAAGCAAAAAAAACGCTGTGAGTATGCACAGCATATGAGATGTACCTGGAATAGTGTTGGTTGGTTGGCAGGCTTGCAGGCTTGCAGGAATTATTGGATTCTAAAAAGCAGAAGTTGACTGGGAACTCCAGGAAGTGTCTTTCTTGTGTACCACTGTATATCCAGGCTCTATCATGGTGCTTAGTAGAAACTTATTGATTGAATGAAGAATGATAGTCTTCCCAAGAATCACAGATTGAAGATTAGGACCACAGAAGGAGGAGTGTGAATTTCCAAAGTCTGGCAGGATGAGACTAGGAAAGGAGAAGGAGCTAATTGTGCAGGGACCTGAGTGACACAATTATGCATATTAACTTCATTCTAATGATAGCAATGTTAGAGTTATGTTCTGTGAAAAATAAACAGATAAATACATAATGTTACTTTAAAAGAGGAAAAAAGAGACCCAAACAAAACCCTGTGGTATCAATGTGAATGGAGGTCTGATTGAAAGGAGGTCTGATTGAAAGTTTAGAGTGAGGGAGAGCATTTGAGAGGCTATCGGGATGTGCTGGGTTACAGGAAGGAGTAAATGCAGTGGAAATGAACGCAACCAACGCCTTGACGATGTCTTTTCTTTTCGTGGACATTTCATTTGTGCCCAATCTTTTCTTTTTAAAGACATTTTTTTTCCTGATTATCAGAGTAATCAGTGCAGAAGAATTAGAAAATTAAACACAGAAGAAAGTTAACATGTCTATTCTATCAACTTTGAAATTTTAGTACATAAGAGGGTGCCAAAAAAATGTATACACATTTTAAGAAAGGAAAAAACAGTATTCTGTATTAAAATTGTAATTCTCAATATATACCGATAACAAAAGATGAATACAAGTCATGTGTATACATTTTTTTGGCACCCCTGGTATACTTTTGATGTGTATGCATTTATGTGTGACTGTATGTGTATAATTTTACAACAAATATAAAGATTGAATTTACACAATTTTAAAGTTGGAGAACTGCAGTTTTGGGGTTTTTAAGTAGTTTCTGCTTTCTAGGATAGACCTTCTCTTTGAATGCTAGGAGATTCCTGCATTCTAGTGAAAGTCCTGAATTGCAGGCAATCTACCCGAGTGGAGAATTTTAGACTGAGATGTTGTGTTCCATGTAGTAAAAAAATTGGTAAGTGATGTAACGTAATTTGTCCCTTTAGACTTGGGCCTATAGGCCCTCAGTCAAAGGCATAGGCTCTGGGCCCAGACCGGTTTTGATTCTACTTTCACAATTTACACAAAAATGACTTTGGGTGAGTTAGGTAATTTCTTTAAGCCTCACATTCTCCCTCCCTAAAATAGGGATAATGCCTCGCTCAGAATTATCCTGAGGATCATATAAAATAACCCATGTGTGGGGACAGTCCCAGAGAGCAGTTTCCAAGCTCTTGGCCTCATGTGGAAAGGTGCTGGCTCCGGTAGTAGATGGCCATCAGCTGTAACCAGTTAGCCCTTAGCCACTAATATAACTGCTGTGGCTATGCTAGGGGTTGGTTGGTTGGCAGAGAAGTGGATGGCGGATTGTGGCTAGCAAGTGCAGTTAGCAAGCAGATTGTGGATTGCGGATCCCATTGATCCTACTTCCTCTGTCTCGCCTGGCCGCCAGCGAGATGGGGGTGCAGGAAGACCCCTCACTGGGGTACTGGCGGATGTCTGCTTTTGTGTCTTGATGAGTCGCCATCAAAAATATAGTGGTATGACTCCCCTATCTATGGCTCCGTTGTTGTTCCTTTTTGGCCTCACCATCTCTGCGTTCTTGTGTGGGGAGCAGGACCAGACACCCTGCATTGCACAATGTAAAATGCTTTTTACTTAGTAAGTGCTCAGTGTTAGCTACTATGATGATGGGAAATGCTATTTCTGTTATTAAAGAAGTGGGAAGTTTAACAGAAAGTTAACTCTGAGAGCTCGTGGGTCACAATCTTCTTGTGGGTGGTCTCAACTCCTTAGACAAGAATGTGTTCTAAAGAGAGACTGGACACCCCATAGACTTTCCCTTTTTTCAAGAGTGCTGACAGACCTATGGAGGATTGAAGCACAGCTGCTTTAGACTCTGTAGGTTATGCCACTGAATGGGACCTGAAACGTCGGGTGTCTGGTGTGGTCCTTGTACTGTCTAGAAACTCTGTAGGTACATATGCTAGTTACATCTGAGAGTTAGCTAGGTCACATATTTCTTGAGGAAATAATTTATCTACATGTGATTGATATATTACCCGCTTACATAAAAGGCTTTAAGGTTGTTCATAAATAAAAACAGTGCAAACCTAAAGGGCAGGGGGAATGGGTGTTATCAGGGAATGAGGGTGAAACAGTTCTCTCCACATGGTTGGAAGAGTTGAACATTGAATCCACCTGGGCTTGACTGCTGACTGTTTTCTAGCCAGGCAGCTTTAGGAAACTTACCACACTTCTTTGCTGTAGATGACATGAATTGAAACTGCCTGGTTGAATTGTTGTGATGAGTAAATAAGACAACTTAAGAAATGCAGTGAGTAGCCCGGCGCCTGTGGTTGCTCTTTCCTTACTCCTCACCCGTCACGATGTGAGCCTGAATTTAGCTCTGAGTTTCCTGGAAGCTAAGGCAAAAACAAAAACAAATAAGGACTCACTTGAAAAAAAGTCAATATCAATACAAGATCAAATAATTGTTATCAAAGACCCTGGCTTTGAATTCTGGAAAAACTGGCCTTGTGGTTTCTTATATATAAAAAAACAAATGAGTGATGTCATAGGCACCTACTATCAATATGGATTTATAGAAGACAAATTTGGCAATTCCTCATATCGACCCTCTTTAAAAGCTGAGGGCATAACATTAAATCTTAATTTCGTGGAGTCATTTTTTAAAGGAAGCTGAGATAATTTGCTCTGAATACACTGCTTCTCAACAGCATAACCTAATGCAAGAATAAAATTAGAAATTCCAAAAATTGTGGATATTTAAAATGACCTTTAAGTTTGTCTTGAATATTAGCTCTCTCAAGTTATCCTTTGGCAAATGCTAGACTGTCAGGTTGGATACAACCGTCAGTTGAATTTCGTGCTGCTTATTCCTACAGCAGATGGATTTATTCTGGATTTTCCATGGTCATGACATCAGACTGTGTCCCATTGTGAGGAGTAACGTAACACAATTGTTTTGAGAATACAGATTTTAAAAAGGTTTGAATTTAAGTTTGTGGGTGATGTCAACTACTTGAGGTGGGAGACGCTGCACTGGGCAAGGTATGACGTTATAGGGGAGAGCGCATGGCTTTATGGTCAGACGGGTGTGGGTGTGAATTCTGGCTCTGCCAATTGCTAGCTAGCCACGTGACCTTCAGCAACTTATTTCCCTGTTCACTTTTTGGAGTGTTTACGTCTTCCAGCTGTAAAAACAAAATGTGATCTGAGAAACTTATCTTGCAGAGCGCTGGTGAAAGCAAGAGGACATATTGTGAGTAAGTTGTCTGGCACAGTTCTGAGTATTGAGAGTGAGGTTGTGGACGTGGTGCTTGTTTAGGCTCCTACACTCTGATTCTCCGTTCAGACAGGAAATATTTTCTATGACGGTTTGAACATGGAGGAGCCAAGACTTCTGTGCCTTTGGAAAGTTCTATCAGTCTCAACTTTCTTAAGAAAATGCTTACTTTAGTGGTATATAAATTCATTTTAAAAACAAAAATAATGAATAAATAAGTGATTAAATAAGTAACCCTGGTTGTCCCATTGTGGGTAAAATTCCCATAGATTTATTTCATAGTCTGTTGGCTAATTGTGCGAAATTGTAATAATAAGTGGGTTTGACCAGGTATCTATCAGGTTTCCTTAGTAAAGTCATTACCAGTGTTAGTTATTGAGTATTTTAGAATAGATATTCTAAATTGCTTAGTAATTAGCTATCAAATTGGTTCCAGATATCTGAAGGGTTGGTACATTCATTAACAGCTGAATCTGGATAAGAATTTAAAATTAATTCTTTTGATTTATACTTCAACCATTTCATCTTTAAACATTGTTACTTTATTTTTTTATTTTTGAAATATTCCTATTTTAGAGCAAGTTTAAAATTTTACATGAGCATCCTCCTTTTTAATTTAAAGGATTATTCTGATATAAAAACATTGAATTTTTCCATTTTTAAAAATGGGAATGCATGGAATTTTAGGACATTCTATTTTTTCTTATGGTGCTTTAGAAACCCAAACCAACTGGAATTTTAAAACTGTATGAAATTCATGAATACATATATTTTTAGTAAGCTTTACTATATAACAGGCAGATATTTCTTTCTTAGTAGGACACAAATCTGTGCACTGTCCCTCCTTTGAATGCCTCCAAAGTAGGAGCCTTTGTGAGAATTCTTAGGAGCTGGCTTGCTGTCAGAGCTCTAGTCAGGGAAACTCAATTGTTTCTGTTTTAAGGGACATAGGCTATTACTTCCCCAGCCCTGTCACATGGCCGATGAGGGAATGAGACTCAGAGAAAGTAATATGTTCACAAACACACCGTGTTGCTCCTGATTCTGAAGTGATCACAATAGAATGTAAGGTGACACAAGAAAGAAAATGTACCTGTTCCAAATGTAATTTGATGAGTTTACCCCGTATTTCTAGCTATCCTTCCATATACTGATGCTAGGACAGGATTTCTTTAACTGGTTATTATACCATGGACTCTTTGTAGTCTGGGGAGGTGTATGAATTCCTTTTCAGAATAATTTAAATTATTTTAAATAACTTTAAATGAATATGTTAAAATACATTTATTACAAAGGAAACCAATGTAGTCATCAAAATACTCAACTTTTGAAACTATAATATACGAGGTGGGACAATTAAGTTCGCAAACTCATCCTAGAAAAAGTGCCACATACCTCATTGCCGAATATCACTATGGTCACCTTCGAAGTACTCCCCTTGGGAAGCTATGCACTGACGCCAGCGTCTAGTCCACCTTTCAAAGCAATTTTGGAACTCTTTTTCTGGAATGACGATCAGAGCTGTTGTTGTATTACCCTTGATGTCCTGAATGTCATCAAAATGTCTTCCTTTCAATATTTCCTTTATCTTTGGGTAAAGAAAGAAGTCTTTGGGGCCCAGATCAGGTGAGTAGGGAGGGTGTTCCAATACAGTGATTTGCTTACTGGCTAAAACCTCCCTCACAGACAGTGTCCTGTGAACTGATGCATTGTCATGATGCAAGAGCCATGAATTGTTGGTGAAAAGTTCAGGTCGTCTAACTTTTTTCACACAGCCTTTTTAGCACTTCCAAATAGTAAATGTGGTTAACTGTTTGTCCAATCGGTACAAGTTCATAGTGAATAATCCCTCTGATATCAAAAAAGGTTGGCAACATTGTTGCCACAAGTTCATGAACTTAATTGTCCGACCTTGTCTGTATGTATTCTTCCTCAGGAACACATTAAGTAACAACATCTAGTACTGGTTCTAATAGCAACTCCCGGTACTGCAGGAATGCCGAGGGCCCTGCAATTAGGTACCAAATCACAGGGCCTGTCATCATTACAGTGGTTTGTTGCCCACATTCAAAATTTAAGGAAGGACGTGTTAAATTTCAGTTAGAAGTCAATAAAAAAGGCTCCCATTTCCCCCTTCCCTGTTCCTAAACCTCTTCAATCTTTCTATACCCCAAGTTATAAACCTCTGCTCTAAAGCTATCTTGGGGGTTGGATGCTCGAACAACTGCTATCTACTTCTGGGCTTCCACCTAAACTCTCCTGTTTAGGGACCAAACTCACATGCCTTTTAATTTTAGATCCGATTATACATCAGATCCTTAGAATCGCCTCCTTCGAATGAGAATCTAGAATGAGACTTAGCTCCTTAGAATTCTTTTGAAAGAGTGATCTCTCTGTATCACAGTCCGTTTGAAAGCTTGTCAAAATGTAGATTCCTGAGTCCTATACCGTCCATACTGGGTCAGAATTTCTGAGGCAAGTCCTGGCCACATGCAAGTTCAACAGTCAATCAAGTGGTTTTTGTGTACATTACAATTTGAGACTGTCTCGGTAGCTGAGCTAGTTCAGGGGCCTAAGTGAGCTAGGGTAGGAGGACGGGTTGTAGGTGAGGGGAGGTACATTTTTGACCCAAGTTGTGAGTCACGCAGGAAGCTGTTGTCCTGTTATATTCTTATTGAAAATTATACGAAGACACTATTGACAGTTCTAACGCTGCATGGCTGTAATCCACATGGAGTGCGAGGTGTTTTGTGCGGGTTAGCTAAAAACGTGAAGAGAGGTGATTGCAGCCATGGCAGCAGGGGAGCGGAGATGTCCAAGTACTAGAAGGGAGGCTATGCAATCAGGTGCGGACACATTTGGTTTATCTGCAGCAACTGGGACCTTGCTCAGTGGGACAAACTAAACTTCACTGTCAAAACAGTTCACACGTCCAAGAGGAGGGAGTTTGGAACTCTAATGGAAGAGACCTAATGAAGCAGCTGGGCTCCCAAAGGGGGCAGACACCTTTTTGATGTTGAAAGTCACTGGCATTGGACTTGGGAGGTCTTTTTAACTGCCAACTCTTGGCACTTCCTTGCAAATAATTTTGCATTTGTAGGGGTAGCTGTCTCCTCCTGCCACTCTCATTCGAATTTTAAAATCAGACATGCCATGATTTTGAGATTATTCACTACAAAAGCAAGTATACATTCTCAGCCCACAACTTCACGTGTCAAATTTTAATTTTCCTTATTTTTCTGTAACTGAGCTGAAAAGTGTTCTGAGCCTCTGCCCGGTGGCTGCTCCCCCTGCTGCTTCTACACCACCCAGGGAGTGGCACTTTCCCCCAGGCTGTCGGGCCAGCCTGCAGCCCTGAACACCATGCAGGCCTGCCTTCCCTGGGTTCTTCCGGTCTGGGCACTGCATGGGTTCTCCCTGATCTGCAGCTTTTTTGCTATTGAACCTTCTCTCCTCCCAGCCCTGGAAATTCAGTTTTGGTCAAAGAGGAAGGAATTCTTTCCCCTCAAGTTTGTACCCTAGAGAGTTTGTCTATGCTTTCCCTTTTCATGGCACTATTCCCTCAAAACCCACATTAAAACATACATACCCTCCCCGCCCCAAACACACACTTGCTTACATATATATGTATATGGATAGGACTTAAGCTTTTGGAACATAAGAGCCAAAGGATGTCGCAGACAATTTTTTGGTCATTGTGTCCCATCATACTCCTCCCTTGAAACAATGAACCTCTGAGCCAACTATCTACTTAAATAGGGAAAAAGTTATGGGGAAAATACTGAGAGAGAAAAAGAACATAGATTAGTAGCTCAATGTACTTTTCAGTCACAGGAGTCTACTTATTGCCTGAATACTTAATGTATTACATCATCTATATATCACATTGTGTGTTCACCACCTAGAGTCAGTTCTCCTTCTATCACCATATATTTGACCCCATTTACCCTCATCTAACACCCCTTTCTCCCTTACGCTCTGGTAGCCACTAAGCTATTGTCTATGAGTTTTTGTTTCTTTATTTGTTACATAATTGTACACTTAAAACCTATGTAACTTTACTAACCATTGTCACCCCAATAAACTCCAATTAAAAAAAAACACTTTATGTATTGAAGAAAGGTGGCGTGGTAGCATTCATTTACCATCTCTGGGTCGGAGATCTGGTCCTGTAAGTCCATAGCTGTGCCCATGCCTGAATATTGGCCAGTCCACAGTTTCATGAAAGACACAACCCCCATTTTTCTGATAATGACCGAGTCCTGTGTATCATTTTAGTGGTAGCCTCTGCAACAACTCTGATTGTGTTAACATTTTTTTCCGTTTGATTCCTTGGAGTAGCATGAGCAGGGAAGTAGGCAATGCACAGAGGTGCTTAGCTGAGTGTGGGGAGTGTGGAGCGCTGCTGCCCCGCCAACCATAAGTTGGGGCTGATAGAGAGACTTGCCAAGTAGGAGGTGTTATTTTTATCCCCATGTTCTGCTCTAATCCCCAAGGGTTTTATAGACTTTTCCCCCCATAGGAATAAGAGCTAGTTAAATTAGATTGATCAGTTTAACAATGTAAAATTTAACTCTCTAGATCTATACTAATGTAAAACCCTGCCTGTGTCTCCAGTTGGTAGGGCTTAGAACAGATTTCAAATATGCTCAGTCAGTTTTCCAAGAAGCTCATTTCTAAATGGTTTTGATATGAAAGTTCTGTATTAATATATAGCCCTCACATTTGAAAAATAAATCTATTCTAGGCTTTAGAAGAATGTTATTTTTATAACACATTGCTATAATAGAAATTCCAAGTGTTTACTGATTCGATGGCTGTCATAGGTGCAGATTAAAACAAGACTTGGAATATCGCACTTTTAACTATACTATGGCTGATCGTATCTTTTCCTTTATAATTGATAAATTAACTTCCATGCTCACTTTTTCAAGTTGAATTATAATGGAGTTTTCTGCATCGTAACATTTAAATCAAATTTATGTTCTTTATATTCTCTGCTAGAGACGCTGGCAAAGAATGTTGTTTTACTTCCTCACATCCTTTGTACTGGTTACAACAATAGCTCAATATAGCCATTAATTAATATACAGCCATACCTCATAGATACTGAGGATTTGGTTCCAGACCACCGCAAGAAAGTGAGTACTATCGTAATAAAGCAAGCTGTAATCTATTTGTTGGTGGAAGGTCTTGCCTTCAATTTGTTTAAAAAAAAAAAAAGGCAACATCTGTGAAGCACAGTGAAGTGAGGTGCAATCAGACGAGGTATGCCTGTATTGATATAGGGAAGACTAGGAAACTGTATCAAAGTCAACTGAAGTTTAATATTTGAGTTTTCAGCTCTAAACTGTTGTAAATTTGATCCCTGCACGTTGAAATCGTCATTCCCCCCCCCCCCCCCCGTGATTTGGGAACAGCTTATAAACTTTCCTGGGATCTAATTATGCTGTTGCCATCTGAGTTTGGCTGAGATCATTAAACTGGATAGTTTCTCTGGCGACAAAACATTTTGTACAACCAGATTAAGTCAACAGGGTAGACAGAAGGCACCAATGACTAGATGTTGTAACTAGGAATCTATAAATAAAAAAGAAACAAGGAAGAGATAAAAGGCACTCATAGAGTGCCCTTGCAAAGGCTTGAAATAACAGGAATGTTGGTCAATATGTGAAAGCCACAGTATTGCATTATGCTTCAATTTTATTTTCACTTGCTTATTGAACCTATCTTGAAGCCGGATGGGAAAGTAAATTTTCTAATGAGTGGTATGAAATATTTATCAAAGCTGAATTATAATACAAATTTTGATCACAAGCCAAATAGTTGAAGTGTATCAAGTCTCTTATTTAAAGAGATACATATAGATTTAAGCACATAATGTATTAATTGCTGGATATTAATAATGGAAGAATTGGCTATTGACCTAGAATTTATTTCCAAAATGTTTTGATTAGAGAGATCTGCATCTGAGGTGCCGACCTGCTTATATAACACTGACACATAATGTTAAGCTTGCTGTGTTGTAGTGTATTCGTGGATATAAACGTCAAGAATAGGTACACGTTAGATCTCAAGTATAAATCATCTTGCAAAATAGTTGGGCCGTTTATGAAATGGGTTATCCTCCAGCACATAGTAGTTTGTATTTATTAGGCATTAACATTTACAAAGCACTGCAAGATTGGGGCTCTAGTGTTATCTTGAAACAACCCTTTGTGGTAAGGGTTTAAATTCAGTTTATAGAGCAGAAACCTTGAGCTCTGTACTCAAGGGTTGTCTGATTTTTCCCACTCCCAAAAAGGGGCAAAGCTTGGGATGTGAGCTCTGCTTTTCTGGCTATGGCCCCAACCTTTCTCTTCTCTACCAAACTGTCTCCATCCATGAATGTGGTTGGTCACCGAAGGGTGTGATGTCCTTGTGCAAAGTATATTAGTGTCCATTTTAGTTTTATTTTGGCCATAAAATGCAAGTGACCAAGTGTTAGTAATACCATTGTGAGATTACCAGAGTATGTGATAGAATATAGTCATGATTTAAGGTCATATACACTGATTCCATCTCTACGGTGTTTTGTATGTCTTTTTATCCTTCTAGTAGCCAAACAGCAGTTTTCCATGATTTGGGCCTGGTGATTCCCAGGCTTGCTTTTGTTTTAAAGCTGCAGTCCAATAAGATCATGAAGTTAAAAGTGGCTGTGTTACCTTTTAATAATAGTATTCCTATTGATTGAGAGGTTTAGCTATTTAAGCACAAAAGGTAACACTTCGTTTTTTAAAATGAATAAATTACATCAGTATCTACTGATAATATGCATTTGATATCCATTCTTATGAAGAAAAAACTCAATATTGTAAAATAAGCCCTTTTTTTAAAAAAATGGAAACAATGGTGTGCATATATGTATTTCTTCAAATGTATTTTCTAGGCATGTACTAACCTGTCAGCAGAGAATATCTCTGTGTTATAGAAATTAGGAGCCGGGGAAGCTCTTCATTCATAGTTATGAAATGCCATGGAAAGGAACCTGGTTCTTTAGGCAGAATATTTACATAAATTATTTTGGCATATTCATTCAGTAAAGAAAATTGCTCCACATATCAGATTTTTAAAATGCATTTGAATCTTTATTCTACAACACAAGCAACATAAATACGATATCTTTTAAAATATTTTCTCTTTAGAATTTCCATTTTCACCTCAGATAAAATGTACACAAAATACACTGGCAAGCTTGCTTACAGCAACCCGTTAAACAACAAACAGATTATATCAAATCAGTTATATCAACATATAAAGGAGGGTAGTTTTCAGCTCTTTTTTTTTTCTTTAATAAATGTGACCAACCTGACTAAAAAGGCAAAACAAAAACTGTACTTCTTTAACAAGTCATTTGGAGTAAACAAAATGCTTCAAGGCTCCTGGTGAAGGGGGTTGCGATTATGGATTTTGCATTTTGTAGATAAAATGGTATACTGACTCAAATCACTACGGCTATACCAAACTTCATTTATTTATAATTTTCAATGAAACAAGTCTATTCTTTGGCAAAATACGAGAAAGGATAAAAGGACCCTTACCACCCATTGGCTTTATTTAGAGTGGGGAGAAGGTAGTAGGGGAACTGTTTATAATGTAAGTGATTGAAGTTCATTCCTCTTAGAAAAGCGGAAAAGTAATTTTGAATAATAGTATTTTGGCATGATTAGGGCAATAAACTTTTAATTCTTAGCTCCTTTCCCGCCCCCCACCCATCCACCAAAAACAAATCAAGAAACAAAAACAAACAAAATCAGCCTTTCCCTCTAGGCACCTCTACCTGCCCCTCTCACGCCATACCCGTACATTCTACCACATGGTTACAAATGAAGTGAAACCAAAATATCAAAAGCATTAATCTTTGTCCAGTTTTGCCTATTGATTTGTATTAGAGAGAACCACTTCCAACAAAATCAGAAGAAAGAACAGCAGAGGGAGGAATACCAAGTAGCTTGCACATATCATGAGGTAGCCATGGATGACCACGGTGGCTGGTAGAGTCAGGGGCTCGAGATTCCCTACCTTTCAGAGAAAACATAATATTTTGTATGGTCGTTCAAAAGATTGGCTTTTAGATTCCCTCCTCCCCTTTTTGGCACCGGTTGGTAAAATAAACTTAAACTATTCCTAGAGATTAACTTTTTAAATTTAATTTAAAAATAAATTATTATTAAAAGAACTAAATGCATACATAATTAAAAACATGAGATTATGGAAAACAAAAGTGAAATTTGAAAAAACAAAACAAAAAACTTAAATTATTTCCATCCACAGAGGCAAGGACTTGAATCCTTGATATCATGAACACACTTTGATATGCTTTCTCATCTCACCAATTCTAGGAAATATAGTCATTACTTTCTATTCACAAAAGTAATTTAAATGATGTCAGGGTATTTAAGAAGTATTTAGGGAAACTTTATTAAATCAAGAAGAATTATGTGTAATTAATATAGTTTATACATGGGTGATGATTTTTAAGATATTTAATTTTTTTCTCTTGAATTATTTCTTCTATGTTCCCTATTTTTTTTCATGGAAAAAGAATTTCTAAAGCTAGTTAATTGAATAAAGACTTATGAAATAAACTAAGGCCCCACTTATATTTGGGTTAACATGATTTCACTGTATTCCCAATGCATATTGATTTACTTTTACATTTCTCCCATCATTTGGAAGATGAGATAATGAATACAGTATTTATTGTGCAGATATGAGCACAAACACAACATATTTACTGAAAGTCTCTAAAACAGACACATATACTGCTCAAAAGGGAGTTGGTCCCATTTGCAAATTTCCATGAAGCCATTTGGTAAACTCTTTGCAGGTATACAGGAAATTAAAATATTAATTTACAAAAGACAGTTAAGTGAAAGAAGGCACATCAAGTAGTACAACTTGACATGCTGATATTTTGGTGACTAATGAGAGATCTAAAACTACTGGCAGGCAAGCAACTACTTAAAAACCTCTGGAAGCCAGGAGCCAAGGTTGTAATGCAGTCAACATGGCAACATCTCATTAAAACCGTATGGACTGAAGAAACACAAACACCACATACTTTAAAATCACCTCAGTACAAGTCAAAGGGCCAACGTGATACAAATGATCATCCACAGAATCAATGGTTCTAAATACAAAGACAAGAGAAGCTTACACTGATCTCACTGTTCCATAGACCTTATAC
Organism: Rhinolophus ferrumequinum; assembly: GCF_004115265.2. Classification (NCBI taxonomy): domain Eukaryota; kingdom Metazoa; phylum Chordata; class Mammalia; order Chiroptera; family Rhinolophidae; genus Rhinolophus; species Rhinolophus ferrumequinum. The sequence continues at coordinate 84,173,678 of NC_046286.1, read as the reverse complement.
ATTCATTGTCTTCTAGCTTGTAAAAAAACAATTGTTGGTATAATAAACCTGGAAACAGGGAAGGTTGAGCAGGAATGCTGTAGAGAATCCAATCCCAAGTTGTCTGTCCAAGGTTAAGTTCAGTTTTTCTCTAGTGCTTGATAAGTCAGGCTGATCGTAAAGGTAGTAGATGGAAATTTTTTCAAGGTCGTGGTTCTCAAGGTGTGGTCCCAAAACCAGCAGCCTTGGCCTTGCCTAGGAACTAGTGAGCAGTGCAAATTTCCACACTTACTGCATGAGAAACTCTAGGCCTGGCAATCTGTGTTTTAACCAGCCCTTGACGTGATTCTGATATGTGCTAACGTTTGAGAACCACTATTCTAAAGTCAGAAGATACTAGACAACTACTGCTTAAACCTTCAGGAGAGGAAAGAACCGTACAAACAATTCCTGGTGGTTGAACAGACTGGAAGGACCATAACTGAATGGGATTCACCAACTGTTGACTGAGTTTTGTCACAAAGATGGTCAGCCAGCCTCTCCTTCCTGGAAACCCCTTGCATGATTACACAAAGAGAGGAAAATTGTTTTGTATGGTGCTAGTGGTGTGGTAGTGGGTTTTCTTCAGTTAATAATAAGTGGTGTCACTGTTTATAAGGAAACTGAGCATTGTTCTCAACTGAGTTTCCCTTAAACTATCCAGGAGATGGTATGTATATATTTTTTGGTCCGTCTTCCCTGATGTAATCATTGTGTTTTGGAAATCTATATGGTGCTCTAGTCCAAAACTAAGTTAATTAGTTACGTCTACATCAAACACAAATATTACAATACAAGCAGAGGAAGATCTCACAAAAAGACAGACAAACAGTTTTCTAGATCGCTCCACTAATGAATGAGGTAAACACATTTTTTTTTTGATGAGGCATAATTACAAGAATTCTTTACCAATTTCATAAATCTTGCCCAATAACAAGCTCATATTTCCAATAAAAAGTGCTTAAAAATAGTCTCTTCCTTTTTTTAAGGCCACACTAAGTCTCTCACTAGGATCACCTAAGTGGTACCCACGCACATGTAAGTTCTGGATTTTCCTTATGTCTGTTTCCTTTTTTTGCAAAGTAAGTAGGAATATTTAGGTATTATGGGACATGGTTACTCTGGATGTTGACCTGATGCCCTCACTTCCTGCATCTTTAAACAATCTTGTCTAACCAATACTTCCTCTTCAGTGTGCAATTGAAAAATGGTTATCATTTATTTTGCATATTCCCAAACTTTGATGTTGACCTACAAATTTAGTACTGTATACTTCCAGGGAAGCAAGTGGAGAGGCACTGTTGGCTACAGGGCACTTTATTCCGAGTGATTAAATGTAATTGAAAAAGGTTTACTATTTGTGCATGTCATTCTAGACACAGGCTGTCATGTTTTTCTTGCATAACAGCTGTCCATGAATGATATTATTCCATTATATCCACCTAATTGGCAAATTTCCTTAATTACCACTGAAGGTCTGCTTTAAGATTAAAGTTTAGATTTTGTTTTCTTTATTTTCAAACTCTTAAAATATTATGTTACATGTAATCTATGTGTAAACACTATTTTTTTAACCTACTTGAACTATCCCCGTACCATTATAGATCTGGGACATCAATCAAATATTTTCAACTCATTTTAACTGTTTCCTCTGGGCACTTAGAGCATGGCATAGCAGAGTGTGGCCTTTGAATTCAGGGACACCTCTTCCGCAACCAACTTTGCCATTTACTGTTATCTTGGGCACATTTCTTAACCTCTCTGGGTCTCTGTCCTCATCTGAAAAAATGAGGAAAACAGTACCTGTTTCACAAGGTTATTGTGAGAATTAAATAGGATAATGCAGGTAAGGGTCTACATTCACAGTGGCACTCAACAAATGTCACCTCCTTCCTGCTGTTTGTAACCTCCTGTTATTGTCATCAGCTCCAAAGGTCTTCATTCTGTTTACATTGAAGGGACTGACGTGAATAGATTTTCCTTTCTGAAAGAAACCGTTCCTATGTAAGCAGAGTTGTGATGCATTTGAGCGAAGTCAAAGATATCTATTATATAATTGCATTACCTTCGTACAGTTAAGGCTATTTGACTCTCTCAACTGACTCTCTAAGCCGGCTCCTGAAAACAACAAGGACAAAAAGCCTGATGATACTGTACAAAGAAGTTTCCATTTAAAGGTGCTTTTAAATTATGTTATCATTTTGTCATATTTGATTGAAAATATTTTAATCTGAGCTGTTATGTATGTTAACGTCAGCCTCAGCCAGTCATTAAACGGCCTCAAAATGGGAAAAGGTACCTATATTGTGTCAATGGAGAAGGGTAGAAAATAATCATAAGGGGAGCAAGAACAAGATGGTATAAAAAGGCAGCCTATGCATCTTTAAAAGCTGACCAGGAGACGCAAGAGCTAGGAGAGATCCAATGAACAATCTATTAGCCCTCCATCAAACCTATGCCCTCATGGCAAAAAGAAATCTGATGAAGAGTGTGGTATACTTGGCTGAGCTGTTCAGTCAGCAGTTACTTTACACTTTGAGTTTTCCAGGTGTTCATGATGCGACTTCATCAAAATATTAGAAAAAAAGAGAGTAAATCTCAACCTTACATTAACACATTTTTGACAGTAAATACAGGCAACTGAAAGCAACATTCAAAATCTTGTGCTGCTCAGATCTGTAAATATATAGTAATAACTGTTTTAACTATAGTTATTACTATATATTTGTATATATTCCAATATATTACTATATATTCCAAGGCTGTCTTGACCTTGGTCTTTCAGAGACCTTGGGAGAGAGTGAGGGAAGAGATGGGGAAAGGCAGAAATGGAGACACCAAGAAGAGTATAAGGGACTGACCGGGCAGTCTGGGAAGGGACCCCTTGTCTTCTAAGGGTTCCTAATTGTGTCCCTTTCTTCTCCATCACTGGGGAGAATTTGACTAAGTTCACTGTGACCTGAAGTCCTGTTTGTTAGAGATTATCTGCATCAAGCAATGTACTTTTTGACAACTACAAATACCCCTGGGAATTATTACTGTGACTTAACTAATTTTCTGATTGAAATCTGACATGGATGTGGAACACAGAGTACCTTGAAAATGAAGGTGGACTGAAGACCAATGTGAGCCTGAGGTAGGCTACAGAAAAGGTGATGGAAAGGGACCAAAACCCTCTTGCAAAAGTATAGGTGAAGAGCTATGTATAGTCTTTCATGTTTTTACTCTTGGTACCCATAATCAGACTAGTACTAGAGCAGTGTTTGGAGAGAATGTGGGGTAAATTTATTTTCATAAACTAGCCTTGGATCCCAGAATAGAGAATGTGTGGGGAGAATGAACTCTGATTTCTAAATAATTGAATATACTCTGGGATATGACATTCATACATTGAGACTGGCCTCCTTTGAATTTTTATACTTTAGAAAAAAATTGCTACATACAAACATTTTGTGATTACTCTGATTTGATACTCTATTTCACTGAAGCTTTTTTTTTTTTTTTTTTTTTTTTTTGTAGTAGAGAACTGAACCTAGGATAAGCTACAAAAAAGAAACAGAACAACCATGGTGCACTGTTTTGTTAAAAAAAACAAACAAAACAAAAACAATGAAAAACAGTACCCAACTTTCAATTCTACTTACAAAATATAAAAATTCAAAATTACAGAGCACAGTTCATTGCTATCCAAACAATTCATTGCTTGTTAAGATAGCTGATCTGTTTCTAAACTCAAATTATTGTCTAATAAGTAAAAACTGAAGGCAAAGAGAGTGTTTCATGGAACTAAAAAAATGTCTTCTGAATTCTGTGGTGATCTCTAGGCGGCATACTGAATAATAAAGTTCTTTCTTTGAGACTGCCTAAATAAATCAGGGAGCTGTGTCTTCCTCTTAACCTTGTAGACAGATTACATATTTCTCAAGGAAGACAAAATTTCCTAACGCCAGCAATGAATAAAGTTGTCAGTTTTAAATCCTTACTTCAGTATGGAAGAGCTGGTATTTTATTTTTAAAGGATGAATGACATACTTAATTATGAACACATGTTTAGGGGCTGGGAAAAATTATAATGTACATCTTAGCAATTAACTCCACTTTCTAGGATGTATATGAGTGGGCTTGACTGAAGAGTTTCAATCATTATTATAATTTAAGAAATATGAAATATCCTGTATATAAAATTTCCAGATTAATTTTCTAGTAATATTTTAGAAAAGAAATATCCACTTTTAATGTTGGCCTGAATACAAAGACTTCAGACATAAGGTAAATTTACTTGCCAGAGAAGAAGTATTTTAAATTGAAAAACTTAATTTCCGAGATTTCATTCTGTGCCCCTTCTCTTTTAGTTTTCTTCTGAGACTGGAGCGTGTATAACTGACACGATAATTTCATATGGTTGTTGTGTAATATTTTAATATTTAAAATCATTTCATCTTAATCTCCTTTCCCACCCCTTCCAGCTGTCTCCCTATCCCACACTTCTTGCTCCCTTCCCTGAGAAGTCTGCTCTCTGAATGGAGAACTCTTGAGTTCCTTTCCTCCAAGGCTGTTCATATCAAATAAGTTGCATTTTATGTTTTGTTTCCTTAAAAACCAAATATTATAACTTATGTTCAGATAACTGTGGAGTATAGAAATGTCTGTGCAACAAGGAACTAAGGCACCATTTTTTCTTTCCCTTTTCTTTTTTGCCTTGGGAGCAAAAGCCAAGACTAATGGGACAGCCAGGGTGGCTGGTCAGTCTTCTGTCTCTTGGAAATATCTGTATCATCAAATATCACTGGGTACTGTGTGTCAAAGGCTGCTATGACATACAGTTAAAACCCTGCCAGGAAAGCATTTTCTTCCTTTAGCCTTAAATGAAGTACCTTAAATGAAGTACCTTAAATGAAGAAGTTGGTGCGTACCAACGAGAAAATCTTGACAACTTAGGACAATTTTGAAATGTTCTGGAATATTTTACAGAGAAATTCATCCCATTCTTAATTATGACACCCAAGAATTTATCTTTCTGTTTTCTTCCCTGCCAAATGCACAATCATGATATAAATCTTTCTCAGTGAATAATGTTTGGTACTAGATGTTTGAGTGTTTATGTATCAGCTTGACTTACCAGCAGGTATTTCCTTAGCAATTGCACTTAAAAAAAAAAAAAAGGATCAAAAGGATTAATGTAGTGTTTTCAAAGAGTGGTTCTTGAAAGTGACCCATTTGGCAATAATTTTGCAGGCAAAAGCACTGGGAAATAAACTTGAAGATTTAGAAATGTGTCAAGGAGACTCTTCTGAAACAATGTGCAAAATCAGAGTATCATTTGTGTTATCTAGATACCACCTTCGTATCCAGAATGGCCCCAGTGCAGATTAGTTAGGGAGCGGCCGTTTGTTCTCTGAGACACTAGTTTCCATGGGGCTGTTGGTGAGGAAAATGTTACCAGTTTGAAAGGCAGGCATACTCTAACCCTCGCTATTGAATTTCTTCAATGTGAGTCTTCTACACAATGATGTCATAGACACGGCCCACTCTGCCGAGCCACTCTCTCACGGCCTGGCGAACTCTGATGTCAGTCACGTGACAGGTCAGCTGGCTGATGCATGGAAACACTGCTGGCTGGAGGGCTGTGAAAGTTGGGTCTGGAAGGATCTGAATCTGATTGAGAACTGTTAGCACCATGTTGGTCCACGCCTACGAGAAAGGATTTGAGAGAATTATTAGTTTTCTCTTGTGGTTTCTTTTCAACTCTCAGGTGTGGCTAAACCCTGTCAATTTGCAAATGAGTTTTCTTAGGCTTTAGGCTGCAATAAATTAGTCTTAGCTAAGAAATTGTCATTTTAATTTCACATATACAATCAATAGCAAGACTTATCTAACATTAACTTATCTTCAGCTTTCATAAAGTACAAAAATCTTATTTACTCCTCAGATTTTTAAACACACTCTTGCTTGCTCATAATGAGATTTCCATAGGACATATGACACTTTTAATCAGTAGTCACTATAATAATGCCTAGAAAACTTGAAATCGGTCTACTTTAATTTAGGATAACTTTTAAAATCATAAGCAAATCTCCTAGACCTGAAAAGCAATCATTAAGATGTGTTATTTGTCAAGAAGGTCATCTGTTAAAGAATAACCATACATCTCAAGTTTGACTAGACGTTTGCAAATTTAGTCTAAGATGATTTTTGTGGATTCTGAATTATAAAGTTTAGTTCTATGTTCAAGTTACTTTAGAGGAAAATAATGCATCTTGCAAGCGATTTATACTAATTCCAATTTTATGTTCATCCAAAATACACATTTCTGTATAGGTTCATTGAATTCTAGGGCCCAAGATCACCTAACGTATACCTGTGACAGGAATCCACAATTTAAGGTAAATATCAGATTATTTTCCAAGGGCTCTCTATGACCTTAGATCCCTCTATTTCTTTTTTCCCATGTCATCTATTCTTAAATTGAACAAAACAGTACCAACACTGTTTTCTTCTCAAGTTCATTTTTTAATGAATGATGGAATTACAAATATTAAATATATGAAAGAACAGGAACACTCAAAGCCTTCTGTGGAATGAGAATTTTTATGTGCTCCAGATGGGTTAGAAAAACCTAAGATGAAAACAATTCATTGGTATAACCATGTAATAATATGAACTCTGCCTTTTTCCTTTATATAATTCTTCATTAACTACAGATTTTATTCAGTGCATCTTCAAATAGTAAGCTCAGAACTCCATGCCAGTTAAAGTACATCCATTTCATAAGCATTAGCTTCATCTTGTTTATACAGGTGGGTTCCTAATTCTCAACAATATCTGTTATAACCCCGAAAAACAATTCCTGAAATTATCTAGGAATAAAATGTCAGTTTCACTCTGATACACTGCCCCAGATCAGATCCTACCTGTCTGACTTTGGAGAGAAATTGGGTCTCCTACAGGTGTCTATCAAATCTTGGAATGGGCATGAGTGCTCTGGAGGGGAACACGTCTGTCATTAGAGAGCCAGCTTCCCCCACTGCATTGCCGGGAAAGCCTCCTGGCACTCTGGCCTGCAGGTACCCACCTGGATCTGTGCTTCGGCGTCTCTCACAGAGACACTCAGGGAGCTCCCGGTGGAGCCTGAGCGGGGCCTCTTCTCCTGTCTCAGCAGCTCAGGGCCCGCACTAAAGGAATGCCGCATCTGTCCTTGGTCTATCAAGTGCTGGGGACGCTGAAGCAGCGGGGAGTCTTGGCCCCTTGGACCCAGTGGCTCTCCCTTCTTCTCGACTTTTACCTCTTTGGGGAATGTGGGCAAGTTATGCTGCTGTTTCCTCTTTTTGTATTCAGTCATCAACTTTGAAATGGTTTTGTCAGCTGCCATAGTGTAGATTTTGTTGCCCGCATTTTCCCACCACTCTTTCTTCCGGCTGGGGTCCTTCTTCTCCACCTTGGGGCTCGGGGGTAGCAGCAGCGTATCCCCACTGCCGCCCCTCAGGCTCAGAGGCTCGCCTATGTGATCCCGTGTCTGACTGCGGTCATCCTCAGAAGGTGTATCTTTCCCCGAGAACCCCCCAGTGGATGGGGTGGATGACTCTGATTGGAAGGAGGGAAGGATAAAGAATGGGTCATTCTTGAAGATGGGTGCTTCCTCCATACTGTTTTCCAGGTCCAAGTGCATCTGGATGTAGTTATTGCACAGTTCCATGCACAGCTTATGAAGCCTCTTGACTAGCCACACCCAGTCTGCATTGCTAACGGGCTGTACACTTAGAGAGGGCATCCGAGCCCTCCACTGCCTCTTCTCCTTGCCTCTTGGGGGGCTCACCTGGGCAGTCTCCTCAAAAATGTCTTCGTCTTCTGATGAACACTGCTGTGACGAATCTGTGCTTCTCTCGTCATCCTCAAAAAGGACTCTTTTCACTTGCTCAGCAGTGATGGTTTCTTGATTGGTCAGAACAGCGCAGACCAGTGCGTGGAAATAGATGTTAAAACTCATTGCAGACTGGCGGTAGAGGTTGGCAGCACCTCCGATGCCAGACACTTTCTTCAGCAAGCACTTCAACCCAGGGCTGGTGTCAAACTCCCTGGCCGTCCTGTATGAGTCCAGCAGCAGGTCAAATATGACAGCCAGGTTCTGCATGGAGATGTATCTGAGGAAACCAGCCAGCTTGGTTTCTGGCACTTGGATTGTCTTCTCCTCTCCAGGAGAGGGGCCTTTGACAAACTCTTCTAACAAGATATCATATAAGTTCTGGAGTAACACTTGATGAGATAGTAAGCTCACCACAATTTCCCTGAAAGAAACACTTCAAATGAAAGAAACGGATTGATTAGTAGCCTTCTGCCTTACGTGAGATATTTTAAAGTGATTCAGATGTTACACATTTCAGAATGCCATCTGCACAATTACCAACTAAATTTCTTGCATGTTAATGTGTTCCATACAAAAGGGCATTCCACAATAACCAGTTAAATCATGATTAATGGAATTCCTGACACTTTTTAAAATCTAGGAGCTATAGAATTAATCTGTTAGGATGCAGAATTAACAATTATCTACAAGCCTTAGGAAAAAGTAGAAGAGTTTCGTAAAAACTTTTTAATGTAGGCACAATTATGTGATAGGACACATTTTATTTTCTTTCCTAGTTGTAATAAATGAAAACATATCAAATAAAAAAGTAACATTTTCTGTTGAGTTTTATTAATCTTTACTGGATTTTTTTCTTAAACCCAGTTTTTACCAATCTTATGGAAGTCACACCCAAGGACCAAACTAGTTTACCAGGGTTAAATGTTAATGCTTTAGATGCATATATATAAAAACTTCAGTGCTTCTAGCATGTGACATAGAGAAGAACCAAACATTGAAAAGTTTTAACATTAGAGTTATTATGGGCTAACATTTGCAAAATTAAGAAATAAATTTAACAGCTTTCTAACACAAACCTTGGAGAGAAAGCGGTCTCTCAACACACACTAATTTTCTTCAGCATCCTTTCCTGCCATCATGACCATGGGACTCTTTGTGGGCCTTGAGTGCTCATTTGGATCCACTGAAATGCCTCTCAGGTCAGCTTCGTGGAACGCAGAGCTCGGGGAGGGAGAATCCTCCCTAGACATCTGGCCCAGGACTCCTGGTTGAAAGGCAGGCACAGCCCACTAATCATTAGGACAACTTCCTGCTTCTTTTAATCAGGGCGTAGACAGGATAAGGCAGACTTAGAAGCAAATGTTGCTTCTAAGCAAACTGACCCCTTTTGTTTGGTTGGATTCTTGTACTAAGAAAACAATTCCAATTCCAGGTACTATGTTTACTGAACATTTTAATTCACCAGTGTGGTTTGGCATTTATGGTTTCATGTTCTGTTCATTGCTCTTAGAATTCCATGAAAATAGCTTAAGGCCATTACGTTGTGACTAGTTCCCATAACTGGATACTTATATTATGACGATGCTTATTAAAAACACTGATTTCAAAGGTGCAAACATTATGTTAATAATGTCTGTCAAATCTTGGAATGTTTTTGTTTCCCTTGCCTTTAGGGTTGAATTCACAGAAACATCATTAAGACTGATGTCCAGAAGTTTAGTCCCTATGTTTTCTTCTATATATTCTATTGTTTCAGTATTACATTCAAGTCTTTAATCCATCTTGAGTTATTTTTTGTGTATGGTATAATAGAGTGGTATAGTCTCACTCTTCTGCATATGGCTGCCCAGTTTTCCCAACACCATTTATTAAAGAAACTTTCCTTTCTCCACTGTATATTCTTGCCTTCTTTGTCATAAATTAGTTGTTGATATATGTGTGGGTTTATTTCTGGGTTCTCAATTTTGTTCCATTTGTTTGCTTGTCTATTTTTCTGCCAATACCATATTATTCTGATTACTATAGCTTTGTAATATTGTTTTAAATCGGGCAGTGTGATACCTCCAGCTTTGTTCTTTTTTCTCAGGCTTGCTTTGACTATTCAGGGCCTTTTGTGATTCCACACAAATTTTAGAATTTTGTTGGTTCTATTTCTGTGAAAAATGCCATTGGGATTTTCATAGGGATTACACTGAATCTGTAGAGTGCTTTAGGTAGTATGAACATTTTAACAATGTTAATTCTTCTAATCTATGAACATGGAATATCTTTTCATTTCTTTGTGTCTGCTTTAGTTTTCTTCAACAATGTTTTCTAGTTTTTAGTGTGCAGGATTTTCATCTCCTATGTTAGTTTATTGCTAGGCATTTTATAACTTTTATTGTGATTGTAAATGGGATTGTTCACTTCATTTCTCTTTCTGATAGTTCATCATTGGTACACAGAAATGCAATAGATTTCTGTATATCGAGTTTTGTATATTGCAACTTCACTGTATTTATTTCTAATAGGTTTATGGTGGATTCTTTAGGGTTTTCTATATATAAGTTCATGTCATCTGCAAATAGTGACAGTTTTGTTTCTTCCTTTACAATTTGGATTCCTTTTATTGCTTTTTCTTGCCTGATTGCTGTGGTTAGTACTTCCACTACTATGCTGAGTGGAGTGGCGAGAGTGGGCATTCTTGTCTTGTTCCAGATCTTAGAGGAAAAGCTTTCAGTTTTTCACCATTGACTATGATGTTAACTGTGGGTTTGTCTATTATGGACCTTAAACTGTTGAGCTATTTTCCTTCCATACCCATTTTATTGAAAGTTTTTATAAATGGATGGTGTATCTGTCAAATGCTTTTTCTGAATCTATTGAGACGACCATACGATTTTTATCCTTCATTCTGTTAATGTGGTGTGTCACATAGATTTGCAGATGTTGAACCATCCTTGCATCCTTAAATAAATCCCACTTTTGGTGGTGTATGATCCTTTTAATGTATTGTTGTATTTGCTTTGCTAATATCTTGTTGAGGTTTGATGCATCTAGGTTCATCAGAGATGTTGGCCTGTAATTTTCTATTCTTGTGGTGTCCATGCCTGGTTTTGGTATTAGGGTAATGTTGGCCTCATAAAATGAGTCAGGAAGCATTCTTGCTTCTTCCTTTTTTGGAAGAGTTTGAGAAGAATATATATTAACTCTTCTTTGAATATTTAGTACAATTCACCAGTGAAGCCATGTGACCCTGGACTTTTGTGGGAGGTTTTTTGGTTACTGTTTCCATTTCTTTATTAGTAATAGATCTATTCAGATTTTCTATTTCTTCCTGATTTACTGTAGGAAGGTTGTATCTGTTTCTTCCAACTTGTTCAATGTGGTGGCACATAGCCTTTCATAGTAGTCTTTTATGATTCTTTGTATTTCTGTGGTATCTGTTGTAACTTCTCTTTCATTGCTGATTTTATTTGCGTCTTCTCTATTTTCCCTAGTGAGTCTACCTAAAGGATTGTCAATTTTGTTTATCTTTTCAAAGAACCAGGCCTGTTCTGTGTATCCACCCCTCTTACCAATCTTGATGTGGCTTCTTCTTTATATCCTTAGTTATAGGACTTCTCTTCAGCTAGACTTCAGGCAGTTCTCAATGATGGTTGTTCTGTAGTTTAGTTACAATTTTGATGTAGAAGGGGGAGGTGAGCACAATGTTTACCTACTCTGCCATCTTGACCAGAAGTCTCTCATATCTCTTTTGATTTTAATATGCTTAAATTTGCTCTCTATATTATCTATTCATTGGTGTAAGTGAGGTGTTAAAGTCTCCTACTATTACTATGTTGCTGTATTTATCCCTTTAGGTTTGCTAATACTTGCTTTATATTTTTTGGTGCTCCTAAGTTGGATACATATATATTAATAAATGTCATGTCTTCTTGGTGGATGTCCCCTTTATAATTATAAAATGTTCATCTTTGTCTCGTCACCTTTTTTCTCTTGAAGTCTATTTTGTCTGATACAAGTATGGATACACCTGATTTTCTCTGGATACCACCACTTCACTTAGAGCCTATGTTTGCCTTTGGAGGTGAGATGGGGTCCCAAAAGGCATCATATAGTTGGGTCTTGTTTTATAATCTATCCCACTATTCTGTGCTTCCTCACTGGTAGATTCAGTCCTTTTACATTTAGGATGATTATTGATTATTGATATATGTGGACTTACTACTCCCATTTTATCTTTTGTTTTCTGATTACTCTGTGTCTCCATTGTTTCTTTCCCCTTGTGTTTCTGTCTGCTATTTTAGTTTTGTGGTTTTCTATGATGATTTTTCTGTTTATTCTTTTTTTTATGTTTTATGTCTCAGCTCTGTATTTTTGTTTTGTGGTTAACATGAAGTTTGTATAAAATATATCATAGATAAAACAGTCCTTTTTCTTCTGATAGCATCTTATCTTCATTTGCCTATACAAGTTGTGTCCTTTTATATTTTGTTGTCACAAATTATTCCTTTTTATGTTGTGCATTCATCACCAAACTGAAATCGCTATTTTTTAAAATGCTTTTTTAATCGCTATTTTTTAAAATGCTCAACCTTGTGGTTGAGAGGATGCACTCCAACCAACTGAGCCATCCGGGAGCTCAGCGGCAGCTCAGCTCAAGGTACTGTGTTCAATCTTAGCTGCAGGGGGCGGAGCCCACCATGCCTTGAGGGAGTCGAGGAATCGAACTGGCAACCTTGTGGTTGAGAGCCCGTGCTCCAACCAACTGAGCCATCCGGAAGGCAGCTCAGCTCAAGGTGCTGTGTTCAATCTTAGTTGCAGGGGGCGGAGCCCACCATCCCTTGCGGGACTTGAGGAATTGAACTGGCAACCTTGTGGTTGAGAGCCCACTGGCCCATGTGGGAATCGAACCGGCAGACTTCGGAGTTAGGAGCATGGAGCTCTAACCGCCTGAGCCACCGGGCCGGCCCTGTTCATTAGTTTTGTTCCCGAGCTCACTGAACTGTCTTTCTGAATTTTCTTGTATCTCATTGAGTTTCTTAATGACTGTTATCTTGGATTCTCTATCATTTAGATCACATTATTCTTTGACTTTGAGTTTGACTACTGGAGAATTGTCATTTTCTTTTTGTGCTACTGTGTTACCTTGGTTGTTCATGGTGCTTGATGGATCATTCCTCTGCTGGTGCAACTGAAGTAGTGAACACCTTTCTTATTTAGGTCCCCTTTTGATTTTAGCAATTCAGCAGGTTGAATTGCCATTGTGGGAGTAGTCACCTGTGTGAGCAGGATGGTGGGTACCCTGGCTGTGTTTGGGTCACTTGGGTATCAGGGCATCATCGCCATGGTGAGAGGATGTGGCAGGTTGTGGGGAGGAGCTGCTACCTGGTTCTCTATGACTGCTGGTACTGCTGTTCTTTAGCAGGAAAGCCATGGACATGCAAATACCACTGTAACTGGGGGAGGGAGCTGATTCTCGGGTGCCAATGCTGCCTCTTTGACCCACCCCTGGGCTGTGGTATGGAGGCTGTCCCGATTCCTTCACCTCCAGAGCATTTGCTTGGGGCATGGGCTTAGCTGCAGCAGCTGGGGGCTGGGTCCATCCCTGTACTTCCTCCCGTATGTGTTGCAATCTGCCCAACTTCAGATGTGTGGATCTTTCAGGAGGTGTAGTGTGTTGAGCAGAGGAACCTTTGTTGGGTTATTGATGTCTGATTAATTGTAGATTGAAAAAGAGATACAAATGGGTCATCTCACTCCACCATGACACTGACATCACTGGAAAAGTACTTTTTTAATTAGCAGAGAAAAACCAAAGTCTTTCCATACATTTAAAAGCTGACCTTGCTCTTTGTGCTGTGGTATACTGAGGGAAAATAGTACGCTCAGCAAAAATGGAATGAGGAAGTAGCAAAGAACTGTCATTCACAAACAGTAACCTGTGCTAACAAATCACTGAATAATTTTATGTCTTATGCATATTTTACCACAAAAAAACAAACTTACTTATTTTAACCATTTTAAAAGGTACAATTCAGTGGTATTAAGTACAAACACAATGTTGGCTAACTGTCACCCCTATTTCTAGAACTTTTTTCATCATCCCAAATAGAAACTCTGTCCCCATTAAACAATAATTCCCCATTCCCCCAGCTCTCCTCAGCTCCTACTTAATTTTTCATAAGTTACTTAAGGTATTTGGAACACTGAATATGCATTTTTCTGAAGAAGAGGGCTCTAACAGGCACTAAGTTGGTATAGTGCTTCATGTCTACAAATGTAATAGCCTAACTATGAAGGGAAATCCTTCTAGTCCCTATCTTCCCCACTACACTGTAACGTTCTCATGGGCCCGGGCAGTATCTTACTCATCTTCCTGTCACCAGGGCCTAGGAAAATGTCTGGTGTGAGTAGTGCTCAGTATCCAAAACAAACCAAACAACAAAACAGACTGGTTCTCCATGCAGGCGCCTGAACAGACCACTGCCTGGAGGAAAGGCTGTCCTTGGGAAATGGCTCTGACACTTCAACCCCACTCCCCTGGCAGCCTGGATTCCTGAAGTAGGAAGCACAACCAGAAGGGTGAGTTTGGTCAGCCTTCTAAAGATATAAACACCATATACCACAGGATATTTTCTATTATCATCCCTGAGAAATGGAAAGCCCTTTGCCAGCAAACATTTAAAGAGAGGGCTGATGCATGGCCATATTTGCATCATGGAGTATCTTTATCAATTAAGATATTCACTTTGATGCTTTAGGATATAAAATTGCTAACTGTGCATGTGAGAAAGGATAGACAATATCCTTATTTTAGGTTCAACCTAAATGATGCAGCAGTAAGAAAATGGAATGGACAATGAAGCAATACTAAAGAAATCATAAAGAGAAAAATTTCAGAAAGATTCCAAAAAGTAAAATAACTTTATAGATAAGTAACTCTTAATCATCTATGCTTATAGGAGCCACGATCTGAATTTGTGGTACCCAAGTGTTTCAACCTTGTTCTGAACACACCCTTTAAGAAGGTAGTGAAGCTACAAAGTGGTGAAACTTACACCTTCCCTTCCTGCTTCTGATGCAAAGTGTAAAGGACAGCAAGTCTCCAGATTGGATAATTGAGACTAAATTGTATAACAAGTGTCTGACTTACAACATACTAATGCCAGTATCAGAGATCAACAGATTCATGGTTTAGGGTACAGCTGATCCTTGAATAATAGGTAGGAAAAGAACTGAAATTGTGAAATAGAGCAATGCTTTAAAGATGTAAAAAGGAGTACAATATTTGGTACCTAATGTAGATAAAAATGACCAGTTCTTCAAAAAACAAGTGACTGGCAGTGGAGGGAAACACGGTGGGAATTGGGGAGGAGTACGTGGGAAATTCGTAGTTCTACTTTTGAAGGTGAGTGACAGGGTCATAGTTATTTTAGTTTTTATTCATTCTTTATAACTCTTGAACCTTCCACAAGTGTATATTCCATACACTTGACTAAAAAATTTATATCTGCAAATTTCACCAAAATGGTTGTACCAAACTGCTCTACTAATCAGCTGACATTTAGAAAAATCACACACTGTCCTTAAAATAGAAATGGTTTTGATGCTGACTCCACCACATCACAGTTATGTGGATAACTGGATAAGTGACTCAGTTTCTCTGAATGTTTCCTCATAAATAAATGGGAGTGAAAATACCTGGCCCCTGTACTTCAGCTATAGTGCTCACATATTTATCATCATTACTATTATTGTATTAGAAGTTTAAAAATGTAAGTCTTCAGAAATTGCCTTCATCTTCAAGTCTAGGAACAGTAGTTTTAAGCAGGATGACAGTACAGGTATACCTCATTTTATTGCATTCACAGATGCGTTTATTTACAAATTGAAGGCAAGAACCTCCACCCACAAAAAGATTCTGACTTGCTTTATTGCGGTGGGGGTCTGAAAGCAAACTTGCAAAATCTCTGAGGTATGCTTGTATTTCAAAAGAACAAGTTTCTGTAGCAGGGCACAGATTTTTATGTCTCCTGACAGTGGTATTGCTCATGAGAAGTTTATGTATTTCTCACTGAAACAATATGAATCACAGATCAAATTACAATTATTTTAAAAATGTTATAATAGGATATATGATGCTATAGACACATTGAATTGTGTACCACCACCCTCACCTGCCCCAAATTCAAATATTGAATCCTAACTCACAGCACCTTAGAATGTCACTATCTTTGGAGAAAGGTCTTTAAAGAAATAATTAGGTTAAGATGAGGTCTTTAGGGTGGACCCTAATTCAATATGACTGGTATCCTTATAAGAAGAGGAGATTAGGACACAAATAGGTACAGAGAAAAGATCACATGAAGACATAGGGAGAAGCCAAGGACAGAAGCCTCAGAAGTAACCAACCCTGCTGACACCTCAGTCTCAATCTTCTAGACTCCAGCACTGTGAGAAAATAAATGTCTGTTGTTTAAGCCATGCAGTCTATAGTACTTTGTTATGGCAGCACTACAAACTAATATCTATGAAATGTGGGAAATATGGTTAAGAGGCTAACAATTTTCTATGAAAATCTTTGCTAAATGACTCTACAAATGTTTTCAGTATTCTCGTCAAATGCTTAGATTACAATGACCAAGAACTGGGAATAAATGAACTTTCCTCTTTAAAAGCTCTCTACGTGTTTAAGCATAGCTGCTTACCTTTTCTTGGTGTGTCCATTCGGCTTCTCATCAGGAGGCAGCTCAATAATGAGCTGACAGGACTGAGCATGATCAAAGTTGTTTGGAGTCTTTGGTGAGCACTGGGTATCCAACATAAACACCTGCATGGGTGCACAAAGGTACAGTTCAGCGCTCTACCATCTTTGACCTGACTCCACAGGGATTAGCTGGATAGCCATGGCAAATTGCTTACTCTCTCTACTCATTTGCTCACCTATACAATGAGGTTGATACTGGTTTCCCAC
Organism: Rhinolophus ferrumequinum; assembly: GCF_004115265.2. Taxonomy (NCBI): domain Eukaryota; kingdom Metazoa; phylum Chordata; class Mammalia; order Chiroptera; family Rhinolophidae; genus Rhinolophus; species Rhinolophus ferrumequinum. The sequence goes on along the minus strand of NC_046286.1, from coordinate 84,156,840 downwards.
CTGGTATGTTTGTTGAGAGAATTAAACGAATTAATATGTGAACATATTTATGAAACAAAAGAGCAAATACTCAATAAATGTTAGCTGCCCACACTAATCACATTGCTACTTCTACCGTGACAGTTCATTACACTCCAAAGACCAGGTACTGAAGTTTATTATTTATTAAAAGTAATTAAAGAGGGGCTAGTAGAAGATCTTCTCTGATTGTGACATCTGTTTGGTATCATATTCTATCCACCACAAGAATAAGTAGTTAATTAGGACTTCTGCTGTCAGGACTACTTATGGGGCCATACTACTCTATGCCAGGCTGTTTGGTGATGTAAGACCTTCAGGAGGGTTCCAGCAGTAAGTCAACCAGCACTTACCTGCTGAGCCATAGCTCGGATGCGCCAGTACTCGGCCTCAGCACTGGGGGAGGAGGAGGGGGCCGCCACCCTCACCTGGCAGCCTTCCCCACTGAAGCCCTCGGTGCTGCTGTGGAAGCAGTTCAGCAGATCCTAGGGAGAAACACAGCAGTCGTTCACTGGGGGGCATCCGGATTCATGGCTCCAGGCCTTGTCTTGGATAGGACCTCGTCACTGCGTCTGTGACAAAAGTACTGAGCCAGCAACTTCTTTACCCACTGCAAAATTTTAAGTGAGACGGCTTGCTAGGAGGAATAAGGCAGGATCCAGGTGGCCAAATTGACGAGGCACGAGGGAGCTAAGGAAGACTGGAACCTGCTCTGGCTTTCTCTCCTCTGAGCAATTTACCTTCACTGGCTTGAGTGTGGCGGAGAATGCATCCTGCAGTGCGCAGCAGGCCAGCCTCCACATTTCTTCAGTGAACACAGGGCCCGCTGTCACGAGGACGTACCTGCCAAAACAAGCAAGGAAAGTTAGTCTTAGCTTCACACATTTTTATTGCCACAAAATTTAGACCCCTACAAACACATACATAGATTTTTTTCCAGAGTTTTCTTACAAGTCTCCCTGCCTCTTACCACTCTTGCCTTCAGGCATTGTCATAAAACTGCTTCCTGGATCATTTTAATGAAAAAATATCAATGGATCCCCATTACAAATAGGCCAATGTTTAAACTTATGCTTGCATGCAAGACTGTACATATTCTGTACTAATTCTTCCATTCTAGCCCTGTTGTCCACTACTCCTCTACAAATAACAAAACAACAAAAACTCCTCTTGTCACTTATAGTTCTTATAATCTCTGTGCATTTGTTTATGCTGTTCTCCTGCGTACACAGTCTCCATTTATCAAAAGCTTGGCCACTCTGGGGGACCTGACCAAGTGTCACTACTACAAAAAGCCCTGCTGACACCCTACCCCCCTCCTGTCCTCTTTACTATTTATTAGTTACTCTTTACTATTATCATTTTCCACATGACTCTCTGTTATGTCCTTTAGAATAGGCTGTAAGCTTTTTGAGGGTAAGGACCTTGGCTTACCTCACTATCTATGCCACAGAGTGTAATGCCTACGTAATAAATATTTGCTTACTGAACACTGAAATGAAGAACTATTGTTAGCATATAGTCATTTTTACTTACAAAAGGCAGTTTTACTTATAAGTAAACCATCTAAAAAGTAGATTGCTACCACAAAGGATAATTTAATTCCCTTGGACGGCGTAATAAAAACTCCCATCTTGTAGAGAGCCAAGGAATCCTTTTCTCACCTAATACAGGAACAGCCCACTCTGGAGATAGTTTCTGTGGGCTTGGCCACACACGCGACCAGTAACTCAAAGAGGTCCTTTAGCATGGTGTTGATCATGCTTTCATACCTGATGTCTATAGGAAAAAGCAAAATCAAGACTTCACTCAATGCTGCTGCAAAGGAATGGCTTGAAAGGACATCTATGGCAAAAGAGGAAAGTCTGAGTGATAAAAATATATATATATAATATCCATTTCTAGGTATATTAAAATGAAATATGTGGTTCACTTTTATGTGTTGATATACATTTTTCAAAGTTAAGCATATAATTTATCTACTTAAGCAGAATAGAACACGTGATTTATGTAGCCTGAATACTTGCTAGTAAAAAATTTTAATTCTTAAAAAAAATGGGGGTTGGGGGGAAATAAAACATACTTTCCTTACTGATGGAAGTCGAATTATATTGAATTAAATGCTCTTGGAAAACAAAATGTCTCTTGTCCTACTACTTCTTGAACCTTTCAGTCTTTAGTCTGCACACTAGCCACAGATTAAAAAGAATAACACTTCCAACAATCACATTCTGTTTGCCCCACTCAAGGAATACGTCAGCATTCTTTTCCTCAAACTCCTTGTGATACCAAGGGACCAGTTTTCAGTAGAATCGTCCAAGGTCCCATGACGTGTAAAGCAATGACCTGGTCCAGAACAACTACCTCTAGGGATACAGTTAGCGCCTACCTGTAGAAACACCCACTTTCCTTTCTCAATTAGTTTTTGCTTTTCTTTCTTTATTTTTTTGGCAGGGCACATTTTCCTTACTAAGCTTAGTAGAAGCACATTTCTTATCTCTTTTCGACTCTCCCTTCCCTTTAGTTTCTCTAACCCCTCCAACAAGGGAGCCTCTTACCTCATCTCTTTCTGTACTTCTGCATGCCTTTCCCATTTCTTTGTAACCTCTAGAGCTAGCAACAATATTTCTTCTGCTCTCAGATTTCCAGATCTTCCCATGGCAAGAATCATGAGCAAGAATCTATATTTCATAAATGTTGCTCCACCGATACCACGGCTGACATATTTCCCCTGTCTCTGGCTCCCTGCCCATCTGCCAACTTCATCCTGCCCACCTCACACTTTCAAATCTTTTTCAAACTGCCACATATATTAAGAGCCTTCTCTTCACCCCTAACCTGTGAAGCAACTTCTTGCCGGTAATTTCCATCTTTTCTAAAGCCTTGCCTCCTCCACTTAACCTCCTCAGATGAAGCAGGACAATAGGGTACACCCTCTCCCTTACTCCTATGCTACAGGGGTAATTATTTTTCTTATTATGTACTTGAACTTGCTTCCCCTCTCCTAATGCACAAATATTCTAGACCTTATTAGGTATTTTATTTTTAGCCACACTTGTATTTTGAGTATTCTGTTTGATAATTTTGTACAGGACACATGGGTACCAATTTTCTTTCTGACAATCTACTATTAAAAGACTGGCATTGACCATGTAATTCTATTTTAGTAATTCCTAGGACAAAAATCATGCATTGGTACTTGTATTAGTTGCTTACTAAGCACTTTTAGACAATGATGCTGCCTACTAAGGAAATACTCAGCACGAATTGCTTGGGTGCTGTAGATACCTGAGTGTATAAAGCTTTGAATGTGCTCCACCACCAGCTCACAGGACAGACCAATGGCATGCTTGAAATTAGCAGAGGCCACATCCCAGTAAGAATGGTCTTTATGGCTACGACGGAGCCAAAGGGACATCACAGGAAGAAGAAGATGAACAACTGCATAGATGCCAAACCCTGGTCCTGAAAAAGAAAAGTCAGCATCAGAATTGTGATCTCAGCAACTCTCCTGTAATAAAAGGGAAGTTCTTTGCCATCTCTTGGCATTACTGATCTCTTTTAAAGGAGCTGCTTGTTCTCTGAGAAGGTGCAACGAAAGAGAATTTATTGCTGATTGGGGAACAGAGGTCTTTGATGACATTTGTCTCTTTTGATTCTGCATGATTTTACTTATGCAAATAATCATGAATAAACTCATAAAACTCCAAATAATACTGATAAAGTTTAATTATTACTTGATCAACTACTTAGTCCCCAGAAGTAAACGGATACCTACATGCATATAAGAAAATACCCTTAAAATGTAAGTACATATATTTATAGGAAATGGAGAAAGTACCCTTAAAACGTACGTATATTTATATGAAACAGAGAAATATAGTTTTGTTTGTTTTTATTTTTATATGAATAATGTAAACCTTGGTCTACATACTGATTTTTTTCACCCTTAACAATGTGTGCTAGAGATCATTCTGTGTCAGCAAAATCAGATATTTCTCATTTTTATTGCCACATACTATTCTATAGTATGTATGTGCAACAGTTTACTTACCTATTCCCTTACTGATGGACATTTAAATGTTTCTATATTTTCATTTGTACACAATGCCATAATGAAAATCTTTGTGAAAATGTTGATGGATTTTTAAAACTCTGATTACAAAAGCAAGGCATTCTTTTTATAACAAACAGAATATACATGAGAATACAAAGAAATAAATTATATTTTGATGTATTTCCTTCTAGTGCTTTTTGATATATGCATGTGTTTTTATAAATGTATATAAAATTTCCTTAAGTTGAATTGTACTGAATACTATATATTTTAACATAATGCCTTATAAACAATTATTCATATCATTAAATATTTCTCACAAATACTCATTTTAATGTCTGTAGAATATATATATATATGCTTTTATCATAATTTACTTAACCCATTTAGGGTGTTTCTAGTTTTTCTGGTATTAAAGATGCTTCAGCAAACATTATTTATACATTTTTTTGTCTTTATTACTGTTAATTTCCTTCGATGATTGATTTCTAGGCATATAATTATTTGTTTAAATTCTCTTCACGTACTTAGTAGCACTCATTGTGAAAGCAGAAAATGGTACTGACCGATAAAACAGACATAAATAATGGCATATAATTAATTCTATAAAATACCCGCTTATTCTTAGATGAAAAACTTTTAACTCTTTAACATGTTGGAGTAGCTATGATAGTTTTCCTGAAAAAAATTCTGATATAAACTTTGCAATGGATCTTAAAATAATATCAATTATCAAGTCTTCATCTGTTCATGTTGAATATAAAACACCTCTTATACTATGGAATTAACAAGTGGTTTTATTAGTGGTTCTGAGTCTGCTGCTAAAAACCAGAATCTCTATAAAAAATGTCTTTAACCTTGGGAAGTAAGTGTGCATGCCAACCTTGATTAATTCAGAACAAGAAATAAATTCCCACGGGCCATTCTTTTCCTGTACTATCAGGGTACTGTCATTAAATGTGTTTTACAAAATCTAATCACCTGTGACCTTTATACAGTCAAGATGTTGCTGTGTTAATACTGCATATATGTGCGTTTGACTGGTTTGTTTATGTCAGTGGGAGACACAGTGAGGCCAACTGACAGCTCTGGGGCCACGAGCATGTGAGATCTGGCTGAAGTGGAAGGTTGTAAGTGTGGACCAGAGCAAAGCCAGCCGGCTCACAGAGACACTGATTCCACAGCCTTGGTCTGATTACTGTGGGGCTCCACACATTCAACTAACTGGCCACCATACACTATTTGTAAATGGACTGGTGGGAAGACCCATAAACAATAATAGGACATATGTTAAACATCACTCCGTCATAGCCATCCAACAAATACTTATTGAGCACCTATTATACTGTCTAGAGTCACAGCAGTGAAACAGGTAGGCACTCACAGAAATACCCTCCTGAAAAAAAGTTATGTGTAACAACTCCCCCAAAAGATAGCCGTAGAAATAGTTACCAGGTGTTTTGGTAACATCTCTCAGGAGCTCAAAGAGTAAGTCCAAGGTAGGGGGTTGGTGCTGACGTGGACAGTTGGACACAGCTGCTGTGAGCTGCTCCAGTAGGATGATCCAGACTTCTATCAGACCTGGAAAGCAAAAACTGGGATTCATGATTTGTACAAACAGGAAGGGAATGCTCACTGTTACACACACAAACTGTTTACAACTATTTTAAAGACTGTATTATAGATAAGCAACATTATAATTCTGGTTATAGTTGTCTGGGTTGGAGGTATAAGATGCTAAGTAAAAATTATTCTTATCTAATCATTCAAATGAAACGTCTACATTAGGCATTTATTCTTTCATATAATTCTTCCTTATAACTAGTCTGAACTAGTGAAGTTTTACTGTTTACAATCTCTATGAAAAACTGTAAATCTTGCCATCTCCATAAATAAATTTGTAACGGAAAAATAAAACACTTATGGATCTTGGGTTCAGTGAGGATCTTATAAATTTGACCTCAAAGGCAAGGGAAGTAAAAGCAAAAATAAATGAATGGGACTATATCAAAATACAAAACTTCTGCACAACAAAAGAAACCATAAACAAAACAAAGAGGCAACCAACCGAATGGGCGAAGATATTTGCAAACAACACCTCTGATAAGGGGCTAATATCCAAAATATATAAAGAACTCATACAACTCCACAACAAAAAACAACCTAATTTAAAAATGAGCAGAGGATCTGAACAGACACTTCTTCCAAGAAGACAAACAAATAGCCAATAGATGTATGAAAAAATGCTCAACTTCACTAGCTATTAGGGAAATGTAAATCAAAACCACAATGAGACACCACCTCACCACCTGTTAGAATGGCTATTAACAAGACAAGTAATAACAAGTGTTGGAGAGGCTGTGTAGAAAAAGGACCCTTCATACACTGCTGGGGGGAATGTAAATTGATGCAGCCACAATGGAAAACAGTACGAAGGTTCCTCAAAACGTAAGAATAGAATTACCATATGACCCAGCAATCCCTCTTCTGGGTATCTACCCCCAAAATATGAAAACATTTATCCATAAAGATATATGTACCCCTGTGCTCATTGCGACATTATTCACAGTGACCAAGACGTGGAAACAACCAAAGTGTCCTTTGGTAGATGATTGGATAAAGAAGATATGGTGCATATATACAATGGAATACTACTCTGCCATAAGAAAAGATAAAATACTGCCATTTGTGACAACATGGATGGATCCTGAGATTATCAAGCTAAGCAAAGTAAGTCAGAAAAGTCGAGAACCATATGATTTCACTTACATGTGGGATATAAGACTGAAACAAACAAACGAGACAAACAAAAACTCAGACACAGCAGTTCAGCAGTTACCAGAAGGTAAAGGGGCTGAGGGTGGTAGAGGGTAAAGGTGATCAAATATATGGTGGTGGAAGGAGAACCGACCGACTCTGGGTAGTGAACACACGATGTGATATATAGATGATATATTCTATTACAGAATTGTACACTTGAAACCTATAGAATTTTACTAACCAATGTCACCCCAATAAATTTAATTAAAAAAGAAAAAGAAAAGAGGAGAAAAATGTAAAACAAATGCAAAAGTAAATTTAAAGAAGTCTTTTGCAAGAGTTTGAAACAACCCATGTCCATATCCTTAGACCCCCTTAAGGATATCATTTCCATTTCTACATCTAGAAACAGGACAGGGTCATCCGAGACAGAAGACAGCAAGTGTGAGCATGAGTTAACCGATCTGAAAATTAGCCAAAGTTACTAGACTGGACTCCAATTCACAGGAAATTACATGGGAACTAAGTTTAAACACATTCTTTAAAATGATTCTTTTAATGAGCCTTCAGCTTCACCAGTCACAAATAGACTCTCTCTTCAGTAAAGGCTTAATTTCCCCAGTCTTTAACCACATAGTCCTGCAGGAAGTAATTATATAATGATTATGTTTCCTAGAAGGAATTAAAGACAATTACCAGCCAATTTAAGTACTAATGCACCAATGCAACCACATTTCAATTTGCTAAATTCAAGAGAATTCGGAGTCAGAAATTATACTTAGTGGAATCTGCAAATCTGCACTGGTTTTAGATGGAGGCATCCACTTAAAAAGAATGACTTTGGAGATATCAGTGGTAAAATGTTGTTTTTGAGAGTCCATGGTAACTTTAGGTAGACTTGTTCTGTTAGAATTATAAACAATGACAACATAAATGGATGATCATTCATGATCTATAAGCTACCTAATTCATGGCTTCCGCTTCTGGGAACAAGTACATACAATAAACCTGGTTCAGTTCCATCAATCAACTTACCAGTGTCATCATCAAAATCAGACAGGACCGACTCAATCCCATCCTCACTGCTTGCCGACTGCTCCTGAAGTCTTCGAGGCAAGCTAGCAAGTCGCCCACTAAGGAATATTGGCTTCATGGGCATTTTGTAGATTTTGGCCAATAACTACATAAATAACAAATTTCAATTATATATTGGAAAAGGCTGCATTCTGGGTGTTCAAGAACAATGAAATTATATACCAGTAATAGAAAGGGGAGAGAAAACCAGAAAAGCTCCCACTGTATGAGAGTTTCAAGTTGGTTGCTTGTGATTTGGCTTCATAATGTCACTCACAGAAGGCATCTATCTCAGGAAGCTGAAGAAATAGCATTCAGTGGCAACACAAAGGTAGAGGGAAAAAACACTATGGAAACTTTTTCAGCATCTCAATTGCCTATGAGTTTTATAGACTTTTATAAACCTACCAAGGGTACCATGAAACATGTCCAGAATTTTTGCCTGTGGGAGAAAAGTGTTCTACGGGGATCACCGAGATAGGATACCAGACTCTGATTTCCTCTTCACCTGAACCCACATGAAAGAAACAGAGGGCAAATGGGGAAACGGAAAAATCCGTGGGCACGGTCAGAGATAAAAGTATGAGAAGCAGAGCTAATAAACCACCCTGGGCTCTTTGTTCCCTTCTCCCTGCTAGAGCCCAACCCCCAGGGATCTCTGTTACTGGAACAAACTCCCAAGGATCCTTGTAAATCCAAATTAAAATTGTGCCTGCCGTGCTCATGCTGTTCTAGAAACCAGGGAAACAGATGAGAGCAAGGTAGACAAAATTCATGTCCTGTGGATCTTATAGACAATAATCCTTTCACAAATAATAAGTAAAATTTCTGACCTAATGTTATATAAAAAAAATCAGGCAGGTGGTACTACAGAGAGGAACCAAGGTGTGTGGGGAATGTTGGCAGGGACTTGATAAATACCTAAGCCCTGGTCTCTCTGACAGGTGAGGTTTCAGATGCGATCTGGGAAATAAGGAGAGTCATAGTGATCTGAGGGCTGATAATTCCAGGCTGAGGGAAAAACAACGGCCCTGGGTTGTATTTGAGGGGCAAACAGTGAGTGTGGCTGCAGCAGAGTGAGTGAGAGGGAAGGACCTGAGGTGACAGGGAGCTGAGGTCGTGTTATGTGTGGCCTTGTGGAGGCAGCGGAGGAAGAAGTCCCGTGTATCCTTTCTAAAGCCATGGGCTTAATGCTATCAGTGAGGGATGAGGAGAGGTCTAGGACACAACCTGAGAACACAAGAAAAACTATTGAGAGAGGGTGTCACTGACACCTAGAGGAGAAAGGGCTTCAGGGAGGGAGGACGGTTTTGCTCCATTGGCATTTGACACGGGTAAGGACAGAGAACTACTGAATTTAGCGCAATGAAGGTCACTGTCCACACTGCTAGGTGATGTTTTACTGGATTTATCTGTAGGTCTTGACTGAACACATCCCTCTTTGTTTATGTCTTTCTTCACTGTCTGCACCCCCACCGTCCACATTTTGGTATATCAGGAAGACCTCCTGTGAACTCATGACTCCTTTCCCCTCAGCCTGACACAAATACAGATTATAGTAGTTCATCTGAATATAAATGAGAAGTTTCAGAGAGCTCAGGGTCCACTTGTGTGTTCTAGTATACTTTTATTACTTTCTTCCTCTCCTTTGTAGAAGGGATGGGGACAATATTTATACCCGGAATCTAAGCTCCAGTCTCCTCCCCAGAGACAGCAGAAAGTGTTTCTCTTGGGCTTCAGTAAAAGACACCCACACATATTTTGCAAGCATCTTCTTCTGAGGCAGGTTTCAGGGCCTGGGGCTCAGCGTACCTGAGAACAGCGCCTGAGGTAATCCAGGGCAGGGAGGCACAGGTCTGGGGACGTGGCTCCTGGTCCTGGGACACAGTCTCCGATCTCTTTACAATCCACCTCCCCTGGGGCAGGCAGCACGGGGAGACAGAGACAAAGTCATCTTTGTTTATTTCTGTACAACAGAAGACCTATTTATTCACAACATTAGTTCACCAAATGTCTACTAAAATGGAGAAAAAAAAGAACAAAAATTACTCCAAATTGTACAATCCTGAGAACAGTCCTTTTAGTTATTTTTGCCCCCTGCATGTACATATGTTAAACACAGCAGGGGTTATCCCATACGTCTTATTTTGTTGAGATTTTCTTGTAGCTCCCCTTTTTACTAAATAGTGAACACTTTTTCCCTATTCCACCACAGTACTTTCAGTGGCTGGACAGTGGCTAAACATTGACTTTCAGTGTTCCTGGCACACAGTAATTCACGCCCCTGGGCGCCTGCTATTGATGGTGTGACTTCTAAAGCTCTGATGAGGACGATTGGGGAGGTTAACTGAGTGCTGGGCTGGAATGAAGCGCAAGGCCTGTTTCCATTTGGATAAGGCCCTCATTTGCTGCCAGTGCTCAGCACTAAAGAGTGATGATAAATGAAGACTCTGGGAAGATTCTAAACATCTGGGGTTTGGGGATGGAGACTACGTAATTGAATTGAAATGACTTTCTTTCTTTTTTTTTTTTGTACGTATCTAGAGATTTAACAGATCTGTAGAGGGCGTCTAGATATTCTATAGGTAAACAGTAGTCGAGAATTATTTTTCTTCTCATATAATGAACCTATTTCTATACTTTTAATAAAATCATTCCACAGTACTGTAATTGTTTCTAATTGTCTATAATTGTAGCAACTAGCACCCTCTCCTGTGGGAAAACTGACATAATTACTAGGCTTTAGTTACAATTCAGAAGCAGACAAAGGGGCATGTTTCTCCTTAAAAAAAGAAAGAAACATTTCTTATGTTTTAGATCAGGAATTGGCAAACTTTTTGTACAGAGCCAGACAGTGACTACTTTAGGATTTGCAGGTCATGCTGTCTTTGTTGCAACTTCTCAATGCTGTCACTGCAGCACAAAAACAGCCATAGACAAATGACCATGGTTATATTCCAATAAAACTATATTTGTAAAAGCCATCAGTGATCGGATTTGTTTGTGGGCCACAGTTTGCCAACTCCTGGTTTAGATTAACACACCTTACAGTATAAAAACACAAACCAGGTCGAATTCATGTTCAAACAGCCAAGTGGGAATTCAAAATAAATTCGTTTCCTGACCTGTTGATCACAGCCAAGTGTTCCAAAGTTTTTTTTTTTTTTTTTACTGAGGCTACTGAGGTTACACATCTATACAAATGGCGCCCCCTAGAGCCGAGGGCAGTACACAGCCAGCATGGCTAAAACGGGGGCTGGTGTTCCAAACGACCCCAAGAGCGATGCAAATAATTCCACCTTATAATTCACAGAAAAAAAATAGGACCCATGTGTTTTAAACATCCTCCATGTGTACACTGATAATTCTGCATCTCTATTTTCAGCCCCCAATTCCCTAAGAGAAAATCTCAAATTTCTAACATGTGCTAGGCATCTCCATTTGAGTATTTCACAGAAACTCAACATGTCCCAATGTCCAAAGATAGAATTCGTTACTTTTTTCCTGTCCCCCACATCTAACCTGCTCTCCTTTTGGGTAAGTAACTTGGGGAACGGGAGTCATTCTTAGTTCCACTTTTCAGCTGGCTGTTCATTTCAGTTTAAATGACTTTTTTTTTAAAGTAGCCTCTATGAAAGTATTTATCTTACTGAACTGTAATTATTGATTTATATGACTGCTTCCCAGAAGAGACTGTGAGCTTCTCACAGGCAGGAAGCATGTTTTATCTTTACGTCCCCATAGTACAGGCTGCCATGCCCACATAGCAGGCACTCCAGTCTTTACTGAGCAACATAATACAAATAATAATGGTTCTAAAATGAAGCACAGGTCTGTGAAATAATAGAATATATGTATATGTGTGTATATGTATATATGTGTAAATATATATATATATATATGGATGTGTGTGTGTGTGTGTGTGTGTATATATATATATACGTATATATATATATACGTATATATATATTTCTCTGTCTGTAGTTCCTAAAACCCTTGTAATTTCCAAAGTGATAAGGACACTAGGAACATCTGATATTTGGCCTTCAATCCCAAATCTTAAATCCCTTGGAATTTCCTGAGTGATAGGAATCTTTTGTTCTAATGAAGCAACCCCTGGAGGGCTCCTGGGTAGAGGCTGGTCACCAGAAACACCAAGCTATGATTAGAAGCTTGGAAATTTCAGCCCCTCTCCCCATCCTCCAGGAAGAGAGAGGGGCTAGAAATTGAGTTAATGATCTATCATGCCTACATGATGAAGCCTCCACAAAAATCCCCAAATTACAGGTTTCAGAGAACTTCTGGGTTGGTGAAAGAAGTTCAGTAAGGTGGCACATCCCAACTCCATGGGGACAGAAGTTCTTGCACTTGGGATCCTTCTGGACCTCCGTCTATGTATCTCTTTGGTTGCTCACCTGTATCCTTTATTATATCCTTTATTGTATAATAAACTGGTAAATGTAAGTACTTGTTTCCTTGAATTCTGTGAGCTGTTCGAACAAATAATCAAATCCAAAGGGATGTGTGTGGGGGTGGGAAGAGTTCACCAGAAGCTGCAATTTTTGGCCAAGTCTGACAGAAGTTGTGGAGAACCTGGATACCAGCTACTTGCAATTGGCATCTGAAGTGGGGGACAGCCTTGGGGGACTGAGCCCTTAACCTGTGGGGGCTGAGCTAACTCTGGGTAGTGGCAGCCTTGAACTGAATTGTAGGACACCTCGTTGGTGTCACAGAGAATTGCTTGGTATGAGGAAAAGCCGCTGTCAGTGTTTAGAGAAGAGTTAAAAAAAAAAAAATCTTCCTCTGTTGTTCAAAAGAAATCTTCCTCTGAAGCCCAGCAGGTAGTCCCTAAGCGAGTGACCGCCATGGTTGCCCCTCAGCTCAGTCCTCTATTTCCCAAGGCATATATAATAATAATAGAATGTGTGTGAAGAATAATAGAATGTAACAAGGATGGTCTACAGATCAGACTTGTGGCCTCCAGCCTCTGTCCTGAAACTTGCATTTTGTTCCTGCTCCCCCCAAAAGGAGAACATGAGTGAAGTCACCTAGATTCTTTGTGGCCTTGTTGCAAAAGAATTTGTCAGTTATTTAGCAAGAATTAGAATATTACTAATCTTTTGTTTTCTTCATTGAAAAGGTTCTCAGACTCTAGGTCTAAGAGCACTCCATGGTGAAATTCTCAAAACTTCAGGACTTATGTTTCTCCTAAAGGTTTGGCTTAATTAACTGCCTCTCCTTTCTCTTTCACCCCAGATAAACTCGTGCTACATAAAAATCTGCTACAGCAGTTCATGTTGCGTAGCAAGGCTCTATTTTGTTAAAGTATTCCTAAATTAAGCATAACATCAGCTATGTTGTTCCTGAAATATACAAGTCTCAAAGAAGGGGGACTTTTATACCCCCCAATTTATTTTTCTATTAATAAGGCCTGGGGGAGGCATTCTTAATTTTTGTTTAGGAGCTGGGAACTCAAACTTAGGTTACAAATTATGTGACACTGCAGACAATAGTTTCCTATACAAGGACAGCTATTGAATATAATACTATTTTAAGATTCAGAAAGAAGTTGAAATAAAATATGTAGACTAAAAACATGCTTCATTACAAGATTATTCCATGAACACAATGAAAAATATCAACCCTGGACAAAAACCCAAGATGCTTTTACAGTCAGCTTTCTGCTTCTGAGTACACAACACGCCACCTGGTTCTATCTCAGCATGTTTGCTTGCTTGCTTGCTTGCTCCAGGCAGGCAGTGGGCCTGTCTCCAAGGCTGACCACACAAAGCCATGCAGGCAAGCATCCCCGGCTGTCACAGGTAATGAAAGGAGGACTCCACTTACCTAGTCCTTTGACAAACTTCATAAGGCACATGATATAACTGGTGGCTGCATTAGCAAAGACCTGGATGTTGTCAGTATTGAGAAAGGCTTCAAAAACATCAAACACTGGAGCTTGGCCTTTTCCTGAGGGAGAAAGATAGTAGATGTTTAAGAAAGTTAAGTCTCTACCCTTCAGGTTGCCCATATTTCCCATACCTTCCATGAGGCCTCGGAAAAAATGTTCTGGAGAAAAGCCAGGGCCTTTTGTATGGACAACTGGCTTGGCTCCAATGCTGTCCTTCTCAGTTTTGCCTGCAGGGGGAGCTGCAGGAAGGCTAAGGAAAGAACTCAGTAGGGAGAGCAGGGCAAAACTGGTTGAGTGCTAGGCTAAGATAATGTGTAGGTCTATAGGGAAGGGAAACATGTGGGCCTCTGGAATTCTCATTATAGGGAATGGAAGGTTTAGATAAATCCCTCATGGAACATACTAATTCATTCATACGTGTGCAGAAAAGAATTAATATAAAAGGCTGGGGATTGCTATCCTTAGAAAGGCCTGTTTGTAAGGTTGGCCCTTGGCTGGCATCTGAGAACTTGGCTTCAGAATATTCCCAGGAAACTGTTAACGGATAATGCGGTTCACTGTGCCTACATGGTTTGTGCAAACAATGTGATTTATTCTGAACACCTGCTTTTCCTTCAGGGAGTCTGGAATTTAGGTGTGTGCTAGGCAGAGGGGACCTCCACGACAAGTCCTCAGCTGGGTCTCTAATGCGCTTCACTGGGCAGAAACATCATACACATGTGGTGGCATTTTCACTGCTGGGGAAGAGTGGGCTCCGTGGGACCCCTCAGGGGAAGGTGAGAACACCAGGAAGACTGCACAGGGATTCCTACAGATTTTGTTTTTTCCCTTATAATCTGGCCTGGCCTTACCATGTTGCCATAATATATTTTAGCTATGAGCCTTGCAATAAAACTTAGCATAACTACATGCTGAGTCCCATGAGTCTTTCTGGTGGGTCTCTGAATGTAGGGGTGATCGTGGGGACCCCTTACACGAGACCCCTGGTTACTGGACATGCCTAATGGGCACCCATCCATTTCCAGCCAGACCCAATCTTCTTATTTGTAGTCCTCTGTGTTATGATAGTTTTCTGCTTCTTACTAGCAAGTGAATGACATCCTTCTTTCTGGCTTTGGGAATAAACTCAATATACATATGTATAAGTGAAACAACAGAAGTCCCTCAGCGTTTTGTCCAATCTATCAATAAGAACAGGGCCTGAAAATGGTCAGGACTCTCGGCCTGCTGGCCGCACTCAGAACTTGTGTCCCTGCTACACCAGATTATTTCCTGCCGATAAAACATGGCTGGATGTCAGCCTTCCTTCCCTATTGTTCAATTTCTTTTGATAGCATGGAACTTGGCATAAAGAACTAATGTTCTATAGCAAAAATCAGCCACACATCCTTCCCACTATCACCACTCCTGTGCAAGTCTCCGCCAGAACAATTAGGCGAGAAAAAGAAATACAGGACATACAAATTGGAAAGGAAGAAGTAAAATTGTCTCTGTCTGCAAATGACGTGGTCTTATATGTAGAAAACCTTAAAAGACCACCAAACAACTGTGAGAACAAATAAACAAATTCAGTAAAGTTTCAGGATATAATACCAACACACAATCTTACCCATGGAATAATCACCAACTAGGTACTCCTTCACCTCAGACTTGTTCCCGCTGTGCACTGTTTCCAGGGCACTGAACAAGGGCCTCCATCCCGACTGGATTTGGGTGGAACACACTTCAACCAGCTCACCAATGGATGTGACGACCTGGCAGAGGCAAAGGAGGTGGCACTTAAATCCCTTTTAAAAGAAGCAGGAGAATTTCTGGGAAGGGTGATGTACTTCTCTGTTCCCTATTTCTGGGTTAATTTTAGTGAAAGAGAAAAAACAGAATCCAGACAAACTCACGCAAAAAATCTTCTACAAAAGCAGCCATAAAGCATTAATTTGCATTTTACTAACCACTAATGTTGCTGAGCAACTTTTCATATGCTTAGTAGCCATTTGTAAATAGTTTGCTGTTTTTTTTAGATTGGGTTTTTGTCTTCTCAGTACTGTCTTTTTATTTTCAGTTCTATTTACTGCTCAGTATTGTCTTTTTAGTTTTGAATGAATTCTAGATTCAAACTTTCTGAGATCTGTAATTTGCAAATATTTTTTCACAGCCTCGGGCTTGTCTTTTTATTTTATAATGGTGTCTGAAGAGCAAAAATTTTAAATTTTGATGAAGTCCAATTATTAAACTGTTGTGGTTTTTTTTTTTGTTTTTTTTTTAGTGTATTTGTGTTAATCAGAGAAGGATGGCAGGATGCTTGGGAACTGCACAAAATGTGGACTGCTTCATGAATTTGATGTCATCATTGCAGAGGGGCCCTGCTAACCTCTGTATTGTTCCATTGTACTTGTATATATGCTGCTGCAGCATATAAATGACTACAATGTATCTACTGTGGATATATTTGTGTTGATGCTAATTGGGGTTCCATTATTTCTTTAAGTATGTTTTCCCACCCCTTTGTGTTTCTCCTTCATCTGGACTCCCATTACATGTATGCTTGACATTGTCCCACAGGTCTCTATGGCTTTCTTTCTTTTTGGTCAAACTTAATTCTCTTTGATGTTCAGAATAAATAATTTCTGTTAATCTATTTTCAATTTCACCGATTCTTCTGCCATCTTAAATCTCGCTGGTGAGCCCATATAGTGGATTTTTTTCATTTCAGTTATTGCCCTTTTCAAGAATGTGCATTTGTTTCATATTTTCCATTTCTGTACTTAGATTCTCATTCTTAAGTCACTGTCATAATATTTTCCTTTAATTATCTGAACATATTTATAATTGCTACTATAAATCTTTGTCTCCCAAATCCAACATTTGGGATCATTCTAAGACAGTTTCTATTTACTGTTTTTTTCCCAAGTATGTATCCCTCTTTCTTGTTCCTTTGGCATGTATCAATTTTTTTTCTGAAAATATGACATTTTATATAATACATTGTAGCAATGCTGGATTCTTATTTTCTGAGCTTTCTTTCATTTTTTTAAACTAAGTTGCTTGGACATACATTGTAAAATGCGAGGTCTGACAATTATGTAAGTTCATGAGCTTGTTGCATAAATGTCGCTAACCTTTTTGATATCAGAGGGATTATTCATTATGGATTTGTACCAACTGGACAAGCAGTTAATCAAGTTTACTATTTGGAAGTGCTGAAAAGGCTGAGTGAAAAAGTTAAATGACCTGAACTTTTTGCCAACAATTCATGGCTCTTCCATCATGACAATGCACCAGCTCACACAGTGCTGTCTGTGAGGGAGTTTTTAGCCAGTAAACAAATAACTGTATTGGAACACCCTCCCTACTCACCTGATCCAGCCCCCAATGACTTCTTTATTTACCCGAAGATAAAGGAAATATTGAAAGGAAGACATTTTGATGACATTCAGGACATCAAGGGTAATACGATGACAGCTCTGATGGCCATTCCAGAAAGAGTTCTAAAATTGCTTTAAGGGTGGACTAGGTGCTGGCGTCAGTGCATAGCTTCCCAAGGGGAGTACTTTGAAGATGACTGTAGTGATATACAGCAATGAGGTATGGAGCACTTCTTCTGGGATGAGTTCGTGAACTTAATTGTCCGACCTTGCATTTCTCTTCCCATAGTGTGAGACAACCATGTCTCTGCTCAGTTTCTTTAATTTCATATTTTAACTTGACTTCCCAGTGTTTGTCCCCACATTGCACATGTTAGAGGTTAGCAGATGATGTGGGCAGACATTGTGCTCAAATAACGTGAGCCTTTAAGGCTTCCACCCTCTGCCGACCATTCTGTGTGTATAGGCTGGGGAGAATATTCAAAGTTCAGCCAATTCTTAAGTCTCCCTTGTCTTTTACTTTCTGATGGGATCTGTATGGTCTATCCTGCATATGCCGATGTTTCAATCAGCCAGATGTGTGAGGAACTTGTCTAGTCCTTCTATGAATCTCTGGTTTCCAGGGCCTCATGCTGTTTCTCCTTCCTTCCTTCCCTCCCTCCCTCCCTCCCTCCCTCCCTCTCCTTCCCTCCCTCCCTTCTTCCCTTTTTATTAAGTGTGTTTTTCCAGGACCCATCAGCTCCAAGTCAAGTAGTTGTTTCAATCTAGTTGTGGAGGGTGCAGCTCACAGTGGCCCATGTGGGGATCCTCATGTGGGGATCGAACCCTGCTGTTAAGAGCACCACACTCTAACGAACTGAGCTAACCATAGACCCATCATGCTACATTTCGTACTGGTTCACTGCTCACTGCAACCTCAGGCTGGCGAAGTTGCATGATTCGCTCATTCATTTCCTAATGAATTCACCACTTTTAGCTGACAAATCAATGATCTTTTTTCCTCTTCTGCAAACCAAGTCTGTCCCTTATAGCAGAAAAGCGAATGATTTTCCCAGTCAGCCCAGGCTCTATTCTTGCCAACAGCTTAGGAGTAAGGGTGGTAGGTGCAGTCTTCAGCAAGAAGGCCACAGACTCCCACTGTTCTTTACCAAAATTCTGGCAAGAACTATTTTTAGTCATAAATGCTACTCAATTTCTTGTCTGCCCTTGGTCAATTTCCAGAGTCCTGAAATAGTTGCTTTTGACAATTTGGTCCTGTTTTATACTCAATTCTTATGAGGAAGATTCACTTAACTTCTTCAAGCCACCATAGCCAATAACCCTTTATCCAAAATCTTTCTGAACACAGTTAAGCACAGTTATTTTAAAGCCTGTCTCTGATAACTTTGATATTGAGATCTCTGGCAGGATGTGTGTGTGTGTGTGTGTGTGTGTATGTGTGTGTATGTGTGTGTCTATTTTTATTGCTTTTCTTTTCAATTTCTATTTCCTAATGAGCCTGATTATTTTTGATTGAATGCAGACATTGTAACTGCAAATAAGAACTAATTTGAAGCTTGGGATGATGTCATTTTCTATACTATCAAATTAGGGATTGGGATTATTTGAAGTTGGATATTATTTTCTGTTAGGACTACTCTATGTAAGGTTCACCCTTCCTCTGAGGATGTCCTATTCTCCTCTTGATTTTGACTTAAGTTGTCAAGAAGTTACCAGATTGGTAGGCCCCCGACTCCAATTTTTCTTATTTTCTTAGTCTTTCGGGTTCCTCTTCTGAAATTAGTAGATTCTATTTTAGGAAAAATAGTCCCAGATAGCAGGCACAGCATCTGGTTATTCTTTATCTCCGAGATCATGGCCTCAAACTTATCCACTTTTTAGTAGTATTTTCATGCCTTCTAGCAATTAAAAACATTTTTTTTAATCTAACTTTTTTCAAGTTTTTCCCTGTGAAAAGCTGATCTAAATTACTTAGTTCACTATTATTGGAATCCCCCAACCTAACCTTCAGGTATTAACTCATATTTTCATTCTTTTCTTTTGTTTCATTAAAAGTTGTTATTTGATATTTTGCATGAAAGATACCAATATTTCAATTATTTCTAGGTCTGATTTTGCCGTCTTGTTGTTTCAGCAGCTCCCTCTGACTATTGCCTCATTTCCTTATGTGTTTTGTGACATGTGTTTAAACACTGTGAACTCACATATCTTGGAACTTTGTCAGATATTTTTGTGGACTGAGTTGAAGTGAGTTCCTCCAGAGCGAATTTTATTGCTTCTTTAGGTGCCTGTGTAAAGTTTCTTAGACTACCAAGGTGGTGCGATTTCATCCACTGACCCCATTGAAGGGCTGTAATTTTAATCCTGGAGAGTTACTTTTTATGTCCACTAAGAGCCAATGTTAGAAACAGGCTGATAGTATCCTCAGGGAGGAGTGGTACTTGGGTTCATTTCTAATTCAATCTTGGCCTGAATACACACCAGTTTTATAAAGTTTGTACTGAGATTTGACTTCTGTTCTTGTGGCTTGAAGAATGTGATAGTGGAACTCAATTTCACCTGATGACAAATTCTCTCACAGCAAAAAAAAAAAAAAAAAAAAAAAGTCTTAGAGCTCTGCTTACTTCTCTGGCTTCCCATTGTTCCTGAGTTTTTGGCATCTTAGTATTCCTTACTTTCTTGCCAGAGTGTTAATATATTTAAAAGGAATTTTAAAATCTTTACCACTTTTAGTAGATTTCAGAGAGAAGATCTGTGTTCCTAGACCATTGTCATGCTACTTATGAAGTCTCCAGTTAGTTTCTTTACCATTTGTCTCCCAGTGGAGGGTCTGATGGTCATTCAGAGTATAGGCTAGGTACAAGAGTACAGACAAGTGTAGCCCGATTGCCTAGGCTCAAATCCCAGTTACACCAAGCACTGATCAAGTACCTTTAGCTAAATGGCCTAACCTTCTTTGTCATGGATTCCGCACAGTATTATTGTGAAGGTGAAATATGCAAAGGTCCTAGGACAATGCCTGACAGGGCATTCAATAAGAGCTCGCTCTGATAAAGCAGGTGCTGATTATCGTGACACACTGACCTGGTCTTGGACGTCCTCATCACACAACTCCAGTTGCATAATGCGCTCAAAAGGTCGGAAGAGGGCTTCATTAAAGTGAAAATGTGGTGGCTCATTCCAGTCGGTGAGAACCTCTGTCAGTATATCATGGATGAAGGAAACAGCTTTCTGAGACACGTGTCTTTCCTTATGGCAGGCAGCCTGCAAAATTCATGAGAGAGTAGAACACCATCAGGACTTCAGGCAAGTAAGAATCTGGTTTCTGAAGGTTTTCCTAACCCACCTTGCCACAGGGAAGTGGAAGCAGCAATTCTGTTAAAGTAAAAAATGTCCAGGGATGTGTACTGATGAACAGCACACTAAACGGCATTTTACATAATTTAACCAAGTGATCAGACCCAGCTCTAATTTCACTTGAATGTTTCTAAAAAATAAAGTGTTGCTAGCAATTTCTTTCTTTCTTTTTTTCCCCACTACATGACAGTTTCCTCAAGTAGTATTGAATGTGCTGGCTATAAAGATACCAGAACTGCCCATGGTCTCATTCTTAGCTGTGGTCCAAACAGATAAAAATCAGAAGAGTCATTTGTTTCTCAGTGAAGTGGGCCAATTGCACCAATAAAGCTTTAATTGCTTCACAGCTCCTCGTATCCATGCCCTTAGTTGTTTTCTCCCACCCTGACCCTGGGCTTGGATGTGTGACTTGCTCTGGAGAATAGCAAACATTATACTAGCAGAAAGTTGTTAAGATTTGGAGTTGTTCTTGCTTTCCTTTGGAACTCTAAGAATGACATGTGAATGAGCCAGGGCTAGCCTGCTGGAGGATGAGAGCCCATTTGTTCAGCTTTCCCAGTCAAGGCCGTTATGAACCAGCTGGCCCCAGTCTTTGCAGTAGCTCACTACAGGTAACATGTAAGGCCAGGTGAGATCAGCCAAGCCTGGCTGAGACCAGAAGAACTGCCCATCTGAGCCCAGCTCAAATTTCTGACGCAGGGAATCAAGAGTTAAATAAATGGTTGTGGTTTTAAGTCACGAGGTTTTGGGGCTGGTTTATTGTAGTATAATAATAACTCGTATACTATTTCTCCATCACTGTTATTATTTTCTACCCTTTTTCTTACTAGAATGGGCTCAGGTTAGTGAATTAAGGTCCAAAAAAAAATGCTTAATGATGTATCTCTACCAGATAAGCATTAAAGGGCTATTAAGGACAGTAATCACTGCAAAACAGGGTGATACTTTCCCCAACAACTTAGAAGTAGCCAGTCATCAAGAACTGAGATGCTGAGATGGAGAGTTACCATATAAATTCTCATACAAACTGCTTTCCTTTGGAGAGTGAAAGGGGTCTTAGTATTAATTTTGTTGGGAAAACCAGGACACATGATTCTCCTACCTGGAAATATACTGTCTAGAGTATATTTAGCTATTAGAAAAGAGAGACTGGAAGGAACAAAATACATTGTTATATTCAAGTATAAAACGAGGCTCCAGATTCAGGTTGATACGAGATCAGAAAGAATGAAAAACTGGCTGTGTAAGGCACCTAGCCAAATTGTAAAGAAAGAGGGTCAGAGGGTGGCACTGCCCTTTGGGGTGATTCTTTAGATGCCATGAGATATAATCAGAGAACAATGATGCTTGTGACCCGGTGATGGGCACGTTCTCATTGCACTGTGGCCACAGTGCTCTTTGTCCCCACAAAGACCGGAGCCCCTGTGCTGGCTCTGCTATAGGAGGTCCCTGAGCTTCCCACTTTCCAGGTGCTCACCTCCACCAGGTGCGGGGCCACGAGGCTCCAGCAGCGCATCACGTGGAGCAGGGGCCGCGACTTGCTGCGTACGATCCTCAGCATGGCATCCCCCAGCCGGAACAGGTGGAGGGCACTTTTACGGTCATGGGTGGATTTAACTTCTCCTACAAGAAGGGAAGACCATAAAAGCCATAATGACCAAACTCAGAAAGAGTTTGACCTGTTCAAGCACAGAGAAAGGATGAAAATCAAAGAACTGTCCTCGGACCAGCAGGATTATTTGGTGTGTGCTAACCAAGAGAGGAGAGGAGCCTGGATTCAGGAGCAACTCGATGGTCCACTCAACAAGGTCTGAGCCCAGTTCTCCTGCTCACCACATCCCCAGTGCCTGCTGGGACGACTGTGAACAATCCTTGTTCATAAGAAGGAATGATGCAGTGGTTAAGTAGGAGGCCTGGGAGTCAGGCTGCTGGGCGCAAATCCTGGTTCCCCCATTTAGTAGTCGTTGGCTAACGTTGGACCACAGATTTACCTCTCTAATCCAGATTCTCATTGTAAAAGTGGGGACAGTAGAACTTATTTCTTTTTTTTTTCTTTTAGTTGTTTCAGGTGTACAAAACAAGGCAACAGTTAGACATTTCACCCCTCACAAAGTGACAACCCTCTTCCCTCAATCTATTGCCCCTCTGACATCATATATATCTATTACAATTCCATTGACTCTATTCCCTATGCTGTACCCCATATCCCTGACTATAAATATATATATATTATAGTTATATAGTTAACTAGTTATATAGTTATATATATATTATAGTGACTATAAATATATATGTTGTAGTTGACATACAATATTATTCAGCTTCAGGTGTACAGTGCAGTGGTCAAGGATTTACACCATCCATGAAGTGGTCTCCCTAATAAGATATGTGTCCATCTGACACCCTACAAAATCTTTACAACATTATTGATTATATTCCCCAAACTGTCTTTCATATCCCCGTGGCAATATTGTAGTTACCAATTTATACTGTCTAATCCCTTCCCCTTCTTCCTCATCCCCACTCCCCTCCCTTCTAACAACCATCAGTTTTTCCTCTGTATCTCTGAAACCGTTTCTGTTTACTTTGCCAATTTATTCAGTTCTTTAGATTCCACATATAAGTGAGATCATATGATATTTGTCTTTCTCCGACTGACTTATTTTACTTAGCATAATGTTCTCTAGGTCCATCTATATTATAGCAAATGGTAAGATTTCATTCTTCTTTATGGCTGTGTAATACTCCATTGTATAAATGTACCACAGTTTCTTAATCCAGTCATCTACCGATGGGCATTTCAGTTGTTTCCACACTTTGGCTACTGTAAATAGCGCTGCAATAAACATAGGGGTACACATATTTTTTTTCTAATTAGCGTCTTGGATTTCTCTGGATAGATACCTAAGAGTGAAATTGCTGGGTCATAAGATAGCTCCATTTCCAGTTTTTTGATACCTACTACTGATTTCCATAGTGGCTGCACCAAGGACCTATCTCTTAAAGTTACTGAAGGATTCAATGTAATACTCACAGAGGGCTTAACAGAGACACATACTACCTGACCCACACTCTTAGCTGTTGTCACGAAGGTGGTTACTGCCCTCCTTCGCAGCCATTATCCACTTTGTCAATCCTTAGTGGCACCTCTGAATCCCCTGCCAAACCAGTCAAGCCCCTTTGCTACCCAATACATGCTGTATAACTTGCTCTGCTTGCTTCAGTATGGTCCTTGCCTGCTCTGATCTCTTACTACTTCTTTGCCATCGCCACTTTAGTCTTCCTCACCACCTTCCTGCTCATGTCCTGTTGCTTCTCCTTTACTGCCTACAAAATGCTGATCATTGTCAGGCTCTTCCAGCCCAAATGCTTTATTAGTCTTTCCATGTCAAATAAACTTCAAAATAACAGTAATAATAATCACTGACATTTACTGAATGTTTACTCTGCCTTAGACATTGATTTGGTTCTTTGCGTCTTTAACCATTTTAATTTTTAAAGCACATCTTAAGAAGTAA
Source organism: Rhinolophus ferrumequinum (assembly GCF_004115265.2). Classification (NCBI taxonomy): domain Eukaryota; kingdom Metazoa; phylum Chordata; class Mammalia; order Chiroptera; family Rhinolophidae; genus Rhinolophus; species Rhinolophus ferrumequinum. Next base: position 84,132,783 of record NC_046286.1, on the reverse strand, counting down.
ACATAATTATTGCCATTTTACAGATTAGAAAATTGAATGCTGGAAAGATAAACTGACTTGCCTAAGACAATGCAACACAGCTGGTAAGTGGTGAAGGCAGCATTTTGACTCATGTCTGACTGATTACAAAGCCAATTTCCTCCTCCTGAGCCTGCTGCCTCTTCCTGACCCTCCTCATTACTTTTCTTTTCTTTTTTTTTATGGATTAGGTGCATTTTATTGGTTTTCTTAACTCATTGATTTTTGTAAGCTCCGAGTCTGCTGATTTCTCCAATGCAAAAGACTTTGAAGGTTGCCTCTGGGCTCAGAGGGGCTCTGTAAGTCTGATGGGTCTGGAAGGCTGGCTTTATGCAGCTAAGGTTTTTAATGTCTATTAAAAACTGGTGGGGGAAAAGATAGTGATTCTCAAATTGGAATCTGCAGTAAGGATCAAAAGTCCAAATATATTACACTTAGAAGTTCAGATCCTGAAATATGGAAGGGACTTCAGAGCTTGTGCAGTCCAACCTGCCACCACGGGCCGTCCCCAGCACATGGCTCTGCACCTGCCTGATCGCATCAGGACAATGTACTCACTGTTTCCGCATAACAACCCCAGCTGTTGATGGACAGCTGAATTTGTGAGCAGCCTGCCACCCACTTGGGACCGTTGGATACTTCATTACAACTATTCCCTCTTCCACAGGCTGGCCTTCCAAAGGGCTTTCTTCTGGCCTCATCCACGAGAACAGTGATATTGACCCATTATAGGGGTAAGCTTTGAGTGCAGTTTCTCTAGGATGAGGCTTCTGTTGATCCTTCCATTTTTCTCATCCATGTTCCTTTTGGAATCAGTAGCTGCTTCTGCCAGTTGACTGGACGGAGGTGAGGGGTGTGCTTTGTGATATGGAGAAGGGTTACCACCCTCAGGAGAAGTTATCTGCACCCTGAGTAGCCACCTAATTTCTATATTACAAGCATAAAACTTAGCTCCAGCCGTAATACCTGTAAGAGTGGCAGCCGCAGCATTTCCATTCACAAAGAATAAGATCCCTCACCCCACCCACACACACATCATGCCTCACAACTAGATGGCAAATCTGCACTTGAACTTAGCCAGGGTGACCAAGGGCGAAGGGAATGCAGATTTAAGTTTTCAGGCAGCCTGGTGGTATCAGGGGTGTGGGCTGTTTCCTGCTAACCTCATGGCATAGTTTCTTCAGGGAAGGAATTACCTGGCATTGCGAGAGAATAATCAACTGTGTCCGTAACAGAATGGAAAAGCTGGGACTGTGATGCTTTCTTCAGCTGATAAAGGAAACCTCCCAAAGCCATTAGGTTCAACTTATCCGTAGCATCTTCAAAGAGCCTGGATGAAATAAAAAGATTTGTTACTTGGAAACAATTCAGCCAAGTCTTTATGGCAGAATGAGTACAGTACTTTTGTTAGATGTGATTAATGGAAATGTGTGAACACTGTGAAAAAAATGTATGGCATCATTATACCTATTATTACTGTGTATAAGTATGCTCTAACTCCAAGAGCTTACTCTGAAGGGCACAGGCCCTATTTAAAACAAAAAAAAAAATCTTTGTATTCCCAGGGCCTAGCTCAGCCATAGTAGGAACTCATAAAATGTTCGGCAAGAAGGTGAAAGATGGCAAAGCATCACTCCCAGAAACTGAATAACTGGGGATGGAATCCTTAGAATGGGTTTCGATCTCATAAGCTACGTTAAAGAAAAACCCAGTAAGTTAATTTAGGCTTTTGTTGGGCTACAACTGATGGAGCTAATGCTAGGTGTGGCGCTGAGGATACAAAAGCAGAGTAAACCTCAACCTGTAAGACGCCCGAGGATGGGGACTGGCCTTCTTATCTCCTCTAACTCATATACCAGGAGCTCAAGACATGGGGAAAGCTCCAGTATCTACTGGAATATTGAATATTCCTTAACATAATGGACCTTGCAAGTTCTTTTGTTTTCAACTCAGCTGCGCACAGACATTTTTAGTAGAAGTTAGGGAGAAGGAGCTGAGCAGACGTAGTAGGGCTTACAGGAGAATCACAGGTTCACTGGAATTTGGAATATTGCGATCAAATACCTCTTTAAGTGGCCACGTGAGGAATGAGGTGAGCCGGCCTCCCACTGCATTTGGGTCATCCAATGCCTGCCCTCCAAACCTGTGGTGACAACAGAAGGGCAAGCAGCCGCCAGGAGTGCCTGCCACGTGCTGGGTAAAGGAGAGTGTCCCTCATATAAAATGAATAACAAGTCCCTTTTGAAGGGTAAGACGAGACACATAAGATGGGAACCAGTGAATTAATCCTTCACCAATTATTATAACGAACACATTTTTCTTGCAGTTTTATAATTACAAGTTTAGCACCGTTTGGTGTCTGGATCCCAGGAACCATTTCTTGTCCCTCTTTCCTAGTGAGAAAATAGTGGTGAATATTACATCCCACCTCATGCCTGTATCCAGATTCCAGAACACTTTCACAGCCAGGCTGCTGGATAAATAGGAGAAAGGGAATCTTGTGCTGAGTTAGTACGTGTACATGTTGTACTGGATTAGTAGATGAAGAAAGTAGTTTCTGTGCAACATTTTATTATACACATGACCTTGCAGTTGGTTGGCGTCAAAGCCAGGAAAGAACCCGGGTCTTCTGAGCCCCAGCCAGGGAGAGGGCTTCCCACTTCTCCACCCCTTTGCTGTCTGTCTGTCCTCTCCATACAAACTTCCCTGGGCCTGTGCTGCATAGCCTGGGAAACAATGGCCAAGTGTGGAGAGTGAAGTGAGGTGGGGACATGGGACTGGTGACAAAAGCACTTTCAACATCAAGAAGTGTCACCAAACAGTTGGACTTACTATTGATTTTTCCCTCTCACCTCTTAACATGGTTGTTGGGCATCACTCAATAATATATCACACTCCTGGGTGTGGGATTTAAAACTATTAATTATCCTAAAAGAGTGGATTTTTACTACGTGCCACGCTCTGGCCTAAGTGCTTCAAGTGTACTAATTAATCTAACCTCACCGCTACCCAGTGACAGAGCTACTTCATGACCCGATATTGCAATGAGGAAATCCGGGCCCGGGGAGGTGCAGTCGCCTGGAGGCGTGGAGTAAGGGCAGCCTGCCGCCAGAGCCTCCAGGCTAATCATCAGACAGCAGTTCGTCCTAAGTGTGGGGTGTGGCAGGAGACAGAAGTCTGTTGGAAAATCATTAAAATGGTGGGGTATTTTAATCGTTTAAATGGCGGGGTAACAAATCAAGTTGTCCTGAGAACAATTGGCAACCAGAAGAAGTGGGTGTGGTGTTGCCAACAGGAGATGGGTGCTCCGTGGTGAGCAGCCCTTCTGGGGTGTGGTGAGGTTAGGTGGGCACACACCTGTCGGCCTGGGTGGAGAGTGTGAGCACGGCCTTGGCAGCACTGCTCCCCGTCATGAGGCTGCCCCCGCGGAAGTCGGAGGCCCGGCCTCGGCTGCCTTCCCGGACCAGTTCTTGGATGGAGAGGGGCTGGATGACTGGGGCTGTGCTCAGGGAGCTCTCCTGCTCCAGGCTCTGCTCCTGGGCCGAGCCCTCACACTCCACGTCCCCAAGGAGCCCAGAGCCTCCGGATGCCTTCTGGGGCTGGCTGATGGTCAGCGGGGGCTGAGAGGTGCCATCGCTGAAGTGGGTGTGCTCCAATGTGCCCACGTACTCACATACCCTAGAGAGAATCATAGACAAGCAGCCATTAAAAGCTGTAACTCAGCCACACCAACTCTGTAAATCCCACAGTGACACAGAAATTCATCCAGTTGTATAGTTCTCCCAAATGTTTCTCCTTCCTCTGATGATAGCACTCTGTCTCACTCTCTCTCTCAAACCGCTCTCCCCTCTCACTATACTTTATTTTTGAGTGGGACCAGACATTCTGGGAGTGGAGGTAAGGATTCCTCAAATTCTCCTGCCTTGTACTGGGAGAAGGGTGGGTAACAAAGCTCTGTTCATCCCGTTCTGTGCTGTCTAGCTTACTGGCTTTTCTGGACTTGGGCTGTTTGAGGGAGTTTTCTCAAGAGAAAACTCTCTACTACTCTGATTAGGACTCAGGAAAGACGTCCTTACTTTGGGATCCCAGAACGAGTGGCAGACAGGCCCTGTGGCCACAATGGGCCCTCTCTCAGGGGTTCTCCCAGCCATGTCCTGCTTGGTCCTGAGAGCCCCATATAACCAGTGGGGGTGGTAGGTGGGCTGCTTCCTTAATCATGGCAAACACAGAGAAGAGTCACAACATACGGTACAACTGCCAACTTCCACATTGTTTGTTCCCAATAGAACCTGAGACTAAGACGGTTTATAAGAGGCCACAAGTCCCAGAATAAGTCCAGTTACTAGTAAAGACTGTCCTGGATAATCCACTCTGATATTCTACAATCAGACAATTGATTGGTTTCATATAAATTGCTTTGGAGTGATTTAGGTCTTTTTCTTTTTCCTTTTTTGCTTGTGAGAGCAATGAAGAGGGCACCAGTCAGCATTGTGCTCCAGGCTGTTTCATCCTGGCTCCTTCTCATGTTCCTCTCAAGATGGGTTTTCGCCCCTCGAATGATCTGAATGCTTCTCTCTTGGAAAGTCGACAAGCACTAATTGCTGTATTTGCTTTTAGAAGATAGAACTGGACCCAGAGCTGGCCAGGACCCTGCATGAGATTTGGGTGCCTGAGACCTGCTGTGGCACATTATCCTGCTCCTGACTGCCCCCCTGCTGCTCTGCGGGAACAGCTGGGTGAAAGGTGGCCGGCAGGCGTGCGCCGAAGAGAGGTTAAAAAATAGTCCAGCACTCGACCTGTGCCTGCATTGGGTAGGCAGCGCTCCTTCCATGGTCCCCAGGTAGGCCTGCATATTGATGCCTGGGGAGGCCTGCTTTTCATTTAGTCGTAGGAGGATGGCAGAGCTCTCTCTGTTTTCATTTTACACGTCCTGTGGACTGTGTAACTGATTGGGGGGTTCTTTTCACTTTTATGCTATAAAAGCTTAGAGCCAAATTTTGGTTGTCACAATGACTACTCTATTTTTTCTTTGTCTAGGCATCTTGTACTTTATGTGTCCAAGTAAAGTATCCAAAATTCTTCTTTAAATGAAGAGGGCATTAATGAACATATAGCAATATTACATGCTGACATGATAAGCCTTCAGATCTGCATAGTATTCACTTAACTCACGTGGTTTTCACCATCCGCTATTTAAGAGACTGGTTTTTCTTCCTTTGAATAACACATCTGCCTCTCCTAGATAATGTCAATAATCTATTCATAATTTCCTAAATCAAATTCTGTCATTCTGTTCTGAAACATAGTTCAGTTGGGCTCCTATTCCCTCTTCTTTTTTTAATCTATCATTTGGGGTTCATCCAAACTCTGTGAATTATCATCATCTATTTAAGTGCTGGCGGACCATGGAATCTACCCCTTCCACCACGTCCAGACTCCCAGGATAGGGTGGTTGCCATGTGGGGGTGAGGATCCCATAATGCACCTGAACACATGTGGCCAGCAGTCTGGGTTGTGGCTCCCCATCTCCAGGCCCACACTGAGGATGGCATCCATGCACAAGACGTGGGCTGTGTGCAGCCACACCCCCTGTAGCTTCCCGATCTGCTCCAGTTTCTGCTCCACTTTTAGTTTCACTGTACCAGAAAGACAGTCATTAAAATAACAGTCTGAATGAGGGAGACAGAAAGGAAGAAAGAGAAAAGAGGAAAAGGGAAGAAAGTGCCGTTATGCAAGAGCAAAGGGTCTTGCAGACATCACTGGCAGCAAGTTCCTCAATGGCAGGTCCCTGTGGTTCATCATGCAAACTCCCCAGTCCACAGACCCCAGACAATGGTTATTCCAGCTTGTTGCTTCTGAAGTTGGATGGGACCTGAGCTATGGGTGGAGTTCCTCCAGGCCCACCCCGGAGTTCTGGGTCAGGCAGAGCAGTGAGGATGGGTTTCATGTGCTGATGCCAGCTAAAGCCATCTGTGCCCAGATCCCTCCCAGATCCTGTCCCTGTGCACTCAAAATGATAATATGGAAGAATGCCTGATGTTCCACAAGTTCTCTCTGAGATTTATTTAATGTTATGCATTCACCTAAAACAACATATGCATTTCACTCTGAGTGTCATGATGACTGCTTTATAACCGAAAATTACCATATCATGTCACTCCCTTTGTTTAACTTTATATTTGTGATCCTCAAATAATTTTTTATTGTAGATTACCAATGAGAAAGAGTGCAGAAGGTGACTTAAGATGTCAAGTATGCAAAATGCCTACGCAAGGCCAAATGACAACATGCTCTGTAAATAAAGGTGTCAAGTGATTGGGAGATGGTCTGGTGGGACAACTGAGGGATGGTCCAGAACCCAGAAATACAGCACGCTCACTTCAGAGGAAGCTGAACTGTATTCCTGCTGTAAAGGGCAAATTGACTTTTAGCAAATTACCATGCGTCTCAGGGATGTGACACTGATTTTCTTTTTTATTGATATATAATTTGAACATTAGTTTTGGTTTTATAATTTTAAAAGAACTTTAAATGTAAGGATTTTTATATAATTTATGGTTGTGCATATGAAGTCAAATTGTGATAGCTTTTTTTCAGTTAACACAGGAATCTGCTCTGCTTCCAAATGGGTCTCTGTATATTACTCATGTTTGAGGAACAGTGGCTTAACCTGTTTTTCTCAGCTTTCTAAAAATGTGCCCATGGTTTCTGCAACTAGCTATTTTATATACCTGATACATAGTATTGGTGTAAATTGTACCAAGCTTCCAATTTTTCCTTCTGTTTGCTGCCTACCATTTACCTTTCATTGCCATTAGGAAGGCTGCTGCTCTCTTTCCTCATACTTAATCATCCACTTCATTGACTAACTGATTTTAGCAAGTTAAACACTTAACCCTTTCCTAAGTTCAGAAAAGTTCTCAGGAAAGAGAACCCTTTCCTGAGTTCTCTGGTAAGAGCAAAGTCTCTGTGAGCCTCCTCTCAGGCATTTCCTCCATCTGTTTCATTTTCTTTTTCAGAAAACTGGCCATTCTGCCCTCCCCGCCACTAAAACCCGAAGGGTCCTCAAATGTGCACTCTGTGACGTGCCAAACCCAGAGGCCACATGATGACAGAGGTGTGACCAGCTCAGCCAGGTGGATCTCAGGTAAAACAGTCCCGAGCCTACCACCCCGTAGGAGCTCGTGATCAGCGATAGACATACGCTGTGTATCCCACATGGAATGGAGACAAGTGTCTGGTCTTGCTTGTGCAGGTGTGTGCACACTGCATATGAGACACCAGGTGGAGTCTGGCCCTTCGGCTGTTACCTTGTGCTATGGCATCACCGGGTTCTTGGACTTCCTTGTCCTCTTTTTCTTCCTGGACACAGGAGGCAGCGGCCATTTGGGCAAGGGCCGAGGCGCAGTTAGCCGCGACTCCTTTAGGGGAAACAAACAGTTATCCCTTCAGTGAGTCTCTAACCATTCACCAGGAAGAGCCCCTTCTAAAACATTGGTTTCCCACTAGGGCCATTCCCGATGTGTTTCGTGGGGACATCCGTCAGGCCACGGGTCATAAATTCTACTCCTGCCAGTACCTAGACCACAGCTCAGCCGCGCCGCTTTGCGCAGCCCATCGAGGCTCATGCAGATTGCATCCCGTTCTTTTTGGTTCTGCTCTTTGATGCCTTCAGCTCCCAGAATGAAGGCCAGGCCTTTGGAGCTCCCTGCCATTCGGCCCGTCAGCGGGGTTGATAAGGTATCGATCAAGTTCTTCCAGCAGCCAACCAGAATATAGCGAGCAAATGCCACACCTAGAATATGAAGGAGACTGGGTCATTTCCAGGGAAAAACACAACCTGGCAATGAATGGCATGGGATTCTTTAACCATCAAATTAGCAATACTGAGTTGTATGCACTTCTAGCATGGGAAATACAATTTAATGGATTTCACTTTATGCTTTTAAATAATAAATGTTGCATCATCAGCTGAATGATGCTAAGTAACTTCCATCAGGCCCTTCTTGTGCAAAGACAAAACCTTAATTCATTTATGTCAGCACCAAAACTACTCGTAAAGGTTTAACTGCTAGTACCAAATGCGATGCATGTATATTCATAAGCTCAAGACTCTTACCTGACACTGTGGAGTCATCAATTCTCCTACCCTGGGTGAAAGGAGACTCTGTAGAAGCAGAGGCCATCAGCTGCCCCCCAATTGCACTGCTTTCCAAGCCATCGATATCTGTCAAGAAAAAAAGAACAAGATTTTCTTTGATTAGAAGAGTCCATCAAAAACAAACGGCCACCACAATGTTCATTTTTTTCCCCAACAAATATCCATTGAAACTATTATGTAACAAGTATGTAGCCACCTTTTATTAGAAGATTAAAATTTTTGTGTTATTCATTGAGTCCAGTGTTTTTTGTTTTTTGTTTTTCATTGCTAGAGCATTCTTCTCTTAGGTTATATATTTTTTATTTGAAAAAAATAAAGATAGACTCTACTATCTCTGTTGTTAGAAAATCTGTTGCTTTAGAATATTGTGATATTTGAATACTCCTTTTATTCAAAATAGTGGCATTATTCCCAAATTTTATATGTACAAGATACCTTAACATGGATTTGTCTTTCAGAGTTTCCTCATAAGAATTAAGAAGAGAATAAGCCTTTTTGGTCAGATAATCATATAACCTGGTTCCAAAGTACAATAGTAATACATTAATAATAATACTTTACAATTTTCAAAGTGTTTTTACATAACATTTATTTTTTCATTAGATCTTCCCAACAACTCCAAGTAGATAGGCAGACTAAGAATTATTATTCCTATTTCACAGAGGAGGAAATAAATACTCAAAGTAGGTAAATTGCCAAAGGATATCAGGCTGGTAACAGAAGGAATTAGACTCAGTAGTCATGTCTTCTGACTCCCATCCATGCCTCTTTCCATGACACCAAACTCTAGCTCAGTCCAGGATCCCAATTTACCATGTTTCAATTTTGGTTAACACAAATTCATCTACAAAATTAGCTCAACAAACCACTCCCTAACATGCTGGCAAGAAGAGACTGGCTCGGGGTTGATAACACTAGGCTTCAGCTTTGGCTCTGAATTCACTACCCTTGTAGCCTTTAGTCAGGCACTCCATTCTCTGGGCCCCAAATTTCTCAGCATAAAGGAAGTAACCATTGGAGAAGTGACCATGGAGTTAAAGCATATGAACTTGAATGCAAGTAACATAGCTCAATGCAACACAGAGAGGGCAGGGGAAAAGAGGGTAGCGTAAGTTTATTCTTTGACTTTAGAATTTCACTCCAATAGGATGAGACTTCTTTGTATGGTTTTTGAAAATTATTTCATTATACTTTTTATTCTTACAGTAACTCCAAGAAGCATAGCAACTTCTGGCAACACATTTCTTTGAAAGTTGCTAACAGGGTAGATCTTAAAAGTTCTCATCACAAGGAAAAAAAAAGTGTAACTACGTGAGGTGATTCATGTTAACTAAAATTACTGTGGTGATCATTTTGCAATATACATGTATATCGAATCATTATGTTGTGCAGCTTGGGTGAATTCAATGTCATATGTCAATTATAGCTCAATAAAACTGGTGGGTGGGGGAAGCAGGGAGAAATCTATATGGCTACTAAAGTGGGAACAGGCCAGTATCACTGAAATTAATCTGACCTATGGTCAAGTGGTCTAATGACTTTCACCAGAAATTGCCCATTTATCAGTTATAATGTTGCCAACATGCTAGGTAAAGAACTGATGAATTCAAGTAATGCAAAGGTTACGTAAACATTAATACTACAGTATTTTATAGAACACTTTAACATGACATCAGGATAGGCCACGGTTAGTACAGTGTTGATGATCAGATTGCTGCTATAGCTTTTCCTGGCACATAATGAAAAGATCAGATGGAAGTTTCCAAGCTCTAGGTTAATTGCTGCTCAAATTCTCTTGTCACTTCATACCTTAAATTTGCTACAAAAATTAATCGTAGAGCCTAATTGTGTCGAATTCTCATGAAAAGCCTGTTTTTCTCTCATTAATCTAAAGTTGATAACTTTCCTATGGACATAGCAATTGAGCTTACTGTTCTATTATAAAAGAGGAGTCTGATGAACAGTAATGATTGACGAATATAGCTATTGTGAAAAGCTTGTTATTTGTTCAGTTTTACATCTGCTGAATGACTCCTTTTATTAAGGTTTAAGTTAAGAGATTTTGGCAGACACTATGGTATTTCAAAATTAAACCCGGCATGTTTAGGATCCTCAGTGAAATTACATGAACTTCTAAGTTCTGGGCAGCACCTTCAAACCCTACTGAACGGAGTTTGTGAAGACAGATGGAAATCAAGCACTGCTCATAAATAGACTGAGTAAATGTCTCACACATTGATGAATTCCCATTTTTCAAATGGATGTAAATGTTATCATGATTAATAAAATATGAATTGGTCACATATCCAGTGATCCTCATACCTAAAGCTTAGGACCCAGCCTTGCTTCCCCCACATTCCATCCTAGTTCTGGAATCAAGACTCCAAATGCCGGACAATGACCAGGACTCTGCCTGCTGTGGAAAGACCTCACTGTGTGTCTTGACTCCCTACCTGACTCCTAAATAACACCTTCGCCCACATGCCTCATTGTTGGGTTCCAAGTACCAGTAGTCCACTCTGCCACTTTGGTCAGAGCATCCAGTACCAACCCCAGGTAACAGAACACACCCTTTGGACAACAGATCCTGCCTCCTAGCTGGACTGCCCTGCCCAGCCTAGTCCTGCTCCTGCTAGTGTGTCCTACCTGGTGCAGAGCCATGCTTAGCTGTGTGGGGACACGTGGCACTACAGAGAGGGCAGAGGAGGCATCTGATGTAGGACCATGCTCCACATATCCTGTCAGCTGGAACCATGCAAGGATCACTCAGATTAAATGCAAGATGAGCCTGCAGATCTAATTTATTAAGGCTGCTGACCAGAGTAAACTTTTGAGTACTCAGTGATCTTTCCCTGACATAAGAGTTAAGCCATGCAAAGCCACAAATGGCTGCTTTTGACCAAAAAAAAAAATTACTTCGTGACCACATCCCTTAATGCTCTCTATGTGCTCATGTCAAATTTCTAATAGTGACATAGGATTTTTAAAACTCTGGACATGGAAAACAAAGATGCTGGGCAACGATTTGGCATTGTTTTTAAATCTGGTATAGCTGAGAAGGGAAGGGAAGACCGCTGATATGGATAAGAAAAGGGAAGGGAGCCAAGTTTTAAATCAATCCTTTTATATTACTGGCAAATTGCCAGCAGCCCTGAATGATATAATAATGCAGATAATAGTATCTATTAGTACATGAGAGGTTCCAGGAATAATTTTGGGCTTTGCGCCCAGAAAGCACTTCATATCCCAGAAGAGGCCTATAGTTTTCCACCTACAGACAAAGGTGCTAAGTAATTCCTAATCTAATAGGGCACAGTGAGCTCTGCAGAGTCCCATGTGGAAAAATAACAGAAATTGCCTGAGAAGTGAATTCATGACACTTTTTCTGAAACTGTCACCAACGGCCAGAGAAGAACTGTGGGTGCCATTTCAAGGTCTGCTGCAAACATCATTGCTTCCGCAGAAGGGGATTTGAAGTGTGAGCCCTCCCACCTCACCTAGTGCCACCGAGCCACGTAAGCAGCCACCGACCTGTCAGCATGGTGATGAGCGGGAGGCTGTTGTCCTCTGGGCTGCCCCAGTAGCCAGCTTCTCCCAGCATGTTTCTGTCAAGCACCTGATGGTAGAGTTCCTCGATCCAGGCCTGGGAGAAGACCATGAGCACCCCGCTGGTCTGGACCTGCTTCATGAACTCTTTCTACAGAGAAGATCACATGACAAGGTGACCAAATTCTGATCCCCGGCAAACACACAGGCTCCTCCATTCCTCCCCTGCCTCTGCCCTTCACATGTCCACTGAGTCAATGCTCACAGGAAAAAGAAAACCTTGTTGAGTGGAGGAAGGGGTTGGCAAGAGAAGGGGAAACTGAGATGGAGAAGTCCCAAATTTCACGAAGTTCCTTTCATGTACGATATCCTTTTAAGAACCCCGCTGAAGGATTGGGGAAACTACATTTTTACTCTTTGATGTGTGGGAGGATTAGAAACTGCACAGAAATACTAAACAGAGCACCTCACTGCCCAACAGTAGCAGGGATGGAAGGAGCTTCCTGAAAGAACATGTTTCCAGAGATACATGACTTACACTCACGAGGCCACCACTGACCCTTGGGAATTTACACTTTCTCAAGCAAACGAAGGCCTGCTGATTCCCTTCACGCAGCTCACAGACTGACGTGATGGTACGCCGTGGGGTGGCTTGCTCAGGCAGGGGAGCCGACCACAGAATAGGCCAGCATTCTCATCCCACACCTCCCAGGAAGGGCTTTGTCATTAACAAATGAGTAAGCTTAGCTTTGGGTCATGAGTAGGTCTGGGTAGATTTTGGAAGACAAAAGAGGTTTTGTAAAAGGCGCCTTCACTTTCAGCAAAGGGGACCAGTCGGTGCACATCTTCTGATGTCACTTGACCTGCCAATCACGTGTTTTTGATGGTATGTTACACATGTGACATTACTGGGCCATTGGCAGGCCGCCACTTCCAGGCACTTGGGGTCCTGCTCTGTCTGTGGAGCAAGCCGTGTGACTCTCTGGCTCATGACACTGTGCAGATCCCATCGCCTCTCCTTCCACCACCCACAGCCCCACAGGCACTGCCCATTCCAGAGCAGTGTGGAATAGAACACACTGCGTCATCCCTCTTAGGACATCCGTCTCAGCCCAGAGGCTATCACTTGTCCTCAGAGGGTCCAAGTGCAAAGCACACGCTCACCAGCATGCCGGGTGCCAGGGCGGGCCGCTTCCGGTAGTAGTCGCCATGGGAGAGCTTCAGGTTGAGGAGAAGAGCACAGTGGGCGGCCGTGTACAGGCTGTCTGCGTTCATGAGCATGTGTAGGCTGAGGCTGCTGTTCCCATCAAATCCGGGCGAGTGCATCATGCCTAAAGAGAACAAAGAGTCCTTAGGGGCCGCAAACAGTGTACTTGGTACACAGGCCTATGGACAGCCACGGACCAATACCACTGGTATAGGTACATGCATTGTTCAGGACATTTCCATAAAGTAACAAGAGCCAGCAAGGAATATTGTCGGGGCTAGGTACACACCCCAGCCTGGCGGGGAAGAGCACGCACGCTGGAGTCTACCTGGGCAACTGTTGATTACTCACCAGCTACCTGGGTAAAAATCACTTAAATCCTCTAAGTCGCAGCTGCTTTACCTGGAAATAGGCAGAATAATCAACTGCGTCTGTCTATCTCCTGCTCAAACTCTCCAACAGCTTCCCATCGCAATATAATAAAACCCCAACTTTTCCCTCCTCTCTGCTTCCACTCCCTGCAGCCACACTGACCTGCGTTCCTTGATCTCACCGAGCCTGAACCGGCCTGTGCATTTGTTTTTGCCACTGCCAGAATGGTCTCCCCAGATCTCTGGATGACTTTCTCTCTTGATTCTTTCAGGTTTCTGCTCAAATGTCAACATTTCCGAGACCTTCCTTTCAATTCCATCTAAAATAGCATCCCCCAACCTACTGCCAAACCTGCAATATTCTTCTCCCTCACTGTGATTTTTGTTGTCATTGCATCAATGGCATTTATTCCACCCAGCATTATATTAATATGTATTTGCTTATCATCTGCCATCTCTACTATTATCTACTATTATATAAGCTCTATCAGAGTGTGGGACTTTGTTAGTTTTGTTCACTAGAGAATCCCTAGTGTCTAGAATAGTGCCTGGCATATAGCAGACCCTTAAAAAATATTTGCTAAATAAATGACTAAGTAAGAATGAACAAATTTGCTATGAGAACTAGATGTAATAATGCATGTAGGATTGGTGCAGTAACTCATAATTACATACTTTTCTAAAAGTAATAATAGTCTTCAAAAAGCTAAACATAGAATGACCATATGATCCAGCACTTACATTCTTAGACATATACCCAAAATAATTGAAAGCAGGGAATTGAACAGACACTTACATGCGAATATTTATTGAAGCATTACTCACGATAGCCAGAAGGTGGAGACAACCAGTGTCCACCAACAAATGATTGGATAAACAAAATGTGGTGCACACATACAATGGAGGTCTGACATGCTACAACATGGATGAACCTTGCAAACATTATGGGAAGTGAAATAAGCCAGATACAAAATAACAAGTATTGTATGATCCACTTACATGAAGTATATAGAAGAGGCAAATTCATGGAGACAAAAAGCAGATTAGAGGTTACCAGGAGCTGGCGGAAGGGAGTTTCACTTTGGGATGATGAAATTTCTGGAAATAATGATGGTTGCACAACATTTTTTTTTGTTAACCCTAACCCTAACCCTAACCCTAACCCTGCACAACATTTTGTGAATGTAATTAGTGCCATTGAATTGTATGCTTAAAAATGGTTACAAAGGCAAATTTTAAGTTATATACATATATTTTTTACCACAATAAAAACAAATAATAATGTAATATGTAAAAAACAACAATACTGAATTGTGCCCTTCAAATGGGTGCATTGCATGGTATGTGAATTGTATCTCAACGAAGCTGCTAAAGATGAGGAAACAAGGTTTCCAAAAATATACTTAGAAAAAGCTGTTGGTTCCCCCCACTATTTTTTCTAAACATCATTTTATACTAAATAGGGTTTTCATTTTCACGGATTCTTCTTGCTTTCTACACACTAACTGAAAGAAAAAAATAAAACCCCAAACACTTATATCTTATGCTTTAAAGATGGGCTCAGAGCTGGAGCTCGCAACAGCACTAGATGGCCTCTCAGGTACTATATATTTTGATAGTTTTAAACACACACACACACGCACACACACACACACACACTATATTAACAAACTTCCCGGCAAACTAGCTTTAATTCTATCTTTTTTGAGACATTTGAGAACGGAAGTGACTAATGATATTATTATGAGGATAAAACTGAATCCATACTCAGTTTTTACACCAGAATATGGTGCTGTTTTAGAAACTGCCAGTTGCTAATCAAAACCATCTCTTCCTTCTTAGTAACAGATTCTGGTTTTACCTGGGGTGGCAATATACCCTGTCTTCTTTATAAATGGGAGGGGCCTATAAAGTCAAGATTTTTATGGGGAGCTTCTAGAAAGCTCCTTAAAGTAGCTTTATTTAGCTCTAAGGTGGGCCCTTTGCCACCTTTCCTCCCTGCCTTCTCAAGTGGGCCATGGATGTGCAGGCGCAGCTCCACGAGCCGCAGCCATGTTGGTAAGTGAGGAAACCTTCAGATGAAAGTCACATTTTCACCAGGGGTAGCGAGGAGCCTGGATCCCTGATTGTCACAGAGCACTGGATCACCTACCTTAGACTTAATTTAGGAGACAGAAAATGAATCTCTTTCTTCAGTAATCCTTTGGGTTTCCTACGATCTGCAAAAAAACCTAATCCTAACTGACAGAGTCAAGATTACATATTCATTTATTTATTTGAGGCTTTCTTCCTGTATTTCACCTTTTGCTCCCTCAGTGATATTGAGGTAAATGTGTACTGTCACCTCTTGTGGTGTTTAAGTCACAGGGCCCAAACCTGAAACTGGCAACAGGGTACTCAACTTCCTGGTTTTGCATTCAGAAAGCCAGAGCTCCTTCCAGAGACTGGGGTCCATTCTCAGCAGGTGATGAGAGGACGGAGTCAGCATCGAGGCAGAGAAGGGAGATTCCTGGCTGGGCAGAGGTCTGAGGTCTTTATCTCTTGCTGACTGGCAGTATGGGGGGGGGAAGGAGTTGGCAGGACCCCAGAGGAGAATATACTATCATACACAGGGGCTCCTGGTTTTGTCACAGCATTCCAGGCGCCGCACTGGCAGGGAGGTAACAAAATCACTGAACCCCCAGAGAGCCTGGGAAGTGGGACAATGAGGGCTCATTGGCAATATAAGAGGTGAGGGGCTTCCTGTCCAGATCCCGAATAAGCTCCAGTTTCTGGTTTTACTCTAGGATGGGGACCTGAGGGTTAACAGAGATTAAATGTCTAGCCAGCTAGGCAGGGTGGGGGATCTGGAGTCAGATTTGTTTTAATTGAAAGAAATAGATATTTCTCGCACAACTGAGATTCATACTTGCTACACTATCTTTCGTGAAAATTGGTACTTCATAAATATCAAAGCACTTGCAATAAGCCTCACATTTGGTCAGTAAGTGAACTCCACTAATCTAAGAAACTGTAATCTCAAAGCCACGTGCCCGCCTCCCCTCCATCAACTGCCATGCGAAGCTGGCTCTTATTTTTAGTCCCCGAGGAGCCACCTTCTGCTGACACCACTTGTTCCCTGCAGGAGCAGGGAGGCAAATAGGCAGCTATCACAGCTCACAGCTACTACCATCTTTATAAAACCCGCGTTTGTCTGAACTCGCCCACCATAAGACACTTCAATTGCTTTCAAAGGAACGGCTCCCTGGAATCCTGTGGAATTAAGTGAGGCTCATTCCAATGGGAGGTTAGCTGTCTGAGGACAGGAGTCCCTGAGAAATGCCAGGTGAGTCTGATCTCAGCCGGAAGAGTGGACCCTGGTAACAAGTCAGGGACGAATGCACGATGGAAGACTTTGGCAAAACAAGGTTTAAAACTTTTGACGCTGAATGAGTAAATATCTGGGTTATGACTCAGGGACACTGTGTGCCGTCTCCCTTTCTTCTGCTTTCACTTTTATAACTGTCTCTTGGGTGAACAAAGGAAATCTGCCATCTCCTTCATCTCAGCTGCGTACTAGTCTTTCATCTGGGAGGTGATACTTGCAAGGGAAGGGAGAACACTGCGTCAGTCCAGAGGTGAACCCAGGCCAGCATTTAGTGGCTTTGGCTGACCCACACTGATGGTCAGTGTGATCCACTAAACCACAGCGGGAACTGAGGAGAACTGGCCCTATTGGTCGCAGGACCACAGAGGGATCGGTCGGTAGTTCGGAAATAGAGACCAACTTCTAATTGGTAAAAGCACCATAGAGGTCACTACAATTAAAAGACAAATGACCAACATAATTACAGACAATCACTAAAAACTATATGTGGAAACAAACAAAAGATTTTGAAATTTCTTTTCAATGTATTGATTTCTACATGTAAAAATCAATGTCACAGCATATGGGGCCTGATGAAACATTTTATAGACCTTTAAATTTTGAGCAGTTTGCCACATTCATAGGGCCACAGACTGGCCACGTGAAATATTCAGTTAAGCCCTGTTTTGCATGTACTGTAAGTATTGATCTGAAAGGCACAAAGGCACAAATATGAAAATATACTTTAGCTTCAAATTTTATAAAAGACTCCGCTAAGAGTATGTTTCCTAATTCTCATAAGAAACAAGGCAGGACCCTTGGAAGTCAGTCTTGACCACTGTGGCAACTTATTTATCTGCAATAACTGGGCCATGTTGTTTATAAACATGACGTTATGTGAGAGCTAAGTTTTAAATATTTAAATGCTGAAACTCCTGCAGTTGAGTTGTTTTGTATGGATAATTTAAAATAGAAGGCCCTAACTATGATTTTACAATTTCTTGATGACTCAAAGCCATCATTACTGCTATCATCATTACTGATATACATTATTGATATACAGTTCTTCTTGGGGACCAGTGAAGTCTGCTGGACTCTGCCTTGGCACCAGGGACGTCGAGGTGGTCAGAGAAGGCTGCAGAGCTCCTTTCCCCAGGAATATTTCTAGCAGGGAAGAGGCACAGGCTCAGAGGCTCCACAAAACTCTTTCCAAAGGATAGTGACATTTCCTTCCAATGCAGACCTCACCTATGACTCTGTAAGCCCATGGACTATTTCACATCTTTAGGAACCAAAGAGCAGGTTCATCAGTCTACAGTCAATTGGCTTATTGAGAATAAGCTATGCATATCTCGGGATGCTTAGCACACAGCATAGTGAAGCTTCTCCATAAATGTTGACTTAAGAAGCATTTGTGTGTGTGTGTGTATGTGTGTGTGTGTGGGTGTGGGTGTGGGTGTGCGTGTAAGAGAGAAATAGAGAGAGAGCAATATATAGGCGATATATTATAGAACTGTACACTTGAAACCTATATAATTTTATTAACAAATGACACCCCAATAAATGTAATGAAAAAGGCAAACTTAATGATGGTATAAAAGATATTAGAAATATAATTTTTTAGAAGAGTATGCATTTCCCTAGTCATTCAATAAGACATGAATTTTGTGTGTGCATATGTGTTCCTTCACACAAATTAAATATTCAAACTTTATTTTTATATCTAACTCCAAAAGAAAAAATATTGAGAAAAATGTTGGACAGTCCTGAAAATTGGTATTTTCATGTCTTGAAAAGAATCACAACGCAGTTAGGAAAGCTGAGAAATTACATGCATCTCTTTCCAACCTCTAAGATAAGTCAGAGTTATCTGAGAAGTCCAGCATTAAAAGGTCTGTATCTTCTCTGGTGCTTGCTACAACTTTGGATTACTCTCATATTTTAAAATGTTCTTCTTTAAATATTCCCAGATTAAAGTGTCTTTTTCTGTCCTTTTGACAAAGGACAATCTGGTCTGCTTCCTAAAGATACTTATTAAGCTACTTCTTAACAACACAGGAGTGAGCTCCAACCAAGTTCCAGGAATTGGTCTGGAATTTTTTTTGTTATGTGTGTGATGTGTTCTTTGTTGGAAGATCAAAAATTAGTTAGACATGGTTGCGACTCTCAAGGAGCTGAAAGTATAGAGAAGGGAAGGTGGATGCATTAACAAAAACTGATAGATGTAGTAAGTGCAATGACAAACACATGTTTAAGGCTCAATGGTAGAAGAGCAAGTGGTGATCTTGGCTTTTAACAGTTCTCTGTGAGTCCTCAGGGCTAGTCCTTTCTGTCTGAGACAGGCCCAAGGAGGTCCATCCACCACAGTATTCGGTGGTCAAGAGACCCTTGAATTTCGGGTGAAGCCATAATTGACCACCTTGGGGTCAGGCAATCATTTATTCCTGCCATAAAATGGTTTTTGAACCTATTAATTGCTTTCTTTCTGTACTATTCTGAGATATTAGGAATATAAGTCTGTCTGTTTATCTATCTATCTATCTATCTATCTATCTATCTATCTATCTATCTATCTATCCCCAGTTCCTGGCACGGAGTTCCTAACCTTTATAATTTCCTAAGTGAGAAGAATACTAGGAGTGTCTCTTGTTCTAATGTTTGTCTTTGACCTCATCTCTGACACAGGACTCCTAAAATCCTTGTAAATTCCTAAGTGATAACAAGACTAGGAACATCTTCTGTTCTAACGAGGTAACTCTGGGTGCGCTCATGTATGACTTCCAGATGGAGGCTGGTCATCGAAAGACCATGATTGGAAGCTTGGAATTTTCAGCGCCACACCCCTCCAAACATCCTCCAGAGAGGGGAGAAGGGCTAGAAATGGAGTTAATCATTGATCATGCCTCCATAAAATCCCAACAGTAGTGGGTTTGAGGAGTTTCCAGGCGGGTAAACACATCCATATACCAGGAGGGTGGCCACACCCCAAATCCATGGGGACAAGAAGCTCATGTGCTTGGGACCCTCTCCGACCTGGCCCTATGTATCTGTTCATCTGTCTGTCCATCTGTACCCTCTGTCATATCTTTGATAAACTGGTAAACCTAAGTGTTTCCCTGAGTTCTGTGAGTCACTCTAGCAAATTAATTGAACCTGACGAAGCGTCATGGAAACCTCCAGTATGTAGTCAGTGAGAAGCACAGGTAACAACCTGGTCTTGCAACTGGCATCTGGAGTAAGGGTGGGGCAGCCTTGTGGGCCTGGGCCCTTACCTTTGAGATCTGAGACTATCTCCAGGTAAATAGTATCAGAATTGAGTTAAACTGGACACCCAGCTGTGTTAGAGACCCTTGCTGTTATGGGGAAAAACCTCCACAGTTTGGTGACCAGAAGTATCAGAAGTGAAGTATTTTCTGTGACTAGCAGAGACACACAAGAAAGAAACAAATAGTAGGAAAGAATTGGACTTTTTCCTACAGAGAAAGGAAAAAGCCACATTTTCCCTTTATAAATACCTTTTAAGAAAATTCTCTTTAAAACCATTACTCACTGTGTGAGATTTTCTTCCTCCACCCAAATTCTAGGTGGCTATCTTCTGCCCTCACATAAACTAGCATAACTAGTAGGTCTGGGTCACAACATCCACATTCGACAGACAGGAAGGGGCTGAGGTTGGGGAATGTGATGTGACCAAGTGCACCGGGGTATCACCCAGTTTGGAAATTCAGGGGAATTCACAATCTATTGGGAGGGCAGCCTGGGTCACATTCAAAATAGTCTGCATATTCATGAACCAAACGTATGTTGCTCTATGATTTTAGACACCGACGTATGGAGGCAAATTAAAAATTCAGTGTTTTGAGAATCACAGGTTATCATTCCGTTTCAGTTAGCAGCAGTTTCCTAGAATGCAGCTACCTCTTACCCTTTACTCCACACCATATACGTCTATCAGCTTCATAATACAGAGGGTGCCAAAACAATATACACACATTTTAAGAAAGGAATTGTAAAAATTATAATATATACAGATAACAAAAGAAGAATATAAGTCACGTTTGACTTCTGCAATTACAAGAGGCGCTCAAAGTGGTTCCCATCAGTGTCCAGACACTTCTGATGACGGCGAACTACTGCTTGAACAACGCTGACCAAAGTGTCCACTTATATACATTTTTTTGGCACCCCCCCAATATATTCCAGCCATCAATTGCCTACAACTCAAAGAAATCACCACCAAAAAGTCTTACATTCCTTTGCTCTCTTTAAATATAAGAAACCCAAAGATTGATTAAGATGCTTTAAGCACTTCAAAGCAGCACAATAGTTATTGCCCATTAAGGCAAAGTGCTCTGAGTATTTTTGCTGACTGTACGGCAAAACACTGTTTACCAACCTGAGCAGAAGGTAGACGCAAAGTTCTGGAGGGCCAAGTCCACCTCCTCCACACTGGGCAGGGCCAGGAGGTGAGGAAGGAGGCTCTCGAGGGACTGCACAAACAGCCTGGCGCTGTGCTGGTCAGCTTCCTGGTTCTTCAATAGTTTTAGGGACAGAGCAGCAGTTCGCAGGGACCTGTGGCCCAGGCAATCCCGAGGGGTTTGCTCTTCATCAGCCAGGGAACAGTTGTCCGACCCAATGTCTGACACGTCAGACCTCCCCGAGTCCTTTTCTGCTGCCATTGAGTACTGATCGCAGGAATCAAATTCCGTCCTAGAAAGGTCCTGGTCTTCTACGCTAAAATTGCTCTCACTGTATCTAGATCCGTAGGACCTCATCCTGCAGTCCACTGACAGGAAGTTAGTTATATCAGGGTAAGCAACTGTGTGGCTTCTTTGAACAACATCTGGTTGGTCCCCCGCTTCCGGTTCTGACACTTTGCTCAGCAGCATCTCCTTGCTCTCCTGGATGGCGGGGGATTTGAGGCCATTCTTGTGGTTTTCGGCGTGGTCCTCAGGTGTAGTCTGACCCAACTCTCCCTCCAAAGTGGTCTGGCCCGTGTCCGTGGTCACACTAATGCTGATGTCAGGGCTCCTCTCGTTCCCTGACTCCCACGGCGTGTGTTCGGAGGACAGGACTCGCCGCTGCCAGCGGAAGTCAGCCTCGTTGATCTCCATGGAGTCTCGGCTCGACTCAGCCCCATCCTTCAGCTCCTCAAGGCGCAGAAGCAGTAGCTGCACCTGACTTTCACTCAAGCCCTTGCCCTGGCTGAGCTCGTCTAAGGCCCCGAGCAAGGTGCAGACGCAGGACACGGCAGCATAGCAAGCTCCAATGCCACCCTTGATGCATGCTTCGGTCATGCCATCCATGATGCTACAAGTGTGCAAAGGAGGAAATGACATCAATACTTGAGACACGGAAAAATGCTCCAAAATGAACAAGAACTGTTAGATTGGTGAACAGGAGAGTATTCAAAGCAGATATCCTAATTTACCTGAAATTAAATGGTCTGGGCAAAAGCAAATGAAACAAACACGTCCAAGCTGGCAGAGGAAAATCTCCAGGTAAAGTGACTCACCTTGAATCACACTCTCAGGATTGGCTGGTTTTTCTGGGTACAACAAAATTCCAGATGGGAATTCAAAATCCTTACAAGGACAGGCAATGGGTAATCTCATCTTTGTATTCAGTTTTCAAACAGAAAATAGTTATAACGGCTATGATTATAATAATGTGGGCACCGTCTATAAAATGACCATATTCCCAAACTGATGCATGTGGCTGCAACTTTTCCAAATTAGATATTGTTTTCTGCAGGGGGGAGTGGGGGGGGGGGTCCATGTAAAGGAATCCTATAGCTACTTTAATTCAAAAAGCTTTTCCTTAAAATAACCCCAATGAATAATTTTTGTACATTTCATTTTGTACACTGGGTTTTATTGAAGTCAATATGAAAATATAGAAAGTCATATGATTATAATAAATTGGGATAAGACTTCTCATATGGCTTGTGGGTACGTTATTAAACAGTCACATTTCATATAACGTAGATTCATAAAATTTCAGGGATTTGGGAACAAAGTTAGTAGTATTCAGAGAAGCAGTCTTTCCTAAGCACCATAGACCGAAAAGGGAAATGTATCATACAGTTTGAGAAGATCCAGATGAGACTTTCTTTTTGAAATAGATCTTTTTCTGGATTCGGATTCAGTGGAGCTGGGTCCTGCCAAATCGCAGAGACGCTGTGGGCTCCCAAGTAGCTACGAGAAGAAGGGAAAAAACAAAACAAAACAAAAAAACCCAGAAAAGTGAATATCATAAAAAAGCACAAGGTTTTAAAACTGTGAGATCAAATAAACATGTACTTTCTCTACTGAGTGATACAGTCTAAGGAGAAACAACTGTTTGGAACTCAAATCTTAATAAAACTGGCCTAGGTGTTCTTGACATAGAACACACACTGTGTTCCCAGCTCCCTCGTTCAGGACCAGCTCAGACAAGAAAATCCTCTGAGGGACTGTTTCAAAATTGTTTATAGTACAGAACTAGAAAGCACTTGCATCTATGTTCTTCAGTGAGACTGGCCCGTAACTTAACTTTCCTATCTATACTCTCTAGGTTTTATCTTGGTATCCAAGTTGCCTAGCTTAAAAAACTGGGTTGAGAAGTAGTCCCTCTTTCTATTGACTGGAAAAGTTCATGTATTAGTAGAATTACCCATCCTTTGAATGTTGATATAACTTGTTTCTAAAGCTTTATGAGGTCAGTAATTTTTTTTTAATAGAAAGATTTTTAACTACTGATTCAATTTCTTTAAAGATTATGGGACTAGATCGTCAATGTCTTCCTGAGCCAACTTTTTAAAGGTTGTGTTATTTCCTAGGGAATTTATGAATTTTGTCTGAGTTTTCAAATTTACTGGCCTAAAGTTGCCTTCTTTAATTTCTTTAATGCTTACAACATCTACAGTTATATGCATTTTTTCATTCTTATTTTTGTTTGTTTTTACCTATTCTGGAACTTTTCGATTGCTTTTGCCAAGAGTTTTGGAAGTTTCTTAGTCCTGGTATTTTCACTGTATTGATCCACTATACTATGTTTGCTTTTCATCACATTACTTTCTACTTTTATCCTTATTTTTTCCTCCTTTCTACTGACTTTGAATTTAATCTGCTCTTCTTCCAACTACCTAAGTTGGAGAATTAGAACTTTAATTGTAGGCTATTTTTTTAATATAAGCAACTGAAGCTATAAGTATCCTATGCACTGCTTTGGTTGTATCCTACAAATATTCATGTATAGAATTTTCATAATTATTCAGTTCTAACTAATTTTTATTTCAATATGGTAGAAGTCTTTATGGAGAATTTCAATTTGAGACTAAATTAATTCGAGAAGAGACTGGTTAATTAAGTGTATTTAAACAAACATCCTATCCCTATGTCCATTATTTTCAAAGTGAATTACATTCACAGGAAAAGGTATATTAAATAGAAAATGTTGTATCTTAAGGGGCACTCTTCTTCCCTCTTCCCTTTCTTATCCTAGATATTTGGAACTTTCTTATCCCTTAGAAAGGATAAGAATATTATTCCTTTCTTATCCCGGATATTTGGAACTTCTGCTCTCCTGGAGGCACAGAAATGAAGGTTCCACTTTTCTCTCCACATTCTATTTCTTTGACATTGAAACATTCTCTCTCTCTCCTTCTTCCTCTGCCCATTCCCCCCTGCCTCCACCCCCACCCCCACCCCCCACCCCCACTGCCTGGCCTACTATATCCTAGTGAAGTGGCTATGCCTATGGGCCTCTAAGCTCTCCTATCTCTGGCTAGAAGGGTAAGTACATTTTGGGGGGAACGGAGGGAGAAATATCACTTTCTTTTGGGATCCATTGCATTCTCTAACTTTACCAGTAATAAATTAGATGATATTATTTCAATTCCCCTATTAACCTGTGTTTATTTCTCAGTTGTTTCCGAGTCGGGAGGGAAAAGGTGCTGAGTGATTAGACTTCTGAAAAACCCTCAACAAATACTTAAAGAGAGGCAAGGTATGTTTGATGTCTGCTTCTTCAGGTGGAACTGATGGAGATGGCATCAGTGCTTGGGGTGTAACAGGTCTGGTAAAGATTAGGAATTCCTTCTAAAGCTGATCCGTGGGAGAGACAAAAGGAAGAGCAAGTGTATTTTTTGATTACTATTCATTTTGGGGAAAGTGGAAATATACTTTGACAGACAAAATGTTTTGTATGTCTTCGATTAATAGGTACATGGTGTATATGGCAGAGTCACAAATTAAAGAGAACAGGGACATAACACACCAAGCGTTCAAACACTAAAGGCTAAACAAACATCCTGGGTGCCCAGTGGTTTTGTGTGCATAAACGCAGCATATTTTGGTTTCTAGGTTACCAGTTTTCTCAAAGTATTGGTGCTGTCACAGTAAGTGGAGGCACTGCTTTTCAGAACAATCTGACCCATGTCAGTCTGCTCTGTTCATGGGGCAGCGTTGCCCGGACGTGTTACTCATGTGCTAGTGTCTAATTCCAGGCTTTTCCTGCAACATAACATTGGGAAGCTAGAAGGTCTATGAAAAGGGGGGGAAGCATAACTAATGTCCTTTGCAGTAGTAAAGAAGTTAATATTTAAAATACATTTAGACACCTACATACCCCTTAGGCAAAGTATTTATTTAACATTCAGGTCTCAAGTGGCTCTATTGTGGGCAGCAAACCTGTCAACTCCAAGGGGGAAGGAAAGGTTGCTGCTGCTTACAAAATACCCTCTTTGCAGATAGTCTATCTTCAGGTCCATCAGTCATTCAGTCAAAATTTATTAAACATTTATTGTGATTCAGGCACTGGAGGGCTAAATACCAGGGGAAACACACAAAAGCAACATGTACAAAAATATATTTTAGGAGACGAGGAGTTTGTCCCACATTGTACTGTGAAACAATCAGTGTGATGCCACATCTACTCGATCACTAAATGGTGGAATGGGATTTTAAAAGAAAAATTCGTGGTCTGAGGAAGCAGAGCCGTAAAGAAGGAGGATTTTGACAGCAATTAGGCTGCTGTATTTAGAATACCTGGGTTCACTTTTTAACTCTACTAATCACAAGATCATGGGGCAAGTAATAACTTCTCATGGGGCCTCAGTTCTTCATCTGGAAACTGGGCATAACATTAGCTTCCTAAGACAGACTGTAAATAAGCTAATGTGAAGTGCCAGCAGCATCCAGCCTATTGTAATCAACCACTCAACTCTCTCACGTGGAGTGGCCAATGGGAACAGGGGCGGTGGAGTATGAATAGAGGAGGCCAGAAGGTGGGAACTGAACAAAGCAGAGTCAATCAGATGGGATAAGAGTGATCCTGGGAACTGATAGGAAATGAGAATGATGACAGAAGTGTCTGGAAAGTGGGCAGAGTAATTCAGACTTGATAGAACAGGCAGTAAGGAGCCAAGTGGTGATTTAGTCCAGAAAGACAAAAGGAAGGAAACAGGCAAGAGACAAAGAAACTAGCTAGAATTGGTCTGCTACTCTGGGCAGGAGGTAACCAGGAGCAGCTATTTTCAGCTTCCATATGTTTTGTTTTTCTCTTCCTTGGGGTGGCAATAAGTGCACCAAGTATTTGTTTAGACTTCATACTTACGAAGTACTTGATCGCATTTTGAACTTGCAACCCTTGGAATATTACTATGTACAGATGAAAAAATTCTAAGTTCACAAATACACCAATGTTGCTCACTTTTCTTTTGGTTATTTAAGAGAAAGCAGAGGAATCCTTGTTTGAAATACCTTCAAAATAACTCCAGTTCCTCCTTAAAACCATTAAGGAGCACACTGGGACGGCTATTATAAGCTGAACAACCTTTACTTTCTCTCTGGGGTCATGGTCTCTGGGGTCTGGGGAAATGTGAGGCCTAAAAAGGGACGGGGCAAAGGGCTTCCTTTTAATAATCACAGATTAGTAATGCTCTTTTTTGGATAATGTACAACCTGAGTATAAAATCATTTTGAAATCCAGTTTTGGCAAAGATGAATAAACACATCTATCTGCACAAACAGCACATCAGGGAGCAGAATGAAACCTCAGCCTGGAGCCCGGTCTGATACATGCAGCTTCAACTATCAAAGGGCTTTGCATCAGTGAGCACTTACCACCTCTCCTGACCCCAGCTCCCAGCACCTGCTCACACAAACCCCCAACCCTAACGGTACTGTTTGTCTGTTACTGGATAACATGAGCTAGCAATTAAGTTTCAGCAGGTGACTGACAAATATTATCTGCGTGCTTCCTGTGTGCAAAACACTGCTCAGACCCCCTGGGCAAGCACGGTGGCACTCTTCAGCGCCTCCCTACCTCTTTCATGACTTTGATGGCTTCCACTCGGTGCTGGGGTGGTGGATAGAGCAACATGCGGTGATAGAGGGACTGGAGCACGGGCTTCATGGAGTCCACTGACCCCACTAGCCGGACCAGCTCGGCTGCAATGTAATAGATAGTCCGAGCCACAGGCCCACTCAGAGCTGGCGCCGTGGAGGAACAGCCCGAGCCCCGGCCGTGGTCAGAAACTCCTGGAGACACAGAGTCTGACTCCATGCTGGTACTTGTGCTGCTGCTGTGAGCAGAGGTGATGGTTTTGTCGAGAATTGGATTCCCCAGGATTACGACGAGAGCAGGGCAAAGGTTCTTCCTGGGAAGTGATGGGAAGAAAAATAAATTTCACTGCCAAGCCAAATGTGAATACCATCCTAAGGGAAGATACCAGATGCCACACAAATAATTAGAGTCGGGTTCTTTATTGCTTCTTCTTTTGGCTATGTCCTGCCCCAATTTTTCATGTCTCTCCATCACTTCTGGGTATATGAATAAAATACGTTTTCTCATAAGTCAAGCTAGGGTTAACTAAATAATACATCAACAGAAGTATTAAGAAACCATCTTACATGAAGAAAGGGACTCAAAATGCTAATTGACTCAGTTATAAAGTTTCATTTTACTATAAATAACAAAATTATTTGTACTTCTCATTAGAGAAGTTACTTAAAATTCTGACACACATGCTGACACAGATCATTCATCTTCCTCCCTCTGGATAAGCCCAGGAACGCAGAGCAACTGGCTGGCTGCCTGCAGGCCCTGTCACTTGTGTGAATCTCTGACTACGCCTAAGTGACTCGTATTCAGGTTGGGATGGAGAATGTACCAAGGTAAGGCTAAGAATAGCGTTCCATAGCTCTAGCCCCACCCCGACCCCCCACACAACTTTCTGGTGCTTTTAGAACAACTTTCTGGTGCTTTTCTTGTATGCTTTCAGAACATACTAATACCCTAAAAATGGTCTCCTCATTTCTGAGTCTTACGAGCCTATGATGTAAACAAAAAGCGAGAGGGCCTTGGAGGTCTATTTTGTTAGAAGCATGATCTGTGTTTTTGTCTGGTGCATGTAAGTAAATCAACTTCCCTACTTTCCCTCTAAAACATTTGTTTTTTATTATTACTTTCAGGTGTACGAGTACAAAACAACACAGTGATTAGACATTTACACATCCCAAAAGTGATAACCCCAGCAAGTCTACCCATCTAACATACATAGCTATTATAATACCATTGACTATATTCCCTATGCTGTTCACATCCTGTGAATATATATATATGTATATGTATATGTACATATGTGTGTGTGTGTGTATGTGTGTGTGCATATATATATATACATATATATATATATATATATATATATGGAACAGTTGACATTCAATATTATTTTATATTAGTTTCAGGTGTATGGCTCAGTGGTTAGACATTTATACAATCTATGAAGAGATCGTCCCGTAAGTCTAGTACCCACCTGGCACCATACATAGTTCTTACAATATTATTGACTCTATTCCCCGTACTGTATTTCACATCCCTGTGACTGTTTTGTGACCACCAATTTGTACTGCCTAATGCCTTCACCTTTCTCACCCTCTAAAACATTCACACACGGATGAAACCACTGGTAGCCCATGGATGCTGTGGGAAGGGACCCAAGGACACAGCTAGAAGGAGGGACTGGCATCGCGGGCATGAGGACGAGCGCTCACCAGATCAGGTCGGTGAAGCCTCTGTGCAGGTGCATGGAGGAGGAGGAACTGCTGAGCACGGACAGAATGCACTCCAGGTACAGCAGCTGCAGCTGCTGATTGTCACTGCAGAAGAACGAGACCAGTTCACAAACGCATACAAAATAAAGGCACCATTACAGAGGGGATGTGTGGAAATCACTTGGAAAAACAGGCATTGCAGAAGTGTTCATTTTGGCGGGGGGAGGGGGGGGATTGTTAGTGTTGTGGGCTGAATTGTTGCTCCCCTCCCCCCCACCAAATTCCTGGTGAAGGGATTAGGGAAGTCTTAGCCCCCGGTACCTCAGAATGTGACCTTATTTGGAGATAGGGTCTTTACACAGGAAATTGAATTCAAGTGGGGTCAAGAGGGTGGGTTCCAATCCGATATGACTGGTGTTCTTATCAAATGGGGAAATGTGGACAGAGACACACAGAGGGAAGATACTGTGAAGGCACACAGGGAGAAGGTGGCCGTCTACAATCCAAGGGGGAGGCTTGGATACATCCTTCCCTCCGCCCTGAGAAGGAACCAACTCCACCGATTCCATGACCGTAGACTTCCAGCCTCCAGAACTGTGAGGCACTACATTTCCATTTTTTAAGCCATCCAGTTTGTGGTATTTTGTTACAATAGCCTGAGCAAACTAATATAGTGGTTAGGGTGACTTTTTGTTTTTTTTAAATTAATGAAGTTGAGTTTTCAGAACAATTTTAGATTTACGGGAAACCTGAGCATGGAACAAAGATACCACATTTTACCCACCTTTACATGTGGTTTATCCTGTTATTAACATCTTACATTAGTATAGCACATTTGCTACCATTAATGAACAAATATTGATATGTTATTCCTAACTGAATTCCACAATTTATTCCAGAAATGTTAATTCTTAATATGTTCAATTGTCTAAACCTTCCAAAACACCAGTTACTATATTACCTTTTAAATGGTCACTGCTTTACTAACTTGCCTTTGACTTTTCTTATTTTTGAAGACAAAAGGGTTTTTCAATGTGCAAATTTTTTTTTTTTCATAATTACTATTATGGGATTAGCCAATAGAGCCAGATTAAAAACACAGACAACTTTATGGGGTACACATTCTTATAGCCAGAAGATTTCTGCCTAACCACCAGAAAGTATTAAAATCCAGGTGGGTGACAAGTGACAGATAGGAGTATGGAAGAATTTATGTTCAAGGACACATATAATAAATACTTTTAAGAGAATTCATTCAGAAATCATATATGGAAAGGAAATATTCAGGTAAAGGAGAAACTTGCTTTTAAAATTAATTTTTGGTCGTGTCTCTTTTCTCCTAAAGTAAATAAATGCCAAAAGGAAGCTTAGTGTCCCTAACAGTTTAAATAACTCCCAGGAGAAGGGGGTGAAAGGGAGAGGAAGGGCCAGTGACAGGCAGACTAGAAACTTAAGGAGACAGGAAGGAAGAAAATACTAGACTGTCCCAAAGTCCAGACGGTTCCATCCACACAACTGCCAAACTGAGAAAGGCTGTGTAGTTGTAAGACAAAGGATCATAAGACAGGGGGCTGGGGTCCCCTCATTTAAGTGCTATGTTAAATACCTTGGTGACATGACTCTGTAAAATTGACATTAAGCTCTAAAACCGGTTGGCAAGCGACAGCCTGAAGGCAAAATCCTACCCATGGCCTGTGAACTAATAAAGATTTTTACATTTTTAAAGGGTTTTAAAACAAACAAACAACAACCAACAACAAATCGAAATGAACAGGGGACAGAAACAGTATGTGGCCCTTTATTGAAAAAATTTGCTGACTCATACTCTACAACACTCTCCCTTGTTCAGACAGCACTGCACAATGACAAAAACAATGCCATTATTTTGAAAAAGGGAATTCCACTTCTATTTAGATGTGCTCTATAACATCTCTGAGGGTGGAAGGAGAGATGGGTAAAGGCTGAGTCTCCACAAAAATTATTTTGCCAAGAGGAAGATGGTAGCTGGAGGAAGAGTAAGAAAGGCAAGACATAATTAGCCACTCTTGGGCCAGGTAAGGACTTTACGTTTCTAACCTCTAACCGCCACGGGCTTCCCTACACTTTAAACAAGACACAGTTCCTGACTGAAATCAGCACAGTCTTTATTCTCATGGGACTAGAGAGATAAACAACTACATAAGACACTGTGTAGGAAGTGCTATAAATGAATAATTTAACACAAGGTTCTATGAAGCATATAGCAGTGGCATCTAACCTTCCTCAGAAAGGTCCAGAAAGACTTTCCAAAGGAAATGGCATCTCAGTAGAAACCTAAAGTTCAAGTAGGAGCCTTGCACGGAGGCTTTGGGGAGGGTGTGTGTGCAGAGCATGGGTGGGGGGATGGTGTGTGGTTGGAGCACAGAGTGTGGGGATGTCACCAGCAGGAGGTGGGGCTGCAGAGGTGGGCAGGGGCCAGATCAGGAAGGGTCTTGTAAGGACTTGATTCTGCAAGTCCAAGAGCGACATGAGCAGATTTATATTTCAGAACGATCATTCTGGATGCTGTAGAAACGAACAGACTGGAGAAGGCAAAATAGAAGAGCCACAATATCAATTATAAGCCACATTTTGAAAAATCCGTTCTGAAACGACTGCCTTTGCTACAATCCCAGGCTAGTCTTTCTGACCAATCACTTGACTCATTAAGAAAAATAATTATTAAGTGCCCCAATTCAAAAATGCCCTTTCATCTCTAAAACTGTCAATCTAGCATCACAAAACTAAAACAACCATGGACAGTAACAATTCTTAATTTCTGGAATCACTGGAAATAAACCCATAGAAAAGCTATGAACAGTCAAAGCATCAGACTCAATGACAGGGAGAATGCATTGCCAAGGTAACTGGCCCAGGAGTCTCCTTGGAGATGGAATGTGGCAGCTTCTGTGGGTTGCAGCAGTCTGGAAAAAAACGGATGCTCGCGGCCTTACATGAGTCATGTCATTAGAGGAGCTGTTTGAAATCTAAGCACCTTCCACACTGCCTCTCACTAGACACACGTATGCATGTGCACAGTGTGTGTTTCATACTTGTCTGACTGTAGACAGACAAACATGTGGGATGCACAGGCAGAAAGGGCCTAGAAACCAGGCAACACTTTCAAAACACACTAGGGAAAAATCTACAAACTTTGTGAGTCACTGTGCCTCGTCTTTTGTTTGAGCATTTCATGGCTGGCAGATTGAGTACCTGCTGGTCTCACTTGCTGCTCATCTCTGAACTTCTTCCCCGGCACATGATCCCTGGAGAACAACTCTCATGAGTGGACCAGTGGACTGTGAGGGGCTCAGCAGCTGCCCATACTAGCAAGGCAACTGTGCAGGCAATCGGGCAGCATGTTTGGGATCTGTGGAGTTCTTAGAATTTTGTTTTATCGTTAGCCATTTTGACTTTGCTTCTCTTAGAAACAGCTGGAAGTTAGTTAGAATAAGGAGGCAGGGAGTGAAGTAATTGTGTAAGCAGTGGCATGGAACACACGATATAAACACTTAGCTTTGCCTCATTGATTCTAAGACGCTTTGGTGTAGTTTCCTCTCTGACATTCTGTGCTCAGAGGCAAGGGAAGTGGGGAGAGGGCAGTGGGAGACCAATAGGTAGAGAATGAATAAAAATATCTCTCTAAGTCCAATTATCCTTCTAAAAATTCTTGGATTTAAACAGCATTATGTGACTCAAGTTGCCTAAATACAGAGGTCTATTAATACCATATCTTCCGGGCATCTAAGTTATTCTGAGTACCTGAATGCATTTTCTGGATCCTCCTGAGAGACTGAACATATCATGAATATACATCCTTACAGAGCTAAACCCCTATGAGGTATTTGAGCCTTGATTTTGGAAATGGTTGTTGAGGGAAGGTACTGACGATGGTGTGATTTCAGAGGAAGAAGATATTTAGAAGGTAGGAGAGGTATCAAGTTTAACTAACAGAAATAAAAGAAGTTAAGGTAATAAAATCAGAAGAAATTGTAAAAGGTGTGAAAATGTAACAAGGAGAATTAACAGAGCCACCAGAGTGAGAGCAGCCAAGAGCACAGTACTATCTGACTAGATGGACTTAAAGATCTCCTGTTTAACTATACTAAGCATGCTGCACCCCCAGTCTCTTTAGCAATAGAACCCCCAACTTAGGGTAATGGAATTGTGATGGGAAAGACCACATTCAAATAAGGTGAACAGTATCCAGAGGCAGAATTACGATCGGAGAACTGCACTGAAAAACCAAGCAAGACGATAAGAATCCTATAAAAACTATTAAGCTGTATATAACAATATCCCTAAAGTATCTTTAATCCAATGTTCAATGAGAAATACTAGAAAAACATATACATATCACACACGAGTTATTTTCCCCAATTAAAGCGTACTCTCAAGTCATATGATTCAGAAACGTTTTCATTTTTTTTAGTAACTGATAGAAATCCGTAACCTTTAGTTTCTAATCTGTATTTGTGCACATTTGCAATGAATGTTTATGCAATGTATTTTCCTAACAATCTAGTCAAATTTCTTATGTAAGAAGCTCAATGTTCCTAACTGCATCATAAACTAGAATTAGCACTAACAATTCTGAAAGTAAACAAACCATTTTAGAGCTAATACATATCAAATTGTTATTATATGCTAGGCACTGTGCAGTTAAAAAGTTCCACTTATAACAGTACTTCTTAGAAGATATCAATAGATATCAATAGATAGATGAATGTCTATCATAATTACAACAGGCATAACCTTGGACAGTCCCAGGTAAACCAGGTCACATGGTCACTCTACAGATGGGGTCGGGGGGGGGGGGTCCCTGTAGCTGATGAGAGAATCATCCAGGTTTTAAAGAACCATGAACTTAAAGCCCTACTGGACCTAGCTGAAGACTCTTCCCCGACCAATCATTTAAAACAACAAAGGTTTAAAACAATGGTACATTGTAAACCTATCATTTATAGACCTATAGACTCATTCTGACTTATCCTGACGGCTAGTTTTTAATTATTAATGGCATAACTACCATGCGCTCCCCAACTTTCCTAGGACTTAAAAACTTTGAGTTTTCCCTAGTAAACTACTCACACACACACACACACACAAATGTTTCGCTTATTGGTTTTCCCTTGCCTGCAAAATAGTAAACATAGTCTTTATATTTTTCAGAGGTTTGGTGGTCTTTGCTTTATTCCTTAATAATGCTAAGATCTGAGGGGATGGCGGGGGTGGGGAGAGGGGGAGAAGAAGCCGCCTTGACAGCTGCTAAGTACCTAAGCTGTCAGCTAGCTGTGGTGTCCTACCGGTGAACATAAACCATTTCACAGAATGTTACTACCAAAAAAGGACCCTCCACAATGGTGATGGAACAAGATGAGAGCCAATCAACAATCCCATCTGAACAGAGATTTAAAACAAAGTTCTGTACAACCACAAAAATGACTAAATATCATCCTCCCCTGAGAATGGCTCCTGCTGCTTCGCCAATAACTCTATTTCCGATCTGTTCCTCCATTGGCTAAACAAAAACTAAGATGCCTGATGCTAGGATTGTCTCCATTTTCTGAGAGAACCCAATCCTTGGTCAAATCCTCACTTCTTTCACCCACCCTGCATCACCTACACCAGGCTCAAATCCTATAACGACCCCCCCTAACATTCTTTTACTGGATGCCCCAGGGCTCTCCATAGTGTACAGACTCCTTCACTATAACAAGTCTGTCTGTTACCTTCAGGTGTTCATGGTGATCTTTGGCTATTGGTCTTTTAAGTGAATTTGGTCTTTTAAGTGAATTATCTCATTTGATCCTTACAAAAATTCAATATATTTTTATTACTAATATTATATTATATAAAACATTATTATATTAAAATATATTCTTTTATAGGATACATAAGCTTAGGGTGGTTGAGATCTTTGCCCAAAGTCTATAACGGGTTTTATGCAACTAATCCAACAAAAATAATGTTGTGGACAAGAGTGATTGACAGCACACATGATTATATCCTAGGAGAAAACAAGCCAATGAGAAACATATTCCAGCTCTGATATAACAGCTGGCTCCGCTCTGACGGAGAGGAACTGGGCAGGGGTGGGCAGGAGTCGGCACTAGAAGAGACCTAAACCCTGGTTATGGATGGATAGAGTGAATACTTATCCGAGCCAGGACACTGAGTGAAGGAGGGTGATTACAATCATACACGACAGGCATAACCTGGACTGTCTCAAGAAAAGCAGGTCGCACGGGGACCCCCTAGGTGGGTCATTGTCGTTGGTATTAGAGCCCTGAGGTTGGGATAGCAATCGGAGTCCTAGCCCTACTGCTCCAACCTCCATGGTCAGAAAAGATGGGGACCTGAGCAGAGGAAAGGAGGAGCCATTTATATCCGATCTGCTGTTAGACACATCCCTCCTGAGGGAAAATGATGCCTAGACCTGAGGCCTGTCTAGGGCCCCGGGGTGGGAGCAGCATGAGGCTGGGAGATGGGGAAGTTACGTGCAATTTCTTTTTGGTTTATACTCCCTACACATTAAATAGGTCTCTTCATTTTTTAAATGCCTGATGGGAGCAGAGCTTAATTTGGTCAAAATATGTAGGTGACCTAGAGGAACAATGGATAAACTAATATAGAAGCCACTTGGCAACAACTTTTAAGAGTAATTCTAAGCTTAGCTTGAAAACAATCCTGAGTTTATAGAAAAAAATAACAACAAAACCTAACAACAACAAAAACAACTTTCTGGAATATTCTCAGCAATGTGAGAGACCTCATTCCCATTTGTAACTAGACTACTTCTCCCAGCTGATTACAGCATATAAAATTCTACAAATAAAAGTTTTCTGAACTATCAAATGTTCTAGTTACCAGTAAACAATAATGGAAGGTGTCTTTTATAACTCAAAGAGACCTTCAGAATCCTATTGTGTTGCAGAATTTTGCAACGAACTACATATGTAGCTGGAAGAGACTTTTCATCTCATCTTGGAGAGTCTGGCCCTTTTATCATTTGGCTTTATGATAGATGCATAAGTTATCTTATTAACTTATTGCATAGAGAGTTGGAGCAGTGACATCACCTAAATGAACTAATATCACTGATTAAAGTGGCACGCAAAAAATGACTAGCATATAAAAGTCAGAGTAACGTGTTCTTTTTAATGATATGCATGTGAGCTCAGAGGCTCAGAGAATGTTAGAAGAAATAGAAAAAGACCACACAGTCCAAGTCTGCCATTCAACAGAGGAGGAAGGTGCGATAGTTCGTGAGAAGACTCAGTTAAGAGTCACACAGCTGGGACATGTCTGGGTTAGGATGAGTCCTCATCCACTAGCTCTTAGTCAACATGATTTCCACTGAGCTCCATGCTTGAGGGACTAACTCTTATTTGCAAGGTATTGTTTTACCATCAGAAAATTATATCCTTCAGTAATGATACTGGGTAATGTGGGCTTGCCCAAGGTCAATGAACATATTTCTTCGACTGACAGGCGAAAACCAATAGGAGGAACCATTGTCCCTATACTCTGCAATTTTAAGTCAAAAGGTACTTCAGAAATACACCACTGGCGACTGAGGGCACCAGTGTTGAAGGCACTTACTTGATGGTAGCTTGTAGTTTCTCACACAGAACGGTAAGCACAGAGACAAGGTCATCACAGAGGGCCTCTACTGTCAACCCTTCAAACAGAGGAGGTTACAGGCATTAGACATGGGCAGGTGGCACTGGACGCTCCCTCAACAGTCCTTCCCATCCTCCATTTGCGATGTCGTTAGGACTGGAAAGATGATTTTCAGATGCTGAGCCTTCCTCAGGCCACCACAATGATCACAGAAAGGAATTAAATATAATAATTCCTTTCTAAAGTAAAACACTCAAAAGATAGTTCAGAAAGAAAATAATAGATTGTTTCACACTTAATGAAAGGAACTTTGGTTAGTTTAAGAAACAACACAATTGGCAATGATTTTCTCAATATTTAGGCCAGTAGACTATATATGTGTCCCTTATTCTGACCTCTTGATTTTCTGGGTATTCTGAACAGACTTGAGCTGTATCCCACATAAATAAAATATGGCAGCATGGAAGAAAGGTGGGCTGTTCAAACTAGGAAACTAGAGAAATAGGGCAGAACAACTTGGTCACCATCTATACCCTCTTTAACTATTTGTCCAGTATCCTTAAGGCACATAGTTTTACTGGAGCAACAGCAAATTCAGGAAAAATGAAAAGTTCCCTCCAAACATGTTCGTGCTCAGAAAGCAACAACAACACTCCCACGGAAGCATTGGAGTGTACTGGAAAAAGGCTGAAATTTGGAATCTGTTCAAGTACTGGTCCACAACTTGCTAATCCCATGAGTTTGGGTAAACTTCTGTTTTCCCTTTGGCAAAATGAGATAAATAACACCAATTTCACAGAATTTTGGGCCCAGCGAAGTAATAAGTAGAAGCATTTGTTTTTTTCTAAATAATAAAAACCTATAAAGATCTATACAAATGTGGCTAAGTATTTGATGATGTATAAATGAGTAAATGACCATGAAGTCAAGGAAGATGGAGAAAAAATGGCAAGAGCGTAAGATAAATAAAAGTAAATTAAAAAGTGTAAAAAAATAAAAGTACACTTGGAAGAGGGCAGGGGAAAGACAAATGGCTGATTCTAAGAATTTCTGATCTTAAATGCAGGAAAAAAATTGAGAAATGGTAATGTACAATGATAAAACATAGTTTCAAATAAATAAAACCCATATGTCGCCCTCAAAGTCAATTTTAGATAAATTTCAAATGAGTCCACCCATTCTTTTTTACTAACATATGTTTTTCAAAGACGTATCTTTGACCAAGATGACTTTGACCTCCCTCTGGTTTATAAAATCATTCTATATTAAAGTGAAGATTTTATGGGAACTGCAACTGCTAAAAGAGGAAAAGACAGAAGGAAAATGTTGGGACAAATCATTGGGAGCTTCATAAGGAGAAAAGAAGCTACAGAACTTTCTGGCCCACAGCCCAAAAACGTAGCAAGATGTGACTAAAATATCACACGCAAGCAATGCTTTAGGAAATAAAGTATTTCTCTTTGTCATTTCTTTCATTTACTCATTTTCTCCTAATTGTAGCTGTTTAGCTGCTTCCTTCTCTCCCTTTCTTTCCCACTTTTTCATCTTTTCTCTACTCCAGCCGTTTCCATATTATTAACTGGAAAAAAAATCAAAGAAAAGCAGATTTTTCCATTATTTTTTAAATT
Source organism: Rhinolophus ferrumequinum (assembly GCF_004115265.2). Taxonomy (NCBI): domain Eukaryota; kingdom Metazoa; phylum Chordata; class Mammalia; order Chiroptera; family Rhinolophidae; genus Rhinolophus; species Rhinolophus ferrumequinum. The sequence continues at coordinate 84,094,824 of NC_046286.1, read as the reverse complement.
ACTGAATAAAATCTGAAAAACTTACATTTCAATTTTTTAACCAGATAATTTGAATTTCCCATACCTCTTTCAGAAAACAATACTACCATTATTTAAAAAAAGTCAAACTGCTTTTCAATTATACGTGGACCTCTATTTTTTCTTTTCCTGTGGGTCAGAATCAAAGTTCCTTACCTTGATTTCTGTCCTTCTTCAAGATTCCCTGGGAGATGACTCATTTTTCATATCAAAAAGTTCGTGCTTCATAAACATATTTTGGGTGTCACAGCACTTTATATCAATCAGGTTTCTGCAACCTTCTATCCAATTCTCATTTTAACAATTGATAAACCTGACTTCATGAAGAATGAAGTAACCAAAAAAAAACAAACAAAAAAAACCCAAACTGCCTCCAACAGGAACATCTATAAGGAGTTAATTTCCCTAGCACTGTTGGAACAGGAATAGGTGTGGCTGGTGTAAAGAGCATAGGAACAGAAGGAAGACAACAGCTGGTTAAGGTGAAGCTGAGCAGAAGCTCCAAGGAAAGCGGTGAACTACGCTGAGAGCACTTACTCGTCTCTACAGCCCCAACACCATGCCCCCCAGGAGGCATTCTTCTACCCACTTTTTAAACTGAACTAGCAAAAGTCAAATCCAATACCTTGATTCCTGAGTTCCTGTGGGACATCCGGGTTTTCAATTATCTAGCAAGAGAGACACACACAGGACAATTAGGAGATTCAGGCAAGAAAATTCCTGACTCTTAAAGACAATGGAAAATTCTAGGAAACAAAATGTCATTCTGAGTGTTTGAAGCTCAGATAACTCACCTTAGCTCACCCTCCAGATCTTGATAGAGTTTCATTACTCATGGTATTTATGAAAAGACTATATGGTATCTGGAACTGAGTTTATCAGTTCCAAAAATAATTAATTCAAGAGTCCACCATCTTCCCAGGAGTTTAGGCCTCGTGGTGTAGTTTCTGATTCCAGGGTGCTGAGCTATGACTTGGGGCAATACGTACCTAAACATGTGAGTTAACCCTTGTCCCAGGTCACAGACTACACTCTGACTGGCACCTAATGAATACAAACTCTTAGTCGTAAAAGGATCAGGTTTCTGGACTTCAAAATACAGGTCCAGAGATGACTGCTGGTCAGAAGCACCAGCTTCCTATGGGGAGCATAGGAAGCATATTAACTTTCAACTGTCTGACCAGACCCAGCACTCGAGGTGGTTGCTTGGTACCTCCAGAACACTCAAGGTAGAGAAATAACGCTGAGAGAAGAAAGAACGGGAAGGGAAAGATATTTTCTAATAGTTAGACTTACTTCCCACTACAGGGAGAATTCAGTGACTCCTGAGCAGAGAATAGGAAGGAGGCTCTTCCGTCTCACTTCCTCTTAGCATGGGAAGTAACAAGAGGGCATTTTCATGCTAATCAACTATCAGATATACACGAGGTGTGATCAAAGAATATGGTGAATGCTGCTGCTGAGTGCCATCCAGCTGGAAGGCAGGGATCTTCAATACCTGAAGCAGCATATTGAACCCTAGTAACAGTGTGTGACAAGTTTCAATTTGTTTGGGGCTGTCAGTTGGGTGTGAACTATGCTTGAGAGAAGGTGTGTTTTAAAGTGTGCTGTAAAGCATGGATCACGAACAATGCTTTAACATGAAATGGGCAAATGGTTACAACCTCCATCATGACAATGTTCCCTGTCACATATCGCTTCTGGTATGGCAATTTCTGTCAAATAAAAATGTCATGGTGTGTCCCCATCCACTTTATGCACCCAATCTGGCATTGTGCAACTTCTGGCTCTTCCCCAAAGTCAAAATGACCATGAAAGGTAAATGTTTTTGATTAATTCAGGACATCAAGGCAGCCATGACAGTGCAACTAAAGACACTCATGAAAGAGGACTTCCAGAACTGCTTCAGAAAGTGGCATGAACGATGGGAGAAGTGTGTTCAAAACGACAGGGAGTATTTTGAGGGGTGCTAATGGCACTGTGTCTTTTACTGTCATAATTTTTTTTTAAATTTAAACATTCCACTGTATTTTTTTATCACACCTCATGAATCATCCCATGGTACTGTTCTTGTTTTTCTACACTCGTTATAGGCACATTATTTTTACCATTCTCTGTTCATCAGTTTGCAAGCTCAGCTGCTTCCATGGCGGCATTCTTTGTGAAATGCTATGTCAGTGTCTACAGCTCAACACACGGCTAAATACAAGTTTAGAACAACATTTTCTGGAGGAAACACAGCTGAATCAGTTTTAAGGACAGGAGAACCACCAACACCTACCCACCCCTCAATATGTACATATAGCATTTTTTCTTTTGGAAATGAGTAAATCACAATTTAACAATGGCTTTTGTCATTTAAATAATTCAATAATAAAGCTTGAATAGTAACTCAGGTTTTTGAAGCATAGAAAATCAAGTTGCATAAATTGTACTGGGAGTAGGGGTGAAGTGGGAATAGACATGAAGTTAAAGATACATTTCAGGCTAATGCTTTTGCATTCTAGATTTATCTTCTTTCCATTGTATGTAAGTCTTCCTAATTCTGAGATAGCCTGTAAGGTCTTCCAACTGATTGGCCATGCTACACACCACACACATCTTCCCCAGGTAATGCTAAGTGTCCCATGGGAACACACACACACACACACACACACACACACACACACACACACTCACTCCTTAGAGGGAACCTCCCATTCCTATGGACCATTCCTCTTTAATAGCTTTTTAAAAATAACCATTCTTAGGTGGCAAAACTTATGTCTCTCTCTAGTAGACGTCACAAATGCTCCAAATATTATACTGAGAATAGTGTTTTTCTGGGACATGGAGCTATCGTTAGGGACCATATGAGTAACGGAAAGGAAATAATAGTAACTGCTAATTTTCTACCTAATTTGGGATCTTGCCTCCAGTTGAGGTGAGTCCAAATAGATTGTCACTGATGAACAGGACCAGAAGGCTGCTTAGCACATAGTATACAGGACAAGGATAGATGATCCTTCAGTTTTACCTAGACTTCTGCAACTATACCTTGTTACCCTTCTTACAAAAGAACAACATGAGCTAAAAGGCTGAGTCATTTTTATTGACACCTACCACTCTCCTACTTAAAATTTAAAAAATAGGATTAAATGACTAATATAATGGAAATCACTTTGAAACTTCAAAGTTTTATTTAAATGTTTCATCTTCAAACATTAAGATATTATTACTATTATAGTATCTCATCATATTGTCATTTAGCCAGGATGGAATATGACTAGGTTTATACAAGGATTCTTGACATCTTAGGTTTATTTCCATTAAAAATACTTTTTTCTTTTAATATGTTCTCTATTTTTAGATTTGAATTTCTTTTAAACGAATATTGTTATACCGCCATATTAAAAATGCTAGCATAAATGAAATAATTTTAACAAAGAGTAAGCTAATATAATAAAAATATCTCAAATTAAAACCATTACTTTTTCAATAGAAAGTTGGGCTTTGGATACAGCAAACACAAAAGAAAAAAAATCAGTATTTGTTCTTCCTGATTAGTGTTGCTTTTTTCAACACTGGCTGCCAGAGCTCATATTAATAACTTAGCCTGGGAGTCAGTTAGGAGACCAGGGGTTTAGTTCTGGCTCTTTCACTGATAATCTCATTAATTTTAGATTTCAATTTTATCCCTCTGAGTTTCATCTTCCTCATTTGTTTTCTGAGCAATAAAAGAACTTAACCAGATAATCTCAAAGGTTCCACTTAACTCCAGGACTTTCTGAAAATTAGATAATTGAAGTTAAACATTAGAAGTATTTGAAGTTAAACACGAAATCTTAATTTCTGTAAAATCTATTTCTGAAAAATTTCAGACTGCCATTGAGATTCTGTATTCTAAAACAATAACTAATGAAGTGTTCATTTCAGAGTACTTCTTGCAGACTTTAAAAGAATTTTCAACTGAATTATTACAGAGGTAGATTTTTTAAAAAACACCAATTTTGAAGAGAAACCATTTCCTCATTACCATTTGCAGATGATAATGTACAAGAAGCCAATTACATTTACTTTTGTCCCCAGGGTCGTTCATTTTAGACAATCTGTTCAAGTTTAGAGCAAAAAGCTCCAGTAGGCTTTGATGACAGAAAGAAGACAAATCCAGCTTTCCTCAGGTTAAGGAGAACTTCTGCCACAACCTTTTAGTTAACAAAGAGAAACACATATGCCAAACCTCAAAGCATGTAATTAACTGCTATTAATTTTGTATTTACTTCTGGTCTTTGTTAATACATCACAATACGTTAATATAAAAATTTTCAACCTGACAAGTTTAAAAAAAATGATTTTTAAAAAGTGAATTTTAAAATAATGACTAAAAACATGACAGAAACAGTAAGGGAAAACAACTCTCAAAGCTTTGGAGGGAAACGAGCAAACACATATTCAAAGAGCTTAATTTATATAAGTAAGTGTTCTTCCAAATCAAGCCACCCCTTCCTATTGTTTCGGTAGGGAGCAGCCCTGGCAGGGGTGGGGGTGCGCAGGGGTGGGGGTGGAGGGCATGTAGGATGTGGGACACACAGCATGCAGTTACACAGAGACATGGGCAAGACTCTGAGGAAATGTGGATACCGCAAGGCTCACCGTATTCTCCTGCCTTTGACGTAACTGTAAAGTCAAGTCACTCAGCATCTGACTGAGAGTTGCCCGCACAGCAGTGTTTATACTACGCTGGTGACAGCTACATATGTATGTCTCAATGCACACCTGGTAAAGAAATAAGAGCAACATACACGCTCTGTAGATATCAGTTCATTACCAACATGCTTTGGAATTACGTGGAGAGGATATTAAACCCCTCTTAAAGAGAAAGTCAGCCTGATTTAGGACTAGTTATCAATGGGTTCTACAAATATTTAAACTCCCTGGGAACTTGTTAAACATTTGTTTTCAAGCTTGAAATTTCCAAAAAGATTATCACTCTTAGGAGCTTATTCTTCTGAGCATCATAGGAGAATACTACTTAGTGATTTTCAGATATGCCAAGTAATTATATCTAGAATGAACTTTGGTGGCTGGGAATTAATGAGAAAAGCTCTCTCGACAGCAAAATAGGAACAGATTTATTAACTCCTGAGTTATGAAGTGTGGGCAAAGCATTAATGAAACCCTTTCTCCTGTTCTATAAACAAGTTTGACCTTGGATTAACTCTGTCTTGCTGTGTTCTGCTGGAAACTTGATAAAGGTGGACGTCAGCTGTGTTACTAGGCACCGTGGCTTATGCTAAAATGTCCCTGGATTACGAAGGTGCATCTGAATTGGGAAAACTGTGAATTGACTATAAAATCCTGGTAGGAAATCACAGGTTTGGGCTTCCCTGGGTGACTATTGTCACTGACCATGTCCTTGGAGAGAACTCTGCACGCTGTGCTCATGGAATTGCAGAAATACTGGTTCCTATACATAGTTGACCCTTGAACAACATGGGCTTGAACAGCCTGGGTCCACTTAAACGTGGATTTTTTTCCAAACTTCCGGTATGGATAAATACAGTACAGTACTATGAATGTATTTTCTCTCTTATGATATTTCTTAATAATATATTATTTTCTCTACTTTATTGTAAGAATATAGTCTATAATACATATACAAAATATGTGTTAATTGACTGTTTATGTGCTTGGTAAGGCTTCCAGTCAACAGTAGGCTGTTAGTAGTTAAGTTTGGGGGGAGTGAAAGTTACACGTGAATTTTTAATTGTGTGAGTGGGCAGTGCCCCTAATTCCCATATGATTCAAGGGTCAACTGCAGTTGGAACATGGGGTTCCTAAGCCAAGGTGACTGCACCCACCTCTGAGGTGGCTCTCATCTTGCTCCCAAGCGGATGTCTGAGAGCCAGAGACTAGCCTCTAGATTGCTGTGAGGACGCCTGTGAAAGACAAATGTCTGCCATTGTCCTGCGTCTGTCCCCTGTGTCATATCCTGCTAAGGGAGTATAATGTCAGTTGTGGCCTACTTCGGTTTTATGAGTCTGAATGTCCAGTTGAACCCCAGAAAGCTCTTCTGGCTGCAGCATAGAGAGATTCCAATTTGAAAAAAAAAAATCCTACATTTGAAGAGGGTGGTGATAAATGTCATGACTTTTCAGATTTTATTGCCTCTAGTTCCTCCGTCAGATGTAGGGATGGGCGTAACAATAAATTCATACTTTAAATTTGCCCACTTTTTTTCTCTCCATAAAGTGTTTATCCTTTCCATTTTACCAAGCATATTTAGACCCACAAAAAGAAAAAGAAGGAATTTAATGTACCTAAATTATTTTTCTAGGAATAACTCCAAGATTATCTACAATGAAAATACTGGGTTCTCACCTAAAAGGCAAATTTAATTTTATGATTGATAACTGAGGTGGGAGAGCGATTAAACGTTAACCTTTGTTGCTGCTACTGCTTAAGCTAGAGTTTTCTGCCAGGTCTCTCTATAAGCTTTTTGGTACAATTAGCTAAGTAAAAGTAAATATTTTCTAACAGTTTAATGTATCTCCTGTTGAATGCTTAATATTCCAAATGAGCACTTAACCCTCAAAAATGTGTTTGGAAGTTGGCTTAGATTAATTCATTTTAAGTGAAAAAAATAAGAGCAAGTTTCAAAATATTTATTTTTCAAACTACCATTTAGGGCATGTTAACCTTAAAATCATTTTTGCAAATGATCATGGATTTGTAATGTACTTGAAGATACAATTTAAACATACTTAGAAAAAAAGGAGTTTTAATCCTGAAAGACCTTTACTTTTGCATGTGATAAAATGGTTTAAAAGTCTTGAAAATATATCTAAATGAGTGAGGTGTTTCACTTTGATGAAACCAAATTCTCTACAGTGTAATTAGGCACTCTAGTGCTGTCTATACCTCAGAACTTAAGTTTTCTTTAAATCTTACATTCTCCCAAATCTGTATAACAGCTGATCTTTCAGATCCCCAAGTTCAAATTTAACAAGGAATTTGAAGTCTTAGAAGAATTAAAGATGAAAGAGTAGCTCTTTTGAGAGCTGAACTACACACGTTAATATAAACACAATTCTGTTGAATACCAAGAGCCATACCCACTATAAAACCTTCCTTAAAAAATTACATCAGTCACTGTAGACCCATGAAAGAGGGCACATAGGAGGAGCCAGATTTTAAGTAACACATATAGTACTATATACAGGCAACGGCTTCCCAAATACCAAATCTATCTGACATTTAATATCAGTACCACTTTTATTGTTTAGAGGTGTAACAGTGGAAATGACATATTGCAGGAGGCATTTTATAAAGGGACAAGGTAAGCATGTTTAGTCTTTTTTTTTTTTTTTTTTAAAAAGGATTCATCTAAGAAGCTCATTCTACCAAAGTTGGGAGTATAAATACTGCATGTAACAAAAGGGTATCTTTTTAAATATAAAAATGAGCATGAATCTGACAATACAGCTATCTTTAGGTACCCAGAAAGAAAAGCTTTCCAGTTATCTTCACATCTTCTAAAGCAATAATAATAAATTGGTAAAATGGTATGGTTCACAGAATGAGCGTTTCCATGATAAATCTGACCACTGTATTAAAGGCCAATGATCTTTCACTTTGTGAATGTTTTTCTTTTTCTACTTTGGGGCAGTGCTAAAATGAGCACATGGAATTGAGAAGCTAACAGAATACCACGTCCAAATGCAGGCTGAGTTTCTGGGAAAGAGCTCCTCCATTTCTTCTTTTTGCATCTCCAGTGTCACTTGTACCTCCCATGCCCTTTGCTTTCGTAGTGTAGAATTGATACTTGAAAAGCCTCAGTCCTGCTCCTCTGACAGAGGCTCAAAGGACCAAATCAAATACCTTGTGAAAAGCCACAGGTCCCTGATCGCCAGGGAACACACGAAGACACAGGGCAGTGAGGAGTTTCGTAATGGACATTTTGATCATTTCATGCATTTGTGGACATCCAGCTTTACGGCATGCTAAACACAACTGAGAGCAAAAACAGAGATTGTTAGTGAAGCGAAACAAACCCCAACAGCAGAAGGAAAAAGAACAAAATAAAACAAAACAAAAATACAAGTCTGCAAGCCATACGTAGCAATAAAAGTTTTATATCATCGAGTTAGTAGACTGATAAATAACAGTACTAGGTTAAACCCATTATTATTAAATATGAAGTAGTATACTGGAATGTAGCAGATATTCAATATTGGCCAAAGTGATACATTTTAGAGAAGCTTCCACAATAGAAATTTGCTTAGCTTTGCAAAGTATGTATGACCTTCACTTTGTTGAACAGTGCACTTACTTACCTTCTCTTTCCTATCTGAATGGGGTTAGTGGCACAACTTTGTCAAAACAGTGCATGCTACTGAGTAATAAGTTCCATAAAGAGAAGAGCTAGCATGTTTCTAATTGGGAAATTTTTATGGCAATAAAAAATAGAAAGGATCAGAGATTAAGCAACAAGAAAGCAGAACTATCTCCTGTACAGGGAAGACTATATATGAATGCTTGTTGATCACATTAGAAACAAAGACAATTCTGCTTAACACTACAAGTCTAAACTCTATGTTGAAGCACGATGACAGCTCAGTGGCCAGGCTGCTTCCAGGTGAACAGCAGTAACTGGTGAGTGTGTGACAGGAGACACCTCATCAAATGGGTGCTATTGATGCAAACATGCATGTGAGCGCGCGCACACACACACACACACAAGGTGAACTGAAGTTGTTTTATTATTCCTTTGACATGCATGTATAAGGAAGTCTGATCACCATGCCTGGGTCGAGAAATGTGCTGGTTTTCCTTTTGGATCTCAAATGAAAAGGATCTAAGGATCTTAAAGTGCCAATACATAGACAACTCTGATTGTCCTTTCCCTCTTCCTCCTCCATATTCTTCTTGGCTTAGCTGACATTTTAAAATGGATTAAGATACCTCAACCCATCAATTCCGGCACCTTTTCAGGCAGAGTTTTCTGCTTGGTCTGCACAGGGCCTACTAAACTCCAGCCTCAGCTCTCTGACTCAGGCCAAAAGGAAGTAGAGAGGATCTCTATAATCGGTCTATGTGTCTTTTAATTCCAAATAAATTTTGCAAGAGCCGTACAAGTCAGAGGTTAAAGGTAGTGTGGCAATTCCTTGCAAAAGGACTAGTTTGCTCAAAGCCCATCTGGTAATAGGTAGCCAAAGAACAGATACCTCAAAGAAGTCAAACAAGAGACCGTAAAAAGACTGGCTCACAAAGGAGAAATGAAAGGGTTTCTAGAAGGAAACGTGGAGCTAAACTAAACTCTAGATCCAGTAATGGTAGCATAATGCTCAGAAAAGATAAACTGAGTATCAGTATGTAAAGATACCCAAGAAAGTGGTATATGGCTAATGGTCACCTGAACTTATGGTCACAAAAAAAGTGAAATTCATCTATACTTCTGTTTCACATGTAGAAACACCATACAGCCACTAAATGCCTCGCTAAAGGTCCAAGGTGGATAAGACTCCTACAATTTTTCGTGGGTTGCCAATATTATTATATTATGACAAGATTCTGCTGACATTTTCTAAGACGGAGATTACCAGGAAGCAATATAGCATAGTAGTCAACAGCACATATATGAAATAGCAAAAGTCTGGATTTGAACGTCTAGCTATAGAAACTTGGTTAAATTAACCTCCCTTTCCTTGGGATTCTTTATCTACTTTGGTTGTGAAAAAGATTAAAAGAGAGTGTGTGTAAAATGCTACTTATGGACCTGCCTTAGGGACTCAAACACTAATAGCTATTATTATTAACCAGTGTTTTGGAAATTGAGGAATGAATTCATAGATGAAGTGAATAGAGGGAGGTCCCTGAAAGTCAGAATCTTAAAGAGTAAAACAATGGTCTTTGAGACATACTTTGTTTCAACCTGACAGCATGCTAAAGGACCAAAGACTAGAAGTTTCCCATGACTCAGTAAGATCAAACCAGAAAATACACATTTCCAAACTGGGCTTTCTCACTTTAAGAAAATTTTATAAATGAGCCTTCAGCAGGCATGAGAATATGCCCCAAGTCTTTCCAATGGAACAATATAATTAACAATCTTCAAATTAATATTCATAGAGCTTCTGTCTATGGCATCACCTCTTCCTTAACCCCAAGACCTTGGCAATTTTTATTCCCACAGCTTTTCCTATATTAAGGTAACTAACCTTAGAAAACTCTACATATCTGCTAATTTGGACATCAAAGGAAGAGAAATCTTGGGCCCAGCTTTCAACCAATGAAAAGAAGAATTATGTATCCATATGGAGTTTCAGTCATGGTAATTCATAAGATTGAACAGAAAACACGTGTTGGATATTTCATGTCTAAATTTGATGATATTTTTTATTCTTCCTGTATCATGGAAGACAGCTGTACTGAAAAGCTTTCATTATGGCAGTTTAATTAAGCAAGTTAAGTTAGATACACAAACAAAGGCTGCCCTCTTATTTGCATTTTAAATGCTTAATGATCCTTTTATAGTTTCAGCAGTACCTTGGGGGGAGAATAGCCTCATTTTTCATACTTAAGTACACATTCGATTTCCTGATCAACAGGTTTCAGGGTAAACACTATCCTTGAGTAACAGTCAACGTAGACCAGAGTATGGATGAAAGAAGAGAATGTCTGGATTCTTTCCCAGCATTTCCACAGCAGTTTTAGACGATTTGTTTTAAGGTGTTCTTGTAAATTGTTTTCCTTGCTATATCAAAAGTGACAATAGGAGAAAAAGCCTTTTTTTTTCCCTTTCAGTTAAAGACTTATCTTTATGAAAAGTTCAGATACAACCAAGAAAGCTTCCTGGAGCTAAGTGGTAGTTTTAGGCTGAAATGTCCTGCTTTAAAATAGAGACACTGATTTTCAAAGGTTAAATTAGCAGGTGAAAAGCACTTGCGAGCCTGCAAAATCACGGGGTTTCAGTAAGCCTACGGAATACCATTAGATTTTATGGTACTGTAGCTCTCTTTTCTGGTTCATTATTTTTGGTGATGAAAAAGCATTTCTTAAGCGATGTCTATGGTGAAAACTGAAAAGCTATATAAGCTGTTCTGCAAATTTGAGGAAATATAAAGTGAAGTCCTGTAAAAAAGATATTTATTCCTATCTCATGTGTCTGAAGTAAACAATGATTTCAGATGATTGTATTATCATGAGTTACCTACACATTATTCATTTAATAATCTAATAGTTATAACTACTGAACCATATGCTTACATTTATAAGTTGTTGCTATTCTCTTCATATAAATAGATCTACTGTACGCTTGTCTTATGCTAGATTACATACATATGGATTGAGTGGGGGACATTTCCCCTCTTTTTTTTAAAGGCTTGTACTGTCTTATTGGTAAAAACACATATACTCAGAAGGAACAGTGGGATAGATAGCTCTGTAGCAGATTCAACTGTTAAAGCAACTGTTAAGAAATATGTTTGATATATATCAAGAACTCACAAATGGGAAGGAGAAAATGTGGACGTGATTTGGCAGGAGAAGATGTAAAACAAGGAGGATTAGAAAAATCCAAAGCTTGTCCTTATTGGGGGGGTTACCATGGAGAGAATGCTGCTGCTAGGTGGGGCGCCATACTTCTCGGGGGTGGTTCGACTAGCCATGCCAGAGAGGCAAGGCAGCTCTCACCTGGGTTTCAGGCCCATACACCCAGTAGAACATTACCTTTGGATCTCATTTGAGATTATACCACTATTCACTTATGGCAGTGCTTCTCAAACTTTAATATGGATATGAATTACACAGGGACCTTATTACAACGCAGATTCTTACGTCTTGGTTGGCGCCTGACACGTCGCCCACGCATCTGGCGGCTGGACCACACTTGAGGCTTCAGAGCGCAACAGCTCATTTCAGTGCAGTTTTACAACAAAGCTTGGCCGGAGAGAACAGTAACTATTGGAGCAGTTATTCTCAAGTTGACTTCTACAGTAGAATCACCTGACGGCTTTTAGAAAATGTCTATGCTCAGGTCCCTCAAAATCCAAAAAAGTCAGAATTTCTGGGGCAACCCTAGGCAGCTTATTTTTGTTAACACTTCCTAGGTGATTCTAATGTACAGCCTTTGATGAGAACCAGTGACTTAAAAGTACGGCCTCCAAGGCTTGGTGATTGTAAGTACCCTAGATATGAGGGAGTGCATCTTAGGAGGGTAAAGAGGAAAAATCTAAGTTTCATCAAGAAACTACTGAAAATAGTTGACTTTACATAGGAACCTATGCAACCTTTTGTCAGCCTGTCTCTTACTCTAATCTTTAATCATCGTTAGTAGGGAATTGATATACACTACTCTCTAAATAAAAAGACTTATTTTAAATATAAAAGACAAGATTAGTTTAACTTCAATGTTATGAATGGAGGGTGTTCATGCCTGAGCATGGTTTGGATGAGGGGAGGGGTTGCCCCTTTGAGGGTTACCACCATTTACACAGGGGCAGCATAAGGGCCCCTATGAGTGGACCTTCCACAAACAAGCTGATGACAGCACGTGCTACACAGTGTAAAGACTGAAAGCTCAATCATACTGATGGGTCTTGCATCCTGGTTCTACCACTTCCTAGCTGTGTGACTTGGAAAGGTGGCGAACTTCTCTCTATGCCACATTTCTTATCTGTAAAATGTGGATAATAATATTTCCTGCTTCACAGTATTGTTATGTGGATTACATGATTTAATATAGGTAAAGTTTTTAGAACAGTGCCTGGTGGAGAGTAAGTGTTAAATACATAGTAAGTATAGCTGTATAACATTGTCTTTGAGTCTATATACTTGTCTCTTGCCACTACAAGTAACGCTGTATGTTTTCAGGCCTCATGCTCGCTTTTGCAGCACATATACTAAAAGGTTTTCAGGACTTTTCAGAATTACCGACTCTAAGAGGGAATGGCCGTAGAGAGCCCAGAACTATAGCTATCCCTGGTAGAACTATGCTGAGTTGCAACCATGCCTAATGAATGAAGGCCCATTGTACTTCTCAGCAAGAGGCGCACTCTCCAGGGTGTTTCTCTTGGTGGGTGTTTGATCAGTACAGCTGGATAGAGTGAACCCCTGGCCCTGGTACCTGCAGTGCTCGTCATGCTCATGGATCACTCGGCCCCTCTCAGCAGATTGGCTTATAAACATCCTGACCCATGGACTGGCCAGACAGAGGAGCTGGATTCTTATTTCTTGAAGCTGATGTCCCTGTCAGGTCCAGGCTATCACAGAGGAGCCATTGTGCACTGCCATTTATCAAAACCACTTTGACGTGGTGACTCTCATGGTTGTTACAAAGCAGTGTCCCTACCCTTCCTATGCTGGAGACTCTTCCAGTGTGCCCCGTCATCAGAGCAGAGTGGTGCATCTCACTGAGGGCCAGGATCACAGGCAGCCTAAATCATAAGTCCTGCCATGAACAGGGTGGAAGGATCTTCCAGTGGGTCTGCAGGGGAGGCAGGGCCTGAAAACAGCTTCCGGAAGCCTGCACGCTATCAAACACAGGATGAAAAGTTTACTTTTAAGATCTTTACTAAGTCCTTCTGCCTTCTGATGAATATCAAGTCTTTACCATGAACAATAAGTCAAAGCCAGCACTGGAAGTAACACGTTTTCCCACAATGGTGTGACCCCTGCTTAACTGCCTGCAAAATGACATTCTGCTGGGAACTCTTTTCCAACTAGGGGATCTCAGAGGGTGGCAGGTGGGACAAGAAGGGGAGAGAGCTTGTTACACACCCTCAGGAAGCTGGTCCCATCGCTGTCCCAGATTAACATCAGGTAGTGGTAACGGGGACACCATTGTCACTCTGCAGCTCCATAATAACAACCGTAGTTAACCTTGGCCAAGTGTTTACTATGTGGCTGGACCTGCACAGAAAGCTTTTTACATGGATTCCATTTTTCTTGTCTAATCGGCACAACCACACTATGAGATAGCATTGCTTTTCCAGAGAACAAGCATGAAGCCAGGGAGGTACCCAAGGCAACATGGCTGGAAGGTGGCAGAGGCAGATTTACATCTAAACAGGGGGACCCCAGAGCTCCTACTTTTACCACCAAGCCCTATGCCTTTATCTGTACATCACTCTTGGGCTGAATTTTCTTCAAAAAGAACACAAATGCTTTGCTTTTCCTTTATAGGTTTGGTAGAGACCACTGTGTTTTGCTGTTTCATCCTCTCTGGACAGGATTGCTAAGTCTTTACGCTGGCTTCCCAATACCCTCAGTTAACACCCCTGACTTAGGTGGTCCTCGCCAGTTTAGGAATTACACCTGAATCTTTCAGATTCAAAAACTGGTTCCCTGAGGATGATAAAAGCAACCAAGTCCTCCTCTGGAGGGGCAGCTTGGAATCCCTGGTGGCCTCCCCCTTTCCTGAGGGTCCTGCAACAACCTGTGCCCCTCCCCCAACCCCCCTAAGCTCCATTGGCCAGGGGACCAGCTGGGCAGTGACACACTGCATCACCCTTCTTGTCCTTCACATGGCGAAGGACTAACAGGTCTCTTACGTGCCAACCCTATTTCTTGCTCTGATCAGAAATTACATGTGTCATTTTAAAAGCAATAGAGGTATCTAAAATAGTCAAATGCTGAGAAACAGAGAGCAGAATGGGGGTTGCCAGGGGCTGGAAGGAGGGGGAAAGGGGTATTATTCAATGGGTATAAAGTTTCAGTTATGCAAGATGAGTAAGTCCTAGAGATCACACTTAAAATCTTGTTAAGAGGGTAGATCGTACGTTAAGTGTTCTTACCACAATAAAAAAAGTGAGCCTGAAAATAATAAGAGCACTCATTTCTTAAAATTCAATTTAAAAATACTAATAGCTATGCTATTTCTTTATGTATACAGAGTAAAACATATATGTGTTAAAGAAAAATGTTCTTTTTACCTATATAAATACAGATTTGAGAATTGATTTATATTGTAATGAGAGGTCCCCTAATTGCTCCTTTTTATTTTGATAGAAACATAAAATGTTCTGTGTGCTCAAAAATAATTTTCCTTTAATTTTCCCCCTTTAATGGCACATACTACTATAAAAGCCTGTGTATCGGCCAATGTAAATACCTAGGTGAGATGACGGATATGTTAATTAGCTTGACTGTGGTCATTATTTCACAATGTACACATATATCAAGACACTGAGTTGTACAGCTTAAATATATGCAACATTTATTTGTCAATTGTACCTCGATAATGATGAGAAAAATGGGGAAAAAATGCCCAAAGGGTTTAGCTTCTACCTGGTATACTCAGTAAATCGTAATCATTACTGTAAAAACAAATACCCATGAGCACTACTTGGCTTTCTTTTTCTCCATTATTTCAGAATTCAGAATATCATTGCCTCTTTAAGGTCTAAGCACGTACTCTTGTCAAAACATACAAATCCTGAAGATATTCTTTGCAAGAAATAGAAGGAAAACTATTCTAAGCATATTGAAGTACAGCTTGGGAATGATAATATTTCCAAAAGCCAAAGGCATATGCCAGACAGTCAAGAAGCCACGTGTCCTGTGGGACATATTCTTGGGGGCACTGGAAGGTACTTATTACTCTAGGCTGCAATAGAGATGGAAAAGAGAAGGCTTTCCAATGATAGCCACAAAATGCATTCATCATGGTTTAGCAGACAGAGATGGACTTAAATCAATAAACATCTCTCTAAATATCATACTTGCTTTCTTAAATTCAAATGCCTTTCAAATGCCTTTCAATTAATCTTAGGAAAAACAGACGAAGAAAGCAATACCTAAGTGTGGCAGAGTTGAGAGAACCAGTACTGTTATTTCCATGGTTAAAGCCTCAGTTCAGCAAAGCAAAGCATGCAGAGCATCATGACTTAGGACAATGGACCCCAGAGCCAGCTTCCCACAGATCCAAGCCTTAGTGGAAACTCCCCACAGTCATGATCAGAGAAGGGCTCACCCCACTGCGGGGCTCAGCTCCACCCTAATATCTATCCCAGAGCGGGGGAAGCAGCTGTGAGCAGGCAGCACAGGAAGGCTGGGGGAGCAGCGAGCACTCACCTCCGCAATCTTCAGCACTGCACTCCCGTTCAGGTCAAATGTTGGGGAGTAGGTTATGCAGAGTAAAACCTTTACATCCAGGAGGGGAAGGAGGAAAGAAGAGAGAAGGGGTTAAAAAATTAGACAGTAATTTTTGTTCCACATGCTCTTTGTGCAGTCCAGTGTATGACTCCTTTGTTCTTGGCTTTATCGAATGTGTTTCTGTCCCAGCCACTGCTCCCTAATTAGTGGCCATCCATTGTCCCATAAAATGGAGTTGAATACATTAAAAAGTAAAGGCTGCTATCCATGCCCCTGGGAAGGACCACTGTAAAACTCACCAGCAACAGCATTCCTCAACAGCTCCAGGATGTCTGTCCAATAATAACAAAAACCACATGGCCAGGCTCAGTGCTATGCTCTGTACATGAATTATCTAGATTGATATTTTTAGTAGGTGTCATTCTTATTGCCCTCATTTTACTGATAAGGAAACTGATGCTCAAAACAATTAAATAAGCTGCCAAAAGTCACTCAGGCAACAAGTTGTGGGGCTGAGGTTGGAACCCAAGAAATCTGACTCCATGCCCTGAACTTCTATGAAATATTGTTTCTACCTTTTCCTAGACTCAAGCATCACTGTACTTTTCTGTTTTATCCCCTTCCCAAATCCACATGGGATTAGAAATTCTTTAATGCGCACTTTCCTCTTCCTTCCTGTAATTTTCCTCAGAATGCTGCCTGGGATGTACTTATTTATTAGTCCCAGGTTCCCCTTATTCTCCAAGATATATAGAAAGTGAGCCCATGACATTTGCAAGATATTTAACTACCATTAAAAATTTCACTTTCTACTTGTAGAGCTATTAAACAGAACAGATCAACAAAAGCCTGTGGTGTTTTAAGAATTCCTTCTAATTTTGGAGATAAGATGCCAGACTCTCCCCTGTCCATTTGGCTTCTGACGCTGTGACTTTGCTCGATGAAAGGCTGAGACATAAAAGTGCTGAGTCTGCTCCTTTATCCCAAACCCAACAACCATGTCCTGCCTGCAACTTGGCCTGTCAGCGTCTGAGGATGTTTCTTATCTGGTTCTACCCAATTCATGAAAGAGCACGAAAGCATAGCAAATTTACCTAATACAGGATATACACCTAAGCAGCACACCAAAAAATGCAGTTGTTTGATGGCACAAAGAATCTCTCCTAATCTCTCGCCTTAGTCACTAGCCAGGCCAGTCCTAGGAACAGTCATTCCTTTGGAGAAAACAAATATGTATGTAATTAGAGAAGGGAAAAGAGATTTTTGCCAATTTTAGTCAGAAGGTTAGACAAGTTAATTGTGGGTCTGCTCTTCAGTCCTTTGATCCTTAAGGTGCCTGATATCCAAGAGTCAACTCCTGATAAAAATTGTCTCAATGTCATGCTGGTTAGAAGAGAGGGATTATGGGAGCAACTGACCTATGGCCTCGTGGGAAATGGCTTCCTTTTGTTCAATGACTCTCTTTTCAGGATCGAGGTCTTGTACGCAAGAAGGGATGAAAGCTGAGGATAGCAGTGTCACCAGGACCTATTTGGCCCGGGGAGAGGTCACATCTTCTAATACCTCTGTACTTGGTGGTACCTTTGCCTGAAACCCTCCTTCCTTGGCTCCTCCTCTTCTTGTTTCTCATGTTAGTCGTTTGGTTGGCTTCTTTCAGGTCTCAACTCAAATGCCACCCCCTCAGAGAGGTGTGCCGCCTTCCCTGATCACCCTCTCTAAAATGGTCTCTATCACATCTCCTTGTTTCATTTATTTCACAGCATATACCAGTCTCATAAATGGTTATTTACTTATTTATAATCTTCCCATTAGAGTATAACATCCATTGAGCATCTGAAAGGCCCTCGACGCTTTTTCATATGATGCTTTCTTGTTTTGACTTTTGGCTACCTCACCCAGCTTCTCTTTCTTTCCCCACCATGTTTCATGGCAGGCAGGTGGGAGGGTATGAAAAAATGGCTGGCGGTGGTGGTGGTCGGTGGAGGTGGAGTGGTGAGTTGGTCCATTTGGGCTCTTAGTTTCTAAGAATCCACAATAAAGACTGGCAACTGGCAATTATTTACAATATGAAAATAACGATGGCAAATATTTGTCTGAACTGGATAATTAATAATATTGCTTATAGGAATATTGATCGACTTTCTGCCTTCCACTTGCATTCATACAAAGTGCAAAAGAGTAGGTTTGCAAAGAAGTTTTCAAAAACCCAACGCAGTCTTCTGGGAGCAACAGTTGCTTTTTGGCAGCAGTGGCTGAAAGAAGTGAGAACAGTGCTTATGGTGAAATCTTTGTGAAGGAGGTTGAGTTGGTGGGATTTGGTAATCAAGATTCTCAGGGAAAGGGAACAGGGGAGGCTCACCTCCCGCTGCCACAGGGAAGCCAGCAAATGTACAGGGAGGCCTTGCAACATGGGTCTGCAGGAAACAGGACCCCTACAGCCAGCCAGTGCTGATCGGGTTCAAAAGATCTTTTAAGAAAGACTCTCCACACCTCGTATCTGGCCACCAATATCCAAAGACTCACTGAGCTATATGCAAAAGCTAAGAACAAACAATAATGAAAGGAAAATGAAGCACATTAATGAAGCTAGGTGCTTAAGCTCACACCCAATTTGCTGTGTTGGAAGCACAGCAGGTTTTAATTACAGGGCTGACAGCCCGTGGGCCCCCCCAGGACTCCCAAGATACATACGGAGCACACAGTGTCTAGCAAGGATGATGTAGCAGATAGAAATGACTTATTAGAAATGATAAATGGAGAAACAGTTAACGTGCCCAATGCCTAGCAAGCGTTAATTCACTGCATTAAAACACAGACTGGGAGTAGAAAACTTAGGGTGACAGCAAATTAATTTAAGTGTCTGACTTCCATTGCATAATGAGGGGGCAAAATGTTTAAATTCACATTCTGAGCACGTTGGCCTCAAGGAGAACAGGAACACCTAAATATCGAGGGCAACTCCATTAAAAATACACTCCTGACAGGGTCATGAAAGCATACTGACTACATTATCACTAGACAGCAGGAACTTGAGTGATAGATAGGCAGCATCTTGCAATCTAGCTTGCTGGTACTGCCTCCATAAATGAGCTGAGAGGTTAGAGTAAATAAGCACAAAATCTTCCATGAAAAGGGAAAACTCATTACAAAGGCTACAAAAACCCTAATTATTAAAAAAGTAATTGACTAGCTACTATGTGCAAGAAGCAGTTTCTCAATTTAAACTGTGTATAGAAACCCTGAATAAAAAAATAAAAATAAAAAAAAGACTGAAATAGAGATGTGAAACTGATATTTTAAAAGAATTGGCACAAGTGATAAGTTTCTGGCAATTCAGCTATGCCAAAGAGAAGCCATAAAGTGCTTCATTTAAGTGAAAAAGTATGTAGGTATAGGAAAAAAGACCGTAATATATACAGGGTTTGGTACTGTCCGAGGTTTCAGGCATCCACCAGGGGTCTTGGAACATATTCCCCATGTATAAGAAGGGGGGCACTACTGTATATAATAATTTTGAAGACATCACAACTTAGGAGAAGAGAGACTTCACAGATGAAATGTCAGTTGAGCAAAGCACTGATACAGGAGAGAAATATGTACCAACAAATGAAATGTCATGAGTGAAGGTATGGCAGTGTGAAGGTAGAGGCTAGAAATGATACTAAATAGTAGGATGGAACCTTACTGCTCCAACTTAAATGCCCTATGCTAAGTGTTTTGCACATATTATTTTAGGGCTGGTCAGGCCAATAAATCACAGCGAAAACTAGATGTAGTAAGGAAATTGGAAATCAGAGTAGAAAAGCAGACACTTAATAAGATGTCGAATAAGTTGAAGACCTATTCCAGTCATTCCAGCGGCAATGAATTAATGGGTCCATTTGGCAAAGGCACACAAGGGATTCCCAAAGTAGAAGGCAATGGTCACCTGTATGTATTTGAAACCTGGGTATCATCCTACCACTGTTCTCCCCACCGAGACCCTAACGTGCTAGTCAATCAGGCTGAAATCTCTCCAATCTCCCCCATTCCCATTATGTTTCATAGAGCTTTATACTAGATATTAATAAAGTAACATGTTTTGGATAACAATGATATATCTCATTCAAAATGCATAATACAGATATTACTGCTATAAATGTGACAATCACAGAATGGGCAGAAAATGCAAAAGGCTTATTCTACAGCACTTATTTGGAACTCTTCAGACATACTACTTAAATCGGTGTGCTCTCTCCATGCCCATTGGATTTATAATCTTCTTAGTACTAAGGTTTGACTTTCTGATACCTGCCATGTTTACAGCAGCTTGCTGGGCCCTGGGAGCATGGCCGAGTCCTGGCCCAAGCTCAGTTCCTCTGACACCCTGTCCACATGAATGACCGATCTCACACAGTGTCAGCGGGACTGTACACCTATGTGCCTAGTCATTATTGTAACGTGTGTACATAATGTGGTAAGACAGCCCAGTTGTAAGGAAGAAAATTATCCTGGAAATCTGAACATCAGATCCAGGTGGTGTGGTTGCCTAAAGGCAGTTTTTGTAACCACATAAGGCAATGATACTGGAATTTCAGATGGCCTGATTAGGGCAATCAAAATTTAGTAAGCCTCCTTTCAGGATGTTCAGCCATCTGGCAGGCTCTCACTCTAGACAGGGAGAAAACCAGCTCTGCTAACCAGAGGGTGTCTCCCATAAGACTTATGGAACACTCTCCCCACCTGGCATCTCCTGCTAGGCTCTGCTGAGAATATAGTAAATGGTAACTTGCCTAGGATTTGTAATTCAAAGATCTCATTTCTGCCAACTCTCCAAATAAGTCCTCAGCAGGACCATTTCCAGAGAGTCTAGAAGTGATTCTCGAACTTACTGGATAGCAACTCCATGTCCACTTTACATCTGTCTGTGTTCTGCATTACTCAGGTTCCCACTCATTTATTCAATAAAGATTTATTGAGGTGTCAGTTACGAAGGGGTCAGATCTAGTGCTGGGCACATGGTAGTGAACAAAAGAAGACACCTTGATCCCTGCCCTTGCAGGACTAACATTGGGTTTTGAAGACAGTCACAAAATAAGGGATTACAATACTTATAGTGATCATTATGACTGGGAAAATACCCTGTACTCTGGGAAAGCTTATCTGGGTCACACTGCACTAGTCACGATGTTGTTTTCAGGGAACTCTGAATTTAATACGTTGTAACACCTATAATTAATAAACTCAGGGAAGAAGGCAAGGGTTCCATTAAGAAGCAAGCTGATTTGAGGGAGTCTACCTACCGTAAGGCACATCAAGGACATGGGGGCATATTGAATAAGGAATTCTTCGTTTCCTCTTTCTTAAACTATTAAAATTGGCTTATACATGAGTGCTTCTTAAAGTGATTACAGTTTCATTTTTCTAAATACCAGACACTATTTATAAGTCAAACCAAACAAAATAATCTACAAGAGCTCAAAACAGTATCTGATTATTTGAGTATAGCCCATAGAAGGCCTGGTCTTTCCTGGTGTATGGGAATGAGCAGACTCTCTTGAAATCCTTAAGGCCAGGCATGTTTCAAATCCCAGCTCCAGTTCTGGCTGAAAATTTAGCTTTGTTCCTTAATGCATATTTCCTTCTGGCATCTCATGCATATTGGCTGGAAACTTCATAAAATTAAAATTGCATAATTCCTTCTCTTTAAAAACATTCCAGTGTTGTTTTTTTTTAACTCTGTCAAATTCGGAAAAAAAAAAAAGGACAGAAAATTCAGTGACAAGCACTGAATACTAAGATGCCACGTGTCTGTCTTATGGGTGCAGGGCATGCCCAACTTCTGCACGTGCCGCCTTACGGCGTGAACTGCTGAAAGTGTACCTTGGCCATGAAGTACAAACAGGTTGTTTCCCACATGGTCCATGTACAAACAACAAAGCAGGCTCAGTCTTCTGAAGATAGCAGAATGGATATTTTTAGAGTGTCCCAAAGTACACATATAGAATTTCAGAGGGCATTTTCTTGTCATCAATTTTTACAACGTGGGTGGCCAAGCATTTCCATCAAAGTTCCTCAACCTCAACACTACAGACATTTTGGGTCAAATAATTCTTTATTTGGGGGAGGGGGGCTGAAGGGTGAGATTGTCCTGTGCATTGTAGGATGTTCAGCAGCATCTCTGGCCTCTGGCAGTGGCACTTCCTCCACCAGTTGCGACAACCAAAAATGCCTTCAGATATTGCCAAATGTCCTCAGGGAGACAAAATGATCCCCAGTTGAGAACCAGTGTTTTAGGTCATTTATGCCCCACATGCCTTGTAGATATAGCTGAGACCCTCTACAACATTACTCTGCTTCTAAAAGCCTCAAAGCCAGAATCCAAAACTTCCAGAGGGGATCTGGGGTAAGCCACTGATCCTTCACCATGCTTCAGAGCTCTCGGATGGAAAGTTAACAACTGACAGTTAAGCTACAATCCCAATCTTTACTTGGATTCAAAGAAAATGAATCAAATTATTTTATCACATGAAACTTCCACCACATCTGACTTAAACTGATTTATCTTAAGCTGCGGTGACAGATAGTTAGAGAAATCACTTCCTGGCTCAACTTGCCCAAATTCTGGCAAATGGCTATTCTAAGAGATATTTTTAGCCAATAGAAGATTTTGGTAGAGTTCCTAAGTACCCAGTTTGGAAAACATTTCAAATTACTCATTGATTTATGGTCATGTGTCAGCTTCTTTTCTGGCCTTTATCAGTTGCCACTAGTAATAAGTTTGATATTGATATTCATCAGATGTGCCCTTAGCACCTAATTCTAGGAAATACTGTACCAGTGATATCTATAGAAAAAATATGTAAATTTTAAATTCTAATGAACTTGGCTATTCACCTGAGCAGATAAACCGTTCTTATTCTTATTTTTCCCCTGAAACTCTCTCCCTTGGCAAAGTCTCATATTCTTACCTCTAACTACAGGGCTCACAAATCTGTTACTAGAGTCATAACTTCTCCCACGTTTTATCCTTAATTTCAGTTTCTCAACAGCACATATAAATATATGCAATTGCATGAAAATCACGTAAATCTGACTATCATAAACAGCTAATGCTTCTTCCTGCTCTGAAGTTCTTAATTATGCAACCATTAAAATTATACTTAAAGGGATAAATATAGTTATGTGGGATATACTTATCATCTAAAGTGAAAAGCAAGAAGTAATATGAACACAATGAATTGTAAATACATGAATAGCTATGATTAGAAATGAATATACAAAATATGATTAGAAATAAATATACAAAAATCAGTCATGATGATGGGACTTACAATTAACTTTTTTCTATTTTGGAAACCCTGTAATGTTATGCTATTTCTATTTCTTTAAATTATTCTTTTAAAATGTTATAATTCTTTCATATCTGACATATGGACTCACACTACCTCTCTCCTAAGTTGGCCCCTTAAAACCCCTGATTCAGTCAGAAACTCTGGCTCCACGTCCTGTAGCATCTTGCATTTTCCCTTTGCCACCTACTCACTACCTACCTATGTCACTGCCACAGGCTGTTCCTGTTCTTTCTCTGTATATAAGCTCAGTGCAGTCAGCTGCACTTTTCCGCACTCACCTGCAGGGGACCCTACCTAACGCCACCAACCTGATTTAAGTCCTTGGGACCTCTTGCTTAGACTCTCACAATAAGTCATTTCACCAGCGCCTCTGACTTGCTTCTGCTAACTTCCAGGCCATCCTGCAAAACTCTGCCCTCTTCCCCTCACCTTCAACATCTAACTCCCATCTAACTCTAGGCATGTCACTTTCCTGCTTCCTGTGACCAGGCCCTCTAGAATTAGCTTCAAGCTCCCCTCCAAGTTCGTCCTTCACTATCCCGCACTAATCCCAGTTTACATACCATGTTTTTCCATCGCCAGGACTTTCCTTCTCTACCAAGAATGACCTCCCTCCCAATATAATTATCTGAATTCCACACGTTTCAAACTCCAACTCAAATAGTATCCCCTCCTTGAAATGCTGATCTGCCCAGCTGAATATGGTTTCTCTTTCTGAATTTTCCCATTAAATTCTTCTTCTGCTACTTTGAATTATAGCACATGTGTACATCTTTGAATCATGGAATTATTATACAACTAACTTGAATTATGGTAAATATGTACATCTTTATCTCTTTCCTATTAGATTATAAACCCTTGTCTTTGAATGTTTTGCTTTTAATCCTATAAAGTTTTATGTATTGTTGGTAATAAAATACATATTCACTGAATAAGCCAATGAAAATAAAGTCTCAAAGAAAACACATTTAAAAGTTCAATGAATTATCTTTTCTGGTTTAATCTGTAACAAATTTATTTTCACCTCATCTCACAGCTGAATTTTTAAGAAACAAATTTCATCAATCTGTCCCTGATAACACCTTTACTTCTTCCTTCTCTCTTTCCCTCTCAGACTCTCCCCAGAATTGTTGCCTCATCTCAGATAATAGTCTCCATTC
This sequence comes from Rhinolophus ferrumequinum, assembly GCF_004115265.2. Classification (NCBI taxonomy): domain Eukaryota; kingdom Metazoa; phylum Chordata; class Mammalia; order Chiroptera; family Rhinolophidae; genus Rhinolophus; species Rhinolophus ferrumequinum. Next base: position 84,070,238 of record NC_046286.1, on the reverse strand, counting down.
ATGTACTATATACAAGGCTTTTGATAATTTTATAATCAATGCTTATAGACATGACCAGTCAAGGCCCCTCGAAATAAGAGTTTTTAAAGGGCAAAAACCAATTTGGTTCTCTCTATATTAAACATTTAATAATTATAAAACTCTTCTAGAATACCAAATCATATGAATTCTGCCTAGCAGAAAAGAAACTTATTGGCACAAATAATGGGGGTGTTTTCTGTAGACTGTGGAATCAGGGCTCATAATTAGGAGCCTACGTATGTCTGGGTAGATAAAATTATTTTAAGCTACAATTCAACAGTAGTAAATATGATGATGTCCTTTTTTAGGAATCAGAAATATGCATAATGAAACACACACTCTTCTTTTACATTACTATAGAAGAAAATTACTCCATTGTAAGTGGTATAGAGGGGGTTACAGAGGAAGAAAAAAGATGAAGAAACTCATAAAGCAGTGGTATTTCTAATGTTCTGGTTCATAATTTGAGTGAGTTCAAAGGTATTCACTTTATTATTATGCTACACATACTCTTTTCTAATAATTGTAATAAAAATGAAAGCTAATACAGACCCTGTTCCATGCATTATTGTAAACACTTCTTTTATATTAACTCATTTAAGACTCACTACAACTCTAGGAGGTATGCATCATTGTTGTTTACATTTTACATGTCAGAAAAATGAGGCACAGATAAGTAACTTTCCTAAGGTCACCAAGCATTCCAGCTCCAGAAGCTGTGTTCTTACCACTTTGTTACCAGATATTTTGAAAAGAAGAAAAGGTAACAAGAAATTTAAAAATGGTAGATGGGCGGGGGTGGGGTGGGGGTGGGGGGGGTGAGGGGATTGGAGGGCAGTCGATGACCACAGGGTGGCCACGGGGTTTGAAAATTAATCTGGGGAATGTAATTTAGTGGTTACCAGAGGGTAAGGGGGTTGGGGGGTGGGAGATGGGGGTAAGGGGGATTGAATATATGGTGATGGAAGGAGAACTGACTCTGGGTGGTGAACACACAATGTAATTTATAGATGATGTGATACAGAATTGCACACCTGAAATCTATGTAATTTTACTAACAATTGTCACCCCAATAAATTTAAAAATAATAATAAAATAAAAAAATAAAAATGGTAGAGTCCAACGATTATTTCATAGGACAGTTATAGCATACCATTCTCCCACTCTTGTAGACACACTTGTCCACGTAAAGGTTCCTCAAGGAATTCCTATCTGCTATAAGACATTTCTATTCTCTCATTATGTTTCATTATTTTCTAGAAGCCATATTACCCACATTGATCTTGCAGTTAACTCAAACACAAGTTTGGAAAGTTTTCTTCTCTACCTATCTAAAACTACACATCCAAAGACTAGATCTGCCTAGTTTTGCCACAAAGCCTTTCCAGAAAAATACAAAAGGTTGAAAAAGCAATTCTGCTACCAATGAGTGTGTAAGGCCAACTAAGTAACTGCACCACTCCAACTTTAATTTTCTTATAAAAAGAAAGATCTGATGATGTATGAGTTTATTTCAATTCTAAACTACAAATCCATGTTGGTTTTTTTCAATTTTTGAACTCACACAGATTTTTATCTGTAATCATAACTTGAGTTTCTTTTGTTTGTCGTTTATCCTGGTGGGCCACTGAAAACGACCACATGTGCCTCCTTCTCTTCATTAGTCAATAACTAAATTAAAAAGCAATTAGTAAGCCATGTGCCAGATGCTCTGCCAGGCACCAAAGGGATAAAAACAATACTAACAATATGTAATTAGTTTTCACTTACTACCTAGTGAAATTCTGTAGTCATGCCTAAATCGAGAGGCTAGGACTAACTAGTTGGAGAGATTATAATGTGCCGTTTCCCCAAACAGGCCATTGTAGGTAGTCCACTGGGTCTCAGGCGACCTCACACCTCTCTGAATGCACTGTCATCCTTTTCCTCGGACAAAAATGCAGTAAAAAAAAAGAGCAGGATAGGGGAGAGGGAAGAATCTGCCAGCTGCCTTTAGCTGAGGGAAAATAAACCGGACTATTATTCTCATGCAGTAAGTGATCGTGGCAAACTGCCAGTTATCTCTCAACATTATCCCCTTCTTTTTCAAGAATAGAATATAGACACGTGGCTCCCCAAAGTAAAGACTACACTCTCCAATCTTCCTTACAACTGAGTGCTGCCATATGACCAAGTTCTGGCCAATGGGATGTAAGTAGAATTGTCCACCCTCCCCTTCCTCCTGCCAGTTGGATGGAATGTGGACGTGTTGACTTAGGATGGAGCGCCATCATGGACAACAAGGCAGAGAAACAAAATCCAAGAAAAACGGTCTCTGACAATGTGGTTCAGCCAACACTGACCAAAGCTTATGCAAAAGAAGAATAAACTTCTATCTTGTTTCAGCTGAAATGAATCCAACTAATACACTAATACAGCAGTCTTTTCTTCCCTTTTACCAATCCTATCCTTCTTGCCTGATTCTTTCTTATGCTTTAGATCTTATTTGCTTCAAATTTTCCTTCTTAAGAATAGCCTTCTGTGTCACCTTCTTCATCTGCCCTCCATCATGCTCTATTATAAATAGACTTTTAATTTAATTCCCTAGATTTTTTAAAAAATAAATTTTGGGGGGGAATATTGGGGAACAGTGTGTTTCTCCAGGGCCCATTAGTTCCAAGTCATTGTCCTTAAATCTAGTTGTAGAGGGAGCAGCTCAGCTCCAAGTCCAGTTGCTGTTTTCAATTTTTAGTTTCAGGGGGCACAGCCCACCATCTCATGTGGCCACTTGGGAATCGAACCGGAAACCCGGTTGTTCAGAGCTTGCACTCTAATCAACTGAGCCATCCAGCCGCCCCCTAGATTTTTCTTTAATAGTATGTATCACAATTTGTATGTACTTATGTATCTCGCTGATTTCTATCTCACTAGTCTCCAAACAGACATAGATGCCATTTTTGTTTCACTTTGGTTCTGTTTTCTTCATCACAGGATCTTCTGTACCTAGCATAGTGCCTAGCAAACAGGAAGCAACAAAATATGTGCAGAATAAATTATAGAAAAATTTGGAGGTCTCCCCACTCTACTGGGAACTCTAAAACATCCACAGTAAATACTGATGGCCTCTGCATTTGTACTTGCTTAACAAAAATCATGTCTTAAAACACTTAGCAGAGTTGTTTTCAAATGTATTTAAATGGCAGGGCACATAGAAACAGTGGTGCTTAAAAAATTAATAGATAATGTGAAAATATTTTCATCTCAAAAAATAGTGCATAAACTATTTAAAGGAAAATCACATTCCTAAGTTTTCAACCTTTGCTTCTTACTTTTTCATATATTTTTATTGCCTGTCTAATGCAGTCACACTAAAGGGTAAAGAAGCATGGGAGAAGACTTAGTAAGAATTTTATCAATGTATGTACAAAGTAGAAAAAGACTATCATCCGTCAATCTTAGCAGCAAGGAGAGGAGGGCTGTTTGAGAACAATTTACTTACAGAACCACATATTTTAGACACTTCCCTATGTTAACCACAGAAATAATACATTTGTAAGCATGGCAGATCAACCTCCAACAATGGTACCTTCGAAATTAAATATTTTTTATCAAACACTGGAATTTTCCTTAATACTAGAGATTACTGCAAATCTTCTAATGTGTCTCAGTAGCTATAGACTAAGAAGGGATTTCTCCTTGTTATCAGAAGGCAAGACAGTTTAGCCATATCACACTCAAACTTCACTAATGATCATTCCTTCCATACGGCATTCCAGAAGACCAAATACCCAGTGTTATGAATATTAAAATTAGCCATTTGGATAAATGGCTCACATATGAGACTCTGCCATTAAAACATTATTGAGAGGGGATTTAGAAATGGTCTTTCCATTTGGCCTGTTTCTTACTCCCAGACCAAAGCATGGATTGCAATGCTGGTCCATAATTTAAGGAGCGCTTTCTCCTCCCAATTGTAAGACCAGAGTTATAAGTGGACACCCTGAAGCTTAGGTCTACCAGCTCTACAGATAGTAAGCTCTTTTTCCATAATCATTCACTTTTGTATTTTCTGTAGACATATGGTTGGCATTTGTTATAAAATATAAAAATACCTCAACAATAAATGACATTCTCTTTCCCTTTTCCTGACATATAATCTCTTTCTCTCTCTCTCTCTCTCTCTCTCTCTCTCTCTCTCTCTCTCTCTCTCTCTCTCTCTCTCACACACACACACACACACACACACACACCAGAGTCATTAGCCAATTTGGTGGGAAAGTGACTTTGACTCTTTCTTTATATTTGAATCTAGCTCACGAAACTAGTGAGGAAATACACTGTCGTGGGAGGGTAAAAAATCTCTCAGGACTTTGAGCCACTCTAGCTTTGTCCCTTGTTAGCCTGTGACTTAACTTTTCTGTTCAATCATCTTTAAAATGGGGACAGTAAGGACTCCCGCCTACATGTCTTTCAGGATAGACTCAGAAAGCAACATAACCTACTGTTTAAGAGTACAGGTTTGGCATGAGCCTGAATTACACTTCAAATACTGGCCCTGCAATTTCACTTGGTGTGTGATCTTAGTATGAATGTCAAGTACTTACTAGTGTCCAATGCATTACAAATGTTAAATATTCATCCTGACATTTCTCCTTTGAAAACTATAAAGACCTCCACCAATATTCTTTTCTATTACCTAAAGATGTACATAAAATAAGACATCCAGTAGCAGCGCATTCATCAAATGCTTTTTCAATATCCAGTATCACATCCTTATCTACAAAGCCAGCCTGCCTTCCCCAGACCGAATGCTCTCATCTCTGACACACTTACAGAGGCAGAAGGCTAGCTATAATTCCTCGCAGTCTTTGAAGACTCAGCCAGTTGTATCAGTTAATAACCTCACTAAAGGTTATCCATCAGAAAGAAGGGACATAAAGTCCTAATTGCTCTAGTCAGAGATGTCATTAGTTATGTACCTGGCTCCTATTAAGTCTGCATTGCACTCATGGAAATGGCACACACTATTTGGAAAATGTTACCAAAGCAGACAAGTATTTAACCTAACTACTAAATAGCTCCCTGCCATCTAGTAATTCATTTCAAAGGTAATCTATCTTCATAGGAATGTACCTTCTGATTTTCTACAATTTTACATTGTATTTGCTCAAGCTATAAAATTTTTATTTGGATTCCATGGCCATTTGAATAAATCACAGTTGCCTCTGCTCCCCTTCCTGCTAGATAGCAAAACCATGTACAACAGTTCCTGGGGTAAATGATCTAACCTCATCTGTTGAATTTGTCAGAAGCAAACATCTTTGATTTTTTTTTTAACCCCTCCAACTGAAAGTCTGGGACCTTCTTCTTAAGTGAGAACACTACCATTGGAATGTTGGGTTTCATTAGTAGTTTCTGTTTAATTGTAGGGAACTCTCTAAACGAGGAAACCATCTTATTTTTCTCTCCAGGAACTTAATACAATTGCTATACATGCTTAAGAATGTCACATGGTTCGATTTCTCATGTTTATAAACACTAGGAGATAGCAATATGTGACTAAAATGCACAACATAGCTTTTTAAAAAATAGCACCTAGGATTTGTTATAAAAATGTACTGTGCTATGGTTAGACAGACATAAATAAAACCTGCATAGTGTGGTTTTAGCTCTCTCCTGAATAGCACACACAGACCAACATTGGAAAATGCCTACCATATCTCATTTTTAAAGATTTTCTATACAGTGGTCCCCCATTATGTGCAGGGGGATACATTCCAAGACCCCCCGTGGATGCCTGAAATCACTGATAGTACCGAACCCTGTATATACTGTTTTTTCCTATACATATCGGTACACATACCTTTTCACTCAGAGACGATTTATGGCTTCTCTTTGGCATATCCAGAAAGCCAGAATCACACTCTTGTGCTTTGGCACCATTATTAATTAAAATAAGGGTTACCTGAACACAAGCACTGCGATACCATAGCAGTTGATCTGATAACGGAGAAGCCTACTAAATGACGAATGGACAGGGAGTGTCTACAGCATGAATATGCTGGACAACGGGAGGATTCACATCCCAAGTGGGACACGATGGGATGGTGAGAGATTTCATCACGCTACTCAGAATGGCACACAATTTAAAACTTCTGAATTGTTTATGTCTGCAATTTTCCATTTACTATTTGCAGACCGCAGTTGACCGTGGGTAACTGAAACCACTGAAAGTGAAACCATGGATACGGGGGGACTACTTTGATCACAAAATTTTAATACAAAATGAGTGGAGGATTTTTACATGCAGTATCTAGTTTAGATCATTTAACAGGAGAATGAGTTATGTAGACGCACAAAGAATAAATTAATACGCTCTTCATAGTAATGGGAATCCAGTCTTTCCTTTGAGAATTCATGCACTTCTCTCTTGCTCCCTTTTTTTAAAATTAATTTTTGGGAAAACAAGTAGTAAAAACATTTAAATGTCATAATAACATTGGCAAAACAGAATTTATTTAAGCGTTTTTACTTAGATCATTACAAATATTAACAGAAGCATAAGATAAAAGGGTCCATGCTTCTAGAGATGACCAAAGTTAGTATAGAAATTCCTCACGCATAGAGAAAGAGTGTAAAACTTGTTTTTGATATATATATGCCAAAAAATGTATACACATTTTAAGAGATGTTAACACTTTGGTCAGCATTGCTCAAGCAGTAGTTCGCTGTAATCAGATGCTGATAGTAACCACTTTGAACACCTCTTGTAATTGCAGAAGTCAAACGTGACATGTATTCATCTTTTGTTATCTGTATATATGGAGTATTACAATTTTAATAGTCTTTTTCCTTTCTTAACATGTGTATACTTTTTTTGGCACGCTCTCTCTCTCTTCTCTCTATATATACATATATATGTGTGTGTGTATATATACATACATATGTATATATATACACATATATACATATACACAGACACTTATACACACACATACATATGACTACATACATATATAGTCATATGTGTGTGTGTGTGTGTGTGTATATACACACATAGAGGGTGCCAAAAAAGTATACATTGATTACGGCAAACTACTGCTTGAGCAACATTGACCAAAGTGTCCACTTGCATACATTTTTTGGCACCCCCAGTTTATCTCCAAATTATACTATATACACATAAACACACACACACACACACACACACACACACACACACACAAGCAATCTAAATCTCAGAAATTGGAAATGATATGGAACTCTCACTTACAGGCTATCACAGTCATGCTGCCATCTCTGAAGTTTCATTTGATGCTAATAATAATATCACTTTAAAGTATAACTATCTCATCATTAATTTTCTAGCTGCTTGGCTAAAACGTTTCTCTAAAATAAAAGTATACTACAAAAAAAAAATGAGCTTAAGGCTGGGTTTGTTGTGAATCGGAATATTTTTTCCCCAATTCCAATATTTAAAGAGTTAAAAGCAATAGCATGTAGCAAAGATCCTTATCTTTTTAAGCATTTTGGAAATCTATAGTAAAGAATAGCAGCCCAGATTACTGTTTTTTCTCTTCTCTGACAATGTCTGATTTTCTTCCCAGATATTAACTGCAGGTACCATGGTCTATTATGGTGTCATTACAAAGTCCATTAAGATGGACTTTCCAGGATTTCCAGTGGAGTTAACATGTGTCAACCACTGTCCTCAGCAAGGCTAGCAGAAGGCACTACTGGGCTGGAATTTTTTAAATGTAAGTTTTCAAAACAGGTTGACATAACCATTAAACATCCTGTTTCTCCACAGCTCCTAGAAAAACAGGTACTTTCTCAATTTTTAATACAAATTCCTATATTCTACAAAAAGCTATATTCCTGGGAGAATTTTCAGAATTATATGAAATCTGTGAGGTATGTTTCTTAGTTGGACACCAGATCTCACCCTGCAGTATCTGGAGGCCTAACAGTGGGAGGACTCAACAGACTAGACTCGGAAGACATAAAAGCATTTAACACGGCACCTGGCGTTGCCTTTCTCTCAACAGTGGCCCAGAGGTAGGAGAGAAGTAAAAAGTCTAGAGTTGGTTACTCCTTGGTTCCTATCAGTGCACAGCTGCCAAATGTATGTCAAAGGACAGGGCAAAATTGTATATTCCAGAATCAAAGAGTAAAAGAGAGATTGTCAAGATCAGCTTGCTCAGAGATTCTCAGTGTATACTGTGTATAAGAATATTCCTATACCCACCCACTGAGATTCTGACTCAGCAGCAGGAGGTAGTAATGGGAGATGTGGTTGGAATAGAGGTGGTAAAATATAATACTTCAAAAGCACTTTCATTGTGCCACGGTGCTAAGTTCTTCACCTTGTTTAATCCTCATAACAATCCTATTGGGTAGGTGTTACTATTAACCCCACTTCACAGATGAGGAAACTAAGGCAGAGTGGTTAAGGAACATGTTCTAGAACATTCTGCTAGACAACGAATAAGGATTCACACCCAGACAAGCTGGTTTCAGAGTCTAAGCTCTTAATTAATCACTACACTAAACTACTCACCAACACGGTTAGGGTGAGGCCCAGGGCATTAAGAAAATGTCATGACTGAAGTCAATCTTTTCTTTTCTGAGTGGAGAAAAATGAAATCTAGAGCAGTGAAGTCTCTTATCCAAGACAAAAATCTTTCAGTACATTTCCAGGAAGAGATCAACATTTATATGACATCAACAATTCTTAAACATTCTTCTACACGCATTCCTCTAGGGAAGAAACGGACAGATGGCATTATTAAAAGCCAGCTCATTGGTTCCAGCTGTGTCACTCTGACCAACGTGCTATTTGGCAAAGAGATTTCCATCCTTTTCTGTCCAATCCACGGCTCACTCATCAGATAAGACACACTCTAGAGTCGGTGTAAGGGGCTCCCAATCATGGTGATTCTCAAGGGAGGGAAAAGAGAAAGGGGAGGGAGAGCTGCATCCCTAAAAAGTACATGGTAACTAGAATGCGGGAGATTAGGTTCACATCATCTGAGGATAGGGAAAAAAAAAAAAGGAGTGATTCTGATATGGCTCCCAAGGATGATTTTCCTTCCTCTAAACCAACTATCAGAAGCCTTAGTATATGTCAAAACATCATTAGGTATTTACTTTGTTTTAACAGATACAGGCAAGCAGAATACCCAGAATGATCAGATCTACCCCAAGCTGGAACTATTCACATATATTTATCACAAAAAGTGATAAACACATTTTCTGACAACATTTGTTGTGCATGATCAGGTCAAAAATCTTACAGATGTATTGAAATTGTACCTTTTACTTAGTTGTCATTTCTGTTCAACAATCAAGGTAATCCTGCAGGACCACAAACAAGGATAATAACCATATATTCCAAATGAAGGGTGAGCTAGCATGACCACAATGCCGAGGCATTTTCAAGAAAACAATGAGGGCTGGGGGAGGAGGGTGGGAGCATTGTCCGAGTTTGTTCCTGTCCCAATGACGCAAACAGGTACCCACGTCAAACTAACCTTCATCACTTCCACCTGCAAATCTTCGTTGAGGGAAGGCGTCACTTTCACAGCGTTCAGGATCTGATTCAGCAGCTGCTTCTCATCAGAGTCTGTTTCCATGGATACAAACCTTTCTTCTGACAGAAGCTTCTGTAAAGAGGCACAAGGCAGTGATCACAGATAGGCTTTCCCCTGCTGCCTTATTCTGTTAGAGTATCTTAGTATGTACTGAGGATAATTTCTCTTAGAAGGCATGTAGCTGGAGGCCATTAGGAAAAACCTCATGCTCTGTGTCCCTGAAAAGAAAAATGCATCAAACCTTCTGTAAACAGTTTTTGGTGAAGACTTTCTCCTGCTATTAGATGATTCATTATACATTTATCCAGTAAAATTCTAACGTGGCGGCCATATAGGTTATTTGGGTGGTGGAGATGAAGGATGAAATGTGCCAAGGGCAATCTAGCTCGTCACAATTGTCGTGCTCACACATACCCTTTCTGAATTTAGCTTTGTCACTGGAAAGGAGAAATCTTGTAGAGCACAAGTTCCTTTTCTCAGATATGTACCTTTTTATTTCCTACTGTGAACTGCCATTTACCCAGGAATTATTCATGAATTCACAAATTTAATGTATTTTTATCAGAAAACCAATCCCCACAAAAACCTAAACAGGAAGGTACTCACTTTCACGAGATTTCCCAGGAGTCATTACACCTCACAGGACAGCCCTTTCCTGTTTCAGGACAACTCCCACTTTTCATAAAATTCTTTCTTAGCTTGTACCAAACCCCACCTGCGTACACCTTTTGCTCCCTCATCTTTCCCTGGAGCGACACAGATTAAGCTTGTAAAAGATTGGAAGTCAGCTATGAAGTCCACCTAAATCTTTTCTTCTCCATACTAAACCTCCTCAGGCACCTTCCAATGTTCTCAGCCTCGTATGGTTTCACAGACACTTAACACATGGCCTCCAGAGTGCATGTAACACTTCAGGGGTGGTCTGGCATTAAAGAGCAATGTAACCAAGAGTGTGTGTAAATGATGGACTGTGAGTGAATATGATGTGTCAGTGTAGGCTCATCCTTGGTAAAAAAAACAACAACCAAAAAACAAAAAAACCCAAAAACCGAAAACCAAAAAACAACCCACGCAGGTAAGGGGTATATGGGAAATCTCTGCACCTTCCTTGCAATTTTATTGTAACTCTAAAATAATGAAAGTTTTTTTTTTTTTAAAGAAATAAAAGGATGGCATGGGGAGAGATAGAAAGAAATGGGGTTTTTGGTGGCACCACTGAGTTGCTACATCAAACCTAAAACTGCTCGCCTCTAGGATTCTAGTTACAGAAGACAATTAAATGTGTTTATTGCCTAAAAGCAAACAAAAATAGTAATGTCTGACTTTAATCACATTCTCAGATCAAATTAGCTTAGCTGTAAGTCAGGGTACATTCTGTGCTGATTCGCCCTAACCCTCATGCACACGGGCTGCAGGTAAGGTGTTCTCCCCCTTTTTGTCCCGGAGCAGAGGATTTCTGAGATCTCGGTGAAGGATTTTATATTAATCCCTGTTAAATTTGTCCTTGGCTAATTCAGAGTAGAGTTGCTGCCCTGAAAAACTTTCAGATTTTGATTCATCCAGGATAATGACTCCATCTTTTAGCCAAATGCCATTGCAGACCTGGAGAACAAGTATGGCAAACTTCCTTCTTAGGACTTTCTGCCATTTTGCCTACATTCTCTAAAAAGAGATTTTTCAGTACGATGTAGTGCATACAGGGCAGCCCAAAGTCAAAGTCAATATACAAACCTCTTTTTAATGAAAGTGATAAAAACTGTGAAGCCCTAGAAAAGTGCCTAACATTCATGGGAGGTAACAAAGGATGGTAAGAGGAAGGCAACTGCCCACCAGGTCATTGATGTTACCATGACTACGAAAGCCCTTGAAATCACGGTACCATAACTTAAAGTACTGGAGGATTAAAAAAGCCAAAAAGTAATTAAAGGTCTACAGAAGACTAGAGAAAAAGGAACATCAGTGACAGGTCAGAACAGCCTCCATTTATTTTTATGGTTGGCCCAATTACCTTGGAGAAAAGCAAAGAGCTTTTAATAACATTATTGGGGATTTTTAAGCATTTGTAATGCTATTGCATATTAAAATATATATGATCTAATGCCAATCCACTGGGGGAAGAAAAGTTGTAATTTTCTTACTTTTATATATGTGTTAACTCTGAAAAGATATTAGGAATCTTGCTCAGCTTACGAAGCTAACCATGAAATTGTACATACTGATGTGAAAAGAAATCCTAGAAATGCGACCGATCCACGGCCACACAGAATAAACCCATGCAGGCTTGAACTTCAGAGTGCTTGTCTCTTAAAAACCAAGCCACTTAAAAAGTCAATGTATTTTTATAGCCATCTTCTTCGCACTGTTGGAATGAGATCTATTATGTATGGTGTAAACACACAAATGAACAAATGCTCAGAGAAGAAAATGAATTCAAGGAATCTAACTTTTTTTATTAGACAAAATTTCTTTTTTCTTCCCAATTTTGCTCTGGATGTAAAAGACATTAATTCATTTGCCAACCTAACAGTAGACAAGAAAACAAAACAAGATCTTTCAGGTTTACCATTAATTTTCCTTACACAGATCCACAGATGTTCAGTGTATACAGGATTTGAGTTACTATAGAACTTGAGGTGTCTCTCTTGGGATCCCTTATTCTCCTCAAAGTTGGACATCACAAAAAAGTATTTCATTTCTGTGTGGGCTTAGCTGGGTCCCCAGGAATCAGTGTGTGACAATGAAGGCTCAACAAGGTAATGCTATGTATAGAGAAATCCTGGTAAATATAAGGAAATCCTATTATCCTCTACGGTTATCACCTAATTCAATTAAATTTCTGCCCAGGTCTTTAAACAGCTAGTATTTCAGATGTTAACTATTTGTTCTTTTCACGCCAAGGGGCTTGTCAATTTCTGTCGCCCTCATTGCACTCAGTGAGAGCCATACCTGTATCCCTGCCAAGGCATGTTGGGCCAGCTTCACATTCTTGGATTCTAAAGCCAACTGGAGAGGCAGCAGGCATTTCTCCCTGGCAAACACATAAATAAGGACAACATGTGAGCTCGGCAAAGTTGGCAGTCAAGTGATACAAGCCTTATGCACACCCACCCACCCCCCAAATGCTGCCACACACATACACAAAACTATGACCAATCATGAAAATGCACATGCGCTTAAAAAAAAAAAACACCACATAACAAGAGAGCTGTGCAGAAATAGTAACATAGCATCAGCTTGCGTTCTTCGTATGGCCTTCAGAAAGACTAAACACAAGGACTTTCAAACAATTGCTTTGGTGCGCTCGTTATCACATGGTAGTCCATAAACGTGCCTTGCTATTTCCCAAATTAATAGAACTTCTTGTACCCAGTATACCTGGGGTGAACAACTCTAGGAAGCACCATTTATACAGATTTCTATGCCTTGCTCATCCCTCTCCCTCACCTAGGGAGTGACTACATCACCACCACTACCTTGCTTCATCAATATAAACTGAAATTCTACTAACTTCTTAATTGCTCCCCAACTCAAGGTATTCAATACTCAATTATAATTCATTGACAATCATCTCCAGTAAGAGGTGTATCTGAATTTTGTGAAAAATAAATACATTTCCAAGATAGAAATACAAAGGAATCATCAATAGCTTTGACCAATGAGAATTACCTGGTGTCATAGAAAGAAAGAAAGAAACAAAAATACATGGAGAGCTACTTGCATATTTTAAAGCTTAAAAAAATAATGTACTAAAACATGCTAGGAATAAATCAAAAAGGCTACAAAGAAAAACATATCTGTTAGCAGCATTCATTCTAAATAATTAAACAATAGACCAAGAATTTTAATCAACCCAGGATTTCCCCATGGAGTTACACTGGCACAACAAACGAAATGTTACTTAATTCTACCAGGTTCTTCCACCCCCACTTAAACCAGAACAGCCCTATTTTTATCTGTGTTATATTTTCACCATAAACTGAAAGAGTCATTGACTTTAGAGAGTGTGAAAGCCACAAAGTAAGACTGCATGATTTCGTCTTTGGAGAAATACGGGTCATTACTGTAGAACACAATGAAACAGAAGTTAATTATAGCTCTGGCTCTTTCCTGTCCACCCTGCAGTTCTGCTGCTTTTCCATGGAATCCTCCATCAGCAGCTCCATGACAGATGAAGTGAAAGTCACAGACACTCCCTAATGCCCGCCACAAACACAGAACAAAAACAGACTATCGGAAGGAACATTTGCCTTCCTAATCCTTCTCACCTATCACTTCACTCACCCAATTTTACAATACCCACTTTTATATGACAATTCACACTACGGCCATTTTTCATTAGATACATCCTTTGACAGATGGATCAATTACCTAATGGCATTACTTCCAGTTGGTTGGCTATAATTTTGTACCTGTTATTGTTATCAGCGTGTAACAGTTACAAGGCAAACACTGCAATGCAGTCATTTAAAGCAGAAATAGCTGATTTTTCCAATTTTGTTTCTTTTGTTTAATTACAACCAGCTTATAAGCTTGGAAAAATTAATTGGAAGGGTGAAGTTGAGTGAGAAGTAGCAATAATGGGCAGATGGAGTAGTAACAGAAGAACAATAGAACTTCATCTGTAAACCCTCGAAACCGTCCAATTTCCATCAGAATTAATTCACTGTGAAAGGACTTTCACCTCAAATTTAGAGTCAGATCTGCCAGCAAGGGCACAGTACCCAGTGAGCAAGTGTGGAAGTCCAAAGCTCTCACAGCCTCAGAACCGGGAGCAGGGAAAATCTCTGTGGAGTGACTATATGCTAAAAATGCCCAAATATTACCCGTTGCTCACCAAAGGCACCAAACAAGACTGGATGCCACGTTCAGCAACAAGGCCACTCCTGGAAATGCTGAACCTGCTGACCCTTGGGAAGCAGCATTATGTCAGCATATAAACAAGTGTATACCCATATTACTCTGCCATCTGTAGTACTAGCACTCAAAACCCTCATGCCACTCTCTTTCCTATTTATACATCCACACGATTTATACTGCAGACCTGAGCCAAGTCATGGACATATGCTAGGACTGCCAAATTGCACCAGGATTGGTCACCAGACAGGACTGGAAGATGTAACTGGTTCATGTAGGTTTTGGCTGAGTTGAAAGGTATCATCAGTATTTACAGGAAAGAACAGGGGCTATGAAATCACATAGACCTAACCATTTATAAACTATGCAATCTCAAAAAGACACTTAACTCTGTTGGGGCTTAGCTTCTCAATCCATTAAAAAAGCACCTCGAGACCAATCCTGCAGAGTTATAATAAGGAATACAGAGCCTATATATCCAGGATTGACAAACGTTTTCAATTAAGTGGCAGATAATAAATATTTTAGGCTTTACAGTCCACATGGTCTCGGTTCTAACTACCTAAGTCTGCCATAGTGCAAAAACATTCATAGATGATACATAGATGAACATAGAATGGCTATGTTCTAATAAAACTTTATTTATAAAAACAGGCACTAGACCAGATTTGGCTTACTGGCTGTAGATTGCCCAGCTGTGATACAGACAAAGGTCCAGCACAGATCATGGTTGTCAGCACAGAATAAGCAGATCTAATCTTGTCAACAGTATCCAGACAGGTTTTGCACATGACATAAAGCTAAGTGTCCTAGTAGAGTTGTCTTAGCCAAAGTAATTATAGCACCAAGATCTCTTTGAGAAAGTGTTTTAAGGAAGTAGACTGCGAGATTTCATCTGGGCACTAAACCATGGCACTCCATCTATCCAACCAGCCATTCAACCAACATTGGAGAGTCTACTGCATGCAAGGTACCCGGATGAGTGCCCAGGAAGATCTGGAATAAAACAGAACAAATACTTGGTTTCATTTCAGTCATGAGATGAAAGAGGGGGAAAAGAAGAAAATTAACATTTACTATTTCTCTATTTAGTTTACCTGTCACTACAGTCTTAAAATAAGCATTCTTACCCTTGTTTTACATTTGAGAAAACAGGGGTTCAGAAAGATTTCATAATCTTCCCAAGTCCACACAGCTAAAATCTGTTAAAAGCCATTCAACCCCAATTCCATCTGACTCCCAAGACCAAATTCCTTCTAACACTCTTTGGTTTCAAAAGATCAGAATAAAGCTAGAAGAGATCTGTTTCATAACCTTTTTTGGGATCATGATCTCCAAAAAATCTGGCAAAAGACCCTCTGCCTAGAAAATAATTTCAGGTGATTCAAAGCTCCCACCAAACTCCAAATGGATTCCAAGTTAAGAACCCTTGCCCTCAGGGGAAAGACCCTGCCCGTCAAGGAAGAAAGCTCAGTGTCTGCCTCAGAGAAGAAGGCCATGTTCCCTGGCTGGGATTAGGGTTCCACTAGGATGGAATGTAGCTTTGTGTGTGCGTGTGCGTGTATGTGTGCGTGTGCGTGTGTGTGTGCGCGCGCGTGTGTGTGGACAGGAAGTGAGGGGGATAAGGCAAGGGGGATGACGAACTCTCTTCTCAGGACCCAGGTCCTCTCAGACTCAGCAGTCCTAGGTTAGCATCACAAGCCTCAGAGCTTGACTCTGATAGGAAAGGAACACCTGCAGGAAATGAAGGAAGCTCATGGGGAACTAATTGTACTGCTTGCTCTGTGATACCATGAAAACCCTGCTGCCCAATTTTTTAAAAGTGATTTTAACAGAAGAGAATAACAGGGCCTGTTAACTAGGTCTCAGGAAGAAATTTATAATGAAGATGCATGCAACAAGGCACACACTCAGTCCCTTTGCAGATACTGTATTAGAATAAATTATATTTCGATCTTTCTAGATGCTGCCTCATTGGGAAAAGGGCATACCAAAAAACCAATACTCAATCACATTAAGTGATAATTTTTTATGCACAGGCATGTGCAAATTCACTCTTGCCTAATTAAATAAAGGCAGTGGCCCCAGGTTTCATGTCCTGACATGCCATTATTTCTTAAAGCAGAATAATTAGCAGTGCTGCATATGCATGAGGAAGACACCATTCTGTGACACTGTGTCTGGTCAGATCAAGGAGATTGAGCCTTTTTCCTTAACTGCATTGTCACAGTTCACAGACCAGATTTACTGGGCTGAAGATAACAATAGACAAAGGGAAATTGAATTAAAATAGGCAAATAGGGGAAAAATTAGGATTTACCAAAAATTGCTTTTCAATATGAACACCATGAACTTTAAATAAAACCAAATATAGTCCTGAATGGTAGGCAGACTCCTCTTTGATGCACCGCATCGGAAGGCACTAGAAGATACCTTAGATTTCTAAAGTCTGACTATACTCTCCAACTCTAGGATTCTATGATCTAAGCCATCTATTCAATAACTGCCTGGATTTCTTCACCTATAACCAGGGCTCTGGTTGAACACCAGTGGCTTCAATGTGCAAAATACCACGCACACGTGTTTATATTTACTATTTAATTATAACTTTGGAAAGTAGAGATTTAATTGTCAACAAACTAAGAGATTCGATTACCTATCCACGGTCATATGTTTGTAAACGACAGAGCTGTCATTGAAACGCATCTGTCTTCACAACACACGTTCATAGGCCTCACCACAACATCTAAACCAGCAGACACTTCCCCACTGACTATGGACTCTGGCTTCAAAAACAATATCCAAACTCCACCAGGTTAAAAGAGAGAGGACAAGCATCAAACAATACAAATTATCTTATTTCGAGTGGTCTTTCATGAAGCAATGCATTGCGTTTGACAGCTGGTGTGTAGTGTGACGAGAACCTACAGGCAGTTTGGAGGGGTGGGAAAAAACATGGCCTTTGAGTTGGCGGCCATCACTTCTCTTAGTAGCCAGATTTGAGCACAGAGGGTTTTTCACCCCCTTGTTGGGATACTCGGGATGTCATTTTGCATGTTTATGAATGCTGATGCCTTAAACAGTTTGTATCAACAGTGATGGATTTCCATTGACTAAATTTTGCCGGAGCCAATTCCATTGAGCCAGTTGGAACCAAATTGGTTCCTTAATTGATTTTCTTTGCAGGGCAGTTAAAATGTTTCCATTTTATTTCTATTTTAATGAAATTATTTTTTCAGTATCAATCCTTTTCTTTTCTATTTCATAACAAAGATTAGATTCATCCTTCAGAAACTGTTTTAGGCCCTAGAGATACAGCTGTAAGCAACATAAAATTCCTTTCTCCTGGAGGCCTTCAAAATTTCTTAGCAAGCCTACTGCAATTAAATTGAGTGAATGAAATTGCTATCTCTGTAGATTGGAAAGGGATGCATATTGGCAATTTTAATATGATTCAACCTATTAAAAAATCATAAATAATATAATGTGGTTAAGCTCATATTTCCCTCAAGATATAAACTTTTATTAGATATCATTTGATTATAAAAGGCATAGGTGTACATAAAAGAAATCCAAAGAGTACAAAGGGACATACAGCAATGGAAATCAATTAGGATAACATCGAAGAAAGAGCTGGGCTGAATGTTGATGACAGGCATTTCCAGACAGTGGCATGGCAGATATTTTATTTTCTTGTTTTACACTTTACATTTGTATCCATATTTATATAATATCTCTAGAGAATACTAGCATAATCTGAAGAAAATATATTTTAAAGCTAGAAAGCCATTGACTCCTCACAAAAATAGCCATCAATGGTGTTTCCTACTTCTGCTAAGCTCAAAAAGGTGAGTGAATTTGCATGCATACAGACAAAGCACTAAACATGGAACTCCTTTCCTCCCATTGCTCTCTGGTACTTACATTGACAATCCATGTATTCATTATAGCTATTCTACCTGCTGATCTTGTCCATAAAGAAAGACTTCAATTACATTATGGACCTTGCCATGCTAACAGGTTTGTTTCTATAACAAAAGGACAACTGCAGGGAATTAACTAGGCTTACCAATCATCCAAAAAATTTTAAATACTATCTAGACTTCATCTTTACTATTTGATATGTCTAACTTTAAAAGTAAGCTGGAAAAGAATAGAAAGCAACATAAATAAATATTTTGTTACATTATCATAGAAAAATGCTTTTTTTATTTTAAAGTTTTCACCTAATATTCTTCCAGTATTTAAAAAATACAAGACACTACAAGTCAAGAAAACAATTTATAAGGGAAAGTAAATTTTTATTTATTTTGAAAATTTTTTTCCAGTTTTATTGAGATATAATTGACATATAACATTGTATAAGTTTAAGGTGTTCAACATAATGATATGTATATATTGCAAAACGATCACCACAATAAGCTTAGTTAATATCCATCACCTCAAATAGTGACAATTTTTTTATTGTGATGAGAACTTTTAAGATCTTTCAGACATACAATAGCTTTGTTAACTATAGTCACCATGCTGTACATTACATCCTCAGACCTTACTCATCTTTGAAAAAAATTAAAGATGGATTACAGCTTGGTATTTTCACCTGAAATCTAGCATTATCAATATTTGTACTTCTGCCATAAGATATAAATTCTGTAAGCAGGGGCAAAACACTACAGATTTTTTTATTTCTAGAGGAAAAAAAAGATACATGAAATCCATAATAATCATAAGGGAGGTTGTTCTGGAATTCATTTTTTTCTACAACTACTGAGCATCTGTTATGTTCAGAGCACTGCACTTGGCACTGAGCATAAAACAGAGGGAAACAGACATCGTTCCTGTCCAAGATAGAGGCAAGTGTAAATTCACCTTCTGATAATTAAAAAACTGATAAGGAAAATGTCTGAGAAGTGTTAACATCAAGGCCATCTAAAGGTTGGCTGAAAAGATAATCGTTATTGAAAGATAAATAAGTCTAGCAATAAAGGACCAAAGCAAATAGCCTTCTCATTCCATTGACAACACTTTGTGTTGGACACAGCATATTGGCGTTTTTCTTTGGGTCAAGTGTTCTGTCACTTTCAACTAAAGGACTCCTCGCTGATATAAGGGAGTATGGCTGTGGAGGTCACAGAAGGGTCATTTCTTAAAGCCTTCATTGTGCCATATACTAGGCTAATGGCTTCTACACATGATCTCATCTAATCCTCACCCCAAACCAATGAGGAGGGATGACTCTCGTTGGCATTTACCGATGCGGGTAGTGAAGGGAAGAGGGGGAGAGAAAAATTTACTCCCGGATAAGAGGTGAAGCAGCAAGCTCCTTAGCCGCCTCTGACCTTCATGGTTACCATTTGTCACTCTCAAACCACGTTCCAAGAACTGGGTTAGGCACTTAAACTTGTGAAGGACTTCTCATAAAGAAACTTCTTTCTGACCCTTGTCAATCCATCCTTCCATTTCCTCACATTATCTCCATGCTAATCATTTACATACTGACTTTTCCATTTTTCCAGTGTGACACACCGTAAGCCGCTCCTCGCCTCCACCAACAAACACACTTAATTCTTCAAAAAACCCCTTCCTGTGGCACCATAAAAACTTTTTGCTCTTTAAGACTTTTATAAAAAAAAAACAAAAAATGTCAATAATGATGTCAAGAGATTAAAAACATTAATACTTTGACCTAGGATTTTCTATTCTAGGAATCTTTCTAAAGAAACCATTATAGATGTAGCAAAGTTTTAGATGCAAATATTTTTTACTATAGTTTTATATATAATGCAAATAAGGTTAAATAAATCATGGTACAGCTATAGAATAGTATATAATAATTAAAAGTATTCTGAAAAGTTTTCAACAACACAGCAAAATGCTTTGAAAATCTTATGCCAAAAAAATAAAAAAGGAATGAGAATACAATGTAGAATATATACCATACTATGGATCCACTCTTGAATAAAAATTACACATACAAAGTAAGTGGAGGAGGGAGAGACTGGAAACAAATTCCTCAAAACAACTCCAGAATGCAATCTCTGTCGTTTGGGAATATGGATGATTTTAGTTTTATTATTTGTTTTTACATTTAATTTTTTTTTAAAGAATAAATATATATTTTTTAAGAATAAATATATTAGCTTTAGAAAAAGAGAAAAAGTAAAGTCAGCCCTGTCCTACACATGCATAAACATGCTCTCCTTTCCTTCAAAGCTTTTGGCCTGGAACCCTGGATGGCCACATTTCCGGTGGTCATTAGCTTCCATCTAATCTTTCCTGAACTTCCTCTGTGTTAATTTCATCTCTTCTAACAAGTCACCACCCTTCCCACTTTAGCAAAAACTGGGCTATATTCCAGGAATAGTTTCTCTTTTCCTTTTCCCTAATACATTTCCTTACTATCTTTCAAATACTTACTGAATTCTTTCTTCTCCTGAAAGCATTTTTGACTGAAAATAAGGCCTTCTTTTGACCCTAAAATATAATTACCTTAGTCATATACACATGATCTAAAATCAGCATGCTTAAATTTGCTTCTTTCTGTGATACATTTTCCTACAGTCAAGCTTTTGGGCTTAGAGTGTGAATATACCAACAACATGAAGTATGTCTGTGGGAATTGTTCTGCCCTGCCTTCTAACACAGAACCACATGCATTTTGCTATTTAATGATTTTTTTCTCATGATAAAAATGCTCCATCTAGCAATCTAGCGATAGGACTTTGCCCAGTATCTCTGCTATGCAGAGACAAATGAAAATAAACCACCACAACAAAAAGGATTTCTGACTCAAAAGTTTTAATTTTTCAGTTGTCTTATGTGCTCCCCAAAACAACCCAGCACATGAAAGCGAGTACAAAACTCCCCACTTCTCTCAGGACAAGTACAATGGAGACCTGCTTCTGTCTGAATAGCAAACTCAGATATAAGATGTACAGGTCCCAGAAAGTAAACACCAAGCAAGCAAACAAAAAAACTGTATCCTTCACTCTTTTATTGGCTTTTTATCTACAACCGTAAAACGTCAAGCATTAAATTGTCACAATTAACCCAAGATATAAAAGCTAAGCATCAGGCTCATTTGAATAAATGGCAAGGACAAGGACAGTACCTTAAAGCTTAATCCTTAGTGCCACGGTTGACGGTACCATTCAAGGCTAACAATTGTTCCTCAAACACACGCTCAGTGCCTTTGAGCCTCACGTCCTCTCTGTTCACACATCCGTGTATCTTTCCAAATGCCACCCTCCGTCAGACTTCTGCAGGAGCCTTCCTAGAGCCCTCCTGGCAAGGTTAGTGCCTCCTCTACCCCCATAACCTCGGCAGCCAGTGGCTGGTTACACAGGTGGTGAGGAATGTTGTTAAATAGCTGTGGAGGGAAACCTATTAACCCTCCTTGGCTCACAATCCACTGGTAATGAATGTCCTTGTGAGCTACCTTACTAGCATTACAATGGCTTACTAAATTTAAAAAGCAAGACCATACCTTCAAAAAGGAGGCAATCTCCGGGATTTTATGCCAATTTCTGACCAATTGTTCGGATCATAACTGTAATGAGGGAAATAGTAACACGACTTTTTTTTTTCCCTATGGCACATCAATTTGATGGAATTTTAATGGCTCTTAAAATGATTTTAAGAACTCTCAATGACTTGAAAAACATTTTTTTGATATGATATCATACTAAGTGAAAATAACAAGTTGCAAAATATATACTATGTGACCTAAAAATTTTCATTAGACACACTCAGAAGAAAATAAACCAAATATTAAGATTTATTATCTCCAGGTGATCTGACTTTTATAGCCAACTGTCAAGAGTTAGAGTTCAGACTTTACCAGTTATTACTGGGTACATCTTATCTTCTTTAGGCTTCTATCTCCTCATCTATAAAGTAGAGATGTAATGAAATCTACTGCATAGTTCAAGTATCATGGCATTGTGGGTCAATAATTATATTTTCTAGGCTTTTGAATTGTCTGTAAAGAGATCATACTTCCCAATGTAAAAACATTATTTTTCACAAGTTTATTATGTGTGTATTCTCTTACTTTCTAAATAATTTAAAACAAGTGTATTTCATATCACAGGCAAAAATTATACCTTTTAGACCCCACCTTACACCACTCACAACAATTAACTTGAAATGGATTAAAGACTTAAACAGAAGACCTGAAACTATAACACTCCTAGAAGAAAACATAGGGAAAAACTCCTTGACACTGGCCTTGGCAATGATTCTTTGGACATAACAACAAAGCACAGGCGACAAAAGCAAAAATAAACAAGTGAGACTATATCAAACTACAAAGGCTCTGCACAGCAAAGGAAATAATCAACAAAATGAAAAGGCAACCTACCGAATGGGAGAAATTATTTGCAAATGATAGATCTGATAAGGGTTCATATCCAAAATGTACAAGGAACTCATAAAACTTAATAGCAAAAATACAAAT
Organism: Rhinolophus ferrumequinum; assembly: GCF_004115265.2. Taxonomy (NCBI): domain Eukaryota; kingdom Metazoa; phylum Chordata; class Mammalia; order Chiroptera; family Rhinolophidae; genus Rhinolophus; species Rhinolophus ferrumequinum. The sequence goes on along the minus strand of NC_046286.1, from coordinate 84,047,333 downwards.
TATCCAATTAAAAAAAGGGCTAAGAATCTAGATAGGTGTTTTTTCAAAGAAGACATATGAATGTCCAAAAAACACATGAAAAGGTGTTCACCATCACCAGTCATCAGGAAAATGCAAATCAGAACTACAACGAGCTATCACCTCACATCTGTTTGGATGGCTATCATTAAAACACAAGAGATAAGTTTTGGCAAGGATATGGAGAAAAGGGAACCCTTGTACACTGTTGGTGGGAATGTAAATTGGTGCAGCCATTATGGGAAACACTATAGAGATTTCTCAAAAAACTAAATATAGCAATACCATTGTGGGGATATACACAAAAGAAACAAAATCAGTATCTCAAAGAGATATCTGCATCCCCATGTTCACTGCACTATTCTTCACAATAGCCAAGACATGGAAACAACCATGTCTTGTTAAGTGTCCATCAAAAGATGGATGGATAAAGAAAATGTGATGTCTCTCCTTCTAGATAGACAGACAGATAGATAGACACACAATGGAATAGTATTTAGCCATAAAAAAACAAGGAAATCCTGCCATTTACAACTACATGGATGAACCTAGAGACCATTATGCTAAATGAAATAAGCCAGAGGCAGAAAGACAAATACTGCATGACCTTACTTACATGTGGAATCCAAAAAAAGTCAAACTCATAGAAAGAGAGCGTAGAATAATTGCCAGAGGTTGCCAGAGGCTGGAGGGTCGGGGAATAGGCAGATATTGGTCTAAGGGTCCAAATTTTCATGTATAAGATCAGTAAGTTCTGGGATGTAACGTACAGCATGGTGACTATAGTTAACAATACGATATTGGATACTTGAAATTTGCTAAGAGAGTGGATCTTAAGTGGTCTCACAACACACACACATACACACAAAATTGTAACTGTGAGGTGATGGATGTATTAACTTGATTGTGGTCATCATTTCACAATGTATACTTATATCAAATCATCACATTGTAAACCTTAAATATGCACAATTTTATTTGGCAATTATACCTCAGTAAAGCTGGGGGGAAATAACACCTTTTTATAATTTGAAGTTAGAGTCTCTGTCCCCTGTTAAAAGCTCTGTAGTTCTTTCAGGCATCGAAAATCACTTTCTGCCATCCATAGATAGCAATCACTCCCCTTAAGCAATTCATTCTGGTAACAAGCGTCAGATGGAGAACAATGATGTAAAATTTTATTTTCCCATAAACAGCAAGTTTTCCCAACAGTAATGTGCGTATATTTGTGGTGCTTCAATGACTGAATATCCCAATAGATTCTGCACTCCAAGCACTTTTTAAAAATAGGCCTTGGGTAAAAACCAAAAAGGTTGGTTTGGTTCCTTATTCGTTGTCTGCTTTAAACATAGTATAGACTCTATATTTCTCTCTGCCAGCCTGAAGAGTCAGCTAAATAAGATCTACGTTAATCCGCTACTCAGTAGCCTCAGGTCTGGCACGCTCTGATGTGAAGACAAGACTGTTCCTCAGGATAAATTGAATTTTAAAGGTTGGGTTTGTGATGGGGCATTACAGTTACCCTTCAGCCTGTTTTAAACGACCTTCGAACCCAGTCCACTGAAGGCAGTGCATTTGTAACAGCATATTAACCACAGGCTGCTCTATTCCACTCAAGGTGATATCAACTCTAGTGCACAACTCTATGACCTTCCTCTGTGAAACAGACTGGGAGAAAAACAAATATGCCCGTTTTGGGGCTTTTTTTATGCGCTGAAGAGAAAAAAAAAAAAAACAGTAGCGGACTGTTCTCTTAGCAGAATAATTAAAGACCAAAAAACTCAGGCAGTAAAAAGCTGCCTGACAACAATCCAGTCCAGGGCGTGAAAATGGGACAGCAAAGGACTCAGAGCATTGTAAACCAGGAGGCTAATCTAGACCCTCCTTCTCACGGGTGTTAACATAAGTCGGCCTGACCTTATTATTCTCCACATTCATATTCAATCGAGACCACAAAGAGCAAATGCAGTGCAGCCATTTTGCAACAGGCTTGTCTGTAAATGTCCTAAATCCAGAGACTTGGTGAGTTTGCAAAAGAACATGTATGGGTGCTCACAAGATCAGTGAAATCAAGCAAAGATCCTGAAGTGTGATAAATATATTCACATGAGAGAAAGGGAAATTTGTCAATAAATTTATCAAATATTCAAGTATTTAAAACACTATCATTGTTAGTCTGCTACAATTATTATTTTTATTGGTAAAATCCCACTCCATAGACTCTTCTAGCTAAAGAAAGGTATCTCCCCCCGAAACCTCAACATACACACTCTTTTTCTATCCTAATATCTATAGGAGAGATCCCTAAACTGCAGAAAACAGAATTGACTCCATCACCTAAATTCTCTTTCAGCTGCACAGATGCCTTGTTACCCGGGTGACTTGACACACTATTCACATCATGGTATTTTTCCCAATGTGTCCGGAGGAAACGAGGCACTCTCCGTTCCAGCCTGGCGAGGCGTGAACATGCTGAGCAGGATCAAAATGACCAGGAACCCTGCTGCTGAAGACAGGGTCAAATCAACGTTCGTGCTCAAGTTTATGGGCACTTACTCATGGCCACTCATAGCCACACTAGGTGGCTGTCGTCTCTCCCTGGGGACACAGAGGGACCCGATATCCCTATGCAGGCTGGACTCCACCCAGTCATCCCTGGGAAGCCAGAGCCATCCTTGCTGGGGTGCCAACGCAGCTGGGCCTGCCCAACTGAAAGCCCAGGTTGTCGGAGCAGGGAGCCCCTCGCTCTGGTTTTAAGTGTGATGGCCATAATGGAATTCCACAGTGTCATGAAGGCAAAGGGGTCTGTTAGAAGAACTCTGGTCCAACTTGGAGATCTGTGGTTTTGTTTTGGCCAACACATAGAGAATATAACCCTGGGCATGTTACTTAGCTCTCTCTGGAGAGTACTTTCTATTCACAAGACACTAGGAAGGTTCTGCCCTTCCTAATCTTTCTCAAAAGGATGGGAAGAATAAACTGAGTAGAGATATGAAAGAGTTTTGAAAGCAAACACTTCCTAGAAATATAAGGGAGCTGTAGTGAGGAAGGCAGCAGAGTCTAAGGAAATGAGCCTTCTTCTCTTGTCCTGGCTCAGACACGTGTTCTCCAGAAGTCTCAGCTGTCTTATCTGCAAGACAGGGATATCTCTATCACCTCTCCAAATGCTAATAGCCTCTACTTCTTTGAAATGTGTGGCTAGCCGTCTTAGCAGCCTTCTTAGTAACTGGATTCCAACTTGGTTTTATAAGCTGGCAACGTGGTCTCCCCCAAGTGGAAGACCCAGATTGGTCTAAGACTTTCCTCATAATCCTGTCTCCTTTTCCTGTCTCCCTTGTGGCTGTGGAAAAACTTTTGCTTTCCTGATAAAAAGGACCAGATCTGTTTAAGTGGCACTGCCCTTTTGCCTTTTGTCTGTTTGCCTTCTCTCTTGGATGGAAATGTGATAACTGGAGCCAAAACAGCCATTTTGTTGTATGAAGAGTCAAATATAATGGAAGGCCAACAGAATCCTGGACATAACCACTACTGACAGCCTAGCTCCAAGCTGCCTACTAATGAGAAAATTAAGCCCCATCTTCTTTAAAGCACTGTTAGTTAGGCTTCCATTACTTATAGCTGAATGCAGTCATAACTTACATACTCTGTTAAAGCCTATTTCTAGAGAAGAGCCAAATTCAAGTAATGACGTATGTGCCTAATTTCCCAAAGGCGAAAGGTGAAATGAAGAAATAGGGATAACAATAGTTTTTATTCTAATACATCTAAATGATAGGTATTCAGCAAATATGCATTAAAGGCATAGAATATATTCATTAAAAACAATTTTCAAATCAGACCTGTATTTGAACCTCTGTCTATCACAGATTAGCTGTGTGACTTTAAGCAAACGATTTTATCACTCCAGCCTCAGTTTTCTTATCATTAAAATATAGATTATATTATTACCCATTGTAAAATTTAATAAAATAAAGCATAAAGTCAGTAGTAAAATACCTGGCATAGACCAATGCTCCATAATTGGCACCTTTCAATACTGTGGGGCAGGCACATTACAGCAGGGGCCGTGGGCATAAGGATTATGGAATTTAGAGTCTGGGTGAGGGAGCACACAAGTGAATCAGTTATTTGTGGCAGTGGGACAGACCACACTGTGCACCTGTGTGCCCAGGGTGTGCAAGAGAATGCCAAAGCCCCACCCCAAGAGCCTATACCTTATAGATGCCACAGATGTCTCAGCTCTCTTTTACTATTTCACAAACGTTACCAAACACTCAGTGTAGAATTTCCTTATCCTTATCCTGCACAAGAAACAAAAAGGACAACAATATGGCCAAATGGCAGCCAAACAAGAAGAAAAGGGTCCCACCAATAAATCTTCATGTTTGTGATGGCTGCCACATTCACCTGGGCTTTCCTCTCTCCCTGGCGCCCTGAGGGTCACATAGGTTCCTTTAGGGAGCAAGTATCCGTGAGGATGCTTTCAGCTGCAAGTGAAAGGAAATCCAACTCCTTAAGTGGCTTAAACAAGGAGGCAGGCTGGCTCCAGGTTTAGGTAATTCAGTGCTCCCATGACACAGCCAAGAATTCAGGTTCTTTCCATCTTTTTGCTGATCCATCCTTTCTATGTCAGCTTTATCCCCTGGCTGTCTCCCTGCAAACTTCAAAACAGCTATAGCCCCGCCCCTCCAACCATCATTTGAATGTGTTAAGTTTCAGAGGAAGAACTTCACCAGCACAAGACTGAGAGAGGGTCCCTCTCACACTCCATTCTGATACATCTGAGGGAGGGCAAGCCCAATGCCAGACTGTCGTGTCTACAATGGGGCAGCCTCCCCTGAAGCACAGGGCTGATAATAAAGTTAGAGCCCGATACCCAATCCTGTTCTGTTGGGGTTAGGGAGTGGCTGGATATTGAGTAGGCAACCAAGGTTTCAGTTCCAGAGGAAAATGATAGACGGCCCAGATAATTCACAAATAGCCATCAATTACCTCCTAAACTAAGAAAATCTCTGCACTTTCTCTGTGTAAAGACACAGCCAAAGCCTTACCTTTAGGTCGGTATGTGTTGCAGGACTACTGGGAATTTGATGTCCTCCGCCCACCCCCATACTCCATCAACAGCCACCTTCATTGTGGACTGTCACAAAGAGGCCAGCTAAAGAAGTCTCTTGAGTCCAAGTAAAAATGGAAGCGGAACGCTGATAAGAGCAGCATCTGATTTCAGTTCCCTTATTTCAGATGCCAGAATTTATTTTAAAGAACATTTAGAACTGCCACCATTAAGTTTTCCAGATCTTGCCTGTCCAGACTGATTTATTTCTAATTCCCAAGGACCAATTCAGGCCCCTTTGTAGTCCTAGGAATCGGAAATAACTACTTAAATCCAGATTCTTATCTGCTGCTTTGTTGTCAGAACCTTGTTTTCCTATCTAAAATCACACTTGGAAACTCATCACTGAAGGTAAAAAAACAAAACAAAACAAAAAACCCTTAATCATGCTTCAAACAGTCAAAACACCATGAGCTATTTTATCAGTGATATTTCACTTATGATTTGTTGCACATTTTGCAAAGTACCAGTCTTTTTTGATATCCTATGTAATCTTCACAAGACCCCCTGAGGAGTACATTGGAGGGCTATTGCAGGGCAATCTCCATAGCTAGAGGAATGGTATAAGTATAATTAGTGACCTAGGCAACAATTCCACAGGCCTGTGCTAACAGGATAGCCGAGAGCTACCTCCCTCCAAAGCACAACAGCTTGATTGCTGTGCGGTCCTAAAGGCTCCATACTCCAAGGTAATGCCCAGACAGGAGAGTACCTCCTGTCCTTAGGTAAGAGGAAGACCTGGAGACTCATAAGAAAGAATGATTTGACCTTCTGGCATCTAAATGGGGAGGAAAGTATAGCCTAGACACCTGAGACCCTTTCAGAGGGTCCATGTGGGCAAAACTATTTTCATTCCCAATCTCTCAGGAATATACAACGGAGTTTATAAAAAAAGAATATCCACAATTATTTCAAACGGTGATTAAAATTCCTCTCCGATTTTAAACCACTTATCTATAGAGGCTGGATTTTCTTTATCTACTTCAATCAAAGCAGATTGTAACAGATTGAATAGAGACGCAGCCTGAGAATCTAGCTGTTTTCTATTAAACCAGGTAATAAAGAGATTTGCAAAACATGTAAGATTCTTCTAAGTTTTTATTTTCAAAGTAGTTACTTTTCATAGAAAATGATTTATATTAACATGTAATAGGCTCATTATTTTAATGAATTAATAAATATTTTTAAATTTCTATTTTAATGTCTAATATGGTAACTATAATCCAAAAATAGTTTTAAAGCTCTTGGGGTCCTGAATAATTTTTAAAAGTGTAAAAAGTCTTGAGACTACAAAGCCTCAAAACTGCTGCATTAATGTGACCGATGAACAGATAAGGACAATGTGTGACTAAAGGGGTCAGGTACCCAATTCCAAAGTGTGTGTGTGGGGGGTTCCCCACCACCAAAAACAATTCTCCCACACCAGCTCAATAGCCTATGATTCAACTCCAAACACTATCTACCCAGCGATAGCATCCGATTCCACAGGTGAAGGGCTCAGGCCCAGAGGACTGTCCCCCCACCCGTACTTGAGACCCAGGTTATCACCTGTACCTCTGACCTCCTGGCCTCAGAGAGGAGGTCCCAACGACCTCCTCCTTTGGTTCTATCAATTTGCTAGAGCAGCTTACAGAACTCAGGGACACATTTTACTTAACCAGATTCCTAGTTTATTATAAAAGGAGGTAACTCAGGAACAGCCCGATGGAATAGATGAGTCCAGCAAGACAGGTGGGAAGGGGGTACAGAGCTTCCCCCTGAAGGGCGTGCCCTCTGCGGGAACGCCATTCTCCCAGCACTGCATATGTTTACCAACCCGGAAGCTCTCCGAACCCCGTCCTTTGGGATTTTATGGAGGTTTCATGACACAGGTATAATTGGTTACATCACTGGCTACAATCTCCACCCCCTCTCCCCTCCTGGAGGTCAGGGAGTGGGATTGAAAGTTACAACCCTCTAATCATGGGGTTGGCTCCTGACAACCAGCCCCTATCCAATAGGCTTTCCAATGTCACCTAATTAACACAACAAAAGACAACTTTATTGCTCTCATCACTTAACAAAATTCCAAGAGTTTCAGGGACTCTGTGCCAGCAATGCAGAGGAAGGCCAAATACAGTATATATTTCTTATCATGAACCACAATATCACAATGCTATATACACAACAACATGGCTGAGCCTTGAGGGTATTATGCTACATGGAAGGCGTCAGACAGAAAAAGACGAATACTGTGTGATCTTACTTACGTGTGGAATTGAAAAACAAGCCGGGCACACAGAAACCGAGAGCAGATGAGTGGTTGCCACAGATCGGGGAGAGGGGAGATGGGTGAAGGAGGTCAAAGGGTACAAACTTCCAATTGTATTCCTTAAATTTACACAATGTGATGTCACTTACCTCAATAAACCTCTCTCAGATGCTAAAAAGCTATAGAGGATGGAGGAGGTAAAACAGAGGCTCTTCTCCTGGAGCAGGCACGCTGAGCCCTGCAGGGGAGGCCCAGTCTGCCTCTGTGGCCTGCAATCGGGTCCCTCTAGATCTATTTCCTCTGCATCTACTGGGCCGTCAATGATCACACTGGGGAAACAAAGGCACCTCACCAGTGTCCATCTCCATTTATAGAAGCTGACAAGCAAAATGAGTGGCTCAGGGTCCCACTGGGGGACCCTGAGAACCAGGACTCGGATCCGGGACTTAGTGTGTGTATTTCAATGATCTGCTTACCTCCCCCCAGAAAGTGGAAGCCTCTTGGAGGGGAGAGTTTTTGTCTTGTTCCCCACTGTGTTCCCAGCACACAGAACATTGCTTGCTTGACTCTGACTCCAAACCCAGGACACCCATCCCCACCTGCCACTGTCTCCTTCACGAGAGCCCAGATCCCCTTCCAGATGTCTCCTGTAGAGATGTTGACATTAAAGATAATCGTCGCGAACAAATATTGATAAAGGCGTCACTGTACTACGTGCTTGGGCACACACACCTTAAACTAACAACTGTTTTTCTTTCATAATCAAATATCCAATTGACTTTAAATTACATCTATATTTTCACTATCTCTGGAACACATGAGTATCTCTCTCTGGAGTTAAAATCCTATGTGGTAATACAGCCGTCCTCCCATGGCTCAATCCTGGGAGGCCTCTATGTCCAGCCCCCTCCCTCTGTCCTTCCCTGCAACAACCCATAGCTGGACACAGCTTCCCACTTTCTTCTCTAATAACAGTTTCTGAAATAAGCATACAAAACCCCCTTTTGTCTTTGAAGGATTTCTCTCCCAGCTGGTAAATATAAAATAAACAAATAAACAAATAAATAAAATAAAATAAAAATGGGGCTTACAAAATAAAGCAAGTAAATGGGGGAGGTTACAGTTTCGTGGGAAACAATTTTGAAATAACAGCCGTTCTCTCTGGACTTCATTAGATTACAAATTAGGCCAGGTTTGCTTCTACTCAGAATATGATCTATTCTAGAAGCATTTCTTTAGTTTAGAACATGATCTATTCTAGATGAGCCCTACACAAAATCTTCTCTTGGTTACTCCGCAGGTTTCCTCATCTTAATAACCTTCCCTAAAGAAACCACCTTAGCTGCGACTTGGCCTCTTCCCTCAGTCAAGGCAGCAGAAGCTCAGAAAGGATAGGGTGAGTTATTTAATTACATAATTACTCAGGCTTCCCCACTGGGTAGTCACACCAACTCCAGACTAGCGTCTCTTTTATCTTAAGGTCTCCTTCTGCCTTACAGAGAGGAAAAGGCCATTAGGCCATTTCCTGGCAGAGAGTCATGTAATATACACACTACTCTCAATAGCTCTAATTCATGGCTCTTCCCTAAGTCTGAAGAGAGGCCACATGTCCCACTTTGAAAAGCTCTGGCTCCTTGGAAATTGCTTTTAAAGTTACTTCATTACAAGGTCATATTACTCATATTCCTACATTAGTAAATTACACACATGTATGAGCAGTGGCTAAATACAGCAGATTTCTCAAGAACTCTTTTCAATAATGGTGCTTCAGCAAATAATTTACTGCATGAAATGGAGGTTTATATAGCTCAGCTTTTTACATAAATTACAAATAAGAAGAAATAAACTTCTGTGTTAAATCTATAACGGGATAGGTAATATTCTGTAATGTTAAGAATGGAGTCTAACTGTCCTGCCTCTATCTGGGTTGGTGTGAGGGTCTCTCCAAGCCTCAGTATCTCCCCTGCCTCACAGAAGTGCTGTCGGGACTGACACCAGCATGTATAGCATCTGAGAGAGTCTCTGGCACTTAATAGAGGTTTAAAAAAATGTCAATTTATGTTCTAACGTGCCCCAAATTTAGTTGGGAAAATGTGAATCGTAAGGCCATTCAGCATGCTAAGAAGCATCATATTAACAGAGTTCTGGATTACAGACTAGGTAGAGGGAGATCTCCTGTGTCAGATTTATTGGCTTTAAATTGAAAACAATACACCAGGTATTGTGTAGTTACACAATGCTACTGATTGATAAACAGTTCAACTATACATAAATATGCAGTAAAATAAAACTACAATAATCGTATGAAATATTTAATACACAAAGATGTCCAAAGCAACTAAATATGATGCTTTGGACCGTGCCTTCCCCAGTAGAAAAGTCCTAGAGGGTTGAAAAAAGAGATACGAATACCTCACGGAGCCATTTACATGACTGAATTGATGAGCTCAGGTCCCTACCCATCTCTTGGAATCCATTTTTGTAACCCATCAATATAAAATATCTCAGAGGCATACTTTGAAATGGAAGGAAATTTGGACCTAAATGCCTGGAAGGCACCATTTAATCATAAAACCTCGCATAGAATAATCTGCACAGCAAAAATTCTACCTTCATCCCATTCAAAAGGAATGAAGAAGCCCAAAAAACGAAATTCATGATTGGGTTGTTATACTTTTTCAAAATGGAGTTATATTTCCTCCTAACACTTCCCTTTAGAGTGCTATAAAATAAAGACATCAACGACTTGTCATAAAAGAAAGATAAGTGGTCACGGCTGGTTTCTGGCCATTAATATCGTGCTCACATCACAGAATATCACTCAAGCGCAATATCCCCTACATCCTAGCGTGGGTAGGTTGTGCACTTCTTTAACTGACTGCATCATTTAAAAGTGCTTTTAGGTCAGGGGCTATTAACAAGGAGAGCTTTATAATTGAGAACTAATTGTAGGTCTTCCTTATCAAAGGGAATAGAACATGAAAACCATTAGGACTGGCTTACAGGCTGGCAGATAACACACAGAAGCAGCTGTTTGTAAGTTAGGAAATATTAGAGTATTGTCACTTATACTCTGTTAAAAGGTGAAAGGAATACTCTTTGTCTTCCACAGCAGTAAAGAGAGGAAAAAAGAGAAACTAGATCTTCAGGTCACCTTGCTTTCTACCATGGATTTTAGCATCACCACTGCCAAAGGCTACTCCACCTTCTCCTTGCAATCTGGTTTTTGTGGCCAACACGGAAATGTCATTGTGCTTGCTCTTTAGGGTAAGCCTGATCTCAGGAAGCTGGAACAGTTCAGGTGACTCCAGGACAAGCCCTGCTCACTTAAATGGTTCCCATTGATTCCCAGCAAGGTTATCAATGTCACCCTTCATATTTCCTTTCATGGCTCGCTGAGATACACAATTCTCTGCACTGATAATGAGCCAGGCTTAGACCAACCAAAGTGTCTTAAACCTCCTTTTCTCTCTCTCTCACTTTTTTTTTTTCTGGTGCAGAACCAGCAAAAAGATCAATAGAGCCAAAACTTATATTTGTGTGCCTCTGCACAGAGAAGTCAGCTACAGTAGGGAGGAAAGGCAGAAATCAGCAAGAGAGGAGACCTCAAGATGAATTTAAATCCAGGAGAAGCACAGATGTTTGCAATTCACCTGAAATAATGCGGATGCCTCATCAGAAGCACATGTCCTGCACATCCGCTGACACCATCCATTCAGTTAGCGCAAGCTGAAGACAGGACCTGGGCATTCTACACGGGCACTCTTTGCTTCCCTCTCTTGACAGTGGGAGGTAGCAAGGGGAGCCCAACACTTCTCTGTGACACAAGAAAGGCAGAAATAACAGTGATGAGATCGAAAATGCCTGCGAAAACTGCTATTGAGGTATTTGTTGTCATCCATTTTATATTTTATTTTATTTATTTTATTTTATTTTATTTTATTTATTTTATTTTATTTTATTTTATTTTATTTTATTTTATGGGAGAGCGTGAACGCAGTGCCCCACTACCACAAATTATGCAGTCGAGTTTCCCACATTTGGGGAAATCACAGGGGTCAGCACACCTGGAGTGCAATGGGTGAGCCTCGCCCTGGGAAAACCACCTTCGTGATCATGGTGTCTCCCCTGCCAGGTAAGTATATGTTGTCATCCATTTTAAATCATATATCCTTCCTATTTGATATACGGTAAGCATGCTGATCTCTTCAATTAAAAAACAAACAGGGCAGCTGGGTGGCTCAGGTGGTTGGAGCACTGGGCTCCTAACACTGAGGTCATCGGTTCGATTCCCACATGGGCCAATGAGCTGTGTCCTGCACAAATACACTGAGGCTTGACTTGGAGTTGGGAGGAGGGAGGAGAGGGAAAAACAAACAAACAAAAAATTTGAACATCCTGTAGATGTTGGTCCAGGGTTCAAAGCACAGAACTAAAGCATTAAAATTGATTTAAAAAATCATACAAAAAATGGGAAGCTATTATAGATGGTTCTCTCCAAGCATAAATGCAATCATAAATGCTGATGAGTACTCCCACTCTGCATGAAAGCTCAGTAGGTCCCCAAATCAAGACAAGGAGGACATGTCAGCATCTGGGTTGATAGAAGTATCTGGACCAAGCAAGTAAAATGAAGCAGAGGGTTGGGCAGAGGTTTAGCCAGGGTGGAAACAGGAAGGGTTGGAGGACACATACAAAAACAAATGAGAAGAAGGGCTACTGGAGTCTTTCTGAGAACTATAACTGGCAGAAGAAAAGTAATTAGGTTGAGGTTGGCTCTGAAAAGTCACAGGAAAGGTAAGCAAAATGGCAGTTGGGCCATGGCTGGATAATGGCTGGGATTGTTCCCAAGGTGCATTGAGAAATGCCAACAAAAGATTCACCGCCAATGGCTGCTTTTTAACAAGATACCTCGAGGATTCCCTTGACAGTTTTCTCTCTCTGGACCCATCCTGTTGTAAGTAAGTAACCTGGTCTAAGAGAAAGAGGAAATCCTGGATTGGAGCACGAGGGGTTGGAATTTCTTTGGTTCTTTAGAACGGAAATACTCTAAGTCGAATTCATGTTGGGGGGTGGGGTAGGGCAGCAGCATGAAGATCCAAGGACTCTTCGTGGGAACTCAGTGAGAGCTGCAACCCTGTATATTCAATATCCTTCGGCATAAGCGTCCCAATAACTACCACCAACTGCTCACCCCTGATCTAATACACATGAAGCTAGTCAAGGCTTTGGTGGAGTAGAGAGTGAGGGATTTAAGACTATGCTAGCTCAGGTCAATGGATTGGTGGTTGGGCTTCTGGTTCTACTGTTTGGGATCTACCCTTTCATTCAATGAGATAGTAGAAGTTCTGTTGCAAAAGTCGAGATTCCATTCTGGCTTGGATTCTTCCAAATACTATGTTTTCCAAGGATCTAAAAGATGAGGGCACAGATTCTCTGGGAGGTGTGATGCAGAGTTTGGAGAAGCAGTTTCACCCTACAAACATTTATAAGGCCCTGAACTAGGGGATGCAAAGATGACTAATTTATACGCATGAGGTCCTTGAGGATAGGTCCTCAGAATCCTTAACAACTGTCAACCTGATGGGTAAGTGCCATGACAGAATTATGTAGAGTATAGTGAAGCCACAAAGGAAAGATGGTCCGCTTCTACCAACCGCAGCTCAGTCTTCAAGGATAGGAAGGACGAAGAGGTGAGAAACGATGCATGTTATAAAACACACAGCAGGCAATCTCGATAAAGAGAGCAGCTCACAAAATTCTCCCCTGGTAGTTTTAGTGCCCCATATAAAGGGGAGCATTGGATTGCTAATCAAACACCTCCAGACCTGTTGTTTTAGTCCAAGTTTTAGCAGGCAGAAGGATTTATAAGTCTCTATTTAAACTTATGAGATGGGCCATTAGGGAGAAAGGGCAGTGGCTGGAAAGTGCCTTCAGGAAAACCCTAGAACATGTGGGAGAGGGTATCGTGGGACTGGGGGCTTACTAAACAGAGCTTCAGTCCTGGGAAGGAGCTTGTTTCCTTGATGGCGTATGCCACTGAGGTTCCATTCAGAGCAGGACAGAAACCAACGTCCTTAGTAAGAAAACAGTCTGCGGAATCTGGAGGAGGCAGAATAAAGCTTGACTTGAGTGTGGATGGCTTCTGTGGCTATGAGAACTTTCCAACAGGATGGGGAGCGCTGGGCCAGACCTTGGGTTAAGGGAGTGAGGCCCTGGCCCTGGGCACAAAGTTTAAGGAAGCACCACAAAACTCAGTCATCAAGATAAATAATATTTTAATGCCACATTTTTAAAACCTCAAAATTAATACAGAAATTTCATGATGAACAAAATATTAAAATTTTAAATGAAGACAGGATCTGGCCCTGCACTTGCATGACTCAGCCTCAGTCGCCTCACCCTAGTCCCCGGCCTGGGGGAGTGAACCCCTTGGTCCCAGGCCCAGAGGAGTGATCCCCCAGGTAATCTGACAGGGAAGATGGAGTGGTAAGTCAGAGAGCCTGGCAGCTCAGCCATGACATCCAAAGTGGTAGCGGCCTAAAGTCTCTGGGCATTGGCATTACATGGGGTGAAAAGCAACCTCATTGCAGATTAATATAGATCAATATGAGGGCGCCCAGACCCACAGCCACCAGGATTCGGAGTTTCAAATCCAATGGTGAAGACAGCTGACAGGGCATTCTGGCCCAGATGCCAGCAGAGAGACTGGGCACTCCCAACCGAGGCTCACATGCAGAAGAACACTGAAGGAGTCCATTAGGTGGCGGGGAGGACATTGCCTGGAGATGTGCCAGCAGGTCCAGAATGATTTGGAAGAGGCACTAGCTACAAATAACAGTGGTACCGAAAGGTCCACAGAAGAGTCATAAGCTCTTTTCCTTTTAACAAACAGGGTCAAATAAAATATAAGCTCTTCAACATTTCAGAGAGAAAAATCATATCAGACAGATCTAGATATCATCATAAACAAGCCGTCATGAGGACACCAGGGCATGGATGGGGATAGCCAATGCATCAATTTGCAAGAAGCTAAACATTATAGAAGTTGTGGGCTTCAGCCAGGAGCTCCTGCCAGACAAGGTTGGTGAAAGCCTCACAAAACACAGGAATCAGCCCTGAAAGTTCATAGCAAAAACCACAACAGCCCTGAAAATTCCATAAATGACCAGGTTATTTTGATTATATCACTTTATTTTCAAAACCACCGGAAAAACCACCTTCTCACCGGTGGTGAGAAGGTAAAGAAGAAGGATGTCAGAGAACAGAAAACATCTTGTTATTTACTTCTTGGTCAGGCTTCCAGGTCTTATTTATTTCTTGGTCAGAAAACTAGTGGCTAACATCCAAGGAGTCAGGGGATATGAATGGTTACTTGACTTGGTCAGAGATATTTTACTAAGTCTGTGACTACTATGGAATATCCTAAGCTGCCTTTGGCTTATAAAACAAGGAGGATACAGAAATGGTACCCCCAATCTAAGGGAAAGCCTGAGCTATTGATGACGTCTTTCTTGAATGTAAGGACACTGCAATGGCCCAGTAATTCACAGGTTTTAATCAACCCTGTGAAGAGGTATAAGAGAAGAAAACGGGAAAGAGAAGCAAAGACAATGAGAATGCAGGCTCCTTATAGAGGAAGATAAGGACTTTTAAAACTCACTCCCCAAACCTAAAGCAATATTAATGGCAGGAAAGTGGAAAGATTTTCACAAAACCATATACTAACACATATTAGTTCCCTGGACCTTCCTCCAGCCCTGACACTAAAGCTCGTTGGGACCTCTGCGTGAATTCCTCCACTTGTTGCTAAAGAAGCTCACAGCTTCAACTAGGACAGGGGGCAATTACTCAGTGAGAGAGTCTGGGCCAGCAATAAGCAATGCCTGACCAGTCTTTACTTCCATCTAAAATGTCCTATCATGGGTTTCTCCTGACAGTGTCCAATGCATGACTGAATCTAGTCACTAAAATCATTCACGTAACATCTGGACTTCAGATTGTACAAGCAATCCTCAGAGCAATCCATGATGAAAGAGAAAAAAAGATACTACAACCATATAGGTTCCTCACAGTTTCAACTTTCTTCTTCTTTGAGCTATCATTACTAATAGACAGGACTGATCAAAACAATATCAGTCATTATTTATCAGAGTGTTAATTTATTTATAGCATGAAAAGCAGTCAATCAATGGCAAAAGAAAAAAATAAGGAATACAGCACAGTAAAAACATTTGTAATTTGAATTATTCCTTATAGCCCTTTTCAAAACCTGCAACAACAACAAAATCTGTAAATAATCACTTGTGGTGATTATGTAGCAGAAATGGAAACAATCTGAACACAAAATCAGGGAGAATACAAGTTTATGAGTCTGGTTTCTTTCTCATAGACTAAATATAATCGAAGAAAAATATTTAAAAGAATTAACATATCCACATTCTTTCTCATGAGCAGAGAAATATTTACAGTGACTTGATTTCTTTGAGCAGGTGCTCAAACCGTAAGAAGATGGCATGTTGAACATAATGACTGGAGAGAGTAAGTGCTCTCTGGACTTAAAAGTGCCTGGAAGATGAGCCAAAGGATTAAGGAAGACTATTTCACACAAAGGGGGAAAAAGCCCCCACAGTATATCTCCTCATTATATCCCATCCCAGATAATAAAGTAAAATAGTAAATCAGAGCATTATTGAACTGATGGCTCTTTCTAAATGTAGTCATGGCTTATTCCTGTACCGTAAAAGAGGCTTTAAAAGGGTCCCAACTATTGCAAATCATGGTCAAACTGAAACTCCTCATATGGATAACATTCTACAATAAATGTACACTTGCCACCTCATAACAGTGTTTTCCAGCTGTGTGTGTCTTCATCCTTCTCCTTCAGAATATAATACGCAACGCTCACGTCTGCGATGTCTTATTCATATGGCTCCATTCTCTGTATAAAAATGCTGGACTGACCTCACTGCACACCTGGAATTCGATAATGCACATCCCTTCACTTACAAGGGTAGCATCATCAGTGCTTTATCATAGAATAAAAGCTCTGAATTACATTCTAATAATGGTGAAGATACGTAACGACACCGATACATACTCTTCCACAGCTCCTCATCCAGCATCTTTCTCCCAATTTTGTGACTATCCTATGGGTTGTACGAGATGGCTAGCTGTCCCTGAGGTAAATCTCAAGGCCATGGAAAGCTAACTGTCTAAAACATATCTCCTTAGGCCCGTTAACACTGTATTTTTCCTAGTCATCTGGCCACACACACACACCAAGAGTTAGAAAATACCAGTTGTCTTTGATGGACATTTCCAACTAACAGACCAGCAGCCTCTATGTATCATATCTTGCCCTAATACTGAAGGAAGACCTTTTACCACAGACCCAGAATCACAGAGAACCTCGTTGGAGGTTCAACAGCCCTTAGGACTGGAAAACAACATATAGAGCAATGTCATTAAACATGTTTGCTAGATACTAAGAACATTTTTAAATTCTGTTTTTCACACATTTTAAATTGATATTTAAATTTTCATTAGAATTGTAATTAATAGCAAAGGCTATAATTTTAGCATATTGGAATTATTAAATTTTTCATTAAAACATATATCAGTCATTTAAATGTAGCTAATGAAATCTAAATACCTCTCCAGGATGCAAACCACCTTTATCCATCAAATATACGTGAACAAATTCCCCTTTAACAGTAAAGAAGGCTGCATTGTTCTCCTTAAACTCATGTTTCCATTCCACTTCCCCACAGAATTTTCTCTCCATGTTACATATTTTAAGCTTAAGAGGCTTTTATTAACCTGTGTATTATATTGCTCTGTAACAAAGTATGTATTAAGTGATTTTTAAAATTTTCCTATGGCCATAAGGCTTAGAAGTATTCAATTTTCCTCTGGTTTGAGTTATAATTACTAAAGACCATAACTGATCCAAACAACATTAATAACTACTTATAAGAACGTTAACATGGAAAGTACAATTTTATCGGAAGTGCATGTCTAAAGAAATGGACAGAATTAGTTTATTGTTCTCCTGAATTTGTTCATACACCTATAGATGAATACTCCCTCTTGCTATAACAAAGTAGGATTTACCACCAATTCCATACCTTTTTTTTTTCACCTTTATAGATGTAAACAGTAAGAAACTTGTTTACATAATAAGAAGAGAATGCAGAAAACTTATCAAAAAAATCTTTTGGTCTATTAACTTGTAACCAGATTAAGTCCTTCTTCAATTTGCTGAAAGCCAAGAAGTAAAAAGTAACCTGCAAAATCCATTTGGAAGCAAATCAGTTTTAAGAAAGGGTACTTAAGGAGTGGGGGACCAGGAAACTGTCTCCCTTAAACTATCCATGCCTTTGTCTCTCCTGGAGAGTCTTCACCTCTTCTTTGTCATGAATACCCCAGCTGGCACTCACCTCCTCTAGGCAAGAACGTTGCTGCCAGAATTCTGTCCATTTAGAAGTGTTATGCTCACAAAAGTACACTTGGTTTGATTAACACATGAATTCCCTTACAATATATCAGCCCATAGCAGATACTACACGAGAAGTAATAATTTTTTTAAAAAAAGACCGAAACATAATTCTTGTTCAATCTACTTGAAAAGAGAGAAATACCTAATAAATCATCGTGTCTTGACAGTATAGAAATTACATCCAACAAGAGACTGTAAAATTCAGTATTTTTAATAATCTCAAAGAAGCTCTGGAAGCAATCCAACTGTCAACTAATAAAAAAGCTGTTACACAAATTATGTTACAGCAGCCATATAATGGAAGAACATGCAACATTTAATTTGAAGAACATATATTGACATTAGCAAATGTTCTTCCTATGGTGTTGACTACAAAAACAAGGAGGAAACAAACTTGTAAATAAAATTTTACATTAATTTATAAATATATGTGTGTGTGGAAAAAAAAAAAAAGCCTGTTTAAGAAAATCTATTAACTGTTTCAGTGGTTTTCCTTAGGTGGTGTAATTATGGACTACTTTCTTATTTGTTTCTTTCCAAATTTTCCACAAAGGGCACGTATTTCTCTCATAATGGAAGGAAAATAAAAGGATGAGGGAAGTGAGAAAAGTGGGAAGGAAATAGGTTCATTCACTGTCTCAGGGCTGCTACCTGTGGCTACAGAGTGTGTGTGATGGTGTCCAGCTGAGGGGCCTGTGGGAGCTTGAGTCCACCCCCCATGGGGGAGGGCCGCATCCTCCTGGGGGGGCTGCACTGTCTAATCTGGAGTAGAAGACACTGTCCAATGCCCATATCCTCACTTAGACTATAGTCATTTCTCTCCTTGACCCTCATCCTTTCACCCCTGACCTCCACAGCAGGTTCCTTTGACTCACTGACCACTCACTCCACAGACAGATAGAAACCAGTGCAATCATGTTCCCATTATGCCAACCTCATGAAATACCCCGGTTCATAGATGCATAAAAGCCGACGGTCAGCAGGTATTATGCTATAAACCAATGAGATTATCTGGGATTTCTGGAAAACACAATGGGCAATGTTTACTTCCACTATATTATACAACTCCAGTCTCCTTACCTCAGCAAGTGTGGAGGAACCTTGACAATGGTATCCACGCTACCCAGGGTTTCTGCAAAAGGAAAATCAAAGTTAAAAATGAATCTGTACAAAATGAGAATCGACATTGTCTAGATCTTCACTCTTAGTTTCTTTTTTCCTTAGATGTGTCTATCATTATAAAGTAGTCAATTCGCAATGCTCTGTATGCAAATCATTCATACTTAAAAATCCTTCTCCCTTGGTAGCCTCGAGACCTCCCTGGGGAAGGTTAAAATCAGGACACATTTCCTGATAGAGACACAGCATGAATAGTTAGATCCCTAACCTGAACCAGAATGCCAATTTAACCTAGTTACAACTGATTAAAATACTATATTCTTTAAATAGAAATAGAGAAAGGAAAGTTGTTTCCTTGAAACTACAGTTTCAATACCTTAAACGATAACTTACCTGTGAGAGACTCTCAAGTTCACAAAGCGCTTCATGCTACATCTCATATTCTTGAACACATTTATGCCATGGTAGATTAAACTTTTAAAATCACAGTATAATTAGAAACACTGATGGAAGGCTCATCCCCAATCTCATTAATTCGGTCTGGATGTTCAGTGCTTCACCATCGTTGTGGATTACTCACACAACTGTTGCCCTCCAATTGTAGAGACAATGAAAAGGTCACTATCTTCTTCCAAGAAAACCAAAAACAGAAACTGTTCTAATTTAATAGCTCAGTTTATCTTCAGTTTTTCAGCTGAAACTGTGTTGCACTCTCTCTTCATCACTGCTTAGAGTCAACAAGTCTGTCAATTTGAGCCTTTTCACTGGGAGAAAGGAGAACATCTCTCCCCAACTCTGCCAAGACAGCAGAGGGAACAATGGACCAGCAAATGTATCCGTGAGACACAGGAGTAAGAACAGGACAAAATGATGATGATGGGATCTGTGCCTCTTGTGGCCAATGGGACAAAACACTGGTGTAAGCCAGGCAATCCGTGAAACAGAAAGAGGGAATCAGTAGGGTCAGTGGTGCAGAGGCCACAAGGCTATGGGAGGAAGTGGAAGGACTGAGGTCAGTCCTTAAGATAAGACAGGATAACAAGGAAACAAAGACCTGAGCTTCAGGGACACAGAGCAGCTCAAAGGCCACGCAGGTCAGCATGGCAGGGCCAGTGTCCAGGACAACTTGCTGCTGCTCCTCAAGGGGAGGTTCTAATACCCAACAACCAAGTTGTCATAGTTTTCCTCATCAGACAGAAGGGTTTATATTCCACTCAGGATGTGCAACAGTGCCCATCTCTACAAATGCTAAGAAAGAGCTAGGAGGGGAAAAGAGAAAAGGAAGTCACAGAGCGGCCATATGAGCCCTAACGATTCATGTAGAGATGTTGAGTAAGTAGCTGCATTGGGGTTTGAATGCCAGCACACAGGTGTGGACTGGTAGGTAAATGTGGGCATCACAGTCTCAGAAACGGAACTGAAGCTGTGGGTATGGATGTGTTCAACTCCAGTGGGGTTGGGGGAAGAGAAGAGGGCTCATCCTGTGAAACTAGAACATTTAGGTTAGAGAGAGGAGTGGGAGCTGGCGAAGGGGACAGAGCAGCTCACAAGGCATTATAAAACTTGGCAGGGCGTGGTCATGGAGGCCAAGTAAAGCAGGAGTCCAGTATATTTGGCCAAAAGGACCTGAATGACGGGTGTGACACGGTGTGCTAGATTGAGATCTGTGTGTTTATTCTTCCCTGAGAGTTGCTGGAATGATGGAGGAAAAAGTCAGATCCCAGGAATTGAAGAGTGAGTAGACAGTGAGAATGTGGACACAATCACTATAGGTACTGCAGTGATCACTACAGACTTGAAGAAGTCTGGCTGTGAAGGTAAGAGGAACTGTAGCTGGAAGGAAACGTGGGTGGGAAGATAGAGGGAAGGATGGTGGTTGGATAGACTATCTTTCTTCCACTAATTAGTGTCCTAGTCTCTATTTTTCTTTCTCCTCTCCTCCATTTTCCAAATCCATTCTACACGAGTCCCCTGAAATATGTAAAACACTAAAAGTTTCTAAAATGAGGGCATGGTCTTTTCCAGTTCTAATGTTCTGTCATTCTATTTCATGCCATTCCCAGCTCACAAGCTTCTAGGATTGCCAGTTCTTTAAAGGAGAATGCCAATCTTTCAGGCTCGCCACAGGCTGACCGCTCCTTTATTCTTTCTATTCTCTAGTCAGACCATTTCTTCAAAGACAATCAATCGATCAGTAAATAAAAATAACAACCTACATACCGTGTTTCCCCAAAAATAAGACCTAGCTGGACCATCAGCTCTAATGCGTCTTTTGGAACAAAAGTTAATATAAGACCTGGTCTTATATTATATTATACCTGGTCTTATATTATATAAGACGAGGTCTTATATATTATATAAGACCCGGTCTTCTATTATATTAAAATAAGACTGGGTCTTATATTAATTTTTGCTCCAAAAGATGCATTAGAGCTGATGGTCCGGTTAGGTCTCCTTTTCGGGGAAACATGGTAGCTCAAAATAGAGGAGAGATACATATATATTCCTTGCCAGTTATTATGCCACTATTAAGAAAACCCATTTTCAGAGAAGTATCAATAAAAAAGTAGAAGATAATGCTAAAGTTAAAATACAAATGGCAATCCACCATATATGATATCACCGTTTGCAGAAGGGATATACTCCAAAATATAATTAGTGTGTTAGCTCTGGGTGGTGAGATTACAGGTGATTTTAATTTTGTCTTTATACTATTCAAATATATTTCAGCATTCTAAAATGCACATATATAAGTTTTATAAATAGAAAAAAATGAATATCACTTAAAACTCAAACAAGTCATTAATGCGTTGATTTATGTATTGAACATCTGCTTCTCATGTTCTAGATGCAGAAGCCACAAAGAAGCATAAGTGACAGTCCCTGTGCTCAAGAAGCTCACATCTACACAGTCACCATTTTTCATTTTGGTTGACAGGCACCCACTATACCCCTTCTGAAGCAGCACCCTAATTCGGTTTTGAGGAAAACAATCCTTCCCTGAGCCTGGAATTTCAGTGGGCCTTGTAGCCTAGGCCTAAGCCAGTTAGCCCATTCCAGTCCTTAGCTGGAGGACTGGTTCAAGGACACACACACAACCCATTGGAACAAAGAGAGAACGAGTGACTAGAGGAGCCACATTCTCGAGATGATCCATGATGGGCTAAGGGAGACATGACCCCTTTCTCCTGTGATGGTTATAATGGGAAATGACTCCTCTCTCCTGTGAGGGTCTAAATGTCATGGTGACTGTTCTCCCTTATAATGGTCCAAGATAGAGATGACCCCTTTCTCCTGTGATGGCCTAGGTGTGAAGAAAACCCTTCTCTCCTCTGATGGTCTAAGGGGGAGAGGATCCCTCTCTCCTGAGGTAGTCTAAGTGTACTGATGCCCCTTTCTCATGAGATGGTCTAAATGTGATGATTCGTGAGCCCAAAGCTGTGGAGACTCATGCAGAGCATTTTAGTCACCCCCCAAAAAGCAGAGTAAGGTCCTCGAAACAGTGTCTGGTTCCTGAACCTAACTCAACCCACAGCTAGCCTTCCACGGGATACTGAGTTACTAAAGTGAATAAATTCTGTTTTGCTTAAGTCAGCTTGAATTCTTTCTTTCTTTTTTTTTTTTTTTTTTTGGTTTCTTGAACCCAACATATTCTCAATTATCCTGCCCCTAGAAGGGTAGCTGTACACACAACCAACTATAATTCAAAGTAGCAGGTGCTCTAGGAAAGTCCTAAGGGCAGGGTTCTGAATCCAGAGGACCAAATGCTTCAACTGAGGAGCTCAGGGAATGAATGCTTCCTATATGAGTTGGGTCTTAGGATTCTGGAAAGGGAATTCCTGGCAGAAGGACTAGCATGAGCAAAGGCCGAGAAATGTGCAGTGCACAGTGTGTTCCAGAAAGTGCTGCAGCTTCCTGTGGATCGTTGAACCCTTGGTGGAGAAGCGAGAAGAAAGAAGACGAGGGCTACATTCTGAAGAGATTCTAATGAATTTACACTTTAATCTGTAAAGAAATTATGGGGGTTGAGGAGAGAAAAGTGTTTTATAGTAAAAAACAAGTGATGGGACAGTGGAAGAAGGACGGGAGTAGGAAAGAGAACAGGAAATCATCTCCGTGCCATTGTTTATGCTGTATTCTCCCTTCAACATGTCCTCTACCAAACTTCCACAGGGAGGAAGTATTTTATTCATCCATATACCTCATTGCTCGGGACAGCGGAGGTCTTAATAAATGTCTGCAAAACAACTCAGTAAAGAAAAGCAGGAACCCACAGCTTACCCATTCTTCAACTCAAACCTACTTCAAAAGTCCCACCAGCTCACACCAATACCCCGCAGCACCCCGACCCCACAGTCACCCCCTTTTCTTTTATCTTGTTTCCAGTTTACTCATTCTATTTGCACTATTAATAACTATTTAATGCACTTACGGCTGCTCTTGATAGCTAGAGAAAGAAATCGTATCTACTCTTACAGTCAGGCTAGACTCTAGGCTCTAAACTTGGACAATCTACCTGTCTCAACTCTGGACTCCAAGGACCTAAACTCAGCAACACTGTAGTTTAAGGGAAGATAATGAATATCAAAATTCAAATATTAAAAACACTAGATTGGGGCGGCCGGATGGCTCAGATGGTTAGAGCCCGAGCTCTTAACAACAAGGTTGCCAGTTCAATTCCCACATGGGATGGTGGGCTGTGCCCCCTGCAACTAAAGATTTGAAGGACAACTTGACTTGGAGCTGATGGGCCCTGGAAAAACAGACTGATCCCCAACATTACCCCCACCAAAAAAAAAACCACCAAAAAACAAAAAAAACCAACCTAGATTATTCTTCTCCCTTTTATCTAAATCTGCTTAAATTACAGCAAAATAATAATGAATACAAGGGAATAGTATGTTTAGAGCACAGTCAGGCCCTGCTTTATTATGTTACCCAGCCATCTGTGACCTTTCATTAGCGGGATTTAGGATTCTAGCTCTGAATCACTCTGCTGAATGACAATAGCAAAGCAAAAACAGTACTATGGCTTTAAGAGCCTTGCTGCTCACTTATTTATCTGGTCCATTTTTCTTTAACAGTAAACAAATGGTCAAGTTTTGATTCTGCCTACAAGATAAACTTCCTAGACAATATTCTAGAAAATGTTGTGATGGTATGCAGATGTAAAAACAAAAAAAGTGACATTACTATGATTGTACACACACACACACACACACACCTAAACATATGTGAGTTCAGACCTTCTAAATATTAAGAGTCATCTAAAATACCATAAGAATTTTACATTTAGTGGGAAACCTGCAATGGAACTTCTCTACCTCTTTTCAGGCTGTACCACAGTATAGTGTCATGACAAACATTGATTGCTTTTTGGTTGAGAGAGAAAGGATTTCAATTTTAGGTTTCAATTGAGTGGCAGCTGAGGAATCACATGCACACTTGGGCAAAGCCAGCGGCCCACAGAGATGCCCTGGTTTCTCCTTGGCCTTTCCTTTTTTTAAAGCAACACCATCACCCAAAGTATGCTCCTGATCTCTTTGCCTTCCCATCTTTGATTGCCCAAATTCTTGCCTGATAGCAATGTCTTTCGGTTTTCTCCGAGGTTGAGTTCTGCAATCTGAGTCTAATGGGAAACACAAATTTGCTACGTGGAACTTATTTCAATGCCTGTAGGGCTCACAAAACTCAAAGCCCACCTGTCTGAAGGGGCTGACCACAACAGAATTGCAGAGGTAACACAATCCCACACGTCTTTTATTTTTCATGTACAATAACCATGAAAGCTAATACTTAAGCTGGCCTCTATCAGGAAAATCAAATTAAATAAGCCATTCCTTCCTGGTTACACTCGCCAATGTTTTGAGATCGGGGTTGATGGTCCAACTTCCCCCTTCTCCAACTGGCGCTCCGGAATCAGGCCCTTGGATTCTCAGCGGCGAATCCTGTCTCACTGGGTGATGAGTGACCATTCTCCAAGGTGCTGGGGATCTGGAGTGGGCCGCCCGGCGGGGAGGACAGTGGTTCCCCGCTAAGGTTGTGATAGACCAGAGGGAAGGCAGACGGATGTCAACGGCCGAACCAGAATAGCGCACATCAATTCACCGAGGCAACTCTCGGAATTGCGCGAAATGCATCCATAACAGATGCTCAGCAAAAGCCCTCTACGCAGAGGGGCCGTTTCAGCCCCAGCCCGCGCGGCCCTCGGGCTGCAGCGAGCAGGGGCGCCAGCGCCCGACAGGCTGGCAGGTGCCCGGCGCCCCGCGCCCCGCTCCTTGCGCTTACCCAGGGCCCAGGTGCAGCTCTCTTTGATGGCTTTGTACTTGCTCCCGGACGCTTCCTTCTGCAGCTTCTTCAGGATCTCTTCCATCTTGACCTACGCAGGAGCTCGGCCGCCGACAGCGAGAGGAGAGAGCGAGGCCCGACCCGGGATGTCGCCGCCGCTGCTGCCTGGCCCTGAGAAAGCTGGGCGGCCGCTGCGCCTGCCAGCATCCGGCCCCGGAGCGGCGGCTGATGAATCACGCCCTCTCCATGCCGCGGGCCACGTCAGTGCTGTCGCCCCGCCCCGTCCGCGCAGCGCCCCGCCCGCGGGGGTCAGGTGCGCTACGGGGCTGGGGCCGGAGGCTGTAGGGCGCGTCCCTGACCCAGCAGTCAAGGCAGGCCCCTGGCGCATCGAGGCTTCGCGGAAAGGTGGAGGCGGATGTCCTGAGTTGGCTCGCCGGCCAGGCGTTGGCAGAGCTCAGCCCGAAGGAGCGTCTGATCGGCTGCGGGAAGTGGGCAGGGAGGGGCCTCACTGCTGTCCGCCTGCGCCCCCCGCCCCTGCGCCAGGCTGGCGGAGCTGGGGAGCCGTAGCCCTTCGCGGACCCCCCGCTGCACCCGCTCATCCCCTTTTCCGTGCGTTCACTATTTAGTGAACAGCTCCTTGGGGCCACTCTTCGTGCCAGGTTCGGTGCCAGGCTCGGGCGCAACCTGTGAATAGATTGTGACTCTGCCCAACATGTGTGCAACACTATCGAGTGTGTGTGTGTGTGTGTGTGTGTGTGTGTGTGTGTTGATAGAAGTTAATATCCCCATTATCACAAGAGGAAACAAGCCCAGAGGCGAAATTACTTCCGTGACCAACAAGAGGTGGACACAAAATACATTGTTGAATCCAAAACCCTTAATAAACAACAACAAAAACACTCTCCTCCCTACCCCCCTTTCCCTATTGTCTTGTGCTGAATAGTTTCCCTCTGGGGAAAAAAAAAATGTGGGTGAGGGGGTGGCACGCAGGGGCTCACCAAGCAGAGGGCTGGCTTGGATGGGGGTGGGAGAGGGTGACAGTGAAAGCTTCCCCTAAGCAGACCCCTTAGGCTGATCTTGGGAGGCAGATGTGGGTGGCCGAATGGGGGCGGCATTGTGAACCAGGGCCTCAAATCTGAGAGAAAGCACCCTGTTGCAGTAGCTTGGAGTTGTTCACTGAGGGAGGCCCTGGGATGCTTGTTGGAGGAAAGAGGGAGAGGAAACCACGAATTCCATTGGAAATCTCATTTTTTCCCTATTGGGAAAGCTGTGATTGGGAGCTAAGAAAGGATTTGAAGCATATTCGTTTTCCTTTAGAAACTAACTGTAGCAGTAGCGAGGAAGATAAGTTACAGAGCCCTAGACTGGCAGCTGGGAGGGCAGTAAGAAGGTTCTGCAGTAACCTAGAAATAAGTTAAGCCAATGGTGGGGGAAAAGGAATAGAGGAAAATTTAGCAAGGGATATTTAGGAAGTAAAAGTAGTAGAATTTACTGACGATTGGGTAGTAGCATATGCGATCACTTCCTGGTTTCTTGTTTGGGAAAATGGGGAGATGATGGCCCACGCTCCAAGTTAAAAAAGAGAGGGAGAGAAACGTTCGGAATCTGGGAGTATGTAAGTTCACTTTTAAACATGTCTAGGTTGAAATGATAATGAGATATCCATAGGGTGTTTTACTTATGGGCAGGAACACAGAGCAGGGCTCTGTGATAGAAACGAGGATCGGAAAGCCACCAGGTATTGAGAATTGTTGATGTCTAGGATTTGGCAAATGTTAAAGGGTGCAGTGGATGGAATGGGAAAAGCAGGATGCCAGGGAGGGAGATGGGGGCCCTGTTACACCCAACTGATGGGCAGAGTAGCAAGTGCTAAAAGAAGAGGCTGAGAAGGACCAATCAGAAACCCTGAGGTGTGGGTGGGCAGCCAGCAAAGGGAATGTCACAGAAGGGTGTGCAACAGATGGGGGGGGGGACAGGGGTGTTCTGACTGCTCCTTAAGCCCTCTTGGTACTGAGGAGGCAAAACTTGCAAAGTCCCATCCTCCAAAGAACCTTCTATTCACCATGTACCCAACCCATGAAGCCATCATTTGAAGAAAGGTTTCCAGGGCTGCTAAAAAAAAAAGTTCAAAAACATTGTAGTAGATAATGTAATAATGTTAGACTACATTGTTAACTATTTGGAAAATATATATTCAGATCACAACTTTATACCTTATAGAAAAATAAATTATAAATGTGTTAAGAGTTAAATGTAATAATTAAATCTAAAAGGTTTAGAAGAAAATGTAAGTGAATATACTTATCATAATGCATTAACATTATTTCTAACAAACCAGCTAAAGCAGAAACTGAAAACAGGAAAGGTGAATAGATTTGATTATTTCAATATCTGTAATCTTTATGTCAAAAGTTTGATAAAAAAAATTAAAAAGCAAATGACACTTTGAAGGGTGGATTGAAGGAAGAAGGAGAGTAAATTACATTTCAATTTTATGTGTGTTTATATTTTTTACTCTTTTAAGAGTATTTATTATCTTTTAATTAAAAACAAATTTACTTAAGATATAAACTAGAAAAAACATAACCATTTCAGAGATAAAAAGTTTGATACATGCATAGATTAAAAAACTGAAACAAAAGTTTTATTTATAAAACAATACTGTGAAATAAAGTTACTATTATGATTTTATTCATTGTTGCAGGTATGCTTGCCTGGTCTTAAATTCTTTCCAGGCTGGAGACATGAGAACAATGCTACATGCACAACCCAGCTGCTTTGTGCTTTGATGTCTATTTCTTCCCACTGTTTTTAGTTATGTTAATTAAAAATTCTTGTCACATAAATATTGCTGAGGATGCTATTAATAACAAGATACTGTACTTAGCAACTGAAATTGCAAATTTTATCAAATTCTTCTTTAATCTTAATCTAAAATGGTTATAAACTTATAATCATTCTTCAATGTATTTTAATAACAAAGCATTAGTATTTGTTTTTTCTTTGAGCATTAACTTTAATTCATATGTGGATTTAGGATTTTGAAAAACAATGGATCTTGTATTCAAATGGTTTTCCTTGATATTTCAAATTTCTTTTTTGGAAATGTTGGAAGTTTAAAAAAGACTTGCAATATCATTAATATCTTTAATTTTATTCTATTCAAAGTGTCTTCATTAAGAATGTTCTCTTCAGGTGTTGCAAAGTGTTAAGAACATGTAGTAACCATGGTGATTACTTAAAATATATTTTGTAACTGTTCCATATAGTCAACATCTTGAAATGTATTGTTACTCTTTCTCAATAGATCCAAATTCAGTTAATTCAAAAAATATATATTTTAAAAATGAGATATATATGCCAATTTTGTTGCTGAAATATCATCTCAAAAATGTTTGTTAAATGAGATTGCTATTAAACAGAAAAATGTGAATCCCAATCTTGAGGTCATAAGGCTTAGTTCGTATTTTCCTGGTTCGTATTTATTGGTTCGTATAATGACCAATAACTCCAAGATATTATAATGTATATATGTGTTGGACCATGGAAAGGTTAAGCTGCTTTAACAAAGACCCAACAATATTGTTCTATAAAGAACATAGACTTATATTTCTCACTTAAATTGAGTCCTGAGTCAGTGGTCTGTGTTGGTACAGTACTTCCAGGAGATCATTCATGGACCATGTATCCTACATCTATCTTACTGTTGCATCATCCCTTAGGGAGTTGTTTTAGTTGTGTAATCAAAGATGGGTCCTAGGCAGGCTGTGTTCCAGCTCACAGGAAGAGGAAAAGAGAGTAGATATCTGGGCCCAGGCCTCAGGTGTAGAAGTCACATCCTTCTCTTACTCCATTGGTGAAGACAGTTGCAGAGACACACTCGGGTACAATTGAGTCCATCTGAGCCCCCAGGGCCCTGCCACAGCTCTGTTGGCAGAGGGAGGAAAGATCAGTGACCACTGATCTTTGCCACAGCTCTAATTTCTGAACAAAACATATCAAAAAGTAAAGGTTCTCTTAATGAAATTAAACAACTATCACTAGTTTTGTTTTGAAGTTCAAGAGATTCAGTAGAATTCTTAGGATACCAAATCTTTACAATGTATGAAACAGTGATTCCAAATAGTATTATAAATGGTAGTTTCTAATATTTTAAATTACTCTGCTAAGTTTCCCGGTCACATTTACTTCCACATCACTTGAATTCCATTACAATTTACCAGTTTCATTTATGTTTTTCAAATAATGTATTTTTCCAATCATACAAAGTTACTTAAACCAATTATGTCAGGTTAAATTTAAACAACACAATAAATTCTTTATAAAAATTGTCTTGTCATATATATTTGGCATAAACTGAAAGTGTTAGTAACTTATGAATAAATGCTATAAATATTAGTGCTCTCATTAAGAGAAAGTATACAACCCATGTCTGCTCATGTCTACCTAATGAGTATTAATTCTATTTTATATCTTTTGTAGAACCAAAATTTGTTAAGAGATTGTGTTATCACTTAAAGCTATAGTTTTTAATTTTCTCAGCTGATTTATCAAGAATCATGTTCACCATATTCATATGTGCCGAGAATAATTTTTTTCAGCAACGATGTTAGTAATTTTTTCTTTTGCCACACATATTTAACTAAATGTGATAGTATTTTGTTATTAACCTACATGAAATAGTGGTGACACGTTTATGTTTTGTCTTTTTGTCCTTTCTTTGAAAATATTTGAGGGCCTTATCAACCAGTTTGGCTTGCTGTATTTCGAAGTTTTTTTTTTTTTTAAGTAAGATGTTAAGTTTTCATTTGCAAGAATATCATTGCAAATAACACATTTTCAGTGGTTTTGAGCATTTTACAAGCTATTCTTAATCTTTATTAAAAAGGTTTGCATTTATTTTTTTCCTGGATAATAGCTCAAATTTTAAAATTTATTGATTAGAAGAAACATTTTCCCCAATGTTGTCATTATTTATGGCTTCAGATCTACCAGTTCAACCAGAACATGCTTCTGTGTTCTTCACATCATCATTCTTATGTCTTCTAATAATTAAATAAATTATTTTAAGGATAATTTATGGAAGATTGATTAAAATATGCAGTTATTGCAAAGTGAAAATTGCCTAATGGTTATGCCTAATTCAAAACACATTGAAAGTTACTATTTTATAACCAAAATTTGTTGGGAAGTCTTGATGCCTTTGCCAACAGTGGATCACATTCTTCTAAACTTCACTTCATAATTAACTGTAAATTACATTGGCATAAATTATACTCGAAAGCTTTAACTCTTTGATTCAATTATGATCAAATCCAGAAAATCTAATGAGACACCGTGAACAGAAGAGTGAATGGCAGGCTAGCTCCCAGCCAATGCGTAGTTATTACATCCCCCTCTACCAGTTGTCACTCTATTCTGTTGTCCCCAGTATTTGCTGCAATGTGGACAGCTCAGATTTAGAATGTATGTGTTGCATTCTGATATCGTAGGTGCCACACTACTTCATTTCCAAAAAGAGTATGGGTAAAGATCTGAAATTTGAAAAACACCAGACCAGCAGGCAATTTGAGATTAAAGAGCCTTTCGGTGGGAAGTAGGTTTATACAGCGAAAGAAAGGAGACATAAAAGCAGAAATTGAAGAAGTAGTAGGCAGCCGGCGTAAAAAGTAAAACAAGTATCCTAAGGAGATGAGACAGATGGTATTTAGTGTACAGATAGAGTCAATGTCCCATTTAGGGGATGAAGGCTAATCTATAGACAAGCAGAGGAAGAAAGAAGACTGGATTTTGATGGCTTTTACTTTGTTAATGTGGGGAGAGGAATTTGTGGGAGCTGTCGGAAGGCTTCTGTTTTCCTTGTGAAACAGGAGGACATTCGTCGAGTGTGAGAGTAGAAAAGAGTAGATGGAAGACCAAAAATTTGGAAATGGGAAAGAGAGTTGAGTACAGTTACATAGATAGCTTTCTTGTAGTGTTGAGGTCCCAAGCAGTCCCTTGCTTATGAACATTTAGGAAGCAGTCCCAGTTCAGCAACCTTTCCAAAGCTGGTAATATCTAATGAATTTGCTATTAAGTTGACCCTTGAACATTGAAGGGGTGAGGCGCGCTGACTCCCGCACAGTGGAAAATCCACATGCAACTTTTGAACCCCCAAAACTTAAGTCGATTCTGCGTATCTGCCGGAGAATTGGTTCCAGGACTTCCTCAGATACCGAAATCTGCAGATGCTCAAGTCACCTATGTAAAATGGCATAGATCACTGCACACAGTCAGCCTTCCGCATCCACAGACTCCCAACCACGGATCTAAAACACTACAGGTATTTATTGAAACAAATGTCCGTATATGTGGACCTGTGCAATTCAAACTCATGATGTTTGAGGGTCAACTGTACTTCAACCCTGACCTCCAAGGTGATGCTAAATCCATATTTCCTGCTCAAATCTCCCTTCAAGCTTGTTTTACCTGATATTCAAATCATTGGTCTTTTCACTTACTCTGATGCCTAATTCCCCGGATACTAAAGAAACTTGTTTGCAATAACAAGTCTAACCCAAACGTACACCAGTATGATCTGGAAGTAAAATAAATGTATTTTTGGATGAAATTCAGTTTTGCATTAAACTCAGCCTAGAAAAATAATATTTAATTTGAATAATATTTAAATAATATTGAAAATGATACTTCATTTGAATATGGTGGTCTTAAGCATTTCAAAAGTAAATAATTATTTTTAATATATTTTAAGCAATTTGTGTAAAATACAGTATTAAAGGGAATTTTTTCCTTATTTAAGGAAAAATTTAAATAGCCCAAACTAGATAATATTAATAATTATTAACATTGAAAAATTCCTTTATTCACAGAACATTTCTCTATTTTAGTAATAATTAATATATACTTGAATATGATACAACTGGACTTTTGCTTTTTGCTATGTTATAGCAGCTTGTATTAGAACAACTGTCCTGCTGAAAACAATTATAAAACTGGATTTAAAAAATTAAAAACAATCACTTAAAGGCATCCAAAACAAACAGAGCAGCCAGGACCAGAAGGGCCAAGATCCTGGATGGAAGCGTCATGCACAGAAGTGACCTAGATGTTCTCTGCTGTTTTTCCCCTCGGAGCATTTGCCAGCTTTCAACATAGTGCGTAGGGCCAAGTGGAAATGGTGGCCTACAGATGTCAGAGTTCTCAAGGTTTGGGAAGACAGAAATTGGAGTTCCGAATTACTAAAGCAATTATAGCGTGAATGAAGTTGTCAAGGAAAGGAAATCATATAGAGTTAAAACTACATGAATTATACATAACATGGTAAACAATAAACAGCCCCCAAAGGCTTGGCACCTGTTGGTTAATAAAATTTTAATGAACAGCTTCTCATACGGTGATATGTCTGTGTGTGTAGATGTGTGTATACATGAGTATCCGAGGCCTGACAATTACGTTCCCCAACTTGTTGCAACGATGTTGCAAATCATTTTTGATATCCGAGGGATTTTTCATCATGAATTTGTACCAACTGGACAAACAGTTAACCAAGTTTACTATTTGGAAATGCTGAAAAGGCTGCAAGAAAAAGTTAGACGACCCGAACTTTTCGCCAACAATTCATGGCTCTTGCATCACGACAATGCACCAGCTCACAGGGCACTGTCTGTGAGGGAGTTTTTAGTCAGTAAACAAATAACTGTATTGGAACATCCTCTCTACTCATCCCCAATGACTTCTTTCTTTACCCAAAGGTAAAGGAAACATTGAAAGGAAGACATTTTGATGACATTCAGGACGTCAAGGGTAATATGATGACAGCTCTGATGGCCATTCCAGAAAAAGAGTTTCAAAATTGCTTTGAAGGGTGGACTAGACACTGGCATTGGTGCGTAGCTTCCCAGGGGGAGTACTTCGAAGGTGACTGTAGTGATATTCAGCAGTGAGGTATGTAGCACTTGTTCTAGGATGAGTTGGTGAACTTAATTGTCCGACCTCCTATATCTGCAATTCAGCCATAAAAAACAATGAAATTTTGCCTTTTGCAACAACATGGATAGACCTCAAGGCATTATTATGTCAGGTGAAACGAGTAAGAGAAAGACAAATACTGTTTGATCTCTCTTACATGTGGAATCTAAAAAAATAAACTCACATTCATAGTTACAGAGAACAGATTGGTGGTTGCCAGAGGTGGGGGTTGGGAGGCGGGGAGAAATAGGTGAAAAAAAATTTTTTTTAATTTTTAAAAAAAGGTAAAGGGAATTTTTGAGATCAGGTGATCAAATTAAAGGGCACTATGTTCTCAAATTTAATTAGCTATGCATATTTCTATAAAAACCAAAATCAAAAAGCAATCAGTCTTAAAACCCACAATACCTTTGACGATTCTTGTTGCTCCTTTATGTTGCTAACACTTAAAGGAAAATGTGGTGTTGTTTATTAGCCTCTTGCAATTTCCAGTGAGAATGAGTGAGGAAAGTCAGAATGAAAGTTCAGCTGGGGTTTGGAAGGCACACTATGAAAATGACTTGGTTGAATATATTTATTTTACAGAAAAGACTTCTAAGGCAGAAGCATGTTAAAGAAGTTTTCATTTACATGGGTAGCTACTTGAGAGCTTGAGTGAGAACCCTGACTTTTTGAACCAATGCTCTAACCTTGGGAAGCTCTATTATTGTCATCTCTCAAATACTTATTATACTTGGGGCCCAAAGTTTATATGAGTTCACCTGCGCGCAGTTGTCTTTCCTTCAATAATATATTGGAGAGGAAATTTATTGCCACATATGAAAATCAGAAAAATCCTTATGAAATTACATGTCGATTTCTTAGGTACGCCTGAAAGCATCTTCACATAACCCTTTGCAAATTCAATTCTGAAAACTGTGACTTAGTTCATATTTGGAAAAACAAAAACAAACGATTAGAAGTTCCTCATACTTGATCTATTTTCCCTGTGAGTCACATAAAGATGTGTCAGAATGAGCTACTATAATAACGTCCTTACAAGAAGTTCAATCGACTGTGATTTAGTGAACCTTTCCATTCCATACATTGAAGAAAGTGTCTTTTGCGATCTTGGATGAAACACAGATATACTGTTTGCCAAGTTAAAGGAGACTTGACACTACTCCACACAGTAAGCTTTGCGAAGTGCAGTGTTCTGTTGAGGAAATTAATGTACTATCTCAGATGGAGACTGCTACTGTTCTTGCCACGTGGGAGCCAGGCAGGGGTGGAAATCCCTGCTTCTGCAGTTTGTAGCGGCTGAGAGCTGCCACCCCTACACCCCAGCCTGCCACAGCAAAAAGGAGCTCTTCCAGGAGCTGAGCGGCTCCTTGCTCCAGGTCTATTTTTGACAGCAATTTTCTCAGGCGCAGGCACGCAGTGCGGACGCGCCTAGCGCTGACTCTTTCAGCTTGCACTGGTATGTGCAGCACTGCATTTTCCTCTCAATTCTTTCTCCAGGGACCTCTCCCCTCTTTGGCCCTTACACACCATCTTCGCACCTCTGACTTCTCTCTGAATCGCCTTGGTGGGCAGGGTATGCGCCAGCACGTCCTTGGAGCTGTGTCCTCCAGAGACCCCTGCTAAAGAGACAGTTTGTTCCTGCCTCCCAAAACACGGATTCCGGGGGGATGAGATGCTCCCTACCTCGGGCTCCTTTCTCTACTGCTCTGTAGTAAGCAGTGAGGGCTTCGGGATCAAGCTACGTAGGAGAGGTCTTAAGTACAATTGACACCTAACTCCTTTGGGAGCTGAGGAAAGGAGAGAAGGAACCATCTGGGTGTGTGTGTGTGGTGGGAGGGGGCGTGTGTGTGTGTGTGTGTGTGTGTGTGTGTGTGGTTTGTTCACAGGCTCCTGATGACCCAACTTGAAAGGAGAACTAACGCCCCCTGAGGCTTGCACTAAGAATACGGTATTTTGAATAATGAATGGAAGAGAGATTTGTAACTACTTAGGGCAACAAATCCACTAAATACCTTAATTCTCCTGTTTTACCAAACTTTGCTCTTCTGAGTGACATAAATCAGTCGAGGAAGTTGTAACCAAATCCCTGCTGACTGTGAGGAGGTCTTGGGAATAAATGAGTTCAGGAGAACAGAGGCCCTTATTGGTTGAGAGGAGAGACCAGTGGGAAGCTGGAACTGGCAATGCCTATTTCACACAGTTATTGTCAAGATTAAATGAAATAATGTATAGGAACTACTGAGTAGAGCTGAATGCTTAATAAATGTTCCATTCTATTTTTTCCTTTCAAACTCCAAAAATATATATGAAAAGGCCCAGTTGCCTTCTTGTTCAGTGTATACTTCTTAGTTCATGTTTGAGATACTACCAGCAAAACTCTGTAAGGGCACAGTGTTGCTGAGAAACATAATTCCACATTTCAGACGGTGACTCTCTGTCACCAAGTTGCCCCTATCTGTATGTGTTGGGAAGTGATGTTTGTTGACACCAGGTAAGCAAGCAAATCTCTTTGAGTAGGAACACTATGTAGTGTAGTCTCCGAAGGGTCCCTTAGGAACCACCTTTGAAAATAGTTCTTTTTCCACTAATGTATCTTATAGGTGGTAATGGGCTGCATGGTGGCTGCCCATCCCCCATTGGCATCCACTGGAACTTCAGCATGTGACCTCATTTGGAAACAGGCTCTTGGAAGATGGGATTAGTTAAAATGAGCAATTCGGCTATGCCCTAAATCCAATGACTGGTGAGTTTTTAAGAGAAAATAGAGGGAAATTTGGAAATATAAACACATACAAGCATGCACACACACGAACATTTTACCAGGGAAGAAGGCATTGTGACAATAGGTGCAGAGATCAGAGCAGTGCAGCCACAAGCCTAGGGACGTCGAGGCCTGTCAGCAGCCACCCGAAGGAAGCTAGGAAAAGGCGAGGAAGAAGTCTTCCCTCAGTCCTGCAGGTGACCAGGCCAACAGCTTGATTTCAGACTCTCAGCCTCCAGAATTGTGAGAAAATTAATTTCTGTTATCTTAAGCCAGACAGTTGGTAGTGCTTTAGTATGGCAGCCCTAGAAAATTAACAACATACATACTCAGATAGGAAGGGACTGGATGGAAACAATAGTCCACTCCT
Source organism: Rhinolophus ferrumequinum (assembly GCF_004115265.2). NCBI lineage: Eukaryota > Metazoa > Chordata > Mammalia > Chiroptera > Rhinolophidae > Rhinolophus > Rhinolophus ferrumequinum. The sequence continues at coordinate 84,010,941 of NC_046286.1, read as the reverse complement.
ATGAGAGTTCTCAGATCTGTTTTTGACTTTCTGGCTTTCTTCTCATGGACTTCTCCCATTCCCAAGTCGCTGGAAAAGCCGCTTTGCCTGGCTCCCATGAGAGAGTGACCTACTCATCCCTGTTTGCCCAGGACTTGGTTTTAGCCCCGTGTCGTGGGGATTCTTTCAGTCCTAGGCAAACCAGGGTATTTGATCACTCTCCCTGAAAGGCCCTTCCTTGTGACATAGCAGATGGTTCCCTCCAGGTGGAAACTTTCCTGGAAGTGCTGTAGGTACTGAGGAACAGAGGGAAATTAATTCCCGTGAGATGTTTCCATTCCCTCTTCACAAGAATCACATAAAGTTCTTGGGAGATATACACACCTACTGATAATAACCATGTGGTCTGCTTTGTTCAGGACGTTTCCTGTTGGCCAATTTGGAAGATAAATTTTATATCCCCCTCCCTTACTACAGAAACATACTCATACTCTATAGGTGCAGAGCCTAGAAAGTTGTGATTTTAATAAGCACCCAGGTGATTATTATTATTATTATTATCAAAGCATATGGTTAATATAGAATCTACTATATCACTATTTGACTTCTATGGACAGAGCAATGAGTTTTCTAAAAGCAAGGGACTTACACTTATCTGAACAGGAATAGTATGAATATCAGGAGAGTATGGCTTTCGTTAGAGCTTAAATTCATTGTCCATAGTAAGATTTATTCTAGTACAGCAGGATTTATTATGATGATGATTATGCAAATCTGCAGAGCGTGTATATATATCCTCACATCTTGTTCTCTTTTCTTCTAACAATTCCTTTCATCCCAAACCACAGAGTGAATGCAGCTGAAACTGGGAGGTCAGTGCTACCATAAACATCATCCCTTAAATAATTCACAATGCCGACGATGCTATGGAATTTTCAATGTAGTCATACCCCCGCATCGTAGGAGCTTTAGGAAATCTTTACTCCAGGAAACAAATTGTTCTGTCATGTATAACTAGTTCACTTTATAATTTGTGCCTGAATCATGAATAATAATGTCTTCTTAGCAGCATTTTTTAATGGAAGAAACAGATACGGGGATTTTAAATCATTTTTATGTTGTATGTTTGTAAGCTCTTCTCCCGTCATTTATAATTAGTAGGCAGAGCAGATGGCAAAACCTAAGCATCAGGTAATGTAATCATAAAACACACCCCTCCGCAAAAGCAGAGTCCTATATTGGAAACTTATTACATTTACTGAAGGATTCTTTTATTCCACTGGAATACATTACAAGAAATTATGACATTAGATAAAAAGTTATTTTCACATAAGGAAGTTCAAAAGATTAAGATGCTACTGAAATGTAAGTTAAAGGAATTCATAAATGTTTCAGAAAAGTAGTAGAATTATTACTATAATTTGAGAAAGTCGGGCTTTGCAATAAAGTGAAATTTATTACAAAGCCAAAATTATTTTTCAAACTTATGACATATTTAGATGGAATTTTCATGCTAAGTCCAATAATTATGAAATGTAAATATTGCTTGAAGAAATGCTCGGAATTTTATGCTAACGAGGACTTAACTTTAGAAGAATTGTTTGTCTCTGTGAAAATGTTATGTTTTATAATTTCCTTCTAGGCTCTTAAGGTGTGCCAGTGTGACAAAATTTCTATAAGAAGGGAGGTAACAGAAAGTTATTGTAAATAGGTATTCATGTTCCATTTGCTAATTCATTTATTCCTTCAGCAGATATCTGTTGAGTGTCTCTCTGTGCCATTTCAGACTGCACAGTAAAGGGTGAGCTTAGCAGGCCCTGGTTGTTCAAACCCTGCACATTCCAAAGAAAAGCTTGTGTTTAGGAGGACTGGCCCCTCGACCAGCTCCTGGGAGATCGCCTCTGAGCCCTTAGGACACCCTGATACGAGGGTTTCAGATCCCTGAGGCCTTCAGCCATGCTGTGTCAGATTGACCTCTGGAGGGAGGTAGGGGCAGGGGTTCTGGAAACTGAGCAGTAAGGTCAGTCACATGGGCCCTGAAAGCCTATGTGACTGACCCACAATCAAATCCCTGGACACTAAGGCGTGGAGCACGTCCCTGGTCGGCAATACTTCAAACGTGTTGTCACACATTGCTGCTGGGAGAATTGAGGACATCTCTGTGTGACTCCTCTGGGAGGGGCACCTGGAAGCATGTACCTGGTTTCTCCTGGACTTCACTCATGCACCTTTTCCCTTCGCTGATTTTGATCTGTGTCCTTTCACTGTAATAAACCATGATAATGAATATAACAACTACTTGAGCTCTGTGGTTCCTTCTAGCGAATCACCAAGTCTGAGTGTGGTCTTGGAGACCCTTAACACACACACCATGTTAGATGCAGTAAACAGGGTGAGGTATTAAAGTGAGTGGTGTGCTTAGTTAAGATGGGGATTGGACTGTGCCTGAAAGATAAGAGTGTGCGCAACATGTGAAGAGCTTGGAGAAGTGTCTTCCAGGCAGAGGGAACAGTAACTGCAAAGCCTTTGCGACAGTGAAGTGCATGGTGTGTTGGAGGGACAGGAGGCCAGGAGGGAGGCTGGTGAGCAGAGGCCATGTAGCACCAGATGGGGTTGGCAAGATTAGCAAGGGCCAGATCAGAGAGGCTTTTAGACCTCAGAAAGCAATTTGGATTTTATTATAAGCAAATAAGTCTTGCCTGAGTAAGGTTACACCCCGTTCTGTTTCTGTGGCTTTTTCACCGCCTTCATAAACTTGAGGCATGTGAAATCATTTTTATGAAGGGTTCATAGTCAAGTTTCAGAGGCATGTAAATCTTACAAGAAACAACTAGCAAATAACACTGGAAAAGCAGTGGGTCCTCAAGGACTGAATAGGAATTCAGAGAAGGGAGAGGGTACTCCTCTCTATTTTCTGCTCTTAGTCATAGTAACCCCAAGTTCAGTGTTGTGCAGAGTCAGATAACTGATTTCACTTTACACTCCATTTGTAGAGTTCTGTGTTATCTAGTCCAACTCCTGCACTTTACAGATTGAAGAAATGAATTCCAGAGAGATTTAGAGTCTTTTCCAAAGTCATAGATTCAGTTGCAAAATCAAGACTGAAACTCCGGCTATTCCCTAGTCTGATTCTCTTTCCATAATGGTGGCTAAATTGAGAAGAGGGAAAGTCTGGGCTACAGCTCCAAGACTCTGGGACAGAACTGAATAGGGTGCATAATCTGCAATGAAGGAGTCTGTGTCATCTAGACCCTTAGAGGCGGACTTTAAATCCAATCTGCCATTACTGAGCAGGCACACCAAGACAGCATTTTCTCCTCCACTTTCCCCGCTTGGCTTTTCTCAGAAATCTAGTCTCTCTTCCTTTGTTTCCAGTTCTCTCCTACCCGGAGAGATGCCCTGGAATGTCAGTGGTGATTTGAGTCAGGCTGAGTGCCAGGCAGCATTCTCAGAAGTCCTCTAGCCTGTACCCATTCTCATCTTCATGTACCATGGAGTAGCTGTTGTTCAGGTCTCAGAATTTTCCAATGCGCTAAAAACCAAATGCGCCGCATCTCAGATAACATCAGTGGCCCAATGCTTTGGTCCTGGTGTCTGCAAGACACAACAGTCTAAGCCCCAGAATTTCTTTAGTGACATCTCAATGACATTCTTGCCAGTTGGAATTGTTCTTTTCACCCAATGTTATTTATATTTTTCTCTGATTAGTAACTAACCTCAAACCATACCATCAAGGCAGCTAATAACATAGGTCATGTGCTATCTCATGAATTTTTAGATATTCTGAAAATTTAGAAATATAAAAAGCACATTGCATCTTTTTTTTAAAGCGTGACCTCAGAGGTAGTGGTGCTTAATTTTAAAGAGCACCTAGGCAGGTTTAAACAACGTTAGGTCTCTGGAAGAAAGGTTAGGTGTCTCTGCTTCTTCCTTCCAGAGGCCAGGGGGCTGCTTACATAAAATTCCCTGCCTCATCATAAAAACCTTCACACATCTATGCTTTGTTGTATAAACACACCCATGTGACCCTACACTCTACCATGTCTTATCTCTTTAGAGGAATTGTTTCTGTCCCCAAAATTGTGGACTACTCAATATGCCTGCACACAGCTCTTGCAGTTCTCTCTGGCCACTTCTGTAAACTTCGTCAGGCCAGGATTCATGTCTCCTTTGCTCATCATTTTAATCCCACTATTCAGATAGCGACATATTATGTAAATATCTACTGAATGAACAAACTATTCCTATCCCTGGAATAAACGTTTTAGCATATTTCTTTATCTGGAACCCATCCTTCCTTTAAGATGCACTCTGGTCCCTCCTTCTTTGGGAACTATTCACTGAATTCTAAGAGTAGGCCCCCGTAACCCTTACCCTTGGCATAATCCTTCCCTTTGAGTGTAGGTGGCACCTATAAATATGACAAGCTGTCACTACTCTGATGGTGTTACATTACATGGCAAAGGGGAGATTATCTGGGTGGGTACAATCTAATCACCAAGCCCATTGAAAGCAGAGAGTTTTCTCCAGCTGGCAGCAGAAAATGAAGTCAGAGAGATTGGAAGTGTGAGAAGGACTCGATGCCCTGTTGCTGGCTTTGATGATGGAGGAGGCCAAAAAATAGAGAGGGCTTGGCTGACAGCCAGCAAGAAAGTGGGAACCTCAGGTAGACAATCACAAAGAACTGGATTTTGTCGACAATGTGAATGAGCTTGGAAGCACACTCTTCCCCTGTGCTCCATATAAGAGCCGAGTCCAGCTGACACCCTGATTTTACCTTGGGAGACCCTAGATAGAGGACAGTCTGAATACATGTCTGAGCCTGCCTACACCTCAGAAGTACAAATCCGTGAGCTGACCAGTAGGTGTTGTTTTAAGTCGCTAAGTTTGTGGTAGTTTGTTACACAGCAATAGAAAATTAATACACCTGTTTACAGTATAATTCTGCTCCCCGCTGTCCTCTGAATATCTACTCAATTCATTTCCACTGAGCACTTAGTCATAAATACTTTTTAATGCTACTTGTTTTCATGTATATTCCAGTATGAGCCGCCTTCCATATTAACTTATAAACTTAAAGGAACAAGAGGTGGGGTCTATATTCCCTTCTAGTTGACACAAATCCAACTGGTAAAGTGCTTGATTAACTTGTAGCTATTTTTAAAGAAACATTGCTTTAAATATTTCAAAAAATAAAAAATGGAGGGCTGGCCCGGTGGCTCAGGTTGTTGGAGCTCTGTGCTCCTAACTTCGAAGGCTGCAGGTATGATTCCCACATGGGCCAGTGGGCTCTCAACCACACGGTTGCCGGTTCAGCTCCGGCAAGGGATGGTGGGCTGTGCCCCTGTGACTAGCAACGGAGACTGGACCTGGAGCTGAGCTGTGCCCTCCACAACTAAGACTGAAAGGACAACAACTTGAAGCTGAACGGCACCCGCCACAACTAAGACTGAAAGGACAACAACTTGACTTGGAAAAGTCCTGGAAGTACACACTATTCCCCAATAAAGTCCTGTTCCCCTTGCCCAATACAATCTTAAAAAAAAAAAAAAAAAAGAGTGTATGTTAAAAAAATAAAAATAAAAAATGTAATCCTTTTCTCATAAAATAACCATAATCAAACTGTATCAATTATAAAGTATTTTGTAATTATAAAGTGATTTATAAACACCCCCCAAAAGTAAATAAAAGAATCCCCCTCCATGATTAATTTGTTTTATCATTTGAGGTTTCAATAATTTCTATTTTTCTTAAGCCCACCAGTATTTTCTAACTAGATGCCAAGATAGTATGAGATAAATGAATAGATCTGTAAATGCAACAAATGATGTATTTATAAAGTTACTAAATTTCTCAAACCAGAAATTTATCACTGGTTTACTAATGCAAAGCATTTTATTGCGCATATCATATATATGAATATTTACCTATGTATGTACAGGACACTAGGATGAGAGAAAGACAGAGCTTTTGCTTCAATTGGATAAGAGAAATCTTCGTTTGAGTCCAATGAGTGGGAACAGCGACAGTGATACAATAATGGACAAGACATGTCACGTTCTGCGAAGTTAATCTCCAGAAAAATGAATCTGAATATTTGTCAGAAAGATTGGGAGATATCCCTGTATTCTATTTAATATTCTCTGAAAGGCCTATGAGCCAACACAGCTCTCTCAACACTGTCTAACTGAACATTATTAACTTACTAAACCTTTGGACTGGGGCTCCATGCTGTCTCTCTCTGCGTGGACAACGGCAGCGGATTCCAGGGTTTAGGAGCGACTGCTTTTTCCTCAATAGAGGCTCTAAACAGGACATAACATTCATATATTTGAGAATATTTTTCTCTTTCTCATTTCTATCCACATGAAAATCCCTTCTATTATTTGGCAGTTATGTTTTCTGATATCAAGGGACATGGACGCTGGCAGATTAAATAGATGCTGGAGGAACACAGAGAATTCTGTATTCTCTGGAGGTGTGTAAGGTCAGTTTGGGAAACAACAGGGAGACCTGTGTAGAGGCAAGAGACCAGACCAAGTGGTCTCTGAGAGGTCATTATGGCCTGGGCTGGGTGGTCTCACACATTTCCAGACGTGAGCAGCAGAGAACTCACAGAAAACTCCAAATAAGGCCAAATGTCCATGTGAGAAACAGACTGAAATGTGTGAATTTTACATACAAAAGTCTCCCAAACATTGATGGTCTCTGCAATTCTTTAACAAAGCAAGTTTATGTGATTCTCAATATAAGTCTGTTCCACCTGGACCTGTATTTTCTCACCCCCTTCCCTATCTTGCGACTATATTTTCCAAAAGTGCACTTTAAGGGCATGTATTTATTTACACATTTAGATCTTAGCTGACTATTGGAAAATTTCCAGGCTGCAATAACCCCAGGATACACAAGCTGCATTTCGGTGATGATCCCATAAGCACAATAATCACCTTTATAGTGGAGAGAGAGCGAGAGAGCAAGCACGCTTGGGAATTGGTTTGGAGAGATAAGCAGAGTCTGAAAACATACATTGACAACTGGGTTTGCTCTACACATTTCAAATATAGTCCAGTAAATTTAAGACTATGCACACTAAAATTGAGTTTTAGGAGTTCATTGTGCAGATTCAGCAGCTAAAATGTCTGGGTTTGAGGTCCGGCTCTACCACTTACTAGCTGTGTTATCTAGGAAAAATCATTTAGCATCTCTGTGCCTCAGTTTCCTTATCAGTAATATAGAAGCAATAGTTGTATATTTCTCATGGTACCATGAAGATAAGAGAAATGAATGTGTGGTTAAAGCAGGGACCGACACATAATAAGCACTATACAAGGGTTAACTGCTATTATTATTATTATTATTATTATTATTATTATTATTTGCATAGTGGTCAGGAGCTAAGGCCTTAGACCAAGAATGTTGGTCTGGACTCTGTTTCTGATCCTAGCTCTAACAACAACTTACTGAGTGACCTTGAACAAGTAACTTAAACTATCTGTGTCTCAGTGTCCCTATTTGCAAAGTAGATATAATAATTGCACTTTCCTCAGAGGGTTGTTCTGAGAATAAAAGAATTACTATATATCATGTACTAAGAATAGTGCCACAAACTTTGAAGCACGCAATAAATGTGAGTGTTCATTATTTCTAACTAAACTTTTGGGTTCCAGAAGACATTATTTGAGTTCAGTATTTCATTCTCTGTTTACTTAGTGAATTTCAAAGCTTGGAATTGATGTTGAGATTTAACTATTATCCACACCTAGTATATGTCTATAGTAACCCTTCATTAACTCTATTTAGTTGTTTGTTCCAAATGCTATACTTATCTAAAAAACAACTTTTAGCTCAACTCAGAGATCATGACATCGATGTGATGAAGTGGACATAGCATGGACATTGCAGCAAGGTGATAGGGGTCTGAATCCCCTTATTTACTAAGGTGATTTACTTAATGGCTCAGTTTCCGTTTTTCCATCTGTAAAACGGGCATAATGACATCTAACTCGCAGTTAGTTGGGAGGATTTAGAGAGGTACTACTGGTAACATAACTTTGTGAAGTCCTTGGGATGTAGCCATTTTAAACAATGTTCATTGCTTCCACCCACTAAAAGGCTGTCAATGAGTCCCTGTTGGAATGTTGCCATACTGGTCCCAGGGAGGGGTTTAGAACAAGAATTTGGTTAGAAGTACATCACAGAGAACAAATAGGCCTGAAACCAGTCCTGCCCCAACTCTTAGTAACTGCTGATTGTTCCAGGGTCAAGAGTGCTGTGACCTCCTCTCTGCTCCCATAGCCCTTCAGTAGGACAACAAACTGCATGGGCATCAGCATCACACGGTGGCACTACCTTCCCTACACCCTGAGCATTGGGGGGTGGGGTGGAGGGGGTAATGGGAGGGTCGGGGCAGGACGAGTGGCAATGGGACCTTGTCCCGTCTGCATTTCTAGACTATTTCCTGGCACAGTGTTGTGTGCATGAGAGGAACTCAATAAATGCTTCCTGGAGAAACAAATGTTATAAGGCGTATGACAAAAAAATATAAAGATCCAAACATGGAAAATAATCAAAGATAGCAAAGGTAGGACAAGTCAGGTATTAACTAGTGTTGATGATAAATGTAATTGGAAAAGTTACTGGGCAATGAGTATCAAGAACTTCAAAATATTCATTATTTTAACTGTGAAGTGAAAACAAAAACAGGATATGGAGTTATATTTAGAGTTTAATTCTAATTTTGTAAAAACAGTATACATATAATACATATATGTGTATATACCAGGGGTGCCAAAAAAATGTATGCACGTGACTTATATTCATCTTTTGTTATCAGTATATATTGAGTATTACAATTTTAATACCGTTTTTTCCTTTCTTAAAATGTGTATACATTTTTTTGGCACCCTCTGTATATATGAGTGCATGTGTGTATTATATTTGTATGAGTGTGTGTCCATATGGAAAAAAATGAGTATAAGTAGAAAGAAATACCTTGAAATATTAGCTGTATTTACCTCTGAGTAAAGTGATTGGACTATGAAGATTTAAAGTTTTCTTTCTTATGCTTTTCAATAATGAAAAATTATGTCAGTCAGAGTTCTATCAGGAGACAAAAGCCAGACTGGTCTTTTAATAGGGATGGGCTGGGACCCACCAGCTCCTGGAGGCCATAGCAAGCAATCAGTGTAACTTTCAATCCAGGTGTCATGGACATTGTAATTTTGGTAAAACCATAAGTAGGGCAGTGAGTTGTATCTTTAAATATCTCTCTGGCTGCCCTAAGCGGGTAAGAGTACAAGTTGGAACATCAATTAAGAAGCTGTTACGGTAGTCCAGGTAAGAAAGGATAATGGCTTGGAGTAGGGTAGTAATAGTGAACTTGGGAAAGTTGCACAGATTTGAGATATATATTTATAGGTGGCAACGAAAGATTTTCTGATAGGCTGAATATGGGGTAAGTAGGTTGAAAATGGATTCCAAGGAGTTGGTAGATGATTGAACCATTTATTAATACGGGAAAGACAACAAAGAGGGAGTAAGAATAAATTTGGGGGTGACAGAGCTCAGTTTGGGTTCTTTTAAGTTTGAGACGCCTGTGTAACATTCAACTTGGTGAATATTAGAAGTCTGGAGTGGAAGTAACCTTTGAAGTTTCTAGCATAGTATCTAAGCCACAGAAATACTAAAGGTCATGTAAAGGGAGAATGTGGAGGGAAAAGACGGGGCCAGGACCAAGCCCTGATGAATTCCACGGGTGAGAGTTCCGATCTGAGGGAAAAAGGCAAAAGGGTAGGAAGAAACCAGAAGAATGCGTGTTACCAGAAGCCAGGGAGGATCTCAACTATTAGAACACGCAGAGAAAAATGTCTAAAAACATGTCAAAATAATCAGTGGCAATTTTCTCTAATAAAGTGATTATCTGTGGATAACTCCTCTTTTTTATACTTTCTGTCTTCTTCAAATTTTCTAAAATAAGTATGTAATACATTCATAACAACAACAGAACAATAAAATATGTAAATAGTATTGTTTATGTATATACTTAAATAAATAACATTTATTTCTAAATACCTATTTATCTAGAAACTTATTTTTAAAACTTGAAGTTTAATTATTGATATTGGGGTTTTATATTTAATTTTATACAAAGAAAATGATTGACATTGGAGTTTTCATGGTTTTGTATGAGAAAAATATATACCAAGCAATGTAGAAGCATTCTAAAAAATTAACTATTTTTAAGAATAGTTTCAGATTGACAGAAAACTTGTGACATTACAGAGTTCCCATAAACCTCTGCACCCACTTTTCCATATTATTAACATCTTACATTCGTATGTTACATTTCCTACAATTAATGAACCAATATGAACGCAGTATTATTAACTGAAGTGTAGAGGCATTTTAGGAATCATACTATATGACTATTAGTTTTTCTATGGGTACTTGCTCAATTTTGTCTTACAAATGCTATGCAGAAAAACAATGTTCTACTGCCATCTACTGTTCTGAATAAATTTATACTTTTCAATGTTGATTTAGAATTTTCATTTTTTTAAAACCACCTCAATAAATAAGTGAATACGCTGAAGTTCAGAGAGACCTGTCACAGGTCAATAGCTATTGACATAGTCATTTGTTCATTCATTCATTCATTCATCAAATAATTACTTAACACTACATTAGAAAGGGTGCTGGGCATACAAAGACAAATAAGACACGGTCACTTTCTTCAAGGATCTCATAGTCTAACAGGGACATAAAAGAAGATTATTATATAACAAGGTGATTGGTACATATGTTTCAAGTGTTCTGAGCGCATAGGAAAAGAGCACATAGCTACCTTAGATTGGAGATGGGGCTATAGGGAACATGCCAAGATTCAGGGAAATTTTCCTGGGAAATATGAGGTCTGAAGCTGTTCAATAGGAAGCAACTAGGTAAATAGAGAAAGGATTGGGAATAAAGGTATTCCAGAAATAATATTAGGAATGAAGGCAAAAATAGTATCGTGTAGGTGAGAGAGAAAAGAAAAAAACAGATTGGAAAGTGAAGGCAAACAGAGGTGACAGATGAGACAGAAGAGGCCAGACTTTGGAAGAATTTGTGTGTCACTTTTAGGAATCTCATGCTTGATGGTAGAGGTTATGAAGAATCAGAGAGAGTGCATCCAGGAGTGTTGGGGTTAGATGCACACTTAGCTGGATCATTTTAGTGGTCTCGTGGAGGATGGATTTGGGGTGGTGGTGGTGCTGTTCAGAACTGAAGACAGGCAGAGCAGTTAGGAGACAGCTGGGCAGTTAAGGCACATGAGCCAGAGCAGGAGTAGCAAGGGATCAAGCAGAGAGTCTGCATAGAGAAATATTTGGGAAGTAGGGTACGTGGCAAAACCAAAAATTGACGTGGCAAAAATCTAGTCAATTACTAGATTTAAACTGGGTATAAGAGAAAGAGTCAAGGATGATCTTAGAGTTTCAATATTGGTGACTAAGATTCTGGAGGTGCTATAGAAGCTACAGAAAGAAGATAATGGTTTCGGAGAAGAGAGGACAATTTGAATTCTGTTCTGGTTGAGGTTGAAGTGTTTGAGAGAGAACCCAGGTGGTGCCATCTTGTGGAAGTTGGATATAAAAGTTTAAAGCATGGAAGAAAAGTGTGGGCTAAAGACACACATATTTGCAAGTCATGAGTATGTAGGCAGAGGTTGAGATCATGAAAGTGGAGGGTGTAACACAAAGAAAATGTGTAGAATGAACAGAAGAGTAGTACAGGGATGAAACCCAGAGAATCCGACACTGGATGAGGGCAGGAGAGGGGAGGGCAGAGGAAGACTAGCACATTTAAGGAGAAAGGGAAAGGATGGATAGAAAGATCCAATCAAGAACCAGTGAGAAAGAAAGAAAGAAAGAAAGAAAGAAAGAAAGAAAGAAAGGAGGGAGGGAGGGAGGGAGGGAGGGAGGGAGGGAGGGAGGGAGGGAGGGAGGGAGGGAGGGAGGGAGGAAGGAAGGAAGGAAGGAAGAAAGAGAGAGAGAGAAAAAACACAGTCCCTGACAGTTGGTAGTTGGCCTGGAAACCAATATCTATGCTGAGATGATCCAAAGCTGAGCATAAATAATTTTACAGAATATGAGCATCACACAAGGTCACTCTGTGATTGCGACAGAACAAGACAAAAAAACAAGGCCATTTCATAATCAGGTCTAAACACAGAAAAAACAAAAATACCATGCAACCGCAAAATAAGGTATCAGTCTTCCCAACATAATGTAACTCAGAACAAAACACGCACTTCCTTGAACCATCTCCAAAATCACCTAACAGAAGCCTAAATCTTATTACTAGGCCCTCCTAACACCCTCTCATTGAGACATCCCAGAATGTCCCATGGTTTGCAGTTTCCCTTGCTGCAATGAGCTAATAAATCTAACTTTATTTGACTATACGTGATCTTTGGGTACTTGGGTACTTCCTGGTGATCTTTGGGTACTGGGTTTCTTTGTAGAAGCCAAGAATGTAGAAATTTTCATGGAGGGAGACATCGAAGTATCTGGTGAACAAAGAGGCCAATGATATCCATTGAATTTGGCAAATGTGAGCTTACTGGTGATCTTTGAAAAATAGAACAGTTTTCATAGGATATGGGGGTAGACGCAGTGGTGTGCTCTTACTAGCTTGAGACAGATATTTCTTCCTGACTCTGTTCAGTGACATCAAGTTGGTAGATGGAAAACAGTCATGGGCAATATTTACACCATGGACATTGGCAAATGCTATAAATCAAGGATTTTTTTTTTTTTCTTGACATAGTTGTTAAACTTTTACCATCACATCACTGGGTAGAAGAGAGATTACATTTGGCTGAGGAAGGAAAAAGGGGTGAGAGAATGGAAGTAATTAGAAGTTTGCATAAGCAGGAAAAAAAAGAGACTGGACAAGGATTACATGGGAAACATAAGGTCAGTGAGAACTAGAACTCAGATTGCCTGAGCTCTGTACTGTGCTTATTCTACTGTAGCCTGTTCCATAACACTGCTCTCACGTTGGTTTACTAGTGAGAGCACAGCAGCTTATATGAAGAGCATTTCATCATAGCTTGGGAGAGAACTGGCAATGAGTTGGATGTTTGCAAGGGAAAGAAGAAATAGAGAAAGAAGGCAACTTTTGGAGAGATATATCCCAAATTCTTATGAGTGGTTATTGTAAATAGCACTGTCTCTGGTGTCAAACTGTCTACCATGGAGTGTAGTTTTGCAAGTCAGAGACTGTGCAGTCTCGAGCAAGCTATATAATGTCTTTTTGACCCCCTCTTCTCGTCTATATGAAGCTGATAGTTGTACACACCTCATAAGGTGGATACGAAACACTGGCACATAGTAAACTCCCAGCAAATGTTACTATTATTATTACGATTACTTCTCTGGACAGGAGAATAAAACAACTACACATTTTTATTCTGCAATTATATATTTTTGCATTTTGTTTGTAATATTCTTTGCTTTTATAACCATAAAATGCCAAAATTGATAAAAACAGACTTTGCAGGTACGGTTTACATTTGTTGAGTGCTCTGCAATCCCTATATTATCCAGCAGGGGAGCTATTTAACTGTCTGCTTTCCACCATAATCCATTTCAGAACTGTGACTAGGATAAATGATTGCATTGTCTAAGATACTGAATGACAGCTGGTATTCATATATAGACTTTGCTCCTTATAAACATAAAAAGTAACTTTTCCAATCTTATTGAAGTGGGAAACCTATGTGAAAATTATTATCACCATCATCAACCCTTGTGTTGTGGCTGAAAGTGTACAGGCATTATCCTGAGCACTTCATATATATTAGCTCTTTTAATACTCATTACAACACTAGGGGTGAGCACATCCATTTTATAGATGAGGAACTGAGGCACAAAGAAATTAAATGGACCAACGTCACACGGATAGTATGGGAAAGGATCAGAACCCGAGCTATCTGGTTCCACACAATCTATGAGACATGTGTGAGGTATGTTATTGTTGGAACCTAACCAGGGTCAGTTTAGTCTCTTCAAGAAATTCTGAGGAGACTTTGCTTGCTTTCATCTCAGCGTTAACGAGCCTTTTTATGCAAATCCACTGGAATAAGAAGTTACATCTAGTCCAAAATTATTCAGGGATATTAAGACACCAGTGAAACTTTTCATTTTGTCTGAAACCACTTTGCTCATAATCAGTACTCTATTTGTTTTGTAAGGAAATGATTTTTTTCTCACAAATATATCATACACAGCTAATTAAACATTTTCATACTCTTGAAAACTCTGAGAGCAAATTTTCTTTACACAATCTCCACCATATGCAGTTAATTCTTGCCAGAATACCCTTTGTACTATTCTTTGAAAGTGAAGATATTTGAACTTGGTTTGTGTAAAACGAAGGCTGGGGAAATTATTTCATGTGGTTTCGGACACTAACTTTCTCAGTACTTTTATTCGTTCTCAAAAATTGCCAGAGAACTGAATAAAACAAAATAGTATTCTGTTTCTATTGAGAACACAAAACTTGAAATAGAGAGAACTAAATTTAAAAATGTAAACATTGCTAAGTGTTTCCCACTCGTTTTCTATTAAATTAATGGAAAAAATAAGGGATTCAGAAGAAATCTTTGGAGACATAAAGATGTGACCCTCTTTTGATGTTTCATGACTTGCCCCGGGCCACCGGGGTGCCTGACACTGAGAACTTCTTTCTCTTCAGGGCCACTCCCAGCTGCACCCAACCCTGTCTGCCACACCTGAGGAGTCATGGTGGTGACAGAAGCAAGGCGAGGACACTGGAGTTGGGATTTTAGGTGCTGAATGCATACGGACATATGGTGTTTATTTTGAGAAACCCAATAGTAAAGAGTAGATAAAGTGGGGTTTAAATAGGTAGACATTTGTGATAGGGAGGGGACGGCGGCATACACAGACAGGACTTGAAGGAAGGTATCTGGGGAAGCCAGATGAAGCGTTTCTGAAACCGAGCATTTGTTAAATTCAGTGTGTTCCCGCAACAAATGTTTATTGAGTTCCTTTCAGACCAGACACGGTGCTAGACAGACACCAGTGTTACACAGATAAATAAAACATGGCCTGTGCTGTAAAAGCGCTGATAACCCAGCGGAAAAGGCAGGCATATAAACAAATAAGAAGACGAGGCGAGGCCCGGTACAAGGAACAAAGGTGGAGCCCAGGAGGAAGTGCCCACCTCTGCCTGGGAGGCTTGGGGACTGGCTCCCGGGCCTGCCGCACGCATTCACAAGCAGGGCAGCGCTGACCCACAGGTACAATTTGAACACCCGTCTCCAACTGCCTAAAACTTAAACATGGTATCGTTGAAAACCAGACCAATATCCGACATCAGGGGTTAACTATGCAGCCGGCGTTGCGCAGAGTAAAACGTACACACGTTGAAGAACTAAGACAAACATTTGTATGAGAAAATCACGTAAAAGGGAAATGAGGCCTTGGGGAAGCGCAGAAACGCGCGGGGCAGCCGCCCGGGCCGCGCGCGGGCCGGGGGACCCTCGCCCGCGTTCCTCCAGGTCCGCCCGGGCCGCGTAAGCTCCCCCACGCCGGGTGTAACCTGAGCTCGCCCCGCCTCTCCCCGCGCGCGCCCCGGCCCCGCCCGGCCCGGCCCGGCCCGGCCCGGCCCGGCAGGGCAGGTCGGGGCGGCGCGCTCTGAGTCACCGGAATCTAGGTGGGGCCTGGGCGCCGCGCCCCCGCGACCTCTTCCCTTTTGTCGCCCTGCCTGCGCTGGCGGGCCATTTTCCGCCGGCGTCCGAGCCCCGCGTGCTCCTCTTCCCCTGCTGTCACCGTCGAGATGCTGCGCTGCGGCCTGGCCTGCGAGCGCTGCAGGTGGATCCTGCCCCTGCTCCTGCTCAGTGCCATCGCCTTCGACATCATCGCGCTAGCCGGCCGCGGCTGGCTGCAGTCGAGCGACCACATCCAGACGTCGTCGTTATGGTGGCGATGCTCTCACGAGGGGGGCGGCAGCGGGTCCCCCGCGGATGGCTGCGAGAGCCTAATGAAGTACGGTGAGTGCCATGGCCCGCCGCCGCCTCCGGGAAGTCCTCCGGGCCGCGTTGGGGCGTGCGCCCGAGCCTTAGGGAACCGCCGACTGGGAAGGGACTGAACAGGGTCAGGGGGAATGGGTGATTCAAAAAAACACATCTGTTTAGAGCTTAGCTTCATGCATCCTACCTGAGCAAAACCAGGCTCAACACTGGAAGAAAATGGCTCTAGTTCAAACAATGTTTTTTCTTAGGGTTTGTCAGTTACGTGCAAAAGATGATTTCAGTCATTTGAAAAGGTTTGATGAGTAAATATAATGAACAAAGTATATATTTTTGGAGACCTCTGAAATTTCTTCCCATTCCGCCGCCTCCTCTGGTTCTTCCTATTATTAAAATATTAAAATACGTGCCTTCCCTAATGTCGCTGTATTATTCATTTAACCTGAACTAAGTGAAAGCAGCTCTTCTTCCACTAACACAAAAAGGCTGTCTTAGTCAAAATTTCAGCAGTTACTATTTCAGTACATACTGTAATGTTGAACGCTTCAGGATAGCTCTTATGCGCTGTTGTCTCCGTGAGTGTCTGGTTTAAGCACAGCCTTGCTGTTTAGGAAACTGTAATTTAATGTGGTTTGAAATCGAAAAAAAACAAAAACAAAAGCCAAACACATCTTCTACACCCGCGAAATTAAGCAGAGTGGACAAAAATAATATATTGCAGATGGAGTATTTTATTTTTCCAGCATGGAGGAAGCCTCAGTGCTTAACTTGTAAATGGATCTGACGGGAGAGCAGCGTGATTTTATCTGGTGCCAGCCTCTGCTAACTGGCAGATGTGAAGAACATCTGGGGTCTGTTGTAAACAGCGGTGTGTGTGGGGTGCGGGCAAGTATGATCATAAGAAGTTTAAAGCTAAATACTATTCAATGGGACCTTACCAAGGGAGTTTAATAGTTTTAAATCGAGAAAGAGAAAGAAGGCCACCCTGCCTTTTTTCGTTCCCTGCTGGGATCATTGACTAAATTCTCTTCCCCTCCCCCCTAAATGGCTCTGGGGCTTCCAACCAAATTTTATTTCTGGAGCCATCTACCCGGGCTTGGTGCTGATTCTTAAGGAGTGTGAAATTGTTTGGAAGGACCCCTGCTGAACTTTTCCCCAGAAGGAATCATGGTCCTGGTTAGCAAGTAATAAAATGTAAAGACTGAACAACTTTCCTCCTTTTCTTAATACCTACGTTTTTCTTAAAACAAACAGCATACCTACCAGGGTTTGTATCATCGCAAGTCTTTTAAGTTTTTAAAGGGAATTAATTTCTTTGAAATAATATCTCTGTATCTTCTAGTTAAAATGCATTGGAATTTAGTATCCTGTAGTGGACATAGGTCTGCTTAAGCAGATGTGTTTTGAAACAGACTTTGATAATCATACCTCACTCCAAAGACTAACACAGATCCAAGAATACTCAGCAATCTTCTGCATATGAAGTAAGAAGGTTAGTGCCGGGAAGGGAAAGGGGTGCTGGTGGAAACAGGATTAGCATGATTGCTGGGACTTGATCTGGCCTGCAAGTCTCTGGCTGTGACCACAGCCCTCTTGTGAAACGCACACAATGCAGTTTTTATTTTTCTTGACTTGAAGGATGAGCTCACCTTTCCTAGGGTGTGGCTCTTCCAACCTCAGATTAATATAATGCTTTGTATATGGAAGGGAGGAAACAGGTTTGTTTCTCAGTTTAATTTTTTAACTAGATAGAAGGCTATAGCGTTAACTTTTAATTGTAAAGAAAACACTGATTGTGTGTGTGAGTATGTATGTGTGTGTGTGTATCAATTTAGAGAGAAATTGGCCTTTGGAAAAGTTCAGTTTTCCAAGTGTGTATTGAAAAATCTATTACTGATTTTTATGATGTAACAAGACTGATTTTCATACATGATTTGTGGACTTCACACTCTAATTTAGTTATTCTTGTGACCTTAGCAGAGGCAATTAAGTGCCAATAACATGTTAGTCGTGGCTTTAGCTGAAGACCTAGAATCAAATCATGAAGGCAGATCCAGTGGTACTAGGTGACCTTGGGAAGGAGAAAATAGATGTGAATTCACCAGGAGAGGTTGTCTCAGGCTGTTGTCATCAAAGATGAGTTGGGGTGTTTATTATATTTCCACTCCCTCTCCTGGCATGGACAAGTGTGTATAGCAAGTGTGTATATCTACACTACGGGGTGATAATCTAGGCGTCTCTGAACCCTCAGATTTTCAGATAGCCTCAGTAAGGCCTTGCAGAAAACAATGTTTATACAACTTTATCTAAAATGTAGCAAACAGTTTATACACACACTCCCACACATGTATAAACACAACAAGGAGTAAGGTTGTTGGCTCTAATTAAAATGATACCTCACTGTAGAGAATTGAAGCAGTTTTTAAAAATTTCTTGATATGTTCTAGGAAGTAAACCTTGTGATTTATCATTGTAACTGTTAAGGAAGTTGCCTTTTTACTACAAAGTGCTTGACCATCTCTTTTATTTACTGATCTTCATAACGTTAATACATTAATTTGGTATAAATGACACAGGTTATTCCTGGCAAGTATTGGCAATAATACTCAATAATATAGACTTTTAAATAAAGGTAAACTGTTCCTTAGTATATAAAAAGCAGAGTCTTATATATCTTCATCATTAACAGTTTTTAAATAATTTTATATTATCATATTGCCTCATTTGTTTTCCTATAAATGAACCAAATTTCATGAATATGTTCTTTTCATGACAGTAACAACTAAATAAATACCCAGCTTTAAAGATACTTGTTTGAATGTTTTCAAATCATGGTTTATATTTCTCAAAACAGGAAAAGAAAATCTAGACTTAAACATAGAAATGATCATTCAAATTTCGTGTATTAAATAAAATGCAAAATTAAATTGGAATGCATGTTCACACATGCTACTTTTGCACTACTGCTTTTCCACTTTTAAGAAAAAAATACATCAGGAGGCTGTTTTATGCATCAGTGATGTAGATTTCAAATCCCAAGCAAGCTCCCGCTTGTCAGGGTGGAGAATAACAGAGATGAGTTTCTGCACCAAGAATGAAAGTGGGGAGTCAGTCATGAAGAGTGGATTTGGATTTGGACAGAACTGCCGAGCCTCGTTTACCGAAGACATCCTTAGACATCACAGAATGCTTTTTTATATGAAATCAGCCTTGGATAACTCAAAGAATCAGTGTTACATGAAATATTTTTAGATCATGTAGCCCTATAGTTCTTAAATGTACAGGAAATGAGAAAATTATGTGTGAAGTTAACAGGTTTACATTAGGCTAAAATTCAATTTAAGGGACTTCATTTTGAAATTATCCTTTTGTGGCTTTTGGCAGTGAGGCAGGGTTAGATAATAAAATATTCTTGCTTTATGATATTAGGCATTAATAGATTGCTCTTTGAGGGCACATGTTCATGTCCTTACATAAGAAAATAAAAAGTTGGCCACTCTCAGTTGGTTTTCATGGTTAAAAATATATGTATTGACTATGAGACATTTAGGAACCAGTAATGTAGCCCAGTCCATCCCACATTTTCTGCACTTAATGCACTTAGAATTAACCACCTGACAGCCTCAATCCCGTGGTGGTAACTTAACTTGTCTTCTCGCTGTGAACAGACACAGACTCCTAGACGTTAGCATTAGAAGGGAATAAGAGTGCACCTATTCAAGCTTTTGCCAAGTGTTCTCAACACCTCCCATGACTGATCTGAACCTTCCTTTGTTCAGCAACTTAATTCAGTTCTCAACGAGGCTATTTGTTTAAAAGTACTTCTCTTATACCCTCTTCTACTGCTGGAGCTGAAATGTCCTTTCCTGTAAATTCTGCTTTCCAGCCTTCTTCATTTTGACAGACTTAAATATTTAAGGGTAGATCCTAAATTTGCTGCTATTTATCTCGTGTGATTTCCTGTTTTTATATCTTCCTGTGTAGAATGTTTTCCCCACTCAGACTTTAAAAGAAGACAATACAGGGGTAAAGTGTTATCATTCTGTAAAAAACACCACAGTAACTAGTTATCATCTGGCTCTGTTTCAGGAGAAAATGCAGAGCATGTAAAGAATCCCACACCAACTGTGGAATGCTCTCCTGTGTGACCCTGCCATTCCTCCTCTAAGCCATTCTTTCTGCCTTCCAAAACTTCTGCAAAATTGCTTCTTCCTGTGTAGATTGTTTTGGGAGTCTGCTAGAAGCTGTCCTGTTGATATTTGCTACTCAAAAAGTGTCCCAGACAAGCAGCGTCAGCATTATCTGGGAGGCTATTGGACACTCAGCGGCTCAGGCCCCACCTACTAAATTGGAATCTGTATTTGAACAAGATCCCCACGTGATTCAGAAGCAGTTTGAAGTTTCAGAAGCACTGGCCTATATTCCTGCAGATTATTTACTCACTGAACATGCAGCAGTGTTTTTGAATATACCATCCATGCTTATATTTATTTGTAGATAGGATCTTTTTATTTTTTTTTTTCAATTACGGTTTTATCGAGTTTTCAGTTCTACCCATGTATCACATAAAAAACTCTATAGAAACAATACAAAGAGATCAGACAAAAATCAGGTGGGACCTTTGGTCTTGTTAATAGATGAATCCTTTGTTCTGGAAAGGGACCCTACTCGAGTTGGATGACAGGTTGGTGTCTGCAGGGCACTGAGTAAGGGGCTACACCACAGACTGTTTTGGTCAGTGTTTGGTGCCCACATGTGAAACGATTGAAGAATGCAGTGAATCCATGAAAAGAAATACTAACTTTAAGGGGAAAATTAGTGAGTCTCCAAAATAATACTAAGAATATTAATATCAGCAATGCTCTCCTTATTTTAAAACTCCTTGTCTTAAAATAAAACTTTGTTTGTTTATTTTCACAAGCTTCAGTTTGATTTATGGTTTCTAGCTTGACATTCAAGGTATTTATTTTTACCTGTTTTTGCTCTTTTGTTACCAGTTGACTTTCCTGGTC
The DNA here is from genome assembly GCF_004115265.2 of Rhinolophus ferrumequinum. Taxonomy (NCBI): domain Eukaryota; kingdom Metazoa; phylum Chordata; class Mammalia; order Chiroptera; family Rhinolophidae; genus Rhinolophus; species Rhinolophus ferrumequinum. Next base: position 83,989,911 of record NC_046286.1, on the reverse strand, counting down.
TTTTCCTAGCCATATTTGCTTTATAACATTGTGTTTTCGTATGTAATCACTGAAAAAATATAGCATTCATCTTCATACAAAAAATTTAAAAACATTTCCTAGGAATAAGTCAGAATTTCATTAGTGACTGTTGAATGGCTTCCATGTTGTTGATTTAATGTTGAAACTTTGCAAGCCAGAGCAAAATTTGATAAGCCATTAAATGGATCTTTAATGAATTTTATTTAAAAATGGATTGATAATGCTGCTGGTTTCTTTGATAACATGTATTGGGGTTAATGTGATGAGCGAAGGAAACATGATTGCTGGCCTGACAAAGTTTACACAAGTGGCCAGAAACTTCTCCAAGTAGTATTTAGAAAGTAAACTTAGGACATAATAGATTATGTATATAAAACACCAAATTTATCTTTCCTTAAGGACACAAAACAAACAAAAAGCTTTCCTACACAGAAACTTTTCTTTACCTCGAGTACTGTAAGCATTTGTGGTCCCAATTCAGAGAATAGTTTACAGTGAGAATCCTGCCTGCTCTCCTACACACACACACACACACACACACACAATTAAGAAAGGCAATAAAATTTAAAGTGCATAGAATAGTAATGAAAGACTCATCTTCAGAATAGATCAAGGTGCACACTCTGACTTTGAAGAACTGAAGTCCATCTGTTGAATCATGGAAGAAGTAGCTTGAGGACAAGTTTTAAAAATGGATGCTTTCCATTAGAGTTAGTAAATATGGCAGAGTTTGGGCCATGGTATAATATGAAAATATACATAGTTCCCAAAAGATTTGGGTAAATTTGTAGATATTACGCTCATTCTGGGTAATTAAGTGAGACCCAAGGTACTTAGGATACAGAGTCAACTTTTTGAAATGTATGTCATGAAGAATTGCCATGTCCTGAGTCGGCATAGTTATCGCTCCCCTTCTCAGACAGAACATTGGGCTGGAAGGAACTGGTAGGTTCCATTTCATCATTTTACAATGAAATAGTCACTGCCATGAGAAGGCAGATTGCCTTGCTTGTCATTCATTAGTCAAAACAGAATCTTCAAAACCATGCTAAGTTTTCTGTCTTCAGTGATAAATGAGTCAATGTGGGTGTCTCTGTGCTACAGAAGCAGGTTTTTCAGGTCTACTTCCAAGCAGCCTTTGTCAAGACAAAAATGTCCTAATTTTCCATTTTGATGACTCAGCGCTTTAAAAGAGTTGATTTAACATAGCATAGGAAAATTCTTTAAATGGTCTGTGTTTATTTGTATGTTCACCTGTTGGCTTTTGGTTAGGTGAAGTGGCTTACTATTTGTTTAATTCAGGTACCTGAAACTAAGCAAAAATTATATTTCATTTCTAATGTTAGAAAAAGTAATAATAGTAATAATCTAACTTTATTATTCTTCATCAAATAAACAGGTAAAATTATTGGTATTACTTTTTATAGCAACATTTACATAATTTATTTAGCTATACTTTTAAAACCTTAATATGATAGTGAAAGTCTGGTTATTGAAATATGTTCCTTATTAGGATGTTTTTCTTGAGAACTTACATTCTGCTATGCAATTTATCTTCATTATGTTTGCATTCATTTGCATGCTTATACAGACCTTTCAGTGCACAATTTCAAACCTGTGAACTCAACTTAAAAAGAAAAATCAGTGTCTGCTTATTTGAATTTAATGACTGGATTTAATTGAATTTAATGATTGGCAGTAGCCGTAAAAGAATCTAGAAATGAGACTATAATTGACAGGGGGTGGTCACATACTGAAAGTTACATGTTTTTTTCTGGCAGTGCTGCATCTGTTTTTATAAGATTAATCATCTATCCTAGTTCATAAACGTTAGTATGAATGTAAGAAATACCAGTAAAATGTGGATTCCTGGACACTACCCCTCAAGTTCTGATTCGGTAGGTCTGGAGGGAGGGTAGGAATCTGTATTTTTAATAAGCTCCACTGATGGTTTTGACTCGGTGGTGTATGGGCTAGACTTTGAGACAGTCTGATTAATTAATGTGCTTTTCAAAGCTCAGTTTCTCTTCTCTTGAAAGTTACGTTCCTAGAAGGAGAAGGCAAAAGTGAGAAAAGAGACTTCCTCAATTGCATATCTTGACTTTATTCATTTCTATTTTAAAAGAAAACATTTCTATTTTACCTGGTTCCTAAAATATTTTATCGATCTCAGAGGAAAAGGAAGATTTGGTAGGAAGTAATAAAAATTACAAATAGCAAACAAGGCCCTCTCATGTACTGTTTCAGCCCCATCCTGACCGCTGCCACTACAGGGTAACTGGTGTGAAAACGTGGTTTTTGAGCATATAAAAATATGTCTTCTCTTTAATTACCTATTATGCCCCAGTCATTCATGAATCTAGAGGACACCTGGGGGAAGCGTGGAGGCTGGAGAAGGGAACAGGAGAACTTAGCTCAGGTTTGTCTATAACAGACGAAGATGTAAAAATGCGGTGGATAACTGAGGAACAATCTCTGCGACGGACCAGAATCTTGCAAATGTAGAATAAAATGTAAACTTGAGGTACTGGAGAGAAGTCATGGATATACAGGAGGAACTTTCTAAGCTACGTGATGTTTCTCACAAAAGCTTTCATCCTGATGATAATCTTGAAATAAGGCGTTTTTAGTTTGGTTAACAGATAACACAGACTGACAGTGGCTGATAGGTGGCAGAGGCAGGGTATAAATGAAGTCCAGCTGGCTCCAAAGCCCTTGTTCTCTCTGCTGTGCTATATCTTTGTTTTTTTTTTTTTTTTTACCAGTCAAATGACCTAGGATTAAGTGAGGATAAATATGTCAGCCAAACTGCGATAAGAGTAAAACCAGGGCAGAAGTGCACATGACTCTGCTTTTCCAATGCAACATAGAATAATACCGTGTTTCCCCGAAAATAAGACCTCACTGGAAAATAAGTCCCAGCATGATTTTTCAGGATGACATCCCTGAACATAAGCCTTAATGCATCTTTTGGAGCAAAAATTAATATAACACCTGGTCTTATTTTCGGGGAAACAGAGTAGGTTAAGAATGCATCTTCATCCATTAATGAACGAATGGATAAACTACATATGGGATATCCAACAATAGACTATTTTTTGGCTATAAAAAGGAATGAAGTACTGATACATCTACGACATAAATGTACCTTGAAAACATTACACTAAATGAAAAAAGACAGTCACAAAATCCAGATAGTATATGATTCCATTCATGTGCAATGTCCAGAATAGGCAAATTTATAGAGATAGCAAGTAGATTAATGGTTGCCAGAAGCTGGAGGAAGAGGGGAATGGAAAGTGACTATTCATGAACGTTGGGTTTCTTTTTGGGGTGATAACAATTAGAATTGTAAGTGGTGATGGTTGCATAACCCTGTCAATATACTAGAAACCATTAAATTGTATATTTAGAAAGTGAATTTTATGGTATGTAAACTATATCTCAAAAAAAGAGCCAGGTTTTGGATTCAGATGGGTTCTAAATCAAACTGTATCTAAATAACATACTACCTGTGTGGCTGTGGCAGGTTATTTGAACTCTCAAAGCCTTACTACAGCCCCATTTCTAAAGAAATGATAATAGTACGAACCTTGAAAAGTTAATGTAAGGATTCAGTGAGCTAAATATGTTATGTCCTTAGCCCAGTGCTGGACACAGAACAATTCATAAATGTTAAAAATCAGAGCAATCATCAACAAGACAAATAATAAAAAGTGTTGGAGAGGCTGTGGAGAAAAAGGAACCCTCATGGTGAGAATGCAGATTGGTACAGCCGTTAAGGAAGGCAGTGTGGAGTTTCCTCAAAAAATTAAGAATAGAATTACCATATGACCCAGCAATCCCTCTCCTGGGTATCTACCAAAAAAATTTGAAAACATTTATCCATAAAGATATATGTGCTCCAATGTTCATTGCAGCTTTATTTACTGTGGCCAAGACATGGAAACAACCAAAGTGTCCTTCCATAGATGAATGGGTAAAGAAGATGTGGTATATATACACAATGGAATACTATTCTGCCATAAGAAAAGATGAAATAGTGCCATTTTGCTACAACATGGATGGATCTTGAGATTATTATGCTAAGCAAAATAAGTCACACAGAAAAAGTCAAGAACCATATGATTTCACTGATATGTGGTATATAAAACTGAAAGCAACAAACGGACAAGACAAACAAAGAAACAAAAACTCATAGACACAGACAATAGTTTAATGGTTACCACAGGGTAAGGTGGAGGGGGGTGGTAGATGAGAGTAAACGGGGTCAAATATGTGGTGATGGAAGGAGAACTGACTCTGGGTGGTGAACACACAGTGTGATATATAGATAATATGTTACAGAATTGTGCACTTGGAACCTATGTAACTTTACTAACCATTGTCACCCCAATAAATTTTAATAAAAAAAATCAGAGCAGATTGAATAATAAGAATTTTTGGCTGGAATCATTAGCCTGGGTTCATGGCGCTCCCTATTTCCACAGGTGCAGGGTAACATGACACAGGGCTGGAGAGGCCCCTATACCGTAGGTCTTCAAACCTAGAACTCAATTCCCACCTCACCCTGATTGCTTTTAGGCCAATATCAATAATTAGGATCTCTTTTGCAATAAATTCTGAATACTTCAGAAGTTAAAATTTAGGCAAAAGTCTAGAAAGAGTGTGCTAAACGTGTCATAAAAAAAATTACAGCTACTTTACAATTAAATTTTTTTATTTCACATTGCTGCTTAGTCATAAGTATATGTTTTCAAAGATTGTTTTTTGGATGGAACCATACATTGATATGAAACAAAGATGCTTTTAAAGGTATTTGAAACATTTCCTAAAGAGATTGTAATTTGGATTGTTCGATACCAAAAATGTTGTTTACTATGATCGTGTTGTGTTAGAACTTGAGTGAGCCTTTTAAATATACCAGTTTATATGGCCAATTTATTAAATGAGAAACAGTTTAATGAAGTTTAACTTTCATCTCAGAGATAAAACATTTCCCGAAACACCGAGGAGGGAAACACATTACTGCACATCAGTATAATAATGTCCGACATACGAATTCCCTATTCTCCCCCTGAGATGTGGAGATGCTTAAATATCATCAAAAGAAAAAACTCCTTCCACCCAACTATATAATTAGTAGAAAGAAAAAAAACTTCTCTTGATACTTTGATTAGTGATTTTAAATTTGGCCTGTGTGTCTTATTAATGACTGTTTCTTTTTTCTTGCAGCGTGGGGAAGGGCAGCCGCCGCCATGCTCTTCTGTGGCTTTATCATCTTGGTGATCTGTTTCATCCTCTCCTTCTTCGCCCTCTGTGGACCCCAAATGCTTGTGTTCCTGAGAGTGATTGGAGGCCTCCTGGCCCTGGCTGGTAAGATTGTGTGTCAGCAATTTTTCATTCAGACCTTCAGCTAGGATTTCCAGGTGGGAATTCCCGCCCGTTCTCAGGAATTTTTTTTCGCTCTCCCGTTCCTGAATCCCAAGATATAAACTGTTTTCTGTTCTCCACAATGAATCGTTTCCACAAAGTGACAGCCGATAGATACTACCAACCACCTGGGTTCAAGGAGCCGATTTTCCTGATTTCCCGACCAACTTCTCGTGATTCGGGAACGGGAAAGTGAAAACAATTCCTGAGAAGGGGTGGGAATTCCCTCCTGGAAACCCTACCTTCAGCAGACGTCATTATAGTAATGTCCAATCCACAAAGAAGATCCCTGACAATTACAGTTCCTGATTCATTCTCAGAAATGTGTTACCAAGGGCGGAAGTCACAGAGGAGAGATGTGTTTTAAGACCTAGATCCCTTTCCTCCTGTGTCTCAGGTGGTACTCTGTGCTTCCCACCCAAATGAGGAAGGTTATCATATCACTCTGTATATTATCTCTTATATGTGACCCCGTGCTCAGTGACACCTCTACCCCAAGGGGCCAGAGAGTCAGCCCTGGAAGTGCAGTGTCTCCACAGTGGGCCCATTGCTGGCCTCCTGTGAGTCCCATGCTGAGGGGCTGGAATGTCCCTGAACCATTTTATTTCTTGAAGGAGGTCTTATGATGTGGTGCGTCATAAAAGGGTTTTCTACAGTGGGATGGGGGATCCTGGGAGGGGCCAGATCTGGAATTGCCTCATCGCCAGTGCTGGGGGGCCAGAAATGTAATTGTGCAGGGGTGTGGGGCTCAGAATGAACATTTCTTAGTAGAATACAAGAACTAGGAGTCTGGGAACAAGGATTATTTGAAATTTTAGGCAGGCACCTGGCACTAGGGATGGAGTTTATGTAGGGGATGTTGAAAAAGTTTTAGTTATAGAAAGTGGTGATGATTATGCAATATTGTGAATGTATTTAATGCCACTGAGGTGTACACTTAACAAATGGTTAAGATGATAAACATTGCGTTGTATATATTTTGTCACAATTAAAAAACATCCTAGTGAAACTCTTTTGTTCATCTTAGCATTAAAACATTAAGCTCTAGTAAAGGCCATCTCGAGCCAACAGGGTTGCAGAAGTTGTAAAGAAAACTAATTGGAGTGAGCTTCAACATATAAACAGCTTAACAGTCCTGCTTAATTCTGTTCTCATTTTACAATTTAAAATTCCTCTTTAGAGTCTGACAAGTAGAATGGGAAATGTTTGTAGAAGAATGAAAAGCCTAGAAATTTCAATACATTTTTATGGTAATAATATTGAATAAGGCCTAATTGATTGTTAAGATACATTTCACAGCAACAATTATTTTTAAATTTTATATATATTATTGGGTTAAAATCAGAAAACTTGAGCACTGATACAATTTAGATTTTGCAGAAATTCATCCAAACCATTACAAGAACTTCATGTGTGATGAACTAAAATGCGTAAATCACCATATTTAACATTTATGCCTAGGCTAATTAGAGAATAACATAGAGAAAGATTACTTTGACACACAATATTTTGCAGTAACTAACAGACTTAACTAGGAAGAGTTTGCCATTTAAAGTATATAAGAAGCAGAGAAATATTTAAAATCTGCACCAAGATTGACCTTCATAAATTGCCAGAGAAGAGGAATATTCTGAATCGAGAAATAAAAGTAACAGATTAACATGTGGAAACATCTGCAGCCTTTCTAGCAAAAAAAAAAAAAAAAAGGAAAAAGAAAGCTACCTTAAGAGTTTTGTCTGTGGAGTCAGTAGAACAAAACCAAGGTGCAAGAAGAAGTGGTGGTGAGGACTACACTCCCTGGTACATTTCCCAGAGCACAGCCAGCTGGCCCTTCTTTGTGGAGAGCACTGGTCCAGAGCTAAAATCTGCTCATACCCTGGATATGGTAATGCACGTTGGAAGTAGGAAGTCCAAAAAATGCAGAACATAGCACAGCAGGTATATACTCATTACAGCTTCGTGGAAGTATGCACGTTCATTGAAAAAGACTAAAAGATTAAGTATTTTTTATTTTTTTTTATTTCAAAGTTGCTTAAAATATTAATACGATAAATAATAATTGTAAGAATGTGACTCTTACAACCAAAGAGTTTAGAAATCTTGACATATGTTTTCTTTCTTATATCCTCCCTTACACTTCCCCAAAACCCTATTGTCCTCTTTTATTTCTGTTCCCTGAGCCTGGAATGCTCTTCCCCCTGCCTTCCATCTCTCCCTCTTTGTTTACGCTTCAGATTCTCACTTCCTTTCGCAGGCTTTTCTGGTAATTCTCCACACTGAACATTTGCATCAATGGTGCATTGTTTCATTTAGTCATTCATTTATTGGATGAATATTCCAGTGCTGTATTTTTGAATATCAAATGGTGTGTGTGTGTGTGCATGCACATATATATATATGTATATATGTATATGTGTATATATATATATATATATGCATTATTTTTTTCTAACACTGGAAATATTAACTATGTCTTTGGCATAGAAAATACAAAGATGAAAAACAGACTCTTCGTTACCATCCTGCTTTCTACTGTACACCACAGTTTTGGCACTTTTTACTTCAGTATCTATAATGCTTGTTGTACATTGACATCGACTATAGAGTGATTTTCTAGTTGTCTTCTGTCCACATTTCATATATTCAGTATTCCACTCAGTTCTAGATATCTCTGACACACACTATTTAATAATCTTTTATGGCTCATGGTTAACTAGATACCCCAACTCCTTTCATTAGCATTGTTTAGGTGGATTTAACACTTATAAAAAGGCAAAAACACTGTGGGAAAGGAAGTTAACCTGTTGTTCCTATGCATTCACTTATTTGTGCACATGTGCATTCATACGCTGGAATTTTTTTCTTCCCTTTAGCTGTGTTCCAGATCATCTCCCTGGTCATTTACCCCGTGAAGTACACCCAGACTTTCAACCTTCACCTCAACCCTGCAGTCACTTACATCTATAACTGGGCCTACGGCTTTGGGTGGGCAGCCACGATTATCCTCATTGGCTGTTCCTTCTTCTTCTGTTGCCTCCCCAACTACGAAGACGACCTCTTGGGCAATGCCAAGCCCAGGTATTTCTACTCATCTGCCTAAGAAGGGGAAGGAGCTGCTGCCAGCATGGAACTTTGTTCTTCAGGATATTTTGAACCTTTTTCTGGGGGCAGTGTTCATATCATTAGATTAGTCAAAATGCTAAAATAATTTGGGAGAAAATTTTTCTTAAATGGTGTTATAGTTTTATATTCACCTTGTATACATGTTTTATAGAGTTAAACGAAACTTACTTCTTTTTCTTACCTATAATACGCCATATTTCCTTAATATCTTTTTTTATCCCATTTATACTGCATGTATAAAATAATCTGAATATGAAATTTATACCATCATAAGGTGAAAATGAGAAGGCTTCAAAGATTTCAATGACTTGACCAAGTGTGTGTTTTTCCCAGATTAAATGGACTGGGTCTATTATGGGATCAGGAGAAGATAGAAATGTTGGTAAAATTGTCAATGACCAAATATTCTTAAAAAATGCAAAAAATATTTTGTCCAGCCTTCAGCTAAAGAAGTAAAAAAGTTTCCTAAATGCATACCATCTCTGATAATTTCTACTAACTGTCCTGAATAATTGATTTTTTTTTGCTAAGCTTTACATTAACTTGATATGTCATTTAGGCAAGTATTCTTTCATGGCCAAAACCTGTTGCAGTAGTAATGCCTCCTTATGTAGGGGAATGCTGAAATGAAATTTTCTCTTTTAAAGTGGTTTGTAGGGTTGGGGTGTGGGAAAATGATATATTAATTTGGACTGTTTGGTGTCTATGTGTTAAAGACCAGAGTAGATTGAGTTGAAAGATGGACTGGGTCTAATGCATCATGACTGATCGATATGATTAGGTTGTGCAATAAAGTATTAGGAAGGCCATTCCTATTACAAAAATAACATTAAAACAACCTAAAGAGAAGAAATGGCTTAAATTTTTCATCTCAGTTGACTGAGCTCTAGTCCTTAGACACAACTTCTGATAGACTGCAACTGTAAGCAAAAATGTAAATGTAGTTAAAAACCTGGTCTTCCTTGGTAAACAGATTTAAAACATCTGGTGTGAAACATGTAACAGGAGAATTCAGGGATATGAGATCTCTGAATGGGAAATACCTATATATCACATGATTATTTTTTTTACAATTTGTATTTAACATAATAAAAACCAATTTACTTATCAAATTATTATTTTGTAAGTTGCAGGATAAGCAATTGCAGTTTTTATTATGAATTTTTCCCAATAAACCAGATGTTCTAATCTTGTTTCTAGTTTGCAGTGTTTTGGCTTTTTTTTATTTTTATTATTTCAAATCAGGGGGAGGCAATGTTTAAAAAATGCTTTGAGTTGGGTAGTAAGAACATTGGATAAAATGAAAAGTTGCTTTCTCTTTGAGATGGAGTATTCCTCATTCAGGTGGTGGAACAACAAGCAGTCTCTTTTCTTCTTTTCCCCTTGTCTACCTTCCCATTTGATAGGGTTTTTTTTCCCTCCACATGCATCATAGGTTAATTCTGCTATGGTGTATGTAATGTGAAGAAGGTTTGAGGAGTGGCATGGTGAGAGAAGGGAGATGTTTCTTCTTAGTGCTGCTACTCATTTGGTCCTTGGCAGTAGAAATTTTTCTTCTATTATTTCAAAATATGAGGTGAATGTTTCTCATAAATTTAAAAGTATGTTGTCTGGGTGATGATTTACACCATGGTTTGTTTTTTTTTTTTTTTTTAATTCTGTGACTAGTGATAAAGTATTGAAGTAATGAAGTGGTAAGTAACAATGTTAAAAATGCCATATTCTAAAAACATAATACAGCTAATTCAAGAAGATAATGGATATCTAGAGATTAAGAAACTGGGTCTCCCTGTTGAACATGAAAATCAGTCTCAGATACAAGGTTCTGTACGACATGTACTCTTGTTTTTGGATTTATTTCCCATGCAACTTTCTTCTTCCCCTCAATAAGTAACACACTCTATCCTAATGGTGCACATTTAGGAAAAATACAACTTCCTGGGACCAATAAGCTGATGTAATAGAAGGATCGCAACGTGAAACATTTGGGACAAAGACACACTAAGTGTCATTGCTTTGGCTAACATGGTCCACTTTCACACTTGTTCAAGTGTAGAGATCCTCCATTCCTTGTTGGATCACATTCACCAAGACAGATACCTTTATGTCATAAACAGAGCAGGAGAATTCCAGAGAATTCTGGAGAGTAATGAAGAATTTGACTGAGAAACCATCTGTAGACTAACAATGCATTGTATGAGATTTCCCATGGTAAAGCAGAGGTGTTTTTTGCCTCTGTAATTATATTAAGAGTCCCCACCCTTTAAATAAGCAGTTCTAGGTTCCCAAGCAATTATCTCATGCTTACACTATAAGTAAATGCTAAGTGCCATTTACTGTTGAATGTAACAAAGAAGTAATATGTCAAGGTCTATTAGTTGTCACACAAAGTAATTATGGAATATAATTAGTGTTAGCTTCAAAACCTATACTGCTGGACTGACAAAGTTTCATAGGCTTTCCTTTTTTAAGGCAATGAAAACAATGGAAGAATATAGTCGTAATAACTTAAATAGTTCGATTTTTGCTACAAACACCAGCTGAAGAGAGTCCTATTAATATAATATACACGAATGACGATCTGACTTGTTTTGTTTTTCTAGAACTACCTGAAAAGAGCATGTTTGAGGCTCATCCCAACCTTGGCTCTTGTTAGCTGTGCATGCTTGGTTAGTTCACCTCCCCACTTCCTTTATAAAAGGATTGCAAATGATCCCTTTTCATAATTCTCTGATTCAATGTGTTTGTATGTGTATCTGCTCATTTGTTAATTTACTCAAATGTTCTTGAGAAAAGGAAAAAGGGTAACATGATACACATTTTGTGTTTTTCAAATTGATTTTTTATAGCTACAAACAATGACTGTAACCTTTTAAATTGTGAGAGAATTTTTTTTTTTTAGTTGAAAATGAAATAATATTTCTTTAGTTGGGTGAACTAAATAAGTGAATGTAGACTCTATCATGAGTTTAAGGAACCCTAAAGCTTTGAAGAAAAACTTCATTTGTGTTCCAGAGAAGTCCTGATTTAAGATGGTGGAGTAGACTCTATTAAATAGTCACTTCTGATCAGTATAGAAAAAAAAAGATAGAATAAACAAGTACCTGGGGGAATAAATCCACGAGGAAAAAGGGATCCATTAGCTGACCAGAGATTTTGTCAAATTTCTGGAAGTTGAAAAATGAGTGACATTGTCACAGCTCAGTGAAGCCACCCAGAATAAATTCAAGTTGGCTGTCAGGGAAGTTAACAGCTGTGCTGCTTGGAAAGTGCCAGAGGTGCCAAATTTGGAGTTGGCAGGAAAAAGAGTGGGAATGGGAAAGGAGGAGGGTGTAAATCAGGGGTATTAGTTAGAGGTCCGCTCCATGAGGAGCTTGGCAGTTGGCCTGGTCTCCCTTTTCCCCCATCAGACTCCCACCCCAAGTTTACACATTGGAACAAGTGGTCTACAGTGCTTACCTGTAGGCAAAACCCAGGGATGATGACCATGCTTGCTAAGTAGCATACTGTTTTCTAAATGCTTCTTCCCATGTACTAATCCTTGTAAACCTCACTTAGAACCTCTGATATGGATTTAATTATTCAGAGAAGAAATGGATGCACAGGGATGTGAAGTAACTTTCTCAAGGTCACATAGCTAGTAAGTAACAGTAATAATAGACACAAAACACACTTGTGGTATTGTTTGGTGCTGTAAAGAACAGTACAGTAGGTATTATTACTATCTGAGTATTCTCAGGCTTTCCCCTCCTACCCTTGATTGGTGTGGGTCCCTCAACTTCTTCCATGTATCCATACTGCAGGGAGGGTTGTGTCTTCCCAGGGTGTTTGGGGGGCATTGTAAAATGGAGAAGTATGGAATAAAGGAGAAGGGTCAGAAATGTGAAGGACTAGGCCTGGGTGCGTGCTAGTTATTCAGAGAGAGTGGGGATGAAATAGGCAGCTGAAGGAAATGAATGGGAAAGAGAAAAAGATTCAGAAATCCTAGGATCTGTGAATCACACTGCATAGTGTTTGAGAAACACATTGTTTTAAATTTTTATGATTGCACTGTCTTCTCAGTGATTGGACTATATGAGTTATTATTTCAATACACATCACAGGTATAAACCATTTTCCAAATCATCCCAGGGGTGTGGTTGAAATTAGAATGTCTGGTCTTGATTTGCTGGCCTGATGGAGATTGCCTCATAAATAAAAACCCAGTAGCGTCTCTCTGAGGCACTCATTAATAAATAGCCTTTCTAAAATGTACTTCTTTTGGTATTAGAGATTACTGGTCCTAACTGAAATACTGCTACAAATACCTGCTGACATTAGAATCATCCATATACTGTATAGAATATTGTCTTTATTATTATTTATAAGATATTTTGAAACATGTATTATAGAAAAACACACATAGGATTACTAGTCAGTAAACAAGGAATTCAAAGAATTTTGAAATCTAAATTGCTATGAAAAGGAGATGACTGAACAAGGGTATTGCATACAATTATGCAGTAAGGATGTAATTGGAACTGAGGCCAAGAGCAGAATTCTTAGCTCCCTGTTTTGAATTCTTCTTTTCCTCACTTTCTGCAACAGTTAATTTTGCAGTGGAGCTTTAAAACAGGTCTTTGGAGTCAAAAGATTGCTCTATCTTATCTCTGTAGAGTGGTTTCAGGTTTTAAAATTTCTGAAGACACACTGAGTTTAGGACCCATCAGTGGATGGTCAGAGCCCTTTGATTTTTGAGATCATTCTTCTGTAGAGTTTGGCTTGCCTTGTTACACATACCCTCCTTTGTTCCTGGATTTTGCAATTCTGGTAAGTATCTGGGAGTCTTTTACTGGGTGTGGCAGAGGTGAGAATAACACACCTCCAGTGTGGGAACAGACAGCCAAAAAGGGAAATTAAAAGAGGTTCCTATCCTGTCATGTTAATGCTGTTCCACTTGTACGATTCTGTGCTTCATTGTTAATCTCAAGAATTTACCCTCTTTAGCTGCAGAAATAAAAGAAAACTCAGAACTATGTGTGTGCGCGTGCGCGCATGTGCTCAAAGATGGTTCTCTGGTGAAGAATTGGAATCCTGTTGATTTAAATGGCAGACGATTGTCTTAGTGATAATGAGTCATTGAATAATCATAAATAGATGGTTGTGTAATGGTTTGCTCAGCCAGTTTTTCCCGTATGAAGATTCAAAGCAATTAACCTATTATCAACTGTTTTTGAAGAAGTCACTTTTAGGAGAGAACACTTAGATAGATTTGAAATACAAGCTCTGAATTGAATCTCTATAAGTAAATTGCCCAGTGAGACTTTGAAAGCAAGTTCCATATGAGAATCATTTGTTTGTTTCTCAGTTCTATGCTTTCTATTCTGGTTGCTCGGTGGATAATCTTAATTTGAAATACTTCAGTGAAAATTCATATTTCCAAATTCCACCCCACCCAGTTCTCAGTCAAGCAACACCTCAATGCCCAACCCCTTTTTCAAGGAAAAAGAAGAACTGGTTTCAGTGCAGATATTGAAGATTGATGAAATGAAGTATGTGTAGGAAGCTGGCATTTGCCATGGTTAATTCCATGTTAGAATTTACCATTGGAACAATGTCTTCTGAAGATGTCCAAGGGGTCAGAAGTTAGATACATCAAGACTATAGACATCAACATGATAAAATGAATTCCTGGCTGACCCCAAACACAAATGCCTTTGTCTTAGAACAACATATTATCCATACCTCCCTGTCCTCGCTCTGGAGAGATCTTCCCGGTAGGGTTGTTGTAATTTAGGAAAAGAACTGATGCAACCTTCTGCCAGGAGCACCCTGGGCTGGGTGCCCTGGTGCATGGCACAGCTGCAGAGCTTCCCTGAGCAGCCTGGCTGTAGGATCAGGTCATCCAGACACTACATGGAACAGCCCCTCCTGGAAAGGGGAGCCCTGGGATTGTTTTAAAAGAAAGTTAAGCCTTCCTCCACCCGCCCTGTACGCATCCCTAGGGTTTCTAGGCGGAAATTCCCGCCCATTCTCTGGAATTTTTTCCCTGCTTTCCCATTCCCGAACCCAGAGAAAAGTTGGTCAGGGAATCGGGAAAATTGGCTTCTCGAACCCAGGTGGTTGATAGTATCGGCCGTCATTTTGTAGAAACAATTTATCGTGGAGAACAGAAAACAGTTTATATCTTGGGATTCAGGAACAGGAAAGCGATAAAAATTCCTGAGAATGGGCGGGAATTCCCGCCTGGAAACCCTAGGCACCCCTATACTTGCCTCCCCAAGTGTTGTTCCATAAAGCTCAGAAACACAGAGGCAGCTTTCATATCAGTACCAGGAATTTAGCACCAGAGTGAACACACTCCCCATTCTCCAATTTATGTCTTTTAAAGGTAAATTCAACTTTCAGAAAACATCACCAATTAAAATAAAATCTGAGTAAAATGATGTTTATCTGTTTCTGTTCTCACATGCTGCAAAGACCCAGTACCTCAAGGGAAAGTATGCCATATTTAAAAAAAAGAAAAAGAAAAGAAAGAAAGAAGTGCTTGCTACACTGAAGTTCCTCAGCTCAGAGTGCTACTTCTGCACTTTCTGACTGAGAATATGAACAATAATCTTTCAACTACAACTGGCTAATTCACAGCCTCAGTGGGATTCTGGAATCCAGGGATGACTCGTCTCTCACACTTTCTTAGAGGGGTGCTGTCCTGGAACCATGATAAAGCTGAGTTGTGAAAGGAAAGCCATTTTCAGCAAAGAGCCTGCTTCCAGCCTTCCATCTGAGTTTTCTCAGTTCAGTTTGTTGGGTACTAGGGGGTTTACGTATAAAACATGCCTAGTTTTTCACCCCTTTCACATGAGTTTTTGTTTCTGTTTTGTCCTAAGAAGAGGCTACAAAAGTTTTCAGAATTTATAGATGTAATTGTAGGGAAGCTCTTTGAAATAAACGAGGAATGGGAGAACATTAAATACAAGGCAGCAGCCTGTTTCTGTGGTCTTTCTTCTAAGCAGATTGTCAACAGGGAAAGCGCTGTTTGGGGCCCCATGTTTGTTTTGGTAAAGGCAGCCCAATCCTTCCTTCAATCTGGGGGTGAGTGAGTCATCATAGCACGAGTTAGGACTGGCAGACAAGTGTAGACAACTTCATTCTGAAACACAGAACCTTCTCCTGACACATCTTTTTCACTGAACAAAATTTGGAAAAACAGACAAAATGAGAATACTCAAAGAAGCTTCTTAAGACTTAGATTCTGTGTCAACCTGACACATTATGCATAGGTTTCTCATTTGCAGAAATTAACTGTTAGGAATACCTTTTTTCTTTTGAGTTCTACAAATGTCTTTAAGGCTTTTGTAAAAGAAAAGTCACCATATAAATTTATAATCTAAAATTCTCAGCACAAGGTGAGAGGTCAGATTTTCCTTAGAGGAATGCATATGAAAAGTTCCAAAAAATATTCATGTTCTAGATGTTAACAGATGTTATGAAAAGAGATTCTATGGTCAAGTAATTGCAACAATATCGACCATTTACCACTTTCTTACTATGTACCAGGCTTTATTTCATTTGACCTTAACAACAATCCCATTAGGTAAATATATTATTACCTCCATTTTCAAATTAGGGATACTGAAGCTTAGAGAGGTTAGTGATTTCCAAAGTATATAATGGAGCCTTCATTCAAACAGATTTGATTTCAAAGTCATTTCTCCTCACTGTGTGTGTGTTGAGTCAGCTCTAACTCCTGGTTACCCTATGAATGAATGAGGTCCACAATGTCCTGTCCTAAAAGCCCTGCTCAGCTCCTGCAGTCACATGCCTAGAGCTTCTTTTATGGAGTCAGTCCATCTCATATTTGGTCCTCCTCTTTTCCTGCTGTCTTCTATTTTCCAAGCATTACTGTCGTTTCCAAAGAACCCTGTCTTCTCAGGATGTGCCCAAAGCAGGACAGCTTTAATTCCATCATTTTTGCCTTCAGTGATGTTTCAGGCTCAATTTGCTCTAGGACCCACTTCTTCATCTTTTTTGAGGGTCCATGGCATCTGTGGAGCTCTCCTCCGACACTATATTTAAATGACTATGCAAAAATATTTTTGGGAAATACAGAAGTA
The DNA here is from genome assembly GCF_004115265.2 of Rhinolophus ferrumequinum. Classification (NCBI taxonomy): domain Eukaryota; kingdom Metazoa; phylum Chordata; class Mammalia; order Chiroptera; family Rhinolophidae; genus Rhinolophus; species Rhinolophus ferrumequinum. The sequence continues at coordinate 83,973,241 of NC_046286.1, read as the reverse complement.
AATAAGGTTTAAAGGATTTTGTTTTGTTTCACTTTTTAAAAATGACAATATAAATTTCAAAACTATTAATGTGCTAAAATGAATTGTAAGTCATCAAGAAGAGCTTTTGACATTAGAACACTTCCCTTTTTTTCATGACCCTGCTTTAATTTGGATTCTTGAGACAAGGATTTGAGGATACGTAGTTTCTTGGGAAGTGATCTGAAGTAGCACAAATAGAGAATAAGAAAAGTAGGACAGCTAAGGAAAAAAGACAAGCATGTGTTTATAGTCGTATTACTGCAACTAGAGCTCATTATTTCTGGGGATCCTCTGAGGAGCTGTGCACAATGAGATTCAAAATAGTTCCACGGAAGGACAGGGGATGGGTTACTTGTCCAGTGGCAGTTGCTCTTCATTGTTGGGATTTGCTCTTGGGGTTTAAATCTCAGCATGTCTGAGCTGCCCCGAGTGCAGGCTGAGCACGCTCCCATGGTACCCGGTAAAGCGCTCATGCCAAGAGGCAGAAAAACAGATGCCCCGGGTGGGAAGCTGTCAGTGTGCAAGGCAACTGCCCACTAGCTGCAGGTTAAATCAGAGGTGAGCCAAGGAGACATGGGTGGGACATTCACACTGGCTGCTACAGTCCCCCAGTCCTGGCCTTGCTTACATCATCCCTGCCCCACATTCAGTAGGCTCTGACATTGATGCTTTAAGGTAGTGTGGGCTATAGTCTCTAAAACTGAATTTTAAAATGGGAGGATTAGTGAAATCAGTTACAATCCCCATAGGTGCAGCTGTAGCTAAGGCTTTAATTGTTATCCCCTTATCTGCTGGGGATACCTTCCAAGACGCCCAGTGGATGCCTGAAACTGGAAAGTACTGAACCCTATATATACTATGTTTTTTCCTATACGCACATGTCTGTGATAAAGTTTAATTTATAAATTATGCAGTTTAATGTATAAATTAGGCACAGTAATAACAACAATAACGAATAACGATTAACAACAATAATGAATAATAAAATAGAACAATTATAACAATATACTGTAATAAAAGTTATGTGAATGTGGTCTCTCTCAAAATATCTTATTGTGCTGTACTCACCCTTCTTGTGATGATGTGAGATGACACAACGCCTACGTGATGAGATGAAGTGAGGCGAACGACGTAGCCATTGTGACAAGCACTGCAGACTGAGACATCTTATCTGATAACCGAGATGGCTACTAAGTGACTAATGTGAGGGTAGCATATATTGTGTGGATAAGCTGGACAAAGGGATGATTCACGTCCCAGGTGGGACAGAGTGGGACGACTCACAGTTTCATCATATTACCCAGAACGGCATACAATTTAGAACTTATTATTTCAGAAATTTTCCATTTAATATTTTCATACTGTGGTTGCCACGGGTAACTGAAACCATGGAAAGTGAAGCTGTGGATAACGGGGGACTACTGATTTTGCAACAGCAACTATATTCCCTTGTGATAATCTAGTTCACTTAACCCCATGAGTATATTAACACTGATGGTTGGCCTGCTGATCTGTCTTCATGAGGAACCCAAAATGACCAGTGACAGTGACTTTAGGTTCAGTAAAACCCTTATTATATCCCCTGGTTGAAATATTTCACCCACCTTGAACATTTAGACTTCTAATCTTGCAGAGCCTAGATTTTGTATTAGAGAAAGCATAAAATCCCCCAAATAAGACACGGGATTGACAGTACAAAGGGCTGATCCCAGCTCCAAGATGTGTCATCTTTGAGCTGGTACCTTAGCTGAGCCGTAAGAGGCTGTTTTAATATCTTGTCAATCTGGCAGCTTCTGGGAGATGCCGTATACGGAAAGACCGGTGGATCTTATGGTCATATGCCCACTGTCACACCTTAGCTCCCTTACTTTAAGGAAATGTCATAAAGGATCTCATGTCAATCAATTGAGAATAGAAGTCCTTGGATAATGGGGCTTGCAGAGACACTGCAAGCAGGGAAGGGAAACTGAAACATAAACTCTGGTAAGATGAAGTACTGCCCCCTCCAGGTTGGAAGGGTCTGATGTAATCAACTTGTCGCTAAGTGGATGGTTTATTTTTTCTGAGGGGTGGTTCATTCCACAACCCATGTCTCAATTTAACATTCTTAACATCCACTCCCATATATGTTCCTTCAGGGCCTACTGGAAAAATCACCCAGGTCCTGTAGCTCCTTTGGTGGATGAGCCATAGCATGAAATTTACCTTCCCAGTTAGGATATCTTAAGACCTTATCCTAGTCATTGGTCTAGAAGCAAGGAAGACACTAGCATCTTGTGACGCATCTGCCTCAGGTGAGGCCTAGGTATGGTTGCGAATGATGGGAAGTTGCTTGCTTCTGCTAAGGAGGAGAGGATCGTTCTGTGAGTCTGCACTTTCTACCCAAAGTCCCCATCCCAGGTCTTCAAGACCAACTCTTTCCCTGTGAGGGCTTGATTTTTAACATGGAAGACCTCCTAAGACTGTGCTTTCAGCCTCTTTTGTAGGTCTATCATCCTTACATCAAATCCTAGACCTGATTTTCAACACAGTTTGCCCTACAGATGCAAGAGATGAGGACTTCTTTAAATCCTTCCATGGAGGACCTCTGGCTTTCACAATGCACCACAGTGAGTTGATGGTTGGTTGGCCTGAGGCTTTTGTTCACTTTCTTCTATTAACAGTTCCACAATCCTTAGCATTACCAGTGGCCCCGTATTTTTCAAGTGCTTGAGAAATCATTAAGCCAGTGCTTCCTCTTTCACCCAACCCATCACAGGTGACCGTTTTAGTCATTATGACGCTCAGGCTGACAGGGGTTATCACAGCTGCACTTACCACCAGCAATGCAGTTCTGGTGCAATCTGACTGAAGTGAGCCAACTGCAGGCTCCATCCTGAGACTACTTCCAGAAGAACTTGCCTTAGATTGGTTTTCCCCAAAAGTAGAACCTGAGACAAGGATTTGGGTGTAGGTAGTATTTGGGAGGTGATCCCAGGAATCCCAAAGGAGGAAGTGAGGAAAGTGATATACGGAAGGGAGAAAAGCTAATAAAATGTACGCTTATGTTACTATGTCTGGTGACTACTGTAGGCAACGGGGGCTCAATCCTACTATGGACCCTCTGAGCAAACATGTGGAACTATTCCACAGAGATGCTGGAGTGTTTAACTGACCTCTGTCCCTTAACGGTTGACGGTTCTCTTGGGGCATTAAATTATCAGCACTTCAAAGGAGTCCTCTGCATAGGATGAGCGAGCGGGTCAATCCCTCGGGCAAAGAAGCAGAGACACAGCAGCTTGCGATGTGCATGGGAACCGAGGTGGGTGTCAACAGCATGTGCTACACAGACTGATCATCATTAACAGAAGTCTGGTTGGAAAACACTTCTCTGAGTTATTCAGCCCATTGACTTCCATGGCTTCTCATAGCCTATAGGATAAAATTGCAACTCCATAGCATGGCTTACAAAACCCTCCATGACGTGACTCTGTCTGCTTTTCTAGACTCCTATCTTGAAAGTCAATCCTATCTCAGCCACTGTCTTACTCAATACACACACACATCATCATCATCACCATCACTATCACCACCACCATCATCATCATCATCACCATCACCACCATCACCACCCTCACCACCATCACCACCATCACCACCACCATCATCATCATCATCATCACCATCACCACCATCATCATCATCATCATCATCACCATCACCATCACCACCACCATCATCATCATCATCACCATCACTACCATCACCACCCTCACCACCATCACCACCACCATCATCATCATCATCATCACCATCACCACCATCATCATCATCATCATCACCATCACCATCACCACCACCATCATCATCATCATCACCATCACTACCATCACCACCCTCACCACCATCACCACCATCACCACCATCACCACCATCACCATCATCACCACCATCATAACCATCACTATCACCACCATCACCATCATCATCATCATCACCATCACCATCACCACCACCATCATCATCATCATCACCATCACTACCATCACCACCCTCACCACCATCACCACCATCACCACCATCACCATCATCACCACCATCATAACCATCACCATCACCACCATCACCATCATCATCATCATCACCACCATCATTACCACCATCATCACCATCACCATCACCACCATCACCACCATCATCATCATCATCACCACCACCATCATCATCATCATCACCACCATCACCACCACCACCATCATCATCATCATCATCATCATCATCATCATCACTGCATTCTGTCCTCTGGCCATCACCAACTTGTTGCAGTTCCCTGGTATTTAATTTCTCTGTGCTAGCTCACTCCTTCCCTCTGCCAGGAATGACCTTTCACACTGTTTTTGCTTACTAAAGACATTCTGTGATAGTGGAGGTGGTTGCACAACATTGCGAATGTACTGAATGCCACTGGATTATATACTTAAAAAATGGTTAAAATGGGAAACTTTATGTAATATATATTACCACAATAAAAATACATTTAAAAAAATAAAATTTAAATGTGCTTCCCCACCCTAACTAAACAAATTCCGTCTGTCGTTATTTAGATAAAGCAGTACATCTCCTAGAACACCACCTCCCCCAACTGCATGGACTATTCTTCTTTCTACATCTTATTTTTGAGCCAGGTACCATTTGAGGTTTTTCTATTTATGATGGTTAATTTTATGTCAACTTGCCTGGACCATGGGGTGCCCAGATATTTAGTTAAACATTGTTCTAGGTGTGTTTGTGAGGGTGTTTCTGGATGAGATTAACATTTGAATTGATTGACTGAGTAAAACAGATTGCCCTTCCCAAAATGGGTGGGCCTTACCCAACCCACTGAAGGCCTGCATAGAACAAGAAGTCTGAGTAAGGGAGAATTTACTGTCTCTGCCTGACTGAGATATTGGTCTTCTCCTGCCTTCGGTCTTGACCTTACAACATCGGCTCTCCAGATTCTCAGGCTTTTGGACTCAGACTGGAATTATACCATTGGCTCTCCTGAGTCTCTAGTTTGCCAAATGTAAATCTTGGGACTTCTCAGCCTCCGTAACCACATGAGCCAATTCCTTATAATAAATCTGTCTGTCTGTCTGTTACACTGTGTATATACAGAGGGTGCCAAAAAAATGTATACACACTTTAAGAAAGGAAAAATCTATTAAAATTGTAATACTAAATATATATCAATAACAAAAGATGAATACAAGTCATGTTTGACTTCTGGATTTACAGGAGGTGCTCAGAGTGGTTACCATCAGCGTCCAGACACTTCTGATTACGGCGAACTACTGCTTGAGCAACATGGATCAAAGTGTCCACTTGTATACATTTTTTTGGCCCCCATCGTATGTATATGTGTACATTATCATCTGTCTATCTATCTATCTATCTATCTATCTATCTATCTATCTATCTATCTATCATCTATCTACCTATCATCTATCTATGCTGGGTGCAGAAGTAAACAGCTTTTCATTTTTCTACATGATGTCAAAGAGCACCAAGAATTTCACAATGTTTGTGACCTTCACTGATGATTTGGGGGAGAGCTGGGGAAGTGGTCACAGTGAGCAGCATTCAGTCATCTTACCGACCATTTATCCTTCCTCATTCGCTCCCTTTTAGGTTCTCCCCAAAATCCACATTCTTCTTTTAGATTATCTGGAATTGTTTCCCCCTTGCTCTGAAGCCCTGACACCAGCTAATAGCCAAGCACTGGCCCATCTAGTTCAGGTATCATTCTTACTCTATATCATCGCTTATCTATGAAGCAAAGTAGCACAGTGATTGTGAGTAGACTTTGCTGTCAGACGTCTTTGTTCATTACTAGTTGTGTGACGTTCAGCAAATATTTATAATCTTTAAGACTCAGTTTATTTATCAATAGAATGGTGATAATTATAGTTGTGAGAATTAATTAAAAGAATATATGAAAAGAGCTCAGCACAATGCCTGACACATACCAAGTGTTCAAGAAATTGGCGCTATTGTTATTTGTATATATTGGGGATAACTTTTTAAAACATTTTCTAGCATTGTTTTCCCCCCATAAACCATGTTTTACTGGGGTTCTCCCTGGGTTGAGAATAAGAATCAAGGAGGGGTAGAAATCAGAGAAAAATGTGTAGGGGTATGTATAGTATTCACACCTTTGGAGAGAAGATACAAACACCAAAATAAAGAGGTAATTGGACAGCTTTGAATCTCAAAGCTGACTTTATTGAATCTCCTAAGTTATGAAGTCAGCCTAATTGGGAAAGAAAAAATTTCTGTATTCTAAAAGTTCCCCTTGTATATGAAGAGCAAAACACGAAGGTCTGATTATGGAGTCTTTCTCTAAACCTTGGGTAGAGAGAAATCAGGATGTGATTTCAGTTCCCACTAAAAAAATGAAGAACAAGAACGCCTTCTGCTAGAATAAGAAGCCTTGGGTAGAGAGAAATCAGGATGTGATTTCAGTTCCCACTAAAAAACAAGGAACAAGAATGCCTTCTCTGTAGAGAGACGCAAGTGGCCAGGCTTAAAAATGCCACTTCCCTCTTGGAATAAAAATGTGTATTGAGAAGAGGGATCAAGGAGGGTTAGAAATCAGTGAAGTGGAGAGGGAAGCTAATCAAGTGTAGGTATATGTGATGTGTGTGTGTTTGTGTGTGTGTGTGTGTGTGTGTGTGTGAGAGAGAGAGAGAGAGAGAGAGAGAGAGAGAGAGAGAGAGAGAGAGAGAGAAGAGATTGTGTGCCCTGCTTCCCATTGAGAACTTTTGAAAGAAGTCTCTCTCAGCTTACCAGGTGGCATGGGTAGGATCCAAGTCCTCCCCACCCCCACCTCACACGTTCCAGGCAGTGCAGCCAGTAGGTGAATGGGTGATTTGCTTACCTGATGAGTTCAGAGGCTAGAAAAATGGCTCACATTTATTGATCATGTGTTATATTGCAGATTCTGTTCTATGTGTTTTTGTACACATTACCTCATTTCATCTTCCTGATCGCCCAACAAGACAGACAAGGTTTTTCATTGTCCCTATTTTATGGATGAAGGAACTAAGACATAGAGAAGAAACTTGCCTAAAATCACAGAGCTAGTAAGTGGCAGGGCTGGGGCTCAACCTCAGGCTACTTGGCATGACAGCTTATGTTTTTGCCTCTCTGCCATATTGTCCTTTATAGGTTATAACGATAGCACCAGATAAAGCCAAGGAGGGGCCATGTCAGCAGCAGTTGATGGCCAAGATTGTTATTTTTTCAGTTGCCTGCATTATCAGGGGTGTCTTAGTAAATTATTCTGTTATGTTGAAAACTTAGGTACTTAGGTATTTTTTAAATAATATTTTTGCCACTATCAATAAAAGGTGCAATAAACAGTTTTGTGCATTTGCACTTATCCACTAGACTTCTTTCTTTGAGAAAGATTCTTAGGAGGGGAACTGGTAGGTTATATTTTAATGAGAACTAGCGTAGTGCTGTGCTAAAGTACAGACTTTGTTATCCAACAGAATCCTACCTCTTTTACTGACATGGCCCAAATGATGGGTTTGACTTCATGGGGCTTCATTCTGCTTACTTGCAAAACAGAAAAATATTTCAATCTCATAGGTTGGCTAAAGTGATTAAATGAGATAGTTTAGCACCTACCACGTAATAAGTGCTCAAGAAGTGCTTCTCTTTATCTTACATTTTTGAAATGTATAGCTGTATTGCTTTCTAAGGTCCTTATGGTGCTAACAATTCCAGGTATTATTAAAATTTCTTCTTTGTCATACAGTCATTAAAAAAACATTATGTAGATATACATATGTATATAGTCAGTATCCAGGATATGTTTTAAATGATTTCTACAAATGAAGTAGAAAAAGAATAACTCAAGAGAAGAAAGCAAAGAATATGAATAGATAAATCAGAAATTGAGAAACTGAGCGGCCAAAAAACATACGAAAAGTTAGTTAACGTCACTAATTTTCAGATAAGTGATAATTAAAACAATGATATGCTATTTCACCCGCACTAGAGTGGCAAAGTCAGAAGGCTTTACAATAGTTAAGTAACTCCATGGGGTTAAACTGCTCACAAACTGCTGGTGAGAGTGTAAATACCTAAATGATTTGGAAGAATAGTTTTATAATACTGAGAAAAGTAGAAGATGTGCATATTTTATAACCAGAAATTCTACTTCTAGGTTTATACCCCAGAAAACTTGCAGATATTTATACCATGAGACGGATACAGACACCTTCCTTCACTGACACAAGTTTTGTGAAAGTGAAAAAATTGGAAACAACCTAAATGTCCATCAACAGGGGACTAGGTAAATATATTTTAGATAAATACATTTTAAACAATGGAATACTATATAGCAATTAAAACTAATGAACTAGATCTGTGTGTATCAGCATAGATAAATTTAAGGAATTTTAGGTGAAAAATGCAGTGGCAGGCTAATTCACACAGTATAAGAACATTTACAAAAGATTAAAACCCCACCAAGCATATACTACATTGTTTATAGACATTATTGTATGTAACAAAATCATAAAACATGGACTGAAAATAAATCACTAAATTTATGATGCAGTTGCCTTTAGGAAAGGCGAAAGGGAATGAGACTGGGGAGAAGAATAAAAGAGACTTCAAATTTGTTTATAGCATTCTATTTTTTAAAATTTATATATATATATATATAAAAACCTGAAGCAAAAATGACAACGCTAGGTTTTTGTTTTTGCTTTTGTTTTTTACTTGTGGTTGGTGGACAGAGAAATGTATGTATTACATTCTTATACTTCTCTAAATACTTAAAATGTTTCCAAATAAAAAATGTGTTCCTGTAATAGACAAAACTAACATTTTGTTAGTTTGCAACCATCTTCACTTTTTAAAAACTGTGGAAGGCTTTCCATGACAGCATTGTAAATGCAAATACATTAGCATAATTTATTTTTTAAACAATGTCTACTAACTCATTTCCAGAAACACTGCAAGTATTTTCCCAAGTTTTTTGTGCCCTTTTAAAAAATGAGTCACAATGATACATATGCTGAGTTAAAAAGTCATATAAGATAAAAAGCTTATTATGAAAACAATAGGCCCTACCCATCCTTGTTTCATTCTTTGTGACCAGGCTCCAAAGAAACCAGGGGAAACTGGTCTAGTTGTTTCTTCTATTTACCTGCATCCTTTAAATAATATGCCTTTTTTTCCTGAGGTTTTAATTTTATATTGACTTCTTACCATGAAAAATAAAGATACCTCTTTTATATCCATATGCAGGTGTATGTATACATACACACACATAAGCATGTATACAGACATACAGACACTTCTTCCCAATTTCCCAACAGTGTTATATCACTATTTTTGGTTATGTTAATATTCGTGTTTTATATTTATGACCGTATAAATGGAGTTCTCCCGTGAGTCTCACAGTGATGATTTCATTACCTTTCTCTTACAACTTTTTTTATTGGAATTAATACTTGACTCATTTTTCATTTGCTTAAAATTTTAGGTTGGAAATAATTTCTTTCAGAATTTGAAGGACGTACTTATCTCAGAATTCTAGATTCCATATTGTTCTTGAGAAGTCAGATGCCATTCTGATTTTCAGTCTTTTGCTTGTAACTCATTTCTTCATCTCTGGAAGATTTTAGTGTTTTCTTTTTATTTCCATGTTCTGAAATTTATGATGTGCCTTAGTGCTGGTTTTTATCCCCTTGCAGTGCTTCACTTCTCTGTTCTCTCTTTCTGTAACTTCTATTAGACACATGTTGGACCTCTTTGTTACATCTTCCAATTTTCTATCCTTCCCTCTCCATTTTCCTATCTTTTTTCATTTTGATTTACTTTCTCTTCCATTTTCCCTATCTTTGCCTTTTTATGCTTCCTTTGCAGTGATTGTCTCAACATTAATCTTTCAATCTATTTGTTGAATGAAAAACTTTTCTTCTATCATATATTTGATTTCCAAGAACTTTTCTTTTATTCTCTACTTGTTTGTCTTTTCTTTTTTAAAAATTATCAGCCTGTCTTATTTTGTGGAAGTAAAATCTCTTACTTCCTGAAAGTGTTTATAAGAAGTTTCTGAAGTTTACTTCTAGTCCCATCCATATCTCTTTCTTTTGAGCTCTATGTTTTGGTTCTTTGTGCATATGTTTTGGACTCTATTTTACAATTTTGAGGCTTTCCTTGGAAGTTTGATAATATTTGGTATTTTGGAGTGAGACACAAAAAATTCTAGTTTTGAAGCTCCATGTATGTTGATTGGGCTCAACATATATTAAGAAAGTGAATCTGGTTGTTGCCTTGAAGGACTCCAAATTGCATATATATATATATATATACACACACACACATATGTCTTTTTTCTTGGGCTGGTCAGCTTTCCTGAAGCAGAATTTTTCTATCTCTTTCCTAGAAGGCATAGCCTAGTCACTGTTATTTTAGGAGTGAGTGAAAAATGAGCCTGGACTTTCACCCTTGAATATGTAGACTTCAATAGAACCCACATGTTTTCAGCATGTGCTTTACTTTGCCCTCAGCAATGATTTGTCCTCAATACTCTCTGGGTACATTTCTAATCTTCTGCCAAGATAGAGGAGAAATAGTCACTTAACTATGTAGTAGAGAAGGGTAACTGGGCTTCTATATGCTTCTCGTAAAGACTTTGAATCTATCCTTCTACCGTGTTTCCCTGAAAATAAGAGCTAGCTGGACCATCAGCTCTAATGCATCTTTTGCAGCAAAAATTAGTATAAGAGGCGGTCTTATTTTAATATAATATAAGACCCTGTCTTATATAATATAATATAATATAATATAATATAATATAATATAATATAATATAATATAATACTGGGTCTTATATTAATTTTTGCTCCAAAAGATGCATTAGAGCTGATGGTCCAGCTAGCTCTTATTTTCAGGGAAACACAGTATATTCAACCCCACCCTGAGTTCTTGACTTCAGAGAAATAGTTTGTCTTTAATTCCTGAACCTCTCTGAAGCAGGAAAAAGCTTGCTTCTTGTTGGCTTACCTCTCTCTTCACCCTGCAGCCATTTTAAAGATTAAAAAGCCCTTAAATATTTCAACGTGTTCTGACATGGGAAGATCTCAATATATGCTGAAATGTAAAAGGCAAGTTTGATCTCTCTGATTTTATTTTTCCATATTTACATATAGAGTTACACGTATACATATATATATATATATATGATATGTTATGTTATCTAACATCGTGTGTGTGTGTGTGTGTGTGTGAAAGAGAGAGAGAGAGAGAGAGAGAGAGAGAGAGAGAGAGAGAGAGAGAGAGAGAGAGAGAGAGAGAGATTATATACAGACAAAAGAATAGAGGAATAATACATACTAATTTTAACAGTAGCTACTTCTGGGAACTGGATTAAATGGGGTATGACTTTCATTATTTACTTTTTACTCCTTTATTTTTTTAAATAGGCATATTTAAACTTTGTAATAATTATTATTGATATGGATATATATTTTTCTATTTACTAAGTTGACATGGGTATCTGCTTAGTAGTTATTGCCAGGTGATAAAACAGGCTATAAAATAGTATGTACATATGTATTTTTTATTATACACATGAACATACTGAATGACAGGGGGAGAGGGAGAGGGAAGGAGGAAAGGAGAAAGAGAAAGAAAGAGAAAGGAGAAAGGTTAAAAGAACAAAAATGAAAATGTTTGAACAGTGGCTACCTCTGGATAATGAGGTTAAAAACGTTTTTCAATGATCTTGCATGTTTCACATGTTTTCTATACTTGTTCATTTTGCCATTCATTCCCTCAGCACATGTTTACTGCACACTTACTTTGTGACAGGTACTACTCTAGGTACTGGAGATCCACTGGTGAACAAGACAGGCAAAGTTTCTACCTTCATGAAACTAACCTTTTGATGAGTGGAGACAGTCAGCAAACAAAGAGAATCAATAAGATGATTTTAGACAAGAACAAATTATATTAAAAAGCAATCTGGGTAATGGGAGAGAGGATGATAGAGCTGTGGTGACTTCTGTGAGTTGGCCAGGGAAGCTTTCTCTAAGAAGGTGACATTTGAGCTAAGAAAAGAATGTTGAGGAGCAGTGTGCTAAGAGAAAATTTCAGGGAAGGGTGTGCCTGGCAGAGCGAGTAGCAAGATGGGAGTAAAGTTGGCATGTTTGGGGAACAGAAAGAATGCCAGTGTAGCTGGGTATAACAAATAAGGAGAAAGTGGCGGGCTGTGAGTTTCGCAAGATAGCCAAAAGCCAGATTAGACAGATTATGCATTTCATCCTACTTGCAATGGGAAGCACTGGGGGGTGCTGGGAAATTGTATTATCTAATTTATACTTTAAGAATATCATCTGTCTGCTAACTGGAAAATAGACGGACCTTTAGAGGGGTGTGCTTGGGATAAACTGAAAGCAGCAGGACGAGTAAACAGACTGCTTCAGTAGTCCAGGACAGAGAAGGAAGAAGTGTGGACTAAGGCAGAAGTGGTAGAGGTGGAGAGACTGGTTGAAATCCAGGTATATTTCAGAGGTAGAGTTGACAGTACTTGCTTGGATATGGTTATGGTTTGCGGGGGGTGGTGGATGATGGGGGAAACTAGATAATAAAATATGACTCCTCCATTTTTGGCTTGAGAAACTGGGTAGTTGGTGAGCTGGAAAGACTAAGGCAGAAACAGATTTTGCAGAGAAAAACTAATCATTCTCTTTTGAACATACTCCATTTGAAGAGCCCACTAGATAGCTAAGTAAAGAAGTTGAATATATCTACCTGAAGCTAAGAACAGAAGTCAGGTCTCCTCAGCATGAGGTTTTATTTAAAACTGTGGGACTGAATTAGATTCCATAGAGAAAAGATAGAAAGAAGGCTAGGACAAGACTTTGGAGTCTGCTGACGTCCAGAGGTGAATAGAGGTTGAAAAGGAAAAACCAGTGAGGAAGGAGGAAAATTAGGTGAGCCTCGTATCGTGGCAGCCAATTAAAAAAGAATTGATATAATATGTGAAAAAAAGTACCTAAGTAATATTTGTACTTTGTGTATTTAAAGGTTATGTAGCAAATGCTAATAAGGAAGTTTTAGATTTTTTTTTATTATTATTTTTTATTTTTTATGTAAGGAAATAGCTGAGTAAAGAAACCAGTTAGGAAGCTGAATTAGAATGCCATACTTTACCAGTTATGCTGTGTTCTCTGGCCAAGCATTTCATCTCTATGAACCTAAAATTTACGCCTCTTAAATCTAGAGGTAATAAACACTAAGGCCATGTGAATGAGCTAATGGTTATTATATAAATGGAGATCTGCCACTAGCTTTGGCTGCCTCGGGACAGGCACAGGAACAGTAGCAGACCAGAGTAGGACGTGCCCCTCAGCTCTAGGGCATAAGGCCTCGTCCATCTTTGGAGATGCTGCTGCTGATTCTCTTTCTGTCTGTATTTCTCTTTCTAGACCAAAGTATCACAACACCAAACCTCCCAATTGCCAATTACTCATGACTCAGCTCATTCTTCTGAAGAGCACAGAAAGACCCATGAAAGTGGCCCAAGCTTCAGCCAAATCTATTTCAAGTTACTGCAAGCAATATACTTCCTACTAATTCATGAATCAAATGGCAGTCATTGTTTGGTCCTATTTATGTGCTTCACTTTAAAATGGTAATGCCATCCACAGATGTCAGAAAATGCAATCTTTTAATTAATTTTATGTAACTATTCAGCATAGTAAGGATGAGCAAAATATTCTTAGCGTTCCAAGAAATACCTTCCAGGAGAGATTACACTACAGCATGTGGTACTCAACGGACATGCTGAGGCACACTGATGTACCTCAATGCTGTCACTGGCTGACAACCAAATTTTGATCAATATACAAGTTGCTGCGGTTTTTTTTTTTTTTTTGCTATAATTACTGACATTAAAATGCATACCCAAGAGGTAAAGGAATAACTAAGTAATTTATATCAGACAAATATCTTATGTTTACTAAAACATGCATGAGGTTTAATCATAAGTTTTTAAGGGAGCCTTGTTGGGGCAATAAGCACTTTCAACAAGGGTGCCAAGAACATTCAATGGGGAAAGGACAGTCTCTTCAACAAATGCTGTTGGGAAAATTGGATATTTTTCCAATATGCAAAAGGATGAAATTGGACCCTTACCTTACACCATATACAAAAATAAACACAAAATGGATTAAAAACCTAAATGTAAGACCTGAAACTATAAAGCTCCTTGAAGAAAACATAGGGGATAAGCTTCATCATATTGGATTTGGTATCGATTTCTGGATATGACACCAAACGCACAGGCAACAAAAGTAAAAATAGATAAATGCGACTGTATAAAAGTTAAATACTTCTGTGCATCAAAGAACACAGTCAACAGAGTGGAAAGGCAACCTATGGAATGGTAGAAAATATTTGCAAATCATATATCTGATAGGGGGTTAAGATACAGAATATCCAGAATATATGAAGAACTCCTACAAATCAATAACAAAAGCCAATTAAATTTACTGAAAATGGGCACTAATAGATATTTCTCCTAAGATGATATATAAATGACCAGAAAGTATATGAAAAGATGTTCAACATCATTAATCATTAGGCAAATGCAAATCAAAATCACAATGAAATATCACATCATACCAATTAGGATGGTTATTAAAAAAACAGAAAATAAGTTTTAGCAAGGATGTGAAGAAATTGGAACACTTGCACACCGTTGACGGGAATATAAAATCATGTAGCCACAATGGAAAACAGTATGGAAGTTCCTTAAAAAATTAAAAATAGAATTACCATGTGATCTAGCAACTCCACTCCTGGGTGTCTACCCAAAAGAATGAAAGCAGGATCTCTAAGACATATTTGCGCAATCGTGTTCACAGCAGTATCAATCATGACATCCAAAAAGTGGAAGCAATCCTAGTGTCCATCAGCAGACGACTGGATAAACAAAACTGAATGCTCACACACACACACACACACACACACACACACACACACACACACACACGGACTAGTACTCAGCCTTAAAAACGAAGGAAATCCTGTCACATGTTACAACATGGATGAAATTTAAGGATATTATTTATGTTAAGCAAAATAAACCAGTCAAATAAAGACAAATACTGTGTCATTCCACTTATATGAGGTATCTAATGTAGTCAAATTTACAGAAGCAGTAACCAGAATGGTGGTTGCCATCGGGAAGGGGGAAGTGGGGAGTTATTTAATGGTCTAGAGTTTTAGTTTTACAAGATGAAAAGTTCTGGAGATCTGCCACACAACAATATGAATATGCCTAACACTACTGAGCTATATGTTTAAAAATGGTTAAGATGGCAATTTTATGTTATGTATGTTATTATAATTTTTAAAAAGATTTTTTAAAGTACGCTATAACCCTCCTAAGTAAGAAAATCAGGGATGTGAAACATTAAGAGGTACAATTGTCACTTCTTGTACCCCGAGTGGCGGCTGTGTTCTGGGGAAAGAAACTTGACTTACCTTGGCTTCACTCATTTCTTCTGTAAGATGAGGATATTATCTCTGCAGGATATGCAACTTTACTTAACAAGAAAAAATTGGCAAACTTGTAAATTGGTCGGTTTCCTTGAAAGAAGAATTTCCTGAGGGAGAGGCACAGTTGGACGATCCTACTTTTGTTCTGTATCCTGAGATTTACTCTCCCCCTTGGGCTTCAATTTACCACACTCCCTGCCTCTAAAGGAGTCCTTCCTTTTTGACTGATCAAGTTAATGTGGACATATAATTCTTCCCTTGAGCCCCTGAAACATTGCCGAGAAGATGGAACATTCAAATAAAGCTCTACTGACACTAGTGAATAATGTGGGAAATAAACACAAATGGGTCTATGAGACTAGGAAATCTGGTATATAAAATACACCTAACTTTGGTTTGAAAACATGCCCTTGCTTGTGTATGAGGAGGAAAGACAGATCCTGGATTGCACCTCTGCTTTCCAGCCTCTGGTCTGAGTGCATATGGCAGATACCATCCTATATTATCCAGTCTTTTAGGAATTCAATCCTTGATATTTAGATCCACCTAAGAGATGTCCACAGTAGAGTTAGTTTCACTATGGGGTTGGAGGGATGATGAAGAAACATTGTTCAGAATGAAACTGGACTGCTATCTGTCACCATGTACCAACATTAATTCAAAATGGATCAAAGACCTAAGCATAAGACCTGAAACAAGAAACAAATTTTCTTCTATACATAGAAGAAAACATAAGTACTAAACTTATGGACCTTTGGTTCAAAGAGCATTTTATGAATTTGACTCCAACGGCAAGGGAAATAAAAGCTAAAATAAATGAATGGGACTATATCAAACGTAAAAGTTTCTGCACAGCAAAAGAAACCATTGACAAAATAAAGAGGCAACCAACTGAATGGGAGAAGATTTTTGCAAACAGTGTCTCTGATAAGGGGCTAATATCCAAAATATACAAGGAACACACACAACTCAACAACAAAAAAACAAACAACCCAATTGAAAAATGGGCAGAGGTCCTGAAGAGACATTTCTCCAAAGAGGACATACAAATGGCAAATAGACATATGAAAAAATGCTCAACATGACTAATCGTCAGAGAAATACAAATAAAAACCACAATGAGCTATCACCTCACCCCAGTTAGAATGGCTATCATCAACAAGACAAATAGTAACAAGTGTTGGAGAGGCTGTGGAGAGAAAGGAACCGTCATACACTGTTGGTGGGAATGCAGATTGGTGCAGCCGCTATGGAAGGCAATATGGAAGCAAAATATCTATTCCTCAAAAAATTAAGAATAGAATTACCATATGATCCAGCAATCCCTCTCCTGGATATCTACCAAAAAAATCTGAAAACATTTATCCATAAAGACGTGTGCTCCAATGTTCATTGCAGCTTTGTTTACGGTGGCCAAGACATGGAAACAACCAAAATGTCCTTCGATAGATGAATGGATAAAAAAAGTTGTGGTATATATACACAATGGAATACCATTCAATGGTAAAAGATGAAATACTACCATTTGTGACAACATGGATGGATCTTGAGATTATAATCCTAAGCGAAATAAGTAAGACAGAAAAAGTAGAGAACCATATAAAACTGATATAAAACTGAAAACAACAAAAGAACAAGACAAACAAATGAAGGAACAAAAACTCATAGACATAGACAATAGTTTATGTCTATTAAACTATTAGGGGTTACCACAGGGTATGGGGGGAGGCGGGCTCTAGAAGAGGGTAAACGGGGTCAAATATATGGTGATGGAAAGAGAACTGATTCTGGGTGGTAAACACACAATGTGAGATATAGATAATGTATTACAGAGTTGAACACCTGAAATCTATCTAACTTTACTGACAATTGTCACCCCAATAACCTTAAAAAAAAAAAAGAAAGAAACACTGTTTGAGAAACCTCTTTCATAATTAAACTAATCAGAACCGAATTTTTTTAAACAGGTATCAGTCACTGGATTAATGAAACACACTATTACTAAAATTTAATAATCAAAATAACCAATAACATACATTTATTTATTAAATATCTTCCTATAGAGTAAGAGAAATCACACTCTGGTCAAATGTTTTTTAAAGATACTAGACACTGGCCCATATCTCCTGAGTCTGATGTGAGACCAACATGTTTATAGTCACCACTCTAAGGAAATAGTAGGATAGAGAAAGGAGAAAAATAAATTTTACGTTTGATATCGCATGTTTGTGATATACTCTACCTTGCTATTCCCCATATACTTTCTGTCTTCTGTGGAAAAACAGTGAATGGGGCGAGCAGTATATTTTTATGCCTCTGAGGGTACTTTCATCTTCCTTTTTTATTTACGGCACAGTTCAAATTTATCAGTCCTTCCCTGTTAGGGAAAACCAAGAAGGCGATTGATACAAGGGTATGGTCAACCGGTGACGTTTCTCCTAAGGTGGTACTCTTCTATTTGATTTTGAAAGAAAACACAGGCATTGCATCAAAAAGTCAATTTTTCAATCTTAAATTCTCATTAATCGATGCTAAATAGTAGTAGTTCATCTTTTATAAACATTAAACCTAGAAAAAAAAAATCAAGTTTTGGTGATAAGTCAAGAATAGAAACTGCAGTACAGAGTGCCCTCTGGAACATATTATTTTTACAATAAAGCTCTATCTATGCTGATCTTCAGAATTACCTGTAAAACTTTCTTTATAAGTGCTTCTTTCTTAATGAAACAAATCCAAAAGATGTACAGTCAGGCTCAAGTTGTGCAGTTCACAAGCATGGAGAAAATAAACAAAACAACAGAGTTCAGCACAGTCAGAGCTAACCCAGGACGAGGCTGGACTTGTCACCAGGGGGATTTCTGCTGGGTGCCACTGGGGCTGGTGCCATTGGGCTGGGCACAGCCTGTAAAAATTTTTAAAAGTTCCTAGGTATCTACCTCCCTGACCTAGAGAATCAGAACTCTAAGAGTGGGGCTAGGGAATTATTTTTATTTTTTTAGTTCTTCAGGTGATTCTAAAGTATAGTAAACCATTGGTGTAAACCCAAAGGGAGACTGACCCTTCCACCTTAGTTCCCGAACCCATTGTTCTTAGTTTCAGCTTCCTCTCTGGGGCGCCTCTTCTCTCCCTGAAGATTGACACCAAATGATTTTCTTAGAGCAAAAATTGTTTGATCTACACTATGAGAAGCTTCTACAACCAGTGGCAAAGATCATGATTGATATTATGCTCAGAAAGAGGACCCAACATGCTTTTGGCAAAATGCCTTCAGCAAATGACACTGGGGATAGTGCATAGTGGCAGTGGCTTTCAGCATGAAAGGACAAT
The DNA here is from genome assembly GCF_004115265.2 of Rhinolophus ferrumequinum. Taxonomy (NCBI): domain Eukaryota; kingdom Metazoa; phylum Chordata; class Mammalia; order Chiroptera; family Rhinolophidae; genus Rhinolophus; species Rhinolophus ferrumequinum. The sequence goes on along the minus strand of NC_046286.1, from coordinate 83,954,341 downwards.
TAGTGTTGGGTATTTGCGGGCAGATGTTTTGCTGTACAGTTGAGTGAAGTCACTAATAAGCACGGCATGAAGCAGTTCTTATTTATGTATGATGGGGAAATGCTTAATGAAGTTTTCATCAATGTGTAACTGCAAATCTGAATGTTGTTTTTATTTAATTGATTATTTAGTTGACAAAATAATAATTTTGTGAGGTCTACAGCAGTGCCTCCTGAGTCCAGCGACTTGTGCGGCAAGAGGGTCTTGACACCACAGTAGAAATCAGGTACAGGTCTGAATGCCAACCTCGCACACCATTGGTGGTTCTCATCATGACTCTTGATTGTGATTCAGTGATAAAAAAATGTTACAAGACCTGCCCCAAATTAGTCACATCAACCGAATAGAGTCACATTTTATTAGGGGGTAGGGTCTAAACTCAGCATACAAGGAAAAACACTGGATAATCAAATTACCCTTGAAAAGTCCTTACATTATTCTAAGACTGAAACTCCACAGCAAACTGTTTGGGTTCCTACTTCCATTTTAACTGTGGCCTCCATTCACAATGGTAGCGCCAGCCAAGCTTAGAAATAAATGGAGAGAACTACAGAAAAGGATAGGAGAGGATAACTGCCTGAAAGTATACTGTTTTTCCTCTGATTTTTGTTTTGTTTTTTTCTAGTTCAGAGAGTTTAATTCATGTTGGTTATATATTCCATTCACACGTCATTATTCCCTCTGTCTCAGTTTTCTTGTTCTCTGATTTTGGAGTAGCATACAGCTCAGGTACATAATTCTTGGAATCAAGCTACTTGAGTTCAAATCCAGGTTCTACAATTTATTAACTATATCCTGGGGCACGTGACTTAACCAGTCCAAGCCTCAGTTTCCTTCTTTGTCAAAAGAGGATAGTAAGTGTACCTACATCATAAGATTGTGAAGATGAAATGAGTCGGAACATGAGAACCCCGAAGAAAACGCATGCTAAGAACAGGTGCTCAAAAACCTGAATTATTCATATCTGGTGGTGACGGCGGAGGGTTGAGTGGCAAGGCAGTGTTCAATATTAAAGACTCACAGTAGAACTGTAAGAATCCTAAGTGCTTTGTTAACATAGGTATGCTCTTCAGGCTCCAGTAATCGTTACTTGAATATTACCCCAATGCAGCCTAAATAGACATGACATCAGCCTCTGGCTAAAAGAAAACCCAAAGTGAATGATTGGTTATTCTTTCCATGAACTCATTTGATTGTGAAGAGGCCATGTGGTCAGTCACAGAGCCTCCTTCAGGGCATTTTAAGACATCCTTGTCATCCCATCATGAGTGATATGTAGGCTGGCATGTTTTCATTAGAGGAAGTAAGTACCATTTATTATAATTGCTTCCAGGAACATAATGTGTCTGGTATATAACATGTGTAAGTATTGTGTGAGCTTCTTACGTGATGGCGCCATGGTCTAGAAAGTACCTAAATATTCATTTGTGTAACTGCACACGGAAACCAGCTGATGAGAAATCAGATGAATTGGCTCTTTAAATAGAGGCTACCTTGTCTATTGGCTAAAACAGAGAGGAAGTGATTATCAACCTCAGCAATAAATGGATGGCTCATTCACTTATAAAACCAGGGTTTTGTCTTTCAGCGTCCCTGCTCTTATGATTTCTGTGCAAATTTTATTACTCGGTACCAACCTACATATCCTCCAAATTAGCAAGTAAGGTCAACTTCAGAAGTCCTCTCTTTGATGTTGAAAAATATGTGGGCTAGGTAAATTGGGCCAGACTAAGGAGGGCCTCAAAGGCCAGGTAAAGGGATGGGATCCATCAAAGCAGGGCCAAGTGGACATTTTCATGTAGGGTTGGTAATCCTGAAGCTCTCATAGCTCTTCTGCCTCACCTGGAGTCCTTTCTATTTCTCTTATCGTGTATAGCTTATACACCTTGCCTATAGTCTAGGGGAATAATTGTGAGAACTAAATAAACATGCACACACAGAAGCTGACATGACTCCTCCCCACCCTACCTTATCCTACCCCACCCAGGTTTTGACAGCATTCCCACCCTTCACCTGGGGCCCTCCCATGGGCCACACCCTTGTGCTGACTCAGGAAAGCAGGCCTCAGAAATATCTGGAGGCTTGGGAGTATGGCAGCACCCTGCTGAGAGCTCTGTGCCCTCTGCCCAAACAAGCAAGGTAGCAAAAACATAATTCGCTGGCTTAGTAACTCTCTTGAAATGATTTCACACGCAGCATGATTATTCAGATAGTAACTTCCAGTCTCTTAGGGGTAGAAGAAGATACCAGGACATCTTGCATAAGCCAAGTAAGGTAGAGCTGCTCTCAGAATAGCTGCAGTAATTTACCAATTCACAACATATTTGCTGAGCACCTCGCATCTGCCAGGCAGGCACTGTGTTAAATAAAGGCTGAAAAAAGATGAATGAGATGTGGTCTTGGCAGTCAAGGATTTCTATGCTTAATAGAGGTCCATGCTACTCAGACGGCTGCTGCCCATCCCCTAGTCTCCACATATCTCTGACATTCCAGGTGGGAGTGTCTTGACCTCCACTTCGTATCTGGGTAGCCCTAAGTCTTTCCAAGATATCTATGTATATCAATGAATATCTCGATACATGTCAATACAGAAAGATTTATGTATATGCGACTTATCTCGTATACAACTAATTCCAAAGGGTTTGCAATCTCTTGATTCCTCTGTCTCTGGATCCATGACTTCACATGTTGCTTCTGACTCCTTTCAAACACACACAGATGCCAAATTCAAACTCATTGCTGCTTTCTAACAATAATCTACTTGTTTTCCAGGGGGAAAGAAAAATAGATTGTGTGGTCTTTTGTATCTTGATAGCTCCACTCTTTCTCACATGTTTCTCCTTCCTTTATTTTCCCCACTTATTCTGAGGATCAAACAAATGCTTCTCCTTGTCTGATGTCATCTTAACTTTTTCACTGAGGCCTTAGCACCAGATGATATTTCTTGCAGGAACTCACTAAACCCAAGTGATCTTAAGAAAATTTTTCTCAACAGAAATGGTTCTTGCCTTAAGAGAAACTTCTTGCTACTACGGAAGTAAATATTCTCTATCCTGTTATGTATATTAAAAAGAAATGTCATTACAGTGGCAGGTGTCCTATAGATATCTATCCAGGGTACTCTGGGTTCACCAAGGATAAGCAGTTAGCTTGTCCTGGGGAATTTAGGAAAACCTTCACAGAGGTGGTGACACAGCTTTTTGTGGGTTGAAGAATAGAACTGCTGTTTTGCTGAGCTCGACATGGGTCAAGCTTTCGTTCTAAGCAGCAACACAGCTGAGGTGTCACCTCACAAGAGGGAGTTGCTGTAGACAGATCAGAAGAGAGAATCTGGAGACCAGGCACACCCGTCCTAGTAGGGCAGGGCAGAGGCTCTGGGCAGACACAGCTGCAAGGGGTGGGAAATTCAGGCAGGGGGAGCACAGCATGTGAGAAGAATGGAAACTAATGCCAGGTGGCAATCTAGGCAGGTTATGGCATCAGGAAGTTCTGGCCAGGCAGGTTAGAGTGCTGGTGGGAGAGCAGCGTGTGGGGACACAGTAGCTGAGTGTAGACAAGGGAGTCTGAGTGTAGACAAGTAGCTGAGTGTAGTCTAGGGAGATGTGGTCAGACAGATGGTCTGACAGAACCTAACCAGATATAACTGGAGAAGGAGATTCAAGAGGAAAGATCTCATCCTGGGAGGGAGAAAAGGGCTTGGCAGAGGCTAAGGTTACTGGCTGAGAGGAACAGGGATGCAGCTGGGCCTCACTCGGAGCACAGGGTCCGGAGAAACCTGACATTCAGGTTAACAACTCAGTGAAGCCGTGTCGCTTGAGGCAGATCCCCTCCTCTCTCTGATGAGGTTCCTAGGCGCGACTGAGTTGGTGCAGTGGGTGCTGTGAGGGAGGGGACTCTGGCTGATGGTAAAAGATGAGGGTGCAGGAAGCTGGGTAGACAGCCGGGCTAATCATTGCTGTCCTCTCACTCAGTCATCTGTCACCTCCCAGCACCAAAGACTCCTTTATTTCCGCCAGAACCTGAGGGGGGTGATGGAAGTGGTGGTGGTGGTTTCAACTCTTTTCTTTTCTGGACTACCCTGTTTCCCCGAAAATAAGACCTAGCCGGACAATCAGCTCTAATGTGTCTTTTGGAGCAAAAATTAATATAAGACCTAGTCTTATATTATATTAAATAAGACCTGGTCTAATATTTTAGCAAAATAAGACTGGGTGTTGTATTAATTTTTGCTCCAAAAGACGCATTAGAGCTGATGGTCCAGCTCGGTCTTATTTTCAGGGAAACCCAGTAGTATCTTTATCATAATGTCAGGGACTGATTCTAGGTCAAGAGGTACTTTCTTATTTTCTGTTGGTAGGGCTGTTTCTCACTGGTGCTGAGTAAGACAGCAGTGTTCAACCCAGGCATTGGTCTTCCCCGGGGAAAATGGCGCTGCCTACACATAGGCTGCTTGGGTTCCCATCCTAATTCTACTATTTACTAGTTGTGTGACATCGGACAAGTTACTTAACTTTTCTTTGCCTCGTTGTCCTCATCTGTAAAATGGGGATAATAGTGCCTACTTCGTAAAGTGGTTGTGAGGAGTAATTCTATCGATTTAGATAATCTATCAATTTAGATATTAATCTATCAATTAAGCATCTTGGACAGGCACTTAATAAACAATTAATAAATGTCAGCTATTGTTTCTCCAATAAGGAGGACTGAGGAGGATTCTGGATTGATTTGTGGCTGTTATTCACTCAATAAATGTATTTTGAGTGCCTCCCATGTGCCAAGCTCTAGGAACTTGGGATGTATCAGTTGACAAAACAGAAAAAAAGCTCTGTCGTTTGGTGTCATCTCTTTTTGTTGACTCTGTAACAAAAAGTGTGATTTTCAGAACTGCTGTCTAGAATTCCTTTCACACACATAAACACACACACCCACACACACACACACTCCACACACAAGTGTGTGTGTATGTGTGTGTGTATTTTCTGTATAATCATTTACATGGATCGAAGTAGCAAATACCAAGCTCAGTCCAAAGGCCTCAACCAGGACGGCACCAAACACATTAGGACCACTTCCCACCTCCTTCCTTTTGGGAAGCACTGCTGTCTCTTAGAGTGAAGGGCCAACCATGAACAGTGCCCTGCTTTCTCGAGAGCCGGTGATTACGGGCTGAATCTCCTCCGCCTATGTCGTGTTGGTGACCTACTCTAGAGCAGGGTTTCTCAACCCTGGCATTGTTGACATTTTGTGCGAGAAAACTCCATGTTGTGGGGGCTTCCCTGTGTGTTTTAGAATGCTTAACAGTGTCCCTGGACTCTACCCACCAGATTCCAGAAGCATCCTCCCAATTGTGACAACCAAAAATGTCTTCAGACATTGTTAAATGTCCCCTGGGGGGACACTGGATGAGAGCCACTGCTGACCACTTCCACAGCGGACAAAGCTGCTTAACACAGCCTCAGGGACCACTCTGTTCTAGTCTCAATCACCAACTGAGCTCTGGCACCCCAAACCTGAGCACCTCTCTTGGCCCAGGATATTCCTGACTTGGCATAGATGCCTTAGAGGAACAATTTCATGCCAAAACTTGTTTCTGTTTGAAATTTTCATTCACTTATTTCTCATTTTAGTTTGCTCTGAGTTGGACAGCTCAGTTTGTAGAAATGTGAAGAAACACTGAAGCTGTGGGTTGCTGCCAGCTCAAATCAGCATCTCAAAATATGGGAAAAGTTTCTATCCTGGAAATTGTCCTACTTCAAGTCACCTGAACATGGCCTCAAGTTTTATCACAGCTTTGCAAAGTCCTTTCTTTAGCCCTTGGTAAACTCGACAGAGAATCAAGCCCCCCAATTTTTTTCCATTCTCATAAAATATGCTGGTTTAGCTTCAACGTTCTCTGTGATTAGCCCAAAGTCTAGAGAGTTTAGAGGATGGGAAATCTTACACAGGTCTTCAGACACTCATTTTTCCTCTTTTCTCAAAATAGCACTGCTCTTAGCTGTGCTTTCTCAATAGCGTCTTCCTTCTGGGAACTTTCTGTTCCCACTGATAAATGGTGTGTAGGAACTTGCCTCATCTTGCTCCACAGTATCTGTCTACATAACTCAGGAATTCAAAATCAGTGCACCATAAGCGAGGCTTAACATTTCACAAATATAAGACCAAATACAGAGCTGGGTTCTAGGAGACACTGTCCAACTCAGGGAACAGATTTTTCCAACTTCAATGTGAAATTCACAGAAAGTGCTATTTTCAAAATCCATTTTTTCAGACTTCTGGGTTATGCACCAGTAGCGAATGTGTTGTAGAACAACCAGGTATGAAAAGGAGCCAATAAATTCAGAAGAAAATAAACAGTCAGCTAAGAAAAACACTGCCTCATGATATGGAAAGAATAAAAACAAAATGGCCTCAGAATTATCCTCCAGAAGAAGCATACTACTGGCTAATGATTGCAGACATTTAAAAAGTGCAAGTTTTCTAAATAATTCTGCATGAAGGCAAAACTGGTCAGGTGCTCAGCTGACAAATGTCAAATTCCAGGGACCGCACCCTTTGCATCTGAGCTCTGCCCTTCTTTCCCAGTCTCCTCCCTGGCACAGCCCCTCTCCTTCACACACCATCTCACATAATCCCATCCAGGTTGGCCTTCACCTTCCAAATGTCCAGCCAAAACCCTAAATTAGTTCTTCATCGCTTTTTTCCTTTTCTCTTGTACTTTGAAATTAATTTGCCCAGGAACGTAGCTACTGGAGATCCTCTGTGGAAAGAGAATACATAAAATCCCATATGCAACTGGGAATGCTGGTGGCTCAGCTTGGGCCCCTCTGCCCGCTCCACTTTTTCTTCTTGTCCCATATGTATTATCAGCCAGAGAGACACGGGAGATTTCATTCTGTAACTCAAGGTGGAGGGAAGAGATTTTTTTGAGATAAGGTTTAATTGAAGTGGATGGGAATGAGGTCTGTTTTTAGTCTCATCCTGAGTTGAAACTACAATGATAGTACTTTTCTTGTGAGATGCTAGCAAGGGGCAATGGCCGGAATCAGGGACTTTGGGAGAGGTGGGCTCCGGCAGAGAGCAGCCTTGGCGGCCAGGTAGGCCATGTGGCATGGAGTGAGGGCTGCAGTGTGCGGCAGGGCTTCCTAAACCATGGCGAGTTTTAGGGGCACGTCCAATTCTAACAGTCTTCCTTAATATTGAGTTTTCTTAGTTAACTTCATAGTTTATGTTATTAAAAACACATTAAGATTGTACATTTTTTTTGAAGGCAGGAATTTTATTTTTTCTTGGACTTAATTTGATTAAAGGCTCTCCTTTATTCCAATTATGTTCTTCCCATCTTTAGATGTTAAAATACCCTTTCACTTAAGAAACAATAGTGAGAATAAATGGTAGGGTCTTTGTTTCTTTATTTGTAATGCCTGTATACTTGCCTATACTCATATAAACCCTGCCATTCTCTAATGTTTTGCTTTGTTGTTGAACATTTCCCAGGCTGGGAATCACTATCATAGAGGCAGCTGCCAACCAGATCTTCGGAAAGCAAGTTTTAAAGTTCACCATTCTATTGGACCCGAGGCTGTGAGCTGGTCACTGGCAACCTTTACAAGTCCTTCTGATGCCTTTAGTGCTTTGTTAAAAATGATAATTAAGTTACGATCACATCTCTCTTCTCCATCCAAAGCATCATTTTCACTTAACTGTATTTTTCACTGTTTTTCATTCTGGGAAACAGAGGCATGGGGTGGGGTGGGGTTCTTCTAGGATTCACGCAGGGCGTTAAGCTGATGAGAAATGTGGAGTCCAGCACTGCACTTACATGGTCCACATGAAACAAATCAGGAGGAGTAGAAGCGCCTGGCATTCATTCCAGATGAAACAAGGAGTGGCCCCTGGGGAGTGGGACCTGCAGCATTGTTTGATAGGCGGGCGCTGGATGGGATTGGTTCACTTGCTCCAGGGCTGGGAAGCACTGCTTGTTGTGCTACAGGCTTTACCTGTCTGATGGCTCAGGGAGCCTGGGGCACTCGCTGAGGATCACTGTCTGACCATCGGCGCCGAGTCTACCAAGAGAATACCTGAAATAAGATCAAGCAAACCAGTGCGAGAAGAAAAAGAATACTGCGCTGTTGCTGGCAGGGTAGGAGGCTCAGGGAAGATTTACATTGCCTGTTTGGGGGAGAGTCTATTAGACACTCACTGCAGCTGGAAAGGACTTGAACACTAATCTCTTCTACTTGATCCTGCCTTGCCCAGGGAGCTTTGCTGTGTGGAGAGTATTATAGCCTATTAAGTACCATTGTGTTCTGATGCAATTACCATAATTATTTGGGGCTCAAAGGTAGAGACAAGCCACTGAGGCTGCATAGGGTAGTGAGGGTGGTTGTGAAGAGGTGACCTGGGATTTCCCCTCAAATGAGTGACATTGTCATTATCGATTGTTGGAGTGGGTTGCGAGAGAGGGGACAGGAGACAGATGGAGAAGAGTTTATCCACTCAGCGCCCTTTCCCATTGGTTATACATTGGTCCCATGGGACTTTATTTCTCCTGAATTTCTAGGTCGTGATTGCATGAACCCCCTGAGAAGTTCTGTCAGCGCTTGATGCCTCAACATCAATAGAAAGCCATGGCACTGGCACAAGACAAATGCTGTTGTGTAGTGGCTGCTTGAAGTTGTTCAGGCACATGCAGAGATGTGGAAAACATGGCAAAGACCTGAGAGACAGGTGAGGCCAAAGGATGTGATGTAGTATCTCAGAAGTGTTTGATACAGTCCATGCCTTGCACCACTCAGATCCAGTGTGAACAAGATGTTTCTCACTTATTCTTCAAGAGAAGAAAAATAAGTTCAATCCGTCATAGGATCTGTTTCTATGGTGACAGCCAGCTATATCCCTGAGAAGACCGAAAGCAAGAGGATTAATGAAACAAACCAGTTTCTAAAACTGTAACTGGTTCTATGGCCATAACTGATTTTCATCATCTTCTTGCTTCACCATCCATTCTAGAATTCCCTTTTACTCAACCATTACTCAACTGGCTTAGAAGATTTGCCTGATGGTTGACCCGGATTTTTATCATCAAGGACAGGAGCCTTTAGGTTGCCTTGCTTCCACTGGGCTACGATAGCTGCAATTGCTGAATTATTCTCACTGGACATGGAATCACCAAGAGATGCCCCAGTATATCTCCAGGATCCTAAACATACTCTCCCCTGTCCCATGTGTAGGAGAAATCCTAGAACTTCACACTAGTCACAGTCAATTACTTCCCTGGTAGTATAACTCCTTTGTATGGCTATTGGTCCATGGCTAGGTGATCTGGGGTGGGTACAGCTCCAAGTTCAATGGAATCTTTATTGTGTCCCCTGGCTGACAGTTTCTCCCAAAGAAATAACACTTTCAACCTAGCAGAGCCAAAGACTACAAGGAAGGGAAACAGATTCTATAAGAGAGATCGTGGGAAGGCCCAAATCTACTTGTACTACTGGGTTTCAGGACCCATGTATTCTAGCTATATCAATCTTTGGGTGTGTCTACCATATTCCAGAAGTATCCCCAAACCATTGGGGTTTTGACCCTGAGCTGGCTCTTTACCTGAATCTTTAACAGATTAGCATTCTGTGAAGCCCAAAGCCTCAGAACGATGGACACATGATAAGAACAGTGGATACTGTACTCAGGTGGTTACATTTTGTACCTCCTTTACTGTTAAAAAGGTTCCTTGATCTAACGTAATGTTGTACAAGGTACCATGTCAATAATTCAGCTATTCTTTAAGCTCTTGTTTCATGGTGCTTGAGGAGATACTGAATGCAGAGAAAGCAAGTGCATATCTGGTGTTGATATCAATTCTGGTAAGAATTTTCAGGTATGGGATTTGATTTTGCTCTGTTTTTAAGCTCCTAAATTAACTTGTACTATTTTATGGATGCTGGCATAAGTCACAAGACTCTTAGATCACAAAGGCTTTTCACTCGCAACACAGCAAGCAACATGATGTATCGGTTCCCTGTCTCCACATCTCACAGAAGTGTGACAGAAGGCCCACATAGATTTGCATCACAGTTGAGGAATACTCAGCTTGGGAAACCTGTTGTTTTAGAGCAAACAATACATAAGCCTTCTCTTTGTCCTGGAGGAAGACATGACTTCATCCCTCAAAGCTGATTTCTGAAAATACTACTCTGAGAAATGGCCTGGGTAGGAGCTATGGAGGCTTTGCAGTCTCAGCAGACCCAGAAGGAATATGCAGGGATGCTCAAGGCTTATGGCAGATTGTCTCTCCAAACATGGACAAATCCTTGCTTTCTGCAAGGCAGAAGGGGCCAATGACATCAATATGCCACCACAAAGTGGCTTTGTGGTCTCCGTGAGGAATGGTCCCATACTGAGGGTTCGGCATCCATTACTGCTGCTGAAGGTTAGCTATTCACCAGTAGCAGTAGCTAGATCAAACTTTGTGAGCAGGAGTGCAAGTGTTGGGTCAATGCAGAGTCTCCATTCATGGGCCCATTTTGCAACCACTATTCATATGGTGATGAAGGAGACAGTGGAGCTGACATTCATAGGACAAGACATCTTCTCCTGGTGGTTAAGTGCTGCTCTGCCATAGATGCTCTCTGTTAGACATTTACAAATGATGCAAAGATTCTTGTGGTTTGTGTCCATTCACATCAGTCCATCTGTATATCTTTGTTGCCATAATTCCAATCTTGCTCCTTCTGAGCCCCTTTTGAGGAGACCAATTCCTGATTAAAAACCTGTGTGATTTTTTGGGGCCTGACCGTAGGTAGTTACAAAGGCTCTACCAGCAGGTCTCACTAGGAAAAGCTGTCTTCCCCACACCAGACTTAGTGCACAGCCAGTATACTGCCCTTTCTGAAAGGAGTGCAATCAATGACTCAGACCCCTTTGGCTAGGAAAGCTCTTTAGATATTTGCATTCGTAGCCCAGGTGACTTCATTCCTGTGTCTCTCTACCTGAGGCCTTGGAGAGAGTTCCTCTTCAGATGGCTCTGTTGAGGCCTCCTTATGGGGTAAGAGAGAGGAAACCTTGAAGACACTTTCTCCCAACTCTTGGCACGCATAACATTTCCGCTCCAAGCTGTGTCCCCATCCCTTCCCCCTCCCTGTGACCCCATGGTCCATTAAACTGCTGGAGTCTTTTGTTGTAAGCTCCCTGAACAGAGAGAGGACCACCCCCATTTGTGCTGATCCAACTGATCCCCAAACAACATACCATTCCGTGGAGTGTGTGGGGGGGTGTAGGATGGAGAGAGGCAGCACTTTCTCCAGTTTTAGCCTTTTCTCATACCATCATAGTAAGTGATTAAAGGTTTAACTCTTTCATGCCTCTCTTGACTCTTTATGGCTTGTTGCTTCGGTTGGTGACGCGCACACTTGGCAGCTCAGCTCTCTCTCTCAGCTCAGCTGAACTCCTGACACCTTTCAAGTCACGCAATTTTTCCACCATCCAGGATTCATGTATATGCTTCCCTTAAGCCATGTTAGGCAACCCAGAGCTAGAATCCCATAGCACCTATATATACTTCTCTTATCTACAACATGTATCAGTCAAGAAAATAAGAAACACTCGAGGTGTTTTACATACAAAGAAATAAAATACAGGAAATTCAATTCCAAGAAAGCAGTGTAAAGGGTTGCAGAAGCCCAATCACTGCTAGCTCTTAGGAAATCAGGAATTCCAGGAATTGTGGGCAATCACCACTGATTATTTCCAGTGCATGTAGCACCGAAGTGGGTGATTTGCAGGAGGACTCTTGGAGAAGCTGCAAAACGTCCTATCTGCCGCCTGTCAAAGAAATGCCTGACCACTGCTCCTGGAGCACTAATGGCCTCACTTTCTCTTTTATCTCCCAGATCTCAGGTAGTGCCTCTCATGGCAGAACATAAACTGGAACCTTGCTGACAAGAGACTGCAAGTGTAGTTTTCAGGCTTTCAGATACAGGGGGCGCCTAGGAGGGAGCAGCAATGACGTTACTATACCTACAGGCAATCGGGCCCAGCATCTTGCACTAAGATTGTGGGTTTTTCTCCTGTGTAAGGACTGCTTCTTACATCTTTACCTCCCTAACATCTAGTATAGTTGAAAAGAACTGCTGAGTTTACCTGATATAAATCTTTACTTCAGCAACATCCCAAGAACTAGCCGTGGAGCTTTCACGTAATACTCCACTGATGGTAAATTCATTATTTTACTGTGAAGCCCATTCCCCTGGACCAACTCTGTGTTATAGGTTGAGCAGAAACCATCTCTCTTTCGCTTTAACCACGTGGTTCTCATTTTGACTTCCAGAGTTACACCTTGTTAAATCAAACCTCTATACTACATGTCAATACTATAATCTTTTATGAAGACGTGGTATGTTGGAAAGAACACTGAACTCAAAATCAAAACACCTGGGTTACTGTTGCAAGTCTACTAATAACCAGCCTTTTATCTTCAGTATCTGTGTTTCTTTTTCTTTTTCCTGATATCTGAAATTGTAGGGTGGTGGTGATAAACTAATGAATCTCTGTGCATCTCTGTTTTTCTGTGGATGTAGCACAGCTAAGCATTCTGGGAAAGGTCGAGGAGAATTTTTCGTTGTCTTGACACTGGTCTTGTGGCACAGAAACTTGTTGCTCACCAATATGTGTGTTGCTGGACACAATGAAAGATTATCTTTCTCAACCATCTTATAGTTAGTGGGGCTTTGCAAGTGAATTCTGGCCAAGGAAATGTAGGTGAACAAAAGTGAGGTACCACTTCCAAACCTGCCTCCCAACGTCCCATGCAGTTCCTTCCACCTCAGGTGCACATAGGTGCATGTACACACAGACCCATGCAAGGATGTTTCTGTTTTATATTAGCAAGCGCACAAACACTAGATAAGAGAAATCAAAATTAAAACAATAGGGATGTATACTATTGTGGGCCATAAATAAAAAAGTATTCAACAGACTGGCAATACAAAATGGTGGGAAAGTGTGTATGGAAAAGATTACTGCTACAGATAATATAATAGACATGATGTTTCGGGGGAAGGGGACAATTTGTCAGTATTAAAATCAAAATAAAAACATACTTTCTCCAGTATTTGCTCTTTCTTGAATTTACCCCAGAGAAAACTCCCACTTGAAGTCAGAATAAGACATAGAAAAGGAAGCTTAGATACTTTCAGTATCAGAGTACTGGGAACCGTCCATATGGCAAGCAACAGACAAAAATGATTCAATAAAGTGTTATATTATCATACTATGTGGCAATTTAAAAGAAGAGGTACATCTATGAATTAATATGGCAAAATGCTAAGTGAAAAATAAACAAACTGCTGAATAATAGGTAAAATGTTTGAGATATATATGTCGATATCTATACCTACATCTCTGTCCATATGAACATATTTTTACAAACTGAGTATTGATAGCTCAAAAATGATCCATGTATTCATATTTTTACAGTGATTCATATTCATATATTACTTGAGTGCTTAAAATTGTAATGAGAAGTACTAGGCAATTTCTCTCCCTTTGTTTGAGAACAGAGAGGAGTGACTGCCTGGGCCATTTCTTGGTAACTCTAGTAAGTCCTGGATTTACTGTTGTCAGGTCACCCTGAGAGGAAGGCTTTGATCTCAGCAGATCTGGCAATGTCACACTGGTTCTCTTGTGCTCCAGTCTCACACGACACCATCCGCATGATCTTAAGCAGAGTGGCAGGAAGCCAGCTTGGTCCCACTCCATACTTGTCAGCAAAGACTAACTTTTGTGGCAAAATAAACACGGTGTAGAGTCCATCGGGATTCATTCTATTTTATCTTGTAAAATCTCTGAGAGTCTGTTGATGCAAGTCTTGAAACATCAGTAATCCCAATGGACTTGTTTCCTGTTACTGCATAATGCCAAGCCTCAGCCATTCTCCTTTAGCACTCTCTTTTGGAACAGCTTTACTGCCTGCACCACATTTCAGCCTGACTGGTTACATGAGAAGAGACAAGTATGACTGGGGTAACTTGGATAAGGCGCTAATCCAAATTTTCCTACATTCGCCTATAGACTCATTCTCAGAAACGATAGTCCCAGGTAGTCTGCCTTCTAGATGGCTGGCTCAAAGCTGTGGTTTTCATGGCAGAGTTTTGATACTATAGAAGCACGTGAAACCATTCTAGGGACTATAGACCAATCAATTTTTCACAAGGTTAATCTTATAAAAACCATACTAATCCTTGAATAACGATGCTTTGTCACTTTCAATGAAAACAATATCGGGTCTCCAAAGTTTTCTAACGAATTACTTTTTGTGGACAATGTCTAAACGTATTATTGTTAAATGAATTCATGTTATATGTAGTAAAATCAAAATAATGAATGGCTACCTTCTGTAGTGATTCGTTTTTTCTCGAAAAGTCATCGTTTATGAATGCATAGTTTACATTAATGGCTTGTCAATGACTTGGACTTCTCAGGCAGTGTAGGGTTAGTCCTGAAAGTTGCCTTTTCTTTTTGTAATGCAAGTGCCTGACAAGCTTGGGTTGGCTAGGCATCCATTTAAAAAAGGCATCCGTTTCAATGAAATCTATGCCAATTAAACACATGGCCAGACACACGACTAGAGCCACGCCACCTCCCAACACTGCGGGTTCCTTTGGTTTAGAAATCTTGGTTGATTTTGATAACTAACCATTTGGGCCGTTGTTTTCTCTCTCTTCCTGTGCTTTAAATTCCCTCTCATGTGGTTTACATTCTCCAATAAAGAGTGACCCACGAAATCCTAGGCCCCTACTCTGGGCAGCAATGAAAGCAGAACCCCAGGCCCATGCGCTCTCTCTACCCCCGACCTCACTATGTGCCCCCTGGCATGCCTTGTACACGCCAGGGCCTGTAAATAATAAACTTTTTGTTCCTTCAAATTGTTCCTTCAAAGTGTCCTAATGGTTACTGCTGAAGGGCATCTTGCAGTCATAATAAGAACCGCAAGGGTCGGTCCAGTGTAACACGGGTTTGGAAAGGGGAGATGTCTGTGAGGTTCACCAGGGCCCAGGTGAGTGCCCCCAAACATGTTAACTGGTGTCGCTGGGCTGAGGCTGGCACTAAACAGCAGCTTCTCTAATTATCACATCAGCACTCAGACACAGGTGAATCCAGAACCGTATAGTACGAATAATGCTCAAAACTCCTAGTGGAGGCAGGACGATACAGTCTAGGTTAGAATGTAACGGATCACTCTGTACGTCAGCATCCAGCACTGTTCTTCTGGATGGTTGTCTACTCTGTTCTTAGCGAGGATCTTTCATCCTCTACGTGGTAATTGTCAAAGAGAAGGTTTGCAAATCCATGGCGTGCTACTCGTTACCCCACCAGCCGATGTCTATGCCCGTCATGTCATTGCTAGTTAATCCTGGTGTTTTTTCAAACCGAGCCCAGGTATGCCCTCAGAATCCTTCCCAAAAGATGCTCTGAGGTGGCCACAACCATCAGAGGCAGCATAGATTTATTTTGTAATGGGTTTACCCTATTGTGGGATAACATAATTATCCCCTTATGTTATGGGCTGTATTGTGTCTCCCTCACAAATTCATACGTGGAAGTCCTAACCCCAAGTGCCTCAGAGTGTGACTGTATTTAGAGATATAGTCTTTAAAGAGGTGATTAAATTGGGGTCATTAAGGTAGGTCCTAATCCAATATGACTGATGTCCTTATAAGAGGAAATTTGGATACAAACTCATACAAAGGGAAGATGATGTGAAGACATAGAGACAGGATAGACATCTATCAGCCAAGAAGAGAGGCCTGAACACAGCCTACCCTGATGAGAGAAACTAACTCTGCAGACACCCTTGATCTCAGCTTCCGGCCTCTACAACTATGAGAAAGTAAATTTCTGTTGTTGAAGCCACCTAGTCTGTGGTACTTTATTATTGCAGCCCTAGCAAAAGACTGTAAGGACAAAAGTAGAAATAAAATGGGGCAAGTGATTAAGAAATGTCTTAACTTCGATGACAACAGAGAGGAATCTTTGCAACTTGCTTATACTCACACACTTCAGTTAATTATTATTCCACTGTGTTCAACTATAAGCTAGTGTTACCTGGCTTGTGGTAGTTAGAGCCAATACCAGAATAAGACCTCTGTAAAAAGGAACAAAATTTTATGCACATTACAAAATACTAGAACAGACTTGAAAGTCATAAATTGAATTTATGACTTTCTAAAATATGAGTCTAAAAATATAAAATAGCTGTATGGTAAACAGAATAATGGCCCCCAAAGTCGTCCATGTCCTAATCCCCACAACCTATGAATATATTATGTTATATGGCAAATGAGAATGTAGGTTGTAGCTGGAATTAAGGAAGCTAATCGCCTTATCTTAAAATAAGGACATTATCCTCAGTTATCTAGGTGGGTTCAATATAATCATGAGGTCCCTTTTAAAAGTGAAAGAGGGAGGCAGAAGAGGAAGTCAGAGTGCTATAATATGAAAAGTCTCAACTCACCATTGCTGGCTTTGAAAATGGAGGAAGGTCCCACCAGCCAAGGAATATAAGTGGTCTCTAGCAGCTAGAAAAGGCAAGGAAATGGATTATCTCCTAGACTTTCCAGATAGGAATACAGCTCTGCCAACACCTTAATTTTAGCTGAGACCCAACTCAGACATCTGACCTTTAGAACTGTAAGATAATACAGTTGTGTTGTTTTAAAGCGGCTAAATTTGAGGTAATTTGCTATGGCAACAACAGGAAACTAATAAAAACTCCAATAATTGATTAAATGCATTTGCAATGTTAATTTTAGAAAAATATGGCAAAAACTGATTTGCTCCTGGAATACTTGTAACTCTTTTTTTTTTTTTTTAAGGTAGGTGCATTATGGATTATCTGTTCTTTATCTTCAACTTCGTACTTTGACCTTTCCCTTTCATCCTGTACTTTTCCTTCCTTCACACCAAAAACACCAGCAGAAATGCTTGAATTCCTTATTTGTTTTAATGGCACTACCTTTATCCAATTATCTACATGTAAAACCGAAGACAACTTCGACTCCTTTCTCTCCTACCCCACCCTCTGTCTCATTAGTTTTCACATCCTGTATGTCTATCGTTGTGTTTCTTTCACTTAATTCTTTTTCATTCACAATTCTGCTTTGACCCTTGATTCCTCTTTTCTATACGAATTTCCTCACTGACATCCTGGCCTTCAGTGCCTACCCATATCAATTTTTCACCTCCACTTTGCCAGAATTTTTGCAGATCTAACAATATTTTCCTCTCAAGGCTGTTTTTCAAGGCCCTCTAAGTGGATCCCCAATATTTCTCTAGCCATCTGCACTATCACTCATGAATCTATCCATACAGACCTTAGGTGTCAGACCAGTGATTCGCAAATGTGATGCACAGGAGAGTCACATGAGTAGCTTTCAGAAAATGCTGATTCCCTGACCCAATTAGTCAGAATCTCTTGGTGTGGGACCCAGTAAATAGATAGCTTTTAAGTTCCCCAGGTGATACTAATGTCTAACCAGGACAAAGATCCAAGTGGTTCTTGAACGTAAGTACATTAGAATCAGCCAGAGGATTAGTTCAAACACAGGTTGCTGCATCCCCCCGCCAGGGTTGCTGATTCAGTAGGACTGGAATGAGACCTGAAGTTTTATTTAATTGAGATATAATTTTCATACCATAATAGTGACTCTTTTAAAGTACACAATTTAGCGGTTTTTAGTTTATTCACAAAGTGGTGTAACCATTCCCACTATCGAATTCTACAACATTTCCGTCACCCTAAAAGAAACCCATTAGCAGCCACTTCCCATTCCCCTTTCTCCCTAGTCCCTGGATTATCTGATTAAGTGACTTTCTGTCTCTATAAAATTTTCTATTCTGTACATTGCATATAAATGTAATCACACAATATGTGGTCCTCTGGCTGCTTTCACTTACCACAACATTTTCAAAGTTCATCCACGTTGTAACATGTATCAGTATTTCTTTCCTTCTTATGGCTGAATAATATTTTGCTGTATGGATATACCACACTTTATTTATCCATTCGTCAGTTATTGGACAGTTGGCTTGTTTCCACTTTTTGCCCATTATGAATGATGCCGCTATCAACAACTATGTGCAAGCTCGTGTGTGTGCGTAGGTTTTTGATTATCTTGAAATACATACTTGGGTGTGAAATTGCTGGTGACTCTATGTTGAGATCTGAGCATTTGCACTTCTAACACTCTGTCAGGTGATGCTGAAGCTCATGGTCCAGGAACCACATTCTGTAAATCACTGCTCTCACCAACTGGACTGGTAAGTCGTCCCTCAAACACCCTGAATCTTTGACATCTGCGCCCTATTGGTCACTTGGTCTGAAGTGCTTTCCTTCTCATCTTTACCTTGTGAAATACCACTCATCCTTTAAGGCCCATCTCTGAGGCCACCTCTACCATGATGTGAATGCATCCATTACCTGTGTGTGTGTGTTTTTCCTGTGGCTCTGACTGACTGTAAGCTCCTTATGGACACTGAGTGTGTCTGAATCATCTTTGTATAAAAGCCCTGAAGTCTAACAGAATGCATATATTACTGTCACTCATTAATATATATTCAGTTGAACAGAATTCCAGGTCTTCTGATGTGGTAGTCTAAAGACATGTCCCTAAAAGGTCTGACTTTACATTTCTCCTTTTTCCCAAACGTCTGATAAGTTACAGCAATTTAGTACTTCTGAAGTCCGTATACAAGTTCCTTCCCAGCTGGTCTCATGATCAGAAACCGGAAGGTCAAACTACAATGATCCCTTCAATTTATACCATTTAAAGATGATTTTTATGATTACTTCTTGGACACTAATGTGATTATAATCCTGGAAACCATGGTCTCATGGAATGCTGGGAAATAACTGGGACAGCAAAATTTGCCTATCAATAGGTTGCTTCCAATGTGCGTGAGCACATCTAATGTACAGCTTTTCATACAACTCCATTGGTATTCAGTGGAATATTGCTACATCGCATTTCCCGTTTTCCTATCAATTCTGGGAAGTAACAATAACACTGAACAAGCCCTCTATTAACAAACTTGTATTCAAGGGTGTAACGGAAAACAAAATACTATTTACTACCTAGACCAAACATTACGCTGGCAGACTGCGTACACCTGCCATTCTCCCAAAGGAGTCTGCAAAATAGTAGTGTGCATCGACTTATACATTTATGCTCCCAGCCTACCAGGCGTCCAAACCATGTAGTGAATCTTTAAAGTGGCCAGGAATTCCCCTTCAGGAGGTCAAAACGAAAGGACTGTATTTCCACTACCTTCTCTTGATGGTACTGGCCAATCCTTTATTGCCACATTGGGCTTTCTGGAAAGCCACAGGCCATTCACATTCCCTGTTGCCTAATTTCTTCCCAAGGCATAGAACACTGAGGCATAGAACATCCAAGACAGTGCATTATTTTCACTCTCAGCCATCACTGACCATCTCTTCCTAGTCCTTTAGCCTTGTTCTCTGTCCCTTACAGAATCACTTTCTGCCTGCACAGTGTCCTTGTGTATCGTATTTTCCAACCAACTTCTATCACATCCAACTGTATTATCGTCTTTCTATATAATATTTTGTCTATATATTTTGAGCTAAGAAAAATATAATTTCATGTTTGATATCTTTATAGTACATCTTTAAAGAGAAGAGTGGAAAATAAAGAAGCATGTTGCTATTTAAAATATGAAGCTCAGTTAGGCTCATTGAAACTATAAACATCAACATTTCTAAGACAGAAAGCTGTTTGATAATTTCATAACCAAACATAAATAGGGAAGTTTTCAAATTGACCAATGGTAGTGTGGAGAGAAAGGGGCTGACCTAAATAACTTTGGAAAATGGTGTTTTAACAGGAAACTGTTAGACTAAAGATAAAAGGAACTGTACATAAGCACAGTACTCCAGTTGCTAAAGTTGTGTTTCATGGATGTACAAGTGAAAAATTCGGAAACTTCTTTACATATACACTGGAATTGAACAAATAAGTAAATGGATAGCAGATGGTGGGGGTCTGGTTTCTTCCTGCTGGAGTGAGAGGTTTCAGATGAGCAAGGGGAAGGCTAGAATGAACCATGTTGAGTTGGGTTAGATTTGGAGACATCGGAATGAACTAATGTCTAGCTTCATAAAGATTCAGATGGACAGATACAGAAATTACAGATATGTGTGTGTGGGTTACCATATGCATATATTTCCTAGCTTTGTCTCCTGAGAGGGCCTACAATCAGTGACTCCCCAGGCACAGCAAGCACACCAGGCACCCAGATCTTGGTTTCTAATAGAATAGTTCTATTCTCTAATATGAGGAAGAAAGGGAGACAGGAATTCCTGGGAGAAAGGGCTGGTGTAGGAAATATAGAAGATAAGTCTGGAGAACACTGCAATGCCAGAGTGTAAGGTAGTGCTCAAAAAAAACACACAAAATAATGGCTATATGTCAAAGGGACACAGGACCCAACTGAAAGAGCTCCTAATAGCCAAAGCCAAACAATTTGATTAACAAAATAAATAAGGAAGTACTGGATTATAACCTGGAGTATAAAATTCATGAGACCATACTGATAAAAATAAATGATTGAATCAATCAATCAATCAATAAATTACTAGCAAGAAGAGACAAAAGAAATCAACTAACTAAATATTTCACTACCTTTCCCTTACTACTTTGTAATTCCTCTCCTGGCCCCATCCAGTGTCACTTATCTTCCTACTTCTGTGCTGTCTCCCAACACTGTCCCAAATACTTCGGGCATGTCTCCAGCCTCTTCCAAGAGTTAAGTTCTTTACATGATGGTTATTCTACCTCCTAGCCTTAGAGGAAACTTGTCCCTTTCTTCCAGGCATCCATGCTTCTTTGTGGCCCTCTCTGGTGTGGGCTGTGTCTTCTTTCTCCCTCTTAGCAGTAGGGTACATGGGCAAGTATTTCTATTGTTTTTCATTGCTGCTTCTTGCAAAACTGTCTTCTCTTTGTCATTTTCACCTACCAAATATGTCAGTGCCAGACACAGCTACTGACAATATATATTTTTGCTTATCGTGTTTCCTTCTAGCCTGTCTTACTGTCATTCTGAAAAAATTCGAAGTCTACACCTCATTTTTTAAAGAATGAAGCAAGGTATACACAAATACATATATAAGTCATCATCTCATTTTGTATTTTAGTTTTTCAATTCTTTGTGCTTCTCAAGTCTAATGACATTTGCCTCTACTCCATTTTGGACCTGATAATATTTCAGAATTGTTTCATACTCAAAATCTGCAATCACAATTTTCTATTCTTTGACCCTAACTTCATCAGCCATATATCTATATCTATATCTATATCTATATCGATATCGATATAGATATATATTTTTTTCACTTTCTGAATCCCAAATACTCGTTTAGCAACATCATTTCAAACTCTACTTCTGCAACCCTTCCATTTTCTTTCAACCTATTATTGTCTTTGGTCTTTTTTCTTCCTCTTTGCAGCCCGGATCCCATGCTCTTAAGCATCGTTTTGCCAAGCTTCTCAACTCTCTTGCCCTTTTGCGCTTGTGTGATACCCAGGCTGTAAAGTCCGCTGTAAGCCCGGGCAGTCATCCTCCTTCGCTGCTTCCACTTCCCAGCTCCAACTCACAGCTGAAGAAAATCACTCAACCCTTAGACCAGTGTGTCTGCAAATTTGTGACGTCTGTATTCTTCTCAAAAACTCAGAAATCCTTTTCTGCTTCTCTTGTTGCCATTTTCTTTCATTCTCCCTATTGGCACTTAACTAGCTGGGTGGCACAAATAAGTATCTTAAGCCCCATATTCCTCATATGTAAAATTAAGACTATGAGTAGGGCTCAATAAGATGGTGCATATAAAGGACCAAATATAGGTTTTGCTATGAGTAGTAGTGGTACTACCATTTCTTCTTGTTGCTAGCAAAAGATTTTGTTCATAATTTACTGAGAAAACAAAATCATCAACAAGAACTCTGTCGCATCCTGTTCTGACATCTACAACTGTGTCTGCACCTGCACCCAATCTTTTCATCCTTATCTCCCAGAAGGTAAGCTATTCACTCCTGTGTCCCAAGCCCCACCTCTTCTACTTACTTAGGAGCTTGGCTCCATTAATCATTCATTCTTTTCCCTCGTGGCAGGGGAGCCAAGCTAGGCATTAAGCACTGCCTTCCCTTCCCCCACATGGAAGCTAAAAAGAATCCTCACCAAAGTTTATGTGAGTTCTTTTTAAGTATCTCATCTCAAAATTTCTCTGGTGTAACTAAGTGATTATATTATTATGTCATTGAATCCATGTGGAGAGGAATCTTAAAAATTATGAAAGAGTTGAGAATATATTTTATTCCCCTTTATAAGTTCATCCTTTGAGAATTAATGTTTGTCTTGGGAGATTTGTGAATACGGGCCAAGAGATGTGGGGAAGCCCAGAAAGGGACCTGACTTGAAGTGCCCACACCCAACCGTAGCCACACCTGGCTCCACTCTTTCCAAACCCCACCCTTGAGCACAGCTTTTAGTTCTTCCTATATCATTCCCACTTGATTTCTATGGTTCTTGAGAAAAGAATGGTACACACGTCCCTATAGTCAGGTGTGGAATGACTGGGGTAGGCTGTAAGTTGGAAGAGTGGTTGATTCTTTTCTAGTCTTAACAAAACGAGGGACCTGGGTAGAAGAAACCGCATTCAGGAGCTTGTGCAGGGACTCACAATGGACTTGGGAGAAGTAGGGAGGAGCCCAGAACACAGAGGAGTGGTTCTGGGTAGACAGTCAGAATCTGAAAGTTAAACATTCCAACTGTGCTAAAAGGGTGGAGATGGGTGGATGGGTTCCATAAATGGACTCCATTAATTCCTGACTCTATATCCCCTGACACACCTGCCGTGGGGTGCTCCTCTGTCTCTCTCCTACCTGTTAGAGTCTAGCTGACTGAATGAAACATTCACGCTTACTATTAGATCCTCAGCTCGTTGCCATCTTAGTGATTCTCTCACTAATCTCTCTCATCTAGGTCACTAGGAACTTCTATATTATAAATATATGAGCATTGTTCAGTGCATATCTTTCTCGCCATCTCTGTAGCATTTGCACTGTTGATCATGTCTTTCTGCTTGATTGATGTACTCTTTAGCGTACATGACGTATTTCTTCCCTGGTTTTCCTACTGATGGACACTCTTACTTGACTCCCTTCCTGCAAATTCATTCTCTGGCCTCCCCTTAAATGTTAGTGTTGCCCAGAATTTTGTTCTTAGCCTTCTTCTCATTGTAAAACCCAGAGATCCAAATATTACTAATAATACTTACTGTTCCTAAATCTGTGCTTAAGTTATGATCTCTTTCCACAGCTCATATTGGATGTAGACCTGGATGTCCTTAAACTCAACATTTCTTGTGGAGAATTGCTTTGTCATTCTCTCAGTGACCCAGGCAGAAGTCTGAAACAATTTAAAATGTCTCCTTCTGCCCTCTCTTTATATCCTCTGTCTTCCACACCTCAATAGTATCCATTCTATGCTTCTACATACCTCTCACTACTCTCTTCTATCTATCACAACCATGAGAGCTACAGTAATCCTGAAGAATCATTACGGGCAGGTATCGTATTATGCAACTTTTTTTCCCTAGTGTATAGAACACTGGCACAATTTCAATATATTATGTAGAACATATGAAAGAATTAATAAGTGAATAAATATTACAATAAATAAGTAAATGGATCAATCACAATTCTAGTTCAGACTTTCTGATTTCAAGTAACAAGACTTTCATAACATAAGTCAAATCAGGTACAAAGAAAAGCGGGCCAGTAGGGTTTATAATTATAGGGAAATACATGGAACATAGGGTGATGAAATAAAATGAACAATAAGAAACAGTAGATCAGGCAGCATCTGGGAAGGCAACAATGTCTAAGAACCTTAAGAGCTGGGTTTCTGCACTTTCACTTGAATTCTCCATTTGTGCATGTCTGCTCTTTTCCAGGGGTTTGTTCTGTTCACCTCTCACTTTCCCCCTCCACTCTGCATGCCTTTCCCCTACATCACTGAATCTGCCTAGTCATAGTTTCTGTTCTGTTCTGACTGGTTGGCCATGACTGTTCATGACCACAGCCTTCCCTCCTGGCTTCATTGATGCATCCCTTCAACTCTAGCACCTGCCAACTGTCTTGTTCTCTTGGTACTTCCCATTTCAAGTCCCTGATGAAAGGACCTGATGGGCCTGGCTCACTTGTAAAATGCCAGCCCACTGATTAGCTGCCATTGAGTAGGTGTCCAACCTAATCTACCCCAGTCCATTCGTTACCATTCATGTAATGAAGAGTCCCATGATACAAACCATGGTTGTCGAAGGCTGCATTTGGCAGAAGCCATGGTCAGGGCAGAAACTGTGACTAACATGAAATCACTAACATGTGATCACAGTTTCTGGGGATATAAAAAATGTAAGAATTCTTACCCCCAAGGAGTGAGATAGAGGCTTATTCAATGTAGTGGGAAAAGTTGGAGCTGTAGGAACCAGCAAAATCAAAATTCACTTAGGAGTGTTGAGAGTACAAATGACAGCATGGGATTCCAGAGAATCAAGAAATCTTGATGGGGGACCATAGTAGGCTGTTGGATGGGGAGCAGGTCCAGAGAATTTCCTAGAATACTGTTTTCCAACTCTGGGTTGCCCAGCACAACGACTCAGAAACCAAATGGACACTAAATACCAACTAACTGATTTTCCTGCTTTTGGTCTAGCCCCCCTCTCACTGCCAGTCTCCCATTTTAGGTAACAGTTTTCCCCCTGATTACAAAAATGCTTATTTAGAAAATTTGGAAAATACAAATTATGAATAAAGAAAATAGAAATCAGTGGTATTTTTACAACCTAGCAAGAACTATTACCAGTATTACTACTTCATAATTTTTTTCTTGTCTTTTCCTCTATGTGTTTTATTTTCCTGAAAGAAATTGAGATTTTTGTGGTACGTAGTTTTATATTATGCATTTTCTTTAGTTAATAGAATAATACATTCCCTAAAAATGTGGTTGCAAAAAAAAAATCCCGTCACAGGGTGATATAATTTATTTTCCCATGTCCTATTCGTGACATTTAGATTGCTTCTGATTTTCCCTATTATAAATTAAAAGGAGATGAATAAAAAATTCCTACGAGTAACACCTTACATTAAAGGGAAACATTATCTTTTTAAAACACAAATATGGTTATGTACCTCCTCAGCCTATAATTCTTCTAAATTTAATCTTTGTCTTTAGGATAAAGTTCTAATTCCTTTAGTTACCACAAAGGACGTTTCAGAACCTGGTCGGTTTGCTTCTCCAGCTGCATCTCCTCCAAGCCCTCAGATGTTCCCCATGCTCCTATCAGCCTCTGCTACTGGTGGTTTGCCAAAATGTGCCATGCTCTTTCGTGCCCGTAGGTAGCAGCTCATACTCCTCTCCTACCTACTGTGTTTCCCCGAAAATAAGACCGGGTCTTATACTAAGGTTTGCTCCAAAAGATGCATTATGGTTTGTGTTCAGGGGATGTCATCCTGAAAAATCATGCTAGGGCTTATTTTCCAGTTAGGTCTTATTTTCGGGGAAACACGGTAGAGCCATTTTCTTCCCATTACTAATTTGTCTCATCCTCTAAGATTTAGCTCAGTTGTTATTTATTCTAGAAAGCATCCCATCCTCCTCTTCCAGTTTGGGTATATAGCTGTACCACTTTGCTAGTTGAGATTACATTCAGCTGCTAGTCAGAGAAGACTTGACTTATAAGCCTGTATACAAATACAGAACGCTTTTGGTATTGGTTTTATGATGAAAAGATTTTAGAGTTACTGTACCTATGATTCTTTTGGCTTTTAACTCATGGTTACAAAAGAGAAATAAGGCAGGCTGCGGCAAACAGGCTTTACCTTTCGTGGTTTGTTTTAAAACAGAAAAAGAAAAAGCCTTTCTGGAAGATGCCAATAGATTTTGACTTATATCTCTCTCATTGAGTAGAACTGTCTCATTGCCACTCCTAAATTCAAGGGAGGCTGGAGAAGAGAGCATTTAGTTTTCCAGTCACTCGACTGGATGCTTGGGGATACTACTGGGTTAGTTCATAAACAGTGTCCGCCCCAGTACCCTTCTCTGTGCTCCTCTCCCACACTCTTCAGACCCTGCTGGCTGTTGCTGTTCCCTCTCCCTCCAGACTATAAGTCTCTTGAAGTTAGAAAGGATGTTTTTCAACCTGTTATCTGAGGGTCTGGCATGAGCTTCGAATACATTTTTTACTACATGTTTTTGAATAAATGAATGATTTTTAAAGACTATCTGAACCTCACCCCCAATGAGCAATGTAGAGTGGGTGAACAGAAGCAGAAGCTCCCCCTAAGCATGCTATGCTAAAATGGCAACAATATTTTTAAAGGAATGTACTGACCTAGTAGTTGGTGAGCAGATGGTGGAAAGGTGCTAGCAGAAGCAGCCCGACAGAAAGCTACGTGGTTCTCAAACATGGCCACCCATTACAGTCACCTGGGGTTGTTTTTCAGTGCACCCTGCTCAGGCCTCACCCCTCACCATTTAAAAGAGACTCTCCAGTGAAGCCCAGTCACTTCAGGTGTGCTGGAACTGGCAAGTCCCTGCTGGGCATCTCTTCCCAACTCTGTGTTCAGTGACATCATGTGGGTGGCTTAAAATCGGCCACTGTGTAGCATTTCTACCATAACAATTGGCAAGCCACAAATCAGCCCTTCCCTAAGAGCTGATTTACAAGCCTACCACTACTGGTAGTTTAAACAACCCCTCAGATGAAATTAGAAAATGGGCATCAAAGATTAAAAACTGCTGTACTGATCAAAATTAAGCTTGTCTGTGGTCTGTAGTTTCCTACCAAACACTGTCTTGGATTCCTCCTTTGGCCTAATCGTACCTGTGGGTTAGCATTCTTGCATGGTACCCCTGGGCTTGCCTTTATGGAACTACAGAAGAGAGAGGAGAACTGTGGTTTCATTTTTAGTTAGGGAGTTTTTTTGCATGTTATTTGCATTTCTTTTAAATCAGACCAAATCTCTTTCAGTATACCTTTAGGGCTGGATCTCTAGAGGCATACTTATTCACTGACGGAGGTGGGCACCTCTGAATAATGTTGTGCAATTAGGAACTTTAATTAGCCCCTCCTGAGATTGTAATTTCTTGTTTAGAGACATGATTGTCTGTGGTGTAATTTGTTAGGTCTGACTCCCTTGGCTGGATCTGATTTGGGTAAAGTGGGCCCCACCCTATGCTAGGTCATCTCTCTACAGCGACCACACATCAATCAGACTGACTTTTTTTTCTTTCACACACACACACACACTCACACACACATTTATAGATAGGACACTAGACATAGAAAGCTTTTGTAGCTTTCCTAATGTCACACGGTAAGTAAATGCATTCAAACCATCTCCAGAAGCTATGTTTCTAAGCATATTACCATATCATCACAGTAGAAGCATAACTCAGAGTGACTCTCCTGCATCGTAGACACACACTACAAAATGTCCATTTGTTCGTCTCTCAGAGGTCACATTAGTCGTCTTCCGCGTGGTGCGGTAGACTGCAGCGTTAACTAAAATGAAACTACCACCACATGATGTACAAGTCTGGCTGGAGAGACTTTGGTTTAGCAAAGTTGCAACGCACCATGGGGACCTGGAAATTCCAGAGACAAGACCCATGAAAAGCCAGGAAGTGCTCTTTTTATAAAGTGTTGTGGGGCCATACAGAACACTCAAAGCTAGTGGTGTCACTGGTCACTGCCCAGGGAGGCAGAAGGAAGCTGGAGGGCTGTTCTCCACCACATGCAT
Source organism: Rhinolophus ferrumequinum (assembly GCF_004115265.2). Classification (NCBI taxonomy): domain Eukaryota; kingdom Metazoa; phylum Chordata; class Mammalia; order Chiroptera; family Rhinolophidae; genus Rhinolophus; species Rhinolophus ferrumequinum. The sequence goes on along the minus strand of NC_046286.1, from coordinate 83,926,433 downwards.
TCGAGGTGGGAGTCCTATCAGGATCTATTCCAGGGACAGGGATGGGGCAGCCGAAGTGTCCCATTTCAGTGTACAGACCCTGGGCTCCTTGGGGGAGCTGGACTACCAAGGAAGATGATTCCAGGTGCTTTAATTTGATTTCTGTCAAAGCCTTGTTGCTCAGACACCACCCTGAATAACTTAAGAGAAAATTCCTCTTAAAGTGATTTTCTAATATGAAAGCATATTGTGATTAGGGAGAATGAAAGATAAACTTAAGAATTAAAATATACTGGGCAGGGAAAAAATTTAAGTAGAGCCTTCTAAAGAATGTTTTTGTGACAACCAATGTAATAGATCTAGATGTTGGCTAAATTATGGACATGAAGGAAGTTTCTAATATGAGGTCTTAACACTTTAATGAATGGCTTCTAGTGCCTTATAAATGTTATCACATCCCTTGCCATCAGAGCGTCGGCAGAGGGCCAAGAACTGACCAAATAACTCAGTCTGTTGCAAAATGGGCCCTTAGGAAAACATGTCCTTTCTATTCTCTCTACATGCCATCGAATGCCATTAATCTATGACTGTAGATTTTTTTTTATTGTTTCTGGGCTGTTGTTCCTGTTTTCTTTTCCCAGCCTTCTGTTCTCCTTAAAAAATGAAATGACACTTGAGTTATTATCTCTGGGTAAATTTGAGCAATCATTTTGTCCTGTTACACTATCCATTGAATTTCTCTAAGGGAACATCTTCTATTGGTTAAATTTCCTGCATTAACTTTCTCTGTAGTCAGTTGTGTAGGAGAAGAAAAAAATCCTTTCCTCTACACATGTTAGGTTTTCTCATTAGGGCCCGCCCTATAAATCAGACTAACAAACGACAGATTAACAAGTTTATTAACATGTGCAACATGAAAGCACTGATGAGTAACTCAAAGGGTTTGTTACAACTGGGACTTATAGAGCATCTTAATAAAACAACAAAGAATTTGTAGAGAAGTGATAGACAAAGGAAAAGGACTGTGAGTTTCTAAAGCAGCAAATTGCAGAAGGTGAATATGTAGGGGAACTAAGGGCAGATAAGAGCTAGTTAATAGTTTGTTATGTAGGTTCCTGTGGTGTTGTCTCTGGGCTGATAAAGATCTAGACTTGTCTCTGGTGATTAACTTTTGTCCTTCCTGGTACAGAGGGGAGGGGGACACCTTTACAAATTTATGTCCTGCATTTAGGCATCTGGGGAAGGGCAGAAAGCTTCTCTTGTATCTACTTCTTCTTAACTGCCTTTAGTTCAAAATAATATGCCAAAGTGGTGTATTTGGGGTGGGATATTCCCAATTACCATGTATGGATGTAAAAGTTGGACAATGAAGAATACTGATTGGAAAAAAAATGATTCATTTGAAATATGGTGTTGGAGGAGAGCTCTACAGATACCCTGGACCCTCAGAAAGATGAACAAGGGGTCCTAGAGCAAATTAAGCCTGAAATATCGCTGGAGGCAAAAATGACAGAACGGAAGCTGTCCTACTTCGGGCACCTCATGAGAAGGCAGGATAGTTTGGCAAAGGTAGTAATGCTGGGAAAAGAGAAGGCAGCAGGAAAAAAGGAAGACCACATGTGAGATGGACTGACTTCATAAAAGAAGCATAGGCAGGAGTCTACAGGAGCTGAGCGGGGCTGTGAGGACAGGACCCGAGGACATCACTCATTTGCAGGGTTCCTAGGAGTTGGAGCTGACTCAATGGCATCTAACGACAATATTCTGCTACCTTTTAACTGGATAAACCTTCTTGTTCTAATCTGCTGATCAGTGTAGTTTGCTGAAATAGAATCTTGGAGAAGACAGTACTACAAATATTATAAAATGAAGATTACTATTTTCTTGCTTTTCTTGGGTTTTACTTGAGAGTGTCCTTCCGTGGCAGTGGTGTGCCTGAATCATTTCATCCCTCCATCCATTGTAGGTCGAGGCAGAACCTAGAAGTTTTGTTTCTGAGGTCACTTTTCTCTTTCTTCACCTCTCAATCTTAACCATCCATGTAAGGCATAAAGTTATGTTTGGGCAACACTTCCTGTACGTGGATGTTTCACCACCAATACCCTTTTCAGTAACCCCTGTCCCCCTCCCCACTCTGTCAGCGGCAGTGTCAAAATCTGCTTCTGTTGTCTTTCTGAAGATGTTCAAGTTAGCGTTTACCATGGAGGTTTGTCATTCAATGGCGCTCATGAAAAGGAAGTCAGCCTAGACAAAACTGTGAATCTGGGAAGGTTTGATTTTAACTTTCTCAGACTCTGCTGTCTTCTCTTTAATGACTTAACTTTCAAACACCTTTCTATTGTCCTAAACTATTCCCCATGTCACAAACAAAACGATGTCACAAAATCATCTATGCTCTGGTTTAAATTCATTCACATCATCGAGTGAGTAAGAACATGACTGTGTATGTATGGGGATGACCAAATGAGAAGAGAAAATCTAAAGATGTGATTTGTATAAAAGCAATATTAATTATGGCAATTATGTGGCCTGCTTAGTAGTTATGCCTAATTACCATGCAGTGCATTATTGATGAGACGTTGTGAAATGATAGCTAATTTTGCTGTAGGTTTTATTTCATTACAATAGTGTGCTGTAAACACCTGTTCAGCCTTCAGAATTTATTGCTCAACAAGCAAATCCACAATTTTAAAAAGCCCCAAAGGGACATTTTTCAGTGTTACGTTAGGTTAGATGAGGTTTTCCTCAGTGAGGGTGACAGGGGTTGGGGATACGGGGTGGTAGGGGGGGTAGGGAGGGCACGGTGGGCAAAAGGCCACACATGTCTTGCACTGAATCCTTGCTTCCCTAAGTGTGGTCCCGAGATGACCGCAGCAGCATCAGCACCAACTGGGAGCTCGTTAGAAGTACAGAAGCTCAGGCCCCACCCCAGACCAACAAAACCCAAGCCTGCACTTTAATAAGATTCTCTGGTGATTCAAGTCACAATAAAATTGAGAAGCACCCCTGTAAATCACTCCTTCCTTTAGCAAGGGGAGTCGACAGGAGAATGGAGAGTATTTATACTAATATAATTAATATTAAGATATCCAACGAACAGGAAGAAGGGTTGATAGAGAATATATTCTGTAGATCTTTTTATATGACTCTATCTGAATTCGACTGCATTATTCAGGAATTTCCTGTAACTAACTAAAATAAGAAGAATATTGTGATATTTAAAGGCGAAATGGCTCAAGAGCCTCTTCATTGCTCTCATTTATGATGCATTTCTGTCCAGGAGCAATCAGTGCCTTCCCAATGCCCCTCCCCCCCAATGGAATTTCATGTATAAAGCTCTCCATTATTGTGTTCCCACCCACCCCGAATTTCAGGGCTAACTTACTCATTCGGCTTTGAACCTGTGTGACCGACCATGAGGCACAGTTGGTCTCCAATGCTTCTTAAGGTGCTGTCCCAGAGAAGAAATATTTAATATTTGAAGTCAACTGGATTCATATTTGCTGAATGCAGCTTAAATGCGAATTTACTATAGAAAGAAAATTCAGCAAATGAGAACCCAGAGTCTGATTCATTGTTTATTAAATGATTAATCCCACACCCTCCCCAGCTTAGGTGGCCAGGAGCAAACCAGTCTTTAGGGAGTTAAGAGAGCATGTTCAACATAAAGGAATAGGTCATGAATTCTTCTAAATGTACTTGGTCAGATATACTATGTTTAAATAGTTTCACACGCAGTATAATTTACATGTTTGCATAATTTGTTAAACTGAAATTTTTTATAATATACTCTAATATACAGTAAAAATTATTCTTTCAAAACAATTAGTCCTGTATTCTTCCAATGTCTCATTAATTATATGACCCTTTGAGAAGATATGAACCACCTGAGAGCAGAGAGTGTGCAACTTTTGGGTAAATGTGATCTATAAAAAGAGCCACATTAGGTAACATAAGAGAAAAAGTTGGAAATACAAATAAATAGGTGAGCATATGTAACAATTCATAAGGAAAGATGCCTGGCAATTTGTTTAAAGACTTACAACTTCCAATTTCAAATGAACATTGAAGATTTTCTTCTTCGTTCATTCATTCATTCATCTATTACATATCAAGGATCTGCTCTATACTAGACATTGTTGAGGTATAACATGTGGGATGTACATAGTCTCTGGATTTTTGCTGTCAGTTGGAAAGTGGACTGCTAGAAGTGCTGGAAAGACATTATTGCTATAAAATAGTATTTTAAAATGAAATACAATGACCACCACCATGTGATGGGCATTTTAAATAACACAATTCCATTTACACATTTCAAATTTATTAAGTAACGTCTCCCCTGTATTTCACTCTGCTTTAGTTTCAATAATCACAAAAGCCCCTGGCTTTTCAGTTTTAAACTGTGCTGCTTCTTTCCCTTGCATTATTTAAAAATTAATCAAGGAATTCTTGGACACTTACTATATTTAGCTAGGAGCTGGGGAAATATACAAAGAGGAATCAAACCTGCCCACAAGAAGCTTATATTTTAACTTGGACTAAGACATATGCATGTGAATAGCTGATTCTTACAGGAAGTTATTGTCAGGACAACATCACCACTCACAATTCCTTCCTCTTAAAATTTGTCAACAAAGCCAGATTATTGAATATATAAGATGCAATTTTTAATGGTGATGGAAATAATGCAGAGATGAGTAAACCACAATTTACATCTCTGTGTAGGTGACTGACCTACACACAGCCCATTTTGTGTCAGGAAAACCCATTTTGATTCAGCTTGCTTTACATCATGGTAGAAATCTGCTGTACTCTGGCGCCACCTGCAGGCAGTCTGACACCAGACAGAAAATGACAAAAAGTTTCAACTATAATTGGAACCACTGTTTTACTTTTGTCTGTTCAGCAAATCACTTAAAAAAAAAAAGGGGTGGTGGGGTGGACTATGATCTGACTTGTTAAACTAAAATATGTTCTACAGTACAGATTTTAAAATTCTGGCCTCCTGACATGCATCAGCTGGTTTGAAATTTCTGGATCCCAGGCCACTACAGATGCAGTCTGCTTTAAATCAGGAAAGTTCCTGAGCCTCCTTTCTTGAAAGAAAGTTGAATTCACCAACACTTATGGCACAATAATGTCTTCAGCTTCAACTTTACTATGCTTTGTAAGCATTAAACTTGGTTTTCCAATATTATAGGAAATCAGTATTTTAATTTATTAAATACTCTGGTTAATAAAAATGTATGAGGTCAGAAACGTTCACCAACTCATCCTAGAAAAAGCACTACATACCTCATTGCTGAATATCACTCAGTCACCTTTGAAGTAATCCTCTTGGGAAGCTATGAACTGATGCCAGTGCCTAGTCCACCTTTCAAAGCAATTTGGGAACTCTTTTTCTGGAATGGCCATCAGAGCTGTCATCGTATTACCTTGATGTCCTGAATGTCATCAAAATGTCTTCTTTTCAATACTTCCTTTATCTTCGGGTAAAGAAAGAAGCCATTGGGAGCCAGATCAGGTAAGGAGGGAGGGTGTTCCAATACAGTGATTTGTTTACTGACTAAAAACTCCCTCACAGATAGTGCTGTGTGAGCTGGTGCATTGTCGTGATGCAAGAGCCACGAATTGTTGGTGAAAAGTTCAGGTCGTCTAACTCTTCACATAGTGTTTTCAGCACTTCCAAATAGTAAACTTAGTTAACTGTTTGTCCAGTTGATACAAATTTATAATGAATAATTCCTCTGATATCAAAAAAGTTTAGAACATTGTTGCAACAAGTTTGCGAACTTAATTGTCAGAACTTGAATCATGTCAAACACATATGGTGTACCATTTTTCAAAGAATCAGGCAGGACACAACAAATATAATTGGTAGTGTATTCAATATAATGCAGTCCTGATGACTAGAAGTCACTTCAGCATGTTCACTGTCTTGACAATCTGTGAACATTAAAACGCAAATGTGGAAAATGTACTGAAAGCTCAGTTGGGAGTTATGATCTGAGATTTAGCAAACGAGATCAGGAAGAATGTAAAGAAGCATATTTATGAGTTATTATTATATTCACTATAACTTCTATTGCTACAAGGCTAAACTGAAGAAATATTTTAAAAGAGAAAAATATTTCCCACTCCTCCTTACTGTAACTTTGTATATGTTAGTTGAAGATGTATCTAAATTTGATGATAAATGCTCATTCCTGGGAAGAGGGAGGCCAGCCTTTTTCTTGTTTGCTTGTTGGAGAAGAGGGCCAACCATATGATTTAGCAATCATACTCCTTGGTGTTTACCCAATTGAGCTGAAAGTTTATGTCCACACAAAAGCTTGCACATAGATGATTATAGAAGCTTTATCCATAATTACCAATACTTGGATGTAACCAAGATGTCCCTCAGTAGGAGAATGGATAAACAAACTGTGGTCAATCCAGAAAACGCACTGTTATTCAGTGTTAAACAGAAATGAGCTACCGAGTCATGAAAAGACAGGGAGGAAACTTAACTGTGTACTATTAAGTGAAGGACACCAATCTGAAAAGGCTACATCCTATGTGATTCCAACTATACAACATTCTGGAAAAGACAAAGCTATGGAGACAGGAGAATGATCAGGGGTTGCCAAGGGTTTGGGGGAGGGAGGGATGAATAAGTGAAGCACAGAGGATTTTCAGGGCAGTGAAGTAGTCTGTATGATAATATCATGATGGATATATACCACTGTACATTAGTCAAAACCCACAGCATGCACAACACTGACAGTAAGCCACAGTGTAAACTGTGGACTCTGGGGGACTATGATGTGTCAGTGCAGGTTCACTAGTTGCAACAAATGTACCCTCTGGGGGGGGATGTTGATAGTTGGGGGGACTGTGCATGTGTGGGGGGTGGGGGGGTGTATAGTTTTGGCACTGTCGGTTCAACTTTGCTATGAACTTAAAACTACTCTAAAAATATAAGTCAAAATTTAAATTAATTTAAAAAATCATCATAAGGTAGATACTATAACTACCCCTATTTTACAGATACATAAACTGATTTGCATCTATAAATATATTAATAACAGAGGTGCATGGCTACTAAGTCACGGAACGGAGATTTAAACACAGATACTCAAGTTCTAGAGTCTTAACTCTTAAACAGTACTCTTCCCTACTGGTAAGGTTGAGCGTCAGGTATTTGCATTTTAAGATGAGAAAACTGTGCTCAAGGTAGTTCAATAACCTCCGGAGTTTGCCCAGCTAATAACTGATGAAACTTACATTTAACACAGAGTTGCTTTGATTCTAAAGTCTGTGCTCTTATTAGTAAAAGACTTGGCAAAGAAGGCTCTAGAAGTTTGGACATGACGCTTCAGCCCAGAACAGCAGGAACAGTGAGGGGAGGGGGTTTCCTCCCTCTCATCCAGTGCAGTGTGACTCTCTCACAGCACTGACCCTTCACATCAACATGATTTACTGATGTTTATTCTAATATATCTAATTTATTCCTGATTATCCTGTGCCTAGTGTCCTGCCTGATACACTAACCATGATTAATCAATGCTCACTGAGCCAGAGAGAGTTGCTGAACTAGGCATCTACTTCTTTTTTCTATTTGTGATACATTCGGTTCTTTCCATCCCTCCGCTGCCTCCCACCTAAAACCTAGCCTAAAAGTCATGTTCATGTTACATTTATAACTATCACATTTCTAAAACAAAAATTGAGGACCTTCATCTAATAAATATAGAAATGATGGGAGAGGATATTTGAAATCCGTGCTACTCATAGGAATCCTTGACCTTAACTAAAATGTAAGTGGGGTTTTCCAAGGGGAGACAATCTGAACTGAAAAACATTAGCACTCAGAATTTCTGGCGTCAGACCTGGTAACCACATAAAGTTGGATGTCTCTAGATTTGCAGCTTACCTACTGTGGTAATTTCAAGAGCAGTTACCAACTGTTTTGGAAGATATTTAAGGTTCTGTATATGAAATCTTTCTCAAAAAATGTATATTTGCCTCCAGCTTTTTCTTTGACCTGTTTCTTACCCTCTTTTGGGTACCAAATGCTTGGGAATCAATTTGTGACTAAGAGGACACTTTGAAATAAGAGTTACACTATGTATTTGTGAGTGTTTGAACATTCATTTGTTCATTAATTCATTCACTCATTCATTCGTATAATAAACACTCCCTGAGCACCTATCATGGACCCTGCACTGTTCTAGGTATTGGGGATTAAGCAATGAACAAAGTATGAAACATCCCACCCTCCTGGGGCTGACATTCTAGCAGGGAAGAGTGACAATAAAGAAATAATCAAATAAATAAATAGTATGTCAGATGGTGCCACGTGCTGTAGAGAAAAATAAAGCAGTATGAAGTGAATCAGCAGTGCCAGGGGCTGAGCACAGACCTTGTAAGAAGTGGAGGGGCTGCCATGTGCATATTGAGGAAGGAATAAACAGCTAGAACTAAAATCGAGGCAGGAACATAATTGGTGTGTTTGAGGAGGAGCGTGGACTACAGCAGAGTGAGCAAGACAGAGCTGATGTCAGAGTAAGTGCGGGCAGATCCCGCAGGGGCCTGTAGGCTGCGCAAGGCATTTGCTGTTTACTCAGAATAATATGAGAGCCATTGTAAAGCTTTAAGCATAAATGTGACACATCTTAGCTTACATTTATGAAAGATCATTAGCTACAGTGTTGTCAAAAGATGGAAGTGGGGAAGGGCAGGAATCAATACCTGTTAGAACAAGTACAAAGTTGTCTTGATTCAAAACGCTATATTCTAAACTCAAGTCTCAGCAGCATCTTACTTTTCAAGATGAGGTAACTATGACATTCTGTCAACAAGGCCCTCCTCAGGTTGACACCTGAACTGCTTTCTTCAAGTCTCAGGTGCCCCCTACTGACCATAAACAGAACTGAGGGGCTGTCGCACCATGATTTCAGAGCCCCAGTTCTATGCATACAGCCCCCTGCCTAACACATGAGCAGGAGAAAGAGGGGAACTCACGGTAAAGGGAAACTCATATTGGGATTCCTTATTTGAGAGGCAGGATCAAATGTCCACATTCATAGGGTTTCCCTGGAGAGTAAGTTTTAGAATCTGGTTGACCAGTACTAGCCTTCTCCCCCAATCACAGAAGGGTGTCAAGGAAAGTGGAGTCACAGAGTAAATACTCTCAAATGTTTAACACAGAGAAGTGAGAGGATGGGCTGTGTAGTTTGTGACATGTCTGGCCTTGGCCAAGAAAGTAAGAAGACCCTGAAGATAGACCTGAGAGAGATAATGTAGGGGTACACCAGTGCAAGCTTCATACGGGGGAATGAGCCTCCCTCCCCGCTGTGTGTGTGTGTGTGTGTGTGTGTGTGTGTGTGTGTGTGAGAGAGAGAGAGAGAGAGAGAGAGAGAGAGAGAGAGAGAGAGAGAGAGAGAGAGATATTGATGAGCTAGAAATACTGTCTAGAATTTCCTGATGTCTGGAGGAAGCTGTATGGTATCTGATGGGTAGCTCCCATTGCTAACTGGCAAGATCAATGAGAGTCACTCTCTAAAATACTGAATGACTTTTCTCAGCAACATCGTGCCTTCACAGAGCTTTGCACACAGTTGTCTTCACAAATGCTTAGTAAGAGAAATTGACGACTCTGTAGTAAATGCATTATCTTTTAAACAACTATCTCTGAGTTTGGTCAGCAGTACAACACCCTATACAAGAAAAACGTTCAATAAATCATAGTCAGTAAAATGCCTTTCAATTATTACCTAATAGATTGAATTTTCATATATGTTTATGTGACTATTCAGTAGAACAAACTAATAAGCTTCAAATCTTTTTTTTTCTATAGGTAAACCAATATATATGGCTTACAGAATGGAATTATTCCAAATAGGTGAATGTATTTTAATGTAGAGTCTCAAGTAAATTAAATGTTTGAGAAATGAAAAGTATAGCTTTCCCAGTAAGATTAAAAAGTCAGAGATATTCAGGTACTTACCCCACCTTTTATATTATCTAATTGTACATTGTTGGACATTTATGTTTGAGATAACAATGTTTATTTGTTGTTTACCATGAGCCAGGCACTGTTCTAAGTTCTTTACATGTATTAACTCAATCTTCACAACATCCATATATGTTGGGTGCCATTATTATTCCAATTTACAGATGAGGAAACCAAAGCACAGAAAGATGGAGTGACTTATCCAGAAATACATGTGTGTCGGGTGTCCCCTAGACTGACCCCAGGTTTGATGATTTGCTGGGATGACTCACAGGACTCAGCATGTAGTCATACTCAAGGTTATGATTTATTACAGAGAAAAGGTACAAAGCAAATGAGCAAAGGGAAAAGGTGAATTCAAGGGAAAACAAGGCACAAGCTTACAAGAGTCCTCTCCCAGTGAAGTCACCCAGGATGTACTCAATTTCCCCAGCAATGAGTTATGACAACACATGTGAAAAGTGACTGCCAGGGAAGCTCATTAGAGACTCAGTGCCCAGGATTTTTATTGGAGGCTGATCACATAGGCAGTCTCTGCTCAGCATGTGTTAAAATTCCAACTCCTAGAAGAAAAGCAGATGTTCAGCATAAATTGTATCGTTTGGACAATCTAAGCACAGCAAGCCACTCTTACCAGTTTGGGAAATGGAGGGAACCCTTTTGAAATTCAACTTCCCAGATGCCAACCAAGTGCCAACCTTGCAAGGAGGCCTTTCTGAGAATAGAAGTCAGACTTTATATGTCAACACTTTTCTCCACATATGTCAACTAAATGGGAGAGCTAGGTTCCCCTTACAGATAGATTCTGGAGGCCAACCACAGAACTACTGCGATCTGTGGATTATCAGAGATGTCCAGCAGGTATATTTAGGAGCCTGGAATTCAGGGTAGAAGTCTGGCTGGAGATGCCAAAGTGGAAGTTGGTAGCCTATAGTGACATTGAAAGCTGAGTTCATGTAGGAGGTGAATGTAGACTGAGAATCAAAAAGGTCAGAAGACTGTGCTCTGGGGCACTCCAACATTCAGAGGTCAGGTATACAAGGATGAAGCTCAGTGGACACTAAGAAGGGGAGGCCAGTGAGCTCAGAGGAGAACCAAGAGGAAGTCACACCCTACAAACCAAGTAAAGTACGTGGTTCAAGAAGGCAGAAATGAACAACAGATAGCGTTGGTAGATCAGACAAGAAGAACATGACCACTCAGCTTAACCATGTGGAGATTGCTGACCTTAATGAGAACTGTGTCGGTGCAATGGTCAGGCCACAGCCTGAGTAGAGTGGGTTCAAGAGAGCATGAGAGGAGAGGAAGTGGAGATCACAAAGTATTAAAAACTCAAGGAATTTTGCTATAAAAGGAAGAAGAGAAATAGGATACGAGCTAGAGGAAAAAGTAAATTTCAAATAGTGTGTGTGTGTGTGTGTGTGTGTGTGTGTGTGTGTGTAACATGAGAGATATCATAGCATGTTTCTATGCTGATGGGATTGATCCAATAGAGAAGGGAAATCAACAGTGTATGAAATAAAGGGGATAATGTTGTCCTCAAGTAGATGGAAATGGAGGGGACATAGTGTACAAGTTGGCCTTATATTAGACCATGGACTGTTCATCCAGAAGGACAGAAGGGAAGGCAGATTACTTGAGTATAGATGCAGGTGGGTGGGTATATGTGAAGGTGGCAGGGTGTGGAATTTCTCTTCTGTTATTTCAACTTTCATAATAAAGTGGGAATCAAAGCTTTCAGCTGAGAGTGAGGAAGAGAGAGAATGTAACAGAAGACTGAAGAGAGGAGGACGTGCGTGATACTCATCTAAAAGGTCAGAGTAAGCTGATTAGAAAATTATGATGGCACTGCTTGGGCTACTGTGGGCTTAAGAGAACCTTAGGAATTTGCAATATAAATTTAAAATAAGACCAGTTGCTATGGTGGAGTGATTTTTCCAGCCACGTGCAGCTGCAGGGTTATAGGCACAGAGTGACAGAGGGTTAGATTTCATCAGGGTTGGGTTTTGTTAGGCAAGTGTAAGGAAAAAAGAAAGTGTCTCAGGCATTGCAGTACACGTAAGGGACTTTTTCTACAAAGGGGAGGCAGAGTGTTGTGGGACAGAATCCTAATTCTTTTCTGGAGGTTGATGCCATAGAAAAGTTGATACTAGAGTGCCTCAAAAGTCATTTCCCTAAAATCTACGGCACATTGTGCAGTAAATACACAAAGGATTCAAGATTAACCTGTGTAATACGATCTATTGCTTTTGTATACTGTGGTTCACCTTTGTACCAGTTGTGCAGTGAGGCAGCCACCAACCCTCCATTTCAGAGATGAAAAACTAGTGACAGTTTGCTACAATTTGATCAGATGTCACTGTCTATGTGGCCTTGAACAGGAAAAATGATTCTGTCAAGTGATCTGACCCTTTACAATCAGTACAACATTCACATAACAAACCTGGCATCCACCAGCCCTTCCTTTATGGGAAACAGATATTGAGAGGTTTGTTGTTCCCACCCAGGTGTGAGCCCCAGTTCAACCTTCTCCAGCCCTGCACCTGTCAGAGAACTTAGTACAGTGTCTCTACTTCTTACTCATTCCAGGGTCTCTTTTTAAGCACATACCTCTGGGTTCTTCTGTTTTTCCTTCATTGCAGGCTCCAGTGACTCAGCCTGCTTTCCCGACACTTACTGTCCCCTGAGGGCCAGGCTCTCCCCCGTCCCCAGCTTCCTCCCTTCCTAGTCATTTCTGAAGATAAGTCCTCAGGTGCTTTTTATTTTAAAATATGTATTACATATCACAAATATGTAAGGCTAATAACAAATACATCACAGATAACTAATATTGACATAATACAGATCTTCTGGAATCCCAACAAAATTTATATAACTATGGTCCATTTTACAGTTTGGGTTCCTGTCTATGGTGGTGAGTTAGAATACTACCCAGTCTTCCCTTCTGTGTTTCTTTTCTTTACTCTCACACAACTACTACATTCAAAACACTTCTGACACTTCTGGTCACCAAATGTGTGTGGGTTTTTCCACACTGAACAATTCTCTGTGATACCAGCTGGGTGTTCCACAATTTAACTTAATTCTGATACTACCGTGTTTCCCTGAAAATAAGACCTATTGTGAAAATCAGCCCCAGTTAAGATCGTCAGCCAGATGGATGCATTTAGTACGTTATGACGATGTTCCAGAAGATGACATGACTATATTTGAATAAATGTAGATCGTTATACATGAAAAAATAAGACATCCTCTGAAAATATGCCCTACTGCATCTTTTGGAGCAAAAATTAATGTAAGACCCAGTCTTATTTTGGGGGAAATATGGTATCTTCCTGGAGGTAGCATCAGATACCACAGGTTAAGGGCTCAGTCCCATAAGACTGCACCTCTGCCACTGCAGATGCCAAAAGCAACTACCAGGTCCCAGGTTGCCCACAACTTCTTTCCCACTGTGCTACACATCAGAGATTCCCATGACCCCTCCCCACTGGATTTGATTAATTACTAGAACAGCTCAGAGAACTCAGGGAAACACTTATGTTTACCAGCTTATTAAAATATGTTATAGAGGATACAGGTGACAACTGGATGAAGAGACACATAAGCTGAGGTCTGAGAGGGTCCCAAACAAAGTAGGTCTGTCCCCACGGAGTTGGGGGGTATCACCCTCCAGTATATGGATGTGTTCACCAGACTGGAAGCTCTATGAACCCCATACTTTTGGGATTTTTATAGAGGCTTCATCATGTAGGTATAATGAATTGTTAACTCCATTTCCAGGCCCTCTCCCTTCTAGAGAGAAATGGTGCGGGTAGGAAGTGGAGCCGAACATTCCAAGCTTCTAATCATGGCTGGTCTTTAGGGTGACCAGCTCCCATCCAGGAGCCCATCCAGAGTTGCCTCATTAGAACAAAAGATGCTCCTAGTGCTCTTATCATTTAGGAATTTACAAGGGTTTCAGGAACCCTATTTTAGGAGCCAGGATGAGACCAAATATATATTTCTTATTATAAATCACAATATCACAGATGGGGATGATGAATGGAAACTTCTGCCTTTAGGTAATTCCCAAGGCTGAATTCACCATCAACAATAGGAATGTCTCCCGCCTCGCCCTGGTGTCTCCCTACGAGCCCTTATTCCAGCTCTGAGAGCTGATGCACCCCCTCCCTGGCAATCAGATTGTTACTGCTAAAGGACTTCAGTAATCACAGTTAATTTTCCCAAAGGGCCTCTCAATCAAGTTGCTTAATTTCTCTGGACCTAAATTTCCTCATCTTCAAATTGGAGAGAATAACAGATATTTTATAGAGTGGCTGTAAAACACTGGAAACATAAACATTAGTTTTCTTTCCCTTTTCTTTCTCCATAGTACATCAAAAACACTCTGAAATGGCTACCCTCAAACCACAAAGTCATATAATTGAACAATTTTGAGCTTCCAAGAAAAGAGAACCACAGAACTCATTGGTAAAACTCCCAAAGCCGGGGAGGAGAAAGCAGATGCTTTACACTAATAGAAGCGTCATGAACCAGACTCACATTTCATTCCCCAAACGCTGTTTTATATTAAATATTTATGCCAAAGAAAGCATCCTATATTTCTACCCTCTCCTCTCAGAGAGTCCTTGGAATTGGTTGTGGGAGAACTGGATTCTAATTTCAAGCCATCCATTAGACAAATGAGGGTAACTTTGGCAAGTTACTGAAGCTTGCTGGGCCTATTTCTCTTTTAGGAACCACAGTGGGAGCCAATAGTTGCCCTTACTCTAAAATCCTATTTTATTTCACTGTTGCTGAAAACCATATTCAGAGGCAGGTTAAATAAATGTTTATGAGCATTCAATGTGAAGCAAGTGAAACACCCATAGCCCCTACCCTCTTCCTACCATAGGAAAATTAGAGATTAAAAAGTGAATTATCAGTATGAGGATTGTTACAAAAACAGAACTACAGAAGCATATAGAAAGGGAAACCCACTTAGTAAGAATGCACAATGCTTTAAAGAACCAAAAAATAAATAAAATAAAAGCAAAAAGGCAAATATAGATGGGCATAAAGGGCTAGAGAAGCGGGTAAAAAATCAGTTCCAGGTTGGGGATTTCAGACTTTAGTCGAAGAAAAGTGAAATCAACAAAGACTTTAAGAATAGTGAGGAGGCAGGTCCAAGATGGCAGTGTTGGAAGACCCTGAACTCACCTCTTCTCATGGACACACTGAATATACAGTTACATATAGAGCAATTATTCCTGAATAAGAACTGTGGGCTGATCGAACAGCTTCTGCACAACAAATGATAGAGGGACCACATAGAGAAGGGTAGGAAACAGAGAGATGGTAATGACGGGAACCTCACGTCCTATGCAGCAACCTGCAATAGGGTGGGGCATCACTGAGCGGCCCACTTGCAGACTCATCTGCCCTGGTGCACAGTGAAAAAACTGTGGTTTAAAGGACATCTAGATCAAATGTGAAAGAAATCCATTTACTAACCCTAGAGCCGTAGCCAAATGGAGGGGGAACTGCTGGAACTGTCTTTGGGACCAGAGGTGCTGGCAAGTGCCATTTTGTTTTATGTTCCTCCTCCAACTTGTTAACATGAGTGGGAGAATAGTCCAGCATTCTAGCTGGATTGCCAAGGCTTCCCAAAAGTGCCTGGGGCACTTGGCCCACAGTAGTTCCAGCCATACGCAAAGGGTGACCCTGATGAGGAGTGCTATGGACCCCACTTGGCTTGCACCTGATCCAGCTGTATGACCAAGGGGCCCCAACACAATGTACCTGTAACACCCCCACCCACACCCTCTGTGCTGGCTCCAGCTCCAGCTGACCTGTTAAATCCACCTGCCACACAGTCTACTCAGCAGTAGCTTCTACACATGTCTACTCCTTCAAGATCAGGAGAAGTAGCTGTTTTGTCTAATTCATAAAAACAAACACAGAAAATCAAACAAAATGAGGAGACACAGAACATGTTCCCAAATGAAAAAAAAACAAGATAAAATCTTGGAAAAAAACCTAATGAAATGAAGATGAGTAACTTACCTGACAAAGAGTTCAAATTAACCATCATAAAGATCATAAAGATACTCACTGAACATGAGAGAAGAATGGGGGAACACAGTGATAACTTCAGCAAAGAATTAGAAAAGATAAGAAATAACTAATTGCTTGCCATTTGAAACAACATGAATGGATATAGAGGGTATTATACTAGGTGAAATAAGTCAGGCAGAGAAAAAACAAATACCATATGGTTTTGGTTATATATGGAATCTAAAAACAAAAAAAATCCAACTCATAGAAACAGAGACCAAAGGGTTGGTTACCAGAAGGGAGAGGGTGGGGGGCTGTGTGAAAAGGGGAAGGGACATATAGTCAATAATATTGTGATAGGTTTGCATGATGACAAATGATTACTAAGGTACAAAAATGTCAAATCACAATATTGTACACCTGAAAATAATATAATCAATATAAGATTGTATACCAACTATACTTAAATAAAAATATAAATTAAAAAAAGAAAGAATCAATCAGAGTTGAAGAATAAAATCACTAAAATGAAAAATGCACAAGAAGGAATCAATATCAAATTATATGATGTAGAAAACAAATCAGTGATCTGGAAGACAGCATACAAAAAATCACCCAATTAGAACAGCAAAAGGGGAAAAAAAAAAAAAGAATTGAAAAACATGAGATAGTTTAAGGGACCTCTGGGACAACATCAAGCTTACTAGCATTCACATTATAGGGCTCCCTGAAGGAGAAGAGAAAGAGAGGAACAGAAAACTTATTTAAAGAAATAATGACTGAAACTTCCTAACCTGGGAAGAAAACAAGCAGTTAGGTCTTGAAAGTACAAAGAGTCCCAAACAGATGAACTCAAAGAGATTTACACCAAAATATATTATAATTAAAATGGCAAAAGTTAACATAAAAAGAAAACTTAAAGGTATCAAGAGAAAAACAACTAGTCACATATAAAGAAAACACCATAAGACTATCAGCTGATTTTTCAGCAGAAACTTTGCAGGCCAGAAGGGAGTAGCAGGTTATATTTAAAGTGCTCAAAGGAAAAAGAAAGTACAACCAAGAATACTCTACCCAGCATGTTATCATTCAGAATTAAAGGAGATAAAGTTTCCCAGACAACCAAAAACTAATAGAATTTACAAAAAATGTTAAAGAGCATCCTTTAACATAAAAAGGCCAAAATTAGAAATAAGAAAATTGATGAAAAAAAAAATCTCACTGGCAAAGACAAATACATAGTAACAACAGTGGATCAGCCATTTAAACAGTGAGTATGAAGGATAAGACAAAAATAGAATAATCAATTATAACTACAATAAGTATTTACGTGACACACAAAATAAAATGATGTAAACTGTGATGTCAAAAATATAAAAAATGAGGGGGGGAATAAAAATGCAGTGCTTTTAAACTTAGGTTACTATTAGCTTAAATATATATATACTAGTAAACACAAACCAAAAATGTACAATAGATACACAAAAAATAAAGAGAAAGGAACCCAAACAACACATTAAAGAAAACCAGCAAACCACAAAGGAAGAGATAAAGAAAAAAAGAAAGGAACATTGAAAGATGGCAGAAACAACCAAAAAATTTTTAACAGAATGGCAACAAGTACATATCTATCAACAATTACTTTACATACAAATGCTTCAGTCAAAAGATACAGGGTGGCTGAAAGAATAATAATGAAAAATGACCCATCTATATGCTGCCTATAAGAGACTCACTTTGGATCTAAAGACACACACAGAATGAACGTGAAGAGATAGAAAAGGATATTCCATTAAATGAAAAAAAAAAAAAAAAGCTGGTGTAGAAATACTTATATCAGACAAAATACATTTAAAACAAAGACTGTAACAAAAGACAAAAGCGGCATTATATAATGACAAAGGGGTCAATCCAAGAAGATATATATAACATTTGTAATATTTATGCACCCCAACATAGAAGCACCTGAAATATAATAAAGCAAACATTAACAGACATTAAGGGAGGAAATTCATAGTATTACAATAATCGTAGGGGACTTTAATACTTCACTTACATCAATGGATAGAGTATCCAGACAGAAAATTAATAAAGAAACATTGGCCCTATGCAACATATTAGAGCAGATGGCCTTAATAGATGTATACAGAACATTTCTTCCAAAAACTGCAGAATAGAGTCTTTTCAAGTACACATGAAACTATGAAATTAAAAGTCAATTACAAGAAGAAAACTGAAAACAACCCACAATATGTGGAGACATGCCACTAAACAACCGATGGGTCAATGAAGAAATTGAAGAGGAAATAAAAAAAATACCTTCAGACTTATGAAAATGGAAACACAACTTTCCAAACTGTATGGGATGCAGTAATAACAGTTCTAAGAGGAAAGTTCATGGCAATACAGGTCTATCTCAAGAAACAAGAAAAGATTTCAAATAAACAATCTAATTTTACATCTAAAGGAACTAGATAAAGAAGAACAAGCAAAACCCAAAGTGAGCAGAAGGAAGGAAATAATAAAGATCAGAGAAGAAATAAATGAAATAGACATGGAAACAAAATGGAAAAGATCAATGAAACTAAGATCTGGGTCTTTGAAAAGATAAACAAATGGATAAATAATGTGGATAAACCTTTAACCAGACTCATCAAGAAAAAAGAGAGAGGGACAAAAAAAAAAAAAAAAAAAAAAATCAGAAATAAAAGAGAAGTTAAAAACTGACACCACAGAAAAACAAAGAATCATAAGAAAATACTATGAAAAATTATACACCAACAAATTGGAAAACCTAGAAGAAATGGATAAATTCTTAGAAATGCACAACCTTCCAAGACTTAATCATGGACTAATAAACCTAAATAGACTAATAACAAATAACAATTGAATCAGTAACTTAAAAACTCTTAAAAATAAAAGTCCAGGACCAAATGGCTTCACAGGTGAATTCTATGAAACATTTAAAAAAGAGTTAATACTATCCTTCTCAAATTATTCAAAAAAAAAAATTTTTTTTTAAATATTGAAGAAGAAGGAATGCTTCCAAACTCATTTTATGAGGCAGCATTACCCTGATACAAAACCAGACAACCACACACAAAAAAGACAATTACAGGTCAGTATCCTTGTTGAACATAGATACAAAAATCCTTAACAAAATAATAGTAAACTGAATTCAACAATACATTAAAAGGATCACACACCATGATCAAGTGGGATTTATCCCAGGGATGCAAGAATGGTTTGATACACCACATGAATAAAATGAAGAATAAAAATCAAATGATCATTTCAATAGATGCAGAAAAAGTTTTGACAAAATTTAACATCGTTTATGATAAAAACTCTCAGTAAAGTAAGTATAGAAGGAAAGTACTTTAACATAATAAGGGTCATCTATAACAAACCAACAGCTAACATCATACTCAATGGTAAAAAGCTGAATGCAAGGACGCCCACTTTTGCCATTTTTATACAACACAGTATTGGATGTCCCAGTCATGGCAATTTGTCAAGAAAAGAAGGCACCCAAATTGGAAAAAAACAAGTAAAACTGTCACCATTTGCAGCTGACTTGATACTATATGGAGAAAACTTTAAAAACTTCACCAAAAACCTATTAGAACTTAATAAGTAAATTCAGTAAAGTCACAGTATACAAAATTAATATGCGGAAATCAGTTGTGTTTCTATATACTAATAATGGGCTATCACAAAGAGAAATTAAGAAAACAATCCCATCAAAAAAGAATAAAATACCTAGGAATAAATTTAGCCAAGGAGGTGGAAGACCTGTACTCTGAAAACTATATGACACTGGTGAAAGAAATGGAAGACAACACAAATAAATGGAAAGATATACTGTGCTCAAGAATTGGAAGAATTAATATTGCTAAAATAGTCATACTTCCCATAGCAGTCCCCAGCTTTAATGCAATCCCCATCATAGTTCACAGAACTAGAACAAGAAATTCTAAAATTTGTATAGAACTACAAAAGTCCCTGAATAGCTAAAGCAATCTTGAGAAAGAAGAACAAAACTGGAAGTATCACACTCTCTGATTTCATACTGTACTACAATGCTATAGCAAACAAAACGGTATGGGACTGGCACAAAAACAAATAAATAGATCAATGTAATAGAATAGAGAGCCCAGAAATAGCTCCATGCATATATGGTCAATTAATCTATGAAAAAGGAAGCAAGAATATGCAATGGGGGAAAAGACAGTCTCTTTAATAAATGGTTTTGGGAAAATTGGACAGCTACATGCAAAAGAATGAAACTGTACCATTATCTTACACCATATACAAAAATAAATTCAAAATAGATTAAAGACTTGGATGTAAGACCTGATACCATAAAACTTGTAGAAGAAAACATTGGTAGTAAGCTCTTTGATATCAGTCTTAGCAATATATATACATATTTGGATCAGTTTCCTCAGGCAAGGGCAATCAAAGCAAAAGTAATCAAATGGGACTACATCAAACGACAAAGCTTTTGCACAGTAAAGGAAACTATCAACAAAATGAAAAGGCAACCTACTGAATGGTAGAAGATATTTACAAACCACACATTTGAAAAGGATGTTAAAATCCAAAATATATAAAGAGCTTAAACAACTTAAAAAAAAAAAAACCCAATTAAAAATTAGGCAGAGGATGAGAAAAAACATTTTTCCAAAGAAGACATACATATGACCAACAGGCATATGAAAAGATGCTCAACATCACTAATCATCAGGGAATGCAAATCAAAACGACAATGAGATATCACCTCACATCTGTCAGAGGGACTATTATCAAAATGACAAAAAAAATACCAAGTGTTAGAGGAGAATGTAGAGAAAGGAACCCCTTGCACAACGTTGGTGGGAATGTAAAATGGTGCAGCCACTACACAACACAGTGTGGAGTTTCCTCAAAAAAAATTAAGGATAGGAGCATTATATGATCCAGCAATTCCACTTCTGAGTATTTATCTGAAAAAAAAACCAACAAACAAACACTACTTTGAAGAGATATATGTACCCCCTGTGTCCGACAGCATTATTTACGAAAACCAAGATATGGAAGCAACCTAAGTGTCCATCAATAGAGGAACGGATAAAAAAGATGTTGTAGTGTACACACACACACACACACACACACACCAACACACACACAATATAGATATAATATTACTCAGCCATAAAAAAGAGCAAAATCACCATTTGCAACAACATGGATGAACCTAGGAGCTATTGTGCTAAGTGTAATAAGTCACACAAAGAAAGAAAAATACCATATAATTTCACTTAAATGTGGAAAATAAAAAACAAAACAATAAACAAACAAAGCAAAACACAAACAGACTCATAGATACAGGAAACAACTGGTGGTACTAGGGAAGGGAGAGCGGGATGAACAAAATAAGTGAAGGTGATTAAATATAAAATAAATACGCGAAGGGGATGTAATGTATACAGCATAGTCAATAATATTGTAATAACTTTAATATTTAATATTTTAATAAAATATATTGTAATAACTTTATATGGTGACAGATGGGTACTAGTCTTACTGTGGGAATCATTTCAGAATGTCTATACATATAGAATCGCTATGATGTACACCTGAAAAGTAATAGGATACTGAATGTCAATTATATGTCAATTAAAGAAAAAGATAGTGATATGATTAGATCTGTATTTTAAAGAGTTATTCCGCTTGCATGCCTGGAGACCAATAGTGTATGTGTGGAGTTGGGTGGGGAAGAGGTGCTGATGATGACAAAATGAAATGAACAGATTCCACTTGGACTATTGAGTTTGAGATCCTAGCATCACCTGAGGTATCCAAACTGTCTAGACTTTCATTAAATATCAACTTTTTATTTGGTGTAACTCCCCTGCTACAGTAAGGGAATAGACATTTGTATTGTTTCATTGAAGAAATACTATTTTGACCTTTAAAATATCATAGCTAGCTTTTTGTGTTATTTTCTGTCTTTCCCGAAGTATTTGACTTTTGGTTACTCATCTAGGTTAGCGTCAACATCATGATTTAACTGGGCAATTCCCCTAAGTTAATACCAGTAGATCTAACATGTTAATACAGTAGCACTGATCCCTGAGGTTAATGAGTAGATCCACAGGGATGACTTGAGGGAAAATGATTTTGAATATTCAAAACCTGAGAAGTTTCTCCTAAAGACCTAAAACATGCCACGGGTCTAAGTAAAAGCTTTTTCTATACTCAAGAGTTGTCTATACTGTTTGGGAACAGTAAGTTTGCCTCCTTCCTGGGAAAAATCACTGGCTTTGGGAGGGAGGAGGAGCGCAGGCTTGAGAAGGTCTAAGCTTTGGGGCCTGGCCCTTAAACCATGAAGTGAGATAGCATCGATTCTTCGTTAGCTGCACGACTGTGCATTTTCAGGTATTTCAACAATTGTGAACTGTGCATTTATTTGACTAGCTAAATATCTCACCTTACCACACGATGGCAGCACGATGATATTTTTAAAAAGTAGATGACATTTGTAGAGCTCAGATGGAAAGATAGACGGCTAGGGAAAAAAAACACACCATAACCAAGAATTTTTCTTCTTGTCCCTGTAACTGGAAAGAAAGGAAGGAATACAGTGTAGAAGGAAGTAACAAAGAAAGGAAGAAAAGAAGAAAGTTGGGTGGAGGAAAGGAAGAATGAGAGGCAAAGCAAAAAGAAAGTAAAAGAATAAAGCCAAAAAAAAAAAAAATTCACATTCAGCTAGATTATATTTAACTAGAGAAAAGAAATTAACCAAGCCACGATGTAGGAAATTTCCGAGAGAGGAAACCAGTGTTATAACCACATTTATTCACAGCCTCAATGTGTGAGTATAAGATAGACATTTGACCTTCTTATAAAAGCAATTGTCTCTTTGGGAAACTATGAGAATGAATTTACATTTACAACAGGTTCTAGTCCCTTTAAGTCTTAGATTAGCATAATTATCTGCTTGGATTCCAGACTGATTTTTCTCAGTATCCTTCAGAAAGTTTGCTCACATTGGTTCCCATTTTTAATTGTGTGCGGAAAAAAGATTTATTTGAAAAGAGAATAAACTGTATTCAGACATACATTAACAGCGATGCTTTGATGTGATGGAAGTAAAAGGGTTGCCACATGTTCAGTGCTCCTGGAACTGAAAAGAATTCTTCCAGAGTTGGCTCTTTGAATCTCCCCTGACAACCCACTACTTACGTTGCCTACTGCTGATCCCTTCCGGTACCTGCCCTCCCCCGTCTAATGAATTTGGAAAACAGAGAGTTGTGGAAATACAGACATCTTAGGAACGATGATTGCCTCAGTCATTGAGAGTCTTTATACTGAGGTTTTTCAACCTGGGCATTAACGGAATTTTTGGCCAGATAATTCTTTGGGGGAGAAGGGGTTTTGGACTGTCCCCTCCGTAAAACCCCTTGTAGGGTATTGGCATCATTCCTGGCACACACTCACTATGGTAGATGCCAGTCACATCCCCTAGTTGTGACATCCAAAATGTCTCCAGACATTACCAAATGTCCCCTGGAGGCAAACTTGTCCCCACATCCCCATCTGAGAACCATTGCTTTAGATAAACTCTAATTACAGCAATGAGGAAAATCATGAAAGTTTTGTTTATCTTACTGCCCTGTTCATGGGTAAAACTCATATTCTCTGTTAGAGATTCATAAACATTCAATCCAGGCAACAAGTGCCTTTATTGGAGCCAGGATAATTTTCCCTATATGAAACAAATTTACAGACATTTACTGTGTGAATATTCTGTTGAGCAAAAACCTACAACGAGGCATTGTAGGGCATACAAAACAGTTTTTATAGAAAGAAAAACAATGAATGCTGGTTGAATTGTTAGTATATGTGAGACGCTTTTTCTTTCTCCGTTGACAATGTCAGTTTTATATTTAGCTCATTTAAACTTTGCAACATCTCTCTGAAGAAACATTGTCTTTTATAGATGAAGAAACTGAGACCAAGAGAAGTTCACTCACTTGCTCAATGTCACTTTCATGATAGATGGCAAAGGTCAGATTAAAACCCAAATCTTTTTAACATCAAGGACTATGTATGCTCTAGTACCAGACACTAACCCTCGAGACTCTTACACTCTAGTTGGGGGAACAATACATGTACATAGGAACACGTCTAACTTCATAAAGCAGTGAGTGATCTATTACAAAAGCCATAAAAATTATAAGACACATTGCTGTAGACTAGAGTGATGTGAGAAATTGTTATGGCATGATGGGTCTTGATCTCAATGCCTTTAAAGAATGGAAGATTAGAAAGGTGGAGCAGAAAGATGGGCAGGGGGTACTCTCTGTGCTATAAAGGGGAAATCTTAGGAGGAACACTAGGATTGTGTAACGGTGCGGAGAGAGTAGGCCTTGGATATAATCCAGATGTAAGAAACTGGCAGGTAAAATTAATGGGTTTTTGTTTCGCTCAGAGTTTTAAAAATTGAGAAATTCAGACAAAAAGAAAAAAGAATTTGGATTTCTGAACATTCTTAAATGTGGCACCATTGGGCCTACATTCCCGTATCTCAATTCTTGGCTAAGGAGGATATGCTATCTTTAATGGGGTATGAGCTCTCGAGTTCACCAAACCTATACCATTTCCTATTCTTTTATCCTCCTCTTGCTTCACTTAGTTGTCTGCTCAGCTCCTGCTTATTCCCTTAGGCATCTAAATTTGGAAAGGGGTATTTAAAAAAAAAATGTATCTGATAATGTCAATTAAAAATCTACTGTTTCTTCTAATAGTCCAGTAGAATGGAAGACAAGAACTAATTCCCCATTTAATAATCCTCCGTATATCCAATGATGCTTCTTAGATTTTCCTGTCATTCCTGTCCTCTTTACCTGAATTTACCCTGGTTGTTCAGCCTTTTTTCGGTGCTGTGCACTGTAAAGTTTTCATCGTTGTTGTTGCTCAGTGGTGGAGCTGGTGTTGATTTTCACATCTTTGTAAATTCTGAGCACCAACCTGTACACAACCAGCATGGAGGCCATTTCCTGTACTCGTGCCTGGTTTGTGACAACACAGCACAATAAATATTTTCGAGTGTCTATTATGGTCCAGGCACTGTTTTGTGAATGTGAACTATCACTGAGTAACAGGCAAAAAAACCAAGAGGATTTATATTCTTGTAGGAGAGACAGACAATAAGCAATGAACATAATAAATAAATTAAATATTTTGGAAAAGGTTATGTGAGAAGAACAAAAAGAATAGAGTGGAGTAAGGGGGCTAGAAATGGGGATTGCAATTTTAAATAGAGTCGTCACTGTAAGCTTCATTGAGAAGGCGACATTTATTTATTTATTTATTTATTTTATTATTAGTTTTAGGTGTATAAAATAATGTAGTGATTAGACATTTACATACATCACAGACTTGTAACCCCAATAAGTCTCTTACCCATCTAACACTATACATAGTTATTATAATAATATTGATTATATTTCCTATGCTGTGCTTTATATCCCTGTGACTATTTTTAAAAATTATAGTTAACATTCAATATTATTTTATATTAGTTTCAGGTGTACAGTATATTGGTTAAACATTTATATAATTTATGAAGGGATCCCCCGATAAGTCTACTACCCATCTGACAGTGTATTTAGTTTTTACAATGTTACTGACTACACTCCCCGTAGTGTACTTCACATCCCCATAACTATTTTGTAACTACTAATTTGTACTTAAATGTCAGGTGACATTTAAACAAAGACTTGAAAGAGGTTGTTGTGGAAAATGACCTCAATGCAATGGGAACCTCCAACCACCCAGCAAGTGTTCTGTAATGGAACAGGATGGCTCACAGACCAACTCAAGATGCTCAAATCATAGAGATTATTAAATCAACCTTAAATACATGGAGAGCAGCAAGAGGAAAGAAATGATACAGGTTAACATATTTAAGATAATGTATAAGCAGGTAGCAGGCTCACACTATATGAATCCTGGATTATACAATATTAATATATTCTCTCTCTGTCTCTCTCTCTCTCTCTCTCTCTCTCTAAACACACATACACACATATGTGCACACACACCACACCACACCACACCACACCACACCACACCACACCACACCAGTTTTCTCACTGATAGTGAGATTATAAGACTAGACTTAAACTTAACCCAAGGTCTCGGCAGACAGAAGGTGTCTGGAGCCGACATGCATTTGCTCTGTCAGAGAGACTCAGGGCCAAGGATTCTTGGCCAACACCTGTGGCTCATATATTAGCCTGTTGAGCAGCTATGAGCTTTTTCTGGTTCTCTTGGGCAGAATACACATGGAGCCAGGTTGGAGACCATAATACACGTCACCAAGGGGTGACCAATTTGAAATGACATAGCTGTCAACCTAGAGACACCAGGCTCAGTACCTTATTACTTTGTACTTCCATCCCTTTGTAGAAATAACAGTCCTGATTATTCCATACTTTTAAAATCATATATCTCATTCATGATGTCTATTTTTAACATGTCTCATAGGATATTTACTTATTATTTTTAATGTATCTTAGGAATTTTATCCATCCAATTGTTTTTCTCATCTTTCAGAGCAGAATGGGATATTCTCAAATAACCATAGTAAACATATATTACAGAGGTGAAGGATTTAGCCATGAGGATACTAGAGGGAGGAGCACACCGGGCAGAGGACGGCAAAGGCAGGAGTGGACCTGGTTTGTTTCCAGGACAGCAAGAACAGTGTGACTTGGGTGGAGTGAGTGGGTAAGCGGAGGTAAGTAGGAGAGGAAGTCAGATTTTACGGGCCTTATGGCCATCGTAAGAACTAGTCTATAATACTAACAAAAATACATCCTTCACCGAATTATACTGTCAGCTTCCTTTTTCCATCCTCTAGGAATTACCCTTTACTCACAAATAGGAGGAAAATCACAGTAATGCAGTGTCATGGAAGCTAGAGAGAGTTTCAAAAAGAGGTCAACTGTGTCAGCTGCCACTGAAATGACTTTGATAAACAATAGACTATGGGGGATGATGAGAACGGCGTGAAAGAAAAGGCCATTTGAATTAGCAATAAAGATGTCATTGGTGACCTTCAAGGGACAAGTTTCTATGAAGAAGTCAGGGCAGAAGACTGAGTGCTAGTGTTACAGAGGAAACATGTGGGGGAGGAAATGGATATACTGCTTCCTCAGGCCCGGTGACCTTTGTGCCTTATGGTTGTTTGATATGTGAAAGCTCCCCTCCTCTGGAGGACCGTGGCCCAAGCAATCAAGCACTTCCCAGCAGAGCCCCACAAACCCAGTTCCCATGTATCAGGCTGCTGATTAAAGTATTTCCAGCAAAGTCTACCAGATTCTTTGAAAGGCCTCTGAGGTTGCACATTCAAGTGAATCCTTTTACTCACTATCTTTTTTTTCATACGAGTGAAGGGAAAGAAGAGATTAATAATTCCATCTGCTCATTGATATTTCTAGTACTTAAAAATCTATCATTCTGGTTCCAGAGTTTATCTGCATATCCATCCATCCATCCATCCATCCATTCACCCATCCATTCACCTAGTCATCCGTCCATCATCTATCCTACTGTTGATAGCTATCTCTATTAGAGGCATTTCCTCCCCTGTAAGGATAGTTTGTCCACGTGTATCTGATTCTGCTCCCCTCCCCACCCAGTCTCTTCCTTCCTCCCTTCCAGGCAGGACTTGTGGATCAGTGAATCCCTTGTTATTTCTGATTTTCAATCTTTCCCTTTCCTGAAAAAAACCCCAAGTTGTTTCTTTCTTTCTACAAAAATAACATCTCTCCCCACCCCATGTCTATGTGTAGTTGTCATCCTAGGACCCTGATTTACTAAGAACCAAGTTCCTTGAATGCAATATCGCACAGGCTTGTATCTGCCCTTGTCACTCCACCGTCCCTAAGGCCCACCACACCCATATCTTCTCATAAGACCCTCCTTTATTCATTGTATTTTATATTGCAATTGCCGTTTTCTTGTGTCTTAATAAACTAAGTTCCCTGAGAGAAAGACAGTTTCATATTTACCTCTGTCTCCAGCATCTAGAACAATCTCTGGCACATATTAGACATTCAATGTTTGTTGAATGAATGAATCCACAAATGAATGAATGAATGAGTCCACTCTGTGACCTCTTTTACATTTGATTCAGTTAATCATGTTTTCTTTTAAAAAACATTCTTCCATTAGTTGCTCAGATAATATTCTCTCTGGTTTTTATTCTGTCTGTCAATTCTTTTGTGGCTTCATATCTTTAAGTGGTGCAGTTTCCTAGGGTCTATTGTGGTTCTTCTTTCTCAACACTATCTACTCTACAGGGTAAGCTCATCAACAGCCAGCAGCTTTATTACAACCGTATCTATATGTCCAGACCTGATCTACTCCTATTCTTCAGACCCATGTATCTAGCTACTTACTAACCATCTCCATTTAACTGTCTCATGGGGACCTAAAACACAGAAGTTAAAAAACTGAACTCCTAACACCTGTCTCAGTGAATGGTATCCATTTAGTTGCCAAAGCTAGAGACACAGGAATTTTCCTAGATATCTCTTTTCTCCTCATCTGTCTCATTTCATCCGATAGTAATTCCTTTAGGTCAGACTCCTAAGATGTGTCTGAAATGTGTCCTCTACCTCTCCATTTTTGTTATTATACTTTGCATGCCCTGGGTGAGATGTGGAGTTTGTTGGTGCAGGGATAATGTGTTCTGCCACCTTCCTCTTGCGATCCCTTCCCCTCCCCCTTTTCCCCTCCCCCCACACAGCTGTGCCTGATCATACACACAGAGAGCTACATTCAGACTCAGGACATTACAAATACTAGGTTCCAGGCCTTCTCTCCATCCGTGAGACAAAGTTTCTAGCCCTCTTCCTGCCAGCACTTGGGAGGCAGCCTTGGAAAAAATAGGATGAGACTAATGATAATGGCTGCCCCTCCCCACCCGCCCCCTCCCCTCTGAAAAACTTTTCCCTCAAATAGTACAAAATAAAATAGAAAAAAAAAAAAAGAAGCAGAAAAAGGAACTACAAGATATTTTGATTGGGGCAATTCCAACCACATCTTTCAAAATCATTTGTTAACTTCCTTCTATTCATTGTACTGAGTATCCTTCAATAAAGACTTGTCACTTCAGAATAGGATTATGGTGTCTCTTTTCTGCATCATTTTAAAATGGAATAATCGAGTAGTTGACATCCCCAGGTACTGTCTGTACTGCCGAAGCATGAGGCTTTGAGAAGCAGAGGCATTGAGGGGGGCCAGAGCTGGGACTGGGATAGCAGGGAGATAGATAGTGGGGGACAGAGCTGGGTGCATGGATAGAACCCCCCGATTTCCTGGACTTAGAGGAGGTCACTAAGCTCTTTAGTGCAGCATTACCTGTGACAGTTTATCTTGCTCATGGCGATATTACTTTATTACTTCCTTCATTTCAATTCTGGGCATGGGTTGGGAAGGTATTGCCAGGAAAATACAGGGAGGGAGGAACTTCAGATTCCTGTAGTGCGTTTGGATTTTTATACCGAGGGCAAAAGGAAACAATTCAAGGATTTTAAACGGGGAGATGATAGGATCAGATCTAAGTATTAGAAATGATGATATAAGTAGCCAATGTTTACTAGTGTTGATTCTATACCAGGCACTGTGTGTACCAGGCACATGCTTTCCATGAGTTATCTTGTTTAATTTTTAGAGTAGCTCCATGGAGTAAGTACTCTTAATTTTCTTCTTCTCGCAGGTACTAAAGCAAAGACCTAGCAGATCGTTTGTTTCATTTCTCACGGATAATAGGAGTGGGGATGGGATGCAACCCTAGGTTCACTGGACTCAAGTCCATTTCAACCACCTCCCGGAGCCCAGAATCATTAGAAAAGAAATTAATAAGACAGTATTGCTAGGGTAGGTTGTTTTTTACCCTTATGTGAATCTCCATCATCCTTCCTGGTCTCTTTTTTTTTTCACCATTTGCCTGTGTTTACGCTGTAGACAGTCATATTCAAATACTTCAGGATCTCTCTTGCCTCTGAGCCTTGGCCCATGCTGGTCCCTGTCAGGAAAGTTCTTTTCCAGCACGTCAGGCACCACCCGTAGTCCTCAAGATTGTTCAGTCCCCACCTCCTCCCATCCACATCCTGCCTGGTATAAAACTCTCCCTCCCAAGCTCCCCCTTCTTCCCTACCTTTTTACCTTCCATCCTCCCAAAATAGCTCTGGAGTCTATTACGTAGCAGACACCATGGAGATACTAAAATGTACATGGTATGATACTTTCTGTAAAGGAGGTAACTGTCTAGCAGTGGTGCACAGACATGAAAAATAATTTGTTAATATGTTATGAAGTGGAGGTAAGGGAAACAGTGGCCACTTGAGGGGGGCAGGATGGGATGTGATGCTGGGGAGAGAAGCACGGGTGAGACAATGGTGAAGCTCGCGACCCATTTCAGGACGGCTTGGCGAAGTGTCAGTAGTATGTGTGTGGGATGAATATATGTTTCCTGGTCTATTAACTACTTGTCTAACCAAAACAAATGCCCAAGTATTTCTTTAGCAATTATATCTAGACTAATCTTTAATAGACAGATGTATGCTGTGAACTGGAAGACTGCCAAATGACCCCTTGCCCTAATATTTCTCTCTTCGCTGAGTGCTTTGATACCTGAAGTTCCCAGATTGATGCGAATAATTGCTCTGGGTAAGGCATTATGGTCCAGAAGGCTCCATGACAATGCAAAGAGGTAACATCCTCAGACACTCATAGGTATCAAGGAAAAGCTTGTCTATCATATTGTCTGGCTTTCAATTAGCTGGGCGTTGGATCCCCAGGGAATGAGTGTCAGGACAAGTACAGTTTGTCGGAACAAGGGTGATGACCATTGAGGTTTGAAACATTAAGCACTTCACAGAAAGAGCTAGAACACAGAGGGAAAAACAGTGAAGTGCAAGATATAAAAGGGAGGTGAAGGAGAGAGGAGGAAAGACAGGACCTGGAGGAAGACATATTCTTCCACCAATGATGTTAAGGTAGGGCAGTGTCTCTGGAGAGTCCCCAAAGGTACTGAAAAGTCACTCTCTTGTCATAGAAATTCGGGAAATGATAGAGTAAAACAAAGGAAAAATTCTGTTCCTAAAATTCTTCTCAGATTCTTAATTATGCTAACAGACCTAGAACTGTTAATACAAATATTGATAATAACATAATAACAATATTGCTAATAATAGCTGATACCTATTGAAGACAAGTACTATGGTATGTGCTTTGCATGCGGCAATTCACTGACTCCTCACAACCCTTCAAGCCCTTGCTGTTCTTGTAGTGTTCTGTACGTAAAGAGCCTGAGGTTTAGAGGTGAAGAAACACAGCTAAGAGCATAGCCAACAAAGCTGTGGCACTAGCTTCTAATTGGAAATTTTGGTTTGACTCCAGGATAAAACCCTAACCCCTAGAGTGGGATTATGTCTGGAGGTGGGTGAAGTTCTAAAACAGGCGTTGGGCGACTTTTTTGGGTAAAGGGCCAGATAGTAAATAGTTCTGGCTTTGTGGGCCATATGGTGTCTGTCCCAGTTATTCAGCTCTATTGCTGTCATGTGAAAGCGGCCATACGTGATACATAAACGAATAAGTGTGGCTGTGTTTCAATAAAACTGGCATTTACAGAAACAGAGAATGGTATGTTCTAAAGAGACTGACAAAAGGCAAAAGTTGCATATGGTCAAATGACCCCCCAAATACCAGTAATTGCTCTCAAGGAGAGGAACCACCTTTACCAACGTAGCTGGGCCTGTGGAATCACAACAGCAAGAATCCATGATTTTGCTTCTCTGTGCATTTTAGTGGTGATCTCTCTGTATGTTTGGAGGTGGAGACCAAATCTAGGTTGAAATGGGAGACGAGAAATAAAGGACTTAAAAGATTCCCCCATCACCTCCTTCTTTTGTGTGTGAGGTAAGTGTGGTTGCATTCTAGTCAGATAAAATGCAGTTTTAAAATGGTGCCCTTCCATTAGAGGCTCTTCCAAATGATTTAACTTTGTCTCCTGGGGGTAGGGAGCAAAGCATCTTATGAACGTAAAGTTCCTTGGAACATTCTTGAGGAAATGCTTGGTGTATTTCTACATGCCCTTTCTGACCAATAAGGAAAATTATACTTAGAAACTTAGAGCTGTAAGAAAGGGTTTGGGGCTGAAAACAGTGACTAGCTAGCCCTGGAAGCTGCTGACTGACTACATATGTATTGTGGAGATGCAACTTGTCTGGTTGTGGCGATGATCTCTATGGAGGCCTATGCTACAAACCCCTTGAGACGTAAAGAAAAGAAGGTCTTATTTTGATTCACTGTAAAAACTCAACTTGGGTCTGATTTGAGGGGAGCCAAGACTCGCCTATGAACAGAGAACGTGTGCATATTTGGAAAACCTGGAAAGTACTAAGAAGACTCCTTCATGCATCAAAGTATCTCCAGCTGGAGATGAGAAGGTCACTAATACAGATTTAGGTCTTGTGATTAGGGCTGTGCTTTCTTCAGTTACAAGAGTCTTTGGAGGAACTAATGAGGGATGCAAGAGTCGTGTGACAGCTAAGTATGCAGGTTCAAAACGTGCTGCCTTGTTCCACGCAAGCTCTGCTTCTTGCTAGCTGTGACATGGGAGCATTGAGCCCTCTATGCCGAAGTGCCTTCTTCTGCAAAACGAAGGCAATAATAACTCCTACTTCCTATCAACGTGTTCAACATTAAAGTACTACGTAAGTAAAGCACTTTGCTCGGTGCTTAGGATGGAGTAGTGCTCAATAAAACTTAGCTATTAGGACAGGCTGTTAGTTATTTACCAGTTGTTGCCACTAGAGCACATTTAGATTATCAGATTGATTTCACAGCAATAGCTCCCTGGGAGGCTTGGGAGGGTAAGAGAGAGAGAGAAATCTTGCTTGCTCCATGAGGAGGAAATGGGGATTGTGTAGGTATGGGTGAGGCAGGAGAGGTGAACTTAGGCATAGGGCACTGCTGGATTCCAAATCTGATTTTGCTACTTTCAGTATTTGGGATATTAATTTAGGAATTTACTTAATTCTCTGGGCCTCAGTTGTAGTTACACAAAAATGTGGAAAGTAATCCGACTAACTTTCTAAATCAATAGCTGGAATAAGCTGAGGAGAAATAAATAAGTCCATGATAAATCACACCTACCTAATGTGGGGCCCAGCACACAGGAGCTCTTCTTACTAACGATGGGTTATAGGAAGGCTTAGGTACCAGGTGAGAGCTGAGTACCCTAGGGAAGAAGGCATCACCAGGTGGCAGGTGGTCCTTAGAAAGAGAGATGGAAGAGGATCAACGACAACCCTCAGTTCACAATTTTATTCTAAGTCATTGTCAGAGTATTTCGGTTACACTCAAGTTTTGTTTTTTTCCCTTTTTATTATATCCTGGACATACGAGTATATGACAGTGATGGCTTGAATGCTTTGGATTCAGCCTTGTACAAACTGAACACAAATCTGATGAAGTAGTGAACACAACTTGGGTCAGAGCTCTGGAAGAGATTGGCAGGTGAAGGCCCTCATTGACTCCGTGGGGACATGGTGCGGGGGAGGTGACTGGTGGGTGGGGGTGCAGAGTGAGTGTGCAGGGAGGGCGCTGTTTTGAGATTAAATATAAATATCCACCTTGACTCATACCAGAGAGAGAGAGAGAAGAGAGAGAGAGAGAGAGAGAGAGAGAGAGAGAGAGAAGGAAGAGAAGAAAAAATGTAAAGGAAAAAGAAAAGAGCTAAAGAAGTCATGTTGTAAAGTATGGAAACTAAGAATGGTCTTGTCTGGCTCCAGGCCCTGCTGTTATTGCCTCATTTGCAATGAAACAACCTCTTGTTTCAATGAACACAGTATTTTTTTCCAAGTTTACATGGAAACTTGGAAAAATTTACATGGTTCAAAATTCAAAATGATATAAAAGGGCATACACAAAGAAGTCTCACTCCTCATCTGTCCCCATCTGTTTATCTTTCTCACTACCTATTCTTTGTGTTAGTTTTGGTTTGTTGGCTTATTTGTCTATCTTCCCAATATTTCTTTATGCTTACAAATATGCAAATAGATAAGAACAGAATATATTATTACCCACCTGCTTCATTTTATACACTGTTTTGCAAGTTGTTTTCATTGCTTAACAGGATACTCTAAACATGTCTGTATATCAGTATGGAAAACATCCTCTTTATTTCTTTGCAGCTATATAGTACTATGTACATGTGCCATGGTTTATTTGCTTCTGTCCAAGCTCTT
Source organism: Rhinolophus ferrumequinum (assembly GCF_004115265.2). Classification (NCBI taxonomy): domain Eukaryota; kingdom Metazoa; phylum Chordata; class Mammalia; order Chiroptera; family Rhinolophidae; genus Rhinolophus; species Rhinolophus ferrumequinum. The sequence goes on along the minus strand of NC_046286.1, from coordinate 83,892,101 downwards.
CCACAATAAGCAGACTTGTACATTTTCATATACTATGGGTGCAGATGTAACTGTAGGAAAAATGCCCAGATATGGGATTGCTGGGTCTGAGGACCACTCAACCCATAATTTTGGCAGGTATTGCAAGATTACCCTCCACATGGGCTGGGCCATTTTTTCCCTTCATAGTAAAGTAATGTAGTTTTAATTTGTATTTCTCATATTAATTTGTATTTTATTTGGTCATGAATATTTCTTTTTTTGTGAAATGCCTGTTTATGTGCTTTGCCCATTTTTCTACTGGATTATTTCTAGCCTTCTTAATTCTTGGGAGTTCTTTTTAGAATTCATTACCTATTAGGGAGACAAATATTAGTCATTGATATGACTTCAATTTTTTTGCAGTTTATCATTTTGTCATTTATTTTATTTAACATGTATTTGCCATGCTAACAAGAATTTTTAAATATTATGTAATTTCATTTACCTTAATTTTATGACTTCTGAATTTTCAGTCATAGTAGGTCTGACAAATAAGTTCCCGAACTTGTTGCAACAATGTTGCTAACCTTTGATATCAGAGGGATTATTCAGTATGAATTTGTATCAACTGGACGAACAGTTAACCAAGTTTACTATTTGGAAATACTGAAAAGGCTGCGTGAAAAAGTTAGATGACCTCAACTTTTCACTAACAATTCATGACTCTTGCATCATGACAATGCACCAGCTCACACAGCATTGTTTGTGAGGAGTTTTTAGCCAGTAAACAAATAACTGTATTGGAACACCCTCCCTACTCACCTGATCTGGCCCCCAATGACTTCTTTCTTTACCCCCAAATAAAGGAAATATTGAAAGGAAGACATTCAGGACATCAAGGGTAATACGATGACAGCTCTGATGGCTGTTCCAAAAAAAGAGTTCCAAAATTGCTTTGAAGGATGGACTAGGCTCTGGTGTCAGTGCATAGCTTCCCAAGGGGAGTACTTTGAAGGTGACCGTAGTGATATTCAGCAATGAGGTATGTAGCACTTTTTCTATGATGAGTTTGTGAAGTTAATTGTCATTCCTTTGACTAAAGTCCTTCCCTACTTCAAAGTTAGCAAGGAATTCACCCATATTTTCTTCTACAGTTTTTATTTATTCATTTACTTATTTAGTTTTACTTTTATATATTTGCTATAATTGGAGGCTTATCCTGATATGCAATGTGAGGTGTAGATACAATTTTATCTTTTCTTCAAATGAAAAATCAGTTGTCCTATTAATCTAAATATCTATCTTTATTAATGTGAGATGCCATCTTCATCATATACCAAATTGATGAATGTATTCGTGTCTATTTTTAAACTTTTCATTCTATTCCACCAGTCTTTCTATTCATGTGCCAATACCAGACATTTAATTACTAAGACTCTGTGATATTTTAAATATATGTTAAACTAAATATCCCATATTCCTTTTTATCTTTTAATTTTTCTAGCTATTTAAATCTGTTTGTTGTTCCACATCAACTTTATGGTGTTATTCTTATTGGGATAATGCTATATTTAGAAGTTAACTGACACCTTTTTGTTGTTCAGTCTTCCTATCCATGATATCCAAGCTATGTCTTTATATTCATTGAAGTACGGGAGAAAAAAACTTCCCCTCTACTTCTCCTAGTTTCCTCTGCTGGGACCCTGAAAGTTAGACTGACAAAAGACAGATTAACAAGAGAAAAACTGTTTATTAACACAGGCTGAGCTCATCAAGTGGGAGAAACCTCAGTGATGAGTAACTCAAAGTGTTGGTGAAAATGTGAGTTTACATAGTGTCTTAACAAAAAACAATAAATTTATCAAGAAGTGACGGAACAAAGGAAAAGTGGTTTAGGCTTTAAGGGGTGGCAAACTGTGGGAAGGTAAAGATGGGGGAAACTAAGGGAAGATAAGGGATCTTGGTAAGGTTTGTTATGTAGATTATCTGGGCTGATAAGAGCCTAGAGCTGTCTGTGGTGAATAAGAATCTTCCTGCTCTTCCTGGTAGATGGGGGAGGGGCAGGAAGATTTGTGTGTGTGTGTGTTTGCTTTTCAATTGCTTTTAGCCCCAAATAAGCCTTATGTCAGAGTGGCATATTTTGAAGTGGTGTATTCTAAACCCCTTCAACGTTTATTGTTACGTTCTTCAGGAGGGCTTTAAAAGTTTCCTCATATAAATTGGCATATTTTATATTAAGTTTTTTTTTCCTGGATATTTTCTCATTTTAAATATAGTTTTTTTAAAATTCCATTTTACCTTCAGATTAGTTGCCATTTAAAAATAAAACATTAAGAAGCACTATGAGACAATCTCTATATTGCAAAAAAAGTAATTTATAAGTCAGTCAAGGAAAGGCAAAATAAATCAGCTTCAGTACCATTCAATCTCCAAAACTTGTACAGACACTTGTCATTACCATGAAGGTACTGTACACATGCTACATCTAGCTTCTAAACTCTTAACAGCACAAAGAAACAATTGTTATTGGCTTCGGTACAGTGCCAAAACACAATTGCAGATATCATTGCAAGAGTGTTTTGTTCTCATTTTTAACTCCTCCCTGTCTTCTAATGGGTGGCTTTAGTATCTCAAAGGCCCTCTGTTTTGCTGAGGGTCTAGATGTGAGCATACAAGTTAAGAAGATGTTGGATTGGGTGGAAATGAATGGTTCTGGTAAGAAATAGAAGAGAGATTTAGATGCCTTGGTAAAGGTCCTGGAATGTTAAAGCGTAGAGCCAGCTGGGCTGAAAATTGAAGAGGAAAGGACAGAGAAGAAAACTCTCTAATTGGATGAAAAGTTTGGGGGTGGAAGAAACATGCTGTACTGGGATATTTGAATTTGTGTGTTGAGAGCTGGGTCATGTTAACCTTCTCTGATTCCCCTGTGAAATGGTGGCTACTGATTGAGAAATTTATATTTATGGATATCTGCATCTATTTCCTCCTCTCACTCCAAAAAAGCAATCTATAAACATTTGAATTTTTCCAGAATTAACCTTCCTGAAGAAAGGTTACTTCTGTCTCTTGAGTCTCCCATCATGACTGAAGAGTGTCACAGTTAATTCCATTTGTTTAATGAGTTTGTGTGTGTGTAATGAACAGGTCTGTGGGACAAATAATTTCTCTCATTTACAGAGCTCCACCCTAATGAGTTTGATTCTTGTTGCATTTTGGATAAAGATGAGAAGGGGATTTCTGGGTTCATTCATATTTGCTGTGACTTCATCCAGATGCTTTTCCAGGTGACCTCCATGTTGTTGTCATCTTCTTATGGGTAGCCTCTTGGCTCAAAGGTCGCCATGTTTTATCTTCTTTTTGGGGAATATTCTTCCTGGGGAATACTTGTATTTAAAATTACTTTATTAGTCTGTTTATTTCTTTACTGCAGCCATTCTCATTCAAAAGCTCCAGCTGAGTGTCGACCTTGTCTTTTTTGTTAACTGCTATATTCCCAATGTTCAGAACAGTGGCATGTGCTAGGCACGTGCTAGGCCCTTAATACGTATTTGTTGAATGATCAAATTAATAAAATATAGTTCAGCTTCTATATTTCTGTTGATTTCTTAAGTTGCAATTTGTATCTGCTGCACTGGCTGAAATATAGGTTCATGTAAATGAGTCCGTTCTTATTGCAATAATTTAAAAATTGTATAATAATGAATTGGGAACTGGGTCATTGATATGTCATTCAATTCCCGTCTCTACTCTTACCTTTTCTATATCAAATGATTTCAAATATCCACACAAAATCAATATCATCAAATAAATAAATATAAAATAAAGTAAAACCAATACCTCAAACAATCCAAGTTTTACAATTTAACAGCACAGAAAAAGAAAGCAAGAATTAAGTTAGGAAGGAATGGCTGGGCTTGGTTTGTACTTGAAATTACTTGTATCACTTGTTAATGGAAACCCTACTTTTCTTTTTTCATGAGATGCAGACCATGACTTCCAGTAATATACTCATTTTAGTCCACTTATAATAAAATACCTTTTGTAAATGCACCTAATATTTGCAAAGTAGCAGATGAGAAATAGCACAGGGCAGAAAAGTACCTTGGTTAAAGATTCGACATAAAATAGATTAAATTTTAAGTAAATTTTATTAAGTTCAAAAACATCTTTCACCAAAGCAACATATTTACTTAACTCACATTCACTGAGTAAATTCAAAAAACTGAAAGATGAAAATAAATTAAGTAGGTATTCAACTCAAGATTCTAGATAAAAAATAGACAAAAGCAAACAAAAAATAAAAAGAAGGAATAAATAAAAATAAATGTATAAATTAATGAAGTAGAAAACAAGCACCCAAATTCTAAAGTAAAAAGTTAATGAGTTTAATTATGTCCAAATTAAAGATTTCTATTAAATAAAGACACCAGAGAAAACTTAAGAGACACATAATATGCTAAGAAAAGGTGTTTACAATATTTATAACTGACAAGTAATAAATCTAGGTAACAAAAGAAACTCCTGCAAATGAATAAAAACATCAGCCACTACCATCACAACAAATAAAATACCGCGGAAGAAAACGAGCATATTCCTAGAGGTAGAATGTGGAATGAATAACAAGCATATTAACAGATGATCAGCCTCACTAATCATCAGAGGAATTTGTTGACAATAACAAGAAACCATTTTACTCCCATAAACAGTAGATAATTATAAAAATTATTAATAAAGTGAGTATCATAATAAAGCGAGTCGTAATCTTTTTGCTGGTGGAGGGTCTTGCCTCCATTTGTAAAAAACACAATACCTGTGAAGCCCAGGTTTGCCTGTATTACCAAGTATTATCAGGAATGTGTGGGAAATGAGAAACTCCCTATGCAGCTGGGAGTGTAAATTGATGCAGCCATTTTGGAGAGAAACCTAGAAATAATTGGAAAAATGGCGTGTTCCTACATACTACCACTAGCCACAGTTCTCAGTATAACCCATGGAGTAGAAATTTGGTGCTACAGGGAAAATTGTTTTCAGGTCCCCTTACTAAGGTTGGACTTGGCAAAAATCTTTACGTGGCATGTGTACTGATATATACTATAAGCCTTGCTTGCATCCTTCCAGGTGGTGGGCTTGGTAATTTGTATCAGCTCTTCCCATCCCTCATTGTCCCTTTATATAGCCCTGAGAAACTCTCAGATCTTTAAGGAATGTGTTAGAGGATATTCATTGAAAAGATGTACATGGTAGAGGTATCCATCCTTAAGGGGATGGATAAGTAAAGAATGGAATACTACAAGAGCTGTTAGAAGAGAGGAATTAGATGAGCACAGCTATAGGCTGAATAATAGTCCCCTAATGATGGCCACTTTTTAACCCCCAGAATCTGTGCAAATGTGATTAAGTTAAGGGTCCTGAGATGGGGGAGAGTACCCAGGTGGGCCCAAAGGAATAACAAGGGTCCTCAGCAGAGGGAGGCAATAGGATTACAGTATTAGGAAACATGAAGAAGGAACCAAGAGGTTGGAGTGAAGTAAGAAAGGAGTCTGAGGTAAGCTGAAAAAGCCAAGGAAACAGATTCTCCTCTCAGAGCATCAAAGCATGAAAGAATCAGCCCTAGTAACATCTTGACTGTAGCCCAGTAACTTTAGGTGGTAGTTGATATTGATTTTGGATTTCTGACCTCCAGAGCTATAGATAATAGCTTGTTTTGTTTTAAGTCCCTAATTTGAGATAATTAGTCACAGCAGCAACAAGAAACTAATATAAGCATACAACATTGATAGATTTTTTTTTAAATTACAGAGTTGAGTGAAGTAAATAAAAATATATATATATTTTAGAATATACAGTGATCAAAGAACTGAAAGAAGTATATTCAGAGGAAGAGAATGGCAGTTACAGTAAAATAAGAAAAATAAAATAATTAAAATAGAGAGTCTTATACAGAACAATTATAATAATGGGTCTGTAGTGTGGGACGGCGTGCGGGGTCTCAGCTCCCGCTCCCCGCGTAGGAACGCGGGACATGGTGAGGCCAAAAAGGAACACCCACGGAGCCATAGGTAGGGGCGTCACACCACTACATTCTCATTGGCGACTGGTTGGAGACACAGGAAGCAGGAGCCACACTATCCGCAATCTACTGTCCACTTCTCTGCAATCCGCAACCCACACTTTGCCGTGCTAACTGCAATCTGCGCTTGTCAGCCACCATCTCCTTGCTAGCCCCCATTTGCTGCTAGCGTAGCCACGGCAGTTATATTAGTGGCCAATAGCTCACTGGTTACAGCTGACGGCCAACTAGCCACAGCTGATGGCCATCCAATCACAGTTGATGGCCATTTACTACCTGAGCCAGCACCTTTCCACGTGAGGCCGAGAGCCTGGAAACTGGTCTCTGGGGATCTGTCCCCACACTCCACCCCTACAGGGTCTCGCCTCATAATCTACGTGACAAGCATCTCCCGCGAGGGGCCCTGTGCGAGGAGCTTGGAGGTGAATGCAATATCCTGGACACAGCCAGGCTCTCTGGGCACAGCCAGGGTTTCTCAGGGCACCACCAGTACTTCTGGGCACAGCCAGACTTCCTGGGCTTCTTAGGGTACCACCAGTCTCCCTGGACACAGCCAGGGCTCTCAGGGCACTGCCACTCTCTCTGGGCCTCTCATGGTACTGTGCTGGAACAACAGCGGCTCACAGTCAAGGTGCTTACATATTCTCGATGGTGGCCGGTAAAGACACAAAAGCAAATATCCACCAGTTCCACTACATAGTGGTATGTTCCCAAACAAACAGTCAAGCTGTCCATTAAATTAGGGATGGAAGGCGATTCCCCATAGTCCATAGTCATTCGCCAGGGCTGTCCTGGGGGTGAGGGATGACCTTGACCTCATCCGCATCTCCCACGGAGGACTCAGCAAGTGTTTCCTCCTGGGACTACAAGTCCTGCATCCGGGCTGCCTCAGCAAGCACTTCCCAGCACACAGGGCCACAAGGACCTTCACTTTCTCTGGCCTATACTGGTTGGCGAACCGTCCACATCTTCCCACCCCTCCACGGGGGTCCAGCTGTCTAGCAGCTGCTCCTCCTGGTCTTCCTGGGACTGAGTGTTCACATGCACAAACTGCTCCACTGCCTTTCGGAGAGCTTTGGCCGGCACTGTACCCTGCTCACTGTGCCATATGTCGTGCAGGGTATTGTGTGGGGTCTCTTCTGGGGTCTCTAGTCCTGCTCCCCACATAAGAATGCAGGATGTGGCTAGGCCAAAAAAGGAACACCCATGGAGCCATAGGTAGGGGAGTCATATCACTATAGTCTCACTGGCGGCTGGGTTGGAGACACAGGAAGCAGGAGCCACACGATCTGCAACCTGCAGTCCGCTTCTCTGCCAACCAACCAACCCCTTGCTAACTGTACTCTGCCATGTTAACTGCAATGTGCACTTGCCAGCCACCATCTTCTTGCTAGTCCCCACACCTCTGCACCTGAGAGTCCATGTAACGTTCCTCTTAACAAATTAAAAACTAAAAAAAAAAGAATGCCATGTAATAGAATTGGCATAGAAAATACAGAACTGGTTCTATGAAAAGACTGTTAAATAAGCAAATTCCTGGTGTCTGTGACCATAAAGAAAAGGGGGGAAACATAATAATATCCTTTGGTGTGAGAAATAGGCTTTGACCACAGATATAGAAGATACTTAGAAATTAAATACTATTTATAACATGAAGCCCATCAATTGAATATTTAGATGAAATCCATACTTTTTTGTGGGAATTACAAGTTATTAAAATTGACTCAAAGATTGTCTTTAAAAAAAAAAAATCAATTAGGAGGAAAATCAGAGGAATTTCAAATGTCTCCTAAAATCTAATCCTTCTAAAGCCAGATCCAGATATTTTGAAAAACTAATTCCATTTATCGCTTCCCAAAATAGATGATATCTATGATGTTTAATCTGTTCCAGAACAGAAAATAAAGAACCTTTCTGTCTTCTCCCTGATAGTAAGCCCTGCTGTGGTTAACAGTGTGATAAAGAGCAATCCCTATTTCGGAATCAAGTGACCTGTCATCGCCCATGATATCAATGCCTTCTTCTGGAATATACCTCCTGATGACCTGCCTGAAGCTCCTGGTGGCGTGCCACTCTTTTCAGAAATATGTTCATGGTGGTTTGCTTGGTTTGTTTGTTTGTTTGTTTGTTTGTTTGTTTGTTTGTTTCATCATGGATTTGCTTGTTGGCATCCTGAATATTCTTCTCTAGTAACAAAAACCTTTCGGTGTTGAGGTCCATGTTTTCAAACTTTTTAAGGAGCTTGTTGAGGTCTGTAAAAGCTTCTGCTAAACTCTTCACCGTGAAATTTTTGGGGTGTTCTATGGGACCATTATTGTATATGTGAGCCGTCCTTGGCCAAAAGGTCACTATGTGGCACATGACTGTGTTTGGAGGTGAGGTCTTTAGAAGATAATTAAGTCATGAGGGTACAGCCCCCATGAGGAGATGTGAGCCCTTATAAGAAGGTAGTCCTTTCTTCCTCTCTGTAAGACCAGCCATCTGTAAATTAGGAAAAAGTACCCATGTAGGTACCCTGGTTTCAGATGTCCAGCCTCCATCCAGAACTATGAGAAATAAATGTTTGTTGTTTAAGCCACCCAGCCTATGCATTCTGCTATAGCAGCCTGAAGACATTAAGACAGTGCAAGACCAGAAGTGCTTGGGGTATTTGTTGGGAAGGCCATGGGAAAAAAATCCTTTAGGGCACCAGGCCAGCTGACCTAGGGGGTGGGTGTACAGATGGGGTGCTCAGAGGGAGCTGGGCCATGTCTGTGGACGGGAGGCTGGAGCACGCAGTGCCCACGTTGGTGAGCTGTATGAAGGTGGTCACAGTCCCAGGCTGGGGCTGAATAGTGGCTGAGGGACTCTGGGCATGTGGCAGGGACAGGGCACCACTGGATGCCCATGCACATGGCAGCACTGACCAATCATGCAACAGGAACAAGAAAAAGCAACACAGAGCACAGTAGAACCAGGAATAGAAGATCCTGTCGTCCTCCTCCAGCGCTGTTCCAGACAAAGCTTCACATGTAAAGGAGAACTGCTTACAGTGTCCGGTCCATATGTGAAGAGCAGTTACGGAAGGAATTTGGAACCGAGAAGCAATACCTTGAAACCTGACACGGTACTGCTGGAATTAGAGGAGTATAAGTTCATTTTAAAGCGTTAGTGATTCCTAGTTGATTTTTATCATTGTGTATTCCTCAATTAACAAATACTAAGAGGACAACAATTAGCATAGGGGGAGGGGTGGTCCCCCAAGATATCTGATGCTAAACGTGGGTCCTCCTTAACAAGGTGGGAATACGCTGCTCCAGCAAGCTGCCAACATGAATCTTACCTTATGCCCACCTGGTGCAGTGGCACTAAAATAGCATCCTCTCTGCCCAGCTGTCAGGGTTCTGAGAATCTTGTGTGAATCATTTGCACAAATTATGATGGAAATTACTGAGTCCCTTGTGCATCACTTTTTGATCTTCTGAGTCCTAGGATGTGATCAGCCTCTGTAAATACCTGGCCTTTCCTCAAACCACCTGGCCATTTGGCTGAAAGGGCAGTTTGGCCTTTTGTCCCTCTCCCGAGATAGGACAGTGGACTGAATGAGTGAGTGAATGAATGTTCAACCAGCTCCTGCACAGTCTGAAGATTACCACGAAGAACACATTTTCAGCATATGTGCAAGCGTATGGAATAGTATAAATCGTCATTATTGCTATTGCCAGTAATAGCATAACTTTAAAGTTAGGTTTCCTTTGCATTTCAGTAGATTTCATTTACAAAATAGTGGGATGGATATATACATATAGATTCATATAGTTTCTGCTTTTATAACCAAGCTCACTGGTAACTGAGCAATTCAACATTTCTGTGTTGTCTGTATTATGTAGAAGATTCTGTCGTTAGACGCTACTCATTTGTAAACCTGTGTCTAAACATTACAGCCACGGGACCATGAAGTTACAAAGGTTGCAGCACCTGGTTTGGAGGATAAAAACCATCTCGTTGCATCTGAGAACTCTGACCTGAATGGCATTTCCAGGAAGCAGGTGAGAGTAGCGGAGAGGAAAGAAGGAGGGAGAATTAAGAGCAAGTTAGTTTCATTTAAAATGAAACAACTGGGTCAGCTGACAGTACGTTAGATGAGGCTGCTTGCTTTGCAGGTTGAAGTTTTACCTTAAACTCAACTTTTCGGTAAAAGAAAAAAGGAAGAAGAAACCTGCAGGATACAAGTTGTGAAACTTGTAATGATAATGTGGTACTTTAATTTGGTTAAAACGCATGACAATATAAGTCAGTACAACTTTTGGCTGACACAAATGAGGAGTTATGCTTCAGTGCACAAAAGCTTTCCCATGAGCCACTTGTTTTTGGTTTTAATAAGGCTCCATTTCTTCAAGCAGGTTACCAGTAAATTCTTTTGCTAGTTGAATGCTAGAAAACAAATGGGAACCTTGAGGTTTTTCCCCCTCAAGATGCCTATTTCTAATATCAAGATTGCTAAAGCCATTTGGGGGATGGGAAAATGGAGGCAAGGGAAGACATCAGAAACAAACGAAAAAATGTTTTGGAGTGGGGCGGGATCTGGAAGAAATTCATGGTAAAGAAGATTTTTATAGGTTAATGATGTATGCAGCTAAGCAACCTAACGAGCTGATGTAGTAATTTAGGTATACAAGTCCTGAGAAGTTATCTAGGCAACCTTCATAGTACAAACAAGAACACTGAGTCCTGGAGTTCTACCAAGGGACTTGCTTAAAATCTCATAGCTAGTTGATGGCAGAACTATGTCTAGCAATTGATCTAAACATTTGTGTCTACTGGTAATTTCACCAAATTTCATTTTACTTTAGAGGTAGTATGATACTTGCCTTTTAATATTTTTTATGTGGCCTTAGAGTTAAAGGTGCCAAAGGATTATTTCTCATCTGGGATCGCAATTGTGAATGTTCCTTTCTGTAACCACAACCTCCTTACTGATCTTCTCCCTAAATCTTCTCAATCTGTTTTCTAACTGACCATTGCACAACACAACTAACAGTTGATTCCATGGTCAACCGACTTCCTCTTTGTTTGACCTTTTCTTTGATCTTTTTCTTTGTTCTTGTTTTCACATTCGAAGAAGAGATAGTATCTCTGTGTCCTAGATCAGTGATTTCCAAACTTGGTGCATGTCAGAATCAATTAGGGAATATTACATGTTTGGATGCCCAGGTACATCCAGACCAATTAAATCAGAAATTCTGGAGGTGGGATTCAGGCATCAATTGTTTTTAAAGCCCCCAGTCAATTCCATTATGCATCCAAGTTTAAGAACCACTTCTCTAGATTTCTTTTGTTTCAGCTCAACTTTGAGGGCTGTTTGCACCCACTCTTGTTCTCTCCCCTGACACGTCTTCACTCTCTTTCCATCCCTTTTGCTTCATTCATTCTATCTTTCCATATTTATAGGCCTCCCAAATGGAGGAAGTATTTTCTTTACCTGCAGTCTTCTCTAGCAATCATACTTCTGCTTGCTATCAAATGTGTGCAAGAAACTGTCTGTACCTTCAGGTTACAGTTCATCACTCATTTTGCTAGTAATCTGGCTTCTACATTCTCTATTCTATTAAAAGGCATTTTGGGAGTTATATGTGAACCTAATTTTCTTCCCCAATTTAAGAGACTTTTGATACTGTTGATGTCCTTCTCCTCCCGAGGTGTTTGATTTCTAGGACACTTTATCCATGTCCTCCTGTATTCGTCAGTCTTGTACTCTTTGTTCTGTCTCCTTTATTCCCTTCTTTTCCTTATTCCCTAATAGAAACATTTTCTGGCCCTTTCCTCAATTGCTTGGTTTTTCTCTTCCCATGTTCACCTTTTCTTTTCAGGGATTTAGGCGTATCATTTATATATTTGTGGCAGAACAGATTCCCTTAAAACTCTCTTCTTTTTCCTCCTCACCTCAGATGGAAAAATTGGTCTTGGGAAGATGAGTGGATAGACAGAGCCCACACTATAAGACTGTGTAGCCTAATGGTTTAGAACAGCAATGCTAAAACTTTCCTGCGGGTTAGAACCCAGCTCTCTTCAGTGTCTTTGTGACATTAGACAAATTATTTAGCCATTCTGTCTCAATCTCCACTGTAAAACAGAGAAGACAATAGCACCTACCTCACAAAGCTGTTATAGGGAGCTACTTGGTTAATACGTGTAAAATATTTAGAATAGTGGCTGGCACATAAGTGCTATATAAACTTTAGCTACTTTTAGAGATATTAGTATAACAAGAGAAAGAGTTTTTGTTGTTGTAGTTTGTTTTGTTATTCCATTCTAAAACATCACAATATCCACGTGAGCCTACATTCGGTGGTAAAGACCTATTTTAGAGTCTTAAAGTTATTCACATTCTTTAGGAACTCATATTGAGCCTTCCAAATGGATATGCAATACTTCCTGAAAGGGACTAGGAATAGAAAATACTGAACAAAATTTCAACGGGGAGCGGGGTAGGTAAGAGAGTGAGTAGATTAGAGAGAAGGAGAAAGCCCATCTGAGGAGCAGGCACCACCTTGTGTGTGTGTGTGTGTGTTTCCACTAACACAGTCAAACTGCACAGCTTTTCAGATATGGCATTGTGATCACAGTGGAGAGGTTATATTTTCTGATGCTCAAATCTCAAACCCCTGACCTCTTATCTGAGTAAAAGTTCTATATCTCCAATAGTTTATTAGGCATCTCACCTTGGATATCCAGCTCTCCGTTCAGCATAACACATCTTCTCTTTAGCGTCACCTCTGTCAAAATTTAGTTATATACCTAAGTGTTGGGATCACCTTTCCTCTAATCACTCGGGCTTGAGATCTGTAGTTATTTCCAACTTTTCACTCTTAAAATTCAAGCTTTAATGCATACTAGCTAAGTGATCTTGAATAGGCTATTTACATTTCTGATCTTCATATCCTTATCGGTAAATCACAGTTAATTTTAACTACCTCCTAAGGGTTTATGAAATGGTACTACTACTATGACTATTAGTAATATTAATAATACTGGTAACAGTAGAATTAGTAATAATAATAGTGGCTGAATGTATCAGTCTCTTAGTATTTTCTCCTTTACATGTAATCCTCATAACAACTCTATGAGACAGGTCTTAATTTTAACTTTAGGTCACAGAATAAGAAAATGAAGCCTACAGAGGCTCAGCCATTCTTTCATCAAATGTTTCCTGAACACCTAATCTGTACCACACACTTTTCTAAGAGCTTGAACATTATCAGTATATAAGACCGGGTCCTTGATCTCATGGAACTTATATCCTAGTTGGGGATGACCAAGTCAGTGAGTGAAATAGTTACAAATTGTGGACGAGTCCTATGCAGCATTCCTCTCTACTGTGTGAGAGAGGAATGGGTGGGTCAAATAGAATAATTAAAGAAGGCATGTCTAACTAGGTGACCTTTAAGCTGAGACATAAGGGATGAGAAAAGACTCAATCATGAAAGGACTGAGGGGAGAGTGCAAAGTCCTTAAAACAAGAAGGAGCTGCATGTTTAAGAGACTTACAGTCCATGGGGGCTGGAGCAGGAATGGGGGCGTTGGGAGAAATGAAGTGGGAGATCCCTGTGCACCATGGATGGCAAGGCGTTTGGAGTTTATTCTAACCTAAGAAGAAGGCTGAATAGAGTTAAAGCAGAGCAGTGAAAGACTGATCTAAGTTAAAATTTAAAGTATAATTCTGGCTTCAGTGTGGTGAAAGACTTAGGGTATAGAGTGAAATCTGGGAGAGCAGAGAGGTGGCAGTCAAGGCCTGGGCAAAAGGGGGTGAGTGGAGATGGATGCTTTTCTGTTGTTGAGGAAGAGACTTTGTGACCTGCTGGCTGCTGTGGAGAAAAGTGAAGAAAAGGAAGGATCCAAAAGGAGGTTTCTAGCTTAAGCAACTGGGTGAAAGGCAGGGCCAATGAATGATTTGGGAGGACTAGAGCAGAAGCAGGTTTTGAGAAAGAGAAATGGGACAAGAAATCAAGAGTTAGATTTTGGCCCTGTTTAAAAAAAAAAAAAAAGAGCGGGCATCCAAATAAAGAGGCCATTTAGGCAATTAGCTAATGAATCTGGATGAGGAGTCTGGCTAGAGATAAAAATTACCTGCATATACATAACTTTTAGAGCCATTGGCCTGGAGGAGAAATATACACAGAGAAGAGAAGGCACTTTGGGTCTGAGCACTGAGGAACCCTAACATTTATAATGTACAGGTCAGGCAGAGGAGAAGAATCCAGAGATAAGAGAAGAGACACTTGTCCCAAGTCACCCAGTTACTAAGGAGCTGAACTGTGATCACTGATGCAACACTTGGGAAAAGCCCTCCCCACAACCTGAATTACTGCAATAGCTTCTTCCCCCTCAAAACTCCTCTTCAGGTATTCACGGCCAAACTGAACTGATTCATTCTTACTTCTCCAACCCTTCTCTGGTACCATGGATGTTCCTAAATATTTATTGACAAAGAAACACTCTACAGCCTACAAAGTTATAGATACTTGTAGGGTACTGTTTTAGGTAACAGTAACCACCCCCACTATAATGATGATGTAGATGATGTTGGACCTGCCGGCAGTTTCTGGGTGTAGCCCGGGATCGTGTCTCGTGAAGCCGAAGAATGGAAACACGGACCAGGGAGAGGCAAAAAGTTTTAAAAAGAGGATAGTTTATTAGAGGCAGGAGAAGAGGTTGCAGCTCCCGAGCAGGAAGGGGTCCCGAGTGGGGGTGCCCAGTGACTGAGGCAAAAGCTCTTACTTTCATACCTTCCCTTGCCTGCTTGGGGAAGGGGAGCTGTTTGAAGAAGGGAACTGTTTGAAGAAGGGAACTGGCGCCTTCTAATGAAATTCGTCTACCAGGTTTGTTCTGCTTGCCCATCCTAAAGAAATCAGCAAAGTAACCCACTCTTATCTATAAGACCTGCTCCATTTGTCAGGCCAAAATGAATTTTATGATTAACCTCAAGGCCTTGTTACATTATGTCCTGGAGCGAAGGAGTGATTTCAAACCTGGAGTTTTAGGATGTGGCTGTCTTTTCTTTACTCCACCAGGGACCGCCCCTATCTACCTAGCAATCATACTAACCGACCTGTCTCAATGACACTCATTCATTCAACAAACAACTGGGTACTTGCTGTGTGTCAGGCCCTGATCAAGTCCCTGAGGAGACTCCGGAAGACAGAACAGATAAGTCCCAGCTCCCCTGGAGCTGACATTGGGGAGAGGGGTCTCTCTATTTCACTTTTCTCCTGGGCTCTCCCATGGGTCGTATCCACTTCCACTTCCACAAATGTCCATTCTTCCTACCTTACCCTCTTTACTCGTCTTCACTTCCTCCATTTCCATAGAGGTCAGTCTAAAAATAGCATCGGTTATGTTCCCACATGTGAGCACGGATGCATCTAAATACAAACGTCATCTTCTCACCTCCACTCCCTCCCACAGAGACACACATTTACCTACAGAGATCCTGCTCCCTACAAACATCAGCATGGGAGTCTATGCAGAGGTAATCAGGTCTCCTCGGGCAAACTGATACAAACAGAAAAACCTAGAGAAACAGACCCTCAGAAGAGAAGGAGGTGAGAGCATGTGCTTTGCGGAGTAAAACAAAGGAGGGAATTTAAGGAGAATAATGGGTGTTGTAGAGAAAACAATGGTGATAGAGGAGATGGGTGAGAGGATAAATGGTCAGCAAAACAACATGGCAACCCAGTTGGCATGCTAAACCCAGAAGGCCCACTCAAGAGCTTTGGGAGGTGTTCTGCGCTCCTATGCCTAGCTCATTACCTACTGCCAAGACTGAGAGGCATTGATAGCCACATTTGGGGCTTTTCTCGGGAGCCCAGGCTCCTCTCGCAAGGAAGGTCAATTCCTTATCTCCAGCAAGTGCAGGCAATATTAGGGGAGTTTCACTGGCTGTGAACCTGTGTAACACTAAAGCCTTCTCAACCATGTAAATTAGGATAACGAGCTCTGATGGAGCTACACAGACAATTCTCTCAAATGCTTTCCTGCAGCTAACAAACAACTTCCACGAGCACTACCAAAGCGGTCAAACAATGAATTACGATTTAACACACACGAAGGATCATGTATTAAAGAACTGGCGATTTTCCTTGTATTCCAGCAGATGGAGCTACAGCCTGAAGGGGCTCAATATGCTTCCATGGCCGATGCCCACCCCTCAACAAAATGAGTAAGAAGAAGAGGTAGGGGGAAAGAGAAGAATTACAAAAACAAACAAGCAAACAAACAACAAACAAAACAAAACCCCAAACCACAACTGGTTACTTGGTGTAGAACTAGCCTGTGGTTGTACAAGCACCTGTACCAATGTCTGACCCATAATAGGCTCTCAATAAATAATGAACACATGTGACAGAATCTGGTGACCAGATTGTAGCTCGAGCATTCTTAGCATAGCAGTTTTCTCCTCTTCGTTCGGTTTTGTTTTTCTCTCTTGTCCCTTAGATTATTTGCATACGCACACCCTTTGGACACCCACTTCCCAACAAAATGTCATGGAAAAATTCTCTGAAACTTGACTGCAGGGTCAGACTAATGTCAAAGGGAGGTGACAGGAGAGGCATGTGGTAAAAATAGCCACACCGAGGTTCCCACCTGTTTCCCATGCTCTAAGGTTGGGCTCTAGACAGTGTTTGTCCAAGTATTTCCCCAGTCATCCGCACCAGTGTTATCTTGGTTGTGTGTCAAAAGTTCCAATTTCCAGGCCACACCCCAAAGAATCTGATTTAGTGCTTGTGGGCTGGGGCACCCCAGGTATTTCCTGTGCACAACCAAGCTTGAGAATCTCTCTTGTAAAAGTAGGAGAGCTGACAATCCCTTTCCCCTAATGCTGAACTCCAAAGAGGGCTGAAAACTGGAACTTTTCCTAACTCATTTTGGGGGCAAAATCTGACCCATGAAGTGCCATGCAGTTATGTATGACCCTTATTTATAGCACATAATTGGGAACATTCACAGGCTTCGTTGCAGAAATATTAAAGTGTTTGATGAGAAGGTGTTGCCCCAACTTCACTGAAGATGTTATGCGGTATATGCCTTTCTGAAGCCCAAGTACTTTCTGAATTCAGAAACACCGGTATACCGGTATAACCTTAAGGGTTTCCGATAAGGGGCAACTGTCCTGTGTTCTCATGTTTCATCATTAGGTGGTGTTTGAAGCAGTAATATTTGTGTTTAACAAGGATAAGAAAGCATAATAGAAAGCTGACTGGATTGGGAGCTGGGAGATTTCATGTTTTTCAGACTCAATTCTCTCTCCTGGAAATGATGGAGGGGATGACTTTTAAGGCCTTCTGTCTCTAAAATTTTGATTTTTGCACCTTCTTGCTCTCTTAAGAAATGTTGGGGCATTACTGCCACAAAAACTGGATTGTGGCATCTTGTTATTTTCATTAAAACAAAGTATAAAGACAAAAACCTTTCTCTGTCTTTTGGGTTTCTGAATACATTCTTGACTGACATTTCTCTCAGTGATGTATAAGTGCATTTACTCGAATTCTGTAGACATTTTGGTACATTATTACACTCAGAAAAAATTACTAGGAAACTACTGGAATACAGAAGTAGTCATGAACTCCAGAGAGTGCAATGGAATATTGTGGAAGAAAATATTATTTATATTACTTATAGAGGAGAAGTAAAGAGTTTTCGAGCAAGACATCTAAGAAAGCCACTATTAACCAGTGGCTCTTGGAGCTTAATTTGTCCACTGGGCAGCAAGCTGTCTCTTAGCAGAATCCTAGTGATCCCTAAACCCAGGTCATTGGGGTCTTTCTGTCGTCCTCTATGCAAAATTTCACGTTTATATCGTCATCGTTAAGACACTGTCAAATCTCAAAGCATGATTTTGAAAACTTAAAAACACATAAAACACAAAGTGAAGCAAAGCAACAAGCTCCAAGTTTGTTCCATTAGAAGCAATGTGTTATGGGTTGAATTGCATCCCCCTAAATACGTGTTGAAGTGCTAACCCTCACAGAACCTCAGAATGTGACCTTATTGAAAGATAGGGTCTTCACAGAGGCAGTCGACTTAAATTGAGGTCATTTGGGTGGACCCTAATCCAATATGACTGGTTTCCTTAAAGGGAAATTTGTACATACACACATATACAGGGAGAACACCAAGTGAACTACAAGATGGCTATCTACAAGTCGAGGAGAGAGGCCTAGAATAGATCCTTCCCTCTTAGGTCTCAGAAGGAACCAATCACGCCAACACTTCGATCTCAGACTTCTCGCCTTCAGGACAGTGAGACAATACATTTCTGTTTAAGCCACCAAATTTGTGGTGTTTTATTATGGCAACCCTAGCAAAATAATATGCAGTGTTAAGTCAGGGAAGTATCTGGAGTATACATTTGAGCATTCATTTCACTTCTGGCTTCATTTATGCTCCATTCTTTGTTTTCCATTTGCTTCATTTTTCTAATTTTGCCTTTTAATTAATTTTTTTTTTACCTTACTGTACTAGACGTAGCTTTATAAACTGCCTGAAATTCTTTTTTATGTTTAGAAATAATATAAATTGGTAAGTAACTATTAGCTTGCCTGAACACACTAAGCTCATACACAGTTGGCATGAAACAATTAAGTAGCAAAATCCAGCTATCCTGTAACCACTGAGGAAGGGAATGTGAGAAACAATAAGGTATAGTTTCCTAGGGCAAATGATTTCTGCATGCTGGGAAAGAATTCTTCAGGCAATACGCTACTGTAAAGTAGTGATTGAGTCACTGAAAAGTCAGGGCTTTCTTCAACCAGTCATGACACAGAGCAGAGAGAGTGGGGGCAATCACTTCCTGCCAAAGAACTATGGCAGAAGTTTTATGAAGTGTGTAAAGAAGTCAAGCAAAAAGAACAACCATTGACTGAACAACTGTTAGGTAGCAAGCACTCCGTTAGATGCTTGTTATGCAACCCCTCGTTTAATCCTTGTAATAAACTTACAAGGAGATATTTCCAACTCCCTACTTCAAACCAAAGTACACGTAGCTCAAAAAGGTAAAGTAAGTTGTCTAAGAGAAAGATGATTAATAAAATGTGGAACTGAGATTTGATTCAGAGAAATCTGACTCAACTCCACAATACTTGCATCCCTCCAAATTGCCCCCTTAACGTTCATACCTTGTTTGGCTCTATTAAATACAAATCAGGATGATCGATACCTGTAGAAATATAGTTGATGAAGAGTCTTACCTTAAACTGAATATTTAGAAATTTTAGACAGGGTGACTACAAATGTCTGTGTTTAGTATAAAAGCATATAAAGAATATGTAAAGAAATGATTATACCTTTTTAGACAAATATGGTTTACAAACACTCGTGGGCCATAGAAGAGGAATCATAACAGTGAAAACACAGTAATTCTAGACTATGTTTTTCAGCAATTCCTTAATGAGAAGGGATTAGAAGTTAATATCAGAACCACTCTCTTCATTGATTTTAGATGTTATGTTTTAATCCTTGGGAAGTAGATTGTGGCAGAAATTAGTAGTTGCCCTCCAATACCGATTCTCTCCTTTTAAAAAGGGTTCATGGTCACCCAGCTAACTTTTTTTATTGTACAGCCTTCCTTGCAGATATGTGTAGCTATGGACTCAGCTCTGGCTAGTAGACGATGAGCAGAGGTGCTGTGTGCCACTGCGGGCTGTGTTCTTAGATGGGGGGATGGTGCCTTCCTGTGCCCTGTGGTCCTTCCTTTGTCTGGGAAGGAGATGTGGTGACGGAAAGGAGCCGGAAAGGAGCTGAATCAGCCATTGTGGACCTTCACATGGAAACCAGTTTTTGAGGATGAAAGAGCAACAGAAAGAAGAGCCTCAAGATTGGGGGGCTGCCTTACTAACCTGGATTGTCAAGCTACACTTTTACGTTGGAGAGACCAAAAAAGTCTCTGTTTTTAAAGCCACTGTTATTCTGAGTCTCAATGTTACTGCAGCCAAACTAATATTCTAATATTCTACAGCAAATAAGCTATATTCTAATAATTAAACAGAACACTCCATTCTCCAAATTTTCTGAATATGAATGTAGTGAAAATTCTCCTGAGAGCAGAATTAGCCACCATATTTTAGTATCCCTTTTGTGGCCCAGTTGCTTCCAAAAAAGAGAGATCTTTAAATACAAGTGCCCCTTGATTTGTGATGACGTGATGTCTTGATAAACCCATCATAAGTTGAAAATCTCGTTAGGTTGAAAATGCACTTATGACACATAACCTAGCAAACATCATAGCTTAACCTAGCCTACCAGAAACATGCTCAGATCACTTACATTAGCCTCCAGCTGAGCAAAATCATCTAACACAATGGATACACTACAGAGTATCAGTTATTTAGCCTTGTGATCGTGTGTCTGACTGGAGACTGCAGCTCGCTGCCCAGCATCCGGTAGAGTATCATGCCACATATTGCTAGCTCAGGAAAAGATCAAAAATCAAAATTCGAAGTACAATTTGTACGAATGTTATCACTTTCACACCATTGGAAAAATCCTAAGTCAAACCATTGTTAAGCCAGGGACTGCTTGTATTGACGCCACTTCATTTCCTTGGTTCCTGTAATCTCTTGGAGAAAAGTCTCCCAAGGGGATTCTAGCTTCTCACATTCTGTTTGGCTCATCTGAATTGGGTCTGGAAACCCTGGCTCATTTCTTTCCAGTGCTGGATAGGAGCAACTGTGAAAGTGAAGGCACTGTGAGGACGATCTGATATTTATTGGTGATTTTGTTTAAGCCCAAAAAGTGACTAGAAATTTCTGCCATGATCGGATCTATGAGCTTTTTGAAACCTGGGCAGGGTGTTGGATCAAGGGTTTCTCAGATTTGCCTGAGGTTTCTAGAGATAGTATGTTAGCAGCTTCTGGAAGAGATGGGGGAGGAGGTGTTATAATCAGAATTCCCCTGTAATCCTCTTTTCTAAAATAGGGTTTAGGGAAGATGTGGGAGGAGCCCCCCTAAACCACTAAGAAGTCTCAGTTGTAAACATGACTTATTAATGAGCATATGGTGTCAACAACTTCAAGTTCTAGAATCCATTTCTAAGAAGAGAAAAAGGGAAAGGCCACCTTTATTTCTATCGATATTCTAACAGGATATTGCGCTCAGCAAAACCACTAAGAAAGTCATTATAGAGTTTAAAGCAGAGTTAGTTTTAGAGAGGATCAGAAATTGCACAGAAGCCTATTGAATTCTTTGCCTTCACTTTGTATATGCCACAGTAGAACACAAGGGGCCAGACTGACACAAGGGATGCTAGAGCTGTGGTCAGTGTGCTGGGAAAGCAGGGACATTACCTAGGCACATTAGCTAGTGCAAAAAGATGGACTGGATCTTGGCAAAATATCCCCCCAGAAATGGAGATATTAGAGTTATGGGTTTTTGTTTTGTTTTGCATGAGGGAAGAAGGAAAAAAAAAGTGCGAAGGGGAAAATCAGGGGCTCATTAAATAAGAAAAGGTCAGTAAAGACTATTGGGAAGGGATTATATTGTACAGAGAGATAGAAGCATAAATTCCATTATTCTTTTGCCTAATGTGAGAAGTCTGTTCATCAAATTGAGAAAGCACGTGGTGCTATGGTTGAATATTCAAATAATGTCATCATATAATATCTCCAAGTCCTGGGCAGATCTTAGGTGAAGAAAATTAAACATCGAAGGTCCTTGTCTTAGACAATAAAATCCTAAGCAGATAACAGTGACCTAGATTGAAGAAAGCTATAATGCTGTAAATGATAAAGTTGATTTTTAGACTACAATATCGTTTTCAGCGTTCTTGCTATGCTATCACTCCAAAGAAATTTCTGCTGCCCGGGACTAGTATTGAGTTAAGCTACAATTCAGAAATATATGCGTTAAGAAATTTTCTCTAGAAGGAAAACAAGTTCTGTAAGATGAAGGCTATTTTATTAGAAAGTTATAGGCATCCTAAGAAAATCTCTACATATTTTTTTTTTGGGTAGGGTGTTACTGGTAGAAAAATGGATATTCTAGAACAAATTCATGTGAACAAGTCCCACATGTGGTTTCAAGACAAAAGTCCCCTCTTTACTTAGAGCATAAGAAAAACACTGTAATTCTCTGAGCTTTTCTTTTCCCGTGGACTGCCTGAGGTCCTTTGCTTATTGGCATGAGGCAATGTTGATATGAATTAGTCTCCAGACTGAGGTCGATACACAGCCTGGCTGACCAGCTTCTTATTTGGCACAGGAAGTTCTTCTCATGTCTCAGGCAAAATACTAAGGAAGTGCCCAAGGCCAGAATTATTTGAAATAAGGGGAATGTTGGAGCCTCTGCTTCATAACTCAAAGTAATGAAACACAATATTAAAAACTGAGAGGCAAAAATAGGAAAAGTTGAATGATGTGGTAACCCAGCCAGGACTTGACAAAAACAGTATTTGGAAACAGATGGCATAAAAGATTAAAAATATCCGGCACAAATGGGATTAATTAAGAATGGCAGGGGCCAGCTGAGTGATAAACACATGGGCGGATATGGATTTCAGCTTGGGTTATACAGCTAAGGGAGCCCAAGCTGTTTCAAACCATATAAATGAGCCGTACCTTAGAAATATGTACTGTATTCTAAATGCAGATCTCAGGGGGTATTAACACCTCACCGGGAATATTTGTAAAGGTAAATTTATGTTTAGCTTTGTGATGGTTTTTACTATGACTTTCCTAAGAAGAAAATAAAAGTATGTAAAACAGGATTGCCATATATATTTGAATATGAGTCAAGAGCTTTCAAATACATCTACTTTTAAAATAGAAATGAATTATTATCTAAAAAGTTGTTGATATTCTTTTGCATTAAAAAAAAAACACAAAAATCTCTTCAATCTACCAACCCAAGAAGAATGGATTGCAGAGAAAACAAGGCCCTCAACATTTAAGAGATTATAAAATAATGGAGCAATTCTTGCCAGGAGCCCTTTTCTCTTGACGCTGTTGACTTGTATGTATTCTGTGAATGGTAGACGCTGTTGACTTGCATGTATTCTGTGAATGGTAAATACTGACCCAGAGCATGAACAGGCACCGGGTAAATGTCAGCGTTATTTATGAGACAGTAGGTTTTGCACAAAAACTTCAAGTTTTTATTAAAACAAAAAAGAGAAATATTCAATTTTAAGCCCAACCTGTTCAACTTAGTGTTTTAATATCCTTTTCTTTAACATTTTTATTTATTAAAACTTTAAATAGGAAATCCTCCACCGTAGCCGTGGGGTCTGGCTCTGTCATGGACTCAGCATGGGATTCTGGTTGCCAGAGTTAGCTTTTCTAAACTTCTGATTGACTTTTCTGTAAAATGATTTTGTTTTTGAGGGTCAAATCAGATCATATTTATGAAAGCACACTGAAACAGTAAGTCATTATACAAATGAAGTGTATTATTTTATAAAATTGTTGTTTGCTGGGATGAATTGGGTTTTCTGTATTACTAAACCACAAAGGGATAAAGAAAAACAAATTTGTCTCTTCTCATTGACTTATAACGAGTTCTCCTATAGGTCAAATGATTTAAACCTAGCCCAGCAATTATCTTTCTTTTTCCCTTTTCCTGAGGTAAGACTTTGTGCAAAGTCATCGCTGACCGTTTCCTGTCCTTGCTGCTAACTACAGTTGCAATTTGATTAAGAGCTTCATCCTTGAAAATAATCCCTTCCTGCAAAAAAGCATCATGAAGTATGGCTATTAAAAAAACCCATTTTTTGTTTTATCTAGATAATAAAAGGGAACACTCATATTCCTACACATCTTTGAATAGAAAGTATCTAAATGCTTCAAGTCAAATGTTTAAAAGACAGAGAGAATGAAATAAAATATTTAGACTATATGTGATCGATCAAGGAGTAAGTTAATTTATAAAAGAGATGATTAAGTTTAAAAAAAAAGACAATCCAAAATAAAAGTGGCCAAATAATGTAAACAGGCAATTTCTAGAAGTAAAAATGCAAATGATTAATACCCATATGAAATAAAAAAGACCAATGAAGTATATTTGCTTCTGACAAATAGCCCACAATTAAAAAGACGAATAACAGTATTTGGAAACAGATGGCATAAAAGATTAAAAATGTTAATAAAAATTTTTAATGTTAATAAATGTTAATAAAAATATGTTAACAAAAATATGGGGAAATAAGCATACTCATATATTACTAGTTGGAAGTACAAATTACTGCAATCTTTTTGGAAAAAAAAATATGGATCACAGTAGTAATTCTAAATACTAGTACCAGAAAGGATGGTTGCCTACCTTCATTCACTTATTCATGAAGCAAATATTTATTGCGTGCCTACCCTATGCTAGGACTGCAGAGGTGAATAAGAGAGAAATAAATTTCTGCTCTTACAGTGTTCACAGTTTATGGGGAGACAGACAATAGGCATAATAAATAAATCAATTGCATAGTATATAAAGAAGTGATATGTACTTTGGAAAAAAAAACCCAGCAAAGTAAGGAAAATCTACAATATTGAGATGAGAATGTAGGCTACAGTTTTAAATAGAGGGTCGGTATAAGTTTGGATGAGAAAGTGACATTGAGCAAAGACTTGAAAGAAGTGAAGGAGTGACTATTAGCCTGTTTATAGGGGAAGAAAGTTCCAGGCATAAGAAAGAGTCAATATAAATATAAATACATATAAATAGATAAATAAAGTAGTTATTGAATATAAATATAAAAAGCCAAATTCGTAAAAACAAAAAGTAAAATGGTGTTACCAGGGGTAGGGACTGCGGGGGAGAGTCGGGGAAATAAGAGATGTTTAGGGGTACAAACTTGAGATTAGTAGATAAATAAGTCCTGGGATTTAATACAGAGTATAGTGATCATAGATAATATTATAAACATCAAACTTGCTAAGTTTAGTGTTTATTATACTATATAATCCCCACCTCAAAAAAGAAATGATAATTATGTGACCTGATAGAGGTGCTAGTTCACCGTACAATGGCCATCATACTGCAATATATATGTGTACTAGATCAACATGGTGTACATTTTAAACTTACACAATGTTATATATCAAATATATTTCAATAACAAAAAAGAAAAGTTGATAAAAGAAGAATAGATGGAGATTGCGCCTTACTCTCCCAAGGTTTGTAGTTTCCTTTCTACTGAATTTATTCATTCATATAATCAATTCATGGGACATATGTCCATAACATCTGGGAGGGTGTGTTGACCTGTCAGTTATCAGAAAGGTAGTCTTACTTTTAGTCTGTCATGCATTCTCACAGAGTCCAGAGATTTTGGCAAATGATTTATTTTTTCCATAAAATCACCCCGGAGTCCATACAGATTCACTTGGAATGACAGCAGTTTGAGTGGCATCAATGAATCCCCTTCTCTGGTCTCCTTCCCTTGTTACCTTGGTACTTTTTCTTCTTCTCTGCCTGCCCTCAGAATCCTCCCTGGGCAGCCGCTGAGCCCAGAGATTTTACCCACTCCTGGAGCAAGCTCTAGTTCCTTCATTGTTTTCAGTGAGGAACATTTACAAGGCCAACAAAATTATCTCTTGCAAATGTGACCTTCTTTCATAGCATTCATGTTTTTCCATTAATTTTGCTAACAAAAGAGTCATTTATTCTGTCTAATTGGAAGAGACCTCTCTCATAAAATAGTGGGAACATATCATAGTGAATTTTTTTTGTACTCTTTTTAATAGCTCTTCTGACAATATCTCACACTTTAAAAGTTTTCTTTAAAATCTTTTTCTTTAAAAAAAGGTTTTTGAAGTTTAACATGCTTCTAAGTGTAGAGTTTAATGGAGTTTAAAGTATAGATGCATCCATTTAACTACCACCCTGAATACCGTGTTTCCCCGAAAATAAGACCTAGCTGGACAATCAGCTCTAATGTGTCTTTTGGAGTAAAAATTAATATAAGACCCGGTCTTATGTTATATTATATTATATAAGACCCGGTCTTATATTATAGCAAAATAAGACCGGGTCTTATATTAAGTTTT
This sequence comes from Rhinolophus ferrumequinum, assembly GCF_004115265.2. NCBI lineage: Eukaryota > Metazoa > Chordata > Mammalia > Chiroptera > Rhinolophidae > Rhinolophus > Rhinolophus ferrumequinum. The sequence goes on along the minus strand of NC_046286.1, from coordinate 83,866,061 downwards.
GCTCCAAAAGACACATTAGAGCTGATGGTCCAGCTAGGTCTTATTTTTGTGGAAACATGATATAAGACCTGGCCTTATTTTACTATAATATAAGACTGGGTCTTAATACAATATAATATAATATAATATAATATAATATAATATAATATAATATAATACCGGGTCTTATTTTACTATAATCTAAGACCAGGTCTTATATAATGTAATGTAATGTAATGTAATGTAATATAATATAATATAATAAAGACTGGGTCTTATATTAAGTTTTGCTCCAAAAGATGCATTAGAGCTGATTGTCCTGCTAGGTCTTATTTTTGGGGAAACATGGTAAGATGTGGAAGATTTCCACCACCCTAGAAGCGTCTCTAGACCTCCTTCCATTCTATTCTAACTTCTGTCACCATAGATTAATTTTGGATTGTTCTTGGACTTTGTACAAATGGAATCATTTTGTAGATATTCTCTTGTTTTTGCTTTCTTTCACTCAACATTAAGTGTGTGAGATACTCGTACATCCATGTTGTATTGTAGGTAGTAATAGTTTTTTTTTTATTATTATTTTGTAGCATTCTATTGTAAAAATATACCAACATTTATTTGTTCTATTATTGACAGACACATGGGTGGGTGTGTTTCAGATTTTGGCAGTTGTGTGTAAAATAGCTATAAATGTTCATGCACATGTCCTGTTGTGAATATGTGCTTTTTTTCGTCTTAGGCAGGGTGCAACATACATTTTCTGTAAAGGCCACATAGTAAATGCTTTAGGATTTGCAAGTCATAGTGTCTTTGTCACAGTTAGTCAATTATGCTGTTGTAGGGCAAAAGCAGCTTGTACAATACATAACCAATTGGATGTGGTTGTGTTCAACAAAACTTTATTTATAAAGGCCAGATCTGTCCTGCACACCATCATCTGTTGAACATTGCTCTGGTTTCAGGTATATACTTAGGATTGGAAATGCTTGGTGCTAGGACAGGGGTGTGTTAATTATGGGTTACCATTTTCCAAAGGCGAGGTACCAATTTAAACTCCCACCAGCAATGGATGAGAATTCTACATCTTCACCAACATTTCCCAAATACCTTTAAATTCCTGAAAACGTATTTGTACATTTTCTCTCATTTGTATATTAGTATCATTATAGCTATAATCATTCTATTATAACTATAAACGTTATCTAGCTTTTTGTTCTCCAAGAATCATTATAGTAACTACTTATCATTAATGCCTCTAATCCTTGCAAAGGAATATCAGTGATACCTCAGTCTGTGCTTTACTGCCCTTTTAAAGTGATGAAAGAGAAGAAGAGCATAGTATTGGCAGTTGGGAAACCTCCCCTGAGCTGCTCTACGACTTCAATAGAGTTGCCACTGTGCTTCATTTGCCTAATCTGTACAATTGGGCTAATAATTGCCTTAGCTATTCTTCTGGGGTTTTATAATGGGTGAATAAAATTATTGATAGGAAAATTATTACAATATAGTAAGTGAAAAAAATTATGTCATAAAACAGTAAGTCTAGCATGATGCTAATTAGAGAAGTGAGGGGTAGCAATGTGTGTTTACAGGCATAGTAAAGAATCCCAGAAGAATATTTCCCAAAATGGTTAGAGTGACAATTATGGGGAGATGACTTATATTGATAATTTTATTTCCTTCTTGATGTTTTTCAATATTTTCCAAAATTTCCAAAGTAAACCTAAATTACCTACATGATGAAGAAAAAGAGTTAATTTTTAAAAGTGTGCAGTGCAGACTGAGAGGTTCCATCTGCTCCCCCTTGAGGGGTGGCACATCACTTCTAATGTGTTTCTCGAGCCTTGGCTGAAAAAATCCGAAACTCAATCTAACAACGACAGAAATACACTACACAGCACATTAAAAAGTAAGGAGTTATAATGATGGCCATTAATAAGCAGTGGGAGGCCTCCGTTTTGAGTTATGTAAAATGCGATTTTAATTCTTTCTCTTAACACTTAGGGGCTTTTGAGATACTATATCATGTCAGGGCTTAGCAGTGAAAATAAATGAAGAAGAAAAACTGTTTCAACAGTTGCCTGCAAGGTATATGGGAAAGAGCTGTAAATTCCTCTCAAATTTGTTGTAAACCTAAAATTGCTCTCAAAAAAAAAAAAATCTTAACAAAATTTGCCTGAAGTATGTAAGGGAAGTAGTTTGCTTTGAAGGGGATTCTGTGCTCATCCACTGTCGCTCAGAGGCCACACAGTGGAGGAAAGTGTAAGGAGCTTTGCTGTAGGTGGCAGGGGCCTGTCTTGAAACCAGTTTCTGCAGATGTTGTCTCGAACATCAAGAATGCAGAAATGTCCCGGGCAGGTTATTTGACACCCTAAATATAACCCAACTCAAATTGAACATGGAAATGAACTTTGAGGGAGATTGTAAAGCATGTGGACAAGCTTGGCTTTCTTTATAAAGTGACTGATATCGCTCCTATATTTAACATTTACAAAAAGAATCTGCTACGTTTCTCCTTCAGGCCATGTTAAAGGTTAGAAACATGTACGAAGTTTATTTTTCCAAAATATAAGTCTTTTAAAAAACATTTAATGCAAATACAAGCGGTTTCATGGAGAAGTGTTGGCTAAAGTCCAGAAACTAGTACAGAGCTGAAATGAGGTTTGAAAAGAAATGCTTCAAAGGGACCATTCGTTTTAAGTGGGAACCACACCAGCATGCGGGATGTGCCTCCCACAGGAGGCAGCCCGTGGGCACCAGGTATCACGTTTAACTGTTACTGACCCTCTGGTGACAGGAAGGAAGAGGAGTGACCGTGGCATTCACTGAAGGACGTGCTTGTCCTATCACTGGCACGAAAGTTGAATTCTTAGATGGCTCGACCACTGAGTTGTGTGGTGAAAGAGGGGATTTCCACTGTTAAAAATAGTATGACTTCAGTTAGATTTAAGATTACCTTTTTGGGAAGTTTGTTATACTTAGAAGCAGTTTTCTCTCTCTCTCTCTCTCTCTCTCTCTCTCTCTCTCTCTCTCTCTCTCTCTCTCTCTTCTACCCCCTCATGGTTTTTAAAGTCCATCTGCAATATGGCACAAGTCCTCAAAAATTTATATGGCCCAATTCTTCCCCCGGGGTTCCATTTGAAATCAAGATGTTTTCTTAAAATGTATGAAACAACCATTGCATGGACAAAAATGTGTTTTCATCAAAATGTTGAAAGTGGTGAAATGATAAGGGACTTTTTTTCTTCTTTAGGCTTCTCTGTACTTTTCAAATTTTCTATATTGTGGTTTACACCAAGGAGATGTCCCAGATCTAGGCAGTGGTTTCTCAGGGGGGCTCTTACTTGTGAAGCTGTGCTCTGGTTACACTGTTCTGGGAGCTGTGAAGTCTCAGTCTGGAGCCAGCAAGCCACAGGAATCTCCGTGTAACCTAGAATATCAGTTACATATAATGCAAAAATAGTACCAAGAAAAAATAAATTCTATCATGAGCATTTTTTTCTTAAAAAGTAAAATCAAACTTATTTAAAAAAAAAAAAAAAGTAGAAAAAAAAAAGAAAATCCCTTTAAAATGCAATAGCCCCATAAGGAAAGGTGGGTTTTCAAAGATGGGCTTTGCAAGGCAGCTCAGATGATAGCTCACGTATAGTTCAGCAGAAATTACTTGGTGTGTTCTGGTTACCCTGCAAGGTGAGGGCCAGAGAGATCATGTATTGCTGTGGATTTAATTTGTGATATGAGAAGCCCATGGTTGTCCCGATCCAGTTTCCATTTTATTTCCTATCCTCCCTGCAAACGCCTTTCTGTACAACTGTCATGTGCTGTGCCTCTCAGCAGCCCAGCGTGGAGCTGATGGGACAAGATCAGGACTGAGGTAGGAAGCTCCTTCTCACTGGACTCTAAAAGATTCATAGAAGCTGATTCGTTGCCTCCATTTACAAAGTGGAAGCAAGATACAGAAATCCCATTTACCTCCTGTCCGCTACCATGGAGCAGTGACACCAAATTCACGGGTTGGTGGGTAAGAGTTTTCCACCGAATATTTTAAAATATCTCTTTTACTTGAGCACCATCAACTTGCACCATCACCAGTTCTCTTTCAGTGGACTCATAATCTGGGTACCTACTTCCAGTGGGGAGTTTCTGCAGAATGTTTAATAACACGTCTTGTGGTACTTTTTTCCTAACTTATTAATCATTTGCAGAATAAGCAGGAACATTTCCAGAGGGCAGGCTTTTTAGGTAAACTTCAGACTACCGTCTTCTATGGATGGAATTTGGCAACCATCACTAGCAATGCAGCTACTGAACCTGCCAACCCCTAATGAGAGTCGGGCGTTTCAGGCAACTCTTAGGCTTTAGATTCTCTCACCTCGTGAACATCCTCTATTCTATCCTTTCCAAGGCACATTCCAAGAGATTGACAAGTTAGTCTATTCATGAGCTTCTGGGAGTGAGAGGAAGGGAATTTAGGAGTGTTTTAACAACGCCCTGTAAATCACGGCAGCTCACACAGCAGAAGGAAAGCTGGCATGTCAGGATAAAGAGAGGTTTGGGATGTTGGAGGACCTCTCTTTGCAGGGCTGGTCCTGCAAAGGTGAGTGGCACCCAGAACTACACATGAAAGACAACAAGAACTATAAAGTTCTCAGGTGATTTTTTTTATCTGAACCTGGGACCCCATCCCACCCCTTTTATCCCCAGCCCAACAACTTTATCCTGAGCCAGGACATACTTTATTGGTACCCGTGGAGATTGTGAGGATTACGTGACATAATGAGTGTGAAGACCTTGCCTCCGTGCCTGACACATGCCTGAGAAGCATGGGTTGCTGCTATGAAGCACATAAGCATGGAATCACAGATGAAGGAAAGAGAGGAACACATTGGAGACTTTTGAGGATGCTGTGGCTTAGAGAAATCCTCACCAGAAGTAGGTGCCCAGACTATGAAGCAATCAGTATAATAAAAAAAATATATATATCAGAAATAGATCCCAAAGCTCAGTGGCCTGTATTCAATAATAGATCCTAGCTTAATTGAAAATTTTTATATTTTACTTCTCATGGATCTTTTGCACTTACATATTTTTTAAAATATTGTATTAAAATTACTATCTTGACTGAGGTTTGCACCCCCTTAAATTTTGTAGTCAGGGTGAGTGCTTCACTTGTCTGACCTTAGTCCCAGCCCTGCCCAAAACAAGACTGAAGACTTGTTTAGTCCTAAAAGTCAATTCTATAACACAAAGTATAGTAATTTGGTATAAAATGTTGAAGGGAAGCAGGATACCCCATCTTCTAATGTGCCACTTTGAAATAAGAATTCTTTCGAGCTGAAGGCATTTGAACCCTTGAAATCCTTTATTTGCCTAAAAGCAGAGCCTCCCAAAAGAACTCAATTGTCATAAATCCCCATCTGTGGCAACTCACTCTTCTCCTCTGGGAGAGGATAAGTTGGCACCATACCCAGACAAATATCTCACAAATTATCATATCGCCTACCCATTCTCCTAAGAGCCCATTTACCTTTCCAAATAGTCATTTGTTTTTCCGTAAGTGCCCTTTCTCCCCTTCTCTTTCCCCTACTAACTTAGATATATAGATCCCATTTTCTAACCACCGCCTTTGAGTCACTCATCACTGAGTGCTCCCACATGTAAGTGTGATGTACAGATGTACATGTTAATAAACTTCTGTTTGTGTTTCTCCTGTTAATCTGTCTTTTGTCAGTCCAATTTATAGGGCTCTACCTGGAGAACCTAAGATGGGTAGAAGTAAAATATTCTTTTTCCTCCCCAAAAAAGCTCAGACCCATTTAAATGATTACAACAGTAAGAAGAGAAGAAAACATGCCTTTTTTCTACTGACTGTGAAAGGAAGACAGGAAATAAGAAATACCTATCCAGTGTCTTCCCTGTCAAGGCACCCACTTGCCATGAAGACAGGGCCTAGGCTGCTTAGAGCAGAGAAAGGAAAATGACAAGAACACAATGAACATAAGCTTTGTTTAGAATGCCAGGCATGCGGAGATGCCAAAGGAGCCTTCTAACTTGGAGAAGTAGAGTACTGTTTTAGGAGCAGGAGGAGGTAGGCAGGAGTCAGCTAGCCTCATGGCTAGTGGGTCAAGGATGGTTCTCTAAAGAAGAAGGACTTGTTCTTGTGGATTTGCGGCTATTGGGTAATTTGGATTTTATCAAGAGGGATAAAGAAGAACAGTTAGGGGCTACAACCATGTGCAACAGTAGCTGGGAAGAATAGCTGTGAAGGACAAAGAACAGCAAAGGCCACTGTGCATGATGTCTAACCCTTCAGGGCCTCTCACAGATCTGTCCTGGGCATTCACAAGTAGCAGATCTAACAGGCCCAAGCAGGTAATTCAACATTTTCAAAGAGTCTCCGATTATTACCTTATAGCTGGGGGGGTGGGGGCTCAGGTAGGGTAGTGAATGGATAGCTTAAATTATCTTGGAAAGTTCGAGTTTCCCTCGGGCTGTTATCTGTTGTCTGGAGATCTAATAGCACCATTCACAGCTAAAATGACAGGCAACAAGGGCAACTGCCCAGTCACCAATACTTACTTCCAGGCCCTGTGCTAGACTGGGGACTAATCTCAGTGGCTTTAACCATGGAGCTTCTGCGGGAAACTCCTTGGTACCCCAGTGACTAATACAGTATGAGCAGTGCTTTGCTGTCTATATCACTTTGCATAGCATGTGGAGAGTTCCACGTGAAGAGGTTTTACAGGTATTGCCTAGCTTTTGTTTTGATAGGGTGGGTAAGGCAACAACTTTTAGGCATTCCTTTTATGGATGAAAAGAACAACCCATAGGTGGTTAAGTGGCTTACTCAATACCACTCAGCTGGTTAATGAGAAGACAGGAGACTGAGTTTCCATATACTCATTCTCCAGTTACTTCTAGGAGACCACGTAGCGGAAGAATTTGCAGCTAGGAACACCTCTGACTCTGTAAGAGCTCTTCTCTTAAACATTATTATGGTACTTTTGTTGCCAAGGTTGTTGAATGACCTTCCCAAAGCAGGCTGGGAAAAGGCCAGTACTCTGCACCCACCAGCCGGTCTTTATGGGCCAGAGCCCACAAAAGCTTTCTTTTACTCCTTTCCTTTTATCTTTGTCTCAGGAAAGTATAAACATCTAAGTTATCCCAGGACTGGCCACCAAAATACGTTTCTGGCTGGCCTCTGTGCTCTAACCTTGGTTCTTTCTATATTGGAGAGGAAATACTATGGAGGGAAATCCCCAGTGTGTCCCAGATAGTATACAAATTTGTTCATTAAATGATAAAATATTGTTTGCATGCTAGGGACATCATCATCGTTATCATTGTCATCAATGGGTGCTGGAATGCCAAGAAAAACACAGATTCTCTGTCTTCAGGGAACTTCATGTAATGGGAAGAGACAGAGGGAGACAGACTTACAGACAGTCTCTACACTCTGTGATTGCTGAGGGAGGAAACAGGTTTAAGGTGCAATGGGAGCAGAGAGGAAAAGATGCCTCAGCCTCCCTGCGGGTGTCCTGAAAAGAAATTCCCTGAATACAGACCCCTCATGAGATAGAGACCACATGTGTGTGCGTGTGTTGGGGGGCATTCTGAAGAATGTTCATTCTATGTACACAAATCCTACTTAATATTTTAGAATTATGCTTGGGGCTACAGAGTCACCTACAGTTCGATGGCCAGGATTGACCGGAGAATTAAGTAATCGAACAAGAAATTCAGCAACAAGTTTGACTTTATTTGTGTCCTTGGGGCAGTATTCTGATCTGCTTTATAACCAAGATATTGCGCAAACACAGTTTACTGAGTGCCATCTATATGTCAGCTATTTTGGGCACTAGGGTAATTTCAGTGAACAAAAGAGGAAAATGGGGCTTATATTCTAGTAGTGTGTATTGAGTATGCTTCTCAAATGACATCTGTTTCCCTTGAGCAGTGGTTCCCAAACTCTGCCCATTAGAAACACTGGGGGACCTTGTAAAAAATTCCAAAGCTTGGCCCAACCTAAACCAAATTAAGGTGATTCTCATGTGCAATGGGGTAGAAAACTACTGCCCTAGAAATTCTGATGTACTTCCCTAGGGTGGCAGGTCATCCCTTCCCCACCTCCCACCAACATTCTGTAGGTCATTTATATAATTCACAGATGAGGAAACTCCAACTCAAAGGCTCAGAGTGACATGTCCCAAGTAAAGTGCACATTTAGAGAGTCACAGAGCCAGAACTTGAATCTGGGTCTTCTATTCTAAAGTCTAGCAGTTTCTACTATGTTGAAAAAGTTGAGAAAACAAGTGAATGTTGTTACTGCTTACAGCAGAGATCCTAGGGGCTTCCCAGGACATGAGAAGATAATCTGCAAGCCTCCTTGTCACTGAAGACTTTACCACTTGGACCAGTATCTGGACCAGTCTTTATACTAAGAAATGTAAATATCCACAGGCCCATTCAACATAGAACCCATTCAACAGGCTCTCTTCTATGACCTCCTCCTTGCCAATACATTTCTCCTGCACTCCACTTCAGCCATCCATTCCTATTGCTGCCACCTTTATTACTAGTTCAATCGAAAACATCTCCAAGGAGAAAATTGTATCCTTTCAGCAGGTAGACTAAGTTCCCTCAGCCCAACAGTTCTCAATCTCATCAGCTGTGGGCAGATCACCAATGCACCCACTCACTCTCTTCCCTTTCAGCATGTCCCTCTTTCATTTCCTTTGTTCCTGCCTTAAGACCCATGGGCCATCAATTTCATCATTGTCAGGCAATTATTTGTAACCCCCATGCTTACTTCTCCAAACACTCCCCTTTAAGCACCGGCCTTCACATCTACTGTTACCAATGTCTGGTACTCTTCCCACCCCATTTTGTCTGAGTCCTAATCATGCTTAGGTCTCAGTTTAATTACTTAGATAGGACTTCGCTGACCCCTCAGTCTAACAGAGGGACCTCCTTGTACACCATTCTTCTCCAATCCTTATCGTAAGTTGTATTTCTACACTTATCTGTGCCGTGCTCTCTTTCATGTCTGTTTTCCTACCAGGCGAGGGCAGGGGGCTCTCTGTTGTATCCCTAGCTATTGACACCCCTTCTGGCACATAACTGGTACTTTATATGTACATGAATAAATGAATGAATTGATCAGTATCCCTAAAGTCACATAGTGACAGTAAAAGACACATTTAGTGACAGAACCACAACTTACCCATCTGATTACAGTTGGCTCTTTGAGATAACTTTCCACCATAATTAAGTTTGGCAGTTGAACTGCCAAGGTGCCCATTTGCATGGCCCTGTTGCACAGGACTCTATCAAAGGCAGTGTTTGCCCAGAGAATCCTAAAGCCCCATCGTTGAAGATCATATCTTCTACAGGACAGCATCACGGGGTAGTGAACCCTAGAGGTCATAGTGCATCAGGGACAAGGCTAAGAGTAGCATATTTTAAGCAACTATGCTAGCTGGTTCCACTGCCACAAGGCTAAGAGTAGCATATTTTAAGCAACTATGCTAGCTGGTTCCACTGCCAGCCCTGAGATGGCACCTCCAGGTTTTCCTAGACCAAGCCAAAGGGATCTTGTTTAATATGCAATTTCTCTAATTCAATTTTAAATGAATCTTCTTAAACAAAATTCTAAAACTTTCTTCACATAAAATATTTGTTTCTATAGAAAGACCTCTTAAATTCTGAATGTGCTCAATTTCACCTCTGAGAGGGTTTCTCCAGTTTTCATACATATAAGCTATTATGAGAACTTTTTCCCACAGGAGATTGTTTTTAGATCTCTCAGGAATCTCAAACTTTTGTTGCTTCTTTTAATATTTATTTAGGCTCTGACTAAGACTGAACTAGGGATTTAGAGAATAGAATAATTATCTGCTGCCTTCATTGGTTAATATAGTAAACACAAACAGGAGGATGACGATATTAATAGCTTGACAGAGAATAAGATATATAACCTGGAAAGTCTGAGGCCAGTTGGTTATCCAAGGTGAACTAAGGAAGAAAGTCAGCCTTTGTTCTCTGCTTGGTGTCTTCACCCGGGCCAGGGCATGACATGTGCTTCTGTTACTCATCAAGAGTCCAAATGGAACACTCGGTTGGGTGACCTTCTGTAACTACTGTTTTCACATATTCTAAGTAACCTTAGCTTCCAACCTCAAACTAACGTTGATGCTTGAACTTTACCCCGAGAGTTCTGATGAGGAAGAGCTCGAGCAGAAGTTGGGTGTCCGTAGTATTAAAAAATTCCACAGGTGTTCTGACACTCAGCCAGAGTTGGCTGCTTGCCACCTTCGTGGATATCTCTGAGGAGGAGCCTTTTGTGAGATAGGTGACCTGTGGTGTGTATTTCTTTAGTGTGAGAATCCTGTAGGCTCTGTGCTTTCGAGAGCCCTGTGTTTCACAAACACACAAAAATAAGTTTATTGAAGAACACATGGGTGGGTGGCTCTATGGCTTAGGACCTGTCACCTAGTGCTGGCCTAGTATACAGCCCATAACCCTTAAACACTCTTAACAACTAATGTCATTCAAGGCCCACAGAAGCTCTGCTGTGTTAGAGGTGGGCCTGCTGGGCAGCCCAGGAACACATCTTCTCTGAGGGTGGAGCTCCCATCTCACACATGTTCCTAGCTACCCTCAGCCCACCCTCGTCTTCTCTTTCCCCAAACTAGCTAGAGTATCTTTTGGCTGTGCCAAGAAGTTTTGGTGAAAAAGAATGATTCATTTGAAGTTTCTTCTTACAAGGTCGATTTTCCTTTGATAATGAATCTGGAGAAACCAAGTGAGGGAAGTACTAGTCCCGTCTGGGCTGTTAGTCTTTATTGAACCGTGAATTCCCCTGGACTGGGGCCTATTGCTGAAATCCCTCATTCTTTACATAAATAAACAAATAAATAAAATCTTTTGGCTGCTACCTAATAAAAACTCATACAGGCAAATCAAGTTTAGCGCATCTCCTGGAAACTCCCAGCTTTCAAACTTCAATAAGACAGTCATAGGGTATCCGACCCAATTAAGGTACACACATAAAATCCCCTGTGAGCCTAACAAATAACAAACAACGGGGTCTTTTGCTTTGCTCCAGACCCTTTGATTGAGGTTTAGTGGCTAAGACTGAGATTAGTGAAGAAAAATATTACTAATCTGAAAACTTTTTTTCTTGGGAGGAAAATGCCATGATGTATCCAAATGTCCTAAGCAATTATTTAAACAAAACAAAACAAAACAAAACAAAACGAGGCTGAAAGTGATCTTTTGGCAAAGGGATTTGCCACTCTTGGCTCCTGTGCTTATTTCAAAAGGAATTGAGGGGGGAAAGGTGGGCATCATATCCCTGCTCTGGCCATATGGTTTTAGTTTTATTTGGATAAGTTTGGACAGAAACTTCCAAAAGCAGAGAATGATTACTCTCCCAGCTTTCAAATACGCAATGCTAAACCAGGATCTGTCCCCACCCTATTTTGGTCCCAAGGCCAAAATCATTAAATGAAAAATCCCTAATAGATATTATTTCTTCCTAGTGGCATACATTTTATGTTTAGACTTTGGAAACTCTTGTCTAATGTGACAGAGGTACAAATTAAGATCTTTGGATCCCCTTCACTTTCCTTCAAAAGCATTTAGCGCAATGGTTCTGAACTGAGAGCATTTGACACATCAGGAAACATTTTTGCTCCTCACAGAATGGGGATGGGTGTGGGTGTGGGTGGGATGGGTATGTGGGTGGGGGTGGGGAGCAGTGTCTTTGTAGGTAGGAGAGAATATAGGCTGCTAAAATCCTACAAGACTTAGGACAGCCCTCCACGATAAAAAAAAATCTAGTCCAAAATGACAGTAGAACCGAGGTTGAGAAACTCTCACATAATGGGTGCCCTTAGCCAGCTATGGGAGTTACTGTGTCGTAGACATACTCACAAGGGAGACAATGAATAATAACAGTTTTTATTTATTGAAATATTCCCCGTGTTCCAGACACTTCATGCACATTAATTTTTTAAATTGATAGACTGTCTTTTTAAGAGCAATTTTAGGTCTACAGAAAAATTGAGCAGAAACTACAGAAAGTTCTCATATGCTCCCTCACACACCCTCTAGTTTCCCCTTTCATTAACACTTTGCATTAATGTGGTCTATTTGTAACAATTGATGAGCCAATATAGGTACATAATTAACTTAAGTCCATAGTGTACGTTCGGGTTCACTCTTTGTGTTGTGCATTCTATGGGTTTTGATAAGTGTGTAATGTTGTGTATCCACCATTATAGTATCATACAGGAAGAATAATTTCACCGCCTCAAAAATCCTCTGTGTTCCACCTAATCACCTTTCTCTTCCTCCTCCCACACCTCTGATAACCACTGGTCTTTTCACTGCCTCCACAGTTTTGCCTTTTTTAGAACATCATATAGTTGGAATCCTACTATGGGGCCTTTTCAGATTGGCTTCTTCCACTTAGTGACATGAAGTTAAGTTTCCTCCATGTTTTTTCATGGCTTGATAGTGTTTATTTTTAGAACTGAGTAATACTCCATTGTCTGGATGTACCACAGTTGGTTTATCCATTCACCTACTGGAGGAAATATTGGTTACTTCCAAGTTTTAGCAATTATAAATAAAGCTGCTACAAACACTTATGTGCAGATTTTGGTGTAGACATAAATTTTCAACTCTTAGGTAAATATCGAGGAGCATGATTGGTAGATTGTATGATTAGAGTATATTTAGTTTTGTAAGAAACTGCCAAACTATCTTCCAGAATGGCTGCATCATATTGCATTTCCACCAGCAATGAATGAGAGTTCCTGTTACTCCACAGTCTTGCCAGCATTTGGTGTTGTCTGTGTTTGGGGTTTTAGCCCTATAACAGGTATATAGTGATATCTCATTGTTTTAATTTGCAATTTCCTGATGACATATGATGTCGAACATCTTAGCATATGCTTGTGTGCTATCTGTATATCTTCTCTGGTGAGGTATTTGTTCAGATAGTTTGCCCATTTTTAACTTTAATTATTTGTTTTTTTACTGTTGCGTTTTAAGTGTTCTTTGTTAGTTTGAGTACGTCTTTTTTTTTTAATCAGATATATGCTTTACAAATATTTTGTCCCAGTATGTGGATTGATTTTTTTTCATTCTTTTAACAGAATCTTTCACAGAGCAGAAGTTTTTAATATTAATGAAATCCAACTTAGCAATGTTTTTCTCCCCCCATGAATCATGCTGCTGGTATTGTATCTAAAAAGTCATTGCCAACCCCAAGCTAACCTGAATTTTCAACCTTATGTTCTAGGAATTTTATAGTTTTGTGTTTTTATATTTAGGTCTATGATCCATTTGGAGTTGATTTTTGTGAAAAGTGTAAGATCAGTGTCTAGATTAATTTTGTGAGTATTGCTTGTCTACCAGACTGTTCATGGACATTATTTTTAGCCCTCATAACTACTTTTCAATAGTAGTATTTTTCCCACTCTAAACTTAAGGAAATGGTGCTCACAGGGTTAAATATCGTGCCCAATAACATTATGTACTACGTGACAGAAGAGAGATTTGAATTTTGATGTGTCTTGGGTCTAACTCTCAAAACCATAATATTTCCATAACACTGCTCCTTTTCAAATTGAAATAAAGATGCTTTTGGAAACATTTTGGAAAGTCTATCTTCCTCTCCAAAATCCATGTTCATTTAGGGATAGAACTTACTTTGAAATTAAATAACTATCCACAGGAGAATAAAATACTGAGATCCACTATTGTTATAACAGAAATACAGGACCTGACTTTTGCAAGTAGGCTACTAACTCTGCAATTAAGTGAGTGAAGAGGAAACCATAAAGACCAATGATGACACTAGAAAAAGTTGTGAATGAGACTCTGTTTTAATAAGAAGCATACTTTACATTATGTCACATAACAAGAGCCCTGAGACATGGAAACATCATCAAAGACATCATAATCAAAGACACTAGCTCTTTCTAGCTTTGAGTTCCATAATTTTCAGTGGGATACCCTTTGGCCCTCATGCTTGTTGGCTCATGACGGATACATGGCCTGGTCAGCCACCACATCTACACTCTAGAAAGAAAGAAGGGAGAGAGTATGGCACTTGCCACCTTTATTCCTTTAACATTAGCAAAGGTGCAGAGGCCCTCATACAAATTTCCCTGTACAGATCATTGGCTGGGGCTATGCTACTTGGCTATTCTTATATGTTCCAGCGTCTACAGTGCAGGGCTGGCAATGGAGAAGGGGCCTGGGAAAGGGTTTTGACTATATCCATTCAAAAGTTGTCTGTCTTAGGAACCTCATAAAGACATCATCTTATCTTAGCTCCGCCTCTTCCTGTATGTAAAACTTTCAGCACAGTGACTATTTAGCCTCCCATCTCTAACTCTGGCTCTTCTAATCATTAAATACATTTTTCTCAGGACTATATATGTTATAGTCCTGAGAGCACTTAGGAGAGCACTGGAACTGTCCACAGGACTCAAATAAAAAAGCCAGATTGGTGAAATGGGCACTGATACTTTTAGAAAGAAGCCCTGCCACTTTGCTTTCTCAAATCCTGGTATATTCACTTAGTCCAACAAATTTATAAGCACTGCATTGATGACACATCGAGAACAGAAAAGGGAAGATGGACCCAATTACGGCATTAAATCTCAAATAAAGCTTTACATTTCTCTGTGGTCATCCTTCGTACCCAATAGAGTGCACACACAAGGAATTCATTTCACAATCGTCTGACCTGATAGATACGCTCTCTGTATTCTAACAGGCAGTTCATAGCACTGTTTACGACATGTGTATCATCATATGAGTTCACTAAGAATACAAGTGACTTTACGCTAAACTGAGTGTCATTACAGGTAAGGATTGGTCTTTGATTGAATCAGGTTAAATCCATTTCAAGGCCATAACTTGTGTGTATGAATAGAATGGTGAGCACATTAGTGGGGGAATGATACTGTCAAGTAGAAGAATTTTGAAAAATTGCAGAACACAACACAGTCCTTTTTTTCAAGAAGCCTATTTTCTAACTAGGGAGATTGCTCACTCACACTAAATAACGAGTTGAAGACGGACACTGGGAATGTAAATGCTAAAAAGATACATTGCAAGGTGATCATAAAGTTAAGTTGGATTAATTAAATAAGTCTTTTAGCAAGAAGCACATCTTCAATTACACTGACAAACACAAGACTGCTTTTGGATATAGTTCAATTTGATTTCAAAGAGTTCGATTGAGAAAGAATTCAAAATGATAGAGGATAGGGTAGGCTGACAGAAAAAGGAAGCAATTGTGCTTGCTGGACAAGTTTGTTAGGCCTCCCTCAGGGCCTGCCCATGAAGAATCTCTAAATAGGAAATGAATTAAAATGAAAAGAATGGCCACCAAAGAAGAACTTAAGGGGCAGGAGAGAGACAATTTGGCTCCAGGATTCTGTTGTTTTCCCTAACATATTCTCTGCCTGTCCTCCTGCCAATGGACCTGTTTTGTAGCATAAAGGTGTTTCCCCAGCACAAATGAGCTGTGAAGATGCCAAAAAGGAGTCCAGCTTTAACGATCAATCCTCACTTTCATTCATATCCTAAATCTGCTTATTTTTCTCTTTGACTTGATGGGAGGGGAGTTTTTTGATGAAGCGAGACAGTGATGAGAGACTGTGGCTGACTGAACAGACAGAGGGACTGGGCATATCAGCTTCGACCAGCTGAAAGTCACATGGCCAGAGAGGGCATTTCAGATTCTTTCCCTTCATTTCAATGTAATCAGCATTTGTCCAGTGTCTATGCAGACGACCCACTCGAATCTGGAGGTTATGCTGGGCTCAGGAGGTTATGAGGTGAATACAGCATGCTTGCACTGTGGGGTTCATGACGGCATCTATAATATACATGACTGAGCAATGCAACCATGAGAAATGATGAGAACACAGTGAGGGCCCAGGGCCCAGTTTCCAACTACAAAGCCTTCCAGCCCTTGGAGGGTCATGGATGACTTCTTAGTGGGCATTGTGTGCCCATAAAGGGTATTCTTGAAGAATAAAAACAACTGAGCTTTTGTTTATTTATAGGAAAATAAAATAGGGATAGAAAAATTCCTTGTTCCTAAAAAGGATAAGATTGTTGGGGTGGATGGAGATTTTGAAGAAATCAGAGAGTTTGTGGATACATCGCTTAACTGATGAAAGCAACAAATAATCCTCAAATGACTTGTTCCTACCTGTTGCAAGAATAGCTACAGCCACGTTATACTTGAAGCCAGGGGTTTTAAAGATGGGAGATGCCAAACAAGATGCAAGGGACCTCAAAAATCTATTAGGTAAGAAATACCCCTAGGGAAACATAGTATGGGTATTATTTAAAATACAATAATATTTTAAAAAATACATATAGATATGCTGGGCTTTATTTTAATCTGTGGTAATTCCATAGGCTTGTGTTTCTATAAAAGGAACATTCTTTGGAAATTGTGCTTGAAGGTGTGAAGGAGGAAAGGAGCATAGAAAGGGACCCTAGCCAAAAGAGGGATGAGGGTGTGGAAGTCCCTTTGGTTTGGCTTCTCCAAACCATGCTCAGCCCCCTTCTCCCGTTCTTCTTCCCAAATGGAAGTAGAACAACCACAGTGTCTCTTTCCCACACTCCTTTGGAACTGAGAGCAGCCATTTGACCCATTTCTGGTGAAGAAGTCATTAAGTAAATTTGCAGAGGGACTTTTGGGAAAGATATTTCACTTTCTGCTTAAAAGGACAGAAAATTTCCCTTGCCCCGATTCCTGTCTGAGATGCTGAACTGACGACAGTATCTTATAACAATGAAACAAAACCAGAAGGACAAAGAGAACACCTTGAGTTTGGCTAAGCAAAAAGACACATGGCTGGGAGCATAATAGTTATCGAGCCATCTAATGAAGAACTCCGGAAGCGCTTACTCCAGACTTCCTGTAAACAATATCATGGAAAAAATGGGCTTTTCTGTATATGCCATTACAAGCATTTTTAATTCGTGTAGAAGCAAGATTTTCGCACCTCGAACCTGCCTTTAAACACACACGTTTTACCATTTGAGTTAAGGTAGATGGAAGCTATATGAAAATTACATAAATATATGTTCATGTTGTATAAAAGGAGATTGATAATTAATGTCTCGAATTTGTGAATGCATAGACATTATTAAAGAAGAGAAGAATTAGGGAGCATTGAATGGTGAGATAAATAGATCACTGAAGAAACTTACACAATCTCTACCTTTGATGCTTAAGTAATTGGTAGTCTTGTTTGAGAGTTGGGGGTTGAATTACCTTCTCTTTGAGACTCACTTGCACCGTAAGAGTTGGAGTATATGAGCGAATGGGAAGGCTGTATTCTTGGTTTCCTACATTTGGGCTTATCTTTCGGTCTGAGATAAGCCTCAGGCATTAGTGTTCCATGCGCTGCCTCTTCCCTCTCCTACCAGCGTTTCTCCGCTTTGACCTCCTTCTTTCCCATCACTTTTTACTTGACAAGTGTTTACTGAGCATCCGTGCCTCGCCCTCACCGGGCGTCTCCTCTCTGCCACTGATGTGCTATTCCTCTGTGTCCTTTCCTGCTCTCCTGCCGGGTTTTACTCATACTTGCTCTCCTTCTCTCATTTGTACGCTTCCCATTTTGTTGTGTTCTCTCTCCTTTCCCTCCCACCTTGTCTCTATTTTTCCTCATTCCCTCCTTTCTCTGAAGGGAAATGGAAAGTAATAAACTATAAAATTATACCTGTTGAAGCTACTCATGATTTATTAAGCAGATGACTGAGCTGTAATTGATATACCAAACATGATGATGAATGGATGAAATTCTTACACTAATTTTCATAAACCAATGTGATTTAACCTTCCTCTCCTTTAAAATCTTGTTTTACTACAAAAAGAGACTTTCACTCCTGCTCCCTGAGTATCCTCCCTCCTGCTCCGTTCCTTTCCCTTTCCTAGCTTCATTTTTTGGAGAAGTCATTTGAATGATCTAGTACAGTGGAAGATAGAATCCAAATTAGAACACCAATGACTGACCTGACACCTCAGAAAAATTACACCTGAATCTCAGGATAGGGTTCAGATATGGACATATTAAAAACAAACAAACAAATAGAGAAAAAAACCCCCAATTCTCTAAGTGATTTTAATGTGTAGCCAGAGAAGAGTATCAATATTCTAGAACAGGCATTCTCAATACAGTACTGCCCTATCAAAGTTGTGTAAGTTAAAGTTGGCCTGGGGATACAAGGAAACCCCCCATTGATTTGAGAATGGTAAAATAAAGCAGAAAAAAATCTCCTCATGAAGGTATCAGAACTTCCCAAAAAGGTAAGAGGAGGCTGAGATGACAATGTGTAGGCGCCGCCCACGTTCAGGGGTATGCCCGAGGTTAAAATTATTTCCAAAAACCCCTGTGTAACCACAGATAGCACTGAGTTGTCATACTTATATTTAGAAACAAAGCAATTTGTACATGAAGGATTCCACCAGACATGATCAAATTAAAATTAAAAGCTTCTCTCTACCTTAGAAAGAAAAATTAAATTTTACACTCTAGTCATTCTGTTGAAAAGTGCCCTGAGAAAACCCTTTTTTTTTTCCTTTTTTTTCTTTTTAACTCAGTGGTAGAAAGCATAACAATTTCTAGGGTGGGTAATTTTGCAAAAAGTTTTCCCAGGTAGTTTTAGTGAAACTTTTAGGAAGTTTTTTGTTCCATTTAATGATTCAAGCTTAGACTCCTGGGGCGTGTGTGTGTGTGTGTGTGTGTGTGTGTGTGTGTGTGTGTGTGAGAGAGAGAGAGAGAGAGAGAGAGAGAGAGAAGATTACAGAATGGATCAGACACACAGTTGGTGGAAGTTTATATTAGAACAAAATCTCTGGAAGGCAATTTGATAATACCATTTTTTTAAAAAACTTAGAATTTTGCATTCCACTAACAGAAATTTTTCCTGAGGAAATCATCATGGAATGATAGAAAGTTATAACTATTTAAAGTAGCAAAAAATTGAACACAGTCTGTATGCAACAAAATAATTAATTTTAGTCCACATACATCTATAATTCCACAAACAATAGACTGTGCTGTGCATTTATCAAAAATAATGTTGCAGAAGAATTTTTTCAGTAATGTGAAAAAATGTTTGCATAAATTATTTATGAAAAATATCAAGTTACATAATTGCATGTATGATAATACCTCATTGGTGTTAAAATATGTGTTTACTAGGAAAAAGACTGAATGAGCATAAGATCAAAAAGTTTACCACAGTTATTCAATAGAAAGCAAAATTTTTTAAAATAGGGAATAAATAGCGGTATTTGGATACATAGTAAGTTATTAAATATATATTGTTGAATTTTATTAAATCGTGTGATAAAATTATTGGTGATTTTGATTTTCTTGTTATGCCTGTTTTTTAAGTTTCCTGCAACTGATAGCTATTACTTAAAAATGAGAAAACACACCAAAGTTTACATTATAGAAAATTTACATATGTGGACAAAGAATGAACTAAATATACCAAAATCAAATTAATTTTTGTTTAAGTGGTAAAATAACAGAATAATGGATACCTTTTTAGTCTTTAATGTATCTGTATACACTTGTGCATGCACACACACACACACCTTGAAAATCACACTTCTGATGATATAATTGCGTTCACAGAGAACCTAGAAGAATCTATAGATAATTTGTTAAAATACAAAATTTATACTTATAAGTCAATTTTATTTTTATATAAGAGCAAACAAGTTAGAAATAAGTAACCAAATTAACAACAACAAAAAGACCATAGTCACACATACAATTAAGAAAACAAAAGGTACATAGACATACCTTTTCCAGAAGAGGAGTAAGAATGTTGTGGAGAATGCTGTAACATTTTAATTCTCGAACCCAGGTGTTCTGACTTCAGACCACGTGGCTCCCCTGAATTCGTGGAAAAAAATAGGATCAAATTTCTCAATATTCTCTACCTTATCTCAAAATCGATTTCTGGGATATTAAATATTTAAATAAGGAAAACAAAACTTTTTAAGTTTTTTAAAAATGTTTAGATGAAACATAAGTTTTTTAAAAATGTTTTTTAAAAATGTTTAGATGAAAATATAGGATAACATTTTTATTATTTCTGGGAAGGAAAATATTTTTTTAAAATAAGATTTCTGCTTATAAAGGGAAAAAATTAAATTTGAGAACACAGAAAATCTATACATAAAAGTCAATTTTAAGTTAATGTTTAAAGTCAAAATTAAGACTTTCTGTTTGTGAAAATCCAGCCAAAAAGTTAGAGAAGGTATTTGCAACATACATGTCTAACGAAAAAAAAAATAGTATATAAAAGCAGCCTACAAATGAGTAAGAACATGGCAAACGGAACAATAGAAAAACAATGGGAAAATGAGCAAAATATATGAGCAGACTTGTCACAGAAGAGCAAATTCAAATGACCAACAGTATATGAAAAAATTTTCAAACTCTTTAGAAACCAGAGAAACTTATACTGAATTCAGAATGAGATACACTTTCATACCAGATTGGCAAAAATCAATAGCTTTTTTAACAACATCAAGTGTTGGTGAGAATGTTGGACAATGAAACATCTAAAATACTACTATAAATCTAAGTGAAAAACTTTTTTCAAAAGATTAAAAACAATGATTGGCATCATCATGTAAGATTGAACAGTCACATACATACCTTTTGACCGGTCAATTTTACTTATGGATATATACCCAGGGTAAAATTTCAGCATATGTATCCAGGAGACCCGGACAAAAATGTTCATTTCCTTTTGAACAGCAAAAGCCAGAAACAACACAGATGCAGATAAACGAGGGAATGGATAAATAAATGTGGTACATTTGTAACACTAAATACTATGTTGTAGTAAAAATGAAGAACGCTACACTCATCAGCGTTGAATGACAAGAGCTAGTCACAGAAGAATAATTATGCCAAGTTCAAACCCAAGCAGAATGAAGCAACACATCATTCAGGGATAAATATCTATGTGATAAAGCTAGGAAGAAAACAAAAGAATCATAAACCCATAACAAAAAAAAACTATCCTTTTCTCAAGAAATCAACTTTCTAACCAAGGAGATCCTGCATACCCATGTACTAAATTGCAGGTCTTTGGAATGATGAAGAAGAATGGGGTTGGGGAACGGTACATGGGACTTCAAAATTGTTGCTAATATCTAATTTCTTAAACCCAGTGGCAGGTATACAAGTATGCATTTAATTATTCTTCTTTAGAACTTACACAGATGCTATTACTCTTTAGACCTGATACAGACCTTATAAATATGCTTTTTTACATTAAATATTTATTTACAGTTTTTTGTTAAAGAATAAAAACATTGAAAATGAGAGAAAACTTTATTAAAGCTACTTTGAGCAGTCTAAACATTCCTCTTAGATACTGTGGCATAGGCTTTAAGGATGGATAAGTGGCTTATTTAAACTTGACTGTGTGACATTTCTGAGCCTCAGTTTTCTCGTGTGTCAAATTGGGATAATAATTCGTAATATCCTGTTAGGATTAAATGGGAGTTTTGTTTTTTTGGTTTTTTTTAAAGCCCAGATCATGAACTGCCATATAGTAAGTATGCAATATATATGGTTTTCTTCTTATTATTAAAATATCGTACTAAAATAGTGAAGATTTCTTTAAAAATAAACATAATAGGAATTATAGTCTTCTGAAATGAGATATACCGAGGTTATGTTAAATTAGTGCTACATGACTTATGATACCGCTCCCAAATTTGAGGAATATGTTTTAATAAAATACTCAAAATAATTGCAGCACGTCATCTAAACTTTCTCACAGCTCATTTTATAGGAGACATGTACATGTCACTTGCATTTTGTCCATCACATTAGGCTTGCTTACTATGGGTCTTCAGGCGGCAAGCACTGAAGATCAGTCATAGTACTGTTCATTTCCCATCAGAAGAAGATAAAGGAGAAAACGGAGGTCAAGTTCAAAGACGAGACTGTTAGGCGACAGGTCTGAGCAGAGTTGGCTGAAGCGTTGCCTTAAATTACACAAGGATTTAGAGGCAGGCAGGGATCTTTCTCCTCCAGAGGTTAAGGTTTTATGTGGGCACTCCATCTGGATGACATCATTTGATAAAATTTTATCAAAGAGAATTGGTTTAACAGCCCAAGAGAGGTGGACTTGAGGTAGCTATCATTGACAGAAGTCCAACTACTTAAAAAAAAATATATCATTGCTGAAACTTCTGAACCAAAAGAAGACAGAATTTCCTCCAATCACAAGGAACCAAGACAAATATCACATTTCCTGGCTGCCTACTCAACTTACCACACCCCTCCCCCAGCTCCCCTTTAGCAACAGAGAAAGAAATCACAGTAGTGAATTAATAATTCTGTGAGGCAGACTTTCCTGTGTGATTCAGCCAGGCAGCCGGAGGAGGGTAGGCAGCGAGTTCTTTAACTCTGCGCGCTCTGGACTGGCTTTCAATATTAGACATCCGGAGTTTTTGAAAATTAACACTGGAACAAAAGTGACTATCACACTTCATGTCCCCTTCACCCGCCCTCAGTCAAAACTTTATTTCAGATTTCTTTGGGGCACTTAAAAAAAAAGAAAAAGAATGGGAAACACTATCTAGAAATGTAGAAATCAAACCGATACTAAAAGCGTATTGTAGCAATTCCCACCACCTATGATTGACGTTACTATAAACTGAAGGAAAAATGTGTTTTACCATAACTGACACGCCTTCGACTCTGTACTGAGCCCCTTCCTCTCTCTTTCCAGCATATCTATTTAATCATGCATGACTGCAGCAAGGTGATGCAACAGTTTCAACGTAACTACCTTATCTAGGCCTGGAATGAGAAACCTGTGTGACTGAGGAGCTGTAGACAGCACGCCCCTTGGGCATAAGAATAACAGTGAGAGTTTTTCCACTGTGGTCTTGCAGGTGTATCTGTGTCACTTGAACCCCCCGGGAAGTGCCCCCCAATAATCCACAGACCATATGGGAACTCCAGGGCACTGTGCTGACTTTCCTGCCGTACACGTTTCTAAGATAAGGGTCTAATAATAAGTTCAATTTCCAGTCCCCTTGTCTACTTCCTGGATTTTCAAAACCGGAAAGATTTACCTAAAGCAACATACACATCCAGAGGAAATCCTGTTCACCTGTAGTGGGATGGAGGACTCTGAGATGTCCTATTGACTCATTTTTCAGTGCTCCCCTGACATTCTCAGGATAACATCCATTGGAGATATGCTTCCCGTAGGTGGGCTTCCCATGAACAGGCGGCGTGAATTTTTCCACACCATTAGAGTAAAATCAATACCTTACCTTAAAAACCTCACAGGACTCCCTAAACTGGGATGAGTGAATTATTGTACAGACAATGCAGCTGTATCAACAATTACATAAGATTATTGTCTACCCAAGCAGAGACAGAGAGAATCCCCAAAACGTGACTCTCTGGGATCACTCGAAATTCACTATTATTGTTCTCCAGCACATGATAGAGAACATTCTAGAAAGTGCCCAAAGGCTGCCCACTCACAATGAAATAAGGAACCGGAGATATGACTTTGGGCTGACAGTTGATTAGACAACTGCTCTTCTCTGAGGTGGAGCACTTGGACCTTGTTGCCCAGACCAGCAGTGGGAGGTCATCTCACTTGCTTCCTACCTCCTCTGGGAAACTTCCACCTTGGATTTTGACATCACAAATCAATATGATCCTATCCATTAAATGCATTTCACAGAAGCTACATGTAAAATATTTGAATGTAGACTCTGTTTTTCAGTTACAAGTATGTTCCCACTGTGAAAAAAAAAAGTGGCCTCAACCTTTTTAACAATGTTAACATTTACCTGAAGAAGAAACTGAGATTTAACCTTTGTGCATTTGATTCTTTCCCGCAGCCTTCCCTGAAACTGGGGTAGATGGACACAAATTCTTATGATTTAATACTGTATTTAAAAATAGATATTCTACTGGACTTTGTTATTTATAACTTCAATGGGTTTGTGAAAGATGTATGCTGGTCGCAAGGTATTTTTATTTCATTGAACATGATGATGGAGTCTGGGTTTAGGAAGAAAGAGCTGGAAGGGAGTGTAATTGTTTATTAAATTTATCAATCTTTGTTTTTCCTTTTGGATAGCATATTTGGTCTCGTTTAAGAAATTCTTTTCTATCCTCAAGTTAGAAAAATATTCAACCCTGCTTTCTTCTCAGAGATTCAAAGATTTGCTTCCGACCCATGAAAACTTGCTCTATCTAGAATTGATTTTTGTGTGTGGTGTGAACTAAGACACCAGCTTTAATTTGGTCCATAATTATATCCAACTTCATTTATTAAAGGTTCCGTCCTTTCCATACTACTCAGCTATGTCACCCCCCGTTATGTAAATAAATTTCCATGTATGCATGTGTCGCCTGATGTGATACTCAACCTCACTGGTGATCAAGGAAATGCTGATCAAGACTATTGAGACACATTTTCATGACCATATAATTGGCCTCTCTATTCTATTCCACTGAAAATCTGTTTCTGTGTCAATACCAAACTATTATTTACCATCAATTGTTCTTCTAGGATAAATCCACCTAGCTCATGGTATATTATCTTTCTATACATAGTTAGATAGGGTTTTCTAACAGCTTGTTTCACATTTGTGTGTCTATATTGATGGCTGTATTGGGCCTCTAATTTTCCTTTCTCATTCTATTGTTGTCTAATTTTGGTAGCAATGTCATACTGAATTCATAGAATGGGCTCTGGAGTGTTTTTTCTCTATGAATTGTAGGGCTAATATAAGGGATAAATGTTAAGAAAACTTTATTTTTTTTAAGATTACAAAAGGTATACGAGTTCTGACAATTAGGTTCACGAATTCATCCTAGAAAAAGTGCTACATACCTCATTGCTGAGTATCTCTACAGTCACCTTCGAAGTACTCCCCTTGGGAAGCTATACATCAACACCAGCATCTAGTCCACCCTTCAAAGCAATTTTGGAACTCTTTTTCTGGAATGGCCATCAGAGTTATTGCCAAATTACC
This sequence comes from Rhinolophus ferrumequinum, assembly GCF_004115265.2. NCBI lineage: Eukaryota > Metazoa > Chordata > Mammalia > Chiroptera > Rhinolophidae > Rhinolophus > Rhinolophus ferrumequinum. Next base: position 83,840,977 of record NC_046286.1, on the reverse strand, counting down.
ACACTTGATGTCCTAAATGTCATGAAAATGTTTTCTTTTCAATATTTCTTTTATCTTCGGGTAAAGAAAGAAGTCACTGGGGGCCAGATCAAGTGAGTAGGGAGGGTGTTCCAATACAGTTACTTGTTTACTGGCTAAAAACTCCCTCACAGACAGTGCCGTGTGAGCTGGTGCATTGTCGTGATGCAAGAGCCATGAATTGTTGGCGAAAAGTTCACGTTGTCTAACTTTTTCACGGAGCCTTTTCAGCACTTCCAAATAATAAACTTGGTTCACTGTCCAGTTGGTACAAATTCATAATGAATAATCCTTCTGATGTCAAAAAAGGTTAGCAACATTGTTCTAAGGTTAAGTTCGTTGCGAACTTAATTGTCCATCCTCATATACATCCATTATCAGAAATTCTAAAATAACTAAAATTATGATTTATAGCATTTCTGCAGACTATGTTCAATTCACTCATCGCTCTCTTTGTATATCTATGGATAAACACATACACAGAATTATGATCGTAGCAGCACGTATTATTTTATTTACTTCTTTCACTATGCATTGGTATTTCCCCCATGCCATTACTCTTCAAAACCAGGAATTTTAGTAGCTAAATATTAAAGCTAATCATTAAAAGGAATCCATATTAACCTCCTTCTGGGTCTCAAAGCAAAATTTTTTGTTTTTCAGGTGAGTAGTTAATGTTTAAAAACTCAGTACAGTCCTATAGTAGTGTATATCTTCACTTCCTGTTAAGCTTCAGGCACCTGTCACCTTCATTCTTAACTTCATCCGAGTCCAGACCCAGCTGGCCTGACCAAGCCTTGCTCTACGTGAGGTGCCCCAACCCGACTCATAGGTGCCAACTTGCATTTGTGTTGGAGCCAAGCCATTGTGCCTAAGGTGAGCTCCAATATCTTCAGCCGACTGAGACCCATCCTCTTTCTTCCTCCTGGCCCGCAGTGAGCTTGCTCAGCCCGTGTCACTGGGCAGTTTATCCTGATTACCACCAAAATAGTCCATATGGGCCTGGATAAAGTTCAGGTCATGACCTTTACTCAGCTTTCCGGGGGCCTTGATAACATGCTGTCCTATTGCCAGATATTTCTTCATTTATTTTGTTAGTCAGTTGGTCAAGTCAACAAAAATATATTGACGGCCTACTCCATGCCAAGCTACTATGTGGTGAATGCTACCGCCTGGAGTTTGATCTGCTGCTGAGATATCATTGCAAAACAGACAGGCTCCAGGCAACTCTGCCAAGTGTCTGATTCTGAAAATCACCTCTTCCTGGACAGTCCTGTTTTGCCCCAAATTGTATCTCTCAAATATTGATACCGTATCAAGTGTACCATATCCCTCTGGACACTTATCTTGAAAATCTGGCCACCCATCTTAGGACCCACTTCTATAGCCTGTTGTCCTCTGTCAATTCTGCCTTCCTCTCCTATCTTCATCTCCCCTTCGACAAGGTCCAAACAGACTTTCCAGGTGAGGTTTCTTGGGTTATCTTACAATACTTGTAGTTTACCAAAATGACTTTCCCATTCTAGTTTTAAATCATAAAATAATTCTGAGATAAGCAGGGAGGTTTGTTAAATTTCTATGTCACTAAAGGGAAAATTGGCTTTAAAATGTCAAATGACTTATTTATATTTATATAGTTAGTAATTGGCCTCTTTAGGACTTGAACACAGACCTTTTGTCTCTTATTTTAGTGTTCTTTCCACTTGATGGGGGCTGGAGATGACTAATATTCATTTTGAATTGACTAATTCATCTCAGGAGGCAGCCAACTTTCCAGCATAAAAGATTAATGTATTAGGCGTCCCAGGACAACACATTAACCTTCAAATAATTACTCAAAAGGTATAAATATCAGATACTGTTACAGTTAGCGGGATAAAAACCAGTGGATGTGAAGGACCTTTGAGAAACATTCCTTAAATGTCTCCTCGTCTGTTGCATATAGAGCCAACACCCATGTGAGAATACGGTTCCTACTAGGCACAGATCTATCAGGGGGAAAGCTCTGGATAGCATGTTGGCAGATTGAAACTGACTTGGCTACTTCAGAGGGGAGAAGCTATCCTAGTTATACACAGTGATGGGCCACGTAATGTTTCAGTTAATGATGAACTGCATATGTGACAGTGGTCCTATACGATTATAATGGAGCTGAAAAATTCCTATCACCTAGTAACATTGTAGCGCAACACATTTCTCAGAGAGGGCTGACCCTGGGCAAGACATGAAATTCTTATCCTAATAAATATGTTAGACCTCAAACATTGTCTCAACATTTGCTTCCAGAGAAAGTCCAAACTGTGTCAAACATTGGGTTAAGCATTTCGGACACAGAAAAAGAGTTTCTCTACTTTAAGAAATTGACATTGGTCGTAAACAAATGAACCAATAATTACAAAATAGTGACAGAAAGTGCACAGAGCTTAGTGGGAACACCTAAGAAAAGCAGCTAACTCAGACTGGAGAGTGTGAGACAGGAGTTGCTTGGATTAAGGGACTCTTGAGTTGAGTCCTGAAGGCTGCATAGGAGTTGGCTAGGGAATAATGGTGGTGTAGGTGGTGGGAATGGCAGAGGCAGGCTCTGGGCTGTAGGCTCATGACATACCTGGATTCTACGTGGGTCTGCATGTATGCAGAGCCACAGACCCCCATCACAAAGGGCCTTGTGGGCCATGCTAAGGAGCTTGGGCTCAGCTGGAAGTCCATGGAGGGCCATTAAATCCCAATCCTATGATTCAGTGAAATTCTGCTCAGAGTTCAGGGACCCCAAGCTTCATTCAAGTCCTTACTCCTGAAATCTTCCAGGTCTAAGGTTTTCCATGGGTTCCCAGGGGAGAATATAATTAGATGGTCCTTTTAAAAGATCCCACTGGCTGCAATGTAGAGGATGGTTTGCAGGGGTCATAATTAAGAACAAGAAGACCAGTGGTGGTCCAGGGGAGGAGCAATGTGGCTGATGAGCATGAGAGCCAAGAAGAGCTGACAGATTCCAAATGGATAGACTTTAATCATTCTTTTTTTTTTAATGAAAGAAAACTTTGTTAAAAATTCTGGCTCATTTTATTTTATTTTATTTTGTATTAAATAATATTTTATAGCATAGTTCTCTATTTACCTGATAGTTTCTAACAGATGCCTACTATATTATTTATAACATCTGTTAGCAAATTCTCTGACAATCAGGTATTTAATGTATTTTTGGGATGGAAGAGACATTAGTATATTTACTCAGACATGGGATACCAAGTTGTCCTTTCCTCCAAAACACAAAATCCTACCTAGACAATAAGAGAAGCATAAAGTCAGTTTAAGTAATATGTTTCTAAATTCTGTGGTTAAATAATTGTGGTATATTTTCCACAGACCTACAAACTACTCTGCTGCCTCTAAGGGCTGTGTTTAGCCTATACTAGGCCAATGGGGCTGATCCTTTGCAGATCCAGAAGCTTCTGTGTCAACAATTTCCTTTCCATTCTTCCAAACTACTTTTTTTTCCACAGTGAAAAAGACCATTCTTTTTAAACGTCAATTTATTAAATGCATTTTCTGTTCATTTGTTTGTTTATCAGCAGTCATTTTGCATACTTTCCTTTCCAGTCAGTTTATGGCTATTGGAAGGCTGGAGGTTTCAGGCTCAGATAAAAAAAAAAAATGTCAGTCTCCTATTTTGAAAATATTCTCTATTTTGAATATGGTGTTTTAAATAAAAAGTAACTTCATACATGAGCTAATAAACACAATACTTTGAAAATCGAGGAAAAATAGCTAAGAGTAACACAATTATTTTTAGTTCAAAGTGCCTTGCTTTAAAAACCACAAGCCTGATGATGTCTTTAAATCTTCTAGAAGGCTTACAACAACCACCAGGCTTCTAGCTAGTCATTTAAAAATTTTTCTAAACATAAGTTTGTCATTTTTAGTTTAAGTTTTCTAAAGATGATCATCCAAAGTGTGAAGGGTTACTTATTTCCTGTTTTCTGACTCAATATTCTATTGGAAAATCTAACTATAAAACTGGAATTCATAGAAAAATATTATATAATTATGAAACAAATTCAACATTTAACCAACATGTTAATTGGTTTCACCTTTATAAAACTGTTGGTGGGAGGGGATGTGGGACCTGGATGATTTCAAGAGTAAGGATTTGAGTGAAGTCAGATCCCTAAAAGCTGAGCAGAATTTCATTGACTGATAGGATGAGAAGATATTAGAATGTCTCGATAAATAGATGAGTATTGTTTTAAAGGCAGGGTGTGGGGTGGGGGAAGACAGTGACAGAAGGACTTATTCCACTTCTTTCCTTAGTCATTTCAGGATTCCATGTCTCTTATATTAGGAAATTCATGCTTGTGCTTGCTATGATTTCTCATGTTGTAAATAATGTTTTCTCTTAGTTTGATTCCTGTGTAGTCTGACAGCTGCATGTCATTTTTAATATAATAAAGTATTATAGCAATATTTGAAAATATTACATTAAATTTCATCCTAAGAAACTCTAAGGATTTCCCAAATTACTATCTTTTAACTCAAGATGCTTAGGGAATTTGTAGCTTGGAAATAGGATTTTCCTCTGGGAGCTAAATAATAGACCAGCTCAGAAATGGACCAAGTTGCCAGAAGAGACAATCTGTGGCCTAATTGAAAGGGTTGACATGATTAGAGGAAAAGTGGGCCAGTCAGAAGGTGGGGATGGTGACACGAAGACCAGGCAGGGTCTCAAAGGCAGACACGGTCCATCCAAGCACCACGTCCAGCAGACAGCACCCTGGAGGACTCCTGCTGTACACAGAATGAAGACTCCACCTTTTGGAGCCTGACATCGGCCTATCCCAATATGCAGAAGAACGCATCCACCACAAGAATCAGTCACTAGCTCCCTGAGATCTGCTTCTGAGCTCAGCAGGCATCCTGATAATAGGGATTCCCATGGAGCGAGCTTCTGAGGAAGGTGGTGCACTGACCAGAGGGTGTGTACCTTTCGGATAGTAAGTTGTTTTCACGTCAGTTATCGATACAGTAGCGTATATTTTATCTCACTCAATATATTGCTTGTGGAAGATGGAGCTTTTACGCTACTTTTACACCACAAAAAGACTCACAATGACAATAAATGTCACCTATTAGGGGTACAGATGAGAAACTAGTCACTTGCAGAAGGAACCACCTAAAAGAAGGTACCTGCCTTCTTCAAATGCCCTAGGTGCATTTGTGTAATTGTGTTCCTTTTCCCTTTGTTGCTTCTGTGAAAATTGTATGTACTCTTTTAGTTACTAGTGATTCCAAACCCTGGCAGCATATTAGATTCATCTCAACTTAAAAAACAAAAATCAGTACCTGAGAGCGCCATCTCAGGCCAATCAAAGGTGGAACTCGGATCATTGGCTGGGTTTAAAAGCCATCTAGGTGATTCTAATGTGTCCCCAGGGTTGAGAATCATTAACTTGGTTATTAATAGAAAAGAACATTTTCTGGTAAAAGGAGGGGGAGAAGTTCCCTAATATATTTTTAAATTCATTTAATGAGCATTTTACAGATGAGGAAACTGAGACTCAGGCATGAGGCAACTTACTCAGGTCTGAATAACAAGCAATGGGGCCAGGGTTTGAACCTATCATTTATTTTACAAAATATCAAGTTCTTTTCATGATATCCGGGAGCAGCAGAACAGAAGGCAGGAATTCTGCCAGACTCTGGTGAAGGGAGAAAAGAGAAGGGAGTGGAAGGCAGAAGGGGCATCCAGAAGACTTGCTGAGAAAAGGCAAAGAAGGAGAGAAATTTCCAGAACGTTCTCCAGCAGCTGTGTCCCAAGTGTGCACAGAGGACTCACTGGGGCATGGCAGGAAAATGGTAGCATTTCTTTCATTTAGTTTTAATGTCTTAATTTTTTGCATGTTTGCGAAGCACAGCTTACATTGATATGGTAATATATGTATATAATCTGTAAAGAAATAAACACACATATATTGGGACTGCTCAAAAGCTTTTTACTGGTAGGGACACACGGTCCACCAAGCACAGAGCCCACTGTTTAGAGAAGATCTTCTCAGCCAGGGTCTGGTGTGGTGGAATCTACCCAGGCCTCTGACCGCCATCTTCACTGACACCCTGGCCAGATGCAGGGCATGGACACGAGTGTTCCTAAAACATTCTGCTGGCGTGACTGGTGTGGTGATGGGAACCCTAGGTGAGAAGCATTGTTCTAAAGCAGAGGTTCTGAAAGTGTGGTCTGGAGATTTTTGGGGGTCCTTGAGACAGCCAGGGACTCCATGAGGTCAAACAATATGCTCATAACAACACTGAGGATGTTATTTGCCTTTCTTGCTCTCAGTATCTCATGAATATACAGTGGAGTTTTCCAGAAGCTCCATTATATGGGGTGATGTCATCATTCTGGAAGCTAAGGAAATGTTTGCTTGTGTGTTCTGTGCTTTGAATTTTAGTTTTAATTTCTAAAATGATAAATATAACACACGTAAACAAAAGCTTTCTGGGGTCCTTTATAATTTTTAAGAATGTGAAGGGGTCCTGAGACCAAAAAGGCGTCCAGTTCTAGAGAACGCAGAAGAGTATAGAAGAGAATCTAGGAGGCCATGAGATAGATATAAGACAGCGGCAAGAGACGAGAATGAAGACTTAAGTTGGTTCGAGTTGTAAAGAGCGTTGCATAATATGTTAGAAATTGAACTCCAAAGGCTTTTGACCTCATACCATGTTTAAAAATATTTTTGAGAATGCATTCACAACATATGTATTATTTTAAATTAATTAAAATATAATCATATAAAACATTAGAAATCACAAAGTACAGGAATTTTAAAACACTGAGATAAAGATGAATTAAGCAATATTTTAAAGTAATTATTTTTATTAATGGTAAAAATACGCTTTGCTTTCAATAAGAAATAATAAAATTAGTATGCTTCATTATATAAAAAAAATCATGTCACTTTGTGATAAAGCTATTTCAAAGTCTGATTCTAAGTTCACTTTGTGATCCTTGTGAAAGACTGTCAAAGCTGAGAGACACCTGCAGAAGACAGAAAAACAATAGAACATGGATAGAAAAAAAAAATCATTGTGCCTCCTTCTTCATGATTAATTACATTTCATTTCCAGCTATCAAATTATTCAGAGGTTTTTGTTGAAACTCAGCTAGTAAATTCTAATCTTTGATGTCCATTAGTTGGGAAGGTATAGATAATGTTGATATTTCCAATAAATGGGTTCAAAACCCCCTAAAACTCTTTATTTGGATAATTTTTAAACATTAGAACGTTTGGTTTCCAAGTTCAAGTGTGCAAATATGAGAGTTTATAGGTGGCACAGCTACATCGGTTTTGGCAATGGAATCACATAATAAGGGATAAGTCAAATGTAATTTGTGTCAATATGCAGGAAGTGACTGAATGAAGGTGTCGCTGCTATTCCCCTTGAGCTGAGCAACTCAGTTACTCCAGGACTGCTCAGGAGACTGTGACCCTCTGAGGCTGACAGAGAGAGAACACCAGCAAAACTCATGTATCAAATATTAGCTAAATGAACTCAGAGGTTTCCTATTTTCTTTGTGCATCTCCTGGCTGCATGTACCCAGCTTGGGGAGCAGTAGGAAGTCATCAGGGAGTTTTAATTAGAGGAGGAGAATCACCAGGTCTATGATTTACAGGCATAGGTAACTAATAAAGGTACAGCGAAAGAGTGGGCTAGAAAGAAGAGACTAGAGGCAAAAAGACAAGCTAGAGCAGAAAGATAGAGGGGAAGAAATGGATATGAGACAGTTTTTGCAATACACTTCATCGAAAAGTTTGGGTGTGGGATGAGGGAGAAAAAAATCTAGAGGTAGCTAGGAAGATGATAATACCCTTTCCTGAGCATGGAAAGAAGACGGCAGGAATAATATGAGTTCAATTTTGGATGATATTGAGCTTCTACCCTGGTGTGGTAAGAAGGTGACATTCTGCAGCATTGGGAGTAAAGATTTAGACAAGTCGAAGCAAAGCCAGTTTTTTATTAAGTCTTATTTTTCAGTCCTCTTATGCCTACCGTGTTTCCCCGAAAAAAAGACCTAACCGGAAAATAAGCCCTAGCATGATTTTTCAGGATGACATCTCCTGAACATAAGCCCTAACGTGTCTTTTGGAGCAAAAATTCATTGAAGACCCGGTCTTATTTTCGGGGAAACACAGTAGGTTCTTTGCCTTTTTGGAAAGTCATCAATTTCTTTGCGATTCTGAAGAAAGCCACTGATTGGCTCCACTTCTGAAAAACAATTTAGATATCCCAATATAAAATTGTGTATATGATTTATAGGGTCCCCAAACCCCAGAAGTCCATCCACGACTTCAGATTGGAGCCAATCCTGCCCTAGTTCCCTGTCTAGGAGTCATTCTTCTGAGTCAGAGATAATTTGCTAAGTATAAATCACTTCCTATTTTAGAAATCCTGATGACTTATGGTCAAATGCTTATGTCCATCATGCTGATTGAAGAATTGTAATATTTAATGCTAGGTTAAAGATGGAAGGAAGAATGGAGAACAAGGTCAATTTGCAGCTTTGTGAGTCCTCAGAGTAAACATTCATACAGCACATGCAGGACGGGATGCAGTGGGACACCTGCAAATGATGCTTGCCTCATTGAACCGGAATCTAGTAAGAAGCGTAGAAAAACAAGATAAATGACACCATAAAAAAGCAATCAGCCAAATCCAGAATGTGGGCTATTCTACAGAACAAATGACCTGGTTGCCCTAACAAATTAATAGCATGAATAATTAAAAGGCAATGCTACAGCATAAAAGAGCCTTAAGAAATGGTAGCAATCAAAAGCAATAGGACTCTGTATAGTGGATAATCTGAGACATTAGAACACATATTTAGTGTCATGCAGGGTGTCATATGGGGTCTCTGGTCCCGCTCCCCACATAAGAACGCAGGACATGGTGAGGCCAAAAAGAAACACCCACGGAGCCATAGATAGGGGAGTCATACCACTATAGTCTCGCTGGTGGCTGGGTTGGACACACAGGAAGCAGGAGCCACACTGTCCACAACCTGCCGTCTTCGCTGCAATCTGCGCTTGCCAGCCCCCATCTTCTTGTTAGCCCCCATTTGCTGCTAGCGTAGCCACGGCAGTTATATTAGTGGCCAATGGCTCACTGGTTACAGCTGACGGCCAACTAGCCACAGCTGATGGCCATCCAATCACAGTTGATGGCCATTTACTACCTGAGCCAGCACCTTTCCACGTAAGGCCGAGAGCCTGGAAACTGCACTCCTGGCTCCGTCTCCACACTTAGTATTGAATGATATTAAAAATAATTTAGTGAGGCATAATAATGGTAGTACTATAAGAAGAATATATTCTTCTATTAGCCATGCACACTGATGTATTTGTGGGTGTGAGGACATAATATCTGGGATTTGCTTTGAAATAATCCAGAAAAAAATTAAAAGAGGTGAAACATGAAATAAATTTGGCAAAATTGTTGAAACTGGATGATGGATATATGGAGGTTCATTGTACTCTACTTTCTTGTATTTTAAAATTTCCCACAAGTTGAAAAAAATTGCAAATCATTTTTTAAAAGTGTGGTTCTCAAATCTGGCTGATGATCAGATGCTCCTGGGGAAATTAATAAAAAAGAAAAAAAGATTCCAGAAACTTGACAGTCCTGAATCAGTCCTCTGTGGGTACATTTGTACTGGGTGGGAGAAAGTGTGATTTTGCAATTTCCCAGGACATAGGTCACCTCTTCTAAGGTCTGACCCGGGAAGTCTTACACCAGTCTACCTTCCTCCCCTCCTCTTTCTCTTTCTTTCCTTTCTCTCTGCTCCTATCGTTTTCTCTTTCAGTACTTTATGGAGGGTGAGCGCAGGAACCTTCGGAGGAGCATCGGGCCCTGGAGCTCACGGGAACGGGCACGGGCAGCCTTTTCCCACTCTTCTATGGGCCTCGGTGTCGTCACTGCTAAACCGACGTCTTACCCTCCCGCCGTGATTGGTTTTACAGAGCCCTCTTCCTGCCCATGGGTAAGAGACGTGGCCCCTGCCTGCCCAGGTGTACCTTGAAATAAAGTTGTTTAGGAAACGAGGTCTTAGTAGTTGGGCCTTTTCCTTTCATTCGTAAATAGGCAACATCAAAATTTGTTCTTAAATAATTTATTTTTTAATATTGACTTTTGAGAAAAGTTATAATTACTGAGGAAAACTTGAAGAAATCCAACAGAGTAAACAGAATTCTACTAGGGACAACTAAATGTGCAAATTTCAAATGTTTTTTATAATAAGTATAAATAACTCCATTTTTTTCACATTAAAAATGAGAATATTGATATACACAAACTATTACAATATCAACTTAAAAGAATTAGATAAAAACACTGAAGTTTATTTGAAATCTTTAGAAAAAAATTATAAAGATTTATGTCGAGGAAAAGATTTACGATGACCCAAGTGGAAACCATGTCGAGACCATGTAGAATTATAGGTTGCCAATATTTTCTGGTGTTACGTCCAGACCAAAAAAATAAATAAAATGGCAGCCTTTACCTCTGGGGACAACATGTTTCCCCTCCTTTTTTTTTCTAGAACAAGTACGACAGTAACACACAGAGAAACTGCAGACCAAGGATAGAAAGACATATCCTCATGGTTATAGGGTTTTGCTGTCCCAATGCTAAGGTGTCACTGGACGCGAGGACACTGCCCAGCACCGGGGACACAGCGTGAACACAGCAAATCAAACCATCATCACAGGCCACATCTTTACCTTCTCCAATCTCACCCCTGCTGCTTTCCAAGCTCATCTCTAAGGAGGTAGGATACTGAGAGGCAATTAAATATTGTGGCTGGGGAGTGGCTCTGGCCAAAGTTTCATTAAGCAGCAGCATGAGATTTTAACACACTGACTACTGACGCCATTCCTTCTCTCCTAGGGAAGGCCATGGAAGTGCGTCAGAGATGCCGCCTCCCCCACTGCAGTCAGGAACTTGCCTGGCTCCACATGACCCAAAGCAAATACATTATCTCAAGAAGACACTCCAGTGTTCTTCACAGAGCAGAAAAAAAAACATCTTCATTTAAATAAACTTTACATTTGTAATAAAATAAATAAAGAGAACTCGACAGACGTGAGCCTTTAACAAAGTAGCAGGTTGAGTTCATGAAACCTACGTATGCAGATGGTGCCCTAACAACAACCAGAAAACAGGTTATTGATATTAGTCTTACATCTCTAGGGCAGCATTTCAACATTAAAGAAAACAAAAAATCCCTTATACATAAGGGCACATTATATATGTACACATTTTAATGTACACCTCAGTTGAGCTAACCTCTTTAGAAGTGAAGATGGTGATAACCAAGAGTTACACATCTTCCCACTAAAATATTCTGATTTTTACAAGTACATATGGTAAAGAGCAGCTGGTTTGCTTTTCAGTATGAACTTACTCAGTCTCAGCAGCCTCAGAATCACAGTCCATGGGAAAAGAACAAGTCAGGGAAAAACCACTAACTACTGAAAATATCTGTTTTCCCTGAGCCTCCTGAGCTTCTCGCGAGGGCCTGTGGGTCACGAGACTTCAGCTTCCCGTCTCTGAGCACTGCCAATTGAGGGCAGGTGGAGAGGCTCTGACTGTGTGTCTTTTCCCTCTTCTCGAAAGATGATGACGCAGTCCTGGCACGCATTCCAAGTCCATAAAGGTCCTGGCCTTCCCCTCGGAGAGGAGCAATGGCCCGGGGCTGAATCCGACACCATCTGCTGCCAGTCTCGAGCTCTGCTCGAAGGCCACCTGGGAATGTCCCCTGGTTACCAAATTCCAGGCCATGACCCAGAGCTTATCTTTCCTCTCCTGCTCAAAGACACCGTCCAGCCTACTGTTGCTGGGACTGAGCCTCCAGTGGCATCCAGAGTGTTTTGAGTACATAGCACCATGTTGGCGACCGGCTGCAGCTGGCTCACCTGTCTCCGGTTAGCCGTACATCTGCTTGAACTGAAAGCACTCATTGCAGTAGCCGTTGCACTTGGTGTTGCCAAAGTGATCGCAGGCGGGGGCCCGGCAGCGCTGCTTGGGGGGCTCTTCAGGAGCTGGCTCGGCCCGGTGCCGGCACTCCATGCAGAGCTCCTCACTGCGGCAGGCCAGGATGTTCTTGCAAGAGGCCCGGGCGCACTTGGGCCTGGAGGCGCTCTGCGTGGTTCGAGGCACATCTCTGCGCTGGCTCATTCTCTGAGGGGAGAGAGCAGAGAGAATTGTGGCTCACAGGTCACAGGTCTCAGGGGGGGCACAATGTGGATGCTCCAAAGAGCTCTGTGGGGCGAAGAGCAGCGGCCTGACCAAGGGAACCGCGCTTGATGAACAGGAGTTCTCCGAGGACTTCCCTTCCAATCCACAAAGGCAAACGTGGCCCCAGGGAGGCCAACGGAACCCCCAATTCTAACACGGAAGCTACCAATGCTGGCCCAGCTCGCTTCCCTTTGGATTGATAAGCAGCCCTTATTTAGTTACACAGATTCCCTACTGTCCTGTAAACAACAGGAGAGGCGCCCATCAATCAGACGGCATAAAGTGGCAGCTCTGGACGCTCTGTCCCCTCCTCCTGTCCCCTCTTGATAAAGGATCAGTAAGAAAGTCTGCTGGCCACTTAGGTGTCTGTGCTACTACTACAAATCCAAGCAGCCTCTGGTCGCCATCTGGCTTTGGGAGGCTTCTGAAAAAGTATACTCTACGGCTTATTTTATTGGCTTTTTAAAATGAATTCTAAAGTATACTTAGGCCATTTAAATCAATAGTCGTTGCTACACTTCCAACCCCAGCACCACAGGAGCTTTTTCCCCAGGTTCTTCCCTGGAACTCGGCAAGGAGGAAAGGCTGCTGATCACGGTCGGTCGGGAAGAAACTGCTCCAGCGAGGAGGAGTGCCTCACAGGAGAGGGCAAAGTACCTCGAAATGACTTACCAGTTGCTCTTCAGTCCTTTTGGCTTCACGAAGTCTCTTTTTTTGAGCTTCAATGAAACACTTCTGACAGTATCCTTCCAACATGGTGCTTCCCAGGGTGCCACATTCCCTTCCTAGGCAGGGGACCGCATTCTGGAACCTGGAGGCTGTGGGACTGGCTTTCCCCGAGGCAGCAACAAAATCTAGAAGAGAGATGATGCTGATCAGTGCCACATATGGGTCACCAAGCAGAGAGGGACAATGACATGGGAGAAATATAGGTTCCAAATACAGATCAAACCAGCCTTCTCTCTCTTCTCTTCTCTCTCTCTCGCTTTCATATATGTATGTATATACATACACACACACATACACACACACACACACACACACACACACGGTGCCAAAAAATGTATAAAAAAAGTATACACATTTTCAGAAAGGAAAACTGTATTAAAATTGTAATACTCAATATATACCAATAACAAAAGATGAATACAAGTCACGTTTGACTTCTGCAATTACAAGAGGTGCTCAAAGTGGTTACCATCAGCATCCAGACACTTCTGATTATGGTCAACTACTGCCTGAGCAACGCTGACCAAAGTGTCCAATTGTATATGTCGTTTTGGTACCCCTGGATGTGTGTGTGTGTGTCCTTTTATTTTATGATTTTCAATTGAAAATTGGAACATCTCTCACTTTTGAACATGCCACACTGGTCAGTCACAGGAACAGAACAGAGACACATTAACGGCCCGACCATCTTTCAGATTAGAGATTTCTAAAACCACAAATGTTTTCTTACAATGTCAGTGGATACTTCCTCTCTCCAGCTGCTGCTCTTCAGATTTTGAGTTTTGTCTATTACACCAAAGTTTCAAAAGGAATCTAAACTCTATAAATGCAACAGCAAATGGCTTATGGAAACAAATTCTATGAACTCTATCTACAGGGAACTTTCGGGGTTTGGAACGTGGTATTCTGTGACTTTTGCTTCTATGTTCGGCTGGCAGAGCCACTGTGACTGTCCCTCTGATATTTTACCCCACTGCCCAGAGAGGGCTCCTTTCTAGAAGTTCAAGGAAGAAAACCCGTTCTAGACAGGGATTTCGAAACAGGTTAGGAAATCCATCGTGTCACTCACATTTATTTTCTCTGTACTCGATGAAACACAGCGTGCAAAAGCCCTGGTTTTCTGGAGTCCCAAAATACATGCAGCCAGCTTTTCTGCAGTTGCTTGTCCCTATCCTGTCCCCTGGAGTCCTTGCGGCCTGAGAGAGGCAGCCAGAGGGGACCTCACTCCCAGCTCTGTGACAAGAATGTGGGGAGAGACTCTGGAAGAGCTGCGACGGGTCCGACTTGGACCTCTGATGGCAGGAAGGAGGGATGCTGGAGCTGAGGTTCGAGGAGGACTCTGTCGTAGTCCTTTTGAAGCAAGTACTGCAGATCCCATTAAATGTCCTGGTGACATCCTGGAGGCAGGCTCGGCACTTACCAGGATCTAAATGCCTCTTGTCCGAGATGTGGCCCATATTCAGTTGCCGCGCATTGTGGCAACGCTCACAGAATCCATTGTGCTGCACGTTCAATGTGAAAGGGCAGTTAGGGCTCCTGCACTTCATAGCGGTGGTCTCGCTGAACAGGAAAAGGCTGGGCGCTGTTGGAGGGGCTGAATGAGGGCCCCCAGCAGGCTCCTCTGGGCCCCAGGCCGTGGGCTCATAGGCCTCGCCTCTAGAGGCGCCAAGCATCACATCAGGTCCCGGCTTGCAGTTCAGCTTTGGGGATTTGTTTGGGTTCTTTTGCCGCCTCTCTGCGCATTCATGGCACCAAGGCTGGGTGTTCACAGACATGAAGAAAGGACAGTTGGGTGTTTCACATTTTACATCCATGAGAGAAAGCTGGGGAACAGAAGGTTCCAAAGGATTCTGAGCGTGCAGCTCTCTCCGCCCCTGCTCTTTGTTCTCCTGCCACTTCTTGTACTCGTGCTGGACAAGTTCAAAGTAATCATCTACCAGGTTGATTTCTTTTGGCAAGTTAGCTTCATCCAACCTGAAGAATAAAAGAAAAAAAATATGAAATCACACACACACAATTCTACATCATTAGCTCACAGAGCAAACTTGCACAATGTGGATTCAGGCAATAACTTTATAACCAGTCATTGAAATGCAGGCCTATCACGAAGAGTTTGCACCTCCCACAAAACATGGTCTAGTACTTCATGATTTCAAAAATCCCAGTCTTCTCTAATCAATCTTGGTCCACCCAAAGTTATGGATAATTCTAAAGAAAGGGCTACTCTGGGGCTGCCTCTACACTTAATGACTCTTCTGCTTTTAAAAAGTCACTTTTACTTTCTAACTTCTCAGAGATCAACTGTGTAGTTCTTTTGGGACTAGTCTACTCTATGGTACAAACTACTTTGGAACTTTGTGTTCTGTATTTTGCTGTTATTTTAAACTGACGCCTGGCCTGTATTAGAGTTAACTGTCATGAGCAGTAACTAAAAGGCAGACATACCCTCAGGCATTCTTTCTTTCTGACTCTGTAAGTTGTTACTCTCCACTTTGGGAAACTGATTCTCTTACGCCTTCATGGTCATCCCTTTGTGCATTTCAAGTTCTAAGACACAGGCATCTGTTTGACATAAAGCCAGTGTTTAAAATCTGGACACCCGTGCACTGTGCACTCTGGGTGTCTCCTCCCCTTTCTTTGTGGTGAAATCATATGGCTACCACATAAACACATTCTGCAACCCTGTCTGTGTCTGGGGTGTCTGTCCTTATCAAGAAGCCAAGGAAAGAAGACTTTTGTTTCTAAGAATTTTCACTTGCCAGTTTAGTACCAGGACAATTAAGAAAAACAACTATCCTTAACATAAAGACATTTTTAAAAGCCACAATTCTGACTCTCAGCATCCAGATGTGCAAGAAAATCATTATGGATAAATTACTTGCTCCCATTGGAAACCAAAGTTTGTGATCCTCTGTGACTCATACACAGACCTCTGAATTTGTTTCACATTGGAGGAAACTGGCTTTAAATGACTTTACTGTTGAGCTTTGGGGTGGCAGCAGCTTATGTGACTGAATTAAAAACAGCTGAGTTCAAGACAAAGTCTAGCGCTCTAGCGCTCAAATTAAAGTGCTTACTTTGCAGCATTAATCAAATGGGTGGTGCCATGGTCCCAGCCTTGAACTGGGATTTCTATCACCATCAAGTACTCTTTCAAGAGCTTCTCCTTCATCTCATTTTCAGGATCTGTCAAAAAGTGAACTTTTAAGTCTTCAAATCTTCCTCGCTCTCTGTTAACAAGTGGAACAGCTCGGATTTCTGAGGGGAAAAAAAATAACACATAAGCCAAATATGATTCTACTACATGAGGCTGTGTGTGAGGCTACATAGGTATATAATGATTACAATTTGCATATGCAGAAAGGATACGATTAGAGTGGAAAAGTATTATCTAGCCGCAAACTCAAATGCGGAAACGAACTGCACAAAACTCTAATGTAAAATGCATTGTTTCCAGGAAGCTCGCAGAATATTAAGTAGCCTGGAGGCAGTGGATCTTATAGGTTAAATTCCCACACTTCAGAATCAGGCGGATCTGATTCGAACGCTGACTTTGCCACTTTCAAATCTGTGGCATTAGGCAAGTTATTTAACCTCTCTGAGTTTCAAGAGCCTTATCTGTAAAAGAAGGCTACCAATGCTGCAGCCCATAGGGATGCTGTGAGGATGAAATAAAACAATGTACTTACGACACTTACAAAGTGCCTATTGCACATTAAGCTATTGCAGTAACAGCTAACCTGACGGACAGACTTCTACCTGCTTCGTGCCAGGCACTGTGTTAAGGGCTCTGTGTGTCTTGATTTGTCACGTATTAATAGAAATGGTAGGTGCAAGATGTATACATATATCTTCTATTTGCAACTAACATGCTGAAAGTACTTTCCAAGCCATACACAAAAAGGTAGGGGGATTTCATGATTACTTCTATTGCATTACTGTTGCTAACCAAGCAAATAACAGATTACTGTTTTTAAAGACAAATAATACATGTCAATGAGACAATTTCAATGAGGACCAAAAGAGCAAATGATGACGTTCGGTGGGAACAGGGAGTGCCGCTATCTACCAGCAGTTACAAATGTGAGTTGATGCTCAATTTTCTCACCAGGCCCACTGTCCTTCAGGGTCACCAGGGGTACAAAGTGTTGGCTGTCATAGCCGAGAACGATGGGGTATCTGTAGCATTCCTGGGCAGGCCAATGGAGAGGCAAGTAAATTCCGCCCACCTTCAAAGGAGCGAAATTGGAACCCGATTCCAAACTTCTCAGCATTTTGTCTGTTGAAGGAAAGAGAAAGAAAAAAATAAGGCCCTCAGGTGACTTTCATCAAATCCCACTTAGCTACTGTTGCCTGGAACTTTGGCAGCATGGGTTTTTCCTAAGAGCTGAAGCATGAAAGCTGTAAAGCTTTCAATACAAATAAGCAACCTGTGGGAATCTCACCTGAAATGACAATGATCGGCCTTCTGAGAATGTTGCAAAGGACAAATATGTGTATTTCTTCCAGTGAATTATACTGAAGGCCACTTCGGGCTCCTGGGGTGTCTGTGGATGCCATTTTGATAAGGTTGTCCCACTCATCGGTCCAATTCTAAAGGGGGAGGGGTAAAGAGGAATGAAAATCGTGGAATGTACTTTGCATTAAAAAAATCATTCTGACTTCATTCTATAGTTATTCATTTATATAACTCAGCTTACTTTTCCCCTTCCTGGAAATCATCATTCAAATGATCACCCTTTTTTTCCCATTTTGGTTTTCTTCCTTTACTTTTTTCCACTACAAGGCCAAAGTGGGGGAGGATGGGGACAGCACCTGCTTTCAAAAAAATCCCTGATGAGGCATAACATTGAAGCCCCTCATCCAAATGTACACAAAAATCCCAAACTTGTGACTGAGAATGGTGAGGTCTGAATTTGACTGGCTGGCTCAGTACAGCATGCAAAGGACAATCAAACTGAAAAATAACCAACACGTCACAGGGAAGGCCATGAACAGAATGATCAAGCTAAAATAAAGACACACACAGCTGGGAATCTGCACCCTGAAGCCTCCCAGTAGGGATAAAAGCCTCCAGTTCATCCTGCAGGAGGTTTCTGGTGTTTTCCATCGACTAAGCTTTGCTTAGCCAAGTTCATGTGACTTAGTACATCATATGCTGCTGAGAGCAGGGGCTGGCCTAAGGTACCCGCCCCCCACCATGGTGCTGTGTCCATAGATGCTTAATGGGGGAACAAAACATACCCGAGTGTCGTAGCAAAGCCCCGTTTCCACAAATTCCTGAGATTTAAGAGACTCCAGCTGCCAGCGGAATTCAAAGTTGCGTGTGTCCGTCTCCTTGAGAGTGCTGAAGAGCGCCTTCCTCAGGACCAGGTCTGTGTCCTGAACCCCCCACATGTACTGAGAAGCAGCGTGCATCAGGCAGTTTCCATCACCTGAGGACACAAGGGAAGCAAATTCAAGCACTCCACATCCGAGGCCCAGCACAGGATCTCAGAAGAAATGAGCCCTATTGCTATCATGGGGGACCCAAGAAAGCTCGCAGCAATGCGAATGGTTGAATTTCTCAGTCAAAAGGCCCACGGATACCATTTCACAAGGTGATTGCAGCTTTAAGGGAAAAAAAATCATCATTTTTGTCACTCTTATTTTTAGTGACTGAGACCAACAGAGCACAGGAGCCAGGGACAGACAATCATGGGACATTGGTTCCAGCCCGGCTCTGCCCTGACTCGTTTAGGTGACCTTGAGGGAAATTCCTTCACCTCTCTGATTATTTTTCCTCTTTGTGAAATGAGGGCATTGGCTTATGATCTGTGAAGTCTGGCCCTTTCCAACGTGCCTTGATGCTCTGGCTAAGACACTGACACTATTGCTCTCTGACTCGAAGAGAGAACACACAGGGAACATGCACCAACCAGGAAGCCGGCTTGGCTCCATTGCTAGACACGGACGGTCTGGCTATGACTCAGTGGTAAATGACTTGACCATTCCACTGTAGCCGTCGGGGCCTGGGAGTTTCCTCTACGGGTTTGTCAGTGGGATTGAGAACACTGAATTACCACCTGCCTGCCCGCCCAGAAACGCTGTATGTGAACCTGTTTGTTAGAAATCACAGAGTCCTTCTTAAAAGTTCAAGAGTGACTGGATGTCTGTGTTTGAAAATAACTCAGTGTTTAGAGCTGGCATTTGAGAATTTTGAGCATTTTGAACAAAACATAGCTCTAATTTTATTCCATTAATTTGTTAGATAGGTTAACATCCACAATTTAAGGGACTGCACGTATTCCAACCTGCAAACAATTAACATTTTGGTGGAATGTTTAATATACCCAAAAAACTGAATTTCTTAATCTCTTCTGGCAAGTGCACAATTGTTATTTTTTAATTTATTTTTTTGATGTTTCCATCTATTTTTATTATGGCAGGAGCTTGCACAATTGTTTCTAAAAAGAAAAGTTCAACTGTTTTCTTGTAAGTAAGTCAATAAAGCTATTTGAAATTTTACCAAATTTTAATTACAGTCAAACTGTAAAAAAAAAAAAAACAACAAAAACCCTCGAAAACACATCCATAGCCAGTATCCCTTCAATGTACACACTTACAAAAACTAGCTAAATAAGTACTCAAACAAATGAACGAAAAAGATCACCCAAGCAGTGTGTCTTGGCAGAAGTGTAGCAACGACTGCATTCTGTTGAAATTTCCCCTTTGCAAAATCTAGAGCAAAGATAAGGCTTTTTTTCTTCTTCTTGTGCTTACTTTCAGTTCTTTATTGAGATGCACCAGTATAAAATTCCCTAAGTAACATCTGGAATTCCCCAGTGCTAAGTTATTTGACTAGCAATTGAGCAACAGCTATTGTACTTTTTGTTCTGGTGTGTAGACATTTAAACTGCGAAGTGCACCCTGGACTTTCCAAGTGGGTGTGGCCAGGGTGAGCTGGAATAGGGCTACTCATTATACAAGTGAAATCGCTGCAGCCAATAGATGCTGGAATTTTTCACATGAAGTTTCAATTTTATGCCACCTACTCCCTTCCTCATTCACCGCAGTCTCATATCCTCAAATGCAAACTTGTGAATCACCCCCTCCCCAGACCACTGACTTTGTAGAATCCTCCTATAGGTGGAAGGCTTAAAAGAAAAAGGTGCCAATAAAAATCTGAGGAAAAGTCATTTGTTTCCCCCCACCTCGCCCCTAAATATCTTTCTTCCTTTTCCAGAATTTTAAGAAATTTTCTGGCAAGTGGGAAAGGAAAAGGATTCTGAGCCTAAATATCCCTATTTCCAGAAAATGTTATCAAAATGCACTGGCCTTTGTAGTTTTCTTTGTAGGGTGAATCCTTGTTGATTTAAATGACAAATCTTTGCAAAGCAAGTGTTTACTCTTTATATTCCATTTGTGTCTGAAGGCAATAGAGCAAGTGAAACTTAAAACGTCAGTTAATGCTGTTCGGGATAGTAAGGTTTTTCCCCTTTCTACCACTTTTCTAATTTGGCAGAATCTCTTTGTTTCCAACTCTCCCAAAGTTGACTCCATACCTTTTTCGTAACAAAAAGGGAGAGAGTTAAAACCACAAACTGTCAGGAAGATAAACCCCTTGATGATGACTTCACATAATTACCTACTTCTATGCATCACTTGATTTAGTGCCAAGAACAATGGAAACACTAGCTATCCCCATTGCTTTTTTTTTTCCCCTATCTGCATCTAAGTATCAATACTTCAAAAAATATAAGCAAGATGTAGAGATGATGCGCAAGACCCCCCAGGCCCAAAGCAAGAAAACACGTCACTCAAACACACCAAGTTTCCCCAGTCAAAAAATGGCCACAGTTACGGTACCAATGAAGTTACTTCAGTTAATGTTCTTATCATGTCACTGTCAGGCAGGACTTTCTGCCCCTGGATGTAGGTATTATTTCAACTGGGATGGTTTAGGATTGTCACTGATCTAAGGACCTGATATTTCTGCCCTACGTAGACTCCAAGCATTCAACTCATCTTGAACAGTCTACTTGCTTCTTGGGATCGTTAGCTATGCCTATAAAGCAGAATTTTGTATCTGCCTGCAACAGTGTGCTCGGATGTTTCTGTGATGTGCATACTCTTGCTCAAAGGAAATAATTAAAAAACAAAACAGTAAAGCTTAGAACAGGAAACAACTACTAGTGGTAACGGGCCATTGGGCAGATAGGCACAGACAGCAGCAAGAAATTCAGCACTAACCCTAAAAATAACAAAGCAGAGGTCTAAAATCAGTGCTAAAAATCTCAAATATCTTGCTAGTTCATATCATGGCACCATAAACAACAGAACCTAGATAAGAGAGGAGTAGACAACAGGAGCCCCTCTTTTTTTCAACAGCCGTTCACTGGTTAACCCATAAAATGCCATCAAGTTAAGAAGTGCAAGGCCATGGTCACAAGCATCTTCTAATCACAGTGGGAAACAACAGTAATACCAGTTTTCACACCAGGCTTTCCTTTTGAACGTAAAGCCTTTTAGCATTTCCATTACTGGCCAGGGAAGGGTATTTTACAGACGATTAAACAGTCCCAAGAATTACTTACATAAATCACCTAACAGGGGCACGGTGTTTAGAAATGCATTCCCTAAGCCTTGATGCTCTGCTTTCTAATATATACAATTCGAACATATCTTTAATGAGAATATTCACAAAACAAGCTTGCTTTCATCAAATGCCCCCAAAGATTTTCTATACTAAAATGTCTATAGCCTCAAGAGATTTGAGTTTGGGCTAGTTCTATTAAAATTAAATGAATGGGGACCCAGCAGTGTGGAAGCCACCCCACCCAACCCACCCACCCCCCAACCCCCTAGACAAAAGCTTGTCTTACCATTTGTTTTCAGGGCCACAAGCTTCCTGACTTCTCGACACCAGTTGAGCTTCTTCTCGCTTTCCAGGGAGGCCTGGATGTTTCTGTCAATGAGGGCTTTTTGGATGATCTCCCGAAATTGTGGACAAAACTGGCAAGTTCTGAACATTTCCAGTGTGTATCGGTGCATGGATTTAAAATGATAAATGATCCCATTGGTAGGTTTAAAAATATCTTCTGGAGTCCTCTCTCTGATCTTCACAGCTTTCCGCATATTGCTCAAATACAAAGCCAGAGGAAGGAGTTGTTCAGCCATCCTGCTCCACAACACCTGAAGAGAAGGGAAAAGAGCCATTCCGTTAGCTTGACTTTGATACTACTCCTATATACCTGCCTGCAGGAAACCCCAGTGTTTGATCTTCTCATTACCCTAATCTGTAGGCAAAAGATCTTAGTCACCTCTACTCCCAGGATACTAGCTGGCCCCAAAGATTAACTCACACTGGACTGTTTTAAGTTACATCACTCTTAAAGATTAGTCTAAACAAGAGAAGGAAGGCGGAGAGTGGGTATTGAGGAGGAGGGGAATAACCCTGTACTGGAAAGACAGTAAATATTTTGTGAAAAATCCTGCAATTTTATGCTGTCCCACAGGCATTTGATTCGAGTTTCCTCGTTAGCCCCAAAGAGAAATATTTATAAAGCGTTTATTTATAAAATGTATCATATTATTTATAAAGTTATAACTGAATGTTTTATAACCAACGCAAAAGCCTATTTCCAGCAAGATGCTTTGCAATTTTAAGAGCAAACAATCAGCAGTTTTCGAACCTCTCCACTGAATTTTACAACATCAGAATAAGAAATAGAATAATAACAGTAATAGAACAATTACTACACTTCCAAGAGCAGACATTGGAGCTCAATTACTTCAACGCAACTGCCAACCAAATTTCATCATGCTTGGTACCAATACTCAGATATATTTCCCACCCTGTCTTCACCCTGAAATCTTCAAACATAATCAACTGGTGGAAGGAAATGAAAGTCTGGAAACAAAAGAGGAAAGAAATTTCAGCAAGGGACACATAAAAGAGGAGGGGGACAAAACCAGCATCCACAACCCTTGCCAACAGTGTGGAATGATGTGAACGGACGTAACGTGGGCTCCTTGCAGTGGGGAGCTGTGTGGAGAGCCAGCTCTCTCATCCACTGGCCATTAGCAGGGTGCCTCGCCAGACATCCTAATTTCCAAGATAAAGATGGTTTCAGAGCATGAAGATACTCCCTAGAAGTTTCCTGCATCATGCTATTTGCCAGGGCCAAGCCTCTAGTTGAAAAAGAAGTTAAACCAATATAAATGAGAGAAGAAACCTAGATATTAAGGAAGCCACTCCTGAGTGGGTCTAGGTTCTCTTAAAACCATTGATAAGGTGATCTGGATTCTTGTGGCCCACTCAACGGCGAGAGCTGGACTGGACTAGATGACCCCAAGAATGTTCCTGAGGAATTTTCTGGTAGTAGCTTTGGGTCAGGATCCCTAATCTGATTGCCAGAGCAGGTCTGGAGAAGTCATGCTCTGGGTAAGATATTAATCTCTCCTTTGATGTCAACCATTGCCTGCAGGTAGAATTAGGCCAAATTATAGCAGGACCACAAACACAATGAAGGGACAAAAATATCACACATACTTCCCCTTTGTGGCATAGCAAAAGTCTCTCTTATGATGTCATCCATGTGTCCATCCGTCACTTAACAAGCACTGTCTGGCCATCTATTGAAGGTTGTGCTTGACTCGGGGGCTAAAAATCCAAGACAACCTTCCTTACTCCCCAACTTGAAGTCAGCCAAGCATCTTAGTCTGCAGCTCAGGTTACAGAAGTACAGGTCATGCTCCGGTCCCACACTCTCCAGCAGAGCTTTGCCTTGAAGCCAGGACTTCCAACACCTGCCCCTTGCTATTCTCACAGCACCATACCTGTGGTTGCAATGCCTGCTTTTCCAGATGGAAAAGGACAGGCAATAGGAAGATTTTAAACAAGCTAGGTGCAGGAGTTTTGCTTTTCTGACTCTTCTATTATTTTCTTCTGCACCTAAAGTTCTTTCAAATAGTGAGAGCTGTAAACCATATGCAAGACATGAGATGGTCAATATTCAATAGCCCGGTGTCATCTCATTCACAGGTTTAGCCTCGCACTGCCCGCAGAATTGCCTCCTTAAAAGAAATCAAAACCCACTGTCCGAAGTACCGCTGACTTAGATTTCTCCACACTTAAGATTCAAGAATAAATTTGACTGACCTGTGATTGCGATGTCCTTATAGGCAACGGCATACAAGACAGCCCTTCACTTTTAAGTTTCTGTTACCTCACTAACTTTTTATCAACAAATACCTCACGGAATTTTTGGAAAATGTTCAAAAATTGTACAGAGAATTGCAAGAATGAAAGAAGCACCTTCGACAATGAGAATGGAGCCGAGACTGGATGCTCATAACCTGGGCCATGAGGGCTGTGGTCCAGAAGACTCTTTAATAACAAGGGTTCTCCCAAAAGGCTGCCTTGAGACACTTGACCAGACCGGCTTTCCAGGGAAAGATCAGAGGCACGGAGAACTGAAAACAAAGCCGTCTCCAAGAGAGCTGAGCTCCTTCCTTACTTAATACCACTGCTTTCCTGAGAGGCCAGGTGGCAGGATGTGGGACGACCCGGGCTGACAAAGACTGTCTGCCTGTGAGGTAGGGGCTGGGGCAGGGGCGTGCAGACCGCTCTACACTGGAGCCCCCAAAAGGCAGGCCAACGACTCACTTCTACGTGCACACTTCTGTTACACTGCTGCAACTGAAAACTACGAACCTCCTGCCCTGACTCCCCAGCCAACCCCTGCACAGGACTCTTTGCAGTGTCTGCAAGCTGTCCCTGGAAAGGTTAGCTGACTGAGCCCCCAACCCCGCCGGGATTTGTTGCCCGAGACACACCGCCGTTGCACTGGTCGTGCACAATCTGGGAAGAAACCACAGCATTCTGCAAGGTCTACGTGGCTATGAGCTTGCAGCTCTTGGTTCCAAAAAAGACACGAAAAGGAGCAGAACACCAACGAGCACCCGACTGAGCGGCCGCGGGGGCGACTCTCCACCAGTCAGCTGCAGTGTAAGTTCTCTGCATAATCTGAAAGGAATAGCTGGCTGGAGGAATCCAGGGCTGTCACCTGAACATCTGGCGCGGCAACCTCAAGTCCCAGCATTTCAAAACCTACACAATGAGCATACACGGCCAACAAACTGCCCTCCAGGACCGCTGCAAAACCAATGCCAAGTCGGCGGGTCCAGCCCGCAAATCACCGCCAAAAGCGCATCCGTTGCCCGTGCCCCGAGGAGCCCCGGACCGTCTGCACCGGGATGCAGCGGTTACCTCTCCCGGCCGCCCGATCCTCTCTCGAAGTCCCAAGTACCAGGTCAGCACAGGCGAACGCCGCAGGCAGCGGTTGTGGTCGAGGTGGGAGCCGGGTGGAAGCGGCGCCCCATGGACGCCCGGGCTCCGGACTCGCTGGCTGGCTGGGCCGGCCGGGGGTGTGGAGCGCGCCCGCTGCCGCCGCCGCCGCCGCCGCCGCAGGTCTCCCGCGGCCTCTCTCGCCGCTCCGCCCCCGCGGGCTCTGAGCACTCAGCACTCGGCCCGCCGCGCAGGCTGTAGACTGCCAGTTCTCTTTTTTCCCTTTCTGTTTTACCGCCGCGGCCAGGCCAGCCGGGGATTTCCGAAACCCAGGGACTTTCCACTCGGCGGGTCACGTGACCTGCAGTGTCGCGGGCCGGCTCGCAGCGGCGCCCCGATCCGGCCGCAGAGCGGCGCCGTGCATCCCGCGCCGCGCCGCCCCGCCCCGCCCCGCCCCGCCTGCCGCCGGAGAAACTCCTGCGCCCCGCCCCGGGGTGTCCCCGCGTGAGTCACCTGGGCATTTCGGAAGCTGAACCCAACGTCACATCCATGTGGAAATCGCGATTATGGGAACTGTAAACGAAGGAGGTTTTTTCTCAGTAGTCGTTCTTCAGAAAAGCAATTGTGGAGAACAAGGGAAAAATAAAAAAAGAAAACCCTAAAAACCACCCCGGTGTCCGGGACCTCAGGCCTCCGGCCGGTTTGAACAGCTTGGGCTGTGCACGTGATGAATTCGTAGGGGAGCGCGAGACTCTAGGCCCCCGCGGGGATTTCGAGAAAAAGGAGCAGTCACGGTCTTGCTCCCTTACCCACCTGCGTCCCTGTCAGCCAGGGACCCCAGGCTGATGGGATGCAAGTCTGAGGTGACAGACCTCCTGGCCCTGCAGCCTTAAAATTCGCAGGAACCAGGCAGGTTTTGGATAAAATTAGGAATCTGAACAACTACCAGCCAACCCCATCCCGCACTTGATTGATTTAACCTTGTCCATTGCTACACACCAGGTGTCCAGGTGGCATCACATTCAGGTAGCTTTTCACTTCTAGTCCATTACTGTCCCTGCCATGTCCCCCTAAAACCGTAGTAGGAGTCTTTTTAGATGTCCTGATAATCACCTCCAAGGCGCGGGGGGGGGGTGTAATTACTCCCCCTCCCCTCCCTTATTAAATAGTGTGATAACCCATTGTCTGAATCCAGAGCGTGTCCGTGGAAACAGGTGTGAGCCACCTGGGCAGTGGAAGTGCGTGAGGGAGGGATATGAGGCCCTTTTACCACCCTGTTGGCCCATTTCCCAGAATGGCTAGACTAGAACTAGATTGAAATATTCTGTACGGTTGTCCCCTTATAGACTTCAGCATACTGGACAGGCGCGTTTCCTACTATTCGAATTCGAAAAACCTGCTCCTTTCTCCAGTAAGGACCTGCAGAGACTGGGAATGGGGCTGGGTGGAGCAAATGTTTTGGCAAAGGGAGACTTAGAGCAGAGCCTCGGTAATGGTCAAAGCTGGTGCTGGTCACGTGAAACTGAGGGCTGGAATGTATTTCGAATCCAAATCTTCTGGTATTTGCTCTCTTCGTGGTTCACAAATGTTTTTAGCTGCCAACACTCAAAACAATGGATTGTCAAGCTGGTAGTATCATCATCATCATCATGTTTGTCAGGTCCTTACTATATGTCAATCTTTAGACGAGGCGTTTGAAAGACATTCTGCCATTTACACCTCACAACAACTCCACTTTGCAGCTTTAGAAATTGACGTTAAAGAAGCTTGAGCCATTTGCCCAAAGTCTACACAATCAGTAAGTGGCAGAGCCGCAACTGGCACTGGGCCTGTCTTACTCCCAAGTCCATACTGTTAAGTCTTAACTATTAAAGCATTACTCTCAGAAAGGATCCTTCGAGGTTGAGTCTCAGGGCCCCCATTTTTATCCTGGCCACCAACCTCACAACACAAGGGTCACTTGTCACTTAGCCAAACGTGGACCCTGGGCAGCAGCAGAATGTGGGTTTGGAAGCCAGACAGGCCTTGATTCCTTCCTCAGGAAACTTTGCCGGGCTCCTTAAGGTGCTAAGAGATGAGGTCATCCTTAATCCTCAGACTGCTCTCCTCTTGTGCTGTCTTTCATCTCTTGGCTCTGGTCGCTCACCTCCTCCTGTAGCCTCCTTTTTCTGGTTGCCGTCTGCTCCCTGACTTGATGAGCTAGGAATGCAATAGCCAGAGTGACGAGCCTGAAAGACCAGGCCCATATCTGCCGCTCTCTATTGTCCTGAGGTAGATGCTACGCCACCTTGCCTATCAGGATTCATGACAAAGTAATAGCAGTGAGGTGCAGGAGTAGTCTAGAGCCCTCAATTTTGCTCTACCCCAATTTCCCGTAATTCTACTATTGGAGTGATGGTCTCTCTGAGGAGGCATACTTCGTTCTGTTCTTCTCTAGTTTTTACTGTCCTTTCCACCTTCTAAATCAGGACTCAGGCCCTACACTTTTCCCTTTCTGGTACTTAACACATGGGCAAGACCAATAAGAATTTTCTTAGTGGTGAATCAGAAGGAAAGAGTGGAAGAGGAGAGTGTAGAAGAGACTCCTTAAGAGAAAGGAGATACAAAATGTGGGGAGATTTGCCGATTCAATTGAAGCCAAAGAGATACAGAGTACCCAAAAGCCTGTAAGGGAATTTACTTTCTGTAATAGATCTTATCAAAATGAACAGAACTCTGCAAAGAGGAAGGAATATTCATTAACACCTAGCAGACACATGGGAGAAAAAAAAAAAGTGTCTCATTAGAGGGAAGAGGAAATCAGGTTGTGTGTGTGGAGTATTTTGGAGCTTTCCTGAGATGTGTGCCATTTTCACCATGGTGACAGCATTCGCACATCGTGAACTGCATACAGTGAGCATACGTGACCTCTTAGAATTAGTCTGTGGGCCTGTGCCTGAGCCTGTATGCTTGTACCACGTAATGAAGAAAATGGGCACCCCAAGAAAGTGGGAGGCAGGAGAAATCGGGTTGAAAAGAGACAGATATGGCCATTAGAAAGGTGATCCAAATCTAGCTCAGCTCAAACCACAGTTCATGAGCCTTGAAATCAAGAAATAGCCATAGGTATTTCTGAGAGTGTATGGACTTTCAGGGCATGGCGGTCGTAGGTCAAAATAAAATCGAACATTTTGTGTCCATGGTACAATTGTTCCCCTTTCCCAGCATTGTGCTCTGGTGAAAAGGAAGATCCTTGTTAAGCATATTTTGAAACAGCCCTTATGTAAGTGTGACAGTTTAGTTATTACATGGTCCTTAAGATCCTGCTTCAAATTTGAATGACCTTTGGCTGAGCTTTGATATTACTAAAGAGTAATGTTTGCACTTTGAAGGCTGCTATAAGAGTTAGCTCTGAGAAGACAGTAGAAGCTCTTTGTGGGCTGTAACTACGAGGAGAACTTGGATAATATTGTCGTTGATTTTATCATCATAGGAATGCCAAAGTCTCCTAAAATGCTACTTATCTAGGGACCTCAGATTATTTACAGGTATTACCTGGGATGAATGGAGAAACCAAGACCCAGCTTGGGGAAATGACTGAACTGAAGTAAGCCAATGAGTCTCTAGTAACAGGAACAAAGACCCTCCAGTGGAAGGGAGGAAGTGGGTTTAACACCAAGTACAGCTCCTATTATCCCACTTGGCCTGAAAGCACGGGATGCTGAAATCTAAAACTTGTCAGAAAATTCATGCCCCCAAGAATTCTGGCTTAATTTTCTGTCAACACTTGGCTGAAACACTTGGCAAAGTAATTTTATTTTACGTCATGAATATAAATATTCAATTCTTGGTTTCATTTCTCTTTCTGTGGAGACTGCTATTAATGACCAAACATGAGCAATGATGAAAGATCTGAAATGGGTGTTATTAGGAACCAACTGGTGTGCAGTGCTGGGTTTAACAGTAAACTGGGTGTTCACAGGAATAAATTAGTTCCTGCTAGCTGGAATATTGCAGGCCATTGTGAAAATTTGCCTTTGATGCACACTCCCTGTCTCTTCATTTGTCCTTCAATTCTCTCAGTCCAGTTTGGGGTGCCCATAATCCTGCCTCTTCGCCCTCTTTTCCTCCCATCTCCACAAAAAAAGGATTTCAGCTTTCATTCTCTCAGAAGCCTGTTTTCTGGGACTGGCTAATCTAATAAGGAAATTTATATTCATTTTCAAAAACAGACTGCAATGTATTATTGTGTTAACATTTCTTGAGAAACATTTCTATTGAAACCAGATCTTCCTAGAGTTTAAAGGTAGAAATTCCAAGCACAAACATTAGTAGGCTGGAGAATAAGCTGCTATAGTTCCACGATTCTGAGAATACATGGTTATGAGACATAGCATGGATTTAATAACAATGTGGCAGGTGGAGAAAACAACCTCATTATATTATATGTACCACACGCTCCTTCTTTGACTCACTGTCAATCGCCTACATTTTTTGATGTACGTAATTACATTCCTCTTTCTTCACTGTGTAGGGGAGGAAAGACTTTCCCTCTACCCTCCTAGATTCAATAGCTAGGTCTACGAAATAGACTCACATCAGGCAGATTAACAGGAGAATAAGTATACAAATGTATTCATTTTTAATATTCCCTGCTTGGGGGAACCACAGGAAAAAAGTGAACAATCAAAAAATTGGTAATATTTGACAGTTTACTAGTATATATTGTCCTAATAGAGGAAAAGGAGGAGGGATTAGGCAATTTATCAGGGAGTAAATGATTTTTAGGAAAGTCGAAGGAGCCCTTGGAAGAATAGGTGGAAGGCATGATAGTTTGTGACAAACTTCTAGTCTCTCCTGTGATAAGAGTTAATCTTCCCTGGGGGATGAAACTTCAGGGGAGGGGACTCATGACAAGTGAGCTCCTTTCGGAGGATCTGTCTCGAGACAGATAAAGAAGGTGAGAGAAAACCCCTCTTTTTGCTCTGCATTCTGCTTTCTGCTCTAATGTCATTTAATCAGAGAGCAGCCTCTCTGACTACCCCCTTTTCTGCTTTGTCTGTCTTATTTCCTTGATTGATTATTTCCAGCATTGATTACAATTGGAAATTCTTTATTTATTGGTCAAATTATCTTTTTCCCCACTTGAATGAAACTTCCCGAGAGTAGGATGGTTGCCTGTCATTGTTCACCTCAGTATTCCTTGTGCCCCAGAAGTGTTCCTGGCAGAAATAGGCACTAAATAAGTAAGACTTTATCAGATGCATGAAACAATTGTATGAATGAAGAGAGAACTTTTCTAACTAAATTCTAAGCTCCCAAAGCCACAGGCAATGACAACTGTATAACTTCACCCCCGGCATTCAAGTCTTTTCACATGAATTTTTAAACTAATCACCATGTCGAAAATTCTTAAATGTTACAAACAATAGTGTGTCGTAAAATTAAGGAAATACAGTATTTGGGGAGTACGAACATATCTATATTCAGTTTACAGAGCCTGTTCTTTCAATTTGGTTCAACTCTTTCTGTTCAATTTACTGCGTCTGTTGCATTAATCCTATTAAGTGATTTATCTTTTTATGTAGGTTAGGGAATGAAGACCAGGAAAGAAGAGGTGTCCCTTTTTAATCTTAAGTCCCCAAATATACTGCTAAGTCTCTCTAACTCACTGAAGAAGAAAACAAACAGCCTGGCTCTAAAAAAGAGTGTGTGTCTCTGAGAGGACCAGTCAGTCATTTTTCTCTTTCTTATTTGAACATATAAACATCAGCCGGGCAGAGAACCACTGACCCTCTGCCAGGTGTATATATTAGGTATGTTTATGCACGACTATTCGTCTCTTGATTACACTGAGGTTGACTATTTTCCTATGTCAATGTTTAGAAGTTTAAAAATGTTTATGTACTTTAGTTTTAAAAAATTCATTTGTAAATGAGCTTATCATATGCAAAAATATTATTATTTTTTGTTTATGTTACTGAAAAAAGCTCTTATTTTCTGAACTGGTTCTGTTCTCATAAAATCCTAAGGATTTAGCCTTGTTCATTCTAGTTTTCATTAGAGAGCATTTAGAAACTGAGAAGCAAGCGTTGTGATTGCGTTATTCGAAATATATGCTTTAGGGGGCTGCCTGGGGGTTTTTCACACTTGAAATAAATCTGCCGAATCTGTCTTGAAACATGTTCAGCTCCAGAGAAAACAACTAAGTAGGCATCATGCCTCATCTCTAGAATGAAATACAGTTTTCTCCTGAAATAATTTCTCCTGAAATACCATTTCTTCGTGGTACCTTAAGAAGTACCCTGCAAACTCAACTTGTTACATTTTGGCTCTGAAATAAACCCTTAAGAAGAAATGCCTTGATTTTTGAGGCTTTCATAGTTGGTTCTTGGCTTCTCTGGTTGACCCAAACAATCATCCTTTGGTTGGTTCTCAAACATGATATCAAACATTCAAACTTGAGCAAATGTAGGATTTCAGATTAAAAAAAAAAAATTAAATAAAAGAACTTAATTCATATATACATTCCTGGCTTTGAACTTCAGGAAAATTATTGTACTGCTTGGGTGGCTGAAAAATTCTTGGCCCTGGGCATTTTAACTATAATCACTCAGAAATGTACAACCTGTTATGTCTTATTCTCTAACTAGCATAGTTTTCTTTATAATAACTGAACTATCTATGCAGAACTCTGGATGCTGCCATGTTTTCACTGTGTCTTTCTAGAGTTAAGTCAGATGATTTCAATGGAAAACGCACCACAAGAAAATGTAAATAAGCTATTATAATCATCATTTGCTCTAAGCCTTTAAAGTGTCTGTCTGATGTTTTCTGAGTTAATACTTATTTTAGTGTTTTTTTTAATGTAATTCTTTAAATTGCAAATTTTGATAGAAATCATTTCGAGAAACTTTAGAAAAATGGTAGAACATCAGTTGAGCCAAAAGATTATTTTTTTCCCTTCTTAAATTGGTCTCACTTACAAATTGAAAAATTTGGATACACTGGTCCCTAAGAGTCATTCCATCTTCAACATTTTACCCTTCTATTGTTCCATTAAGAAAATTGTACATGAATTAATGTTCCAGTGGGTTACATTTAACTCAGAAATCTGAGTAGAGGACCTGAACCACACTACTGAGTTCAAAGCTCAGCTCTGCCACTTACTAGCTAAACAACTTTGGGCAAGTTACTTCACTTCTCTGCCTTTAGTTCCACATCTGAAAAGTGGATATAATAGGACCCATGGCTATTAGGAAGATTAAATAAACTAATATATGTGATGTGTTGAGAGCAGTGACTGGCACGTAGTAATACTAGTTTCTATTATTTTAGTGACAGGACAAATCTTTTTATTCCAAGGTTTGCTTGGAATTAATCATATTGAAAGGTACAACAAGGCTTTTCATGGTTGTTTTACATATTATTGGGGAAGAGTACTACCTTTATTTTGCAAGGGAATTCTAGAGTTTATTCACTTATTTATTTAGTTTTTACAAATATAGAATTATAGAGCTATCAAAAGTTAGCATGTGATGATACTTTAGAAACCATCAAGACTGATGATATTCTTTTCTTTTTCTTCTTTTTGAGAATGGTTTAGTTTTTGTAGTAAACATTTTCCTCCAGCTTTATTGAGGTATAATTGGCAAAAATTGTATATACCTAAGGTATACATGATTATTTGAAACATGTATACATAGTGAAATGATTACCACACCAAGCTAATTAACACATACATTATCTCACATGGCTACAGTTTTTTTGTATGTGTGGTGAGAACACTTAAGATATACTCTCTAAATATCCAATACAGTACTATTATTTTTCAATAAGACATTTTAATTTTTGATTCATTTAAAAAATAGCACACTAATCCAATTTGATAAACCAAGAGTAAATATACTCTTATTCTTAATTCACGGAATGTATTTTTATCAGGATCAACTATTTTTAGGTAAATGACTTGATTTCTTGTCCACGTCACAATGTACTGTTTTAAAAGGTAAAAAAAATTGTATGTATTTAAGGTGTGCAACATGAGGTTTATACATGTGCATAGTGAAATGATTACCACAGTCAAGCTAATTAACATACCTATCTCCTCACATTTTGTGTGTGTTTATGTGGTGAGAGCACATGAAATTTACTCTTTTAACAAATTTCCAGCACACAGTATAGTATTATTAGCTATAGTCATTATGCTGTACACTAGATCTCTAGATGTATTTATCTTATATAACTGCAACTTTGTACCCTGAATCAAGATCTCCTTATTTTCCCCACCTCCCCGTCTCAGTATAATTACCATGCTGTACATTAGATCCCCAGAACTTATTCATCTTACAACTGAAAGTTTGTATCCCATTGACCAATACCTCCCCCTACACAGGTATTCTAGGCTCCCTTGGAGATGATGTGAAGGTCATGATCAAGACTGTGCAGGATGGTTTAGGAAGGATAAGCCACTATGGTCTCTTGTCTCATTTCACCAAAATGGCTTTGCCTCCCTCTCTTTTATATATTGATTGCATTTCTTGATAAAAATTTAACACAAATTTTTTCATTTTGCGGGTGAAGAATCTGAGCCCTAGTGAGGTGAATTGATATGCTCAGGGACACATAGCAGGTGAATAGCAGACCAGAAATAAAACCCAGGTTTCCTGATGACCCAATAGGCCACGTTCTATACCATGCTCCAATGGAAACTTTCAAACAGATGAAAATAAAAACAAACAAACTCACAAACAACAACAGCCAAAAAGCCCCATAGTATCTCTAGGAAATACCAACGCATTTTTATGTCAAGCCCAGTTTCTTCCCCTTGATAAAAGCAGTAAAGACTGAGCCAAAGGAATTAGAATTTAGAAGTTAAATAAGATAACCGGAGATTGGGCCTTTAGATTGTTTTGTAAAATCTTCAGAACCTTAATCAAATTTAACTTCCCTATCTATAGAAAAATGAATAATTGCTTTTTTAAGGAAGCATCTCAAGGGCCAAATAATTCACATGTGTCAAGTACCATGGGATTCGGCGTTGAAAAATTCCCTGCGGCTCTAAAACAAGCACTATAATTTGAGGTTTCCTGACAGTTTTTTGCCAGAAAAGAAACACTAACCTTTCTTTTCTGGGCCAAATGCCAAGTTAGGTAATTACCCTTTGCCCACTTTCTTTTCCCAAGCTGTTTTAATTAGATAAGAACTCTGCCTTCATTTCCTTCTGTGAACTGAATTGTGGTGTTGCCACATGCCTATCAGCAACTGTTAAAGCCCTCGTTTGCTGAATGTCTTTCCCTTCAGAAGGGAAAAGGTTTTGCCCTAGGAACTTGGCTTTCTTCAGGGTACAAAATGCTTTCCAAGGAGCAGAGGGGGCAAATTTTCATGTCTCCCAACATTAGATCTCTCAGCTTCATGTCGGCACCAGAGAATCAACAAGCCATACCTTCCCTGCTAGTCCCAGAAATGTCTGACAGATGTTAAGGGGAAAGCTTTAATAAAAGGCTCAAGAAACAACTAAGTAGATCAAAGTCTTGTAGTCAATCCTCTACCCTGTCCCTGAACTCCTTGAAAAACTGCCCAAAGAAACAATGGATCCATAAAGTCATAGAAGACACGCAATCCCTTGACCTTCCCCATCTCATCAGCAACGTGACTTCCACAGCAGCCACAACGACAGTGCCCAGTGCCCATTGGAGCAGGGCTTTGTACTCAGACAGAGCTGAGTTCTAGTAACAACTACTCTACTTAATAGCAACATTACTTTAAGCAAGTTCCTCAACGTTTTGAAGCCTCTTTTCTCAGACTTACATAGGTTTACACTTAAATGATCTTTGAGCCCTCCCGTATCAGCACATGTGATCTACTTTATTATTATTATTATTATTTATGGCTACACAGCATTGCATTATAGAGCTGTACCATTATTTAACTGTTGATGGTCATTTAGGCTGGCTTATGGGAGACAATGCTGTAGTTGAGTCATTGCACACATGGGAATAAGTCTGCGAGATACACTCTTAGAAGTGGAGTTGCTGGGTAGATCTTTGTATTTGAAAATTGAATAGAATAGTGTCAAATTGTTCTCCATGGTGGTTGTCCTTTTATACTCTCACCCTCCAGTGCTGTTTCCTCCTGGAAATCTTTGTTAAACCGTTAAGTGCAAATAGCACCTCATTGCCGTTTAATGTGAATCGCTCTGATCCCTGCTAAAGGTGAGCATCATTTCGTATTTTAAAGACCTGTTTTTATTTCCCTTTCTGTAACTGCTCAAGTCTTTTGTGCGTTTTCTTTTGAGTGTTGGACTTCTTATCAAAGTGTAAGAACTCTTTATGTACATGGAAGTTAGTCCCCATCGTCTGTATGATTGGCAAATCGCAAACACACACACACACACACACACACACACACACACACATTTCTATCTTTTAACTTTGTTTAGTTTCCCAAGTAGAAGTTTTAAACAATTTTTATGGCTTCTGGGTTTTTATCATATTTAGAAAAGTTTTTCTCACTCTGAAATTAAAAAAATAAAACCTTCCAATTTTCTTCTGAATATTTTGTGACTTCATTTTTCACATTTAAATATTTGATCAATCTGAATTTTATTTATTTTAAGCTGTGAAATAAGGATCTAATTTTATTTTATTTTTCCAGAGGGCCACCTGGTTGTTCCAATGCCATTTATTGAATAATACATCAATCTCCCACTAAATTTATCATATCCTAAATTTCTGTACATATTTTAATATACTGTTGAACTTTATACATTATGCTGTTGATTTTTTTGGTCTGTTCTTATGCGAAGAAAACATTGTTCTAATAATTATAATGTTATAATGTACTTTAATATCTAACAGAGTATCTTTTAATTTTTTCAAGAGTTTTCCTGACTAATCTTGCTTGTTTACTTTTTCATATGAGAAATCCACTTATCTAGTCCCCCCCTTCAAAATATTTAATTAATTTTGGGGGGAGAAGAGTGCATTAAACTTATAATTTCTTTTTAGGAAGACTATATATTTATAATATTGAACATTTTTATTTAAGACTATGATATGTCTTTCCATGTCACTACTTTTGTGTCCCTTAGTAGAAGTTTGTACATATAGATATTATTAAGTGGAAATTATATGAAGAAGGATAATAACGGTACCTACCTCAAAGAGTTACTGGAAGGATTAAATAAAGATAATATACTGTGCCTGGCCCTTAACCATGCTCAAATAACATAATGTATGAGAAATGCACACTTTATTACCATATCCTGAAGTATGTGTGACTAATCCAAAAAGGTAAATCATTCTCTCAATAATCTGAAACTTCCATGACTATGACTCATTCTTGGCTCTACCGTTTTCAAATACCATTTCAAATAGAAACTATTTTCTTACCTTTGCCATTCTACTCTATGTCCTACTCACCTCTGTGACAGGTGTAGCAAGGTGACCAGAAGTCCCACGGAAGGCATCTGTGGCATCCTTGTTGGACATAAGCGTTAAACAAGTTATGGCTGCCCTGCCTAGCCACAGGAAGTATCAGCACCCAAGAAGGGGTGACTGGATAGGACTCACATTTCATACCTCTCGTGGCAGCTGTGGACAGAATGAAGAAAATATTGCCAGATACATCACAGATTTCAAATCTATTTTATTTCTGTGTTGAAGGTAGAGTCGCCCTCCATAGGATAGTAAAGGGGTTGATCAAGATTGCCTCACTGGCAATCAAATGGAGTCTGGGTTATCGTTTCCTGACACTCAGTACTCCATATCTAAAATATATATCTAAAATATACTCCGTATATTTTACACATCCTTTATGGCAACTTTCTGTATGCTCAGTATTGAACTTCATGTTTCATTTGCTTTATCATATTTAGTCTTCGCAAATAGGTATCATTATCCCATTTTACAGAGAAAATAACAGGGTCAAGGTCACAGATCTAGAGACTGACAAAACTGCTACTAGAGATTTGCTTGTCTCCGAAGTTTGTCCCATTAACCATAATGCTTAATTTAGCAGATTTTAAACAAGTTAAACAAAACCAACTGGAAAAAAGAAAAATACTGTTTGACTACATTCAGCGCACGCTCCTTTCTCTGGAATGGTAGCATTGCCGTGCTAGCATTATTAGTGTGAGTATTCTTTTTGTTAATAAAATCACACCTTGACTCAGGCTACAGTTCCTAGTTCTTCTTGAAAATCAGCGTGAAAAAGTCCTGGGGAAATTAACTATCTTTTCAGCTGCATTTGCTTCCAGGAAACAAGATTTACATTTTCATGTGATCTGAACTTGCCATAGTAACAATATCAGAAGAGGACTCTATTCAATTATTTGTCTTAATTTTTTAATGACTTCATTTGATAGAAAACTTTTGTGTGCCCCACCTCCTTTTGGCCTCCCAGATAATCTATCCAACCTCTCAGGAATATTTCACCAAATATGAAAGGTGATACAGCAAATTAATTACTCCCCAAGGGAAAAAGCATGTGGCCAGTGAATCAGGGGAAACTGTCCAGGAAAGAACACACTCAAAGCATTTCAGCATGAGTCACAGAACATAAGGACTATCTCATGATCAAGAAAGGTGAATGAACAGAGCTAGAGTTCCTTTTATAGTTTCCATTGATGTGATCATCTGGGGTTTATTTTCACACAGGCTGGTGGTAAGGACAAGGAATGAGGGATTATCATTAAAACACCCAAAGGGATGTTCTATCAGAGAGTAGGCTCCAACCAGGTGTGAGGGGCATGGGGCCTGGGAACCATCACTGGATAAGTGGGGCACACAGTAGGAAGGTCAGCATCGATGAGGTCCAACAGGGGGAAAGGCCCAGAGTCCAGGAGCAGAGTTATGTGGAGACCCACAGTTACAGCACTGGCAGGAGATGCTGGCTGGACTAGGTGTCAGAACACCTCAGTTTTAGAAGAACTGGGAAGAGCAAGTCTGGGACTTAGTTTTGGAGGAAGTGGAGTATTTGGCATTTTAACAAGGCAGAGAGATACTCAGGGAAAGGACCAACTCGGGGGTTTAAGGGGAAGGGGGGAAGGCTGGTTTCTAGGAACTATTTGTCTTGTCATTGCCGTATTGTCTTCAGGGGGCCCTCTGTGTAGCACAAAGGGAGACATTCAATTAATTCTTTGTTGAGCGAATCTATGAGGCATAAGGCAGGCATCCAATTTCTCAGTATAGGACACATGGTACGAGCAGGTTTCTGAGTGGTGTTGACTTGATATTGAGTCACCTGAACACTGACTAAGGACATGGGGATCCCAGAGCATAGGGTGGGGCTGAACATGCAGGTCATGGTCAAGGGCCTGGGGAAGAATTCAGGAGGATGAAGAATATGCAGGCAGTTCCTTACTCATTCTTTGGTAGCATTACGTTATTGTTAGGTCCTCATTTTTCAATCAAACACACTGTCTTAGCCAATTCAGGCTGCTATAAGGAAAAGACCAAAGACTGATGTCTTATAAACAACAGAAATTTATTTCTTACAGTTCTGGAGGCTGGGAAGTGCAAGATAAAGCTGCCGGTGAATTTGATGTCTGATGAGAACATGCTTCCTGGTTCATAGATGGCCATCTTGTGGCTGTGTCCTCATATGGTGGAAGGGACAAGGCAGCTCTTTTTTAAGGCACGAATCCCATTCATGAAGGCTCCACTCTCATGACCGAATCACCTCCTAAAATTCCCACCTCCAAATAGCAACACATTGGGAATTAGGTTTCAACATATGAATTTGGTGAGGACACAAACATTCAGTGTATGGTACACACTGAAGTGATCTTCACTTTTGATCAAACACACTGAAAATTTTGCCAGTTCCTTCCGTTTCCATGGAGCCAAGGTGGTATGACTTTTATTAGGGTAGTCACATGCCCCAAATATCTAGGGTCCACAATCTTTGGAGCTACCATTGTTTCAATTTATTAAATGCATGCTGTGGGGACAAAGTCCCAGATTGCTGTTTCCAGGCTCTCGGCCTCACGTGGAAAGGTGCTGGTTCCGTTATTAGATGGCCATCAGCTGTGGCTGGGTGTCCATCAGCTGTTACCAGTTAGCCATTAGCCACTGATATAACTGCCGTGGCTACACTAGGGGGTGGGTGGGTTGGTTGGTTGCTAGGTAGTCAGGCAGGCAGGCAGAGAAGCGGACAGCAGATTGTGGATCGTGTGGCTCCTGCTTCCTGTGCCAGCAGAGAATATAGTGGTATGACTACCCTATCTATGGCTCTGTGGGTGTTCCTTTTTGGCTTCACCATATTCTGTGTCCACCCACCGGGAGCAGGAGCTGAGACCCTGCATGACAAGCTATGCGGCTGTCACTGTGATGGGTCCACTACAGATAGCATCTCTATTCTTCCAAGTAATCCTTAAAGGTAGATGTTATTGGATCCACTTTACAAACGAGAAACCTGAGGATCAAGTTCAGGGTTACACCCAAGGCTACATAGATGGGAAGTGTCGGAGCAAGAGTATCAGGCCCAGAATCCATTTTTCTCCAAAGCTCTGTGACATGACCCTCTCCCTGGACCAGGGCTGTTCAAACATCAATGGGTCACCTTGTTAAAATGCAGATTCTGGCTCTGATTCTGAAATAGACCCTGGGGCTCCACTTTTCTAATGAACTCCCAGGTGATGCTGAAGCTGTTGGTCTCTTAACCGGTGAGTAGCAATAGTCTAGAGCAGGGTTGGCCAGATAATACACATTTTCAACTCTGTGGACCAGATGGTCTCTGTCACATCTACTTAATTCTGCCATTGTAGTGTGAAAACAGTCATAGATAATATGTAAATAAACGAGTGTGGCTACGTCCAATAAAATTTATTTATAAATACTGAAACTTGAATTTCATCTAATTTTCAAGTGTCATAAAGTATTATTTTTCTTTTGATTCTTTTCTACCCCTTTAAAAATGCAAAAACCATTATCAGCTCATGGGCCAAAATTTCCTGACACCAGTGAGCCTAAAGCTTCAGTGGCCTTGATATTGAGGGGTTGAAGAATTTTAGAAAAAGGCTAACCCAGGGTGAGACCACTACGAGCCAGGACAGTTAGCAGACAGGTGGCTGAGATGGGAGAACAAGGCCCTGGGAGTCAGATCCGCCTCTGTGACTGGCCCTGTCGCTTTCAGCAAGATGACATGGGAAAGCCTTTTCATCTCTTCATGTCTTAGTTTCTTCAAGTGTAAAATTGGGACTAAAAAGAGTACCTACCTCATAGGGTTATTGTGAAGACAAAAAGAAACCTTTGTGACACCAGGCAGAGGTGAATTACAATGTTAGAACTATGTGTGCATCAACGACTGAAACAGGATGTGAGGACAACAGCCCACCTCAAAGATTCCTGTAGAGAGAATTTGCTGATTCCCACACTGTGGATGTAAACAACCATCCAACGTTGAGGAAAACACTTGGAGGAAGTGAGAACTCTGTGCAGCTATATAAAGTGGGGACGAGGTCGACGCAGAGCACTGACCTCGTGGAGATGTCTATTTGGGGCAGAAAAGAAACAAGGAACACCTCTACAGAACTGTTGGCATGGCTGGTATTAATTTAATAATAACAATGAACGGCTGACACAGCCCTTACCACCTGCTTGGTAATGTTCTAGTGTTATATAAGTAGTAATCTATTTAATTCTCACAATCACTTTATGTAGTATGCACTGTTGTTATCCCCATTTGGCAGATAAGGAAACTGTGACAAGGGAGGGTAAGTAACACGTCCAAGGCCACCTAATCTTTAAGTGGCAGCGTAGTCTTGCTCCAAGGAACTTGTTAATCACCACACTGGAAGTTTTCACCTCAGCTTTTTTAAGTTTTCCGGATAAATTAGCTTGGCATGGCATAGGGACCATAGAGTGGGGAGTCTTCTCCCAGGGAGCTAATGGGACCCTGGGATTTTTCAATTCTTTTATGCCACTTGGTGATGACAGACGTCAAATCTGATTCATATGGAAATGGGTATCATGGTTTTTCTTTTGTCTTTGTATTTCACATTCACTAACCACTCAAGTCAGAGTCCTGCTCTAGTCATACAGCACACAGTGCAAGTTCAGACTCTACTCTGTATCTTGATGTAGATTCATTTTCAGAAGCAGGTGGGGGTGGCACACCTATTTTTTTCTCCTTTCTGTGTGGGAGATGACCCTGGCCTCATATATGGACTCTGCACAGGCAACGTGAAACAGAAAGATGCCCGTTATGGATCAGAAGGAAATGCCACTTGAACCAGGGCTCCCGAAATTAGTCCTCTGATGACTTGGAGCCTATGAGTCTATGGAAAACTTTGCGTGATTCCCCACATCATGACGATTGTTTCCCATCAGTTATATTCTAACAATGTATTAGATCTTTTCAAATTGAATTTGGAAAAGGAATTTCTAATAAGCGTATTCACAACTCTATAGACCTCAGAGAATTTGTGCTGGAAAACTATGTCACTATGTGTGTCCGTATTTATTTGATAGCTTCCTCATTAATGAGATCAGATTTCCTGGATATTCCAGAATTGCCTTTATCACATTTTTTTTATTTGTAAGAGGAACACTGAACCTAGAAATGTTATGTTCCTTTTTCTCAAAAGGTAAAGAATAGTATATGAACCTCATATCTTTATGGCATATAAAAAACTGTATTCATAAGCTTTGACCATGATCCAGTGTCAGCTTTCGCAGTTTAAAGCAAAAACAACTCAAATTCCCTAAAGAATTCTTTCAGCTGATTAGTGACTGTGTGCTTCTGCATTATTTCCAAAAGAATGGTAGATATATCTTGAATTTGGGCCCTGCACATATTTTATAAATTTAATATAATTTTATATATCATGATAATATTTTTAGTAACATGATAGTCATTAATATAATGACTTCAGACAGACACATAACTAACTGCATTTGAGAATGTAGATTTCCTTTCAGTTTTCTTTTTTAACTGATACAATACTCAGAGATTTCTTTGAATGGAATCTATTTGTTTTGTAAGATACATGCCTTAGTGGCTCAAAGGGAGGGCTTGCCTAATTTCTAGGGACTACACAGCCATGGAATCATCGGAAAGAGTTGTTTAGTTAAATGGGAGTCAGAGAAAAAGTCCTGAATTACTTTAAAAGTACTTTGTAGCAATTTCTTAACATGTTATGAGAGTCTGTGCAATCAATTAGAGAAATACAGGGAATAAAGGAATTTCTATCCCCAGTCCAGCTTCATTCATAAATACTATATGAACTTTAGTAAGTGATTGAGAACAGATCCCTATGGAAGTATTGATTTTGTGTTCTAGAAAGAGATTGTTCATAATTCAACCCTCAAATACTCTGTTAACTATTTGCTTACACAAGACTAGGAAATAAACAAAACAGAAAAAGGATTGCTAAAATACATTTTCTTCAAAATTTAAAATTTGATAAAAAATTCTTGAGGCACAATGATTTTTATAGGCATTTCAACATTTAGTAAATAGATAATCTAACCAACATCGTAGTCTGGGGGAATACAAAGGTGATATAGGTGATTTTTGCCTTTGATTCTCTTTGGGTAGGTGAGAAATTTATGATCTATTAGGAAATACTGAGATATGTGTACCTCCTAAGAAAGAATGCTATTTTGTGGTTCAGATTTTCAAATACTAGAGGAATTCAAAGGAGGATAAATCAACAAGGCAAGAAACGGCCAGAGCTTGAAGGTCCATGAAGGGACCCAGAGTGGAGCCAGGTCTCAAATGACAGGGATAATGGAGAAAGGACAGGGGTCTGAAGAAAGATGAGGGCGTTCCAGGAGAGGAAAGTTAAGTGGGCCAAGTCACTGAGGTGGGAAATGAGCCTGACTTGACTTGGAAAATAGACTGGGTTTGGTCACATCGCAGAGGCCACCGGCAAGTCACCAAAGGACTTGAGGTTTGCTGGGGAAGGGGAAAAGGAGGCTCCCACTTGAAGCAGGGAAGTGTTATGATGAAAACGGTGTTTAAAGGAGATTGATTTGGCAGTGGGGTACCCAGGGAGAGACTGAAAGGTTGTTGTTTGGGTGGGAGCTTCTTATAATTTTACATACTGTATTTTCTTAATGTGGGGATTAGTTTTTTTACTAACCAATGAACCATTAACCTTTACATTCACTTAGACATTGTATCTATTTTCAATTGATTTAATGCAGTATTGTTTTGATATTTTATTGAAATACTCCATACAGTTGCATTGTACCACTTTCAGTCCTTTGGACTAAGAGCAGGTAAAAATACTCAAATGGGTACTTTAATGGGGACAGAGTTGTATTGGTAAACAAGGCAGATATGGTGTTTGCCCTCAGAAAGCTTATCCATTGAGAGGGATTGGCGGTAAGCAAATCATTACAAAAATAATTAGTTACCATTGTGGTAAGAGTTAAGAAGTACTAGGTAATATGGGGAAGTCTAACAGGGTTTTAACGCAGACTTGTGGCCTGAGGATTTGGGGAAAGTGTCTCTGGGGAAGTGACATTCAAAAGGATTTCTGATTGGAGTGGAGGAAAGGACAGCAGAAGCTGAAGGGTGTTAGAAATTCTAAGAAGAGGAAATTACACTTGTGAGGGCCCTGAGGTGAAACAGAGTCCAGAGCATTCAAGGAACTGAAAGAAGGCCAGCTGGGCTGGTATGGCAGCGTGGGGTGCGGCCTGAGCAGTGTGGAGGGAGACTGGGGAAGGCAGATGGCACAGCGCCTTGTAAGCCACAATAAGGCTTTCATGACACTTTCCCATCTTCCTCAAAGTGTGCCCTCCCCCTTCCCCTGCCAAGAGTGACAGTGACTTCTCCACACACACTAAACAACAAATCCTCATACTAAATGCATCACTTCAGTATAAATAAGCTTTCGCTGAGTTTGGCCACGCCTTAGAATTTAGTCAAGTGAAAGAAAGTGTGCCATCTATTTTATCCGAAATGCTGAAATTCTCCATGTGACCGAAGACACTTGGCCTTCATCTCCCACTGAACTGCCCTTTGACCTCAGAGCCTGCCTGCCCCTTTCACTGTTTCTGACCTCTTAGGCCACTCAGTCAAGCTTGTCTCTGACTTTCATGTGATACCCCAGCACCGAACTCAAGTTCTTTTAACTAAACCCTTATGTGTATCTGACAGCTCTCTTTCTGCGTGGACTGTTGTCATTGTCACATTCTCATACTTCACTACTGAGTAGAGGTGAGACTGTTTTTTCTGCTCCTCTCTTAAACTTTGGTGGGAAATTCAGGTCACTTCCAGGTGACTTTACTACTCATGCCTGCTGCTAACTCCTACTTGACCCACATATCACTTGATAACCATTTTTTTTTTAACTTGATAACCATTTTTGGTTGATGGGTTATTTAATTTTCCCTAACTGATTTTAAACTTTGTCGCCCTAACCTTCAAGCCTAC
Organism: Rhinolophus ferrumequinum; assembly: GCF_004115265.2. Classification (NCBI taxonomy): domain Eukaryota; kingdom Metazoa; phylum Chordata; class Mammalia; order Chiroptera; family Rhinolophidae; genus Rhinolophus; species Rhinolophus ferrumequinum. Next base: position 83,796,306 of record NC_046286.1, on the reverse strand, counting down.
TCTTCCGCTATGTTTGCTTCCAGTTTCAGGGATTGGCACCCCACACGTGAGTTACCCAAGCCAGAAGTCCTCTGAACTCCTCCTTTCTCAGTCTCACATTCAGACAGTGGACAAATCCCATTAATTGTGCTAACTCAGCCTTTCTTTTCCATTTCCTTCTATCCCAATAGCCGTTTCCCAAATTCAAACTCTCACTTTCCTTGCCTTAAGGTTTCCTGGCCTCTCACCTAGAATTCTTCCAATCATTCTTCCACGTGGCCTCAGATGTGAAATCTAACTTTGTCATTGCGTTTTTAAATAGCACCCCAATGGCTCCCATTACCTATAGGAGGAAAGTCCAACCTCCTTATATACAGAGCACAGCCCTCTGTGGCCTGGTTTCTGCCCACCTCTCCGACTTTTCTGTTCAGGTGTGCCACCTCCTTCTCCTGCCCCATTCCACATTTGAACCTGATATTTAGTCTGTCTATTGAAACTTGCCCTTCTTTCTCTAACCCGCCATGCTACTGCAGGCCACTGCTGACAATGCTTGTCTTTCCAGAGTCTTTCCCCACCCAGGTTACTTCTCAGATACTTGATATCCTTTTAGATTCAGATGACAAGTTACAGGAAGCCTTTTCTAAACCCCTTTCTTTCTCTCCTCCAGTAGTCCTCTCCTTCCTCCATGCCCCCACTTCACCTAGCATATCTTTCTACGAAAGCACTTATTATACTTAGTTGTAATGATTTGTTTTCAGATCTCTGTTCTTCAAAATGGTTACAGGCATGCCTTTTAGATATTGCGGGCTCAGTTCCAGACCATCCCAGTAAAGAGCATATGGCAATAAAGTGACTCACACAAATTTTTTGATTTCCCAGTGCATATAAAAGTTATGTTTACACTATACTGTAGTCTGCGAAGTGTGCAATAGCATTACGTCAAAAAATATATACATACCTTAAGTGAAAAATACTTTATTACTAAAAAATGCTAATCACCTTCAGCCTTCACGGAGTGGTCATCTTTTTGCTGGTGGAGAGTCTTGCTTGCTTCAGTGTTCATGGCTGCTGACTGATTAGTATGGTGGTTGCCAAAGATTGGGGTGGCTGTGGCAGTTTCTTAAAATGAGACCATAATGAAGTTTGCTGCCATTGATTGACTCTTCCTTTCACAAATGCTTTCTCTGTAGCATGCAGTGCTGTTTGATAGCATTTTACCCAGAAGAACTTCTTTCAAAATTGGAGTCAATCCTCTCAGGCCCTGCCACTGCTTTATCAACGAACTACGTAATAGTCTAAATCTTTTGCTGTCATTCTAATAATCTTCACAGCATCTTCACCAGGAAAAATGGTGCTGGTGGTAGACTTGTTCGACACAGGGTTGCCACAAACCTTCAATTTGTAAAAAGCATAATATCAGTAACGCACGATAAAAGGAGGTATGCCTGCAGAAGCTTTTAGGAAGCCGGGAACTACGGATTACTTGACTTTGCAAGCTTGGGGCCCAGCACAGTTCCTGACCTGCAATGGCAACTCAGAAGAGGTCACCACATCAAAAAACAATCTCTCTGTCTTGGCAAATGACCTTACAGTCTACCTTACTGGGATGAACTTCTCATGTGGGACCCTCAGTGCCTTCCTCTTTCTTCTTTCCAGAGAAAAATCTTCATGTCCCCTCACTTTCCTTCATTCTGTTTGGAGGAAAAAATATTCCTCATCCTTTCCAATGTTCGTTTCCACTCCAGTGCCCTGGATCTAACATGATTCCATTTCTCCTGTCCTTTGCTCTATAAATGGTTGCTTCTCTGTCTTCCATTTGTAGTTTCTTTTTCAGCTTTGACTTTTCCTTACAGCCTCTAAATGGACTCTGTCTCTCCAATTAAAACAAAACAAACCCATCTCTCTCAACGCTTCCCTGATCATCCTGTCTATGGTAGTTTTTCCCTCCGTACCCACCCCTGACTTCACTCTCTTATACTTTATTATTTTCTTAGTTACATCTATCAAAATAGTATTGTTTTATTTTTGGATTAACTCTGTTTTTGTATTCACTAGAATGTAAGCTGCATGAAGGGTGAGATCTATCCTCAGTGTTATAGCACAGTGCCTTGTGCAGAGGCAAAATTTATTTAATTTATCAATTGGATAAATTAATGCATGCGTGAATAAGTGAATTAATAAGTGAATAAATGAAACTGCTGTCTTCACTGCCAAAGCCCTTTGAATTCTGTCCTTCTTACGTCTTTTCAACCCATTATGGTTTGTAGCCCACTGATCTGTTGAAATTGCTCTTTCAAAGTCTGCCAGTAACCCCTTTATTACCAAACCCAATCGGCTTGATATTTCTGTGGCACTTGAAAATAAATTTTTTTGAAATTCTCTCTATTATTGGTTTCTGGAAGAATGCACTAATCTGGTTTCCCCCCTATATCTCTGGTCACTCCATTTCTATCTCTTTCTCTGACTCCTCTTACTTCACTCAACTTCTTATTTGTTTGCTGGGAAGTAGTTTCTTTGACTGCTACGCAACCCACCCAGAGATGTCAACTGAAATCTCTAGGTGAATGAGTTGCAAACGTGTATCCATATCCTCAGCTTCTTCCTGAGCTCTAGGATGGCCTGCTATGTTTCCAAATGAGGATTTTACTGGCAACCCCAAATTCACCATGATACAACAACAAATCTATAAACTTTCCTCTTCCTGGGTTCCATATTTCAGCCAATGAGAGTATGGTCCGCCCAATAACATAGACTTACATCTTAAGAATCAGCTCTGTTCACTCTCTGTGGCACGTCCCACTAATCCTTCACCAAGTCCTGTCAGTTTTTCTATTGCAAGATCTCTGCCTTTAATCTCCATCCTTTCTCCTCCTTTGTAACCCAGCCTTTACATTACCTCTAAATCAATCTTCCTGAAATACCAGCTGTGATCACCTCAAGCCTCTGCTCAAAAAAACTATGATTGTATAGAAAACTTTTCAAAGAGTTAAGAAGAACGTGTACTACTTGAGTTTTGTACTATGACTAAGTATGATGATTTTATGAAAGCGTAATTCGAAATTCCTTTTATTGCCTATCAAATCAATTTATAAGCTTCTCTCTAAGCCTTGTGTCCACCCATAACATAAGTCCTTCCTAACTTTTCACCTGTATTCTTCACTTACTCTATGTTCTAGCCAATGGGATTATTCATTATATATCTCATGTATATATATTTTTTGATTCACGATTGAACTGGCTTTCAGCTCTCTGTTCTTCAAAATGGTAAGTAGAAAATTTGTGGAATAAAGAGATGCCTTTTAATTTAATTACCTTAAAGCTTTGGTCTTCAATGAAGTTTATTTACACATATGTAGCTCATGAAAATAAACCCAAAGTACACATCTATAGATACAAACTGTATTGGAAACATCAAATTTTAAATTGTCCCACAGCACAACTGTCCCATGGCACCACTTAAGTTCCCTAAGATATATATCTATGTAGTTAACTCTGAGACGGGAAGACTAGCAGCCCCTCAGGGCCTCCAGGCATGCGGTTCTTCAGCTGCCTGGCAGCAGCCACAGCAATGATGCTTCCTATCCAGCCAATTTGCTGCTGGGCTTATTTTCAAAAATCATTAGATTCCACAGTCTGGGATCCAGGATCCAGAGTATGACGGATGCCTTGCAGTCAGTCATTCTAATTTTTCTTGTTATATGTGCCAAGTCTCAGGCAGGCAGAGCACACAACACTTTGTTCCAGCCAACCATCTGGAGGGTGGACCTGATCACTTGCTCTGCTTTTTCTCTTCCCACTCTGCTATGCCCACGCCCTACCTTTTCAGGATGCTAGTTTTCCCAGTTAGCCGGAGGCCAACCTTGATCCACATTTCCTCAGCTTTGCCCTTATCACAGAGAGAGCATTCATCTCCAAATTAGAAAAACACTCTGTGTTCCTTCTTTGTTCCTATGGCTCTGGGTTCCAGCTGCTTACACCCTCTAACCATAATGTTATCAACAGACACAGAGCTGCCCGTCCCATTGGCATCCGGTTGACATGTCTCCCTTCCTCGGCCATGGGCTAGCACGTTCCCACCACAAGGATGAGCATTTAGAACGCATGTTTAAAATACCGTAAAATAATTTTATTATTTTCTTTTTTACTATAGAAATTTATTAGGAAAGCATTATATTTTTCTAACTACTACATAGTTATTCTATCACTGTACAACAGTAATAGTATAACAATGGAGTGTTGTGTATTAAATAGACGATTCTGGGAAAGCAAACAACCTTTAATAATTTTGTTTTTATAGGAAAACATATTTCAAGTTTCAAACAGCAAACTTTTGGAACACACAATTGTAGATGTCATGATTTCAACTTACTATATGTATTCTAATATGTGTATATTATGTACACATAAATATATATTTTACTTACATATTAGGTATTCTAATAAATATGTATGCATAAATATATAAATATATATTACATATGGATAAAGGCTGGATGGGAATATAGGAAAAGGAAAAGTGTTCATGTGCAAAGTAGAAAAAAAGAGTTCTCCTTAATAACATTATATTATTTACACAATTAAAACTAGCCTTAGCAATAAAAAAACTGCAAAAAAGAAAAAGATCTCTCTAAACATGACCTCTACCCATACTCACAATATATTTTTTATTTTGTCATAGCATTTGACATACATACTTTAATATAGTGGTCATATTGTAGCATAATTAATTGCTTATATGTCTATTTTTCTAATTAGCTGTGAGTTAGTTAAAGGTGAAGATTACCTCTTACTAGTTTTTGTATACTAACTCAAAGAATAGCACGTGGCAGAGTAGGCCTTTGCATTTTGTAAATTATTGAATGAATGAATAAGTAGATTTCTTCATGTGGACCCCCCATGGTGGAAGTAACACATTCATATATCTAATACATCTAACCAGTTATGATCAGAATACACGAATATCATCGACAACATCTGAAAACTTTGGTCAAAGCAGAAACTAACATCCTTTGAAGTAGGAACGTGTAAATATTGTATAAGTGAATCTAGAGGAAGTGTGAACAAGAGATTTGGGGGGATGTTCCTTTGGTATATTCCCTGACTACAGGCCTCAGACATTTTCAGTTCCTCCAGGTTTTTTTTTTTTCCAAATTTTCTTGAAGTCTATTATGATGATAAAATGGTTTCCTCTTGCCAAGGTTTTAAACCTTCTTGAAATGAAGACATATTACTATGACCATTAGCATTCTAACGGGACTATTGTCAATGAGGACTGCAAAAGTGGGAATGGACTGAAGATCGAGGCCAGGGCTAGAGCCTGGAACAGGGCTGCATGGCCATCATTTAAGGGAACGGATGTTGGGAAGCAGGAGTGGGGCGAAAGAAAGGACCATTGGGAATACCCACCATAAAAACCAAAGCAAACCAAAAACCCCTCAACTGAACAAAGGAAATACTGTCGACAGAGCCGTGTGAATTCATTAGTTCAGTATGTCCCACACCTGCTTGATAACAAGAATCACTAGGAGCTACCTGTTAAAAATAGACATTTCTAGCCTCCTCTCAAATCAGAATCTCCAGGACAGAGTACCTTTAACACATGGCCCCTGGAAATTCTTAGAAGCAGGCAAGTTTAGAAAGCATTGAACTGGTTCATTGGAATTTCCTGATGGGGAATTTAGAATGTAAAATTCACAAATCCTCATATCCATATAACCACACATACATCTGTGCCTATAGAGGCATTTATTTATCTATTTATTCATTCATTCGTTCATTCGTTCATTCATCGGTTCATTCGTTCATTCATTCTTTTTTTCTGTCATTGAAAAGGCATCTTAACTAAATGTGAATGAATGTCTGTGATGGGAAAAAGCCTTTGCTCATCTCTGTGGGGGTAAAGGAAATGGAAAATTCAGTATCAAACTCTACATGCCAATACTTGGTATAATTTACAAATTTACAAACTTTTGTGGGTGTTTTGAGTATGTTCCCTAGCTACATAATCGGGCAGGTTTCGTGTGTGCATGTGTGTTTTGTTTTGTTTTGTTTGCTTGCTTTTTAAACACTCATTGAAAGAATTCAGGTAATCAAACCGACTCATTTAGTCCCTTAAAAAAGTCCCTATTCCCCTTCCACTTGGCAATTTTGAATCTGAAAAGTTCAAGTATTGTATGTACGATATACGCTTTCTAAAAAAACTATTTGCACAAACCCCTACACTATTTCAATCTGTGCCTTCAATGTATTGACAACTGGGAAAATCTTCCACTTGAATTAACTAACTGTGGCCCTCTGATGATTTTCTGACCAGCACCTTTTAACTTTTAAGCACTCGTAGGCTCCTTTTTTTTTATCCCAATCTGTCTTTTACTCTTGGAGAGTTAAGTTCCTGGGTTGAAAGTATGTTGTATTTTCCGGGATGCACACATTCTAGTTATAGTAGTATTAATAAATGACTAGGTCTCCATCTGAAATGGATTAACAAAAATAAGTATAAAATCACAAATGGAAGTCTACGAGCCAGGAAGTACCTTGAACTTGGATTGTGTGATGCCTTCACAGGTCACTGGGTCCTCTCATTTATTTATTCTGAGGACAGAGCAAAGTGCTTAGGAGGTAGTAGTACCTAACAACTCTGATAATAAGTATTAAAAAGCTTGTGAGTATAGTATGAACTCCTGAAATGGATAGTGAGCCTCTTGAAGGAAAGACCTTGCATTACTAACTCCCCAATACCTCTTAACACAAGGTAGCACGTAGTAGATATTTGTAAATGTTGATAAGACTTGAATTTGATTAAGGAATTCCTAGTGGTGTGATTGCTTTCTCTTGTGTTTGATCCCAAAAAGTGGGGTAATCAGTTCTTATGTAGGTTATAACTGAATCCTCTCTTTTTTCCTCTCCATTATATTTTATTGGTAAAAAGGAGTAAGAATTTTCTTTGGTTAATAAACTTTTCATAAAAGTAATCCAGTTTATTTCCTATGTAGCTTTTGTCTATCTCCCTTGCAACTTTTCCTAATATGGTAAATAGCGGGTTTCAGAGAGAGTTTTCTTGACTTGGTTTTATTATTAGTTACCACTTCTAAAATGTCCCATTTTCACTACCAGAAGTTGCTCATTTCTTGTTGGGAACCGTGGTTATTGAGGAAGGGGAGTTCCTTTCAGGGGAGTAACACTTTGGAATCCCCAGGGATGGTCCATGACAAAAGCGATTAGAATTCTAAAGAGATACCATTCAAACCACAACTAGTCAGTCTATCATCTGAGTCATAATCATCAGCCAGGTCAGCCTGAACACAAGAAGGGAAAAAAAGGATGAAATCCTCATAAAAGTACAGTGTGCCCAGTAGAAAATTATTCAGTCATGCTTTAGAATTTTGAGATGCAACCCATCAAAATATTTGCAAAGCTAAAATTCCAAAGAGGCTGCGATATCAAGTGTCTGCCATAAACCTTCTTACACTATATTAAGTATTATTATTTCTGCATATTTTGTGGAACACATATTCTTTACGTTGGCTTATAACATCTTCTTTAGTGTTTTTCTTTGAGAGAAGTTTTTTGCCAACATCCTAAGCTTCAAATTAATTGAGGTACTTTTTAAAGACGTCTACATGTCCATTGTAATACAAAGAATTGAATTTATTTGAAAAACATAAACCTTCGAATCTTTTGTCAGAGGCTGTGTAGGTGACAGGTCTGAGCGGACACAGAGTCACTACCATGAACCTTAGTTATTGAAGAGTTTCTAGGAGGGAATCTCATGTTATCATAGAGCAATAAAAACTAAGGGATAGTTGAATTCAATAATTTTCCTTTCATAAATAACTTAGGAAGTACTGTTTATGAAAATAGCTGAGTACTTCTGGCCATTACTGAGGAGGACCTTCTCTTCATCTGCACTGTTGCCATCTTGGCATAAACAAGTTGCCTCACCAGGGTGTGTCCATTTTTGGTTGTTGTCACTGTCACCTGTGTTAAACTTAGCTTTTTTTTTTTTTTTTTTCACAAGCAAAAGTCCTTAACACATGAGGAATATAGCGTAATACATAGAATGCCGGTTTTGTGGGCCTAGATGTATATGCCAACTCTTAGCCCCCTCGCAGTGGGATTGGAGGCAATTAGCTAAGAGGCTCCCTCCTGCCCCAACCCCTCTTCACAAGGTCATCCTCGTCTCTAAAATGCAGGTAACAAGACTTACCTTCTGGAGTTGTGAAGTGTAGGGGATAAAACATTACTAAGTTCCCAGCAAAACGTTGTCACACAGTAAACTAACAAATGTTAATACCCTAGGAGTGGGGAGGGGGCTCTAAAGACCCAACCCGAAGTCCTGGCTCCAGAATTTACTAGCTACCCAATTTGGGATTTCTCCTAACCAACCCCCTCCCCCACACCGCCTCTCTCAGCCTCAGTTTTCTCATTTGTAAAAATGGGCAGAATATTTCTTAAACTTCCTTTACTGAGTTAAAGAAGTGGCTTAAAGGAAGTAATTTTTGTAGTTACTTTATAAAAACTGTAAGATATTAAAGTGTCATTAACATGATTGCAAAGTTTTTGGGAGTTAGCTTTGTTCCTCTTGGGAATAGTTTTTTTTTCACCTGGAGCTCAATGTTTTTCTCTGCTGAAGGTTGTGGAATTTTTTCCCCCGTCAATTAATCATGTAGCATTTATGAGCTATATTGCAGGTTGCTTTTTTTTTTTTTTCTTCAGTCACCTCAACTCTGTTCTAATTGTTTCAAGAGCAAAGACTCAATTTTAAACCTGTGGGCTGCAGTGCTCAGAGCTTACAGCAGAGGCCGAGGGAACAATCCTCTCAGGGGCAAAGCTCCGAGGGTGGGAAGGGCCAGGGCCGAGGAGTGGAACAGACCTGGTCTTTTGTGACAGAGGACAGAAACACAAGAACCTTGATGACATGGAGAAATTCTGAAAGGTTTCCACTGACTTGCCCTGATCTTAGTAAGGAAGAAAAAAGCCATGAGATGAGGGAAAGCGAGAGGGTGGAAGCTGGGATCTTCAGAGGGTAGATATCAAAGCGTTGTGTAAATTCAAAGCATTCCACACAACATTCTCCCTGTGTGATATACAAAGTCTATGTCTTACTGATTTTTAAAAGTCCCAGTTCCTGTCACAATAGCTGGCATATAGTTGGCACTAAAAAAAAATGTTTCTTGACTCTGAAATGAGTAGAAAATAATACAATTATATTTTATTTTAATCTTACATAATAATGACAACATATATAACACAACATAATAACAATAATAATAATAATTTTTTGGTACTTATAATATCATGTATTTAGAACCTTATGTCCATTGTTTCATTTAATATTCAGAATAGCCTTATAGGTAGCTGCTATGATTCTCCCCAGATTAGAGATGAGAAAATCGAAGTTTTGGAAGGAGATTTGAGACACTGTTGTGAGGCTTAGGGTAGTGAGTTAAGTGAAGAAAACTAAAATAATTATAGGGGAGAGTTGAGGGTCCAGCTGAGGGTGGACCATGTGAGTTTGAGATGAAACTCTCAGTATAATTGTTGTGTTTGCCTTAGCCAGGCTCTGCAGCCAGAGCAGTTGGTTGAGTTTACCACATCTTAGAATCCAGTGGTTATGCCGACTTTATCCCCTTTGTGCTTCCTTGGACTAAATGGTTGTGAGTCACCTAATAAAGAGGGAACAAGTTAATGAAGATAGGAACTACTGAGATGTGTGCATCATCTTGGTGGTGATGAGTAATTATCATTGGCTCTTAACAATTTGAGGGCTAGCTTCATCCCACCCTCTTCACAAAACTCCTTGGTTCCTGGCCTATGTGAACTTAACTTCATTCAGGAAATACTAGTTAAGAGAATTCAGGAGGGGCCACTTAGAGACTGGTGAACTCAACAGCCTATGCAGCCTGTATTTGGCACAGCTCAGTTACTTGCTGACTAATAGGTCCAGGGGGTAGAGGAAGAGAGAGGAATCCCCACCAAATAAAAAACTGGGCCATTTGGGTGGAGTTGTTTAGATCTTTACTTAAAAACCATCACATCATCAACCTCTCATTAAACCAGGGCAGGGCAAATGCACTAGCTGTGAAGGGAAAGGTTGCTCCCTTTTACCAAAGCCCGGTTTGCTTAGAGAAAGGTAGGAGGAGTTGTAGGATCTTTCCTGTACAGGGTAAGGGGAACCAGGTGGGTAGGACTTAGATACCTTTTATTTTAATTACTTTGGGCAAGGAAGAATTTGATATTATATCAATTTAGCATTTACAGGGATTTTTGCATTCTGTTTGTAAAAACAACTTATATGCATTGTACTATTATGACTTAAGTTTGGATTCGGACAATGGAGCATTCTAAAAAGAAAGCAGAGATGATGGTGAGAAGGTTCAAAATGGTGTCAACTAAGGATCAGGTAGAAGAGGTGGCCACATGTATCTGGACAGGGGTGGTTCTGGCATAGGTACTCACTCTCAGCCTAGGTTGCACATTGTATCCATGTGCAACACTTTAAAAATTCCATCTACCTGGTCCCACTCGAAGAGATACTGAATTATTGATTCGAAATACAATTTGGATATCTGGAGTGTTAAAAGCTCCTCAGGTGATTCTAATACACAGTTTAGCTGAGAACCACTGCTTAGGGCGCAGTGGGCCTGATGGTGAAATGAGAAGACGCTTCTAATGGGAAAGGGACCAGGTCTCCTCTCTTTAGTCCTGTCACGCAGGCTTTCGTGCAGGGTCTCAGCTCCTGGTCCTCACGTAAGAAAGCAGGATATGGTGAGGCCAAAAACGAACACCCACGGAGCCACAGATAGGGGAGTCATACCACTATAGTCTTGCTGGTGTCTGGACAGGAAGCAGGAGCCATACTATCCGCAACCTACTGTCCACTTCTCTCTGCCAACCCACCTCACTTGCTAGCTCCAATACGCTGTGCTAACTGCAATCCATGCTTGCCAGCTCAGCCCCCACCTTCTTGCTAGCCCCCATTCTCTGCTAGCGTAGCCACGGCACTTATGTTAGTGGCCAATGACTCACTGGTTACAGCTGACGGCCAACTAGCCACAGCTGATGGCCATCCAATCACAGTTAATGGCCATTTACTACCCCAGTGAGCACCTTTCCACGTGAGGCCGAGAGCCTGGAAACTGCACTCCTGGCTCTGTCCCCACAGTACCAAGAAAATAACTAGCAATGAGGAGTGATAGGGAAGCACATTTGGGTTCAAAGGAAAGAAGAATGCTGGAAAGCTTTGAGCTGAACTGAAAATGGAAGTGTCTTAGTGGTAAAGAAGCTTTGATCGCTGGACGTAATGAAGGAGAAGGTGGACAACCATTGACTAGGAATGCTGAACCAGGCCAGTGATGGTTCAGCTGTGCCAGAAGGATCCTCAAGCCCCTTTACCCTTCACTCAGAGCAGCTCTGATTTCTCTTTTTCTATATTGGGTTTCCCCATAACATTTCCTTTGAAGAAAGAGATCTGCTAAAAAAAATAAAAAAAATTAAAAAAAAAGTTTTAAAACCACTTAACTAGTTGACCTTTACAGCTATTACCAACTCTGAAATTCTATAGTATTAAATGCTGTTTGATGTTTTCTAAGAAATCAGGCTACTGATTGATCCATTCTTCCGAAGTCTGAGGGGAAAGGACGGAGAGCATGAGGGGCACGGAAAGTGTGAGTAGCAGAGATAGTACTTCTCTTAGGTAGGGGCCAACTCTGTCTAGGCTTGGAATTACCTGGGAGCTTTTTAACAAAACCTCCCCTAAATCAGTTAAACTGGAGTAGTATCTGGTGACAGGTATTCATTCATAAAATGTGGCAAGGCTGAGAGCCACTGCTTCATGGTTGAGTAGTGAGAGATGGTTTTTTTTTGTATATATTGAGACCAAATGTGTTAGACAACCTCTGGCACAGTAGTTCTTAAACGTCAGGTGCTTCAGAAAAACTTGTTCAAACACAGACTACTGGGCCCCATCGCCAGAATTTCTGATTAAGTAGGTCTATTATCAGGTGCCAAAAGTTCCAGGTGATGCTGATACCGCTGATCTGGGGACCCCACTTTGAGAAGCATTGCTCTAACGAAAGGGATTTACTGTAGACATGAGAAAGAGCCTCTAACAGCGGTAGGCCAATTCACAGTATGTGCCCTGGGTATGCTGTGATAGTGGCACTTGACCTCTGTGCTCTTCCCTGCAGAAGTACATTCACCTAGTCTAATTGTGAGAGAAACGTCAGACAGATACCAGTTAAGGGACATTCTACAACATATCTGTGGGGACAGAGCCAGGAGTGCAGTTTCCAGGCCCTCGGCCTCACGTGGAAAGGTGCTGGCTCAGGTAGTAAATGGCCATCAGCTGTGATTTAGCTGGCCATCAGCTGTGGCTCGTTGGCCGTCAGCTGTAACCAGTGAGCCAATTAGCCCCTGATATAACTGCTGCGCTGGTTGGTGAGTAGGGAGTCAAGTCGAGAGTTGAGTCGGTCGGTTGGCAGGCAGAAAAGCGGACAGCAGGTTGCAGCCTCCAGTGCAGCCTCCAGTGGAGTCGTGTGAACCCAGCCTCCAGTGAGACTACAGTGGTATGACTCCCCTACCTATGGCTCCCTGGGTGTTCCTTTTTGGCTCGCCATATCCTGCGTTCTTATGTGGGGAAACGGGACTAGAAGCCCCGCAGGCCGCCTTGCACGACAATATCTGACTAGTAATCCTTAAAACTGTCAAGGTCATCATAAACAAGAAGAGTCTGGTGTGGGGACAGAGTCCCAGAGAGCAGTTTCCAGGCTCTTGACCTCACGTGGAAAGGTGCTGGCTCGGGTAGTAGATGGCCATCAGCTGTGACTAGTTGGCCAACAGCTGTAACCAGTGAGCCATGAGCCACTAATATAACTGCCGTGGCTGAGCTAGCAAGCGCGGATTGCAGCTAGCAAGTGGGGTGGGTTGGTTGGCAGAGAAGCGGATGGAGGATTCTGCATCGTGTGGAGCCTGCTTCCTGTGTCTCTAACCCAGCCTCCAGAGAGACTATAGTGGTGTGAACCCCCTATCCATGGCTCCACTGGTGTTCCTTTTTGGCCTCACCGTATTCGGGGAGTGGAACCAGAGACCCCACACGACACTGGGAAAATGTCGCAGCCAAGTGGAGCCTAAGTAAATAGGCATGAAAATGTAATGTGGTATCCTGGATGGGATCCCGGGACAGAAAAAAGACAGCAAGGGAAAATTGAGAAAATAACATATACTTGTGAAATATGACAATAATAGGGGAAATTGCATGTGGTAGAAATGGGAATTCTCTATATTATTACTGTTAATTATAATAACTCTGTAATCTAAAATTGTTCTAAGATAAACAGAGTTTATTGAGAGAGAGAGAGAGAGAGAGAGAGACTGAGAGAACTTCCTGGCTGTTATAATACAAACCATTCCTGATGGCAGTTGTGGAATTGTTGTCTTTGAAGAGTATCAAGGAAAAACAATCAAATAATTGAATTTTCAGTTTGAATGAAGCCTTGTTCTGTAATATTTTTAATCCCTTCTACTTACATAATTGTGTGACTTTAAAATGATCTCAGGGCTGTATTTTAAATATATTTGTATATACATGTATAAATACACACATATCTCAGCATACAATAGCTGATGTGAAAGACAAGGTAGCTGACTCCTCTTACTTTATTATATGCAGTCATGCAATGGGAATACAATCCTAGATAAGAAAGGCACTTGTTTTAATGACTTTTAATTCAAAGCAGAAATTTTCAACCTTTGAATACACTTTTTGAGAAACCATCACAGTGGTTCTCTCTCGCGCTCGCGCGCGCGCGCTCTCTCTCTCTCTCTCTCTCTCTCTCTCTCTCTCTCTCTCTTCTTTCTTTATTGCTATTTCAAAAGAATTTGCTCAGGTAGTGTAGATGAGAGAGAGTCCTTTACCTAGGCAATATTTTGCTGCTGGTTTGTAGTTACAGATTACCTTATTTCAATGGCTTCAAGAATGAACTTTATCAAATTCCCCATATATTCATTTAAATGTTAATGTGGGCTCATAGTGTGCGTGTGTGTGTCTGTGTGTGTGTACGCACACGTGCACCCAGGGTGGGGGACAATAAAACCCCTCTTTGGACACGTACTCGTATGTATATTAATCACCCAACATTCATGTTGTTTTTCACAGCTTGGCTTTAAGTCCTCTCAGCTTTCTGAGTGTTGGTTGCTTATGGCCCTGCCATAGTACCTGGCAACGGGTCAAGATAATAAGTAGCAATCACACCTCGAAAGGAGATAATGCTTCACGGGCAAACTAAGTGCCTGAGGTACACCTACAGTGCATTGGTTTGGGCCATTGATCTTTTCTTTTCACGTGTCTTACCTATACATTTGTAGGAGTTAAGTGAGGAAATCAGAAGCATTCCCAATGATTGGCAGTGGTCTAAAGAACAGCTTTAAGGGAAAAGCTTAAGTACCTGATTCATCTTCTATCCAGGCTGGGACTCCTAAAGGACAAGACTAAAAGTTAAATGTGAAACTCATAATTTGAGGCAAAAGGCTATTATCACTTTTCCTCTTTTTCTCTTCCTAAATTGAGCAGCAATACTGGAAATAGTGACAACTAAACTTTTTTTTTTTTAATTTATTGGGGTGACAATTGTTAGTAAAATTACATAAATTTCAGGTGTACAATTCTGTATTACATCATCTATAAATCCCATTGTGTGTTCACCACCCAGAGTCAGTTCTCCTTCCATCACCATATATTTGATCCCCCTTACCCTCATCTCCCACCCCTACAACTAAACTTTAAAGAGCTCTGCTGGGGCACTAGGAATCATTCCAATGAACTCATTTCATCCTCACTGAGGCACAGAGAAGGTAAACAACTTGCCCACACTCACACAGCTTGGAGTGAAGCCCAGATTAGAATCTGGACACCAGAGCCCATGCTCTGAACAATTAGGCTCTTCTGCCTTTCTGGGAGAGGATACCAGGAGGAGTCCCTGTCTTCACAAGCCTGGCTAGAGGGTCTCCTCCAGGATCTGAACTGGAATTTCCCAGAGACCTCCACAACTGTCTAATGCCTAGAAAGAGAATGTCCCATCACTTAGCTGTACTTCTATTCACCCTGCTTTCCACAGCGCTACCACCACCATCACCACCAGCAACTGGTAAATATTGTTTGAGCTCCTGTTCTATGCCAGGTACTATGGATATGAAGATGAAAAAGACACTGTAATCCTGCCCTTGGGAACTACACAGGAGATAGACATCTAAGTAAACAAACCAACAAAATCCCCAATAGTGTCTAGTAAAAGCCAAAAAAAAAAAAAATGCAGCCCTTGGAACCCACAGGGGCAGGGAATCACCTTGCCTTAGGGGAGGATTCAGAATGCAATGACTCTTCCCCTGTCGTTTGGTTTTCCAGCTTTTACTTCCCTTGTTTCCTCTACTTACAAGCCTAAGCAGCTGAGATTTGAAGTTCTCCCAACAAAGTTGGGATGTTCAGAAAGGAGGTGTTCTGTTCAGCCAATAAAGAGTTTATAGATTCATAGAGGCACCAACTCAGCATGTGCTTATCTGCCTTCTTCCCCAAAGCAGCAGAGAACATTCATATCT
This sequence comes from Rhinolophus ferrumequinum, assembly GCF_004115265.2. Classification (NCBI taxonomy): domain Eukaryota; kingdom Metazoa; phylum Chordata; class Mammalia; order Chiroptera; family Rhinolophidae; genus Rhinolophus; species Rhinolophus ferrumequinum. Next base: position 83,780,736 of record NC_046286.1, on the reverse strand, counting down.
ACATGTTCCTTCTTCCAGGGCAGGACTCTTCTTTTCATTTGCAAGCTATTCTGGTTGCCTTGCCCTCTCTTTGTCTCCTTGTCTACAGCAGTAACAAACAGCTGTTGCTGAGGCGTTGCTGTTGACGTGTTACCTTTCAAAACACCCTCTTGTCATAGGATGAGCCTCATCCTGAATGATGGATCTTCGTTATCTGGCCTGACTAGTGGTCCTGTTGCCATGGAGAGCTGATGGCATCAGGTGTGTTTTTCGCCTGCATCACTCCTGCCTGGGGTGCGACAAGGACGCTTCTGTACGTCATGTGTGGCCTGCCTGTGGCCGGCTGCAGCCAAGCCTTTCCTGTGGGTAAAACCTAATCAACTAATCAGCTGCAGATAATATCTAGACTTGTGTTTGATACGTTAATAGTGACCCACGGGCTTCCACAATTAATAACATGGTGACCTCTGACAACAAAGTTGTTTTGGGGGAAGAAAACCTCTAGTCACCAGACTGGGGAGGAGAGGGCTTGTGTTCACATAAACATAATCACACGTCACTGCTTGTCGCCGCAAACGGTTTTGTTCTCGAAGAGTGTCTTTGAGCTCATGCTCTGATCTTGATTTCCTACATAACAACTTTCTTGGTTATATGCCCTTTGGCAAGTGCAGCAAGTACTGCTTCCTGTTTCTAAACTTGCAGACAACCATCCATACATCTCGCAGCTGTCAGTTTTAACCAGATAACAGCGGCACTTTCTTGCTACCTTTTTATCTTAAGCTTAGGTTAAGAGGACCCTGGAAGTAAAGTTGATTTATTTCATAGAGTATTCTTAATTAATTTGGATAAATTTCCATATGACTCATAATCTAAAAAAGAAAGTAGAAATACGTGCTCCCCCTTCCTAAGGCTTAAAAATCAGTAGTGACATGACTAAAGACATGAAGATTGTAATGCAGTAAATGCCTTTTAGTTTTTCTTCAGTGTTTGTTGAGAGCAAAGGAGGGAAGGAACCATCAAGGTAGTTTTAACTAATGTAGTTTTCCAAAATAGGAAAACTTTAAAAACAGCAGATAGGTCATTGATCAGAATCAAGGGGGCTCATCCACACTTGGTAGGTCAAAAACATGTTAATAATTCTGTTTGTGTACACTCTTGCCATGAAGTTGATTAATTTTATTCATTGATGAATATTACAAACTCTTCATAAATAAACTTCTTATTGGTTATATAATGTTTACTGTATTTGTAGCAGATATTCTTTTTTTTTCCATGAACCTGCGGCATGAATCACAGATTTCTTCATCTCTAAGTCAAAAGTCTGTCTTGACCACACTAACCAAGGTTCTTTGGAAAAGTTAACCTTACTCATGTTTTGGGATGGCTCTTCTGTTCTCTTGGAGGTATGAACATTCTCGTCATCAACATCATCATCCTGGACTGTGACACAGACTACAACTGGGAGTGTGAGCTTATCGTCTTCAGTCAAACTCGACTGCCATGCTCCTATGTCCTCCCATGCTCTGTGCTCCCTGTCATGCCCGGTGCTCCCTGTCATGCCCTGTGCTCCCTGCTATGTCTGATGCTCCCTGCCATGCTTGGTGCTCGCTGACATCTTGTGTTCCCTGCCATGCCCTGTTCTCCCCGTCATGCCTGGTGCTCCCTGCTATGCCCTGTACTCCCTGTCATATGCTGTGCTCCCTGCCATGCTCGGTGCTCCCTGCCATGCACTTGTGGTGCATTCAGAAGTTTGGGCTGTCCTCCTGATGGATCAGGCTTTCATGTCTTTACTAATAAATTCAAGATATGGTACCTAATATTTAGCCTGCTTCAGTACCATCTCCCATCTGGGTAGACCTCTTCTTCCTGATGGGGGCAGGGAGGACACTCCCTAAAGTCTCTCCCTTCTACAATGAAAGCAACTCTAATTTGGTTCCTGCTAGGTCCTAATCTTCCAAGTAGAGGTTTGGATTTTCTTCATTGCCACTTGGAAACACAAAAATGCTCTTGATTTGAGAAGGGTGGCAGTTGCCTAATGGGGCAACTTACCAACGTAAGCAAACCCTGAGTCTGGAGACTTCCATGTCCTGGAGGAGGCAAAGGGAGTTAAATTACCCTTTTTAAATTCTTGTGAGTCTCCTCAGATGATAGAATAAAATAGAAAGTATTCTCCTAATAGCTTATATTTTTAGATAATGGTTGTGGCATAATTTGTCAAACCGTTACCCTCAGGATAAAATCTAAACTTCCAAACATGATTTACAGGTCTGTCCCCATCTGGCTCTTGCCTACCTCTCCTTGCACCGTGCTCCAGCCCTGCTAAACTTCCAGTCTCTGTAGCTATTTTTTTTCCTCTAGGTCTTACATATGCTGTTCCTTTTTGTTAGAACACTCTTCCCTCCCGCACTCCCCTTCTGATTAACTTCACACATTCTTCTCATTTCAGTTTAAATGTCACTTCTCTGGTTTGGTTCCTTCTCCTAAAGATCTCCTGCAGCAAATACCGTAATTACTTGATTAACTGCTCATCTCCTCCCAGACCATAAGTTCTGCAAGAATTAGGACCACGTCTGTCTTATGCTTGGCTTCTGCTCTAGCTCCATGTTTGACACATATTAGATGCACAATAACATATTGAAATGAGTAGTGGACATTTGGGGTGCTTCCGGTTTGTATAAGCAATGCTGAAATGAGTTTTTTTTAATGCATGCGTATTTGTCCATATTTTGGCATTTTTAAATTACCTTCCAATGATAAATTCTTGGAAGTAGGACTACTTGGTCAAAAAATATAAACATTTTTGAAACCTCTTGAGAAACAACAGATTGCTTTCCAGAAAGTTTTATAATACACTCCTAACAGCAGTGAATGAGATTTTCTGTTTCACTGTAGCTTTATCAGCACTATTAGGAAAAGAAATTATTTTTGCTAACTTAATAATAAGAAAGGTTCCCTTCTACTATTGCAGTATTGCCTTAAGTAGTTGAGATGGAAATTTTCATCTTTTTAAAATTCATTTATATCTGCTTTGTTATGAATTGTCTGGTGTCCTTTGCCCATTTTTGTTCTGGAATTTTCATGGTTTTCTAATCAATTCTTATAAGCTCTTTATGTTTTAAAGATGTTAGATTATTATTATTATATGCATTGTAGATCCCCCCACCCCATTTAGATGTTTGTATTTTCATCCTATGTCCTTAAATTTAACATCTTTATGTGGTGAGGTATGTCATCACTTCCTTTGGGACTCCTTAGGTGACTCTTAGAGGGCTCTTCACCACCAGTGATTACACACTCAGCTACTTTTTCCTGGTATGTATATAATAAGATTCCTTTGCGTGTGTGTGTGCATGTGCACCCATTTATTGGCACATGTCCTTGGGCCTCAGCCATTAGGAATTTAATGGTAGGCGAGAAGGATCTTCTTTTGCCAAAAGGACTGAGCAATTGTCTCAACATAATCTGTTGAATAATCTTTCCTAATGATTGAAGGTGTTTCTTTTCACTGATGTAAAAGCAATATCAGTCTACCTTCAGTATGTCTTCCTGGAGTAGGCCATGTCCTTTTTCATCGTTGTAGGTTTTAGGGAGAGACTGTGAGGTGGCACGGTACCTTCTGCATTTGGTCTCCCCACTCATTCTCTTCCTACTGGATACAGCAGTTAAGCTGTACTGTGGCTAAACTCAGAGGCATCTAGAGAAAAGTTGGAGTAGAGATCTGAAACTGGTAGAGGCACAGTGCATTTGCATGAATACCAACCAGGTTAATTTAGTCATGTTTATAAATGTCTTATCAGAGCATGACTTTAGTTTGTCTGGCATTGGATCTAAAAACACAGTCTATGAACAGATGCCCACTAAAAAGTAAGTGCTATGGCAAGAGACAGAATGAATAGCTGCAGCCATTCCTAGTGTTCAAGAGGACCAGGTCTCTAAGGTGATGGTTTCTTCTTTTACACAACATTGCACAGTTGTGCAAAACGGGGAATGCCAGTGTTAACTAAGACAAGAATCAACAAAATGTTTCCTTTACAGGAAGCCGCTAGCCACATATTCAAAAAGGTGGGTGAGAGTAGATATTTCTATATTAAGTTAATTTTCTTTCTCCCTTTCTCTCTCTCTATTTCTCTCTGTGTCATTCTTCCTTGCTTTCTTCCTTCCTTCCTTTCGAATATTGGAAACAGAGACAAATGATTATTTTTATATTTCAAGAAGCTGGAACAGTGGGAGTAAAAGAATCTTGCTGCTTCAGGAAAGTGTTGTAATTTATATTGAAGTGCCACAGGATTTAAAAGAAAGCATTGTAAGAGTCCTCACACCCTGCTGAAAAACGTGGATCTGTGTTTCAGAATGAATTTAGTTCAGTCTTTATCCTGAATTCAAATGCAATTTTTTCCCCTCCTGAATCTTAGACAATTCTAACTAATGTGCCTGTTTCCCCCCAGTCTATTATTATTTCTGCTCTGGGTGTGTGTTTGGGTGGGGGTGGGGTGCTACAAGTATTTAAAATGTCCCAAGGTGTTGTAGTTTTGTTTGCAAGTAATAGAGAGCAAGCAGCAGAGATCCTACTCACGCCAGCTTAGGTAATAGAGAACCTGTTCTCCAGCTCCTACTGCCCCACTCTCCACCCCTCTTTACCTCGCTCTTCTTTTTCTGTTTCCCCACCTCATTTATGTAACACATGATCTATCATTTTACTTGTTATGCTTATTGTTTGTTTGTCTCCTTCTCTATTGGACAGGGTATACTTGTCTGTTTTTTGGGTTGTTTTTGTTTTGTTTTGTTTTTCTTGCTGGCTGCTTGTCATTTATTTTCCACTTGGTGCAAGGGATCCTTATCTGTTTTATATATTCATGTATTCTGTTTCTGACACCATATCTGGCACTTCAGTAGTCACTCACTAAATATTTGTTGAACTCAATCAACTCACATCCCTGTAAAGTCCAGGTTTTTGGTGAGATGGGGGTCTGTCGGCAACATGATGTCATCCAGGACCCAGTGTTTCATTGTTTTCATTGTCTACTGTGTTTTTCTTAGTGATGACTCCATCCTAAATCAGGCTCCTCTTGTGGTCCCCAGGGCTTCTTATTCAAATACAATAGTAGGGAGAAGAGGCTTCATCCTGCAGTTCCAGCAAAAGTCCGGAGAGTCAGGCTGAACCCACTGGCTTAGGTCACAGCCCCCGTGGTCAGGGGTATAGGGTATTGATGTGCTGATGACTTAGTCCAGTCTACGTGTTCCCTCCTTACCACCAAGATGGAATCAGCCTTTCAGGAATCACATTGGTCCCCAAACAGAGATTGAGGGATTGCTGGAGAGGAGGAAGTGGAGAATAAATGTCCACACTATTGGACGAGAAGTGAGAACATGTGAACCAGTAAAGGGGTACCACTACAAGCAGGCAGAATTTGGGAAATGCCCTCTCTGTGCTTCCTAGTTTATGTGACTAGAGCTGAAGTTAGACGCAGCTGAGGTGGTTAAATTGAATTTGTCTTCCATTTTTGGCAAATTTGAGATTTCCTAAGAGTTGTAGGTACCCTCTAAAAGGATTCCATTGATATAACTTATTGGAATTTTAAGAAAAGTGGTCATTTCACCTCTTTTTAATCTTATTCTGCACTGGATGCCCCAGACATTGGTACTGCTTCATCTACAGGAGTACCTGTCCTAGTCAGGTCGCATATAGGGAAGCTCAAGTTTGTAGACAGTGGCCATGAATAAAGGTGTCCCCCAGAGCTGCTCCTGGCAAGACAGAACTCCTCACCGCCTGGAGAGGACAAACTCACTGATAACTAGCTCCACTCTCTGCCTTTCCTCACCCCTGTATGTAGTAACTCACTATTCAACCTCAAGTAGAAGACTGGTTAATTTGGCCACCCACACTTCTGTAACACAGGGGACAGGTTGCTGCAGGTATGTACTGGGAGATGATGAAATTTCCTAAGTTGTATATCAAGTCAGCCTGTGTGCCAGCAAGTGTAATTCCGTCTCCAGGATCTCAATCTCCTGTGTTACAATAGAAGGGAAGCATTCTTGTTCTCTAAAACCTCAATTTACAAAAATAATATAAGTGATAATTGTTTTCATTAGTAATGCTGCTCCTTGGTACAACATTGTTTCTTTGGAGTAGTGTTAATCAACCATGAATCACTCTGAGAATGAAGTACAACCACGTACCCTGGCATGATCTAGATCCTGCCTGCCTTGCCAACCCCATATGGTGCTGATGTCCCCATTTTTCTTCCTGCTTCAGTTACGCTGGCCTTTAAGTTACTGAAATAATCCAAAGCCCTTTCCTTTCTTAAGATCTTACACTGCCTGGGTTCAAGTTCTGCCTTCGCTACTTACTAGCTGGGTGACAAGAAAAAGCTACCTTTTGGTGTTTCATTTTATTCATCTGGGAAGTGGGGCTAACAAAAATCCTACTTCATGAGATTGTGTTAGGATTAAAGGATCTAATACAAGGTCAGACAATTAAGTTCGCGAGCTCATCCTAGAAACAGTGCCACATACCTCACTGCTGAATATCACTAGTGTCACCTTCGAAGTGCTCCCCTTGGGAAGCTATGCACTGACACCAGTGCCTAGTCCACCCTTCAAAGCAATTTTGGAACTCTTTTTCTGAAATGGCCATCAGAGCTGTCGTCATATTACCCTTGATGTCCTAAATCTCATCAAAATGTCTTCCTTTCAATATTTCCTTTATTTTCGGGTAAATAAAGAAGTCACTGGGGGCCAGATCAAGTGAGTAGGGAGGGTGTTCCAATACAGTTATTTGCTTACTGGCTGAAAACTCCCTCACAGACAGTGCCCTGTGAGCTGGTGCATTGTCGTGATGCAAGAGCCATGAATTGTTGGCGAAAAGTTCAGGTCGTCTAACATTTTCATGCAGTCTTTTCAGCACTTCCAAATAGTGAACTTGGTTCACTGTCCAGTTGGTACAAATTCATAATGAATAATCCCTCTGGTATTCAAAAAGGTTAGCAACATTGTTGCAACAAGTTCGCAAACTTAATTGTCAGACCTCGTATGTGTAAAGTTCTTGGCTCATAATTATTGAAAATGTTAGCTTATTGTCCCCATTTCCTCACCTGCCTTTTTTCCAAATCTGGATTTTCAATGTCTTCATTGTTATATAAACTTCAGAGGCCTTTTCTGATCACTCTATCTAAAGTAGCACCTTTATTATTTTCTTTCACACCTTTCTTCCCATCAGTACACCTATCTTAATTTGCAGTTACACATTTATTTGCTTTAATTGTTCATTATTTTTCTCCATGAATAAACTGAAAATTCTATGCTAACAGGATCCTTGGCTGTTTTATTAATCATTGTATACATTATATGTGTCTGGACAGAGCAGGTAGTCAATAAATATTTAAGAATGAGAGCTTGAGTTCTCTGAACAGTAGGGGAACTACAAAAGGAAACTGAAATTCTGAATCACTAATAATTCTGTAATATACTGGGGCAGAAGCTACCTTGCTGGATCCCCTCACTGGGCTGAACATGAGGGTGGAGGAAGGAAACATTCCTTCTACCTGAAAGAGAACAACACACAACTTGGACACCTCTGATTTCCAGGTCCTCAGTTGCGGAAGTAGATGGACGTGCCAAGCAGGTGACAATGACGACCGTTAAATGTCCAGGAGAGACTGTAATCGAGCTTGGTAGAGGGATCTTATTCAGCATCACATGGAAGATACCTTCTAGGGATCTCCAGAAATATTTGAAAGATTCCTTTCAGGGGCTAGAAGGTCCCCACTGTCCCAGGCTCTGGAAAGAACCAAAGAAACTTGGGTTGGGGTTGTTCTTGTTATTTGTAGAGTTGGGTATGGCCAGAGGAAACTTGAATTACAGTATTAATATTTTCATGGCCAGGACTTTTTCCCACATGCAGGGTTCAGAAAATATTCCAGTAAAGTTCCGTAACCAGTTCATTGATGAAGGGTCACAGTAAGGAAGGAAAGAGCATGGTTTTATCAAAACTCCCATATCATCACCCATGTGACCTCCATAGTGGCTATGACTTTCACCAGCTGCAGGGAGTGTTGGTGGGGAAAATGGATCATTTCTATCATACTGAACCTTTTAAAAATCACATTTTCAGCATTAACCAATAGTAAAGAATGATGAGTACATTTATCTTCTATTATCTGGACAACTGGAAAAGGCGTAAGCTGGTAAACAGTAAGCTGGGAAAATGTTCACACTGACACTTCTAATGAGAGAGCAGTCACCTGAGAGTCAGGAAGTCACAGCTGTGTTCTTCTTACCGCTTATGAGTTACGTTTTCAAAGCTTATAACTGAAGTGCCTAAAATAAAATGTGAACATCCCTCCTCCTCCCCTACTGCTCGGCTCATCTTATTCCTTAGAGGGAAGCACTTTGAAAACAGGCCTGTGGGCATGCTTTCACTTACACTTACCCCCGTCACTTATATGATCATCATTTTATTGATAAGCATCCTCTTATTGATAGACTGTTTCCAATATTTCTTGACTTAGAAACAATGCTAAAATGAGAGTATTTGTACCTCTTTGTATATATTTTAGGGTGTATCTGTAGACTAAATTCCTAGACATGTGCTTGCTGGGTCAAAGTACACTGATCATTTCTGGAGCTGAATTCTAGTTGCATTTCTGCACCGGAGTGTTGGCGTGGGCACCTAAATCCCTTGAACTGGGTTGGGCTACGTGAGCTTTAATGGTCCTTCTAGCTTTAACATCCTTCAAGTCTAAGATTCTCAGGCTCCTGCAGATGCTGGCTGCTTTAGGCTAACTTTTGTGCTGTGATATTTGAGAATGACTCCTGATGTAGAAGCAAGCCAGAGAGAGAAGAAGGATTAAAAGCAAAGGAGCAAATGCAGCTGAAAATGAACTTCTATTTTCCATAAGTATCAAGAAAGGACAGAATTCAGCCAAGGTGGACAAAATACCCTTAGCTACCGCAAAAAGATAGAGATAAAAGGGGTGCTTTTACCATGAGTAGAAAACACAGATGTTTGAACTAAAAGAGTGTCTTGATGCTAAAAGAGATTAGAGCTCTTTGTACTGAATAGAGGGCACAATACCAAGGTTGGCACTAGCACAACCCATGACCTTTGTGCTATAGTCCTTATGACTGTGTCATTATCTATTTTCACAAAAGAAAGAGAACATGGCTAAACCTGCCCAAGTCTTGTCTGGAGATACTTTCAGGGAAATCCAGGGTGCTGCCGAATTGTTGTAGGTGACGCAGGTAGTGGAATTCTGCCTTTGAGTCAGGGCAGAATTTTATCTTGTCCCTGGTTTGGGGGTTTAGTCACTGGAGCTAGTTCTCTAAAGTCATATTTAAGGACCTATAAAAATGTCCTACAAATATGTTATTGAAGGACATTTTAATTGAAAGATTCATAAGCTATTTCCCTAAGATGCCTCTTCAAGTTCAGATGAAGATGTTGCTACTCGTTTCCTCTCGAGGAATAACAGGTTTAGCCCTAGAGAGTGCTCACTCTGCTTCCGTCTATAATTGAGAAATAACTAAGATGTTCAAACCTAATGACAGAGGTCTTAGGGTGTTTTACTCTAAATAACTGGTAAGGCTTCTTAATAAAATTCTGAACTTTCCAGTTTAACTCAGTAGTACTAGATCCCCAATCTATATGACTGAAATGTCTTAACTTTTATGAAATGCACATTTAAGGAATGCCCATATGAGGTCTGACAGTTCAGGTCACGGACTTGCCACCACGCGCTTACATTTGGCAGCGCTGTACAAACAGCTCAGTAAGGTTTCCTAACCTTGGCATATCAGTGTCTCACAGCTGTGTTCCTGTTAAAGTGTGGTGGTGTCTTGCTGAGTTATGTTCATTATTGTTGCATGTTTTTGTGTGCCGTCGTGATTGAATTAGAGCAACGAACAAACATTAAATTTCTTGTTAAACTTGGCAAGAGTGAAAGTGAAATCAGGAACATGTTAGTCCAAGTTTATGGGGATAATGCCATGAAGAAAACGGCAGTGTACAAATGAATTAAACGTTTTTCTGAGGGGAGAGAAAGCATCACTGATGAAGAGAGGTCAGGGCAGCCAGTAACGAGCAGAACTGATGAAATCATTGCAAAAATTCGTCGAATTGTGAGTCAAAATCGTCTGCTGACTGTGAGAAGCATAGCAGACCAAGTAAACATCGACAGAGAAACAGTTAGGAAAATTTTACCTGAAAATCTTGGCATGAGAAAGGTGTGTGCATAAATGGTCCCGAAGGAGCTCTTGCATCATGACAATGCACCAGCTCACATGTCGCTATCTGTGAGGGAGGTTTTAGCCAATAAACAAATAAGTGTATTGGAACACCCTCCCTACTCACCTGATCTGGGCCCCAATGACGTCTTTCTTTACCCGAAGATAAAATAAATATTGAAAGGAAGACATTTTGATGACATTCAGAACATCAAGGGTAATATGACAACAGCTCTGATGGCCATTCCAGGAAAAAAAAGAGTTCCAAAATTGCTTTGAAGGGTGGACTAGGCACTGGTGTCAGTGCATAGCTTCCCAAGGGGAGTGCTTCGAAGGTGACCGCAGTGATATTCAGCAATGAGGTATGCAGCACTTTTTCTAGGATGAGTTCATGAACTTACTTGTCAGACCTCGTATATCACTAGATTTTATGTAAAGGAATACAAAATTGAAATCTTTTACCTTTACTTATACATATAAGCACAGATCAGAATTTTTCCAAAGTAGGATACCAAGAATAATTTGAATGAATGCTCTAAAGATATACCTGACATGTATACATGCTTTTCTCTTCAAGTGTAAAGGTGCTGATCTAAGGTATTAATGGCTACATTCATTTCTCTAACATAAATCTATAGTATTATTAATCAAGAAAGGATGGGATAAAGAAGTATATATATATATGTAGATATATATATATATGTAGATATATATATATATATCTACATCAATAATGTTGATATATCTACATATATATATATATATATATATATATATATATATTATAGAGCTAATAGATGGTTATGTCCTGTCTAGAATCCTTAAATGATCCATGAATTAGTATATTTAATGTGAATTATACGTTTTTTACACTACAGTGATCAGGTATCTACATTGTCCATGAAGTGGTCTCCCTAATAAGACATGTGCCCATCTGACACCCTACAAAATCTTTACAACATTATTGATTATATTCCCCAAACTATCCTTCATATCCCCGTGGCAATATTGTAGTTACCAATTTATGCTTTCTAATCCCTTCCCCTTCTCCCTTATCCCCACCCCCTCCCTTCTAGCAACCATCAGTTTTTCCTCTATCTCTCTGAGACTATTTCTGTTTACTTGCTCATTTATTCAGTTCTTTAGATTCCACATATAAGTGAGATCATATGGTATTTGTCTTTCTCTGACTGACTTATTTCACTTAGCATAATGTTCTCTAGGTCCGTCCATATCATTGCTGAATAATATTGTATGTCAACTATAATATGTATATAGCCACGGGCTATGGAGTACAGCATAGAGAAAAGAGTCAATGGAATTGTAATAGGTATATACGATGTCAGAGGGGCAATAGATTGGGGGAAGGGTTATCACTTTGTGAGGGGTGAAATCTCTAACTATTACATTGTTTTGTACACCTGAAACTAAAAAAAAAAACATTTTTTAAAAATTTCAGCCAAACTTTTACCCCTTTGCTGATGACTTTACTAGCACATTGCATGAAAGTGTATAGAGCCCGTCCAAGTGATATGCTCATATCATGTTCTTTTGTTCCATGGCTGAGACAGCAAATTACCCCAATATCTAGCTTTCCTCCTTCCTCAGTGATGGACTTTTCTTTACATCCATGTCTATGCAGAAAAAGATTGCATCTCCGTGGCAGCTAGGTGTGTCCAAGTGCTGAACTTCTGACTAATGGGATATAAGGGGAAACACCAAGTGGGTGGTAGCTTCTGGGAACTTTCTTTAACAGACCAACGGCATGTGCGCTCCAAATCCCTTAGTCTTTTTGTTTCTCCTCTCTTGCTACCTGTAATGTACGTCTCATGGTGGGACCTCCGTCTTGGATCAGCATGTCAGGCCCATAGCTTTGGGACTGCAGAAAAGAAAGCTGTAAGGAACCTGGGTCCCCGAAAATTTGGAGATCAACGCGGCCACAGCAGACCTAGGTTCCTATCTCCAGGCTTTTAAATAAGGAAAATGGATTTGTATCTTTTTTGAAACCACTGTTAATTTATAGCCTGTTCCTCTTAACTCCTCACCTACTCTTTTGATTTCCCTTGATTAAAAAAACTGAACACATTATTTTTTCTGAAGTCAATATCAGGCTATATAATCTTATGCCTGTTCCAGCAAACAGACAAGAATATTTCAAATTGAGATGACACTGAAAAAAAAATTCAGAATGGAAGATTGACATCTGTATATTACACCTATGTCAGTAGTTGGGGTGGTGGTGTTTTGGTTAGAATGGTTATAGGTAGTTTAATCATGTGTGATTACTGAAATAAGTAGAATAATGATAGAGTATTCTAATGTGAAAGGCTTATAGATCTTTCCGTAGCTTTACTATGTCAGGGTAAACGACTCCCCCTACTTGGTCTCAAAGAGCTTTCGCGATTCCTCTCTGCCCCCTACCAAATGTACCGCTTCTTAGGACCTGTAAATGAGAGCCTACGTCCGCTCTTCTACCCCTACCTCTAATTTACCCATTGTTTTTCTTTTCAAAATCATTTTCATGCCAATAATCTTTGGAAGAAAGAAGAACAAAACAAAACAACAACAAATAAAACCAAAGCAATATCCTGGCACTGCTAATGAACCATAGCTCACGATAAATCAGAGGTGGTCAATGTAACGTGATTGTTGTGTCACTGTTTTGCTGGGAAAAGTGCATTTATTTACATCTGCTGAGCACATTCATATTTTGTGGGGTTTTTTCAAAAGCATCAGATGAATAGGTGAGTGGCACTCCTCCCTTATCCTCCTCTAACAAGAAAGACTTTAAATCCCCAAGTAGCTAAATAATATGTAAAATATTTGCAGAAGGCAGAAGTGGTCCCCAAACTCCTCTAACTTCCTATAGGTTGCCTATTTTTGAGCCCCCAACTTCCCTATGATTTTGCTCCAATAGCTTCTCCAGTCCAGGAAGTTTTCTTATTTGTATTTCACATCCACCCTATCTTCCCTCACAGCTCCTTTTCTGTGATTTTGAAATTCCTTTTAAACTCCACTTGCATCATTTTGTATCCCAGAATAAGCACTTCTGTTGTTGCCATTTGCCTCACTGAAGATATCCCCGAAACGTGGCTCAGAGGAAGGACCCTCTCAGAGAAAGGGGTTGCCCGGATAAATGATTCATTTACGACAGAGATGGATTTTTTTTTAACGTCACTTTCATTCTGGAAAGTAGGAAACTGTTTTTCCTGACTTTTGAAGCATCACCACAAAGCCAGAAGCTAGAGAGCAAAACTTACAACTGCGAGGTTTTAAATGAACAGGGGAAAGATTGATCCCACCAATGAGGAGGTCTGATAGCTCATGACTATCCTTCTCTTTCCCGGGTTGCTGAAGTTGCAGAAGCAGCCTCACTAACTAACGTGTGGCAGTGATGTGACTCACAGTCAGCTGACAAAGCAGGAAGTCACCTCGAGCTTCACTGACAGACGGGAAAGTCCAGAGCAGATTAAACGTACTTTTTAAGAAAGGATAAAGAAGGCAATGGGCTGTGTCACAAGGTTAGAAAGCCCGATTACACTTTATAGTTCTGTGCAAGGCAATAGCCTGGGAATGTATTAGTCTATACATAAAGTCATTACTATAATATTTGCAAGCTACTCATGTATGTCTTAGTCATTAAAAACAGAACAGCCCTAGGCTGGATTAAATAATAAAACAATTCTGGGGTCTTTGCAGGGATGGTCATAAGCGAAATTGTGAAGCGGGACATTTTCCCTTTCAGTGTGGTTCCCTCCTTTTTGGAGTTCTTCTCTTGTACCAGGGGTCTGGGTATCTCACAGTGTCATTTTTCTTTCGAACGAGAGGACACAAACTCTTTCCATCAATCAACAAATCCTGAAGTATATGCAGACCTGTGGTGTGCCAAAAACTCTGCAAGGGAGTGTGGGAAGACTGGATAGGAAAAGATCTTTGAGGAGCTACATCTTGTTGGGGACAACAAGATGTAAACATATTGTAGAGTATAAGAGTAGGAAGAATATGGTGGATAAGGAAGAATATGGTGGATTACCAAATAGCAATATCAAGAGAACATGCTGTCGGTGTTGAGAGGAAGGCAAGGTCAGTATGGACCAGGTTGGTCAGGGAAGTCTGTGTGCCAACAGTGGATCTGGAACTACATTCCACCTTGAAGTGGACAGAGTCTATAAATAACTGGCAAATCATTTATCCCAGGAATGTCAGTAGTCAAGGTAGATATTTGAATAGGATGGTGGTACAGGTACGAAAGTCTGAAGATCTGAGTTAGTCTTGATTCTCTGTTGAACAGAGAAGCCTCTCTTTCCTCATCTGTAGAATGGGAGTGATAAATTCCCTATCTGCCATCTAGATTAAGTGAAGTAGCGTGAATCATGGTATAAACTCTAACTTATATAATAAACTTAAGTTATTGTTAGCAGTGATATATGATTTTAAGAACATAATTTTGTATATAGAGATAATGCTTAAATTTTAGGGACTAAAGTGGTAATTTAAACATCAATACCTAGGTTATGAAGAAGAGATAGTAGCAGTGGGTGGGGAGGGCTAATAATAAATATGAAATCACAATATGTAGGTGACCAGTAAGCACGTGCATGATAAGCTTGGCTTGGTATCTTGTTAGAAGCAGGATGAAGACATTTGGTTTTTAATATTAGAATACAGGTATTATCTTTCTAAAATTTCCATTTTCCCTAGCAATGAGGTTGGTTTGCTCACAAGGTCCCAAATGAATATTATATTTTTAATCTGGACTTATAGAGCTTGGTACATAGTAAGAACTCAGTGTATAGTTAAAAAGGGTTTTCTAGATTTGAGATGCAATCTCAAATCTAACATGGCTTCTAATTTGAGGAGTGGGAAGCATTTTTTTTCCCTCTTAACCTTGTTGGGAAATACTTGATGTATTTGTAGCGGGATCAAAAGTCACACAGTGTGAATCAGATGTGCATAAATAATAAAGGATGCATCTTTCTTTTCCTTCTCTGTGCTCATCTTGCTCAGAGCCCCTGTTTGCAACAGTGACAGGATGGGCCTTTCCTTGACAATTTCCATTCTTTCCATACTAAGGCAAGGTTCTTTGGGGGCAAATATTGAGTTCATTCAAAGTTCAAATCCTCTTTCAGAGCAATTTCTCCCCCTCTCAAGAATTTCTCTTTCCCTCTTCTCTTGTTCTAGAGGACTGTGTTCCAGGCAGAGTGGGGAGAACCTCTGGTCCCCAGGTTGTCCTCTACAGACCCTAGGTTTCTGCTGAGGAGACAGCTCCCTGGGCTCTGGTGTTCATAGAGGGGTCATCAATCCCATGCAACTTGGATAATGTGCAGGTGTCTCCTGCTGATGGCCAGGGGTCTGATGGCCAGGGGTCTGCTCACACTGTCTCCATGAGTCTGTGGATTCTGCACTCTGTCCCCAGAGCTCATCCAGTCAGAGGGTTCCTTTGGCACCTGTATCTTCTCTTCTCCCCCATCCCATCCTCCCCTAGCCGTCTTTGTACCATGTTGCAGTGTGTGAGATGCTGGGGAGCTGCCCCAAGTTCTTGCCCCCAGATCAAGATTGCTGGAAGTCTGTAAGAGGCTGGCTGTTTTCCCAGATCACACCGTGTGCAGATTCCCCCACAAACCTCCCTGATTACTCCTATGCCCATGTCTGGCCCCGGTCCTTCTCCCTTCTCTCTCATTCAGCAACTTTCTGTAGCCCAGGAAGGCTGTCTGGGGGTGTTAGCAATTAGTTCCTTCTTGAAGCTGGGAACTGTCTGTCTCTTACTTCTGCCCTAAACCAGTCCTCCAACATCCAGCTCATCAGACCACATGTTTCCTTTTTAACCTTCTTTGCTCAGCAAGGTTTGGCTTTTGCAAAACAGGAGTGTTTGTTTTCAGACTTTTAACCAACTACAATCTTTTAAGGCCCATTTTTAAACAAAGTGCGTTGAATTCTGCTCATGGGCATAAAGGGTAGTGACTTCTCGGACAACTAGGGAAAAGGAATCACCAGAAACAAAGACACATTGACTTAATGTCTCAAAAATGTTATCCCTGTTACAGATGTTTAAAGTATTTTGGTAGTTGTGACATCACTGTGAGGTGTGTGATGCTGTCATCAATTCCCTCATTAGGAGGGGCTTGATCATTCATTCTGAAACTGAAATATTCCCAAGTTATGAGTCATTCACAAAATATTTGTTCCACAGCTACTTTATTCCAAACATGGAGAAGTGGACTTTGTTTTCACAACTGGTTCCTAAATATGCTGCATGTAAACTGTCCAGTATACAGATTAACGGGATAGGAATAAAGGTAGAATTTTAAGGTCCCCAAACAGTGAGAAATCCCAAAGACGAAGTGAAGGGGGCCTTGTCAGAGCAGTACATCACAGTTTGAAGCCAATGGTGGGTGGATACTCTGGAACCAGAGGGACAAGTGGTTTTCATCCTCAGGGACCAGAGCCAAACCTGAAGGGCTCTGGGATAGCAGGGTGGAAAAACTGGGCTACATATGAAGAAAGTGCAAGTCCCAGGAGGTCCAGCCCTGGAGGCAAAGGTGGGAAGCAGAACTAAGAGAGACCTTACCTACTTTGAACCAGAAAACTTGTTGGTCACAAGTCAAATTCAAAAAAGTATAGTTTTCTGCTGACTTATCCCTACTGTTTTTTTTTCCCCTTGCCTTTGTTTTTTTATGACTTTTGTTTTATAGAAGCATAAAGCCAGTGGTGAATATTCAAGGAGACATAGGAGTGTCTAGGCCTTCAGTTATTTCTGGTAATGGTTATCGTCTTCGTTTAGGATTCCGGGGAGATTTGGATAGAGATGTGGAAAGGTTAGAGTTATGACTCAAAAATGATGGACGCTGTTATCCTTACCACTTGGATGACTAATTGCAAGCAATTTTAACAAAAATTATGCATGCACTACATAAAATCTATTCATATTCCCATCAAAAAGTGCTTACTGACACTGTACTGGTAGACATGACTAATATTTCATTCTGTGAAGTGAACCAGATGCTAGATAGACAGCCATTGTTTTACTCCCAATGGACTAATATGGGGGAAGATAGTTTAGTTTAGGGTTTGAAAAGTCTTTGGTACTTAATTACAAGGAATTAATCTATAGACCTGCCCTGTTCGATACAATAGCCACTGGCGACATGTGTCTCCTTAAATTTAAACTAATTTAAATATTAAATTAAAAATTTAGTTTGTCAATCACACTAGCCACATTTTTAAGTGCTCAGTATCAATGTGACCAGTGGCACATTATTGTATTGGGTAGTGAAAATATACCAAGTTTCCCCGAAAATAAGACCTAGCCAGACAATCAGCTCTAATGCGTCTTTTGGAGCAAAAATTAATATAAGACCTGGTCTTATTTTACTATAATATATGTACATATTATATTATATAAAATTATATAACATAATATAATATATTACTGGGTCTTATATTAATTTTTGCTCCAAAGGATGCAGTAGAACTGATTGTCTGGCTAGGTCTTATTTTCGGGGAAACAGGGTAGAAGATTTACATCATCACAGAAAATTCTATTGAATAATACTAGTACAGACTTTAGTGCAACAGTATGTGTACAGAGGAACAATGGTCCAGGACATTTGTTGTTATTGTTGTTGCTTTTCAATAAAATTGTTTGGGAGTAGGACTGGAGACTGAACGAAGAGAAAAACGTTATCTTCTCCAGAAATGTAGCACAATTGCTTTCTTCACTCTAATTTAAATTAGTGTACCTTTGTGAATTTGGAAACTGAAAAGGAAACTTGGAGAAATCAGTTATATTTAAACACTAGCAGCCATGAGTTGGCTTTTTAGATGCTTGGCTAAGCTAACGTCCCAACCACAGCAGATGGCATGGTCTTCAGAGACAGCTACGTCTTATAGCCAGTATTATCCGGGTTCAAATCCAGTTGCACCGTTCCCTATCTGGATTATTGCAGACAAATTCATGTTTGACAAACTCGAGTTTTATTATCTCTAAATGGAAGATGATCATGTCTTCTTTTTGGGGGTAGAGTAAATGAAAGTGTATATAAAAGGTTTGGCACATAGTAGAGAGTCAATAAAAAACAAATTTCCAATTTAGAAGGTTATCTCATTTACAGAGTAAATGTAAATGTATTAGTTTTCACTTAAAGCTTCGGTTATAAAAATATCAGACCATAAACGTTTTAGAAAATGTAGGTAAATATTTATTGGATCTTTGAATGTGGAAGGACTTTTCAAGTTTAAAGACAATAGAAAACAAAAAACTGATAAATTTGATAATATAACGTTTACATGTTTTTTACACCAAACCAACTACATAAACCAA
The DNA here is from genome assembly GCF_004115265.2 of Rhinolophus ferrumequinum. Lineage (NCBI taxonomy): Eukaryota > Metazoa > Chordata > Mammalia > Chiroptera > Rhinolophidae > Rhinolophus > Rhinolophus ferrumequinum. Next base: position 83,762,216 of record NC_046286.1, on the reverse strand, counting down.
ATTAAAAGGCAAACAAACTGGGAAATATATCTTCAACTAATATACAGTCAAAATGTTATGCTTAATTTTTAAAAGTAAATGGTAACAAAAATCTATGGTAAAAGCCCTAATATAAGAAAATAAAGGATATAACATTGAATAAAAGAAGGAATAGAAATAGTTAATAAAAAACTTTTCAATGTTAGAAATTTTAAATGTGCAAATAAAAAAAAAAGCTGAAACTCCTTTTCCTTTCTTCTCTCTCTCACCTGCAAACAGAGTAATAAAAAAAATATACGTAAATACAGACAGGATAGGCATGTGAGACAGGTACTCATGCCACACTGAAAGTAATAATTGTGAGACAAATATATAAAGTTTGGTTAGTAGAGCAATGTATTTTTGCTTGGGGTATTAGCTAATTGCTAGTGTCTCCTGGTCCCATATCAAGGGCTAAGGCTGGAGGACTCCAACCGTGGAGTTCCTTCCACAGCATAGATAACATTCCCTTTGGCCTATCACAGTTAGACCATGAGGCTTGACTGCCTCAGGGAAGAGGGGTTTCAGTGAAGAAGAGGAAATGGCAAGTCAGCTCCTTCCTGCCTGAAGGACTGTAGCAAGGAAAAAGGAATAAAAAGATTGTGGAAGTAAATTGTCAGGGTTTTTATTTAATTGACCGTGGTCAAATTTTTGAGGCAGAATTGTGAGGTGACATGGTAGAAACTTCCAGAAAGGAATAGAAGAACTGGAGATAAGCCAGTAGTAAGTGTGGCGCCATGTCCACTTTGTCCCAAATATTAGCATTGCACTGATAGATGGAATTATCTAGGGCAATGAGCCTAACGTGGTGGTCCTGGTTGCTGACAGTTTGGTATGCAGATGAAGGAATGTTTTGAGGGCTAGTGGACCTGAGGTCTCAGAGGCCGAGGCTTTATGCCAGAAGCAGATGGCCTTGACTTGAGTCACAGGTGATAACATGATATAATAGGTTGGGTTGGAGCACAGCCCTTGAGGATTAGTCTGGAAAAAGAATATAAAGGACTTAACACAGTGTTTGGCATATAGTACATGTTAATTATCATAATAACATAAATAAGGTAAACTATTGTGTGACCATTAAGCTGTTTACAAATAATTTTTATCTTAGGAGGAAATGCTGTATTATGACATTTTTAAAGAAAGGATGCAGAGTATGTATCTTTACTATTACATATGCACAAAAAAGATTGTAAAGAAATATACCATATATCTATCTATCTCATAAATCTAACAAAACGTATCTACCTGTTTTTCTGTTGATGGAGGTGGGTGTTGTTTCCAGTTTGGAGCTATTATGAATAATGCTGCTATGAGCATTCTTGCTCCATGTCTTTTCACCCACAAGTGCACACATTTCTGTTGAGTTTAAACCCAGAAGTAGAATATTTGGGTCCTGCAGTATGTGTATGCTCCAATGCTTTAATAGTAACGTCCAACAGTTTTCCAAAGTGATTATATGAATTGACACACTCACCAGCTACTTATGAGAGTTACCATTGTTGCACATTTTAATGAGCACTTGACATTATCAGTTATTTTAATCTTAGACCTTTGGATGAGTGTGTAGTGGTATCTAAGGAGGGTTAATCACATTTCCCTATGGACTAATGAGGTTGAGCCCCTTTTCATATGTCGACTGGCCTTTTGTGAGTACCTGTTGTAGTCACTCACCCATTTTCTCATCTATTACTTTTATAATCATAAAAAGTATCATTTACAGGCCAGAAGGGATTGACATGAAATATTCAAAAGCAAGGACCTACCACTAAGTTTACTCTACCCAGTAAAGCTATCATTTAAAATTGAAGGAGAGATAGAGCTTTCTAGACAAGAAAAAGCTAAAGGCATTCATCACCACCAAATCAGTATTACAAGAAATGTTAAAGGGACTTTTTTAAAAAGAAGAAAAAATAAAAGGTTGAAAGTCTAAATAATAAAATGGCAATAAGTACATGTCAATCAACAATTACTTTTAATGTAAATGGATTAAATGCTCCAATAAACGACATGAGGTGGCAGAATAGGTAAGAAAACAAAACTTTTACATATGCTGCCTACAAGAGACTCACTTCAGATCGAAAGACACACACAGACTGAAAGTACAAGCATGGAAAAAAATATTTTATGAAAATGGAAATAAAAAAAAACCTGAAGTAGCAATACTTATACCAGACAAAATAGACTTTTAAACAAAGGCTATAACAAGAGACAAAGAAGGAACTAGTAATCTCACTTCTGGGTGTTTATCTGAAGAAACCCAAAACACGACTTCAAAGGGACATGTGCATCCATATGTTCACTGCAGCATTATTTACTATAGCCAAGATATGGAGGCAACCTGGGTGTTCAGCAATGGATGAACAGATAAAGAAGAGGTGGTACAAATATACAATGGAATATTACTCAGCCATAAAAAGAATAAAAATTTATCATCTTAACAACATGGATGGACTTAGACAGAGGGTATTATGCTGAATGGAATAAGTCAGACAGAGAAAGTCAATTGCCATATGATTTCACTTAAATGTGGAATCTAAAGAACAAAATAAATGAACAAACAAAACAGGAACAGACTCATAGATACAGAGAACACTTTGATGGTTGCCAGATAGGATGGGGGCTCTGGGGGGTGAGTGAAAAATGTGAAGGAATTAAGAAGTACAAATTGGTAGTTACAAAATAGTCATGGGGATATAAAATATGGCATAAGAAATATAGTCAATAATGGAGTAATAACGATGTATGGTGTCAGATGGGTATTAGATTTATCAGGGTGATCACTTTGTAAGTTATATAAATGTCTAACCACGATGTTGTACGTGTGAAACTAATACAATATTGTGTGTCAACAGTAATCAAAAATTTTAATGATACAAATAAAAATTATTATTTAAACAAAATGACTTAAATCACTTTCTGCCCTGCCTTTAATCTCATTTACACAAAACAACCGAACTGAGGAGGTAGCATCTTAACTGGAACTCCAGAATGGACCACAAACTTTAAGTAGAAATTATTTTATCTGTTTTTTTCTGGAGATGCTTATCATTTTATACATTGTTTATTGTCATTTATGCACTTAACCTATGTCTCCTACTAGACTATTAACTCTCAAGCAGTGGCAACTTTTCTGATTCCCTTTGCATAATACACCTATATAAACACAAATAAAAGTGTTTTGGATGAACGGAAGTGCATGGCCTTGAATCTCATTTTATAGAATCTACGCATTGGAATGAAAAATTCAAATCATCTAGTCTATCCTCTCATGTCAAATGTGCTGAAATTGAGGTCCAGAGACCTGGGTCTGAGAGCAAATGAGAGATGGGGAACAGCAAGTACCTTGATTCCTAGTCCTTTTCCTGTTGACCTTACATCATACTATCTTCTAAGAAGTGAGGAGAAGATAAGTAATGAATTATAGGTGTAACTGCCCCTAAACTAACACCACAGAAGCTCTTTCTACTAAATAATTTATAAACTTAAAATAAAACTATTCCAGAGAGGAGACACTTTAACTGTGCCCACACCAAAAAAAAATCATATCAACGGTTATGTGCAGTCAGTTTTTGCCGTTGTGTTTTTCTGTAGGATGGAGTCTGGTTGCAAAGATTTTTTTTTTTTTTAGTATATGTGCTGCCGAAGCGAGCACAGATTTTTTTTTTTAATCATTATCTTAGAAAAAATGTGTCACTGTGACAAAAATTGTAAATATAGATAATAAATTGAAAATTGTGAGAAAATGATAAATGTTGCTGTGAAGACTGGTTGAATTGCTGGACAGCTGGAGCTTTCACAAGAGAATAAATACTTGAAGAAGCGGCCAAATTTGTGAAGAATTAACGTGACAAAGGGGTTTGGGCTCGGGGAGTAAATGGTGAAGTAACTAAGAAGGGTAGTTTAACAAGCTTTGTTAGTACAGGTTTCTCCTTCCCCAATTTCCCATCTCTGGTGATAAGAATGTCTTCCTTCTTCCTGATACAGGGAGGGGAGTTTTCATATGGGTGTTTTGTCTCCTTTCAGGAAGTAAAAGGAGGATCAGTGTGTCTTCTTACACCTGCTGTTTGTTGAGTGCCTATATTTCAAAATAATCAGTATGCCAAATAGCAAGTTTTGGGGTGACATATTCTGGTTTCCTTCAGTTGAATTCACAGCCTCCAGGAAAAGGACTCAAGGAGGTAAAAGGTTTTTTGTTTTGTTTTCTCTCCCCTACACCATATAATTCCCTCTAGGAAGTTGGGTTTTGAAGGTAGACAGGTCAGGTCAGTCTCTCCCTCTATTAACTTTTGTGATGTCATAGTCAATCCAGCAGGGATTTTCCTTAGGCTAGAAGGTTCCTATGATTCCTGTATTGAATCCACCAGGCTACCTAGTCAAAGCATGGATAGTACATCAAAATTGTTTATGGTTAATTTAGGAGAAATCTAGAGTGCAGTTTCAATAACTCCAAACTTAAGCATGGTAAAAATGTGACAGAGGTTTTCATAAATTTAATGTCTATAAGGATTTGCATACATCAAAATGTAGTTGCTAAGGGTTTTCATAGAACTGAAAGTGTTCAGAACAGGCCTCCCCAAAATATGTTACTTTGGTATGTACATTATTTTGAGTTGAAGGCAATTGAGACCCTGTGGTCTCAAGAGAAATTTTTACCTCTCCGCAAAGAATTTAAATTTGGGACCTTGCCCATAATAAGTTATCACCAGAAATGACTATTTATGACCTATCTATAGGACAGAGTGAATTTCTAAGTACTGAGCATCTGCTCTTCTTATTGTCCTACAAATTACTCCTTCCCCTCTTGAAGCCTCATTCAAATGAAGGTATTTTACCTCATTCCTTAGCTCAGGATGTCGCATATCCCCTCATTTTACTTTTCTGTCACTGAATCTCTCATATAGAGGGGTCTCTGACTCTCTCAGGTATGTGGGGTTTCCCTATGTACATACATAATTAAATTTGGTTATATTGTCTTGTTAATCTGTCTCATGCTGATTTATTAGACCAGATGAAAGAACCCAGAAGGGTAGAGAAAAATTATTCCTCCCCCACAGAACTTTAGTAAGATTATCAAGTGACTTATCATTTTCTTCAAAAGATCTTCATTTTACTTGAAGCTTCTTTATTTTAGAAGAAAAGATGCCTGATGCAACCACAACATATAAAGCTGAAAAATAAAGAGAAAAAGAGTATGTCAAATTCTAAAACACAAAAGAAATCATTCTCACTTCTATTTGGTGGTAATACATCAAGAAGCAAGACAAACATTAATGACTTGTTGGTCTCTTTTTACTTATAAACAAAATGAATATGATATAATGAATAATTTTGAAACCTAACCTGTTCATGACTAAAGAAAACTCCTGGACTGGAAAATTTTGCAAATGCTTTCCCAACTCATATAACAAACCAGTTTCTCACAGCCATGACCTAAGAAACTGGGTGTTATGATTCTTTGTTATACTAAAGTACTAGGGAGATAACACATCTTTGATACATACTTATTATTTGCTGACTGCATGAAAAGAATAGTCCTGATAGCTTGGAAGGAAATGACCACAGAACAAAGACATCACTGGTTTTGAAATACATTTAAAGTACAGAATGTTCAGGCAGAGGGGTGAAAGCACATTAGGTTGGTTTTCAGTTCCTAAATTATCTTGCTCCAAAAGATATATGTGTGTACTTCTCATTAGCATAGGAAAGACACAAAGTTTTGAATGTAGCAGGAAATGTTCCTTTAAAAAAAACCTTCTATTTGATTGTTCCCAGGCTTTGAGCATTTTCCAGGATGAAGTCAGCTTCGTGCTGTGGTCAGCAGCTGTAGAAAGTCTGAAGTACAATCTTTGACCAAACTCATTATTTCCCCCAAAGATCCTTTGAGGGATTTAACAAAATTTTAAATTTCATGAAAGATAGGGAAATACAGGACAAACTAGAGATGCCGAAATCTTGGGTAAAAAGAACAGATGTATTGTGACTTGCTTTTCTTAAACACTTCTGCAACTCAACCAGACAAAAAAAAAGAGGATGAAAGAATAATGAGAAGACAACCCTGGTGTCTTCTTGTTTCTGAAAAAACAAAATTTAGCAAGCTGCAGCCTTAACTACCGGACTATTAACCCTTAGCCATTCCGGAAAAGTCAAAGCCTTTTTTCCATCTATAGTTCCTTTTCTCTCCCTTCCCTGCTTCCTGCCAAGTGTGTGTGTGTGTGTGTGTGTGTGTGTGTGTGTGTGTGTGTGTGTGTGTTTTCCTTAATTCTTCCACTAAAGGAGTGGTTTTCAACCTGGGGTGATTTTTTTGCTCCTGCTCCCCCCAAATATTTGGCAAAGTCTGGAGACGTGTTTGATTATCACAGCTGGGTACACTACAGGCATCTAGTGGGTAGAGGCCAGGGATGCTGCTTAACATCCCACAATGCACAGGACGGCTTCCACACAAAGAGTTACATGTCAGTATTCCTAAGGTTGAGGACTCTGAACTAAAAGGATTAAATGTGGAGTCCTCACTAGTCATCGAATAACATGTGGAGATGCCTCAGTTAAAGAACAGTTAAAGACTACAAGTGGTTTCTGGTAAAACAACAGCAAGATAGTGAAGTGGGTAGATACATGGGCTATCCGAGCTCACAATCTGAATCCGGCCACTCAGCAACAAGGTGTTATTGACGAGTTGCTTAACTGCTCTGAACCTACTAGTATAGGTAAAATATAATTAAAAACAAAATCTCCTCTCGAACCAGAAAACCTTGCTACAGAGGTAGAATAGAAAGGAAACAATTTTATTATTGAATAAACGTTAATCCAGAATGTGATACTCATCGCAGGTAACCTGTTAAAGGGATTGCAAAGACAGAAAGAAGTGTCACTCTTTCATATAGTTAACGAGATTCAACCCATTGTATCACATGGGTTTTACAATTTGGAGTCAGGTGACCAGTAGGCCCATCTTTTCTCAGGACCGGGGGAGATTGGTCATTATATCTTCCTTGATGATTACATTTCAAAGAGCAGGCTCTCAGTCTTTGAGGGAACGTTTCTGAGTTTTGAGATTGGTCAGGAATTTATTTAGTCATTACAAAGATTTACATACATTTGGAAAGGACAAAGAAAGAAATTCTGAAAGAAAGGAGAGAGGTGCAGTCTCTTACCACGTTTTCAATGGGAAATTAAACCTCTTATTTTAAATTTGTATTTGCTTTTATATACCTCAAATTACTTGTCTGTAAAAAGATGTTAACAGTAATAGTATTTACTTCTTAGAGCTGTTGTAGGGATCATATGAGTTAAAACATGTATAGGATTGTTAAATTAATTAAACAAGGAGACAATTTGACTGAAGTGGCTCTAATGCCATGGGGACCTATGGCCTAGTAAGAAAACCCAAATCTAAGCCTGTAAATGCCTCAAAGTACAAAATCAAAATGCTAAAAACAACCAGTCATGAACAGCCAACTAGGCTTTAAGTTGTAGCCAACCAATAATTTCCTTTCTTTGCTTCCGTTCCTTTTCTATATACAGTTGTGTACCACTTAACAAGAAGGATAAATTTGGAGAAATGTGTCCTTACCATGTTTCCCCAAAAATAAGACCTAATCAGAAAATAAGCCGTAGCGTGATTTTTCAGGATGCTCATAATATAAAATAAGCCTAACCGTATTTCCCCGAAATTAAGACGGGGTCTTATATTAATTTTTGCTCCAAAGGACACATTAGGGCTTATTTTATATTATGATCATCCTGAAAAATCATGCTAGGGCTTATTTTCCGGTTAGGTCTTATTTTCGGGGACACATAGTAGGTGATTTCATCGTTGTGCCAACATCAGAGTACACTTACACAAACCTAGAGGGTCCAGCCTCCTACACACCTTGGCTACATGGTATAGCCTAATGCTGCTAGGCAACAAGCTTGTGTATCACGTTACTGTGCCAAACAGCAGGAGATTAAGCAGAAGAGAAAGTGATGCAATCCAGTAACATGGTAAACATGAGATGTAAGAGGCGGCTGCTGGTGTGACATGGCTTACTGTTTTACAACAAAATTGTTTTTATAAGTAGAAAGAGTACACGCTAAACAAATGATAAAAAATATAGTATGGTAAATACATAAACCCATGTGTATGTGTATATATGTAATACATGTATACATATATAGTAAATACATAAACCAGTATAGAGTCATTTATTATCATTATCAAGTATTATATACTGTACGTAACTCTACGTGCCATACTTTTGTCACACAATAGGTTTGGTTAGCCCAGCATCATCACAAACATGTGAGCAATGCATTGTGCTATGATGTTATGACAGCTACGCTGTCACTAGGCAACAGAAATTTTGCAGCTTTATTATAATCTATGGGACTACTATCACATATGTGGGCCATTGTTGACTGAAATGCTGTTTGGAACATAACTGTCTTTCCCCTAGCTACTGTTAGGGAACCCTCCTAACCACTTCCAGTTTGGTTCTGCCCAACTAGAATTGAGTTTTGCACAAATAACCGCTTAAAAATTTTAAATATGACTCAGTTTACCCTTTAAAATGGTAGAGCAGTGTTTGGCACTCATTAAATGTTTGCTGCTTTAAGGCCTTGTGATAGGCAGAATTTTAAGATGACCTCCAAATTCCTGTCCTTGGTATACACTCCTTGAATAATCCCCTCCCCTTGATTGTGGGCAGAACCTCTGAACATGTGGGCATGTCACGTTTGTGATGAGGTTATTCATCATTGACTTTGAGTTCATTAAAAGGGAGATTATTCTGTGGGCCTGACTGAATCACACAAGCCCTTTACATCTGGGTCTAGAAGTCAGACACAGAAAAAAATCAGACTGATTTGAAGTAAGAAAGGACCTATGGTGGGTCCTATGGTGGGTAAGAAAGGACATGGCAAGGACCTGCAGGGAGCCTCTAGGAGCTGAGTGGCCCTGGCAGGCAGCCAGTGAGCAAGATAACAGCGGCGTCAGTGCTACAACCACAAGGAATTCTGCCAATGTACACATACGCTTGGAACAGGACCCTGACCTCCAGAAAAGAATGCAGCCTGGCCAACACCTTTAATTTTGTGAAACCCTGAGCAGAGGACCTAGCTCAGCTGGGCCTGGACTTCTGACCTACAGAAACTATAGAGATATGTCATGCAGGGTCTCAGCTCCTATTGTCTGTACCAGAATGCAGGATACAGTGAGGCCAAAAAGGAACAACAATGGAGCTACAAACAGGAGTGTCATACCACTATATTCTCGATGGCGGCTGGTTGAGACACAAAAGCAAACATTCGCCAGTGCCCTAACAAGGGGTCTTCCTGCACCCCACTCACTGGTGGCCAGGCGAGACACAGGAAGCAATCTGCTGTCCGCTTCTCTGCCAACCAACCAACCAACCAACCAACGAACAAACCAACCCACTAGCTAGCTGCAATCTGTGCTTTCTAGTTCAGCCATGGCAGTTATTTCAGTGGCCAATGGCTAACTGGTTACAGCTGATGGCCAGCTAGTTATAGTTGATGGCCATCTACTACCCAAGCCAGCACCTTTCCACGTGAGGCCGAGAGCCTGGAAACTGTTCTCTGGGACTCTGTGCCCACACTCCACCCCTACAGGGTCTCGCCGTGTCACAATCTATGCGACAAGCGTCTTCCGTGAGGGGCCCTTTGTCAGGAACCCAGCTCATGAGAAAAAGTTCCAGTCCAGTTCAAGTAATGTCCCAGGGGCTGTTCCTCGATGCCCACCTACTTTCTGGGTACAACCAAGGTTCTCAGGGTACCACCAGTCTTTCTGGGCTCAGCCAGACTTCCTAGGCACAGCCAGGGTTCTCACATATTCTCCACAGCGGCCGGTCAAGAAAACAGGAAATAAACATCTGCCTGTACCCCAACAAGGGGTCTTCCTGCACCAGTCTCTCTGGCGGCTGGGCAAGACACAGGAAGCAAACATCCGCCAGTTCCACTACATGGTGGTACGTTCCCAAGCAAACAGTCAAGTGGTCCATCAAATCAGGGATGGAAGGCACTTCCCCATAGTCCACAGTCGTTCACCAGGGCTGCGTGTTGGCCTCACAATGTGTGCCCCCTCCGCAGGGCGAGGGCTCCAAGTCCTCCCCATCCTGGGGCTGAGGGACGACCTTGACTTCACCCACATCCTCCACTGAGGACTCAGCAAGCGTTTCCTCTTGGGACTACAAGTCCTGCATCCGGGCTGCCTCAGCAAGCACTCCCCAGCTCACACAGCCGCAATGACCTTCGCTTTCTCTGGCCTATGCCGGTTGGAAAACTGTCCACATCTTCCCACCCCTCCCCGGGGGTCCAACTCCCGAGAAAAGTAGCCACCGGGTACCACACAAAATGTGAGGGCCACATGTCCTTCTGCCCAGAGTCAGACACCATTCTTAACTGGCTGGAATCTTGCTTGCAGCACCAGGTGTCCAATTGAGTGGAAGCCTCAGTGTAAGATGTCCACAACTCTAGTATCCTACAGCAGCAACAGACCACCAAAAAGCAGGTGACGCCTGCTATGGCCAATAGGGTGGTGTGCCATCCGGAGGCTCAAGAGGACCACCAATTCACCAAGGGGTCACATTTCTCCCAGGCAGATCACGTTTCCTGCTCCTGGTGCCGCTCCCCATGGGCCTCCTGAGACAGTGTTCATACGCACGCACAAACTGCTCCACCGCCCTTCGGAGAGCTTTGGCCAGCACCATACCCTGCTCCTTGCACCATGTTTCATGCAGGGACTCAGCTCCCACTCCCCGCACCAGAACGCATGATATGGTGAGGCCAAAAAGAAAGAACAATGGAGCCACAGACAGGAGAGTCATACCGCTATATTCTCCCTGGTGGCTGGTTGAGACACAAAAGTAAACATCCACTAGTATCTCAACGAGGGGTCTTCCTGAACCTCCATCTCCCTGGCTGCCGGGAGAGACACAGGAAGTGGGATCAACACGACCCGCAATCTGCTGTCCGCTTCTCTGCCTGCCAGCCAACCAACCAACCCACTAGCTAGCTGCAATCTGCGCTTGCTAGCTCAGCCACGGCAGTTATATCAGTGGCCAATGGCTAACTGGTTACAGCTGATGGCCAACTACTCACAGCAGATGGCCATCTACTACCCGCACCACCACCTTTCCACATGACGCCGAGAGCCTGGAAACTGTTCTCTGGGACTCTGTCCCCACAAAATAATAAATGTTTGCTGTTTTAAGCTACAGATTTTGTATTAATTTGTTATAAGCAACAGGAAACTAATATAGGCCTCAAAAGAAAAAAAAGTGATATTTTTAGTCTTATGTCGCCAACTACATGTCAATGGAAGAACCTGACCCCAAAGGGTCACCTCTGTCACAGCCCATATGTAAGCAGCACCTAAAGTCCTTTTTTTGTAGCAGGAAAAACGTATCAAAAAAATACACTAAACAAACCAATAGGCTGTGAGACTGTGGGCGAGTCCCTTCAGCTCGGTTTCCCTTCTGTCAAGTTAGGAAGTTGAACCAGATGGTAACTAGGCTGTTCTGTTTACTGCTATTCTGAATACTCTCAGGATCCCAAACAGTGAGCGCAGGGGGCGTAGGGGTGGCTTTGTCATAGAGACTATTTTGTAGCTGAGCAAACTGGACTGAACATTTTCATTCTCCTTTAAAAGACACACTTTGGGTGTTCCTGAGAGTGTAGACAGGGCAAGCCTCCAAACATTTAGTGGGTTTGGCTCAAAAATATATTATTCATAGATACCTTTTTCTTTTAGAAGTTTAAATCACTTGAAATACATGTAATTAATCTTTGATTCATCCTTGAAGAATAAAAGAGGGGCTTTACCACAGAGTTCTGGAAAGCTGCTGATGAGCCCAAGAGCACACTCAGGTGCTAGCCGACTCCCAGGAGAGGTGAGACTCGTACTCAAGTGCTTTGCTCTCAGTGGGGCTGTGAGTCTCCTCAGGAACAGGTGAAGATGAACATGCCACGATCTCCACCAGGCTCTCCCAGGGGTTCTCATGGGGGCCAGGAATTTGCATTTGTAGCAAACACTTGTAATAATTCTGAATACAGGTGATCTGTGGGCTGAACTATGAAAAACTCAAGGCTTGAAGGAAGTATCATAAAGCGTAAAGAGACAGGACTTGGACTATCAGGAAGCCGAATCCACCCCTGTGACTGAATAAAAAAAAAATGCCAGTGAAGAAATATGAGTGTGTGGGTAGGTTTAAGGGAAATAAAAGGGTCAGTTAAAGCACTGAGGGACTGGCAACAGTGGGAAGCTATCACCTGCAGCACCAAAAGCAAGGGGATTTCAGTCTCCTCACTAAATACCCTTGTGCAGTGGGCTGATGAAGATGCCCCCAACAAAGGCTGTAGTCAAGGAGGGGTGCAGCAAAAGCCAGAGACTCTGCATGGAAGCAAGGAGGGAGGGAGAAGGAACCCAGCTGGAAACCAGCCAGCAAGAATCCTTAACACGATCCCCCAAGTGCTTTCAAGAGCACCAAACAGGGCAGAGAAGACCGGTAAATAGAGGAGGTTGGCAAGAATGGCAATGAAAAATAATCAGCACATCTTAAATCTCAAGGCCAAAGTCAACAACACGAAGAATTGCTGGGCAAATAAAAGAGGAGTCCAAATGGGAAGCAGTAATTACTACTGTCATGTGGGGTCTCTGGTCCCGCTCCCCACACCAGAACACAGGATATGGTGAGGCCAAAAAGGAACACCCATGGAGCCATAGATGGGGAGTCATACCATTATATTCTCGCTGGCGGCTGGGTTGGAGACATGGAAAGCAGGAGCCACACGGTCTGCAACCTGCCATCTACTTCTCTGCCTGCCAACGAACCAACCAACCAACCCCCTAGCATAGCCATGGCAATTATATTATTGGCCAATGTCTAACTGGTTACGGATGACGGCCAACTACTCACAGCTGATGACCATCTACTACCCAAGCCAGGATCTTTCCACGTGAGGCCGAGAGCCTGGAAACTGCTCTCTGGGACTCTGTCCCCACAACTACCAGGAAAATCAGTTATATGAGTCATCCCAGACAGGTATCCGGGACAAGGATGGGGATAGCGTGGAGAAGGAGAAAAGAAGATGGTAAGGCACGGTTCTGGAGCTTGTGCACCTGAGAGATTGATCTGTTGTCGTCAGCACTGAAAACAATGAGTATTACACCTGAATGCACCGTAGCAGCCTTCCAAAGACATTCAGACTGAGTAGCATCAGCTCTCTGCAGCACCAATCCAATGTCTTGCTTTGCTAACAGCATTGCCAAAGCTCACTGCTGCCCTCTAGATAAAAACACATGAATGTAGCTAACACTTAGAGCACATATCATAAACTGCCTTGTCATTACGATTAATGATAAAGCATCTATTTCCTTCACTAGATTATGATCCCCAACGAATAACCAACTCAAGGAATTTTTTTTTTTTTTATGTAACTGAGCTACATATTCCAGGTCATAGTACAGTTGATCTATACAGAGAAAAAGGAATTTCTTTATCTTTTGTTTAACTAAATTGGCTCTCCTCCCAAGTCCCCACCCATTGGTAAGTGGGAGAAAAGCTAAAAGTCCAATCTGAGTTAAAGTCCCAGTAATTTAAATAGTCCCTTAGGCTATCTTAAGTCTTTACTGGATAAACCTGCTCAGTGGCTCGGTTGGCTTGGTCTCCCCCACTGAATTTCAACCTAGTTAAAATGGAATCTAGTTAAAAAGAGTGTGGCTTGCTGGTTCCGTGTTGTACCGGTGGGGTCTGGACAGGCCTCTGGACAGGCTCCTGAGGGTTCATGGGTTTCAGTGGCTGAAATCTGCTTATTTCCTGTATACAGCCTCAAGTCCAAGAAGCCCTGTTGCCATTTGGGGATGAAATCAGCAGCTGGCAAGCAGCAGTTCTTGAAAAAAAAAAAAAGGCCATTCATCTCCTGCTCATTGACTCTGCTTCCCTTCAACTCTAATGAACTATAGACCCCAGGGTTACTGTTGTCCCTTCAATTCCTTGGCCTGGTTATTCACCTGCAGCTTTTGACATGGGGTCATCTTGCTTGTCACAGCAGGCATGTGGCAGGTCCTCTGGCTCTCACCTCAACATTCTGTGAGGTAGGAGAAACAAGAGAGGTTCGAGCTTGCCAGTGTGGAGGAAGAAGAAACGTTGCTCTACTCTCCAGGTTCTTTTGGCTGGTCTAATAATCAAATAGACCTGAGACAGATTAACAAGAGACAATAAACCAAATTTAATTACTTACGTATATATGGGAACCCCGCATACATGACAGCATCAAAGCCCCCACATGTAGGAGAGGTTCAGAGACAGAAAAGTGACATGGGATTATACTCCTAAGACCTTCTGAGCTAGGGATGAGGTAAGACGCCTTGCGAGCTTTAAAGGGTCATTGCAGGATGATAAGAAGAGCAGGTGTTTAGTAAATAGCAGTTTGTCCTGCCCTATAGATAGGTCGAAAGAGGTTATGGTCAAGGCCCCAATTTAAATTCTTCCAGGTAGTCAAGGGAAGGGCATAAGTTTCTCCTGAGCCCACAACTAAAGTTGCACTTAGCTCAAAATAATTTGCGTACCACAGAAGCACATCTTGGGGTGACTAGTCTTGAATCCCCACACCAGCTAGACCTTTCCTGTCTGCTCATGTCCTTCTACCATCTTAAGTACCTAGATGACCACATGTTGGTGTGGGTCTTCTGTACTGTAACCTTCTCCCTAAGATCCAAATGAGCATGTTGGGCAGTCCCTTCCCCTGAGTGACCCCTCTCCTCTCCTCTCCTCTCCTCTCCTCTCCTCTCCTCTCCTCTCCTCTCCTCTCCTCTCCTCTCCTCTCCTCTCTTCATCCTCTTCTCTCTCTCTCCTTCTCTCCTCTCTTTGTCTGTCTGTCTCTCTCTCTCCCTCCCCCTCCCCACTCAGAGAAAAGGCTATGTGTGTACAAAGTAGCCATCAAAAAGCCAGGAAGAAAGATCTCATCAGAAACCTGCCATAACATTAGTCCCGGACTTTACAACCTCCAGAACTGAAAAAATAAATTTCGTTGTTTGAGCCATACAAACTGTGCTATTTTGTTATGGCAGCCTGAGCAAACTGAGACAACATGTGTTAGATAAGCTTCCTTCAAACATGCATTATAGAGTTGTTAGCTATGAATTCAATGCTAATGAATTAACAATATCTATTAAATAAGGCGTTTTTAAATAGATGCTGTGGGGACAGAGCCCCAAAAAGCAGTTTCCAGGCTCTTGGCCTCACATAGAAAGGTGCTGGCTCAGGTAGTAAATGGCCATCAACTGTGATCAAATGGCCAGCAGCTGTGGCTAGTTGGCCATCAGCTGTAACCAGTGAGCCATTGGCCACGAATATAACTGCCATGGCTAGGCTAGCAAGAAAGAAAAGGGGGAGCTAGCAAGAAGATGGTGGCTGAGTCTGCAAGCGGCGCAGTGAGGGTTGAGAATTGTGTTGCTCCTGGTTCCTGTTTCTCCAACCCAGCCGCCAGCGAGAGTATAGTGGTGTGACTCCCTTACCTATGGCTCCGTGGGTGTTCCTTTTTGGCCTCACCATGTCCTGCGTTCTTGTGTGGGGAGCGGGAGCAGAGACCCCACAGACCCCGCCTGACACCCCGCATGACACATGGCGTAGTCGGCAGGGTCCCCTGCACGACAAATGGCGCAGCGAGCAGGGTACGGTGCCGGCCAAAGCTCTCCGAAGGACGGTGGAGCAGTTTGTGCGTATGAACACTCAGTCTCAGGAAGACCAGGAGGAGCAGCTGCCGGAGAGCTGGATCCCCGTGGAGGGGTGGAAAGACGTGAACGGTTCCCCAACCAGCAAAGGCCGGAGAAAGCGAAGGCAGTTTTGGCCCTGTGAGCTGGAAAGTGCTTGCTGAGACAGCCCGGATGCAGGATTTGTAGTCCCAGGAGGAAATGCTTGCTGAGTCCTCCGTGGGAGCTGAGGGTGAGGTCAAGGTCATCCCTCACCCCCAGGACAGCCCTGGCGAATGACTATGGACTATGGGGAATTGCCTTCCATCCCTAATTTAATGGACAGCTTGACTATTTGTTTGAGAACATACCATCATGTAATGGAACTGGCAGATGTTTGCTATTGTGTCTTGACCGGCCGCCATTGAGAATATGTAAGCACCTTGACTGTGAGCCGCTGTTGTTCCAGCACAGTGCCATGAGAGGCCCAGAGAGAGTGGCAGTGCCCTGAGAGCCCTGGCTGAGTCCAGGAAGTCTGGCTGTGTCCAGAGAGAGTGGCAGTGCCCTGAGAGCCCTGGCTGTGTCCAGGAAGTCTGGCTGTGTCCTGAGAGAGTGGCAGTGCCCTGAGAGCCCTGGCTGAGTCCAGGAAGTCTGGCTGTGTCCTGAGAGAGTGGCAGTGCCCTGAGAGCCCTGGCTGAGTCCAGGAAGTCTGGCTGTGTCCTGAGAGAGTGGCAGTGCTCTGAGAGCCCTGGCTGAGTCCAGGAAGTCTGGCTGTATCCAGAGAGAGTGGCAGTGCCCTGAGAGGCCCTCGTGTGCCCGGGGAGACTAGTGGTACCTTAAGAAGTCCAGGAAGTCTGGCTGTGCCCAGAAGTACTGGTGGTGCCCTGAGAAACCCTGGCTGTGACCAGAGAGCATGGCTGTGTCCAGGAAATAGCATTCACCTCCAAGCTCCTCGCACAGGGCCCCTCGCGGAAGACGCTTGTCGCGTAGATTGTGAGGCGAGACCCTGTAGGGGTGGAGTGTGGGGACAGAGCCCCAAAAAGCAGTTTCCAGGCTCTCGGCCTCACATAGAAAGGTGCTGGCTCAGGTAGTAAATGGCCATCAACTGTGATCAAATGGCCAGCAGCTGTGGCTAGTTGGCCGTCAGCTGTAACCAGTGAGCCATTGGCCACGAATATAACTGCCATGGCTAGGCTAGCAGAAAAAAAGGGGGAGCTAGCAAGAAGATGGTGGCTGAGTCTGCAAGCGGCACAGTGAGGGTTGAGAATTGTGTTGCTCCTGGTTCCTGTTTCTCCAACCCAGCCGCCAGCGAGAGTATAGTGGTATGACTCCCCTACCTATGGCTCCGTGGGTGTTCCTTTTTGGCCTCACCATGTCCTGCGTTCTTGTGTGGGGAGCGGGAGCAGAGACCCCACAGACCCCGCCTGACACCCCGCATGACAGATGCACACATAAAACAGGGTTATACAAGTATATTGATTGGCTAATGAATTAGAAACATCTGCTCTGTGAAAGACACCGACAAGGGAATGAGAAGATAAGCCACAGAATGAGAGAAAATATTTGCAAAAGATATATCTGACAAAGAACTGTTATCTGAAATATACAAAAAACTCTTAGAATTCAACTGTAAGAAAATGAACAACCTGATCAAAAAATGGACAAAAACCTGAGTAGACACCTCACTAAAGAAGATATACAGATGGCAAATAAGCATATGAAAAGATACTCCATATCATATGTCATTAGGAAAATGCAAATTGAAACAATATTGGGATACTATCACATGCCTATTAGAATGGCCCAAATGTAGAACACTGGCAACACGAAATGCTGGTGAGGATATGGAGCAACAGGAACTCTCATTCATTGCTGATGGGAATGCAAAATGGTGCAGTGCTTTGGAAGCCAGTTCGGCAGTTTCCTACAAAACTAAACATATTCTTACCATATGATCTAGCAGTCACGCCCCCTGGTATTTACTCATATAAGTTGAAAATTTAAGTGCACATAAAAATCTGATTGTGGATATTTATAGTAGCTTTATCCAGTAATTGTCAAAACTTGGGAGCAACCAACATGTCCTTTAGTATGTGGATAAATAAACTGTGTGTGTTAGTCTGCTTTAGCCACTATAACAAAATACCACAGACTGGGTGGCTTACACAACAGAAATTTAGGTTTTTACAGTCCTGGAAGCTGAAACTCCAAGATCAAAGTGCTGGAAAATGTGGTTACTGGTGAGAGATTTCTCTCTGGCTTGCAGATGGCCACCTTCTCATTCTGTTCTCACATGGCCTTTTTTTTCTGTGCAAGCATGTCTCTTTCTTCTTATAAGGACAGAAACTCTACTTTATTAGGGCCCCATCTTTATGACTTCATTTAGCCTTAATTATCTCCATCAGGACCTTATCTCCAAATACAGTCACATCGGGAGTTAGAGGTTCGACATATGAATTTTGAAGGGACACAATTCAGTCCATAACATTGAGGTACTTCCAGACAATGGAATGTTTTGGGGGTTGAAAAGAAATGAGCTATCAAGCCATGAAAAGACATGGGAGGACCTTAAATGCATATTACTAAGTGAAAGAAGCCCATCTGAAAAGGCTATACACAGTATCATTCCAATTATATGACATTCTGGAAAAGGTCAAACAATGGAGACAGTAAAAGATCAGTAGTTGCCAGGAATCATGGGAAAGGGAAAGATAAATTGGTTGAGCGCATGGAAATTTCCAGATTGTGAAACAATTCTTTATGATACCATAAATGTGAATATATCATTGTTTATCAAATTCATAGAATGTACAATACCAGAGGTGAACTCTGATGTAAGCTGTGAAGGTTGGAGCACCATGATGTGTTAATGTAGGGTTTATCAGCTATAATAAATGTACCACTCTGGCAGGGCACGTTGATCATTGGAGGATATGAGTGTGTGTGGATGCAGGGCGAACATGGGAACGCTCTGTATTTTCTGCTCAATTTTGCTGTGAACCTAAAACTGCTCTAAAAAAAATAAAATCTATTTAAAAGAGGAAAAAAAATGTCATGACCAGAGGCTCACAGGACTCTAACCCTGTATTTCCCATAGGGGCAAAAGTCCAGGATTTGCTAATTCGAGGTTGGGGATAATTTTATAAAACAGAACTACAGTGAAAACGGAGAATTGACTGGATATAGTCCCACTCTAGGCCAAATGCCAGGAAGGAGCAAAGGGGACACTCATTTGTCTATCAACCTTCCATACCCTCTTCTTCCTTTGCTTCTTCTTCCCACTTTTCTGGGGTCAGAAGGAGACAGTCCCCCTTCCCCATCACACCCACTGGCCTTCACTAACCTTCCTGTTCTTGAAGTACCTTATGTAAAAGTCTGGGATCTAGTTGGCCAGGCAGGTTTATTGCTAAGCTAAAAGGTATAGACATGGGGAAAATCTGTTCTCAAGGTATTAGGCAAGTTTGTGAAGCTAATGTTATGCTGCACAATCCATTATGGAATGACCGAAGGTAATCATTATCTTCTCTCTTTTGAATTCTTTCTCTAACAATCTTCCCAATGTCCTCCCCCTCTCCCTACTGCCTTCCTCACCTCTAGATATTCCAGGCCAATGAGGACAAACAGTTGATGTACTGACAAAGCAAAAAGAGCAAACGTCATTAATCATTTGTAAAAAGTTGTTCTCATTTTCCCTAAAAGCCTTGTAGCACAGAGCTCCGCACCTTGAGTGTGACAGGTGCCCAGTAAGGGCCTGCACTTGAGGCACAAGCTGTCAATTGAGAACCATCCTGTGGTTGCCACACCTTCAAACTGCAGACATTGGTTTGTATCTTTTCCCCTTCCTTCTTCCTCCTTCAATTGTCTCACCTTACAGATCTTGAGGCTAAACATCCCTTTAAGGGTAAAAACCCCCAGATACACAGTGACCTGGGCGACACCTTTTCTATCCTTGTCTTGAGCACTGCTCCCTCCTATGAGCTACCAACTCTAAAGGAAACACACAATTTTGGGGGTTTCATCAAATATCTTCATATCCTCCCATGAGGCAGGTGACACCTGGGGAAATGATCCTACCAACTTGAAATGAGACTGTACTCTGTGTGTGAGTTAAATTAAGTAAACAGCACATCAGACCAGCACAGCCACATGAGGTAACCCTGTTGAATGACTGTTGGTAAACTTAAGGGAAAGTGGTCACAATAGTTAAAGAAAAAAGAAGTGTCAGCTAGAAAAGGAAGTAATCAGCAAAGGACACGCAGAAAAAAGGAGACTCACAAAGCCATGTGTCCAAAAGGGACTCTTTCAGTGACTATGTATTTTGTCTATCTGGCAAGTCCATCTCTAATACGGAGGTGAACATAACAGGCCATCAGAACCCAATGCCATTATGTTCTGTTCTGCCATTGAAATCAGTTACCTTCGTTGTAATCTATACTCATCAAGCAATTTAATGATCAAGTGGCTTGTCTAACAGGAAACAGTGGGCTCTGCAGGCCACCGTGAATATAAAATTCTAAATTAGCATTCTAGCCTTATACATCATTACCTTCTCGGTTTTGTTGGAATGAGTCAGCATCTCAAGTTTAGCCAACCCTGGGACACTTACAAGATCATTGCTGCACCTACAAGATTATGAATCAGATATGGGGAAGTGGTGAGTTCTCCAAGTAAATGTTGATTTGTGGGGTCTGTCTGGGGGCCAGCCAGCCTCCACATCGCTCTCTAAAGCTTCTCCACCCTACTGAAGCTTGTTGGGGCTAAACAATTCTTGGGTAATGCACAACATTTCCTTTTGCCAGATGATTGTATTGCTTCTCACTGCCAGTCTGGTTGGAAATACCCTGGGGCCTTGTTATCCCACAATACCCAACACTTCTGCTTCTGGTGAGACAAAGCTCTCAAGAGATGTTTTTGTAAAAGAGACTCAATTCATTAAAAATTACCAATACATTTACACTTTAAGCAGAAAGTTTCTGGGGAGTTTGGGTTTAAGAGGAACTTCAACCTCACTCCCATCCTTCCCACCCAATTTTCCTATCTAGAGCACATTGGGGACTGCAGGCATGCTTGCAATTGTGGGATTTCTTTTCTAAATTTTGTCGTATTGCCTGCTATCAAATAGAGGTGGCAATAGCCAAAACAGAGGGTTAAAGTGATTTCACTTTGCAAGTTGGCTGACACTACCTTTTCTACCATTAAATTAAACCTATAAATGAGTTTAAAACATGTCCAAGATCTTGGTTGACAGCCTTGGCCATTTTCTAGCAACTTCTCTTCACTTCTGGGTAGGTAGCAGTGCCCGGCCGAGAATTTTTCCCTGGTGTCATGAGGACACTTGTACAGAAAGCAGCCTGTTTTCATTCCTGAAGAACAGTGCATAATAGCACAGTGGTGGCAAATGTTAACCACACATATCTTAAGTAGGATTTGTCTTGGAATGTGATTCTGATCCTATAATAAGCCATCAATTCTGTGGGGGCTCTTCATTTGTTATATGACTCAAATCAGCTTTATTCTTCGTAACATGGCTCTGATTAGAACATTCGGCCATTCTGCTCAGAGAGTTTAGCTGGCCTGTTTCCTGTTTTATACTGGAAGTCAGGACCCTATTACTTGGATTTCCTTCTATGATCTAAATGAAAATCCAATGTCATGGAAGTTTGGAAGATCACTGGCAAAGACTTAATTTTGTTTGCGTATCAACTGTCTGTAAGCTCTTATATCTTGACAAACAAAAAGTAGCATTTTTAAGAATATTATATGACAGATCCTAGGTAGGAAATTTAACATGGTCTGGAAGCATTTTAATAATGGATATTTGATGTACTCAAACACGTATTTACGTGGGCCAACATTGGCTTCTGGTTAATTAAGAAGTTTCACTCCATCAATCTCTTAGTCACCTAAATGAGGACTTGGCACACGAAGCAACTTCTTTTCGTTCTGGACTGCTTCTTTGTTCCTTTGTTCTCGCTGACACTATCCCTACTTCAAATGATGAGGAGATCCAAAGATCTACCAGTGATCAGTGCTTCCAAAGATGAGGGTTTGACTGGGGCTTCCTGGCCCTCTCCACCCACTCTCCACTCCAGTCAGTTACCCCAGCACCTAATCGGAGCTCAGTGTCGGGGTAATGTTAGAGGACTCTTGTTGGAAGATGGTGGTGAGATCAATGCATATCTTATTTGTAGGAAAATCTTTGACACCATCTGGGGGTAAAATGGCTGACAATAACCCCACTATGTTAAGTTCTCAGTTGCTATCACCTGCAATACCATGAATGTTTAGTTTGATAGTTTGCCAGGACAAGAAAACCCTCCTGTGGTGTACCTAACGTACTATGCAGAGAGGGGAAATATTTCCTCCTTTATGAAATAAGGTATTTACCTATTCGTATTTTACTTAGCTATAACAGATATTTCTGTCACTTTGCTGGGGATTTACATTTATGAGAGATGATACCTATTTAATCAGCCTATAAAACAATACCAATTTTATCATTTCAAATCTAGGGTTCATTACCGGATGCTTCCTAAAGATTAAGTAATTTATGCTTGATTTATTAAAAAGTAAAACTTTACAAAGTCCACACAAGGAATTTTTAGAGGATGTAAATATTTTCAAAATACACATGATTTTCATCCAGTCTATGGCCCTGACAAATGAAACAACTTACATGTTTCCCAAGCTGAAGGCCTAGCCAACAATATAAGTGAGCAAAACAATACAAGATATTGTCTTTGACAGGTACATTTACACATTTTATTTCTGACTTTTGGTTCAATTCAGAACTTGATTAACATCTTTTGGCCAACATTTCTGGGAGCAAAACAAATTCTACTGCCACAAAAGAGGATGAACTTAGGTTTCAAATTAAACTTTATAGCCTGGAGATTTTAGACCCAATGTGTAGGTCACGTGTTGGCCTCTCTGTACCCAATTTCAAGAAGAATATGCAGGAGGGAGTTGGAAATGATCAAAATACACTGAGTTTCATTGGCGAATATGAGGCTCAGAAATAAAATTCAAATCTCCAGGAGAAAGCTGTAGACTGGCATGGAACAGAAACCTCTTCACCCAGGATCTCTGTACTGTTGTCTCGACTCAGCCTCGGGCGGGGGGACAGACCAGTGTTTCTCACAAGTCACAGTGGTATCCCAAAACTTGGAACTTGGAAAAAAAGCAACTCATAGCTTTATTTATTTATTTATTTATTTATTTATTTATTTATTTATTTATTTATTTTAGTTTGGAAAACTGTTATTGAATATTAGTATTTGGCATCATCAATTTGCATGAAAACATTTTATGGGTCAAAGGATTGGGTGTCGTTTATCCTAGCCTAGGATTTAATCTCTATGTAAGTGGCAGTTTATAAAAACAAGATGTTCTGTGACTTCTGTCAAGTTCGGTAGTTTGTAACATTCAGCAAGAAGTGGCCCGTGTAAATCTAACCATGGAATATCACACCCAACCACTTAAAAGAAGTGGTTTGTGAAGAAGGTGCTGAAGGAGAGGAGGTAGGCAGCTTCTGGGCTTTACAAATAGTGCTACGTGGAAGAATGAACAGAAGCAAAACAAAGATCATTGCTGAGGCAGAGCCCACGACAGTTCCCACAGCCTGCAGTCCCTGCATAGAGAGCAGGAACCAGCTTCCCGTCTTGGAGGAAGCCCCCAGCCTGGGCCACTGCCTTTGGAAGGGACGCTGCTGGGCAGATCCTGCCAAGCCTGCCCTTTGGCATTGGTTTGCTGAACAAGAGGTATAGGCCCAGGAGAAATGACCAGTGAAATACAATAAAGCCTGTTATCCTCTGCTCTGTGGCCAAGACTCAAAGAAAGCAGGGCCGTCTTTTAAAGTACAAAACTATACGGGTGTCATCTGGGACAGTTTTTGAGGTCCCGCTGCTCTCCAGTGTGGCTTCTGGTTGCTAATGGCAGCCCCACATCCTCTCAGGCCGCAGGCTGTGGAGGAACTGCCAGATGCTCTAACTAGTTCAAACTGGGTCTGAATTCCCCCAGGAAGTACAGCAGGGTGTGTGTGTGTGTGTGTGTGTGTGTGTGTGTGTGTGTGTGTGTGTGTGTGTTTCAGGGGAGGGGTGGGGAGGAGGCCACTATTACCCATCAATACCCCTGAAAGATCTAGTTCCTGGAAAAAACCCTGAGGAAGTAGGTGGCTTATTGTTTGGGAACTTGGAGCAAGAAACACTCACTTTGCAGTAAAGCATTGGGTGTAAATTATGTATGGGCAGAAAATGTGCTTTCCTTCAGCTCTGTATTTGTCAAGGCATTTAATACAGAGGAGAACACAGAAGGCTGTAGTTTTCCTTACTGTTGACTGCATTTCTGTGTTGTAAATACATATATGATGAACATTCTGTCTGCAGGAAAATAAACACTTAGAAGAGTAAGTAAAAGCAAAATGAAGGAGGGGGTGTTTCCTTTGGGGCAGAATGGTGGGAGGCAAGAAAATGAACCATTCAGCCTCTACCACTATCTCCATCACCATCACCACACACACACACACACACACACACACACACTCACACACACACGCATCATTGTAAAAGTGTCTATCCACATCCCCTACCCCACCATCAACACTCTTATTTCATAAGAAACCAAAGTTACATAAACATATCCTTCAAATTGACAGTTTATTATTTCTCGTGATTATTAGGTATTTTATTTGCAACAAAATGCACACGTGTTAAACTTGATGAGTTCTGACAAATATAGACACCCAAGTAGCCACCGTATCAAGATATAGACCAGGTCTATCACCTTAAAAATTTCCTGTGCTCTTTTATAGTCAATATCCCCACCTCACCCGAGGCATCAGGCAACCACAGATCTACTTTCAGGCAATATAGATCATATTGGCCCATCCTAGATTTTCACAGAAATAGAATTATACAGTATATACTGCCTTTTTTTGTGTCTGGCTTCTTTTAACACAGCATGCTTTCAAAGGTTAGGATCCATGTTGCTGCATAAATTAGTGGTTTATTCTTTTTTTATTGCACAATAATATGCCATTGAATGAATATACCACAATTTATCTATTCACCACTTGATGAACATTTGTGTCGTTTTCAATTTATGGTTATTATAAATAAAGCTTATATGGACATTAGTGTATCGGTGTTTGTGTGGACATATATTGCTGGGGTCACTTGATTTCATTGATTTTTCTCTGTTATTTATGCATTTTCTATTGCATTAATTTCTGCTGTTTATGATTTCATTCCTCCTAATCACTTTGGGTTCAGTTTTTTCTTCTTTTTCTAGCTCTTAACATGAAAATTTTAATAATTGAACTTGAGAATTTTCTCATTGCCTCCCCAGCTTTATTGAGATATTATTGACATATAACATTGTACGTTTAAGGTGTATAATGTGATGATTCAATACATGTATATATTATAAGAATCTCCTTATTTTCTTATGTAAGAATCTCCTTATTTTCTAATGTAAGCATATAAAACTACAAATTTTCCACTAAGAACCACTGTGACTTCACCTCACAAATTTTCATTTGTGGGCAATCCTCGGTTTACATGGTAGTGAAGAACCATAAAAATGACCATGGAGACTAAACTCGTGCAAAGCAACCGTCACTGATCAATGGAGAAATTACAACTCTTCCATGACCTTTAAAATTTTTTGTCATGGTTTTTAAAACTCTGTCTGTTGCAAATGCATAGGAAAATGAAAAAATAAATAGTAAAACTAATATTTATTTAGTATACTGTAATTTAAAACATTAGAAACATTAAAGTGTATCTAATGAAACACTGAGAATTAAAGTGCTTTACTTCTTTGTAAAAAAAAAAAACAGGAAATGAATGCAGAGTATCAATTTGAGAAAATGAAAAATTTCTGATGGTGGTGATAGTTGTACAACAATATGAATGTACTTAATGCCACTGCACTGTACACTTAAACATGTTACCACGGTAAATTTTGTGTTATGTATATGTTACAACCGGAAAAATATCAATCAGGAGTAGTTTGAACTGCGCTTGCTGCCTCCTCATTGTATAATTTATGATATGGAGTGAGCATCTTTTCTATACCTCTGTGAATTGTCATACTCAAAATTTTCTAGGTTTGTATGTTTCCAACATTTTATTCTTTTCACATCCAATGGTATGAAATATCTGAGTTTTCCTTTAATGTAAAGTTTTTGCCAGACACTTCCAGTGTCTGGGATATTTTTATCCTTTTCATCATAAGTGCTTTCCATATTTATATCACCTTCACTATGTTCTTCTGACTGCAAATTTAGAGTCTTTCAAAAAATGGCAATATTAACATTCTCATAGTAGTGATTTCTGCTGTAATTCCATTTGCATTTGATTCAAATTGCACTTGTAACATGATCACTTTTCACTTGTTTGATGCATTTTCATCTACATTGGCGAGTTGCTTCTTTGGGTCCCCCAGTTTTGTAAAATGTCATGTGGTTTATCAGTGGGAGACAAAGAAGAAACAGCTTTACTATACATGTGTAAACTGAACAAAGGATGCACAGCAATGAATCACCAATGGATTTTGGAAGAAGTGATGTGATTGGTCACTGATCATGATGCTCATCTCTTATTTACATAGTGATTAATGGATTGATGTGCTAACAATGAAGTTTGTACTTTATAGAATTACTTACGGTTACTAGACCATGGTAATTGAAATGTGGTAACTGAAATTTGAGCCATGTTGGTGGGGGACTGGAATCTGTGCATATTAGATGCTAACTGCAATCTGTGCATATTAGAACCTGTGAGAAGCCAGTTTTGCTTGTACTGTGTTGTCTTTCTTTGTGATTTCTTTTTGGCCCATGAGTTACTCAAAAGTGTATTTAATTTCTAAATATTTGGATATTTTCCAAATGTCTTTTTATTATTGCTTTTTATTTTAATTCCATTTTGAGCAGAAGTCGTATTCTGTATGAGTTAAGTCCTTTTAAATGTATTGAGATTTGTTTTACGAACATATGGCCTATATTAGCTCATGTTCTATGAGCATTTGAGAAGAACGTCTGCACTGTTGTTATTGAGTATAGTATATTAGATCAAGTTGAACAATCGCAGTATTGTTAAGGTCTCTAGATCTTTACTGATTTCCTGTTGACTTTCTATCAAGTACGGACAGAGAAGTATTGAAATCTCCAGCTATAATTGTGGATTTGAATATTTCTCCTCTCAATTCATCAGTTTTTGTTTCACGTATTCTGAAGCTTTATTTACAAGAGTATGTATTTCTAGGATTGTTATGTCCTTTTGATGAGTGGACCCTGTTATTATTATGAAATGACCTTCTTGACCCCTGATAATATTCCTTTTCCTGAAGTTTATTTATCTGACATTAATATAGTTATTCTGGATTTCTTATGATTAGTGTTGACATAGTACAAGTTTTCCTATCTTTTTACTTTTTATCTATCCTTATCTTTTTATTTCAGGCTGTTTCCCGTAGCAACTTGTAGTAGGTCTTGCTTTTCATTCAGGATGGCAATCTTTGCCCTTTAATTGTAGTGTAAATAAATGTAAAATGTGAAATCAAAATGTAAAATGAAGATCATTTGTATTTAATGTAATTATTAAAACACTCATTATTTTCTTTAAATATAGCAGTATATTTAAAGAGCTGTTTTAAAATCATTATATACTAATTCTTTTTTAAATAATTTTTATTAAAATGTAGCTAACGTACAATATTATATTAGTTTCAGGTGTGCTTCACAGTTATTCAACTGTACCCACCTGGCACTATACGTAGTTATTACCATATTATTGATTATATTCCCTACGCTTTACTTTTCATCCCCACGACTCTTTTGTAACCAACATTTTTGTTTCTTAATCCCTTCACCTTTTTCACTCTGCCCCCAATCCCCCTCCCATCTATCACCCCTATAGATCTAGTACCCATCTGACACCATACATAGTTATTACAATATTACTGACTATATTCTTATGCTATAACCTATGTGACTACTGTGTAACAATCAATTTGTACTTCTTAATCTCTTCCCTTTTTTCACCCATCCCCGTCCCCCCTCCCATCTGGCAATCATCAAAATGTTCTCTGTATCTATGAATTTGTTTCTGTTTCATTGTTTGCTTATTTTGTTCTTCAGATTCCACTTATAAGGGAAATCATATGACATTTGTCTTTTTGTGTCTGACTTACTACACCCAACACAATACCCTCTAGGTCCATCCATGTTGTCACAGATGGCAAGATGTCATTGTTTTTATGCCTGAGTAATATTCCATTGTATATATGTACCACCTCTTCTTTATCCATTCACCCATTCAGAGACACTCAGATTGCCTTTATATCTCGGCTATTGTAGATAATGCTGCAATGAACATATGGATAAGCAAGTCCCATCAAAGTAGTATTTTACGTTTCTTTGAATAAATACCCAGAAGTGGGATTACTGGGTCCTTCTTTGTCTCTTGTTATGGTCTTCGTTTTAAAGTCAATTTTGTCTGGTATAAGTATTGCTACCACAGCTTTGTTTGTTTGTTTCCATTTTCATGAAATACCTTTTTCCATCCCTTCCTTTACTTTCAGTCTGTGTGTGTCTTTCAATCTGAAGTGAGTTTCTTGTAGGCAGCATATGTAAGGGTCTTGTTTTCTTATCCATTCAGACACCTTATCTTTTGATTGGAGCATTTAATCCATTTACATTGAAAGTGATTGTTGATAAGTATGTAGTTATTGCCATTTTATTATTCATATTTTTGATACATATATTTTTTCATCTTAAAGAAATCCCTCTAAGGTTCCTTATGACACTGGTTATGTGGTGATGAACTCCTTTAGCTTTTTTTTGTCTGGGAAACTCTTTACCTGTCCTTTGATTCTAAATAACAGCTTTGTTAGGTAGAGTAATCTTGGTAGAGTTTCTTGCTTTTTATCACTTTGAGTATTTCCTGCCTATCCCTTCTGGCCTGCAAAGTTTCTGTCAAGAAATCAGTTGATAGTCTTGTGGGAGCTCTTTTGTAGGTAACTAACTGCTTTTCTCTTCCTGCTTTTAAGATTCCCTCTTTGTCTTTAACGTTTGGCATTTTAATTATGATGTGTCTTGGTGTGGGCTTCTCTGGGCTCATCTTGATTGGGACTCTCTGCACTTCCTGGGTTTGTATATCAATTTCCTTCACTAGGTTAGGGAAGTTTTCTGTCATTATTTCTTCAAATAGGTTTTCAATTACTTGATCTCTCTCTTTTCCTTTTTTATCCCTATGATTGGAAAGTTAATATGCTTGATGTTGTACCAGAGTCCCTTTAAACTCTTCTCATTTTTTTTTCGGTTCTTTTTCCTTTTTGCTGTTCTGATTGGGTGTTTTCTACTGCCTTATCTTCTAAATTGCTGATTTGATCCTCTGCTTCATCTAATCTACTGTTGATTCCCTCTAACGTATTCTTCATTTCAGTTATTGTACTCTTTATTTCTAATTATTTCTTTTTATGTTTCCTATGTCCTATCTTTTTGTTGAAGTTCTCCCTGAGATCATTGAGCATCCTTATAAACAATGTTTGGAATTCTGTGTCTGGTAATTACCTGTCTCCATTTTGTTTAGTTTGTCTTCTGGAGCTTCGTTCTATTCCTTTATGTGGGACATGTTTCTTTCTCTCCCCATTTTGTCGGTCTCTCTGTGTTTGTTTCTATGTATTCGGTAGGGCTGCTATGTCTCCCAGTCTTAGCAGAGTGACCCTGTGTAGTAGGTTTGCTGTGGACCTCAGTGGTGAAGTCTTCCTGGTCACCTGAGCTGTGCACTACAGGTGTGTCCCTTCCTCTTGTAGTTGAGCATTGGTTGCTGTTTGCACATCAGTGGGAGGGACTGACCTTAGGGCTGATTGGTTGTGAGAATTGGCCATGACTACAGTGGAGGAGTTGTGGTACAAAGGCTAGCCCTACAGAGAAGGATCTACCTCAGCAGGGCTCTGGTGCCTGCCTAGTCTGCCCCTTGGGTGTGTCATCCTTGGAGGTGGTTGGGTTATGATCCAGTTTGTTTTGAAGCTGGCCACTGGGTGTGCCAGCCCCAGGGCCACCTGGGAGGGGACCCACTGCAGGTCAAGTTCAGCTGCAGCCTGTACCCCACCTGGGGACACCTGGCAGGAGCTACAAATCAATCTGCAGATGGCTTCCACCTGCACCATGCTTGGATGTGCCTGGAGAGGCCAAGCTGCAAGTCATGGCTAGCTGCCACTAGTGCTGAGTTTAGGGCTGCTTAGCCAGAGGTACCGAATATGCTCAAGCCAGATGCTGCTTGTCTGGGTTCCGTGAACCTTTGAGAAAGGCTAGGAAAATCTGCATCATGAGCCAAGGCAGGCAGTTTGTACAAAAAAGCCTCGGAAGCAGCTTGTCTGTGCCTGAAAGTTGGGTGGGGCATGGTCTCAGAATCATCAGGATGGGGCAAACAAATGATGTTAGTCAGCTTGATGGAGATTCAAATATGGCAGCTGACTGCATCTGCAAGCCAGGAATGGGGAGAGCTCAACAAAGAAACAATGGCTTCTGCCAGCTCCTCTGTCCAGGAGAAAGCTGCCTCTCCAGCTTCCGAACTGAAGCCAGACGACTCAGTTCTCCACCCCCACCACCACCCGTATGTCCCTGTCGCCTTTCCAGCTCCTGCTCCAGTGCTGGACCTCAGAACCAGTGATTCCATTGGTGAGTCCATGCAAGGTCCCTTTAGGAGAAGCTCCTGGGACTCCAGTAGCCCTCTATTTCACTCAGTCATACTGGTTTTTACAACCAGAAATTATGGGGACTTCGCTCCTTGGCACCGGAACCCTGGTTTGGAGATCTTGATGTAGTGCTGGGACCCTGTGGGGACAGAATCCCAGAGAGCAGTTTCCAGGCTGTTGGCCTCAGATGGAAAGGTGCTGGCTCTGTTATTAGATAGCCATCAGCTATAATCAGATGGCCACCTGGTGTGGCTTGGTGGCTATCTGCTGTTATCGGTTAGCCATTAGCCACTAATACAACTGCCATGGTTGGTTGGTTGGCTGTCAGAGAAGCTGATGGTGGATTGCATCTAGCAAGTGGGGTTGGTTTGTTGGTTGGCAGAGAAGCAGACGGCAGATTGCAGACTGTGATGATCCTACTTCCTGTATCTCCAACCCAGCTACCAGTGAGACTATAGTGATATGAAACCCTCATCCATGGCTCTGTTTGGTGTTCCTTTTTGGCCTTGCCATATCCCATGTTCTTATGTGGGGAGCGGGAGCTGAGTCTCTGCATGACAGACCACTTGCTCCTTTGGGGGAGACCACTGCAGCTGAGATATCTCTTCTGATTTTTAATAGTCACATGCAGGTGTAGGACCAGCCCGTTTCACATCTCTACCTCTCCTACCAGTCTCAAGATGGCTTCTTCCAAATGTCTTTAGTTGTAGCACGTCAGTCCAGAAAGATTTCAGGTGATTCTCAATGTGGTTGTTTTGTAATTTAGTTGTAATTTTGATGTGGTCATGAGAGAAGATAAACACAGTGTTTAGCTACTCTGCCGTCTTGACCAGAACTCTCTATTATATACTAATCCTGGCACCTGTCATGGCTCTGTTTCTATTGACTGATTTTCCATCTGGTTATAGGTTTTATTGCTTTATTTTTCCTATCTAGTAATTTTTCATTGAATGACACATTATAAATGTTATGCTGTTGAGTGTTTGGATTTTGTTGTATCCTGTTAAAGAATGTCGCACACTATTTAGCAGGCAATTAAGTTACTTGCTGTCAACTTGATTTTAGAGACTTACTTTTAAGATTTATTAGAAAGAATCTAAAATAGTCTTTACTCTAGAGCCTTACTACTAAAATATGATGCTCCTGTGCTCTCTACTGTATGCACTGGGTATACAATAAGGTCTCTTTACTCCTACTGGTAGAAACTCATATTTCTCCCTGATCCATATGAGCTCAGGAAAATTCTCAGCTTGTAACACTCAGGCAGTTTTTCTAAATGGCAGTGCAGCCTACCATGCACAGATTAGTATTCAGACAAGAGGTGTTAGTGATCAGGCCTAAGAGGATCCTTGGAGCTCTTGTTTAACTTCTTCCTCTCTGTAACTCTGCCCTACAAATGACAGATACTTCAGCCTCCCCAGTCTCCTACATCTGCCTCCTCTATTCAGATAGGCCACTGAGCTGTGCCTAAGTTCCACAATTCTTTGGTTTGAAAATTGCCTCTGTGTAGAAACCTGGGAAAATCAGAGGGTCACCATGTTTGTTTCCCTCTTCTCAATGGCATCTAATATTGACAGGATAAAGCTACAGCTTCTTTACATAGTGTGGCATCTGAAATAAATGTATTTTTCCTTCCCAATATTTCAGACTTTTCCTCAGTAACCTTTATACTATGAAGACCTCGCCCAAGGGAGAGGACATCAATATCTGGAATAAAGAAGCCATTTGTTCAGCTTTGAGTTTAGATGTTAAACTTTATTAGAAGGCAATATTCTTGGATATCAGCCTTTCAAAAGACAGAGTATTCTGGAGAAGTATCACAGCTTCTTTCTACTATGTCAAGAAACAAAACTTAACCACAGAGTAGATCACAGATCTGGGAAGAATGGAATATCAGGAAGTTCACTCCTCACAGTAGGAGAAGATCCCTAAGGAGGTTGGGGAAGGGGGTGTGGAATGGCAGGGAAGAGGCCAGGAAAGAGAGGAGAGTCCCTTTGCTTCTGCATCATGGTCAGAACTTGGGGTGGAAGTGAAGGTAGGAAAATGAAGATAATTATGGGAGAATATGACAATGTTCTAGAATGCTGTTTGCCTAGGGATAGCTGCAGAGCCTGCAGTCCTACCAGAGAAGAGCGTGTTAGGCCTAACTCCACCTGCATGGCTGGGTGGCTGAGGAATGTGTGCCTTACTGAGCTCTGCACACTTGATGAGGCCAAAGTGCGGTACCCAGGTCCCAAGGTAGGGTAGTGTGAGATCACTAATAGGATGAGCTGCTGGAGTCTGACGATGCCCAGGAGATCAGACCAATACCTTCATAGATCTTGGTACCCTGTGACAAGTCAGGTCACACTGCATAGCAGTAGAGGCAACAGGAGAGAGGCCCACTTTGGAAAGGATACAGGTGAGTAGGCAGTGAATGGGGACTGGGAGAGTTGCCTTCTTTAACAGAGGACAGAGGACTATGCAGGATCCCTATCCTTCCCACGGAAACTTAGAATAGAGCAACTGAAGAGGGAGGTAGGGAAGAATATTTAAGTAACCAGGTGTTTACTCCCAAAAAGATAATTCTTGAGCTGGACAATGACTGAGATAAAATATGTAAAATTGGATAAAAAAAATTACTGATTGGGTTGAGTACTCTAGAGAGAACGACTTTTTCTCGACCTTTCTAAGTGTCTGTGACTGGGCCTGAGAATTAAACTGACAAAAAACAGATTTACAGAAGAAAAGCATGCAAATTTTACTTGATGTTAATATTTTTACTTGGCACGGGAGACTTCACAGAAGAGAAATGAAGACCCAAAGAAACAACTAAGCCTGAGAGCTTATATACCATTTTAACAAAGAACAATAAACTGTGAAGATGTGACGCTAGAAATGAAAAAGAGTTGGGGGCTTCTAAGAGTTGTAAAATGTGGAAAAGTGACTAGGAAATGTCTGAGGAAAACTCATGGATAATAAAGGTTATTTTAGTAAGGTTTGTTTGTGTAGACTCATCTTGGCATTGACTCCCCATTTCCAGTCATAAGAATGTTCTCTTCTTCCTAGTACAGTGAGGGAACGTATTTATGCCTATTTTTAGGCAAAAAGGGGAAGGTCAGAGTGTTTTCCCTGCATCTGCTGTTTCTCAGTTGCTTTTAGCTTATAATAATCAATATGCCAAAATAGGGTATTTTGGGGTGGTATATTCTGATCCCCTCAGTACATTGAATGGTATATTTGTAGAACAAGGTCTCTGTTCCAGACAGTGTGAAATTTACAGAAACACTGAATTTATGCTAGAAATATTATAAAATCAGTTATGTTTCTGCACATATCTGTCTATAACTGCTTAATTTTAACCTATTAGAAAGGTTAAAAGTAAAATACTCTCTATGATGCAATCCTCTCACCACCTGTACCTTATTCTCCAGTGTCACTAAAAGGCTTTGTATCACCAAAGTCACTGCTCTATGATTCTCTCCTTTGTGTCTGCTAGCCCCAATAGAAGGGAGCTGTGCGAAAGCGGAGAGCAAATCTCATTTACTCTTGCATTCCCAGAACGTAGCTCAATGCCAGATAGTAGGAGCTCAATAAATGTTGGATGGATGTAGGGATTCAAAACATCCCAATACTCATGGCCAAACCACAGGTAGGGA
This sequence comes from Rhinolophus ferrumequinum, assembly GCF_004115265.2. Lineage (NCBI taxonomy): Eukaryota > Metazoa > Chordata > Mammalia > Chiroptera > Rhinolophidae > Rhinolophus > Rhinolophus ferrumequinum. The sequence continues at coordinate 83,728,172 of NC_046286.1, read as the reverse complement.
AAGGGAAGAGGTTCATATGTGATTGAAAAGGCCTAAATACCTTCTTCCAGAAGCTCATCAAAGGGTCTCAGATTCTTCCACCAAGGGCTCTGCATTGAGTTACAATGCAAACTCCTTCCTCCCTACTCATTATTCCATTGTTAGGCATCAGCACCTTATCTCAAATGAATTCTGCTGAGTGGGGATGGAGAGCAGGTTTCTGGAGGAAGGAAACAAAAGAGAAAGGGCTCTATGAGGCACTGTCAGGAAGGCAGTTTCCCTGGAGTAGCCGAGGTGAGGCTTCTTGCAGAGGCTAAGGTCAGTGTAAGAAAATCGAGGCTGTTGGTGAGGAGTGGGAAGCAGGGATGGCTTCAAGGTTATGTGACCAATGCATTTGCACAAGGATCCCCATACTTCAAAGGGCCCATGCTTGGTTTAATGCTTCACTGTCATCGTCTTGAAATTCTTAATAATTTTTTAACAAAGGACCCTGCATTTGCATTTTGCACTTGGCCCCCAAAATTATGTCCTTGGTCCTGGTTGGGGGATAGCAATTGGAAGGAAATGGCAAGGAGAGAGAAGATGAGAAGAGGCACAAGAGGAGTTATTCCCCCTTCATGGTTGTGCATCATACCCTGAGGTCAAGCTGCGAGATGGCCAGGAGGACTGAGGCAGCACAGAAACCTGAGTGGTCCCCAACTAATCTGTCATGTGTCTCCTTCTTAGAGGTACTTCTGAAACATCAGGATGCAGGGCATTTGGGAACCTTTCACCTGCCTCATTTACCACAGAGTTTGCAGCTGCCTTTTCTACTGTGGCACTTCAGTAATGCCATCTGGGTGTGTCACTGTTGGCTCAGGCTTCCTTCCTTGGAAGCTGATAACCAAGAGTTGGATATCCTTTGCTAATGTCATGCCACTGCCCTTAGTAATACTCCAGGAGGTAATCAGACACGAGGATCATCACAGCTGTGCTGTACATGACAAAGCAATGGCAGGAGAGATGCTGTAGATCATACAATAAATTAATCATAAAGTTGGACATCATCATTTAAGATTTTTTTATAACAATCAGTGGTTACAGCCTGCTGGGAAATAGTCACAATCATTAATATGATATCTGAGAACCTGTAAAATACCCTTCTGGTTGACACACTATGGTTAGGAGTGTCCCCCATTCCCTTTTGCTTGATTTGAAACAAAAGATGACAATCTGCTTTATCGAATGCGTTTCCTCAGTGAATTCATCATTAGCGTCGTCATCTTCCTTTCCAGATAAGAGTTCTTCACTTACAACAAGTCAAACATTTATGTCTTTTCACATATTTTTTTCATCAGTACAAACTGGAATGAGAACTGATTGAACACTTTGTTCTTCATCTGTAACAAGAGTAAGACTGAAAAAATGACAAGCATTGCATGAAGGAAAGTCCCCTCTTTGTCATTTTTATGAACATCTTTATATTCATTTAATATCTTTTTCTCTGTGCTAGACTTACAGCTAATCCGAAGATAATCCTTATCCTGAGGGAAGTAATATTATATCTAGAACATGTGGGAGAACACACACAAATACCTCCACTGCTGAAGGGATCCATCCATTCCAGATATAGAACACCCCTGAGTGCTGTTGCAGAACATAACAGCACATAACAATTAAAGATCAGACAGGCTTTTAATCTGAATTTGAAGGAGTAGGACAGAAACTGTGATTTTGCTAATACTCAAATTAAATAGCAGGACTTTCCCAGAGTAACTTAAGTGAGAACAACATAGCAGTGGTGGCCAAAGGGAACTCCTATTCCTTGTTTATAAGCTGTTATGTGCTTTGTTCTTTGCAAATGTCTCTCATTTAGTCTGCACTAGACACTTTACATTGCTGGCACTGGATGAATATTTAATGATAAGGGATGTGAATAAATCCTGTGCTACCAAACAAATTTCATTTGGGCTTTATCCTGTGGAAATCATTCAGTAAATGACTCCAGAATGAAGGACGTCTCCTTTATTCACTCTTCTCCAGTTGACATCTCCCCTACTTTTCATGCCTAGGATACTTCTCCTTAGATGGAAAGGAAGGAGGAGGCAGCTGCAGGGGTTGATCTCCTGACTCTGGTTGGAGCTGGTTCTTCATTATATTAGGTAACAGGAAATATCAATGCTTAGGGGCTATTTTATTTGTCCCCTCCCACCCCAGTAGGATGGTCTTTTAACATTGGCTTGAACAGTACAGTAATAGAAAGGTCACCATATCCTGGAATAGCCTATTCAACTCTAATAACAAAAGTTTTAAAAAAGTTATTCCAAATGTTGAATTAAAAATTTGTTTCTTTTTAATTCCTATACACTGGCTTTGAACTTCTAGAGGGAATTCTATTTCCTTTATATTTCCAGGCCTTGGCACTGGCCTGACAAAGAACAATGTTTGTAGAATAATGGACAGCAGGAAAGGGTCCAGGTCATGAGAAAACTGGGAACTTGGGTTGCTGTACCAGTCACAAAGATGATACTTAGAATAAAAGGAACAAATTCTGGGGGAGGCTGATGAGTTTGGATTTTGATAACATCAATAAGCTTACCTATAAATCACAAATTAGAAAAATCCAGTAGGCAATCAGGAGTTGAAAAGAAAATAATACAAACTAAGGAATAAATGAAATCATTCATGAGAAGTGTATAATGAAAGAAGAGAAAAATGAGATAATTATAATCCAAAGCAGTCATATTAATTAGGTTGTAAACAAGTTAACAGGATGGTGACTTTGTAATATTAGTTATAATAAGATAAAGGATACCACTCTGCTGGTAAACCTGTCAGAAAGGACCAAAATGTAAAGTTCGCATGAATGATTGATGTGGAAGTAAAATAAGAATGGAAGTGAGAGAGGGAGAGTACGTGTTACCAGCAATTGGCCTGAACATGAGACCCAACTGCATGGTGGACCTGAAGGTTATGAGGTGGTGAGAATTATATCCTTGTATTTTGCAGAGGGCAAGCATTTTGCTGGAGAGAGAGAGCTAATGACTTAGAAGTGCTTTAACTCTTGCACCGTGCTACTTCCCTAAGATGTCATGCTATTACCCTGGATCAGGAGACAGAATTCCTTGCAAAGGAATCTTGTGCTTGGACTTAGGAAGCTTCTACTAATTTGGGATAAGCCTAGCTCAGTGTCTGGCCTGCTCTGAATTAGAAGACTGGATAGGTGAACAGATTGATGGATGGAATAGTATCACAAATAAGAGGCTTTTAAGATGGCCAAAGAATGAAAGGATGGATCTAGTTATCATTTCATGTCACTCAGGTAGTAGCCCTTTGCATTGACCTGTAAAACCTTTAAGAGGAGTCCTAGGGAGAGGGGCTGCAAAGAAAATCTAAAGGACAGTTATCTAAGATGACACAAGCCTGTGAAGCATGGCTTTGTGTCTCCTCATGTAAATGAGGTTGGCACTCAGGTTAGAGAGAAGTGTTTTTCTCACGTTGTCAAAGTTTAGACCCTGGCAGCACTGGCTTAAAAGCCCTTCACATGAACACTACACGTTCTGAGAATCTGTCTGCATGTCACCCTTAGTTTTACAGAGCACTGATAACAGTCAGATGGATGTTAGTGGCAGATGGTAGTAGCATTCCTGGAACGTGACTTCATAAGGAGTTGAAAAAGATACACATGACTTCTAAAATACACAAAGAACATATGGCTTTAATTTCTATAACTAATTTGAACTTCTGCAAGAGTCCCCACCCCTCAAGAGCAGGTATCAGGTAAAACTGTGAAAGACTTTGAAGTGGGCAAAAAAGCTGGCTGTCCTATCCAGTACACCTCTCCGGGTTATCTCTGCCTTCCACTGACTTTTTACAATTCTGCAAGTTGTAGAATACCGATAGTGTTGCAAATGTCTCTTGCAAATTGTGTCTGCTGGAGATGCGGTTAATTATTGCCCTTTGAAGACTGACCAACTTGGCGCATTCATTTCAGTCTTCCTGATAGCCTGTGTGTCTGTGTGTGTTTGAATTCTCCTTTGAATTGGCTGTAAAATCTTAACAATTCCCTCATAACTTGAGTTAATAAAATCTTTAACGTGAAAATTATGGTTTTGTCTTTTTAAAAAATTATTTTTTGACATAAGGAAAACTGACACGAGAATTGATGATCTCTCTCTCTCTTCTGGTTTAATCTGTTTCAGAGAATTGCTCAGTCAGTTATTTATTTATTTATTATTTCACCTTCCAATCGCTGCTCCTTTCCAAGATGGCATACTGATGTGGGAGGGATGAGGCTCCTGTGACTTGTGGTGGTAGAGGAGAGATAAGATCTAAGGGTCACATGGTGCCTGTGTGATCATTCGGCCACCATCCTGGCACCTTTCACAGGAGACTGTGGACCCAGGCATACACAATGTCTTCATCCTCACCATAAGTCTTGATGTCCCTCAACAGGGCACATGGAAATCTAGTTACAATGGATGTTCTATATAGTCCATGGGAAACCTAACCACTGCCCTCCGTGAACGCTGCACTGTGGTTCCTTCTCCATGCTGTTGTGTCTGGATCCAAGGCAAGCTGTTCGGTCTAGAATGATCTCAGCCTTTCCTATACCTAGATGCATATTTCTGCCGTTAAAGTGATATCTTACAAGTCTGAACCTTCTGCCCTCTCTCTGTCTCTCTTTTTCTTCTCGTGACCCGCTAAGATCAAATGGGCAGGTGTTTCATTTCCTTTTGCTGTCTGATAGAATTTTCCCCAACACGGTACCCTTCTGAAGTGTGGCAGAATGGCCATTGCATACATGATGTGTGGAAAAAGGGAATGAAAAACTCACTGGTGTAATAGCTTCAAAATAGTATCATTATTTTACAGGGTATTGAAGTTCTCAAACGTAGAGATTATTACAGGAAGACAGAGCCAGGGGAAGAGAGAGAAATTGTGGAAACCAGAAAATAGTTGAAAAGGTTGTTTAAACAAGGACAGTTAAGGCACCCTCTAAGACACATCTTCTGAGTTTGAATAATTCAATATCTTTATGAACACTCTTGTATGAAAAGCAATCATTCTGAACCACCATTTTACAAAGTCTATTGCTTTATTTGGGGATATTACACTTCTAAAAACCCCTATTGGCTCCTAGGGATAACTGAATGAAAAAAAAAATGCTACCAAACCACACGCTTAAAAACAGGTTAAGGAAATTTGCCAAGAATAAACATTACCTCATTTTTCCGTAGAACTGTTTATGTCTTCTCATTAAAAAAGGACAACAATTTACTATTTCAATTTTCTTGAACTTTTCCTCTTGCCCCTGTGCCAGAAAATGAAATGGAGTGATTCTGATATTATTGGACTCTCAGAAGGCAAATAATATTTTCAAAAAGCATGCATTTCAATCAAGTTTCAACTACTCAGATGAAATATGAATTCAAATGCAATGTATTGAAAAGGCTCTAGAGAGTTTCCGGAAGGTGTCTTTTCCCTTTTCTCTCAAAGGAGACAGATATTGTTGCAGGATAGAAGTTTTGGGCTTTGGATAGTAGCTGTGATGATATTTCCTTAGACAATTCTGTCACCATTTGCAGGTTAAGCAGCTCCTAATATGGAAACATTGTGGTGAAATGGGATTGTATAATTAAAATAATAAACGAGTTTTCAATGTAGCCTAATCAGTATTAACGCAGGTATAATTGCCTATGAATCACATAATTTTATAAAATAAACTTTTATACACATACACATATACGCATAGTCATCCTGGAAATAAATACTTGGCTTTCTTCAATTAGAATATATGTGTTGGACTCATTCTTGGAGGAAGTCAGTGGCTAATGGTTCTTGCCATTAATGGTAAAGAGAAAGACACAAGAGTACTAGTTCCTCAGTAGCTTATGCTATACCTACCAGTTCAGTCTTTGTCCTATAACATAAATGAAAATTTATATCATTACTGACTATATCCACATATGTCCACACATGTGGGTATATACTATACACATCATGTACACATCTCTCCATATAAAAATATTAACTCTAAAATATTTCTTGTTTTAAACCATGGAATATCTGTCATCACCCTGTAACATTTATGAGGACCCATTCTGAGCCAAACACTGGGGATATAAAGATGGAAAGGAGGGAGTCTCTGTGATCCAGTAGAATGTACTCTAGCTGGACATTGGCTTACTCTCCTGGAATTCAGGTCATTGCATTTTACAGTTCCTTGACCTCTGCTGCATGGCACCAAATACAAAACAATCCAGTCCAGCCTTGCCCTCGGTGAGCTCTGACTTCTAGAAGCTACAGTGCAATTCCCAGTATTTTCCAGTCATCATAAATTGCTTTCCTTTCGACACATTCTAAATTCTGTTGACATGTACTCAGTCTTTATAGCTCAGTGCTTTGTATGGCAGAGATGGCTGCCTTTAGTTGTCTGTTCCTCATCCAGTGATTTGTTTAGAACTTGACAAATTTAAGAAACATTGAATTTGAACTCATATGAGAACTCTGAAAATCACAGCCCTTGTTTTCATAGGTACTAAGCTTGCTTCCAGGTCATCTTCACAGCACCATGGATCCACAGTATTCACAGGGATAATAGTGTTGGGGATGGGGACAATTACTATGGCTGTTGATGAGTTGTGCTCTAAGCAATACTTCCTGAGACCAGTGTCTTCTGTAGTTACATGTTCTTCTTCAGACAGCCTCATGTTGAAGCCACAGGAGGGGTAGAAGTGAATAGGCCAGGTGAGCTCTGGATCTGAACAGGTGCTACTGACCTTTGGGACTCACACATCAGGTGATCAGGTGTAGGGATTGTATGGCTCCTGACAATAATTCAGAACTAGAGTTGTTTTGGGTGACTTGTCAACTCTAGGGAAGGGAAATAAATCCTTTTTCTCTACCCTCCTAGTTCTTTGGCTGGTGCCCTACAAATTAGACTGACAAAGACAGATTAACAAGAACCAGAGTTCATTAATGCATGCGTAGTGCATACAGGTGGGAGAACTCAGGGATGAGTGACTGGGGCTTATATTGCATCTTAATAAAAATCAATAACATTGTAGAGAAGTGACAAGACAAAGGAAAAGGAGTTCAGGCTTTTCGGGGTGGCAAACTGTGGGAAGGTAAAAGTATGATGGAAACTAATGGAAGATAAGGATCATTTTAGTAAGATTTCTGGTGTCTTCTCTGGGCTGGTAAAAGTCTAGAGTTATTTCCTGCGATTAAGACTCATCCTGAGCTTTCTAGTAGAGAGAGGGAGGCCAGAGAGTTATTCTTACATCTGCTTCTTCTCAATTGCCTTCAGCACAAAATCATTCTTATGCCTAATTGTCCTATTTTGGGGTGGCATCTTCTGATCTTCTACATAACCCAGGAAAAGGTGAGTGCAGTAAGGACAGCTCTGTTTTGCCCTGGTTCTCACATGAGGGGCATGAGCTCCAGTTTACAAAGGGATTAAGGGTGTTGCCTTGAAGATTTTCACTCCTCTGATAGGGACCCGATAGTCTCGTATACTGCGTGACGTCGGCTTGCTTCATCATTCACCATGACTTCATACACATTAGATCCCTCAGTTCTCTTAACAACCCTCTGAAAGAGGTACTGTTCAAATTCTTTTTATAGATGAGACCTTGATGTGTAAGTACATTTTCTTATTTAAGATCCTAGCGAGAGGTGCCAGCCACAGTTGCAACCCTTCATTAAATGAAGCCCGTTGGGCTAATGCTCACTCAGTACTATGCTGTAGGCATTACTCCAGCGCCATTTTTCACATACCGAGAAATTTAAGTAAAGAGAGGGACTGTAACCAGCCCCAGGGAGGGTACATGGCAGAGCCCACATTTGAAGTCAAGTATGCCAGACTCGGGAACTGGCTTCCTTCTTGGCAGCACAGTGCTGTCCCTCTGGGAGGGGCTGTACCCCTCATTCTGAGATGTCCTTCAGAGACTTGGAGCTGTCAGTCATCCTAAGCATAAAACTACCCCATCCCACTCTCTGCTTAGGACATCGATCATGTGTTTGTAGTCGAATGTTCTCTTTTGCCACCCCTCCTTCCTTTGTTCTCTGTACAAATTCTGGACTTGCTTCTTTCCATCATTTCATCCTTCCACTGAGCTCATTACTTAACCCTTATTAAGTCATGTGTTCCAGGTACCTAGAACAGCCTGGCACAGAGCAGGCCCTGAGTACATGGTTGGTGACTCAGGGAGGTATGACAATGGATCACGTGTTGCTTTTCAGATGGCTTTGTAACAACCGTGGTCATAAATGCAATGAACTGGAGGACAGATGGAAGGTGAGAGTTCCAGACAAAAGTCAGCAGTCCCTGGACCATCTATGATCCCTCTTCTGCCTCAGAGAGTAGTTCTGTGGAAGAACAGTCAGGAAGCCTCACTGTGGGGACCTAGGGCTGGTTGCCTGTGCAAACAGAAGGGGTCTAATGGGTGTGTGGTGTCCCAAAGGCAACTCTACAGCAGAAACTCATCAGGCAGAACTGGTGACAACAGTCTCCTCTTCTGTTTTTCTCAGCACACTGACATCTTAGTTCTTTTGTAGAACCAGCGGAGGATTAGAAGTCAAGAGAGCAAAGTCTGCCCTATTCACCATTCACCAGCTGTGGGATTTTAGAAGTCACTTTGCCTCTCTAAACATTCATTTTGTCATCTCTAAAATAGGAATTATACTAATAGGTGGCCTGATTACCAACTAGGGCTATGTAGATCAAAAAAGATTGTAAAAATGAAAGTCTTTTGTAAACCAAAGCACTCTGCTTGTCTAAGCATTATCTTTATCTCACTCTCAGTCTTCTCAGGGTGATTTAAGTTTATAGATTCCTTTGATATATCTTAGGAAACTCCTGGCAGTCCTGACACTCAGGTATAGATTACTTGTCTCTGGGTTTTAAGACGTACTGGGAGATTCTCCTTATAAAATTTCTTATAAAATTTTCTATCTTTCTGCGGCTTCCATTTTTTGGCCTCTGTAAAATGACTATATGATGTGCCTTTAGGCCAGTAAGTAAAAACCACATCCCTTTTTATCTCTGTTCTGAGAAGGAGGTCAAATTGCAGGTCCTGTGAGAAGGGAACTTCTTGGTTCCTTTTCATGCTGAGGCTAAGACTTAACTACTAATCCACCCCGTAAGGTACACAGTGGGGCTAACCAAGAATCACCCCAGTAACATAGGTGCAAAGGCAGGTGGCTCCATTGCAGGTCAGTGATTTGTGGGTAGAATCAACTCCTTTACAATAGTGATGGGAGAAGGGACATGGGAAGAAAAGGCCAGGATCTATCAGAGAGTGCTGGAGAAGTGGCCGGAAGCAGGAGAGAGAGTGAGAAAAGCCTGGATGGAGTGAGGAGGACGTCTCAGTGGTGGCACAAGTCTGCCTGGGCTGGGGTCCCAAGAGCAGTGTGTTCAGCTGCTTGGGTCCTGCTCTTACCACTCCTAGCTCCCGTGTTGACATAAGAAACACCCAAACATGCAGAGAATTTTTGTAAGAGTTTATTTGAGCTAAACTGATGACATATGGGAAGTAAGATCTCAAGTGCTCTGGAGGATAACAGTTGTGAAGTTTGTTTTATGCATTTGAAGTTAAGGAGGGAATGTCAGGAAGATTACATTATTGAGGTGGGAAAAAGCAAGGCAGGGATTGAATTACAGGATAGTTACAATCATGTGGTCTTTTGCGTGCTTTAGAAGGAGGGGTCTGAAAGGGAGCATTTCAAAGGTTTGTAAACCTAGATGCACAAAAACAATGAACAGGGCTTGCTTAGAGCAAAGATAAGCCTTTCAGTAAAGAAGTTATATGCCTGAGGCATGACTACCCACCATGACCTGCCCAGTTAGGAATTTATGATCGGATCACCCTGTGAGGTTACTTTCCATAGAACCCCTTTTTGTCCACACTGTTCAAACTTTCCTCTTACTGCTTTCTCTTCCTTCAGATGTCAAGTTTTCAATAATGTAAGAGGTAAGGTTCTGTTTGTTTGTTTGTTTGTTTTGCTGCTTTATTCAATAGCTAGTGTGGGTGAGAGGCAAGCAAAGATATTCTTGCTTCAATTGAAGGCTTTGTTTCTTGCCTGGACTGTCGGGAAGTCTCAGGGTCTACTCATGCTGTGGCTGGCCAGCTTTGGCTTTTCTACAGGGAGAGGTTGTAGAAAGGGGGCTAACCTGTCCAGAAAATGCAAGCCTCACCAGCTCAGTGTTTGAAAAGTGTCTGTTGTCTGTCCCAGTCCCTAGGAATCTGAGATTACACTGTGTCTGGTTCCTTATCACTCCCTGGCCCACTACAGGGCTCTAGGCTAGAAATCAGTTCTCTGACCCTGAAAGCAATCTAAGGACAAGAAAGAAAAATAAAAATCACAACTTCTTTAGGATTATGAGGGGAGATAGCAATTGTAACCGAACAACTGATTTTTTTTCCCCCAAAGGAGACTGAGTTTCAGAGACAGGAGTGCCACGGAAGGTTGATCAGGTTGTTCACTACAGGTTGTTCTAGGGGATGCCAGCTGCACTTTGTCATTAGAGATTTTGTTTTTCCACCGATGGTGGTACAGGGTCATGAGGATGGGATGCCTTTCCCTGCTGTGCATGGGGGCAGTGTATGGACTAGCGGCTGTGTTGCTCTGGGGAGGAAATGGACTTACTCAAGGGATCTAAAGAAGGGAAATATTCCTGATTTACTGTTTTTCTCCTTAGCTGCTTAAAGTTATTAAAACCATGGTTTAGTAATATTTAATGAGCATTTTCTATATAGGAACAATTATCGCCTCTACTTCACACATGGGAAAAATGAGACGCAAAGAGTTTAAGTTGTTTTCTCAAGGTTGCCCAGCCAGTAAGTGGCAGAACCAGAATTTGAACCTAGGGAGTCTGGCGCCAACGCCTATTCTCTTACTCATCTCAACTATTAAGACTTTATCTTCATTTTGGTAAAGACATTATTAACCCAGAGAATCTCTGGTGGGATAAGCTGAGGGGAAGTGGATAGTCACTGCCTTATGCAGCAAAGAGAATAAAATAGAGGCACCTTATGCTGTGTCCCTCACTCCTTTATTACATTTAGCTCGAGACTTAGTCTTGCTTTGCATGTGTTTCATAGGTGTGACCATAGCATCAGAGAATACAGAGGCTTTCCCATATGATACTGTTTGCTTATAATCACGGACATCATAGTAAGTTACGTTTGAATAATTATTTAGTTTACAAAGTGCTTTCATGTTTCTGTCCTCATTTGAGCTTCAAGCAGCTTAGGTAAGGAAAGTGTTATTATCCCATATTATAAGTAGGAAACTGAAGTTCAGAGAATTTCCAGAGGGACAGAAGTAGAGATTATTCTCAATCCAGGTGTTCTGGTTTTTAATTCTAGGTTTTTAATTCTATGTATTCTACATGGATATCTATATTGATATGGGTATGTGTATCCAACGTATTTTAAATTTTAATTTGGTTGAACACTGTGATTTTTGAAAAGCACTTTGCCGGACACAATGAGGATTTCCGTGTGAGTTTTGTCATGTTTTCTGGGGTAACAGGTCCAGTCTGTGGGGATTCATTGGTGACACAGGCTTTGGGATGACTCGGCCACGCTGCCATCAGGAATCCCTGGGAAATGAATTTTCCCACTCTGTCAGCTTTGTGTGCTTATATGATCATTTCCCCAAACTTTTCAGACTCATTGTTTTCCACCCCTGGTAGGGCCTTTGTGAAATTCCCCCATTTTCTTGTCAAGGAATTTCAAGTTAGTCACTCTGCTTTGCTTTGACTTTTGAGATTTCATATACACCATTCTCAACAGCACAAAAAGAAATTTCCACAGAGGAAGCCCAGAGTCAGACGCAAAACAAAAACCCACAAACCCAGGCCCAAGCATGACTAAGCTCATCAAGGTGTGTTTCAAATGTGTCTCCAAGCAGAAACTTGGAATTCCCTGTAGACTTCCAAATATGTGCTCTTTATCCACATCCTCGCTGATTTCTACAGTCATTTTCACTCAGCAGCTGGAAGACTACATTAGGAAGCACACATTTCATTAGGAATGGAGACGACGATTTTATTACCTTCTCAGTTAGAATTGTCTTGGCCATTAACTCATCTCCCTTCTCAATCCCCTCAATTTTATGGAATACTCTTGACTACCTACTTTTTGTCTCAAGTCCATTGACACATTCCTGAAAAGGCAAAAAATGCCATGTAGGCCTCTCATAACTTCATTTCTTCTGAAAGACTTAATTGGGTTGAGGCTCATTTGTACTCCAATGGAAATTGTCCAAGGAAACTCCCACAGTTTTCAGGAAATGCTGTTTTAGTGACTCAAAAACTATGCTAACTTGGCATTATTAAAGTGTTTTTAGTTTGAGGTGATTTATACTTTAGCTAGTCATCATAAAAGAGCATATTTCTTCTTTGACACAGGATGTCTCTTCGTGACCCAGAGTAAATTACTCCAGTTTCCTCAGTTGCAAAAAACAGAGCCAGGCATGTTGCACTGATTTCATAGTAAGGAAGGTGACTGGGTTCTTATTTATAACATATCCTGAATACCAAAAGCCATATATGTACAGCATAATATGTAATACTCTATAGTGCTTTGTGTAACCAATAGAGTTAATAGCCTCGAATTCCTATGACTCATCCTATGCATTGTGTTCAGTGCAGGCATTCTCAAAAAAAGAAAGTAGCATAAAATAAAATGTTGGCCCAACATTTTGACCACACAGCAATTTGAAAGAAGACCAGAGGAAAAGCCTTCTTCAGTGGTGGATGTGGTTTCAGTAGACACAAAATAACCAAAAAGGGAACATGCAGGGAAGGTGACAAACATTCCAACTGCCTGTGAGATGCCTTGATCAATCCAGCCCAAGCCCTTGAGGTGGGGCCGCCTGTCTGCTCAGGCACGCAATCTCTGTGGAGGCAGCAGTGGGAAATCTTTGGAGGAAAAGAAGTACCAGTGACCAGGAAAGAACTGGCCTTAGGAACTGAATATGCTGAGCAGAGGGGACAGATGTCTTGGGGGCAAAACAGGTTTGCTTTTTTTTTTTTTCTCCAGAAGTTTCTTATCTTGATATTCAACTGGATAATAACAGGTGATGGCTGAACTCAGTCATGTGCCCCATGGAATAGAGTACACTGTAAAAACGCATCTCAGTAAACACCCTTCTTCAAAACAATAGCTTTAAAATCTAGGACACCTTTGGCATGCTAAGTGAAAATAAACAAAACAAAGCATTTTGTAGCAGCCCCATGACCTAGGGCTTAAAGGAACCAAAACCCACAAGCACAAGACCCGAGTCATTACGAGGCAAACAACAGTTCATTAGTGACCTCAGAGGCTGTCCTTGGGCAGCTGCATTTAGGCCACTGCCCATGGCTGTGCACGACCAGGTGTGAGTGCCTGTTCTTACGCTCACTCTTGTCATTTATGGGACATATGGCGAGGGCGGGGCACATACAAGTTTGCTTTTTTGCATCAATTCCAGTTCTTGCCTCATCTTTTAGGGTAGAAAGGAGAAATGGTCTACCAAGGGATACTAAAACACACACACACACACATACACACACACACACATACACACACACAATAAATCAAGAGAGACGTCAAGTAAAAAAATGTTATAGACTTGTTAAAATACAAGAGACTTTTGTGTGAAGATTATTTCCTACCATTTGTACTTTGTTTAAAGTCTAATTTATTAATCCACTGAAATTATTTAAAACTTGACTTTTAAAAATAAGCAACATTCCTTTAGTCACATACTTGTCTAATTAATAAATCAAAAATATAATTCCCTAAACTTTCATGTTGATTATAAACTTAAACATAACTCAATGGTAAATTAAAAGCACGAGTCAAGTATATCAGAGTTTCCTTGTAACTCCCTGTACCAGGCTGAATTATGGCCACCCAAACATAACAATTTCTAATTCCTAGAACCTATAAATGTCACCTCATAAGATAAAACGGTCACTCATTTTTCAGATGTGATTAAAGATCGTGATATGGGGAGATTACCCTGGATCATCTGACTGGGCTTCAAATCCAATCACAAGTGTCCATATAACAGAAATGTTACCAGAGAGGGAGCCCTTCTCGGTGAGATGTCCAGGCTTGGCTCTCACACTGGGGGTAGAACATGGTGGAGTCTGGCTAGATTCCCACACCAAGGGTTGAACCAGGGCCTTGGGGAAGAAAATCAGGAATCATAGCTCCGAGTTCCCTTGGGGTTGGGCCCTCCTTGGCGCGGTATCCAGGTTCTTGGCCTCTTGAGCAAAGAATTGAATGAGACACAGAGGTGAAGTGGTAAGAGAGAAGTTTATTAGAAGACACAGTACCCTCCAAAGAATTAGGAGCGGGCCACGCACTAAGGAAAATGGCTCAAGGCTCATGGCTCAAGGTGGCATTAGTAGGAGGAAAAGTACACTCCAAAGGTTTGGAGCGGCCCTGAACAAAAGCAGGGCTCCAGACGCTCAAAGTTAGTTCAATGCTCAAGTGGCAGCAGCTTGCAGGAGCCTGGGGGTTTTATCTTTTTTTCTCTGGGATGGGCTGTTCCCCTGTGGGAGCGGGATGCTTGATTGACACCTGTGCTTGATAAGGGGCCATTACTTTACCCTCTTAGACTGCGCATGTCCCTTCCCAGAATTCAGTCTGTTTGTTTTAATGATATTAATGAACCTCTGGGCACATGTATGTCATTACAATGCTGTTATAATGAGGCCAGGGTGAGATGGAGGTCGTGGTGGCCTCTACCGGCGGTTAATGCTTAGGGCAGGTACGGGAAGAATTTGGGAGGTCTCCAGGCGGTGCTCCCCGTAAATTGTGCTGGACGTGCTGGAATACAGAGACCCAATTACCTGTCTCTAACTGCCTGCCTTGTTTTCCCTGAGAGACGTGATCCCCATAAATCTCTGTGGGGAGTTGAGGGACAGGAGGTCTCTTTCTTCTGTTATCTGCTTCAAGCTGAGAAGAGGGGTAGAGCAGTCCCTACCTACTGGGGATTCACAAAATTCTCACCCTATCTGATCTTAAATAAAACGAGGAGGGAGTCACATATCTGCCGTGGTCTGGATGCACTGGAAGCCTTGCTGGGACATAACTCAGATCCTGACGGCCCCTAGATGAGGAGAGACAGATGTTAGTTAATAAAAGCACTGACTCTAAAAATAGGACTCGAAGCCCAATTATCTTAACTTTACCCAGGGGTTAAGTATGGACTGGCCTGGAGGAGTGTTAAAATCCACTTGGTCTCTGGGACGGTGTTTATTTATTCAAGAGTTCGTTCTGGAATGGTCTGGGGGAATGTTGGACTGCAATGATTACGGTTAACAAACTTTTCTGTAGTTCTCTGAAGCAGGGGTGAGAAACATTCTGTGATTTAGGCTAGCAACAATCTTTAGTTTAGAATTAAGAAACTGATTTGAAGAGTGGTAAAAACCAGGGGCTAAGGAGCTAAGAAACTAGGGAAAAGGAGACTTACAATTTCTATAGTGAGGGGGCTCTCCCATATCAGAAAGACAGGAAGATTAGACAGACAACCTGAAGAGAAAGAGCCTGTATAAACACAGAGGCAGAGACTGGAGTGATGCGGCCAGAAGTCAAGGAATGCCCGCAGCCTCTAGGAGCTCACAGAGACAAGGGATGGATTCTCCTCTAGAGCTGCTAGAGGCAGTGTGGCCTTGATTTTGGACTTCTGCCCTCCTCTAGGACTGTGAGAGAATGCATTTTTTGTTGTTTTATGGCATCAAGTTTGGTGTAATTTGTTACAGCTGACACAGGAAACTAATATACTCTTTAGCACCTTAAGAAGCAAACAAACCAGCATAAAATATCACCATGGTTACAAAACTGTTTAAAAAAACCTTCCCATCCTTCCTGGTTTACAAAGTACAATGGATTTGATTTTGCTTCTTCACCTTATTTTCTATTTTCCTAGGTTTTCAATAAGTCTACCTTCCTAGGATTTTATCAATTATGCCATCCCAAATATAAAAAGAATTCACATCAGCTAAGGTTGCACATTCTGGGTTCTGTTGACACCTTAATTCAGTTGGGTCCTAGGATCATATAGGCCAAGGTAATTTAAACATATTGTACAGGCCAAGGTGATTTAAGCCTCTGTTCATAGGCTGAGGTCCTTCTGTTATAATGCTGTCTGGTTTTCTTATTGAATTTTAATTTCATTTCCCATTCCTTTTTTTTTTTTTTTTGAGACTTAGTGTCATTAAGTTCTTTTGGCCTATAAATATAATAAAATGATACAATCTGTAGAATAATTATATATATCTTACCGGTGGGTCATTAGATGAGTATGGAAAAATCGAGCAGATTCATTTTCTTGGAGGGGAAATCAGCTCTTTTTAAAATGATCTTCAACTGTCCCTGTTGAGATTGCTTGTGAACTGATAATTACGCATGCCTCCGTGCTCTCAGCTGTTTCTACCTGGTCATGTGTGAGACCAGCAGACCAGCAATGAGACCAGCAATGAAGAGCTCTTCCTATCATTGCTACAACTCCACAACTGACTGGAGAGGGTGCTCACCCACAGTTTATTTTCATGGCCCTGATTACATTTCTATGACCTCACTAAAGCTCTAACCATATTCTACCCTATACATGTGCCATGAGCAAGGGCGGGACCGTGTGATCCACCTCGCAAGGCCTCTTTCCCAGTCTGCGGCCCTCGCACGTTGCCTCTATGCTGGTGTCCACTGCTTCATGTGTACAGATGACTGTTGCTCCAGGTGTTATGGAGGAAGAGTAGAAATGGGCAGCTGCCCCTAGAGCTTACCCTTCCATCACAAAGAAAGACGCTTTCCCAATGGGCCCTCCCCCAGCAAACCAGACATCCATGTACATCTCATTGGCTCAAAGTATGTTGTGTGACCTCCTGGCTTCAAAAGAGAGTGGGCCCAGGTACTTAGAATTTCTAGTCTCTACTAAAGAGAGGTAAAGAAGGGAGAAGTGTTGGGAAGCGTGATTAATTAGCCAGCCTCCCTCCCGCCACACAACTTCTCTCTGCATGTCAGCCTTACCCTTCTCTCTCTAGACCTCCCTCTTCTGCTTCACCATTTATGTGGCTAAAACACTTTAGCTCTAGAGAACCTGCCAATCCAGAGGCCTGTTTCTCAATTTGTGATCTATGACTTTCCTGTTTTAGATTCATTGGGGATAATTGTTAAAAGGTTAAAAGTGCCCTATGTTCCAAATCTGCTGCATTAGACACATCCTGGAGATCAAATAGCCTTCAGCTTTAGTTCTAAAAACTAGTGGCAGAACTAGGGAATCTCGCATAATTCTTACATACACTAAGCTTTGCATCAGTGAATAAGAGTCCTTGTGTCTCAATTTGAAATTCCTGCGGAAGGGCTCCTGATTGGCCTGTTTGGGTCTGGCATGTATAACCCTTGGTCCATTCAATTGAGGTTGCCATTGGTAGGCAGGTAGGCTCAGGGCCCATGGCACTGACCTCCTATTAATGATGTAAGCAGTAGACTCTCTAAGGAGCATGGGCAGAGCAAGAAAGGCAAATCTACTAACTTCTCTGCTACAGGGCTTCCAATTCCCCCCCAGCATGCAATTTCCCATTTCCCAGGAGCCCCCCGATGATCCTAGGTGTCCATCTCACTCAGCAGGTTTCTGCTTATGCAGCCCAGGCCCTCCTCTGACCTTGGGCCCCACTTTCTCCCTCTGGTTAGGCCCAGATTGCTGTGGAGACCACCTCATTTCCTTCCCCTTCTTCCCACCTATTACCTGCCCACTCCTGGCCTCACCCATGCTATGGGGCTTTTTGTTGGTGCGTCACAATTAGCTCATGTAGCAAGTTCAAAATTTATAGCCACAAATCAGGTGGGAAGAAATGTAACCTTTTTTCCTCTAATTGAATGCAGCTCGTCTCCATTTGTAGACTTCATTTTTACTGAGCCTCAAGTTCTAAATCTTTTCACATTAAGGTAATTCCTTACTTTCACTTTTAAATTTTGCCTCTTTTAGTAAGGATGCAGTCAAATTCAGAGTTCCCCTTTTTCCTCCCCAGTAATGCAGGGGAGTACTCCTCCTCAGTATGCAGGGGACTTAGGAGTAATCTGGGTTCTTTTGTAATCCTCTGCCTTTATCATTCTGTGTTATCAAGTTCTAGGCTTTGGGGTATTGCGGCTGGCACACATGAGGCATCACCCATCTCACCTGGTCTTGACATGGTTGGCTGGCAGCTGCTGCTAATGACTGTGGTCTCTACCTTAGCTCTGATGAATCACGAAGACCATACTACTGCCTCCTTCTGCTCTGCTCCTAGACCTCTTGTGACTCATCACCTCTTGCAGCACTTCCACACCCCTGCTGGGGGTTTCAAAACTCTCAGTTGCCTATCCTTATTTCTATAAGGTATACAAGGCTGTGCAAGGCTATGCTAAGGCCTGTCTGTCTGCTTAACCACTTCCCTCAGTCATGGCTAACGATGATCCAAAAGCCACGTTGCTCCAATGCCATTCAAAATTAAAGCTTTCTTCAGAGACTTCTTGTCCTCTTGGGCTCTGCCTTGGAAAGTGCTATTAGGAGACCCTAAACATAATGAGTGTCTTTACCATATTCCATGTAAGGTTTGATCGTGGGAGAAAAAAGATTTTACCACCAGCTATCTCATTCTTATTAACACCATGTCTTATTCTTTCTAAATCATCTCTTTCTCGCTGGTGAATCTTCATTTCCTTTTTGGGCAGGAAGATAGATATAGCTGCTGTCATTCTTCATTCTTCTGTGGAAGCCAGTGCAAACTTAGTGCTCAGTCTGCCAAGCTTGGTTCTTGATCATTAAAGCTAGTTCTTAGAATTCCATGGGACCCACTATACCCTCAACAAAGGCTGGTTCTTACAAAGAAAAAACACTTTGGCTTTCAGATTATAGGGTCTACCCCACATTTTGCAAATTCAGTTACAATTTTTATAGACTCCTTGGTTTTAGGTGGAGCTCCTCTCCCCTTACAACAGCTCATATAGAAAGTATCATTGGTATTTGAAAAGTCTGGGAAAGGGTATGATAAAAGCAAAGCAACCAAGAACATGTAGATCAATATAAAACACTCTCATCCCATTCACACTGTCATGTGGGGTGTCATGCGGGGTCTCTGGTCCCGCTCCCCACATAAGAACGCAGGACATGGCTAGGCCAAAAAGGAACACCCCCGGAGCCATAGGTAGGGGAGTCAAACCACTATAGTCTCCCTGGCGGTTGGGCTGGAGACACAGGAAGCAGGAGCCACAAGATCCTCAACCCGCCGTCCACTTGTCTCTGCCAAGCAACCTCACTTACTAGCTGCAATCCCCTCTTGCTAGCTCAGCCACCATCTTCTTGCTAGCCCCATTTTTGCTGCTAGGGTAGCCACAACAGTTATGTTAGTAGCCAATGGCTCACTGGTTACAGCTGATGGCCAACTAGCCACAGTGATGGCCAGTCAATCACAGTTGATGGCCATTTACTACCGGAGCCAGCACCTTTCCACGTGACGCCAAGAGCCGGGAAACTGCACTCCTGGCTCTGTCCCCACACACACCCTTTGTTGTGCTGTCTTGTATGTATCTCAGGTATATTAATCTTATCTTTCCTAATAGACTAGAAGCTTCCTGATGGCAGGAATCATGTATTTTCTATCTCTCCTCAACCCTCCTGCCACTCAACAAGTGTCCTTTCTACCCTCTATTTAGTGCCATGTTTTTTGCATTTTTTTTTCCATTTGTTATTTCACTGTTTAAAATGGTCTCTAATTAGTGTGCTGAAGTGCTGTCTAGTGTTCCCAAGCACAGGAAGGCTGGGATGTGCCTTACAGAGAAAATATAGGTGCTAATTAAGCTTTGTTCAGGCATGAGTTACAGTGTTACTGGCCAGTGTTAATGAATCAGCAATATATATTAAATAAGGTGTCTTGAAACAGAAACACACATCAAACAAGGCTATGTATTGGTTGATTGATGAAGATGCTGTGACCAGAGAGGCTTGAAGGAACCTAACACTGTATTTCTCCGAGGAGCACGGGTTCAGCAGGTGCTAAGTCAGTGTTCTCAGTGACTCTATAGAACATCACTACGGCAAACAATGAGAATCAACTGTATGTGTTGGCAGAACCATGCGAAAGTAAGTTGCAGTCATTGTGACAATTCACTCCTACAAGTTCAGCTTGCTCTATTATCACGGTGCTTATCTTACTGATGGGCACAGAATAATAGACTAGGCAGAGAAGGACATGTAGACATAGATACAGCAGTATCTAAATCCAAGTTCTATCTCTAGACAAGTAATCTCTTTGATTCTTAATTTTCTTATCTCTAAAATAAAAACCTTTCAAATTTGCTGTGAATATTAAAATAAGATAGTATATAAGCTTGGCATAGAGCAGATATTTAGTGAGCAGTGAACAAAGAGTTGATTTCTCAAGTTAGATCTAACTGGGTGTTTGAGTAGAGTCAGGTAACTCTAGTCACTGCCTCATACTCACTTCCAGTGGGAGTTTGAGTATGTAGCTAGTAACTGGATTTATCACCCAATATCAACACTCTGAGATCACGGGAATGGGTGAGCCTCATGACCCTACCAGAGCAGAATAGAGGAATTCAACCAAACTCAGTTTATTACATTGATGCCAGGCCAACTTGGATATCATCAAGATGCATCAAGATGCATCAAGAAAAACACAACTTTGAGGGTGCTTCTCTTTCTTTTTCCTTCCAGAAAAAGGGATTTTAACTATATCCACCACAAATATGAACCAATGAAGCAGAATTTTATCTAGAATCAGTGACAATGAACTATAAGAATTCTGTTGCTACAGAAATCATGTTTCTAATACTGCAACTGAATCATCAAATGCTCCTGTCAGGTTTTGATGACCGTAGAGAAATTATGGTTTTTACTGAGCCAAGCCTGTGTGCCAACAAAGGTAGCTTAAGAATCATTTAAATAACATCTAATTTTATGAAAACAGTGAATACTACCTGTTTTTTTATTATTATTATTATTATTTTTAAATTTATCAGGGTGACAATTGTTAGTAAAATTACATAGATTTCAGGTGTACAATTCTGCATTACATTATCTATAAATCCCATTGAGTGTTCACCACCCGGAGTCAGTTCTCCTTCCATCACCATATATTTGATCCCCCTTACCCTCATCTCCCACCCCCCCACCCCCCTTAACTCTTAATAGGGTCAAACTTTGGGGTTTTTTTCAACTTGGTAAAACAGAATCAGACATTTTGCATAATGCACATTTACCTTACATTTTATACAAATATTATCTCCAGGGAGTGGTCCTGATCTTCAGACTGTACATCCAATTGTCTGTTTGGCATCTCCACTGAGATGTCTGAACCAACCATCGCTCTCCTCCTCTTTACTATCTTAGTAATGGCATTATTGCTCAGTCTGTGGCTCAAGTCTGATATCTGGGGATCAGTCCTGATCTTTCCTTCACATCCAATTCTTTGGGAAGTACTGTCAACTCTACCTCCAAAATATATCCTTAATCCAACCACATCTCACCCCCTCTGATGCTACCAGGTTAGTAGAGGAAACCATGGTCTCTCATTTGAACTGCTCAAACCGCCTCCTAACTGGTCTCTGCTTTCATGCTGTCTCTACCCATGGATACTCCCCCTTCATTTTTCATACATCAGCTTTGGTTGGCTTGCTGCTTCTTTCCTTCCTGGCAGGTAGCTGGACCACCTGACCATAACTGGGCCAGGAAGGGTAGATACAGGCCCAGTTGGGCTCCAAATGGCCAGGACCAAGCTGGAGGTGAGGTGCAGCATTTCTCCTTGGCTGTTCAACTCTTGGTCTCCTTTTCCCATTGGATAACTGACTTCTCATTTCTTCCTTAGACCAGTCCTCATTTGATACTGTAGTTTTAAAGGATTGGTTTCTTTTGGTTCCAGTTCTCAAATTCCTCTTCTGGTAGCTGTATAGACAACTGTGATGTTGTGATTTATAATAAGAAATACATATTTCATCTTTGACTCCTTTTGCGCACAGAGCTCCTACAACCCTTGGAATTTCCTGTGATAAAAGTAATAAATGTGTCTTTTGTTATGTTAATGAAGTGACTTTGGGAAAGCACCAAAGGAAGGGGGCTAGTTGTCAGGAGAATCAACCCTGAACTGAAGGTTGAATGTTGCAGTCCCATCCTTCCACCCTGACTTCTGAGCAAGAGAGGAGGCTGGAGGTTGAATCAGTCACCAATGGCCAATGATTTAACCATTCATACCAGTGTAATGACACCCCTATAAAAACACAAAGGATGGAGTTCAGAGAGCTTCTACGTTGATGAACATGTGGAAATTGGGGGAGAGTGGCACACCTGGGAGGGCATGGAGACTTTGCACTCCTTCCCCGCACCTTGCCCTATGCATCTCATCCATCTGATAGAGATGATGATAATAAACTTTGATAATAAACTTTGATAATAAACTCATCATCTAGTAAGTAAAATGTTTCTCTTAGCTGCTCTAGCAAATTAATCAAACCCAAAGAGGGAGTTGCTAGAACATCCAATCTATAGTCACTTGGCCATAAACACAGATGATGACTTGGATTTGTGATTGGCATCTGAAGTGCGTAGGTAGGGGTGAGCAGTCTTGTAAGACTGAGACCTTAACCTGTGGGGTCTGACACTACTTCTGGGGAGATGGTGTCAGAATTGAGTTGAATTGTAGGTCACCCAGCTGGTATCAGAGAATTGCTTGACGGTGTGTGTGTGTGTGGGAGGCAACCCACACATTAGAATTCACTGGAATCAGAATCTTAACCACCCAGATTTGTTTCAGTATTGGAGTTCATGTTGGGCTTTGACTTGTCAGCCAGGTTCTGCTCTCTGCTGAAGAGTTCCTTGATGTCCACAAGTCCTGCCTGCCAGCTAGACCCTGAGGATTGCTCCTTCACAATCCCTCCATTACTGTAGTCAGCTCCTGTTTGCTAAACTCAATATTCTTGGGTCTTCCTGTTGTGTCTGCTTATTTGTGGGTCATGAATTCACGAGTCAGGTAGAAACAGAGAAGGAAGATTTATTAAAGTAAGAGGAGGGTCAGCTGCGCAGAGTATGCTAGAAACTACTGCCTTGAGTCTTTGTTTCTCTCAAGTTTCATATTTTCTAACTAGGATGTAAATTGGCCTGTAGTGGAATTTTCTATTGAGTTCGGCTTTGTCCATTGGGGTGGGGAAAGTGGTGAAACTGATTATCACAACCTTTGCATATGTTATGCAGATGTCAGTTAGAGCCAGGAGTGGATCCCATACAGTGGATCCCAAGTCGCAGGGCCAGCAACATTGAAACATTGAAACTGGTATGCATAGTAAATGTATAGGAAACAGAATCATTAACATTTCATGGAAAGGAAGGGAAGAAAAGAAAACTTTCAAAAAGTCCCAAGCTAAATTCCACTCATTAATTCAAATTATACCAGAGATCCAAATTTCAAAATAGAAGATTTTAGTGCCACCGTTTTAGTCCCCGTCTCCTCACTTCCTTTTCAAATATTGTACTATCTCTGAAAAAGCGATGTCTTCCAGTGCCTGTCACTGCATTCATTCTTTAATAATCTGTCCCATGCTGTGGTCAGGTCCAGCTCCTGGACATCATTCTTTCTGATCCTTGCTCCTCTTTACTCTGTTAGCACATGACCCCACTTCCTGTGCCTCTTCTGTGTCTTCATATGGAGATAATAATACAGTAGTACTTGCTTCATAGAGTTGTGAGGATGCAATAAATTATCCCGTGCATAGAATGTAGAACATTGACATGTATTTAATATGTCTTAGGTTTATTATCTTAGAAAATTCTCTCCAAGCACTGTTATCGCCAGTGAATTCAGGCTGGTTTTGCTTTGGAGTCCTGCTGCAAGGTTGGGCAAAGGTTGGCAGTGGGGAAATCTTTCAGACGGCATTGCTTCTCTTGCTAAGAAATCACAAATGGCATAAGAGCCTTCCTGCTAGATTTTGAGCCAGGGATTTGATGTGTTTGCCTTTAATCTGATTTGAAGCAAGTGAAAAAACAGCAGTATTTTCCTCTGAATTGCACACAATGGGACTCTAAGGAGTATTTGTTAAAAGGGAACATTCCATACGTACAAAGGGTTTGCTTTGAGCTGTATCTCTCTCAGTCTCACATTCCAGGCTTAATATGAGGGAGGAGGATGCTGGAAAAAGTATGTGGGAATTCAGTGTATTATATAACTCTCAAGAGATGGACCACAGAAAACATGTGCTGGCAAACTCATAGGAACAGAGAGCAGAATGGTCTTTGCCAGGCGTTGGGGGTGGGGGTGGGGAGTGGGGAATGGAGAGCTGTTGGTCAAATGGTACAAGCTTCCAGTTTTAAGATGAATAAGTTCTGGGGACCTAGTATTCAGCATGGTGACTATGATTAACTTGAAGTTGCTAAGAGAGATCTCAGAAGTTCTTACCACACACAAAAAAATTGTCATAATGTGAGGTGATAGATGTGTTAACAAACCTTATCATGGTAATTATTGTGTAACATATACGTGTATCAAATCATTACATTGTACAACTTAAACTTGCATAATGTTATATGTCAATTATATCTCATAAAATCTGAGAGAAAAAAGAGTTTGCTAAGAACCCTTCACAAGTATGCCTGCAAATTGTGATCAATTTTCCAAATTGATTGGTTGCAAAATCAGTTTATTTTTGTAATGTCTATTAGTGAAAACTCTGACCCAAGCTCAGCAGATGACATCAAGGAGAGCAGGCGAATTAAGCTGTTAGAGTTAAGAGTCATAGTTGAAGATAATATACTAAAAAATGTGAAGGCCTGTTAACTGAGACATACAAAAACTGTGCCTTGTGGCTTTATAGGAGGGTTTTGTCAGAGTAGTATGCAGCCATCCCCACAAACCAAGACTCTGCCGAAGACTGACAAAAAGAATGAAGAAAAAATGGTTTTAATAGGCACACAGAGACACTGTTATGCAGTGTTGGTGGTTGCATGGTAATCATTCCTGATTTGTCTCATTTTGTTCACAGCCCATTTATCTTATCAAATGTGTGCCTAACAAAATTTATTATGCTGAATTAGAAGAAAAAAAACAAACGGTTGCCCCCGGAATATTCTAAAAATAGGAGAGGTCCTTTAAGTGTGTGCTAAGCACAATTAGAAGTGCAGGTCACAGGAGTCGGAAATGACAAAGAAGCTTGTCACATGGAAAAACTACACTTTAAATTCTAATCTTCCCATTGTGCCAGGTATGAGGCATCACCAGAAATAGCACAGGTACTGGAAGCCATGGTCACAAGCAGAATATGACATGGAAATGGGAGGAAATGGGGAGGAGACAGCTGGTTATGTCTCATTCCTTTCAACCACCCTTACATGCACAGGAAGTAACAGCCAGGACCGTTATCCTTTGGAACAAAGGATAATGATGCAAAAAGAATCTGAAGTACAAAGATCTCAAATAATCATCCCTACGTCACGTAAACTGAGGTTCACATATATTGTGAACCTCATCTTATTATGTAATTTCCTTGGCTTCTCTTCCCTGAGAATGACATACTCTTTTCCTCCGATCAGGATCCAAAAACCAGCTTGATGATCCTTCCCTCAGGGACACAGACTGGCTATTTTAGGGCCATACTTCCCTTTGTCTCCTTTGAGAACTTCATACAGGCAGCCCTTTCTTTTCACATCTGTGTCAACTGAATCAACTGAAATTCCTTTGTAACAGACAGAAGGGTGCAAAGCTGGGGCTGCTATATACTTCTTTTTTTCCCCTTAACTGCATCAGGATTCAAACACCAGTTTTAGGAGACTAGAATACCTTTGTGTTCTGATAGCAGTGGCATTTTTCTCTAAAATTATTGAGAAGTTATTCAGATGGCCTTGATGGACATATATTCCAGCCATGGGCTAGTCTAAGTGCAGGATGAATACAAAGGGCTCTCTGCACAGTTCAACGGTCCAGCAAGCGGTTGAGCTTGAATTCTGGTCCTTGGTCAAGTTCTTCCCAACGTTCATGAAAAGTGTGAGAAGAGTCCCCTAAGTGACCTTCTGAGTTCCACATGGTCTTGTGGGTTCCCAACCACGGATGTAGCAGCCAACTACTTCCAAGGAGCATAGTGAGCCTGTGCCACTGCCCCCAGAATCTCCTTACCAATAATTTGCCAGCTGTGCCAACAGCCGCACATGCCCCTGGCTCCCGGCAGTTGGTTCATCTGTGCTGAGAAAAAAGAAAGATACTATTAGTATGTACCTCATAGGGTTCTGTGAGGGTTAAATTAAATGCCAACAATACGCTTTGCATTTTCTAAGCACATAGTAAATATTCAATAAGTTTTGGTAATTATGACTGCTATTTCACATGCCCACGTAAGATAATTCTGTGGCTTGTAACTGTACTCTTATAAGACTTTACTTTTCACTTTGCAAGAGTAATTTGAAGCTTGCATTCTCATTTGATCTGGGCCACAGTATTTGTTTCCTATGGCTTCTGTAACGAATTATCACAAACGTAGTGGCTTAAAGCCACACAGATTGATGTAGCTTATATCCTGGAGGTCAGAAATCCTAAAATCCTGGTGTCAGCCGGGTTGAATTCCTCCAGGAGGCTCAGGGGGACAATCCACTTCCTTATCTTTTCCAGCTTCCAGAGGCTGCAGCCTTCCTTGCGCATGGTCCCTTCCTCTGTCTTTAAAGCCAGCAGGTAACATCATCAAATCTCTTCCTCTCTCTTTGTTTTCTGCTTCCATCATCACATCTCTTTCCGGGACTCTGACTTTCCAGTTTCCCTCTTTCTCTCATTAAGGAAATTTGTTGTGAACCTAAACAGATAATCCAGGAGAATCTTCCCATCTCAAGAATCTTAACTTAATCACACCTGCAATGTCCCTTTAGCCATGTAAGATAACATTTTCATTGGTTCTAGGATTAGAATGTGCTCATCTTTGCAGAGGGAAGGGGAGTTATTCTATTTACCAGAGTCCATTCTCTGGCTCCCAAAGATTTAGGCCTGCTCCGTATGCAAAATGCAGTCACCCTGTCCCAACAGCCCTGAATGTCTCAACCTATTACTGTTCAACTCAAAGGGCAAAAACTCATCCAAATCTTATCAGCTCAAAAGCCCCAAATCTCCAGTTGGTTGGAGCACGTCCTCTCAATCACAAGGTTGCCAGTTCGACTCCCGCAAGGGATGGTGGGCTGTGCCCCCTACAACTAACAACGGCAACTGGACCTGGAGCTGAGCTGCGCCCTCCACAACTAAGACTGAAAGGACAACAACTTGACTTGGAAAAAAGTCCTGGAAGTATACACTGTTCCCCAATAAAGTCCTGTTCCCCTTCCCCAATAAAATCTTAAAAAAAAAAAAAGCCCCAAATCTCATCATCTAAAGTACCTAAATCAAGGAATGAGTGAGACTCGGTATGAGCCATCCTGCCACAAAATTCCTCTACATCTGTGGGCCTAGAAAACTAGAAACAAGTTATTTGCTCCCCAACTGCAATCATGGGACAGGCATATAATATCAGTTATGTTCATCACTTCCAAGTTCTGCATTGTGGAAAGGATACAATTGCCTGTTCCTCATTTCCTTCTGAGCTTTCACTAGTTGCACTTTTAACATCCATATTTCTATAAACAGGCTATTCATAATGGTTTTGGTTTCTTTCTAAGGGGATATAGCTTTTCTCTCCCATGTTCCTCACTTCCTTCTAAACTCTCAGCAGCAGTCTCAAAAATCCATATTTTTACCAACAGTGTATTTGAGGCAATCTAGGCTTTGTCTATCGTGCTCCAAAAAAATTCTTCCAGCCACTGCTGAATTCCAAAGCACGTCCATATTTTTAGGTATTTGTTACAGCAGCACCCTACTTCCAGTACTAAAATCTGTATTAATTTCTTCCTATTGCTATAACAAATTACCACAAATTTAGTGGCTTAAAGCAACACAAATTTATTATCATTGAATTCTGGAGGCCAAGTTGTCAACAGGGCGGCATTCTACCTGTAGGCTCCAGGAGAGAATCCATTTCCTTGTCTTTTCTAGCTTCTAGAGGCTGCGGGCATTCCTTGTCACACTGCCCCTTCCTCCGTTTTCAAAGCCAGCAGCACCGCATCCTCAATTCCCTTCTCTCTGTCTGTCCACTGCTTCCATAATCACATCTCCTTCTGTGACCTTGGCATTCTCTTCTAAGGAACCTGGTAAGTACACAGTGCCCACCCAGATAATCCATGATATCCTCCCACATCTCTATCTGAAAATCACACGTTTTGGGAATTAGGATGTGGACATAATTGGGGGCCCATTATTCCATCTACTTCAACCACTTTTAAGATTTTATTTGACTTCTCATCTTCATTAAAATCAAAAGGCTAGGTGACATTGGAATTTCAATGTCGGGTGACTAAAAATCCTCAAAGCTCTTCTTTCTTAGGATTGTTTACGTATTATCATGTATCAGAAGTATCCAGAACAGAAATGTCAAGCAGACATTATAAGTTGACTGATCCATCACCCATTTCTAACCCTCTTCTACCTTTATTACCTCTACTGAAAAGTCTGTACTTTCTTGAAATGGCCAAGTGACACAATTCTTGCCAAAGAGATATAAGTAAAAATCTATTGGAAATTTTTTGGAATCTTTGCTTGCATCATTAAAAGGGATATATATATATATATATATATATATATATATATATATATACACACATATATACATATGTATGTATATATCTTCCCTTTTGTGGATACAGACCTGATAGTTGGAACTTCAGCAGCCATCTTGTAATCATGAAGGAAAAACAGGACTAGGGAATCACAGAGATATTTGCTATACCATTGTTGAGTTACTGAAACAACTCCAGCAACCACCCTAGTAACTTCTTTTTACGTAAGAACAAGTAAACTCATATTTGTTCTAACTGCTGTATTTAGCTTCTCTATTACTTATAGCTAAACAAAAAAATAACAGGTTAAAAATTTACCTAGCTTAACCATCAATGACACATCCCACAGAAGCCATATGTAGACCTATTGGGAATAAACACTAAAAACATTTTAATGGCTAATGAATTAATGCTATTATTTGATAATTTTTAGACTTATTAATATATACTTTTTAAACTTATTAATGGAAAACCCCCTTTTAAGTCAAACCAATAATTTCACAGACCAGAAATAAATTGTTGGCTATCTGAGGAAAACTTGCCAAATATTTTTTTAAATAAAAAAAATCTATATTTGTTTAATCTTAGCCACTGCTTGTCCTTATGAGTCTTAGTACTATAATAAAAAATATTTTTCTGTCCCTGTTTGTATAGACTTGTTTTACTTATTTTCTCACCATTGTTTTTTCTTGGGTCATTGAGTTTTGTTTCTTTCAGTTCTGAAATGTCAAGGTTCTGTATCACTGTAGAAGCAAAAACCTTTGTTTTTAAAGGCTAAAATACTTCTCTCAGAGGGGCTTTCCAAAAGAATTGAATGGTGTACTTAGGGGTGAAAATTATAGGGAAACCCCTTAACTTCTCCTATTCCCCCAAGAGCAGCCAGTTTCCGTGAAGCATCGACTTCAGACTCAGTAGAAGGAGGTGCACACCTTCTGACCTCTGAAAACACTGACGATGGGCCAGAAGACTGAGTGATCAATAACATTTACGTAGAATCATGTGGAATGTGAGATGCCGAAGTGAGTACCAGGAAAAGCAAAGAAAGGGTAAGAGAGTTTCAATTGTCAGCAAGTCTTGACACAAGCTTTAGTCATAAAAGTCTACAATCCTACCTAAAACATATTAGTTAAGTTATGAGAACTGTTTCCAATATAATTCTTGTCAACGTAATTTCAGAAAGATTTAAAGAATGAAGAGTGAGAATTTTGGTCTTGAAGGAAAACCATAGTTCTTGTGACTCTACCAGAGAGCTCTAAGCTCAGATTCCTCATTTTAAATGTGAGGAATGTGGGCGATGACGCGGGGGGTGAAGGGCTGAGAGGGGCTGCTGGAGAGAAATGTCAAGAGAATTATGAGAAAAGCTAGATCAGATCACAACTTTGTTGATTTTTACAACAAATTTGGGACTTGGGTGTTTTCAGAGAACCATAAGAATTTCTGAATATATTTTACTTGATTTTATATGAAGCTACACAGGGCCTTTCCTTAGCAATGTTGTGAAAAGATGAAGTTTATTACAGCTTATGGAGAAATACCCAGGAAAATCAGGAATGTGTTTGGGTTCCAATTTGCAATTAACTTGTGATGTGACAGGAGCACATTATTTAAGCTTGCTGGCCTGCAATTTCTCCTTTGCATAATTAGCATGAATAGATTGTTGATCCCACACAAAATATCTGAGACGTTGGGAGAGAAGAGCTGTATTTCTTTGGGATTATCCAGTGAATTGCGGGCAGTAGTGGGATGGAGGAAGTTTTGCTCATTTTAGCAAAGTGGCCTCAGGTCCTTGGCTGGTTTAATGCAACCTCGAGGATCTGGATGAGGAGCAGCCTTGGGGGCAGGAGCTGGCATCTGTGAACTATCAGCAATGTACATGCTCATTTATGACAGCCCTCCAGGTAAAGGTCTGCAAGACGTGTGAGAGCAAGACCCACTAGAGCCCACAAAGACCAAGAGAAGCATTTTCACTTTCAAGTGTGCATGAGGACGCAGATGGGGAAAGCCAAGTGATCATTGCGCCTCTGCCATCAGGCCTTAATGTGCCCATCCCTGTGTCCATAGTCTGTTCTGAGGTACTCATAAGCCTTATTAATCTGATCGAGTCTGATACATGATAGAGCAGAGGGTAAGAAGAGTTTTAAGATTACAAAATGACCAAAATCTAAGCTAATATAACAAACTGAAAGTAGGGGGAAAAATCTGCTGCAATTGCAAATGGCATGAATCTTAAAATAGTGAAAAGGATTCTGGAGAACAAAAGTCTATTAGACAACAAATTGACAAGTGTCCTGTGCGACCTAATCAACAAGGATCACATGTGTTCTACTTACAGATAAATAGACTTAGGAACAATCTTTTAAAACCTAGCTTAGTCAGACAACTGGGAGCTTTTGTCCTCATTCTAGAATGGTGTTTTTCAAAATGTGGATCACCACTCATCAGTGGGTCATAAAATCAACTGCTGAGACACAACTAGCATCTTTTATTTCATGGAATAGATGTCAGATTGCGCCACACAATGGAAGTTTTGTTTCGGTTATGTGTGTGTGTGGTTTGCTGGACGTGTCGTAGAATATAGTTCTTACTGTGAGTAGCTATCAGTTGTTAAACTAAAAATCTTTGACTTCCCCAGCTGAAGTCTTTTTTGAAGTAAGGTTTTACTGAGCCATAAATGGTAGCCAAAAAGACTGGTCTTGGGGCATGGAGTCTAAACCACTAGCAGCATGGCTAGGTAGAAAAGACAGCATGCCACTTATTTAATCCTGACAACCACATTATATGGAGGCATTGTTCCCTAGGTCATGGGTGAGAAGCCTGAGGCTCTGGGAGGCTCATCTGGCTCCAGGTCACTAGTTAGAGATGGAATGGGTGTGCTCTCTCCCAAGTCCACGCTTAGTGGTGGCGGAGCAGCAGAGAGACGCAGAGGCTTAACTCTCCGCTCTTTGCCACATGAAACACTAACGAGAAAAACAAAACAAAATCCATGGCATGTAAAGCTTCTTTTTAGTCTGATATACTACATCTAAGCAACAATCCCAAGGGAAGCTAGTTGCATATTAGCTTCCTCTTGATCTTTTCTTCTGGTGGTAGAGTTAATTATGTACCAAAATGGAGTTCACAGAAAGGGAAGGCAGGAGGGCAGGTGGGGAATAATGAGCAATTGCATGTCAACAGGTGATTGTGCTTATGGGAAAATGGTTACAATCCACTGTAGTGTCTATTTTCCAACCTGGTTGATCCTCAGGTTTATTCCTCAGTGGATTGCCCTAGATAGTCCTGGTCCCCATATGGTTCCTGTTGGGATAACTAACAGGTGGGCAGGCATTTGGAGTTTTAGAATGTCTCTGCACTAGTTGAGTTCTCCCTCAAGCTGGTAGAGCATGGGCAGCTGGTATCCTGCAGGGTTGGTCTGGCCTAAATCACTCTCCACCAAGGGTTCTTAACGTGCTTTCTTAAGCAGACAGGAGAGTTTAACGGGAAGAGTTACGTTGTGCTGGGCATCATGTTAGCTAATTATTAAAGCACTGGCTGAGACTCTCAGTCTCCTCACCTACTCTTAGCTGGTATAGGCTGTAACCTTGAAGGATAAACTCAGGATAGATAAGTTTTGATGGGTTGAGAGAAAAATGAATCATGAGCCTTTGTAGACTTCTGAGAGACTTTGAAGGAGCCTTGATGAAGTACTGCACTAGTTTTCTAGTGCTGTCATAGCAAATTACCACAAACTGAGTGGCCTAAAACAACTCAAATTTATTCTCTCGCAGTTCTGGAGGATGCTAGAAATCTGAGCTCAAGGTGTTAGCAGGGTTTGCGCCCTCTGGGTGTTTTGAGAAAGAATCTGTTCCATGCTTTTCTCCTAGCTTCTGGTGGTTGCTGGCACTCCTTGGTCTTCTTTGGCTTTATAGACGCATCTCTCCAATCTCTGCCTTCATTTTCATAGGCTGTTTTCCCTGTGTCTCTGTTTCTGTGTGTCTTCTCCTCTTCTTATAAGGACACTAGCCATATTGGAGTAAAGCCTCAACCTACTCCTGTATGACCCCATCTTAATTAATTGCATCTGCAATAGCCCTATTTCCAAAATAGGTCACATTCTGAGGTTCTAGAAAGGACATCAATTTTGGGTGGGGGGACACTATCTTACCCAGTACAAAAGGGGAGCATGAACAACTCAGTGTTATTGTCTGGGGAGAGAGAATGGTGACAAAAGGGGAGGAAGAGTCTCTGAAGGCAGGCTTAAAGGATACAGAATACTAGTGAAGCTGGCTGGGTTATAATAAGAAACAGATGTCCCAAATGGGGTAATTGAGATTTTAAAGAAGAAAGTATTTACAATGAGTGGCAAGTTTAAGTAAAAACAAACAAAACAAGAGGGTATTGAAGAACTAGAGAGCTAGCAAAAGCAGGGCGCCATTTTCACAAATCCTTTTGCTTTCCCCTGTCCCTACACTATGGAGATGAGGCAGGCTTTGACCAGTCTCTCTGCCATTGGCTGGCTCCACGGTGCCTCTCCTGTCCTGCCCTGGGATTCTCTGAGGCAGTGACATAAAAGGCCTGCCTGTGGGACCCTGCCTGGCATTCGGGCATGCACAACCTGAAAACAGATGAGTTAGTGTTGGTGTGCCACTCTTGAAGAAGGGGGGGATGGAGGCCAATTGATACCCACTCCCCTATTTCTTCCCCAGCACACTGTTCTATGAAGTATTTCATAAGATTCTTCAGAAGGCTCAGAGGGATTGAGCACCAGTTGATGATATAAGTGGCCAATTGAACAACTCATCCTGGTTTGGGCTTTTGACTTCCTTCTCCTTCACTCTCCCTGCCTCTCATTCCTGTTCTCTGAGATGAGTTCCTAAATAAACCGTATGCACATAAGCCTGCACTTTAGTCTCTTCTTTAATGGAAACCCAGGCTAGGCAACTACTCTTAAGTTAGCACGTACAAGGGGATTGAGAGTTTACTGAGAAGAGATTGTGTGTGAGTGTGTGTGTGTGTGTGTGTGTGTGTGTGAGAGAGAGAGAGAGAGAGAGAGAGAGAGAGAGAGAGAGAGAGAGAGAGAGAGAGAGACGTGATGCTGAAGAAAACAAACTGCCGTCTTCTGAGGAGGAAAGCAGTCACTGCCAACCCTCAGGCCAGCAGGCAACAGGGAGGGCGAATTCACAGCCCAATGGTTCTTCTCTCACCCACTGTCCCCTGCTAGGAGCTTCTATGGCTGGACCAATTCCCAGAGGATAAGGAAGGCTTAGCCTTGATACAATTCACAGAGGTCAGCCTCCCAGGGTGCAGAACAGGTAGGTAGGATGGAAAGTGCTGGAAGCAAACAATTTCCTACACAACTAGGTTTATTCACACATCATTTTCTCTCCTGCTGTGAGTCTTACACAATTGACGGCAGTATTGACATGCTCCACAAGGCCATCTTTTCAAAGAGGTGCATGCTTCTGAGATGAGGTGACTCTTTCAACTACGCAGGAATAACTTGTCTGCTACACAGATTAACTTTATTTATTAACATTGAGCATACAGGTAATAATAAACTTAGTCGTCATCTGGATTAAACAGCCTAGTATATTAGGAACTGTGTGAACTTGGATTTATAACATCCTCTGGTTCAAATCCCAGCTCTGCTACTAACAAGAATTGTGGCTCTAAGCAAGTTTCCTAATCCCTCCAGATCTCAGTTTTCTCATCTGCAAAATAATATTAAAATACCAGCCCTACCTCATAAAATGTTTCTGAGTATCCAAGTAAATAAAATGTCGGCAATGGTGGCTTTTTTTTTTATCACTGCTCATTTTATTACTGATCATTTTATTATTACCTCCATAGATATTAATGGGTATTATTAATAATTGATTCAGAATCAGATGTAACAGTCTCAGAAATTTGAAATTTTCTGTAAATATTTAAAATGTCTAAATATTTAGATATTTTATTAGTCTATTTAAGGATTTCTCTTATAATTAGATAAACTGTAATATTTTATCATCCCTTCAGTCTTCTTGCTCTTAACTATATAAAATACCATACAGTTAATCGTAAATGACAAATGAGCTAGCTGTTCTTCAATTGCATTCAGATTTCAATGGACTTTAAATTGGCTTTAAATTAAAATTGGCAGTGATGGAGTAATTTTTGCTCAGACTCTAAGGGACAGTTTGTCTGATTGCTGACAGTGATGAATCATTGAGGAAAAAGCCCACATTTCGTGCTGTTGGAGGCTTCTACGTAAAGTCTGAATCAGCTGGGCTGCATACAGGAAAACTGGAAAGTGACCTCTACCTGAAAGCCTGGCACAAGTGACTTCTTCTTGCAAGGCTCATCATCGGTTGTATTAAAAAGGTTTTGTATGAATGTTTGACTTGTGTGTGTTAATGAAAGTGTGTGCTCTGTCTGTAGTAATTCATCTTCTTATATCCAAGAATTTGTGTCTCTGGAAAATATAACATATTTAGTTATTTTCTTGTCCTTTGAGGAAAATCTACCAATTTCTTTTGGAGTGATGGTGCTATGTAAACAAAATGTATCTCTCCTGCCTTGTGAACATTTTTTTTTTCTCTTTCCCCAATAGGATTTTTGTATTGAGTATGAGTGAGTATACAAGAAAAAG
This sequence comes from Rhinolophus ferrumequinum, assembly GCF_004115265.2. Lineage (NCBI taxonomy): Eukaryota > Metazoa > Chordata > Mammalia > Chiroptera > Rhinolophidae > Rhinolophus > Rhinolophus ferrumequinum. The sequence goes on along the minus strand of NC_046286.1, from coordinate 83,692,939 downwards.
AAAATTTGATGGAAAAAAATATGGAGACAAATATATGATAATCTAGCCTTTTTTTAAAAAAAGGAAAACAATGAAGTTGAAGCAAAATGGATAATGAAGAAAATAATAAAATGTATTATGAAAAGAATGTCTATACTTTCTCTCTGGACTACGTAATTGTTAAACCATATATTTAACTTGTTGAATATTTTGTGGTTATTGCTCTGTTTATAAAAATGATTGCCAATTTCAACTCTCATTCAGGAAAGTGAGCCAGAGGGCATTGGAATAGATATTCACTAATCTTAAAATAGTGTTTGAACATGAGAGCTGGCACTCCTTAGCAGGACTCAGGTGTTACAACCAAGGCTAAAGCCACAACAGAATTAGAAAAATATCCTACATGGAAACATTTTCTCTCAGGGGCGTATATTTTGAATCTGTTTTCAATGAACAGGATGAGAAGGGTCTGTGTTTTCAGTTGGGGAGGTGTGAACTGGGCTCCTGGAAGGAGGCAAGTTAAGAGATGAATCAAAGCTTTCCTTTAAAAAGAGAAATCAGAAAACCCCTATTTGTAGTTTTGGACAGGGTGCTAGGAATACCTTGCCTTTGGGATTCTGTCAACAGGTATTTTTAATCGCAGATCCTTGGGAAATTGACCAGACTATTCATTACCCCACACTTGTCTTTGATGGTATTTACCTGTCGTAGAATTTTTGAAGCCTTTCTTCCTCCCGGTATTTGGAAGCCACTCTGGAGGAAGAAGCATGTTTTAAGGAAGCACTCACTTACCCTTGGGGTTGTGTATGTGCAAAGTGGACTTCTGACAGTGAGTATATTTTGCATCTGAGATGTTTTGCTGGCTTCATCCTTATTTTGGCCTTGAGAGGCACCCACCGTTGTCGGAGAGGTCTGAGATTTAGGCAAGATAGCGATCTGGGCATCTTGCAGGTCCATGCAGGGATGTGAGAGCACCCTGGCTCGGTGCTCAGTAAAGATAAAGTGCTAGTTGCTACACCTCAACCTCAACTGTCTAAAGTGTGCAGTTTCCCTTCTGACTAAAACGCACCTAAAATGCCAAAATGTGCCTGTGACTGGTTAGTTATCCCAGAGTTAGCCCAGGCCGATCTGCCTGCCTGCTTGAGCAGCTGAGAATGTGTGTTTCCAGAGCTCTGGTTTGACTATCTCTCAAGTGGTTTACAGATGGTTGTGTTGGACTTTGAGTAGATTCTCTCTGGCCCATTCTTTCCACAGATTCTCTCTGACCCTCTATTCACATTCCAGGGGTCCTGAGGTCCACCCCTCTGTTCTGTTTGGTGACCTGGCAATCACTGTTGACATTCCTATGATCAGAACTCCCAGGTACTGGCTCTCAGAGAGTCTGCATCTTCCCCAATGCAAGGGAATGACATTGTTCTGGAAAGAGTTCTGGCTCCTTTGTTCTTTGACTTCTTGGATTTTGCCTGTTTAGATAAAGCTTTACCTCATGATTCCCAGATATGGCTCATTCCTTTCTACTCCCCAAAGTACTTGCCTTATATTTCTGTTTACTGCTTCCTCTGCCCTATATCCACGGTGCCTGGTGTACACATCTCGCCCTCACCAGACTCTTGGCTCCATGAGTTCAGGAACAGTGTCTCATTCAGCTCAGATTATCTACGGCATCTAATCCAGCACCTGAAATTTGGGATGTGTCCCACAAAAAAATTCTTAAATGAATGAATGAGTGAATAATTGAATTTATAATTATGAAAGAAAATTCCAGAAAGATTTGCTTCTAATGGGACAGGAACATATTCTTCTTGGTGCTCAAGCTTCTCTTTGCCTGCCAAGGAACTGCATTGGGAAGATGTTGTGGTAACTGACAGATGGCCAGTGGGAGCATGAAAACAGATCCAGGCAAGAGACATTGTCATGAGTCAAACTTGTTTAGATAATAAAGGGTAATGCCAGAGTTAGTAATAAGGTAAACGAGACAGTTACAAAAGTACAATATGAAGAAATAATTATTAGTTGGGATCCTGTTGCTTTAGAACGTCAGTGAAAATGTTAGCCAATTGTATTTATGTTGGATAAGATCCTTACACTTTATTGTTCCACGTACAAATTGTAAAAAATTTTTATGATTCAATATATCTGTGGAGTTGAGTCAGGAGTATCATGAAATGATAGAAAGATTCTTCAACATACCCCTCAACCATTACCTGGTTGGATGTTTTTGAAGGAGGCATTTGGGTTATAAGTCCATTTTTATTATAGAAAACAAATAGCGTGGACTAATCAATGCCTAAGATCTTTCCAATCTCTAAAATGTTATGATTTTATACTTTTAAGGGGTTTTGAAAAACACAATTATTCAGCGTGCTCTTCACTTAAAAAAAAATCCAAATGTACTTCTTTTCATCAATATAATTTAAATATTTAAATATAATTTGTTGCATATTCAATGATTCACTTGACAATACTAATATTTTATTAAACATTTGTTAATGAGGGCTCAAAATGTATAAACTATTTAATTTTTAAACACAATACCTATATTTTTCTCAAAAACAAAACAGAAAGTACTTTCCTTTTTTTTCTTTTTTTATTAAAATTTATTGGGGTGACAATGGTTAGTAAAATTTCATAGGTTTCAAGTGAGAAAGTACTTTCTATTAGACACTCCACACCATGATGTTCTCATCACAATTTGCCGAACAACATTTTGTTGGGGCTGATAGGAGGAGATTACTCCCACAACCCTAAAAACCATAGAAGCCTTTATTTAAAACCCTGGTGGGAAAAGTAATAAGCATGTCACAGGGCTTAAGTAGGAAAGAGAGAAGGAGGGGAAAAGCCATCACTCATATTTGATTTTTTTCTACTGTAATTGTTTTACCACCACCATATCCATGGAGCCAGAAGGAAGTGCGGAGAAGACAGAGATGACTTACCTATGTATCATACGCAAATTGAAACCCACCAGTTCCTCTTTTCTATCATCCGTTGTTTCTCCAGTGCTGCCAATCATGAAATACGGCAACCTTACATCAGACACTGAAGAAGGAAGAAAGAGTTTGGCACTGATTAAAGAAAAGCTTCTGATGAAAATATAATTCCTTCTGCTTTGTTTAAAAAAATACATAAATTATGTACACATAAAAGTTCTTTATGGTCTTACTTGAGCATTAAATTCCATTGATACATACATAGCATACTACATTCTTTGGTCTACCAAAGTGTGTTAAAAAGGACATTTTTGTGGCTTTCTAAGCTGGTTTAATAATGAGGCTTGGCTTGGCTTTTCCCTGTTTTAAGCTGAAACAGGTTCTGATAAAAACAAACCGAAATTTCCCTTTCTTCTGAGTTTCTCCTCTTTCATAGCTTTGGATCCTTCCAGAACACCTATCATCTTAGATTAGCATGGGGTGCCCTTGAGATAGTCCTACGCAGGGGAAACTAACCTTTTGATGGTGTTACTTACCAGGCACTGTACTAAAAACTTTGCCTTTGTGATCACCAGAGTGAGGTCTCCTTAATGGTAACCATAACCTATCTGTCTCTGCCTAACTGTAATCAGCGTCCAGGGAATTGGACAAACCATCCAGGATTTTATTTCAGAAGGAGTGTGAGCTATGCATATACTCTTTGTGGATAAATAAGCCCTGAAATCCCAGAAAGTCCAAAGATGAGTTATCTGGTATATGGTTGCCCTGTTCTACGAATCTGTGATCAAAGTGGTGTTATCTGGGTTGATCAGTGTAAATGAGAGTGTAGAGTAGGTGGCAGATGGAGGAAGAAGGCAATTTGGTGACTGATAACTATTAAAACGAAACAAGGAAGCAACAGCACTAAATTTGTGGTTCAAGCTAATCTGCCATATACAGAGGGACCCTGTGTTGGCAATGGCAAGCTAGTAGGCTCAAGGCAATGAATTGCTAACTGTGGAAGTGCCAAGGCTGGTCAGAGTTCTCTCCGAATAATAAAAACTTTACAGCACCATCAGCACTGATTGGAGACAGAAAAGCAATGAAGTTGAATGAATGCCCAGAGTAAAACTGAATCAATTTTGTACGTGCTTTCCCAGCTAACATGGACCATTCCCAAATACACAACAAAACTCCTCCTTGAGAAAAATCACGCACGCTCTTCCATCTCCCTGACTCATTTGTATTTTCTACCAACTTCATAATAAGTTTGCTTTCTTCATAGTTTATTACAAAGTGTCTATTCCTTCGTTTCTCTTGCAGAGTATAATAAGGAGAAGTAAAAAAACGGGGAATATCTCAACTTTTCTTTAAGACACAGACTGTCCTATGGCTGCTTTTCGAAGAAGAGAAGAGTGTGTCAACTCCTTGGGGAAAAAAAAAAGTACGAAGTCTTGGCCAGGTTTCTTTTCCTTTTTTTCCCCCCCGTTTTGTCTTCTTTGTGTATGTGTATAATAATATTGAGGTACTTTATGTGAGCTTGCAAAGTTATTGCTTTGGGCGGAAGGATATTTGCTCTGCTCTTCCATTACACACTCTCCTGACAAGCTGAGGGAGGGCATCCAATCTATGAGGATAGCCGTGTGAAAGAACCAAGTTAGTTGGAATAGATATAAGGACACTCACACCTTCTTGTACTGTTCCTCTCACTAGTTACTCATTCAGCTCTAGGTTATCTTTCAAAACCGTGCTTAGTTGTTGTCTTTTCAGGAAGCCTTCTTCAGTATACATGCCCTACTCTCCCACCCTCTAGCCCTCTCATGAATCATTTTCTTATGCTATTTCTAGGCTTTGTGCATATTTCGATTTGTTGAAACTATAGATTTGCATTCTGTTTACGTGTCTATCTCTTATACTAATATGTGAACCCCTACAGAGAATAAATGTTATTTTGCCTGCAGCCCTACACCTAACAGTGAATGGCAAATAGTAGGGAACAAATAAATGTACCTTTAACTGACCTGGCTGCAGTCATTTTGATTTGGCTTATAGGCAGCCCAGGAATTACTGTTCTCTCAGTGCAGGATCTATCTCATCAATATTTTATTTATTTTCTGGCTTAGTAAGTTTCCCTTAAAGCCAGTTCGGTCCGGTCTATTGTGAAACGCCCTCCTCATGAGCCATTTCCTTTTCATCCTGTTAATACGTATATCTATATATATATAGTCCAGGAAGAATGTTTCTTTGTAGATTCTAGGCAGTGATGAGGAAATCAAAATACCATATTACATTAATTCTAAAACAGATTTTTTTCACCTTTGAATTGAAATTAGGGAGCATTTGACAGTCAACAGCATCTTACAATTATGATTGGCAGTGTTTTTGCTTTCTGAATAGTACCTACAATGATACATCTTTCAATGGTAGTATCTTAGATTTGCCAAAATACGGTACTTATGAAAGACGTAGTGCCCGCCCTACTGGGTTATATGGTGAATTCTGGATATGTTCCAAGTGCCACATTAAAAACCAACCAAAAACAGACTTTGCCAGAATGGAGTGAGAGGGTCAGACCTGAAAGATCAGAGGGTAAGTGTCATGGGCTAGTATTGTTACATCTCTGGTGTCTGAACTACTAGATGCCTGGCACAAGTTGAGTATACATTCAATACATAAAAATAATTGCTAACAGCTTTTGGGTCTTTACTCTGTGTTAGTTACTATGTCTTCAGTGCTTTTCATATACGAGCTCATTTAATTCTCAGGACATCATTTTGAGTGTGTTCAAATATGATCCAATTTTTTCAGATGCATAAAGTGAGGATGAAGGGAGACAGGTAATTTGCTGTCACTAGGAAGATCCCAGGTTCATTTGACTTGAAAGGTCATCCTCTTATGATCCATGCAATGCTTTCTCCTCAGTGGATACTGAGTTTGAATAAGTGATATTTTCACTGATCTTGATGGCCTTTGCTGAGTCAGAGTTGTCAGTTTTCAACTTTCTAATTGTACATTTTCCTAACCATTTCTCTGATCCCATAATTTCCACTGGTCACTTAATGGCCATCTTAGATTTAATATTAGATGAATATCAGTAGTTTGTACTAAACAGTCTGTTGGAAAACATTTTACTTACTGACCATAGTCAACACCCTGTCAGAAACAGAAATCCTCTAAGAGCCATTTGATTATGATGGTGTTGTATTTCACAAGTGCAATGTTGCAGAGATAAGATAAAATTTTTGTAAGTAGAAAAAAATGCAACCTCCATTTTGTGGGATTGTCACCTTTGAGGTCACTGAGTGGAAATTAAGTTCAATGGACTTGACTCACTGCCTCTGTTAGGGCTGAGACCTGTTTTTTTCCAACACCAAGAATCCCAATTATAATCTTAAGAAACGACTGAGTAAATTCACTTCAGGAATAAAGGATTCTGTAAGACCAGTCCCCTTTTTCTCTTTCTAGTCATTGCAGAGATCCCTTGCTGGGCAATGGAAGAAGCACTGGTCTAGACCAAACTTGAACGTGCCTTGCCATCACCCAGAGGGCTTGTTGAACCACAGATTGTTAGTATTAGTAATAAATCAGAACCTCTGGGGGCAGGTTCAACAATCTGTAGTGGACTCTGAGGAGTTAATTGCATGTACAACAAATTCCCAGATGCTGCAGATGCTGCTGGTCCAGGTGTCACACTCTGAGAATCACTGGCCTCCTCCTTGGAAGACTTGGGTTTCAATCCTGGATTCCTCACTTTATGAGCTGTGACTTAGGGACTTTAGTTATCTGAGTCTTGGCTCCTTAGCTGTAAACTGTACTGTCAATTCCCTGTTCTGTTTATTTTATAAGACTTGTGTGAAAAGAAAATGATTTATTTGCAAATTACTTTAAAACCTATTATTGTTATTATTACTAATACTATTGTGAAAGAAGATGTAGATTCATGAGTATGTCACCCCAGAGAGGAGCTGACAGAGCTTTTGAGTTACACAAGGCCTGGGAACTAGCATAGAACATGAATGAAAAGCAAGTGGTTCTGTTGTCCTCCAAACCCACATGTGCAGGTTCAAATCCCAGCTCCATGGAACTTGAGTCTCTTTCCCATCTGGAAAATGGAAATGGGAAGACCTACCTTGCAGGTTTGTTGTGAGAACTATTCAAGATAATGCATTTAAAGAACTAGCACAGTGTCTGGCACACAGTGGGCCCTCAATAAATAATAGCTCCTAATACAGATTTCAGCTTTGGTAACATAGCCCTGTCTCAAGAGGCAGCCAGCTCCCTGAGCCAGAAAGACCATATTCCAACAATGCTGCTTTGAATGAGCTATTGGACTCACTGACCTCAAGATTACTTCCACATGAGATTGTAACGTCAGCACAAAGCAAATGCAGCTGGTCAGTTGCCAGCAACCAGGACTGTTTTCCTCAGAGTTCCTTATGACTGACAGCTATACCACTCATATCTTTGCCATGACCTACCACATAATCATTAAGCAGCACTTTTGGAATTACCTAGCAGGCAGAGCATTAACTATAGAAAAGTTGAAATGACGTGAAGATCAGTGCACAGAGCTCTTCATTTGCCCCCTGAATTATGTGACAGTTGAATCAAGTCTAAACTAGAGAATGCATGACAGTGCAATGAGCTCTTCACTAACAAATGCCAGACAAAGCTTCAGCAATCTGCTCTGGGCGTGTGGAAGTTCCAGGCTTGCAAAACCCTGTAGTTAATAGAAGCAACAACTGGAGCACAGTTGTTGACCAAGTCGTGGAACCTGACGCCATGTCATGAGGCTGGAATGTGGTTCATGGTGCCATGTTGGACAGACTTTCCTCTTACACCTCATGCTGATTAGCAGTATTCATCCAGGCTGCATGTCTTCTTGCACATTACATAGACCAATACTCTGCCCATTCAAGTTGACCTCACAAGTGATGTAAATGGGCCAGGTGTCCTTGAACATGCAAGCCCATTTCAAGCGGTTGACTCAACAAAAATGGGAGAGAATTTGCTCAGCTTCTATTTTTCTCTTCCTTACTGAGTTCAAGCAGACCGAGTGGGTCACAGTACAAGTAAGGAAAGGTGAAAGAAGCCATTTCAATTTGATCTGACAGCATTAGTTGCCTTTCTTGACATTCTTTGCCAGAAAATATGGAAACTGTAATTCTTTTTATGAATTCTAAATTTCTTTTTTTTCAAATTTTAAGTTAGCAGTGAGATGTCTTTGATTTTTTTTTTTTTCTGATGGAAATACCTCCTATGATTGTAGGATAATGCACTGTCCATTTTTTAGACATTTTCTTTTCCTGACATATGGTAAAGTTCTGATGGTTTTTTTTTTTTTTGCCTTCCACTCTGTTTCTAGATCCCAATTACCTCTGACTCTGAGTACTAATTCTCATTTTTTCGACGGTGTCAACCTCCAGAGTACTGACTTCCTTTCCATATGATTCACTGCTAACTTCTACGGTGACTTCCACATGCAGAATCCTCTTGTTTCTTACTCTCAGATGAGCTCTGTTTTCATTCTGTCTCAGCCACTTCCCAGCAAGGCCGCATCTTATACTTGGTCACGACTCAGATTTGCTCCACTTCCAGGATGACGAATCCTGAAATCCCCCCCTTCTTTTTCTTCCTCCCTCTTTCCCTCTGCTTTCCTTTCATCTTTATTGATACCCTGGAGTACAGGTCACTTACTCCATCATCCGAATTTGGTTTCATTGCTTCTGCAGTAGTCTGAACACATTGGTCAATGATTTCAATTTTATACCACTTACAGTCACCTCTGTGATTATCTCTCAATCAAACTTCCCTTGCCATTCTTGCTGGCTCTCTTGAGAATACTTGCAAAGGTCTCCTACCTGGTCTCCCTATCCTCCAATCTGCTCTGCTCTAGTCCACATTAGTTACCATTTCTAGAATGATCATCCTGATTTTAAAGCTCCATGAGAGCTTGTGCAACTCTTATCCTCCAAATAGCTTCTACTTTTTCTTCCAAGTCTTGCTCATGTTCCTTCTCATCTCTACCTGAAAAATACCATCTTTTTTTTTAAAGTTAGTTTTAAATAACACCTGCAGATTCCTCCAACTTTACTTGGTCCCTTCTCAGTGTTATATTTCTATGCTAGCTGTAAGAGAGTATATGTATCTATATGTATCTATCTATCTATCTATCTATCTATCTATCTATCTATCTATCTTTTCTGCGATGTGATCCAATGTAAGGTACATGAGCTTTGGATTTAAAGAGAGATCTGGGTTAAGATACCAGCTCTGATATTTACCAGTTGTATGATCTTGGGCAAATCACTCCATTTTGCTAAGACCAAGTTTCTTTCTCTATAAAAAGGAGATAATACTATCTACCTCGTGGGATTGTTATGAAGATTCAGTGAGATAAAATGACTCCATATATTAACCACTGAAGAAATATTACTTCTTCCCTTCTTCCCCTTTCTTTGTGTCCTTGAGGTGGAAGACTATGTCCGGCTTACTTTGTATCCCTTAAAAGGTCAACATTATTTGGCCATTAGTAGGCCATCAATAAATGTTTAATGAAGTCACATGTCCATATCATGTGTCTTTTCTCCTACCAAAATTTGGAGCTACAGAGAAAATGCATTTTTCATTTGCTATCCATTTTCTACTTAATTTCATTAAGTTTAAAGCAGGATATTTTTTATATGTTGAGTAGACACTTAACTGATTATCCTAGTGTCAACAATTTATCTTCTCTATTGAGAAAGACATGTGTCTGGCCTAGAGTTAAGAAGACAATTGTGTGTGTGTGTGTGTGTGTGTGTGTGTGTGTGTGTAAAAGTCAGTTATAACCGTAATATCTGAGAAGCTTCCTCTTTATCTTATTGACTCAGTATAACCCAATATGGTTGTGGCCAGTCATGACCCTCCCCCAGATGCAGAGCTAATATGAAATGAGCTGGGAACACTGATTCACATCCTTGTAGGTAGTGGCTCCCTGGTATAAAATCAATGGGATTACAGAATTTCTGCAAAATAAGTGCTTCTCTGAGGAAAAGCAGGGCTTCAGGCTAGATGTTTGTTAAAGACATCATGAGATAGTAAAAAGAACTTATCGTTGAACTTGAAATGGAAAGGCCTTTACTCAAACCTCAGTTCTGTTACATATTAGCTGTGGAATCTCATGCAAGTTATTTAGGCCTCTTTCATCTTTCAAAGATGATAACAATATCTGCATCACAAGTTGTTGAAAGGATTGAATGACATACAAATGGAAGCACCCAGTAGAGTGCATGTACAGAGACAGCAGTTAACAAATGTTAGTTGAAATGTTAAAGAGCATAGAGAAATTTCTCATGAAAGAAAGATCTAGCTTACTTTGTAGGCATAGGATAGTATACCTTGTGCATTACAACCTGTCATTACAACCTGTGTACCTGTGTTAACCTGACTAGGTTTTGGTGCCAAGATGTTAAGTCAAACACCAGCCTAATGTTGCTGTGAAAATATATTTTAGATATAATTAATATTTAAATCAGCAAATTGCCCTTCATAACGTGGATGGGCTTCATCCAAGAGTTGAAGACAATAAGAGAAAAAACTGGAGGTCTTTTGAGGAAGGACGGATTTTACCTACAGACTACCTTCAGATTAAAGCTACAACATCAGTTCTTCCCTAGGTCTCCAGCCTGCTCAAACATCATGGACTATAGCTAACTCATCTTTATATTTTCAGTACTTAGTTCAGTGCCAGATCCACAGTATATAGGCTTATTGAACTGAAAAAGAATAGCTTGCATTCATACACTATCTTGTAAAAAAGAAGCTTTCACATGCTGTTCAATTCATTCATTCCTCTACCAAGTTATTCATTCATCAGACATTTTGGGGGGAGCCTATTCCATCCATATTATCGTGCTTGACACTGACCATGCAGAGAAAAAAGACAGAATACTCCTCTGTAGAAGCTATTTAATGGTGGGTGGGAATGGATGAGCCGATGCATAAACAGGGTAAAAATGGACATTGAGAACTAGAGGATCCCGGTGAGAGAGCATGGGAGCCTGACGTAAGGCAGAGGCAATTGGGGGAGAGAGGAGAGGATGGATTCAAGGGATGTAAGAAGTGGAAATAGCAGGAGGTGAGAAACAAGGGAGCAAGGCGTCTCCCATGACGCCCTGGTTTCTGGCTGAGGTGTCTGAGAACAGGAGGAGGAAAGAATTTCTCATCATCTTATCTGATCCTGACATTCCTCAGCATCATAAAATACAACCCCCTCATTTTAGGGATGCAGACAGAGCAGGGACTGAGAGAGAGCAGGACTATTGCCCCAAATCTCATAAACCAGGAGCTGGCAGAGCTAGTATTAGAGGCCTAAACCCATGCTGTTTTGACTACAATGTCCCCTCTGCAGTCCCCATTATGCTGTCTGCTAATCTCCTTGGGCGTGAGGAGTGAGGAGGGGGCCCCAGAGAGTCCCTGTTATTTTCTGTGGGGCAGTTTCACTCTTTTGAGCTGTCAGATGAGTAACCAGCCTGCCATACTCTCCGAATGTACAGCTGTGCTTCCTAAGTGACCCCGGAGTCACTTCCTTTCCCACTAGTGGCGAACAGCCTTGCAGATTTGCTATGCTGTCAGTTGCCTATCCTGGATGGGAAAGGGAGGGACATTTTTTGGAGTAAGGAAGGAAGAATGTTACTTGGTAAAAATGAGAGTATATTTTCTGCAAAAGCCTGAGGTAATCCTAATTTTTTTTCCTCAGAAGTGTCTCAGTCTTGCATGGGAATCTGTGTTCCCTTTCCAGTAAATGACAGCTCTTGACTTGAACTTTACAACTCGCCCACCCATCACATCTCCTTCCTGTCCTCTCTGCCAGTCACAGCTGCTAACCCAAGAGTCATGAATCAGGAAGCATTTGAGCAGCCTGAGCCCTTGTCCTAGCCTGGCAGGGGTTCAGCGGCTGGTAAGGAGAGAGTCTCTCTCTCTCTCTTAAACTCCCTCTCTCTCTCTCTCTCTCTCTCTCTCTCTCTCTCTCTCTCTCTCCTCCTTCCTCCTTGTCCTTCTTTCTGAGGGAAACCTGGAAGTCAGATCCCAAACCCACCTCTAATCTCCCACACCTTTTCCAAGTCCCTCTTTGCCTTCCCCTCAGCTCTCTTTTGTCTTGACTCTCTTGACATGGACCCTAATTTCAGGGGCCCCCGAGACCGCTAACCTCTTTTCAAGGGCACCCGTTCACAGAGCTGGACCTTTGCCTTGGTCTCACTTTCTGAATTCTTATCTAAATCTTTCAAGGACAGTTACTTTTCTCGCACCTCTCCCCACTCCCTAACCTACAGAACTGCACTCATGTTAACCACTTAGCACAGTGGCTGCCAGGTAATTCAAGTGGAATTTACATCTCTGCAAGACAAGGAGCAAGTGTTCAACAAATATTAGTTCGTTTTAGCACTGCCCGCTGGTCCTCATAGCCTTGCCTGTCCTGGGATGCCTGGAGGTTTGCTTCACCCACCATTTGTGACATCTTTGAACTGTGGATCCAGGCAGCCTCTACCATCACAAAGTATGTGAGGGGCTGAACCTGATGTCAACTGGGCCCTGACCCAGCACCTGTCTCATTCCAATGGGAGGGAAGTTCTAACAGCAGGGCTCGGCTCCCCGCCTCCACCCCAGCCGTGTTCAGCTGTGATTTGACCGTCATGACTTCCTGAATCTCAAGGGGTGGCAATCAGATCCTGGCCAGATGGCTAAGCAGATGCTATTTTTATATAAAACCACTGCAGAGCCTGAGACGGTTAGAACTACCATTTTCATGGAGACCGGCTCAGCTTTTCTAACTTAGCAAATTCAGAGCATTTCCAATCATTCATCAAGTTGATGAAGTCGGTGCTCTCCAACTGTGCCACACTGAGTCCAATTCATAGTTTAGTCACCATTGGTGGTTTCCTGAGACTGGAGGGAGGGCACAGGAAACATCAGCAATCACCATGTCATCGTCAGATTACTTTTTGGGAACTAACATTCCTGGCCAGAAAATCGTTTGGAGAGGTTAAAAATGTCTCTTCACCCACATTGTTTTGCAATTCTTTTGCAATTTAAAACCTATGATATAATTGGACTTTAGTTTCCTACTGTTTAATCTCTTGCTTAGATCTCAAACTTTCAGTTGTTCATTTCACCCTGGGTTTCTAGTTTGGGCGATTGACAGTTGCCACACCGCACATGAGATTTCTGTTGTGGTCCCTGGAGGAAGGTCAAGGTGATGCCTAACAGCTGAGCCTCACTCCATTCACTGTCAGAGCCCTGCTTACCCTCAAGTATTTGTTTGCTGTTTGCTGGGTTCTGTGTTCCAGGAGATCAGAGCCTGTGGCTGCCCTCTGTACTTATCTATTCCCAGCACCGACTCAAGGCCTGGCACACAGAAATTGCAGAATAAATATTTATTGAGTAAATGTCTCAAGACTGATCATTGGCTGTGTAATGCAGTTCTTTGTCCTTTTCTACAACAAATGATTCTCAAAAATCAGCCATGAGAAGATGGAAACAGGACCAAAGCAGATTAAATTCAGGCATAACGTCATCATCACCCTTGGCTCCTGCACACCTGCCGTCAGGGTTCTGCTCAGATCTCAGATCCTCTGGAGAGCATCTTTCCCTCTGCTCTTAAAAGAAAACTGGAGAACCTGATGCAGTTATGAAGCAGAATGGAAAAAAAAAAAAACCAAAAACGGGAAACGGGGAATTCAGAAGGAAAAGTCTAAATATCCTCTTCTCTATGGAAATAATGATCATAATAAAAAATAGTAAGACTAACTTGTATCAAGCACTTTCAATGTGTCCTGACACATACTTTACATTTATTATTTAATTACTCTTCACAACAAGCCTATAAGGCAGATACTATTATTATCGTACCCATTTGTGGAAGAAAAAACAGGAACTTAGAAGAATTTAAATAACTTGCAATAGCTGATAGGTGGAGAAGTTGAATTCCACCCCAGGTCTTACTAGTTCCAGTAGTTTAGTGACCAGCTGTGTAATTGTGTCCTTTGTCCTTTGTCCTTTGCTGGTTTGAATATTTAAGGGCAGTGTCCAAATATCATTCACCTTTAACTCTTAGCACTTGCCCAAGGTCACGCATGCCAAGTGGAGACAGTAAATATTTGTTGATTATTGCAATCTGAAGAAAAGAATAAATGAATGAACTAATCAGAAACAGTCTCAGAGACTTAGAGGAAAAACTGAGAGTTGCTAGATGGCGGGGGGTGGGGATAAGGGGGAAGGTGAGGGGATTAGAAAGCACAGTCAGTAACCACAAGATTGCCACGGGGATACGAAAGTCAGTTTGGGGAATGTAATCAATAATGTAAAGATTTTGTAGGGTATCCAATGGACACTTGTCTCATTAGGGAGACCACCTCAGGGATGATGTAGATGTCTGATCACTGCACTGCACACCTGAAGCTGAACAATCATGAATGTCAACTACAATTTTATATACATATATAGTTACAAGAAGCGGAGTACAGCATTAGGAATAGAAGCAGTGGAAATGTAATGGCTGTGCGCGATGTCAGAGGGGTAGTGGATGGGGGAAGGGGGTTATCACTGTGTGAGGGATATAAATGATAAATGTCTAACTAGTACATAGTTTTGTGCACCTGAAACTAATAAAAAAAGTTAAATAAATAAATAAATAAAGTAGTGATAGTTAAAAGGCACTGGGATAGGATTATTTTACTTGAAAACAGAGCATGCATGATAAGAAGTTGCAAAAATGACTGAGGGAAAGCAGAGTGGCACAAGTGTTCTTATGGCCCACAAAAGACAGACTGTATCATTAAAGACGTTTGGAATTCATAGCATCAATTTCAAAGAGTATTTTAAAGTGGCTACATTATAAGAAATGATAAACTCCTAGGAAACAGCTAGAAGGATCCTGAAGGTCTTTTGCTCTGCTTTGTTGTGGTGACAGAGCCAGGAGTGCAGTTTCCAGGCTCTTGGCCTCATGTGGAAAGGTGCTGACTCGGGTAGTAAATGGCCATCAACTGTGATCGGATGGTTGTCAGCTGTGACTAGTTGGCCGTCAGCTGTTACCAGTTAGCCATTAGCCACTGATATAACTGCCATGGCTAAGCTAGCAGGCGCGAATGGTGGCTGGCAAGCAGTGGATTGCAGTTAGCAAGTGAGTTTAGTTGGCATAGAAGTGGATGGAGGGTTGCAGATCGTGCGGCTCCTGCTTCCTGTGTCTCCAACCCAGCCGCCAGCGAGACTATAGTGGTATGACTTCCTTATCTATGGCTCCTTGGATGTTCCTTTTTGGCCTTACCATGTCCTACATTCTTATGTGGGGAGCGGGACCAGAGACCCCGCATGACACCCTGCATGACACCTGTTCTTTTTTCCAATGACCAAACAAGACAGGCTGGGTTGAAACTTTACAATGGTGCATGAGTCTATGGTTTCCACAAGTACTGCAAACATGACACAATTGTCATAGGTTTGTGTAGTGTGTGCACCCCAATTTTCAGTTCAGAGCTTTCCCTGGCTTCTTAGAGAGCCACCTCCTGTCTGGCAGGGCTGTCAAATGAACTCCCAGAGATATGTCACTTGGCCTATCTCCTCTACCAGCCTCTTCTAGAACTTTTGTGTGGCGTACTTAGATCCTTTTCAGAATGCTATTGTATCTTCTTTTCTGAAAGTTAAAGAAAACTGAAGGGAAGGCTTAGATGAGAAAATGAATAAGCATTTTTAGTACAGAACTATTAAGCTCACTTCCAATGCAGACTAGAGTTAGCTCCTTTTTCGAAACCTCTAAATCCCTAGTGCCTAGAACCATATCTTGTAATCAGTTTATATTTATCACTTGAATGCATGCATAAATGAATATCCATTAAATATTTCTTTAGAAGATAGTGTGTGTAACATATTGCAGTGATAGAATCATCCCCACAGGATCAGAATAAGAGAATTTGGTTTAAACCCGAACTAACGGGTGCTTGGGTTAGACAATGAAGGACCTGATGATCATTCTTACAAATAATTAAATGGATTCAAGAGGAAGCTGTGATGACTTTAAAAAAAAAAAATCAGTATCAACAACTTCTTGATTGAAGGTGCTTTCGGTAGCATTCAGTTAAGGGGCGCTGAATTAATCATCCCCCAAGCATATCTGCATAACCTCATTATCTGCATAATCTAGTTCCTCAGAATGACTAGATTCCAAGCCATCATATTGGCCCAAAAAAGCTCTTGCTCCTACAACTGCATTTTTTTCTGTTAACTGTATCTAATCACCAGGCTTTAAACGCAGCTCTCAGAGATAGTCTCCTTAAATTCATTCAGTTGCCAGCCTCCAATGTTTCACTAGAGGTCCAACCTGTCTTCTTGCCCAAATTTCTCTTTCTATTGGCTGTTATGCGCTGAATTGAATTCATATGTTGAAGCCTTAACCCGCAATGTGACTATTTGGAGACAGGGAGTTTCGGGGAGGTAATTAATTTTACATGAGGTGATAAGAGTTGGCCCCTAATCCACTAAGAAGAGGAAGAAACACCAGAGGTGGCTCTCTCTCTCTGTCTCTGTCTCTCTCTGACTCTCTCTCTCCCTCCCTCCCCCTCCTTTCCCCTCCCTTCTCCTCCCCCCTCCTTTCCTCTCTCCCCCTCCCCCTCTCCCTCTCTCTCTCACTGTGCACAGAGAAGAGGCCATGTGAGGACACCAGAAGGTGGCTGTCTACAAGTCAGGAAGAGAGTTCTCACCTGAAATGGAATGTTCCAGTACCTTGACCTTGGACTTCTAGCTTCCAGAACTGTGAGATAATAAATTTTTGTTAACTTATCTCCTCTATGGTATTTGTTATGGCAGCCTGAGCAGACTAATACAACAGGCCATTCTACAGAGTATTAACAAAATTATATGTGTAAAGCACTAACTTGATGCCATACTTTAAAAACCTTCAGGATGTCCCCACTGACTTGTGAGTCCAAATTCTTTTGCTTGGAACCAGGCCATGCTCTGTGTCACTCCCATTATGACTTGCCCAGCTGTAGGCCTTTACACTGTTGTAGGCAAACATTCTGCTCCAGTGAGCTCACTGTCCTCAAAAGACACTTGGCATTTTCTGAAGCCACAATGAAGTACAATTCCTTTGAAGAACTGCTAATACCGTGTTTCCCCCAAAATAAGACTAGGTTTTATATTAATTTTGGCTCCAAAAGACGCATTAGGGCTTATGTCCAAGGGATGCCACTCTGAAAAATCATGCTGGGGCTTATTTTCCGGTTAGGTCTTATTTTCGGGGAAACACGAAAGTGCTGTGGCTAGAAGATGAGTTTCATGTTGTGGGTGGCTGGATGTGAGGAAAAGGAGCCATGCTGCGTTTTCTCCATTCAACAGAGTCCTCATGGAGTCTGGGAGAGGTGATGGGCCCACGTCCAGAGCGAATAATAACGTCTACGCTAGAAGCCGGCAAACTTGTTTTGTAAGTGGCTGGGAGAACATAAATATTGCAGGCTTTAGGGGTCCTGTGGTATCTATCACAACTCTGCCATTCTAGCATGAAAGCAGACACAGGCCCCATATAAACAAAGGAGCCAAGGCTGTGTTCCAATAAAATTTTATTTTCAAAACATCAATGGGCTAGATTTGGCCTGTGGGCCACAGTTTGCCAGGTCCCAATATGCCAATCCCAGAGCAACGACTGTTGATCGGAACCAAATTTGCAACCATTTCTCAGCTTTCTTGTTATATGAAAGAGGGAAAATTCCACTTTTTAAAGGTCTTGCTATTCAAATTGTAGGCCTTAAACCAACTGTATCTGCCTCATCTGGGAACTTGTTAAAAATGCAGAATCTCATACCTTACCCCAGACCTCCTAAATAGAATGTGTATTTTCATAAAAAGCCCTGGTGAATGGAAGGTATGTTAGAGCTTGGACACACTTGTTGAAGCCACTGTTGATTGAATGTTCTATTACTAGCAGCTGAAAGCACCTTTATACTGACAGGAAAGACCCAAGTCATGAACAATCTCATGTGCTTGGCTTTTGTCCTGAAGGACAGTAAAGTGTTTATTTTTTTCCCCCAGTGGAGAAAAACGCATTAAGTTGTACAGTTTACAGTTCAGTGTCCAAAACATTTAAGTGTTTTAAGCAGAGAGTGAAATAGCAAGTTATTTTTGGCATGTACCTCATCCCTCTTATAAATCAATAAGCTCCAAAAAATGACTGTGTGCCAGCCAGGTAGCCCTTCCACCACTGCAATGGCATCAGATGGAATGAAAAGCAGTTTCTCCTGTCAGACCTGCTTTCCTGCCTATAACCTACTGCCCTGGGACCCAGGAGGATTCTCTACTTCTGGCATATTCTTTGGGCTTAAACATGGCTGCCGGGCTATAACTTCAGCATTATTATTTGGAAAGCTTTAATTTTAGTACATTCAACGCTGCCACCACCCAGTTTGATTCATTTATTTTCTTAATATATATATATATATATATAGTCACCTCTTCCATAAGTTACTTTGGTGGAAGCAGTTGCATTTTAGGATTTTTGCATTCCTTCCACAAGCCTCACAAAATGCTTTGCATGTGGTAGGTTCCTGATAAATATTAATGTTAAAATATGAGCCATGACTTATTGCTTTTCCAAGTTCCTGAAATAATACATAAATGGGATAAGTGTCTTGAATGTGGATATCACTATCAGCTAAGTTAGAATTAATAGTTAGAAGGATCCAAACAATTCCTTTTCAAGATAGGTCTTTTCATATTCTCTGTGTTTAGTTTCTAACACAACCCAAGAATGCTTTTAAAAAGAATTAGGTGCAAACATTTGCTCTTAGGGTTGCCCCATTTATCAAGTCACCACATCCTCCTGCAGTTCATTTATGAAGAACTAAAAGCCAAACAAACACCACCTCCAGCCCAGTTACCCAGTGTATACGTGTTTATGTTCACACTTAAGCAGTACACAATGGGAAGCTCTTTATAGAAGGTGTCTTAATCCATATAAGACCTTAGGAACGGATATATTATTACCCTAATACTGATGAGGAAACTGAGGCACAGAGTATCGGTGTACCTAGCTTAAGATCACGTGGCAAGGACTTTGGTGGTTGTAGGAGGGGAGTTAGAATTCAAAGCCCAGATTGTCTGGCTCCTGAGTCTAGGCTCTGAGCTATTAAGTAGTATCTCCATAAACAGAGTTCAGGTGTGTCAAAGACCAACTTCTCATTGCCCTATTTTTGTTTCACCTGCAGACATCTTTGGCTAGGATTTTCATGTGACAAATAGTTTCTGCAAAACCCAAATACATTGAAAATGAAGTGTTAGAAGCCATGCATTCTATGGTCGGTTTCAGTGAGTGGCAATTTCTGAATTTAAAACCCTTTCCCAGTTGGAGCTAATGATTTCATCTATCATTATTAATACTGGGGAAATACCTTTAAAAGCAGATTAGGAGGGATTACTTTTTCTTTTTCTTGGCAGTTAGCTATACTAGAAAGTTTTTCTCCATCATTTCAGAGTCTACAGGGAAGACTGTTTGAAGGAGGGCCTGTAATTATGACCTTATTGTCTACCTAAATTCCAGAGACATTATTGCAAAGCCTATGACAACATCCAAACAGTTGAAGCAAAGCGACAACTCTGGGGACCTTGGCCATCCAGGTGGGATCACTGAAGCCTAAAGGGAGTTGTCTTCTCAATTATTCTGATCATCTGTCCCAATTCATAGAAGAATTTAACTCTTATTTCCCCCTATTTTTTAATTCTGGCTCTGCCATTTTTCTGAATCAAGACCTCAGAAGTCACAGATCATCTCTAATGAAAGCTCTCTGTTCTCAAAGAGATTATAGCTATGACTTTGTGATAAGCAGGTTGACCCCATAGCACTGGCTTGTGTACGTCTTAAGGTAGTGTCATTTTTTTTCTAGAGATTATTTTGTTTTTCCCACTTCTAAAGCCAGGAGGCATTCACTATTTTAAATGGTTGTGAATTAACCTAT
This sequence comes from Rhinolophus ferrumequinum, assembly GCF_004115265.2. NCBI lineage: Eukaryota > Metazoa > Chordata > Mammalia > Chiroptera > Rhinolophidae > Rhinolophus > Rhinolophus ferrumequinum. Next base: position 83,673,072 of record NC_046286.1, on the reverse strand, counting down.
GTAACTTTGTACAGAAAAACTCATGGCCCGACTTCAAGTTTTTGCCGGCAGAAATTTCAGTTTTTAGTAAAAAGACACTATCTTCATAAGTTGGTCTGTTATTTAGCTCTGATTGTTGGTGCATGGGTTCTTTTTGTGAGGGAGTGCAGTTCTTTTAAGTATTATATGCCTATACGGATTGGTTATACAATGCCTTTCACTCCTGACATCCTTTTTGGCCTCCTCTCCATTCTTCTTCCTTTCTTTTAGGGACTCTGTCTTCTATCATCCAGTTGCTCAAGGCAGGAACCCAGAATTATCCTCCTCTAAATGCAATAATTAACTCAGCCTTACAGATTATACCTTCCAACTAAATCTCAAATCGAATTCCAGTTTCCTTCACTACTCTCCCTGAGTCCAAGCCATTGTAATTTCTCTCTCTATGTGAATGTCAATCCCTGGAGACACACACCTGGTGACATTACTTGGACCACTGCAGTGGCCTTTAAACTCCTTTTTCTATTCCTCCCCGGTCATCCATTCTTCACGCATAAGTAAAGGGGTGACAACATTGGATAAATCCTCCAAAGGCTTCCAGTTGACCTTAGCCAGCAATCCAAACCCATGCCAGATCTGACTTTACCCCAGACTCACTGGGACCTCTCGCTGTACTCCAGTCATGCTGAGCTTCCCACGGCTTCTCCAATGGTTCAGGTTCTTGCCCATTGCACAGCCTTCTCCTCTACTTTCAATTCTGCCAAGAAATCCTCCCATCCACACACTCATCACTTGGTTTTTTATTATACATCCTTTATGTCTTAGTTCAACTAGCACTTCCTCAAGGGTCCTTTCTAAACATACACACTAAACTAAGTTTCTAAACTCTTTGCCCCTGTTTTCATAGAATTCTTCCTCATAGAATACCTTCGTGTTTGTGTATTTATATATTAACCTCTTGCCTCTTGTGGTAGACTGTAACTTCCAGGAGGTCAAAAACCATAACTTTTTGCTTGATCACTTTGCATTGGGTCAGGTCCGTGGTAAGCCCTCAATTATTATTTGTTGAATAAGTAAATCAATATAATCTGTAATATATCCACATTTCATGAAATACAAAATGGATGTATCTTTGGAAAACCAAAGAAAACAGCTCATGGGTTCTCAAAGAAATATGACATAATTTAGTGACAAGCTCTTGTGGGACAACTCACATGTTAATACAGAACTTGTTTCTGTGAAATGAATCAATAGAAATGGAAATATTAATATGGTTGAGGGACTTTGTGGTTAAATTACTCTGAAAAAACAGATAACAATACTCGTGTACATATCAATGTCCACCATAAACACAGAAGTTTTCATGCTGATTTATTCTAGCAATGTTACATATGTGCACACTCCTGTGGCATAATCCAGCTGCTTCCAGGCTACCAGTTGTGCAGCCGCAAGCCTGAGGTATCTCCTCTCCCGGACCCAGGACATGAGATTTTTCTAGCCTAGGAAAGCTGCCCTACATGGCAGGGGGCTCTCCTGCACGCAGCCATTGTATTCAGGACATTGCCCATCTCTTACCCTGGTTACAAATGTCTGAAACAAAACAGTTTTACACTTCTCCAAAGTTAATGCATAAAGTGAAAGTAAACTTTACCCACGTGTGTACATGTATACACGTACATGGTTAAAAAGCAAAATATTAAAACCCTAGACTTAAAATTAACCCCTTACTACCTGCCCAGAAACACTTTCTCAATAATGTTATTTTTCAACGTAGGACACATTTTATAAGTACTTTCACATATATAATCTGTATATGAGGCAGGTATTAGAATCCGTATTTACTACTTGTAGTGGTTAGTAAACTAATATCTCTCAGCTCCAAACCAACCTGTTTATACTCTATTTTAAGATTCTGGGCTGGGGCTCTGAAAACCCTATTTCCCTGTGTCATCTCCTTATTGAGTTCTGCCCAAAGGGACCCTGCAGAGAGATGGGAAGGCAGGAAGGAGGAGGGCCTTGTTCCTCCCTGGTTGGTGCTTGCATCTGGCAGCACCAGATGGCTCTTCACACAGACAGCATCCAGCTTCTCTCCACTCCCCCGCGGCCCCCCAGCCAACCTCATTGCATCTGCTCAGATATCTGGACAGTGCCCCCTTCTGAGTTTTGAAGTGTCGCTTTATAAAGCTATTTTATTCACTTGAAGATAGGGTCATACTGTAGCAATTTTTCAATGTGTATTAAGCAGGTGTCTAATCCAATTATTGCAAAAAATGGGGAGAAAATATTTTCATCGTGTGTTTGCCACTATGCAAATGAGTACGTGCAAAGATGGGATCTGCATTGCCCATCTACTTGTACGTGACATTGGAACAGCCTGCTTACACACTGGAGCTTCAGACCTCAGCTTGCCTCTTCCACTGTGAGCTGGGAGGTGCTTAAAATCTCCCACTATTTTTTTTCTATTGAGAGATTCTGTTCACACAGCACGCAAGTGTACAGGAGGGCATTGAAAACAGCATGGCAGCACTCACAAGGTGGTCATATGAATGATCCAAAATGAACAGACCCTAACATAGAGTTGAGATGAAGGTTTAAAAAAACTATTGTGGGTTTTGGATAATATGTCCACAGAACTACAAGGGTTTTAGGTCTCATTATTTATTAAATGCTTGTGTAGTACTTACCATATTAGCACTTTTCTAAGCACCTTATAATTCTCAGCTCAAGTTAATCCTCACAACAGCGACATGAGGTAGGCACCACCAGTGTGTCATTTTCAGAGATGTGGAAAGTAGGCACAGGGCGGGTAAGTCACTTGTCCAGGGTCACACAACTACAAATTGTGGAGCTGGGATTTGAACCCTGGAAGTCTGGCTCCAGAAGAAACACATGCCTGGAACTACAAGGCTGTGTTGAGAGTCGTTGGTCATTTCGATGAGACGATGACTCTGAAATTCAGTTGCACAGCTAACAAATGGCAGTGGCTACGTAACTGGATTTGCTTTCATGCAATGATAGCAGAAGACAAAGCAGGACAGCAGAAATGGCTACATGGATCCCCCATTTTTTGTTACATACCCAGACTACATAAGTGAAGCTGTCAGTTCCTACGCTGACACTGACAAAAGATATACAGGCATTCTGTGCTGGAGCTCAGAACCTCCCAGACACCTTTTTACATAATTAAATTCTTCCTCTCATGATCTCACCCTTTGCTACACAAACATGTCTCAAATGCCTATGGGAACCTTCTCAAAGCATGCCTGGCTAGGTAACAGGTTTCTCCACTTCTCATTAAGGCTCACTTCATTTTCACATGGTTCTTCCCTTTAGAACATTCTTAGTCTGGGAGGGGCACCCATCACGGAGGCCACAGGGGTCACCCATGGACATGTCAGTGTCAAACTGTCCCTCTGTTCCACCAGGTCAAACTCCAGGTGGATTCATGGCTCATCCCACACTGGTGGTGGCAGGAAGGCAAATATTTTGCAATTTCTTCATTTTCATTTTGTCTTTTTCTCCTCAAGGGCTTGATAACCTGAACATGTCCTTCTGATTTCCCTGAGTTTACAGTTTTCTAGTTCCACTAACTAAACTTGATACCTTTTCCTCCTCCAAAATCATAAATTAAATTCTGATTAGTGTTGTGTGCTTAACATCTGGGACTGAACTTCAAATACTCTGATTTCTAGGACTTTCCATTATGTTACATTGACTTCGGTGTCCTTTACAGGGTCATGGGCCATAGCGCAGCACTTCGGAGTTTGACAGAAATGCAGAATCTCAGGTCCCGTTCCAGCCGTGGTGAATCTGAATTTGCTTTGCAGGATGTTCATGCACTTTAAAAACTGAGAAGCACTGAGTTAAGGAATATCAAATTGCCTTTATGTTCACAAATGATTTCAGCTGCTGACCTGGAATATCTGCTTGCAATTGGCTAAACAAGCTTGGCACAACCACAGTTATCTCCATCTGTAATTGCTCTGGTGTTCCCTGTGACATAAGCATTGCCAGCAGGCACAGTAAGAAAAATCTCTTTGAAAGACTTTCTCTCTCATCTGGAAAATGAAAACCTTGCTCTTCCTTGATCCCTGCATAATGGTATGGGTCTATATGAAAGAGTAAATTATGTCACAAGATTTTTATGCTAAATTTTGAGTTAAAGTAAAATTGTCAAAATGGTGTAACCCGACCTTCAGATGTGCTGCCTGTGATCCTTTGAATTTGCCGTACACGCTATACCTTTCAGTCCTGTTCGTGCTGCTTTGTACCTGGAATACCTTCCCATCTCCCAACCTGGTCACTCTTAAAGAGTGTCTGTAAGTTTTCTTCTGTGAAATCTTTGATCCTCCATCACAGTCAGAATTAGTGGATTCCTCAGCTCTGATCACATGACTCCTGTATACCCCCCTCCCTGTCTACCCCCTCCCTGGATATCCCTCTCCTTGGATACCTCTTTCCCTGGATATCCTTCTCCCTGGATACTTCTCTCCTTGGATATGTGCTAGTCCTTATATACTCCTTTCTCTGTAAACTCTTCTCGGGACTAAGGGACAGAAAGCATGAACTTGGAAATATGACCAAGCTTGAATTGATTCTTGGCTTGAACAACTCACTTCCTGTGTGAGTTTGGGTAAGTTATTTAATTTTCAGTTCCTTCTTCAGTAAAATGATACTAACTTCTCCTCCCCAATTTTCTCCTTTCGAAGTTAATGGCTTCTCCATCTCCAGTTGCAAAAACCTAAATCCTTGGATTACTCACTGACTCCTCCCTTTCTCACTCCCCACATCCAACCCCATAGCAAATCCCGTTGGCCCTACTTTCAGAATGTATCCAGAATCTCATCTCTTCTCATCACCTTGGTCTGAGCCACTATCCTCTTTTGCCTGTATCACTGCAACTGTCTCCTGACTGACCTGCTGCTCTGCCCCCATTCCTTTCCAGGGCACAGCAGCCAGACTGATCATGTTAAAATGTAAATTCAACCACCCTCCTGTCCAAAACCTTCCTATGGAAACCATTTTGGAGCAAAAGCCAAAGTTCTGACAAGGACCCACAGAGCTGAAATGGATGGGCACTGCACTGCCTCTCGTTTTATCTGCTGCAGGCCCGCTCACTCCTGTCTGGCCACGCCGGCCTCCTTACTGCTCATAGAGCTTGCCAGAAAGCCTCGTGGCCGGGGCTCTTGGCATGTGTGGTTCCCTATGTCTGGAGTTATTTTCCTCAGGATATCTGCATGTTGCTCCCCCAAGTCCTTCAAGGCTTTGCTTAAATATTCCTTTGTCAGTCAGACCTTTCCTGGCCACTCTGTTTGCAATACTCCTCATCTCCCTTCTGTGCTCTATTTTTGATGCTGTAGCACTTTTCATCTTTGTCACCTGGGAAATTCTTTTATTGCCATGCCAGCCTCTAAGTCCACAAATAGGCAAGCTCTCCTAGAAAGGCTCACAAATCTAATTAATATGATTGAATCACGTGGTCTATTAAATCAATTAAAACTCACACTGGGAGAATAACGGGGTAAGTTAACATGTGAGCAAATGGGTAAAAGAACTGTAGTAGCTGGGTCCACAGCTACAACAATGTTCAGATATCTGTTTCTTTCACTCTCACACCAGCCTTTTCTGATAGTTACCAGAACCAGAGTTCAACTTGACCGTGTGGTCTCGGCAGACAGAGAGCTGGCACCTGAGCATGGTTGTTTCTTGTCAACTGGCTAGCTGAGCAGCTAAGATATTTTCTTTTTTGGCAAAGACCAGGTGGGGTCAGAATGAATTTTCCAAATGGGTGACCAAATTAAGAACTCAAGAATAATGAGTGTCTCGTGTATACCTTAACATCATGAATATCAGGTATCCTGGCCCTGCCATTTCTTCCAATCTATGTACATAGGCTCTTTTCTTTTTCTAGCACATCTCACATATTATTAGTTTACGTATCTATGCTTAAATATGAGTTTCATCTATCCCAATGGTTTTCTTCTATAGCAGAACTGAATATTCTCAGAAAATACTGCAAATGCACATTAGCCTTCTAACATGTCACACGCTTTACTTATTTGTTTTGTTTATTGTCTTTCTCTCCCAACTAGAATAACAGTGTCACAAACACAAGAATTTTCATCTGGTTTTTTTCACCCATGCATCTCAGCACCTAGATGTGTGCTTGGCACACAATAAATACTTAAAAAATAATTTTCAGAAAATGAATGATGTTCTGAAAACCAGGAGGATTAAAATCAAATAATGTATGAATTGCACTAGAACAGGAGGGACAGTGACTTGGAACAGGAAAAGGAGAAAGTGAAAGCCAAACCCTGGTGCCCTTGTTCTGACACAGGTGGGGGTGGGGGTGCAGGTGGGGAGTGTAGAAGTGACCAGAATGCTCATTCTGAAACTGTGGAGGTAATCCCTTCTCCTGGAAATGGTCACATTTCCTTTCTATGCCCTCAGAGCGGCTTTTCTGTTGTCACAAATTATTCCTACGTATGCTGTGAGTTCATTTCTGAAGTACAGTAGCAAATTGTCATTTTTTTTTAATGTTTTTATCTTTTTTACCCTTTATGTTATGTTGAAGCATATAGTGCTCTATTCTGTGTAGGGGTTGCCATTTCTTGCTTCTGTCTGTCCGTTAGTAAACTTACTCATAGTTGTGTATCCTTTTGTCTTTTTGTTTTAAGTAGAATAACCTCTTGATGTATTTCCTGTAATGGAGGCCCTGTGGTGGAAAATTCCCTCAGCTTCTATATATCTGGTAAGGGCTTTATTCCTCCTTCATATCTAAAGGATAACTTTGCTGGATATATTACTCTTGGCTGATAATTTCTCTCTTTCAATAGTTTGAATATTTGATTCCACTCCTTCCTGGCTTATAGAATTTCTGCTGGAAAATCTGATTATAATCTAATGGGCTTTCCTTTGTAGATTACCATCTTCTTTTCCATGACTACCTTGAGAATTGTTTCTTTGTCGTTAATTTTTGACAGCTTCAAAAAAATGTGCCTTGGAGAAGGCCTATTAAGATTGAGGTAATTAGGTGTTCTGTTTGCATCTTGGATTCAAGGATCCAGTTCTTTCCATAGGTGTGGAAAGTTCTTGCTGACTATTTGTTCGAATACACTGTCTGTGCCCTTCTCCCTCTCTTCTCCTTCTGGTATACTCAGAGAAGGTTTTCTTTTGCCCACTTTACTCACAGTCAAATGAATTTTAATCATATACTCTTGAAATATTTGTTCAATGAGTAAACATCCTGTCACAATTTAACTGAGACTTCAAAGCCTTTGGGAAGATTGATACTTAAATTAGATTTTCACCCCAGATGATGTTGTGCTTCATTCAACCTGAAGTATAACTGGTGTAAAGGTTGCAACCTCAAGAACCATGGGCATATCCAGGCCTTAGGCCTTGTATTAGAATATTTCAGCTGCGATAACAAAATACTACTGTCGACGTAAGAAATGTCCAAACCTGTAGAGAATTTTTGTAAGAGTTTATTTGAGCCAAAATGACAACACATGGGGAGAGAGATCTCAAGTGCTCTAGATAATAACAGTTTCACAGGTTTTTGTTTTTGTTTTTATGCATTTGAAATTAAAGAGGGAACGAAAGGAAGGTTACATAGAGGTGGGAGAAGCAGGGGGCGGGGTTGAATTACAAATTACTAGTTAAGATCATGTGCTCTCTTGGTGGGGATCTGATTACAGGGCAATTAAGATTATGTGCTCTCTTGAGAGATCTGAAAACAGTGGTCAGGTATTTGAAGGAGGAGTCCAAAAGGGGCCATTTCAAAGATGTGTTAAACTACATGCACAGGAACAATGCATAAGACTTGCCGAAGGCAAAGATATGCCTTTTACTAAAGAAGTTATGTGCCTGGGGTGTGACTACCCACCATGACCTGCCCAGGAAGGAATTTATGATCAGATCACCCTGTGAGGTTACTTACCATAGAACCCCTTTTTTGTCTATACTAGATCGGGTGGCTTAAGCAACAGAAATTTATTTCTCACAGTTCTGGAGGATGGGAGTCCAAGGTCAAGGTGTCGGCTGATATGGCTCCTGATGAGGGCCACTTCCTGTCTTGTAGAGGACAACCTTCTCACTGTGTGCTCATGACCTTTTTCTCCATGTGTGCACAGGGTCTCTCTCTCTCTCTCTCTCTCTCTCTCTTCCAGACCTATCAGATTAGGGCCTCATCTTTATGATCTCATTTAACCTTAGTTACCTCCTAAAGACCTCATCTCCAAATACAGTCACATTAGAAATTAGAGGTCAAACATACGAATTTTTGAGGGGGACACAACTCATTCCATTAGCACAATATCTTTTGCATTTTTCCTTTTTAAATGTTACTTATCAACTTAAAAATATATATACCTTTCCTATAAAATCTACATTCAGTCCTTTGCTATGCCTGGCTTGCTTCACTCATTTATTTCACCTGCCTCTCTCCTTTAGACATTTAAGTTTTGACCCCTGGCCTATCGGTTTAATCAGTGGATAGATTTTTCCAAACTGAAATTTAGGACATATAATATCATGTGTATAAACGTGTTTATGGAAGAATAGGGCAAAATGTCTGAAAATAAGATTGCTTTGGAAAATCATGGGTATATGGATAATGATGATGATAAATAGCTTAATTTGCCATATTTGTGTACCAGTGGTTGGGGAGACCTTTAATTTAGCTTGCTGTTTGACGCCATTCATACTCACCCAAAATGCTATTTGATAAATTAGATTTTTTGAGGGTGGTGTTGGATGGTAGAAAATATATAAGTTGAAAGCAGACACAGTCATCCATGGCAGAATTTTGCAAATTTTCTTTGGACATCACCCAGAGCAGGAAATTTTATCTTATAACTCTGTACACAGAAATACACCCAGGATGTGTTGTATTGTGTTGTGTTGTGTTGTGTTGTATTGTATTGTGATTCCATTCCATTCCATCCCATTCCCTTCTACAATGCTCATTATGTCCTACATAGTTGATTTCCAATCAATCGATCAATCAATAGTGACCTGTGATTTATAAATCACTGTTTTAGTGGGCTGGTCCACAGGGCTCAGTATCCTTTTGGTTAACATGAAGGGTTTTTGTTTTTGTTTTGTTGTTGTTGTTTTTTTAAATGCATACATATACTAGCTTTGACTAGCATCTAAAGAAAATAATTTCATTCTCTTGGAAGCTTATCTGCTGAAACATTTTTGTCACACGTCAGAAGTTTTTGGAACTGGAAGGAACTGCAGGGGTCAGGTCAGTATGAACACCTGATTATTAGTGTTCATGTTAAAGCTCTCTGAGTTTGGATACAGAGATCCAAACAGACAAATCACAAAATTGTCCTTTTTGTGTTTTGACTCGCTGACTTAATTTGCTAACTGCCTGCTTTCCATGATGTTATTCTCTCTTAAAAGCTCACAGTATGGTTTTTGTTTTGTTTTGTCTTTCATTTCCGCGCTGTTTTTTCCAGGTCACACTGCTGCTGTGGTTTGAGGTCACCGAGAGGCTTAATCTAGAAAGGGAGGGAGAAAAGAACAACAACAATATTTTATTGCACACATCAAATTGCTGCCTGATGACAGGGACAGCCTCAGAGGGGCTGAAAGAACCAAGCAGAATTTGTAGTGGACGTTCCCTGGGAAAAACAGGGTCGAACCGGTTAATTGGTGAAGAAAGATGGATCACGTGCTGCCATCTGTTGATGATGCCATGAAACAGCAGTGCTTTAAACGTTGGCAATTTTTAATGCCACTTGTTTTTATAAAAATCTTGTTGGGGGAACTAAAGTTAGTTTCATATATTCTCCAATATTTTATTTCCAGGCAGCTTTGGCTTCAAATGAAAGCATCTGTGTATGAGAATGACCCATATTTCACCTGCATGAATCTTGTCTGTGAAGTAGACCGAAGGGAAGGGGGGATTCCCACCCCATCTCACTGCTGTCCAAGCCCACTTACTTCCCCTTCAGAATCGTTTGAGGGAAGGAGGAACTATCTGCTCCTGTTAGAGGGATTTCAAAGAACACACTGTTCCCATGCTTTAGATCTCCCCTGATTGCTTCATGGGTCTCCTGAGAGGACCATATGTTATGTGCAAAGGTCAGCTTTAAAACAAAACAAATAGTCTTGTCCTGTTTGGAAGCTTGTTGATTCTAAATTCTACATCATTGTGACTAGCCCTTTGGGTTTATTTATTAGTGAGGGAAACCGGACGTCAAGGTCCTGCTGCTTCCATTCTTAAAGGGGCCCTGTTCGTTAAAAAAAAAAAGAATGAAGGCCTGCCTAAGCAGAGTTAACAAAATTGTGTATTGAAAAAGTTTACACTGGAAAAAAGTACCATTTTAATAAAAAAATGCAATGCAGTTTGTGTTAATTACTATACAATAATTGTAAGATTTATTGAAAATATTAATTTATAAAGCACAAAAGCAATGGAATGAATGGCCACGGCACACAATTGCAAAGCAGAATTCTTGGCTATGTCTCTCTATATAGATATAGCTATGCCAAGATACATCAGGAAACAAAGCAGACACAAATCCCTGACCCTAGAGCATACGTCTTACTGGGGGGACTAAACTAATTAAGCTATATATATATATATATGTATATATATCATGGGAAACAGTGATAAGAGCTGTAGGAAAAGGATGCAGGGAGTGGGGGTGGGAAATGTGTGTGGAGGGGTGAGCTGTAATTCTGAGCTAGGTGGTCAGGGTGTGCCTTAGAGAGGAGCTAGCATCTGAGTAGAGGTGCAGTTCATGGAGAAGTTAGCCATGTGGGTATAAGGAGTAGAATTCCAGGTGGGGGAACAGCTTGTATAAAGGCCCCAAGGCAGGAGTGTTCCTGGAAAAAAGGAGGAGGCCCGTGTGGGTGGAGAGCAGTGGGGGAGGTGGGACTAAAAGGAAATGGAGTTGGAGAGGAAATGAAGGGCAGACAGCTTGGCAGGTGGCTTGTGGACTTTTACTCTTTGACTTTGGCTTTCACTCTCCACTGCAAGAGGGAGTTGTTGAAGTTTGGGGGCAAAGGGGGACTGTGATCTCATATATCTTGTAAAAGAATTATGCTAGTTGCTCTTTTGCAAATAGGCTATAGAAAATGAGGGCAGAAGCCGGGAGACCAGTTAGGAGACCAGTAAAATAACCCAAGTGAGGGAAGCTGGAGGCTTGTGTGGGGCTCATAGTAGAAGTGATGAGAAATGGCCCAATTCTGGATGGTATCTGAAGATAGAACCAGCAAAGGTTTATGGAGAGCTCTACTGTGAAGTATGAGAAAGAGGAGTCACGGATGACCCAAGCGTTTAGCCTAAGCCCTGGAAAGCTGAGGGGCATCAACTGCAAAGGCGAGGACTGAGCATAAAGTAAGTTTCTCAGGGAGATATGGCAGCTTCTCTGAGTCCTTTCAGGGGATCTCTGAGTCTGGATGTGTAATCTCATCTGAATATATGACCAAGAGTCTAAATTTACAGCCTTTTTGACTGCACAGACTCCTCAGTGAAAAGGCCTTCTATAGTCCACTTTCACAGAAAGCGTCTCTGGTTCCCCCATGCCTAACAGATGCCCCTATTAGACTCTTTCATAGTTTGTACTTCCTCCGAGTGTGATTTTAGTTATGTTCTTATGATACTTGTGTGATTATTTGCTTAATGACTGCTTCCCTTACAAGGCTCTTAAGTGCCCTACATGTGGGGCTTATGTATGTCTGTTTCTGCTTCCAGTCCTGTTCCCACCTGCTGGACAGACCTGGCATATGATAGCTTTCTAATAAATATTGGTTAAAGAAAGAATCAATCATAGTAAGATTTTTAAGGGCCTGACAACACCCTCAAGAACCCATAATTTTTAATCTTTTGGGACTGCCTAACTATCCTGGGTCTATTTAACTACTCAGAATGTTTTTGGCCAGGGATTTGTGTTGTGCTAAATCCAGGCAGTGGTGAAGCGGCCCAGTTCTAACAGCCACAGCCATTCAGGACTGGGAAAGCCCAGGGCCTAGGCATGTACCTCTTGAGGGAGCACATTTGCTTTGCATGCCTTGCCTCTGTGCCTGATGACTTTGCTCCCCACATTTGCTCTCATTCCTTCTCCTTCAGAGCCGTCTTGACAGTCTCCACACCAGCCCGTCCACTTGGAGGCACCAAGGAGGAAGGGCAGTAGATCTGTTCCCCACACCCCCTCCATGCTTCTGCTCCCAGGGCAGCACGAGACCTGGTCTGGACTCTGGGTCACTAATCTTCTAGTACTGATTTTGAAGCCTAAGAATGGGAGGGAGTCTAGAGATTTCATTAAGGAATATACCTCCTTACTTTCCTCTGTCTCCAAGTTATTACCATCCTGGTTTTCTTACACCTATGTTAAATGTCCTCTGGCTATTAATCTCAGTCTCACTCCCAAATTTACTCTAATGCAGCGTTTTTCAACTACGTATTGACATTTTGGGCTGGATAGTTCTTTATTGTAGGGGGCTGCCCTGTGCATTACAGGACAGTTGTGTGTGGTAGGATCTCTGGCCTCTGCACTCTCGATGTCAGTATTACTCTCTTTCTCAGTTGTGACGACCAAAAATGTCTACAGACATTGCTAAATGTCAGCTGGGGGCAACATCATTCACAGTTGAGAGCAGTGGTCTAATGTGTGACTCTATTTTGTGGAATGCCTTTTGACATCCTGCCCTATAAGGTCTCACTTCTCTTGCCTTCCCCTACTCCATCTCCTTAAGTGACCCTGTTCTCTTTGTGCTTTTTGGATTGGTCAGAAGGGAGGTGCTAGCCTCTCTCTCCACCAACTGCTTGAATATGTAGCCCTCAAAGCTGCCATTATAATCACCATCAATCTCATCCCAGTTCCCTGATGTGTTTATGATGTGAAGACAGTGATGCTCTTTTATATACTGTATGAACTTTTACCCATTATATAATCATGTCTTTATTCAGTATTTTCCTTGTTAACTTAAGAAATGGGTTTTTTTGTTGTTGTTGATAACACTGATGACGGAAAGCTCATAAAAGTTGTTAGACGCCAAAATAATCTTTGGCAGAAAATCCTGGGAAACTCCCCGACAAGTGGGAAAATTATTGGGTTTTGCACATGACAAGCCTTCATGAATCTTAAGGGAGTTGTTACTAGGTTGCAAATGGGGAAACTGATGAAACAAAATTTGTTATGAAATAGTACATAAAATATGTGGGTAAGTAGAGATAGACACAGATCTCAGTTTTCCACATTATAATTTATAATCAGAGAAATAGGAGCTCAAAAAGTTAGAGCCTGAGAAGCCCTCAAGAAACTAGCTGATATAATTCCCTCATTTAGGAAATAACAAAACAGAGGGCAAAGAGAACAGTTGCTTTACCTAAGGGACATAAACAGCATCAGAGTCTCAATCTGAACTCAGATTCTCATTCTCTGTTCTGATTTGTGATGATGTTTCCTCAATCCATGGCAAAATGAGAAAAATAAGGACATATAATAGAAAGGTTTTTCCAAATGTGAATTAGTTACATTTTTAAAACTGTCCTTTATCCTGAGATTTATGCCCTTCTACTTTTTTTTTTTTTTTGACAAAATATTATCTCTATTAAGAAATAATGGTTCTAGATGTATTTGGAGTTTTGGGGATTTTTTCTTAATGCCTTTATTTTGGCAATCCCAAAACAATTCACCACCACCAGCCCTATTATATCAGTAGTTACCAGATTAAAAAAAAAAAAAATCTGGGAACTACTGATATAGAGTCCTACGTCCAAAGAACAAGAGAGATTTTCTTGTTCCTGGAGAGCAAGGCAGGATGCACAGGATTGTTGGGTGGAAGAAGATGGAGGCCCTCAGGTAAGTAATTCCTATAAACAATGGTAGCCCAACAACCTCGAGTTGGCCCTCTTTGGAATTGCCTTTCTTCCTTCCCTTCACTTCCTCTCTCTCAGTGAATCAGAACGTTTCCAGAATCCTTGGGACATGATTGCTGATATGAGACCTCTCCGGATCACCAAGGTGGTTGTATCTGGTCTGAACCAGACTGCTTGGTGTATCTGGTTGGTGTGGATGGGGACTGGAGTCTTAGCCCCCATTGTTCTTTCTGGTTGTGGCTTACTCTCGAATGCAAAAGCATTAGGATACTAGTTTTCCAATTTTCTTAAGTCCTCTGATTGAGAAAATAATGCCAAGATCCAAGGAAAGACTTTTTGATCATTATAGGCGCTGTACTGAAATGGCTCCTCCTTTGTTTCATGAGCCCCTACTTTACTCTTCACCTGTGACCCCAGGAAACAGTAGGACCAAGTTACTAAAAAAGTTTCATCAGGTTTGAATCCCCACCAACATGTCCTGGTATACCAGTTCAACCAGACGATTCAGATTCCACATTTACATCTTAGAGGCCTCTGAAGACAACACAAATTAACCCAAAGAAGCGAGTGAAATTGCAGCTCAACCCCCTCCCTTGTCTTGTCGCTGGGGTTTGGTGGCCCATGAGCCTCAAATCACGCAGCCTCGGCAACTGCCAACCAGCATAGAAAGAAGGATATGAAAGGTTTTAAAAGAGGAAGGTGACAAAGGCACATCTCAGAAATCTGCAAGAGTTTTCAAAGGAAAAGGAAACCAAAACAGGAAAGAAATATGTGGTCAACATCTATCTGTATATCCCCGTCTTCTAGTTGAATTTCTTTTCATCCAATTCCCATAGTGTGTAAGGGGACAGATATCACTTCACTAGGCTAGACTATTCTAGTAAAGTTATCTCTGGCTGAGGATGAAGCTACTAGGCTATTTCTTGGACTGTTAACAGGTGGTGTCACATGGGCTCATCTGAAAATGTTTGCAACTCCAGGACAAAGCAGCTGCAGAGAAGAGAAGGGAACTGGCAATGATTGAAGCTGCTTTGTGAGAGGCCATCTTAGACGTCATATACGTGCTTTCTCATTCCATCTTCACAATAGTCCTCTGTGGGGAGTAGTATTATCCTTATTTTACAGATAAGGAAACAGCTGCTCAGAGAAGTTAGGTAGCTTGCCCCAGATCACAGGGCTAAAAGAGGACAGAACTAATACTCAAACCCAGATCTTCTTCTCTGTGAAGTGATCTTTCCACAAGATGGCCATCCTATGCACTCGAGAAATGGGGAAGGGAAGTGTGGTTTCTGAGCCATGATGGGACACAGAGAATCTAAGGGACAAAGGCAAAAACAAAAGAAAAACAAAAACATTACAGGCAGAACCACTATCTACACACAGCAAGGCATTAACCCAGTCAGATGAACCAGGCTTTTGTGGGCTTCTGTCCCTGAAGTACTCTACTAGAGAGCTACACTGGACAGAGGCACAAAAAGTACAGGAGTTTGTATTCAACAAAAAATAAACTTAGATTCAGGATTGCAATTCTCCATCTGAGCCAGTGCAAAGGTGGACATTTGATGAGCTTGTAATTCTAGCAGTTTCTGGAGTCGAGAAACATGTAAAATTCTGTGACATCTTTATTACAGAATTGGTATTTAGTTGACTCATCCTTTCATTTCAGATAATTAATATTAACTGACATATGTCAGACATATGTGTAGAGGTAGAACAAAAATCATACCTAATGAGACAAAAAAAAATCTTTAAAAAAGCGTGACATCCTTGGAATCCAACATGTGCAATTTTGTGACAGCTCAGGAAATCCGCTGGCTTCTGCCTGGGATCTGAAGATTGTTTACATTCCAGTGGAATTCCTGGGAAAGTCCAGAGCTCTCTGTGCTTTGAAAACAATGGCTTACGGAGATCAACTTCCCAACTGCACAACTAAGAGGTGGGAAGGCCTGAGAGGGTCCAGCGGACGGCACCAGAGCTGCATTGTTCAAACACTTGCCTGTTTGCTCCCTGGAGCTGAAACTAAAGCTGGTTGGAGGTATGCAGACACCTGCCTTCTGAGCCATAGCTGTGGTTGGAAGAAGATTGCTGTGACACCTCTCATCATCAGCAGCAATAATTGCTCACAATTTCTACAAATCTTCAGCATTTCAGCCATTCCCCGGACAAGCTAGATACTCTCATAAGGTGTGACCCCCCTTTTTCATTCACTAGGGAGTCACAGAAATAGTTCACCTTAAGCTATACCAAATCCCTCCTTTTGCAGAAGAGGAAACTGAGGCCCTGATAAGTTGAACAATTTAATAAAATTACACAGTTGGTTAGTGGCAGGGCCAAGGCAAGGAGCCAAGCTTTATTTGTTTATTCAACTCTTACTAATCAAGCTCCATACTATGGATAGGGAAAGAGCAGCATCTAAACTAGCAGTTTCTGTTAGGCAAGGAGGGATGGATATGGGGTAAGTCGATCCTTCAATTTTGTTCAGTTTTCAGCTTCTTAAGAAAGGGAACCTGATTCTCATTTTAATGTTAATTATAACTTAAGAAGCCAAACATGGAACTATCATTCCTCTTGCCAGGGGTTTATTTTGAGATGGGCATGTGATCTAGTTCTGGTCAAGCAGATGTAACAGAAACTTTGCTGTTGGGCTTGGAATATTTCGGAAAACGATTTTTCTTCCCCAAAGGTTGTCATCTATAGATATAATGCCTAGAACTGGGAGCTAGACTGTTGATGCACTGAGACTAGCAGAGAAGAAAGATAGGAAAGAACCCCAGCCCTTGATGACATCATTGAATTACTGAAAAATGAAATTCTAAGGCCCCATAATGCATGTTAATAGGTGAGCAGATAAAACTACCTTACTGTTTTTAAACCAGTTGAGTTTGGTTTTCTAATAGTTACACCTGAAACCATCCCTCAAAAGTATTTGAAGTTTTAGTGGCAGGTCATTACTAGCATTTCCTTCTACCAACTTCTATTTTCTCTTAGGAAAGTAGGGGACTGGGAGAGTTGAAGAAAGTGGAGAATTAGAAAACAACTTCTTAGGGAAATTTAGCAGGAATGCTAAGGACCTGGGAGATTATGGCAGCACCAATCTGTTCACGTAGGTGACTTTTCTCCAGCCGTGCTCAGCAGCCCTAAAATAACAATGGAGAAGATAGATAATGTCCTTCAGCAAGGCTTGGGGTTTTCCACTTGGGGGCCTCGCCTCTCTACTGCATGATATTATCTTCCAGGTATTATTAGTTCAGTTCAATGTTAGTAAATGTCTACTGTGTACAAGGCACAAGTTCCCGTGAAAATAGGAAAATATTCTTGTGACTTTCAGGTTGGCCCAGATAAATGCCGAGGCTCTCCCAGTGGGTCCGTGACTTCATGGCGTGAAGCAATCTTCAACTGTGAGACTAGACGAGACATTATCAAAATTGAAAGAAAAAAAAATCACAAGAAAAAGAAAGTAAGTTCCTGTGGGCTACGTTTGAACATCTTTGGGTTAAAACCAATGGGAATATGGTGACCAGATGCTCTAGGTTTACTTTAAATATATCCATTCACTTACTCCATCCTCTATCACTGAGTGTCCACCATGGGATGAGTTCATGTGCTATGAACTGCAGACTTGGTCTCTGGAAGTCAAGTGGAGGAATCAGATAAGAGCTAAGATCCATAGTGAAATTCAGAATTTTCACAAGGCTGAAGGAACCATAAGGGGAACTGTTATCCCCTCTTTGGACTTGAAGTGGGACAGTGAGTAGGAGGCTAGGAAGGTTTTAACAGGAGTCCTGGTAGAAATTCTACAGGTGGGAAGGGAGGTGGCACATTTTAAGCAGTCACAGAAGCCTGCTGGAAGGCCTGAGAGCCAGAGCAGCCTGGCCTGTTTGGGGCACTAAGGTAGAATTGTGGGCAGAAGTGGGGCAGAAAGCTTCTGGAGGATTAGAGGTAGAAGGTCGGGACCATTGGAGAAACTTGAATTCAATACTGCTGGAGAGAGGGAACTGTTGAGGAGCTAAGGAAGGCAAATAATTGTAATGATAGTTATTGTTTGAAAAAATAGCCTGTAACAGTGTGGAGCCTCAGCTGAAGGGTAAAGAATGAAGATGGAAAGAAAATGAGGGAAGTATTTTGGCTTGTAGCATTCTAAAAGGAATGGAACTCAAATTTCAAAACAGAATGGGCCCAGGTATTTGGGGAACAGAGAATCTATAGACCATCACATTTGGGTTTACAAGGGTCAAAGCTTATTTCTGAATCCTTCGTCAGGTTGGAGTGGGCCTCTTGCTTATGTGGAATGCTGATGTTGTTGCAGAAATACAGTCCAGTGACCAAGAGAAATTGTTGAAAGATCATATTAGTCCTTGACTTGAGTGGTTTAAACAAGCAAACAAAAAACAAAAACAAACAAACAAATACACAACCACAAACACCCTTGTAACAATTCCCTTTCCTCTGAAGCATTCCATCCACATTCTGCCTCTCTCCACAGTATGCTAAATCTCCTCTCAACACTCAGCCCCAAATGACAGTCACCCCCGTCCATTTCACACTCTCCCTCTGCATCTCTGCATCAACTCCCCCAGTTAGAAAGACCCCATCTTCACCAGGGAGAAATGGCATTAACAATGAGTGACCTATTTGGCGGGTAGGAAAAGGGAAAAAGATTGGGATTACTCCCAGGTTAATGATTTTTCATCCCACTATCGTACTTTCTCTCTTTAAACTTGTGTCGATTAGTCAGGATTCAACCATCAATATGAAATAAAAATTGGGACCATTATCTGAGTAATTTTTAAAAAGGGAAAAGATTTCGGCTTTAATTATTCATCAGTGTTATTTTTTCCCCTTCTTTTTAAATAGATTTTATTTTCTAGAGCAGTTCCCCCCCCACCCCCTGCCTGGATGTGCATCTTTTTTTTTTTTTTTTAATTTAATGGGGTGACAATTGTTAGTAAAATTACATAGATTTCAGGTGTACAATTCTGTATCACATCATCTATAAATCCCATTGTGTGCTCACCACCCAGAGTCAGTTCTCTTTCCATCACCATATATTTGATCCCTTTACCCTCATCTCCCACCCCCCACCCCCCTTACCCTCTGGCAACCATCAAACTATTGTCTGTCTTGTCTATGAGGTTTTTTTTTGTTGGTTTTTTTTTTCCTTAGACGTTTATCATTTATATCCCTCACACTGTGGACCCCCCGCCCCCATCCACTCTCTCTCTGACATCACACCGAGCCATCCCATTTCCACTATCTCCACCCCCAATGTTGTTCTAGAGCAGTTTTAAGTTCACAGCATATTTATTTTTACAGAGGACAAAGACCAGTCAATGCTTAGGGAAAGTTCTGACTTAAGCAGAACCTTACTACAAAGGATTTTTACAGGTCATAAGATTTCTTAGGAAACAAACAGAAAATGACTTTGATGCTGCTATATGGACTTTATTGGATTAAATGACATGACAATTATCATAGAGTTTGAAGCTAAAATTTATTGTGCGTTAAATCTGTGCCAGGCCTGTTCCAAGGGCTCTACTTGTAAATTCACTTAATCCTCAGAGCCACCCAATTATTATCACCATTTTGTAGCTGAAAAGCTATGAAACTCAGCTCGTAAGTGGTCTAGTCAGCGAGGGTTCGCCTTCTAGCTTATTGGACTCCAAAGCCCACTTTTAACCACTAACTTTTGATGATCTTGTACAGAAAAGTTGAACTTGTATTTCTCCCTCAAGACATGCTGTCTTGGGCAGAGGTGCAGAGAACGTGGGGTTTAGTTGTTAAGATGCTGCCTAACTGATGGGGATAAGCTACGAGATTGGATGGGAAGAAGCCTGGAGGTCCCAGATGGTTGACGTATCTTGTAAATCGCATTGTCTAGATTCATGGCACTTGTAGCCTCTATTTCACTTCTGTTAAATGCTCTTCAAGTAGAGGTGACGCGGCATTAGGGCCTGTTTTCTTCCTAGACAAGGATGTATAGAAGGGATCAGTGCTGCCCGAGCTTATTATGGTGGTAGCAATGAGGGTTAAAAGAATCTTACCAAGAAGAAGAAAGAGCAAGTCGGAGGTACAAGGTCCAGGTATGTCTCTGGACAACGGATTCTTACTACATGGGAAAAATATTGGAAAAAATCTGGTTGAATTATACTATGGTTTGAAGAGGTGGCAATTTCCTTTCAAAAGATACAATACAGCAGTCAGAATCTAAAAGGGTTCTTGTACGATGGAGAATTAAGCCTAAAGCTACTAAACTGTGAGACTTCCTTTTCCTCCACCCAACAACCTACCCCCATCTGCTCTTTTCAGCACTTTTTTGTTGCTATTAAGATCTGTGTTAAGACTATCAATTTCTTCTCAGCCTTTGCTTCCCTGAGTCACTGATCTCATAAATCACTAAACTCTCCAGTTTAGTGGCCCTTGGGTATGCATGGCTGATCACAGCTTTCCACGAGCCTGGCCCCAAACCAATAAAAAATGTTAGTGGATTCATGAGAAACATCAAAACTAAGTGAGGAGGAAATAATGAACATGGAATAATCAACTCAAAATTACTTTCCCAAGGTTTTTCTAAGTATCCTAAAAATATCAGGAGGGGAAAATTGTTTCCTGTCTTTTCCATTGCCAAAGGACTTTCTTTCCTAAGCAGTTCACAGCTTCCCCAAGTTTCTGAAACCACAGGGCAACAAGAGTAGACCAAAGCACATACACTATGGATAAGAGACAACATCACTCAGGCTTCAGGAGTCTCAGAGTTTACACTCAACTGGGGTAAAGACACTGAAAACATCTCCATTTGACTCCAAGGCATTTCCCTTTCCCTTTATATTTCTCAGAGCGGAGTTTCTCAGACATATTTTCACCCACACAGAGATGTTGATGTTTTTTCCTGACCTTTCTACTTCAGTTATTTCCAAATTAGTTTCCACATTTCCACTGCTGTGAGATCCTGTGCTTATCGTTCTGCTTGCATCTGTTCTGGCTACCACTTGGCGTGGGATGGTGGGGAGTTCCATGCCTATTTCCTACAAGCCTCTGGTGTGCATCCACCTAAGGTCAATTGACATAGCCTGGGAACAAAACATCCCATCCAGCTTTGACCTTCAATTGTTCATTGATACGACTTGCCTCCCTCTGCCTTCCAAAAATTTGGGCATATAAATATTTCCTTATTTTGTAGACATTCTGGCCACTGCAAATGAAATACCCATCTCAGGGCTTGTGCTGCCAAATAAAACTAGGTATGTATTGTCTTATAACACGCATTGTTGATGCTCCCAATAACCATGAGCTTTGGCATCCTGTTGTCGGAGAATAAAACTTAAAATGATCCGAAGAGGAGTGACTGAAGAGCAAATGAAAATGGGGAAAGCACTCTGACCTGTGAGGTGGGCACTCTAATATGAACGGAAGTCAAATTTTTAAAATAGAACCGACCCTGGTATTTTGGGAACAGAGACTGTATAAACCATCACATTTAAATGTATAAGATCAAGAGCTTCTGAATCCTTCAGCACATTGGAGTGCACAATGTGTTTTCTTGGAATGCTGATACCATTGCAGAAATACAGCTCAGTAACGGGAAGAAATTTTTGAAAGTTTACTTAAAACTGTAAATTGAATAGGGTGAGCGTGGGGGACTTGTCTTAAAGGTGTTTAATAGAGAGTCTAAAAACAAAAATAAATTCATTGAAAATTTCAGCTTTCTTCGAAGGCCACTTTACACTAGCACTTCAACATGTAACACCAAGCATAACTCCTCATGGAATAGTCAAGAAGAATATATTGGTATTATTACATGTCCAGCTATGTGTAAGGGCCTGACATAAAAATAAAATCCAGAGAAACAAACTCGGGTTGGTACAGTCTGGAGTGGCCTTATTTCAACAGGCTATCTCTTAAGACTGAAGAAATCCTCCAGTGATGAGAGCATCTGTTCTCCTCCTCTGTTTCCTGCTTCCTTCTTTGCCTCCTGGGTGATGCACATTTGGACCAGAGACGGACAAGTATGTTTTGCCCAACAAGAAGCTTTAATTTCAGGCCTCTTGGGAGAAGTGTCCTGTGCTGTCCAGATCAAGCCCACCTTGAAGAAAACACAGGAGCAGGTGGAAAATGTACAAGAAAAGGAGGGAAGAGAAAGTGATATATGTAGTGATGACTATTTAATGTGAATGGCTATCCCCTTTCAACCCAAAGGGTGAGCATTTTTAACTGGAGGAAGTAAGGAAAGTCAAAAAAGCCTTTGAGGAACAAAACATTCTAGCTTAGCCCTAAATCTGGAAATGAAGGAAGACTGGTGATTATGAAGGGCCCAACTCAAAATTGCCAAACTCAAATTTCTCCCTCAACATTCCAGGCATTGTTGAAGGAACTCTGTTTTTGCTTCTTTGTTTACGCTCAACTGGGTCCTCAAGAATGAGAAAAATTATCCCTGTGAAAATAACAGATGACTATGTTTCAGAACAGAAAGCTAAACACAAGAACTAACTATAAAAGCTTGAAAATGTTTTCAGTATTACCTGATATTTTTTGGAGTTAATACCTGACCAGATGGAGAAAATGACTCAGGTTGTAAAAGTAACAGACAAGATGTGACAATAATGGGGGATTTCTACTATGCTGACAACTGGATTCATCCAAGCTAAAAGCAGAAGCCTGGTAAATTCTTGGCTTACCTGGTTGGACATTGAATCTCCCCAAAGGGAAAAAACACAAAGAAACTAGGGGAGGAACTTCTACCATGAATGAATTATGAAAAACAGGTGATAACAGGTTGGTGACCTGAAGGGTAGATCGGGGAAGGCAACGAGGATGAACACAAACATTTCCTGAAACCCACCTTGTATCATTCAAGGCACTTACAATATGTCATCTCATTTATGCATCGTAAGGACTCTGTGAGATGTGAGAATATCTCTGTGAGGTTACCTCTGTGAGGTAATACATGGTTATCTCCACTTAACCTCAGAGAGATTAAGGAACTGGCTTCAAGTCACCCAACACGTTTGAGCAGGTGCAGGATTTGAGCAAAGTCCTGACTCAGAACACAGTTCAGACCCACCACGTTGCTTCCTTAAGAACCTTAAGAAAAAATATCCATGTCTCCTAAAGAGTGTCAGACATTTAAACAAGATGTGGGAAGACATTTCGAAAGAGTTCAGTTAAAGGTTGGTGTAAGTCTATGACTTTAAGTATAAAAGAGAGATGACTTACAATGTTTGTGTGACTAATGATCTCTGCAAAGGACACAGCCTAAGTAAAGCTGGAGAAATACAGATGCTGCTGTACTCTCGAGGAACTCAGTTCAGATTTTAGACAGACACATAGGAAATGTAGGAAATCTCATAATTAAGGAAAAACGTGCAAGTGAGGTGATTTACATCCAGCAGCTGGAATGCTAAAGTTTAGTAGGAAGTAAGTCTTGTGGAAAGTGCTGAAGTGCAAAGTGGGGGGTATCTGGGGTATGCTCAAAGCAGGAAGTAGAACACAGAAGGCAAAGACCCACTCCAGGAGCAGATGCTGTGATGTCAGCAGAAAACGGAGAAAAACGAGCTGTTCTATTTTGGTTCCATCGTCTTCATCAACAGGAATAATCTTCAGACCTGCAATGTTGAATCAAACTCTGGTAAAAAGACTGTTGAAACCCACCTACCTTAAATAAGTTTAAGTCTTTTGACCTAAATTAATGAACTTCCTGAAAGAAGTTGCCAGAAATATCACATTGCTGTATTAACCTGTGACAGTGAAGAGTGGCACAGGCTCCAAGAATGTGGAGTTAGGCACATGCTTTTCTAATTTTCAAAGGGGAGGAAAGTGAAGTCATGAACCAGCATAGCGAGCTTGTCCAGGAGAGTTTAGAAATCAGCATAGATTCCTTATAAACAATCCGTGCTGGACTCCTCTCACTTATCCATAGAGTTCTTATTCAGATTGACCAATGAAACGCTGTTGGCAGAGAATATTAACAGTCTTTAATATTCTTGGAGATGAGAAGGAAATTTGGGGATGAGAATATAACCAATTCAGTGCATTTGTATGTAGTATAGGACCATAGTCAAGGTAATGTTGCTGATGAAAGCATGTCATCCTGGAGACAGATCTCTAGGAGTGTTCAACCATAGCCGTACTGTATTTAATATTTCTGTTTTAATTAATATAGGCTGGGCTGGCTTTTTAATTAAAATTTTAGATCATTGAAGATTGAGAAGAATGAATGAGACATTAGATGTTAGATTTAGGGTCCAAAAAAAAACCTTGATGGATTAAAACAAAAACTTGAATCTAACAAGGAAACATGTAATATGGTTAATACAAAGTTTTACACTTAGATTCCAAAATGAGCTTCACAGGTATGCATGTTCAAACAGTAGCACATGCAAAGAATATCTTTAGGGGGTTTTATTGACTCAACATCAGTGAAAAGTGTAAAAGAGCTGCTAAATCATTGACTGCCGTTTTTGGTTGCATTAATGGAATACAGTACCGGAAAGAATAGAGTTAACAGACTCTTTGTTCTGCTCAGGTTAGACTGCACCTCACAAAGGATATTCAGTTTGGGTGCACACCCCAAAAATGACAGTGACAATTGGGAACATGGCCAGAAAAGAGGAGCAAAGATGGGAAATGAGAAATGGTTAAAGGAATTGAAAAGTTGTGACCTGGAGAAGAGAAAATGGTAGGGAACAGGGTTTCTCCTATGCAGTCTTAGAAGGTAGAACCAAGGCCGACTAGATAGATTTGGGGCTAATTGTCAGGAAGAAAACATTCTAACAATTACAGATGCTCAGCCAAAGCTGTGTTTTTCCCCTCACTCTTACTCTTCAAATATGGTTTGGACAATGTCACTTGAGGATGAGGATGAGGAGGAGGGGACAAGAGATTCTTGCCTTAAGGTTACATTATCTCTGGTCGCTGGTTATCTAGCTTTTTCTTGAATACATCTTGAGAGACAGTATCATCTAATGATATTGCCTAAACATTTGAATAAAGGCTTATTAAATATTACTCTCACTTTTTAGATTACTACAGATGTTAGGTAATTGCTATAATGAATTTGGAACTATCCCTTGGATTGGATCAAGATGAAGTCCTCACTCCATTCCCTGCTCCAACTACTTAATTCAGACCACCATCATCTCTTGCCCAGAATACAGTAATGCTTTCCTAAATGTACTCTCCCAGACTTTAGTTTTATGTTCCTTTCAATGCACTCATCACTCTGGCCATAGAATTACTTTGTAAACACACATTTTGTCGAGTCAGTACAATTCGTAAGACCATTAATGATGCATTTTCTTCGATAAAGTCATGGCATAATAAGGTGGGGTATGTGGGAAGGGAAGGGTTGGACTGCTCTGTAATCAAAAAGACTTAAAGTTCTTAACCATAAAATGTCATGTATGGACTTCGACTGGATACAGATCGTATAAACCATCTCCAAACATTTTCATACACCATAATAGAACTCTTGATTCATTACTCAGGCTTTTCTCCCCAGGAAATCATCCCACTTTGTCTTTCCCCACAAACAGTCCAAAGCAGATGTTCTCCATCTTTACAAGCAAAGAAACCGACTAGAAGCTTGAACTTGACCCATCTGTCTGATTGATCACTTGAGAGTCTAGGGGAAGATGTTATCATCTGCAGGGGCCATTGCTCATAGTGCTCTAGCTGGATTTAAGACACAGCCTTTTAGTAGAGAAGTGGTATAGTCAACTCTTCATCATCTGCTAATAGATGGAAGCTGATGCCAATGGAAGTAACTGGTGGATACTTCGCCTAATGGGTTCCACGGTCATAACAACGTCTAAGAAACTGGCTGCAAAAAAGTCTAAGAAAAGAGAGATAAGATGCAGTCTTTGATAAATGTTTGGGAGAAGATTTGGTGGTAAACTGAGGACGTTAAATTCTTTTTCTTTTGATAATTGTTTCTAAATAGCATCTTTTAAATTATTTGTCCTCAGCTAACAGCTTTACTCTTTCTCCCCCAAAATATATTTTTAAGTTGGGATTCTTTATAAGCAGCTGAAATTCTAGAGCTGTGAGATTGCCTCTCCATGGACTAAAGAAGCAGAAGAGATTATAAAGCAAATGGCTTGAGAAGCAGAGGAAGATATTATAAAGGAAGCCTTGGGGCTTTCCAAACCTTATTACGGCTGCTTCCAGAGACCTGGCTGCCGTTCTCCTCTTGGAATTTTTAAGACACACCTCTGTTCTGGTAATAAATCCCCTTCTCATTGATAAGAGAAAGAGAAAGTAAAAGAAAACCAAAATGAGGACTGATATCTGCATATCCTTGAAGCTCTTACTTTTTCTATGAAAACTTCCCTGATCACATCAGCCCAAGCAATGGTATCTTCTCAATTCCTATAAAAGTTTATTATATCCTTCACTCTCTTAACTCTTATTATGGACTGCTTACATTGTAACTTATATTTATATATCCCCACACAAGTTATATTTATATATTCCCAAGTAGGTCGGACAATTAAGTTCATGAACTCATCCTAGGAAAAGTGCTACATACCTCATTGCTGAATATCACTAGGGTCACCTTCGAGGTACTCCCCTTGGGAAGCTATGCATTGACTCCAGCACCTAGTCCACCCTTCAAAGCAATTTTGGAACTCTTTTTCTGGAATGGCCATCAGAGCTGTCGTTGTATTACCCTTCATGTCTTGAATGTCATCAAAATTTCTTCCTTTCAATATTTCCTTTACCTTCGGGTAAAGAAAGAAGTCATTGGGGGCCAGATCAGGTAAGTAGGGATGGTGTTCCGATACAGTTATTTGTTTACTGGCTAAAAACTCCCTCACAGACAGTGCCGTGTGAGCTGGTGCGTTGTGATGCAAGAGCCATCAATTGTTGGCGAAAAGTTCAGGTCGTCTAACTTTTTTGTACAGACTTTTCAGCACTTCCAAATAGCAAAGTTGGTTAACTGTTTGTCCAGTTGGTACAAATTCATAATGAATAATTCCTCTGATATCAAAAAACGTTAACAACATCATTGTATTAAGTTCACGAACTTAATTGTCAGAAATTGTACATTATCTGAGAGTAGGAATTAATGTCTTACTATTTTGTATTCCCCGGGCACCAAGCAAAGTGTATGGTAGACCCTCAATAAATATTTATCGATTTAATGAGACTGATCCATGCTCATCAGTTGCAACTCATCAGTTGTTAAGTAATTGAAGTTACCTTGATTTGTGATAAAACCATAGAGGCTAACCATGTAGAAGATAAAAATGGGACACAATACAATAATAGCTCTAGGGGGAAAGCCTAGATTATGTACTAGTGTAGAAACAGTTTTAAACGACTTCCCAAAAGAATGTGCAAGCCTGGATTAGCCACCCCAAGAAGTTAGAAAGTTTGACCAGTTTAACAAATGTAATTAGTTGGTGACTCACTGGTGCATGATATATAATTTGTCTATCCAGTCGCCTAATTTTTATGTGTTGACAATTATCATGCTAAGCCTTTCCCCACTTACTTCACTCAGAAAACGAAAGAACTTTCTGTACAAAGTCTGATTTGGGGAAGTCTGATTTGGCAGGCATTCTTGTGAAAGAGAGCTAGAGGCTTTAATTGATCTCAAGTTTAATATAAGTCAAGAGCTTTAATTTCTTAAAAAGGTGAATTCAGTCTTAGACCAAACTAAGCGAAGAATCACATTAACTTAGAGTCAGGTATTTTGGTTTCAGTAGTCCAATTTCTTGCATAGTGTTGGACTTTTGCTATCTCAAATCGTCCAGGGTGTCCTTCGACCCCATTAATGATCCCTTAAACAGTCCCTTCTGTGTAGCACGGCTTATTCATTAAGAAATTCTCTAGTATTTTAAGCCTTTATCTACTATCTGTTTCCCTGGCACTTCCACCTGTGAAGCTTAATTCTACCCTTTAAGCTACATAAACCAAATCTCACTCTCCTCCTGAATCACAATGGAAAGACAGCTATCATCTCCTTACCCCCCAAGTCTGGACTTAGCATCTCCCCAGTTCTCTTCCTTTTTAAAAGGCTTTTTAAAGAGCAGCTTTAGGTTTACAACAAAACTGAGGGGAAGGTACAGAGAGTTCCCGTATGTCCCTGCTCCCACACATGCATAGCCTCCCCCACTATTTTCATCACCCACCAGAGTGGTACATTTGTTACAATTGATGAATCTGCACTGACCCATCATAATCATCCAGGGTCCGTAGCTTACCTTAGGGTTCACTCTTGTTGTTGTACATTCTATAGGTTTAGGCAAATGTATACTGACATGTTTCTGTCAGATGATGAATACCATAATATCATATAGAGTATTTTCACTGCTGCTCAAAAACTGCTCTGTGCTCTGCCTGTTCATCTCCATCCTCCCACCCAACACCTGGCAACCACTGATCCTTTTACTGTGTCCGTAATTTTGCCTTTTCCAGAATGTCATGTAATTGGGATTATTTTGTACGTAGCCTTTTTAGATTGGCTTCTTTCACTTAGTAATATGTGTTTATGATCCCTCCATGTCTTTTCATAGCTTGATAGCTCATTTCTTTTTAGCACTGAATAATACTCCAGTGTCTGGATGTACCACAGTTTACTTATCTATTCACCTTCAGAAGGGCATCTTGGTTGGTTCTAAGTTTTGGCAATTCTGAATGAAACTCCTATAAACATCCATGTGCAGGTCTTTGTGTGGACATATGTTTTCAACTCTTTTGGGTAAATACCAAGGAATGTGATAGTTGGATTGGATGGTAAGAGTATGTTTCATTTTGTGAGAAACTGAAACTGCCTAACTGTCTTCCAAAGTGGCAGTACCATTTTGCACTCCCGCCAGAAATGTAGCAGATTTCCTGTTGCTCCACACCCTCACCAGCGTTTGGTGCTGTCAGTGTTCTGGATTTTGGCCATTCTATTGGGTGTGTAGTGGTACCCAGTTCTCTTAACCATTCTTTAAGTCATGTGGTTTTCAGATCCCTCACTGTTCTGCTTGCCCTTCTCAGGAAGCCCTATTTTATGAAAAAGCTGATGCTCAAAGAGATAAATTATTTGCTCAAAATCATACAATTAACAACATCGAAGCTGAAATTTTTATTCATTATTATTTGCAATGAATTGACTCATAAGGTAGCGACTGCTTCTTCTTTTTTTTAAAACTGTGAATAATGCTGTACAATAAAACATCAAAGAGCTCTGGGGCTGTGAGAAGAATGCCAGACAACTGCTGAGATTTCTGTGTCTTTCAAAGCATGTCTGCCTTATTGACCAAAAGGATTGAACAGGTTTAAAGGAAATCAGTATTGTTTCTATTTCATAGTTAACAAAAATGATAGCTTTTGAAGAATATGCTAGGCTTATGCTAAGAATATGCTAAAGTTTTCCAGAGCTAAGAAATTCAAAGCAGGTAATGATCATAGATTTTTAATGTCTGATATGCATATTTAAGATGATTATACACATTCCCTTTATACTTGGTAAATTGTTTATCTGAACTTGTCTTTCTTAAGAATATATAATCTAGTGGTTACCAGAGGGTAAGGGGGGTGGGGGGTGGGAGACGAGGGTAAAGGGGATCAAATATATGGTGATGGAAGGAGAACTGACTCTGGGTGGTGAACACACAGTGGGATTTATAGATGATGTAATGCAGAATTGTACACCTGAAATCTATGTAATTTTACTAACAATTGTCACCCCAATAAATTAAAATATATATATAAAATCACCATATATAGTCCTGAGAAATAGCTTGATATGGTACTGCATATTTGTCCAAGAGAGTGAAATATATGTAGTGATCTACACATGTGTTTATTGTAAGTAGGAAGATTCATGAATTAGTGAGTCAGCCTTACCAAGAATCCTGGAAATGAGCGATTCTGATTTGAGTGTGATTTCTCCCTGAGGTCAGTTCTAGGTCACCATATTCTGAGACTTTATACCACTTAGTCATGATGGGAATTATAGTTGACCTGGATTTCCCCACTGACATTTCCACTTAATTAGCTCTGAAATATAACGTGTATGAGATTTGTTTCATCCTAGACTGAAGTAGCAGGAAACTTCTGCTTTCCTTCACAAACATACTCCCTCAAATTTTATAGAAATCAGAAGTCCCAGTAGAATCACACAACAGACATTTCTGCCTTGTACTTCACCCAGAGGGACTATGTGGACACCAGTATAGGAATTTTTCACCAGCCCCAAGATACTACTTAACAAATTAGAGCCATTTCTTATTAATTCAAACTAACTGGTCAGCGAACAGTCTAAATTAGTCCAAAAATCTTTTAATCATATACTTAAAATTTTCATTGTAATAATTTCAAACGTATAGAAAAATTACAAGAATAAGACATGAAATTTCCATACATCTTTTATGCAGATTCCCAAATTTTTAACATTTTGCATTTGTTTTATCATTTTCTTTATTTGTACATGTGCGTATTCTTTATTTTTTTACACCGTTTGAAGGGCTATACTTTTATACTTCTCTTTACCTCTTATTACTTTCTAAGTATTTCCTAAGAATAGGGGCACTTTCTTACATAACCACAATACAGTCTTCAAATTTGGGACACTTAATATTGATTCAATAGTTTTACCTAAGCTACAATTCATATATTTATAATTATCCTAATAATGTCTTTTATAACATTTCCCCCACCACCCCCACCCCCCTCAACTCCCTTCCCCCTGGATCCAGTACAGGACTGTGTATTACATTTATTTATCTTTTTAGTCTCTTTAAATCTGGAACTTCCTCAGTCTTTTCTTTGGTATTTAGAAACCAAGATCTAAGCACTAGATAAAGCTCATTGCTACTGAGATATCTTTGTCACCGGGCCCTTTCAGAGGACAAAGCTAGGAAAATAAACACACACATGCATGCACATACACACATATGTACACTGAGACACACACAGTTACTGGAATTAGTTCTCTCTCCAACACCACCTTTTCAATGTAATCATGCTATCCATTTCCCAAAGGTATACTCAGGGAGGTGTCACTTCTTTCCGTATCACTTCCACCTGGTTCTCCTTCACCCCTGTACATAACCAATTTCATTGTGTTCTGGTTTCTTCCCCCTGTGTTTCTTTTCCCCAAAATAAGCAGATTTATGTGTTCTCTTGTATCTTCTTACACAAAAGATAGTATATAGTACATACTCTTGCAATTAAATTTTTTTTTAATTTAATATTTCCTAAAGTTTGTAGAAATCCTTTTTTTTTTTCCTGTGGTACAGTATCCCGTTATGTTAAGTACTCTCAGGCATTCAGGTAGTTTCCAATATTTTGCTATTACAAATAATGCTGCAGTTAAGAACATTGTGTCTGAATATTTCCATATTGTAAAGGTTTACCTTCAGGGTAAATTCCTAGACGTCTGATTGCTGTGGTGTGGTTGTATATTGACATACTCCCTTCACGGCAGTACACCATTTTGCATCTCCACCGTCATTGCATGAGGGTGCATATTTCCTTATAGGCTCTTCAACAAAGTGTGTGGTCAAGCTTTTGAATATTTGCCAATCTGATGGGTGAGAAACTGTATTTCTGTGTGGTTTCAATTTTAATTTCATATGCTTAAAGACCACATTTATATTTTTTTTCTGGAAATGGTTCATATCTTTTGCCCATTTTAAAACAGGATTTTCAGACTTCCTTTCTGCAACTTATATAAGTTCTTTCCATATCAGGGATTTTAAACCTTTATCTGTAATGAATACCTCAAATATTTTCTCCCAATTTGTTATATGTCTTTTAACTTAGCTTATGATTTTGTCAATTTTTGGTAGTCAAATTTACCAAGCACTTCTCATATATCTGGGTTTTGAGTTATAGTTAGAAATAATCTAACTACATTCAAATGTTAGAAGAAATCATTCATGTCTTCTTTTAGTACTTACATAGTTACAATGAATTTGGAGCTTATTTTTGTATGCATGAGAAATGGGCATAATTTTACCTTTTTTCCAAATGCCTATCCAGTTGCCTCAGTACCGTTATTAAAAAGTCTATCTGTGCGCCCAGAGATCTGAGATACCACCTGTATTGTATTCTAGATTATCATATGTTAGGCCTGTTGGTGAACTTTCTATTCTATTCCATCTGTTCATGTCGCAGGACCACACTGTTTTCAGTGCCAAGGTTTTAAAATATATATTTTATTATCTGGTAGGGCTAGTCTCTCCATTCCTCCACCCCTGCCATATTTTTTCCTTTTCAGTGTTTTCCTAGCATGTTTATTTTTCCATATGAAGTTTAGTATTAACTTGCCTACCTCCAGGAAAAAAAAAGGTATTTTGTTTTATTGGAATTGGATTGAATTTATAAATTATATTAGGGAGAACTGACATCTAAATACTATTGAGGCATCCTAACCAGAAGCCAAGATATCTATTTGCTCAACTCCACTTTTGTATCTTTTAATAGTATTTATAATTTTCTTCATTTAGGTTTTGAACATTTCTTGTTAAGTTTATTCCTAAGTATTATAGCTTCCTTATTGCTATGGCCTTTTTTTTTTCTTACTGGTTATTATTTGTGTATATGAAAGATATTTATTTTTGCAATTGGTAACTTATTTTAAAATATAATTAGCTTTATTGCTTACAAGTATGTAATCTCATTTTTAATGCTTCAGAGTTCAGAAAGATTTTTGCAATATACATTTCAGTTAACACATACAGTAACTTAATCTAGCAAAACAAAATACCTTTTAATGGAATATATGGCTTCAATGAAATGACCTATTATTAGTGTATTAATTGCCTGTCATTTCTACTGAATGTAATTATTAGACACAGTTTTCTTGAGCATGTTAAAATTATCTGCTTCAACAAGTTGTACAAGAGACAATGAATGAAAAACTAGCTTTCAAATGAATAAACATCGCTTGGAACGTGTTAGAGAGTGTATGTAGGAATGTATGACTCTGCAGATGGCAGCAGGTCTTCTCAAGTGTCAACATCCAAGCAGATTGAACTATGTTACCCATTTGAATTTATCACTGTCCTTGTAGATGCAATCATATTGATGAAAAAAGATTATTTGTGGCAACTTCTGCCTCTCTGAAACAGAAAAGACTTGACTTAACAAATTTGGGATAGATGGATATACAGAATCTCCGTCCTTCCACACCAGTCAGAAAATCAGAAGCTGACAGAGCCTGACAGGACAATAAAAGGAGACAAGCTGAGCTCCTCTTCCCATACTCAAAGCCATCTATCACCCAAAGCTCATCTAATAACATCGTATGATCAAGCATGAAACAAAGGAAAGTGCTGAAAAGAGATTATACAATGATCCCAAGGCAATCTAAGAGACTAAAGAGACAGCATGTTTCATGTGCTGTGTTTCCTTCTCCTTGGTAGGAAGGTGTTGGAGTCATTTGACCATCTGGTTCAACCAAGACTCCAGCTTCATCTCTTCCCTCCCCACAGTAGGCCAGTGTATTATAGATTCCTTAGGTTACATGTGACAGAAACCAAACAACCTAGTCTACATCAAAAGGGCATTTATTAAAAGGATATTAACATATCTCATGGAATCCAAGGAAGACGTAACCCTCTCGCCCCAGCCCCTGGAAGATCCAGGAATTTCTTTCACAAAGGGAAGTTCCATCCCTCTGCCATTAACATGGCTCAGCTCCCAAAAAGCTCGAGTTCTAAATTCCAGTCTTGAGAAGAATCCAAATCACCCAACCAGTATTTCCCTTAGACTTGGGCAAGGAAAACCTCTGCCCTAGGCTCCATGCTTCAGAGGATCTGCATATCACAAACCCATGAAAAAAATTAACTTGTTAAAGAACAAATGTGCGCCTTTGTCACTGGGATGCAGTTCTTGGTGCGATACAAACTGTAACCCTAAATCCTCAGGGAAACACTTCTCTACGTGTCTTGCTGTAGGACCTCGAGTAAGAGGCACCCACACATTTGGACGACATGAGGCTGTGTGGGTTGTGCAGCTATTGATGTTTGAGGCAAACACTGATTTTGAGTGCAGGGGAGATTTGAGTACTCTTGCATATAGGAAAGTAAAAAGACTAATTAGCTTGTCAAATCCTTCTTCTCAGAAGCCATAAATAAAATAGATCCCTGTACAATGAAATATTGTTTCCCAGTAGTATAGAATATCTGTTCTCTTGTTTCTCTTCATGTTACATGTGTGGTTCCAGAGGCACTGTTGACTTCAGTGAGGCATTCACAGTAGTTGCACATGGCAACTGAAGAACATTTTGCAATATTAAGTAATTCAGATAACTTTTAAGTTTGTGTATGTATGGAGCAATAACATCAGTTAAGCATAGTACTGGCTCTTTTCATTGGCAACTAGTTGGATATTGAATCTTAAAATTCCAAATAGTTTTACTTTTATAAAACAATAAGATTTTATCAGTTATGAAATTTTAAAAATTCATCTTGATTTTATTAATTTTGACTAAAATTATAATACCAAATTAATTAATATGTGTTTTGCTTTTTAACTTTGATAGATGATTTTAAATATTTTAGAAGAAAAAGAACTTTTGTGGGGAAAAATATGTTATATTTTATAAGTTTTATAATAATACTTCTAAAGTATTCTACATTTAACTAAAACTTTTTACATGTTCTGTTGCAATTTTGGATGAAAATATATTACAATTACATTTAATTTTTTAATTTTTTATGTCCTTAGGTATGAGTACAAGTCAAAATCATGAAAGAAGTAGAAAATATGAAAGTATACTCAAAATAGAAACTAGAAATAGAAGGTCTTCAAAGAGATTGTTTTCTTAAAATTTTAAAACTCACAATTAAATTGACAACATACATGTTAGACATATTGTACACAAAACTTATGAGTAAGATATCACAAATTCTATATTTATTGAAGTTTTAATAACAGATCAAAATTAGAAAATGAAGAAGAAAATTGTTCTAGTCAAATCCAGAACTTGAGTTGAGATAAAATTCCAGAAGAATATTCAATAATTCATACTGAAGAATACGAATATTTTTAAATGAAGATTTTCCAAGAAAATTATTCATATCAATACCAAAACACAGAAACATCAAATGCAACTGTTTCTCTATAAAAGAATGTAAAACAATGACATACTTGAATCTGCCAATTGGATGAGAAAGATGAAATCTCTGGGGCTTTACTGTTTATTAGATGGTGGTCTTGGAAAATGGCCCATGTGGCTTTCTGACAGCGTGAGACTGTTTCTTGCTAAACATATGCTGATGGAAATAAATTATTTTGATTTTCCATTGCCTGAACAAGGCAGAAAATGTAATACTTCATTTTATAACAAAATTCTTTCAAATGAAAAAGGAAACTGTGGGAACTGGCTTTTCTATTCTTATTTCAAAGACCAAGTATTGTGTTCCTATTGTCAAATGCTTCACAACAAAAATCTTTGAGATTAGCTTCAAAATGAAGATATTTGTTGTTAAAGTCACTTAGGATCTCAATTAAAAGAATGCAAAATATCAGTTGTGCATACATACAGAAAAACACAAAAAACAAAATGTGCAATTACTAGAACTTTTTAAAAGTTTAGAAAGTAAAATAAATGATAGTATTCAGCAAAGTAACACTTGATATAGAATGTTAGCATGATGTGTTTAAAAGAATAATATCATATATTCTGTATTTATCCTAAGATTTTCATAGCACAAACAGTACATTTACAGAAAGTAATGGAAATTCTCTAGTTTTATTATAAATTACTTAGAAATTTTAGGCTATGATGGATGAAGATGTAAGCTGAACAAAAAATAAACAAGTTCCCTCTGCAACTAAAGACTGAAAACTGCAACTGGACTTGGAACTGAGCTGTGCCCTCCATGACTAGATTGAAGGACAATGACTGGTGGGTCCTGAAAAAACACACTGTTCCCCAATATAAATGAAAAAAAAACACACACAAATAAGTAAATAAATAAAATAAATGTCTAATAATACAAGTTTCAACTACCTTGTATCAGAAACAAAAGTCATATTGAAAAATAACTTTTATTATATAAATTTTTGAGCTACGAGAAAAAAATTGAAATTAAAAAGTGTTTAACTTGTTTCATATATGTTGGGGAAAAGTATGGGTTTTGATTTAAGTGAAGATATTTTAAAAACAGTGTTCTGCTTATGTTCTATACTGGCTGTTGTGTTGCATAACCCCTCCTAGCTCTCTGACTGGCTGTCTTGGTTTTGCAACCCAGATGCAAATATTAAATAAATCACATTTCTTGTTTAAAACACACACACACACACACAATTTTCAGTGTTAGGCATTGATCTGAAAAATTATCTATGCAGATCTGTGATAATGGCATCAACACAGTTGTTTTAAAAAATAAGTGTAGGAAATCAGAATTTGGCCCCAATTCTAGAAGCATCTTTAGTACTACAATGTACATAGTTCAAGTATGTCACTTGAGAGAAGATCTCAACTGTGTCAATAGCTCAATAGTGAACACATTCCATGGAACAATTCAATTATTAGATTAGAAGTTTTCGGGGTTTGTCCATCAAATATAACTTTACCATTACACTTAAATATACAATGAGAATGTTAGTTAAATCCTGCTATAGCAATTAGATTTTATTTAAGCAAAATAACTGAAAATCCAAAATAAAGGCATCAATCTTTGACAAAAAATGAACTAATTTTGTATTGGTTATTTGGTATAAACTTTTATTTGCTACTAATCATGTTAGCAAAAGCTGACGAGAAACTCAGATAATTTTGGTCCACTTTAAAGCAAATTAATAGTACATTTTTTTAAAATTCAGAGAAAATTTTTTTTTCTGAATTTAAACTGCATGTAAAATAAAAACAAAGGTAACATTCAAATAAAAGAGAAATGAGAATGTTTGTTTATCTATGAAGGAGAAGACTCATATAATCAAGTCTCTAAATTCTATAGAGATTATTTTTTGAACATATTATAAGTTTAGCAATAGTCTTGAGTAAAGATAGATTTCAATAAATTGAACCATATGTTGTTGCTGTTTTCATTTTTTATGTTACAAGATTGACATTTTTGAAAGATTACAAGATTGAAAAACGAAAAACTTAAGAAGTACTGTATGGACATTACCATAAGACATCATGAAAGTTGTGTAAGTGAAGGTAACATATGAAAATAGTTAATGATAGATTTTGTGATCATAGTAATTTATTATACGTAGCTCCATTACAGTGATTAAACATCATATGTGTGTCAGTTATATCTCATTTTTTTAAAAAGTAAAAACATATATGTAAATGTTATTGTTCATTCTGAATCTAAGTAATGCTTTAAGAATTTTGTTGACGTTTCCTGTAGCTACAGCCTCGGGACAGTAAAGTTGACTCAAACTGAAACTAATAAAAACTGAGAACTATGATGACTCAAGAAACAGCAAGCATCAATGTTGATAGAATACAAATTTTGTGAAAATCTGAATTATAATAGCATAATTATTAATCTGAATTAAATAGGAAGAGAAAAATAAATTTTATAAAATAAATATATAATAAATTTTGAACTTATACATCACGTTATTATTTATCCAAACATTGCTGGCCCATCAACTAGATGTGTTGACATACATAATAATACTTCAATTATCTTTAAGTTTTGCCAACATTCAATTATATAAAGATCATAGTTTTACATACATGTATATGTTTCAAATGTTATGAAAGTATATATTTGTTCTAATTTAATATGGCTGGAAATGGGGGTAGGGAGGTGTCATATAATATAAGCATGGTTATATCAATTCAGTGAATCTGGGAGCCTTTTCCAGAGGAAGTGAAGTCATTGTGAGCTAATCTGATACCCTCAAAAGGTTTCTTTTAAAGATTTTTATTAAAAATATAGCTAACATACAATATATTAGTTTCAGGTGTACACCATAGTTACTCGAAGTTTATATGCCTAAAGAGTGATCTCCATGATAAGTCCGGCAACCATGTGACACTGTACCATGCTATCATAATATTATTGACTATATTCCCTATGCTGTATTTTACATTCACATAACTTATTTTTTTACACCTGGAAATTTGGATCTCTTATTCCCTTTCACCTTTTCCACCCTTTTTAAATTTTTCAATTCCAGTTGACATTCCATATTATTTTAGATTAATTTCAGATGTACAGCATAGTGGTTAAATATTTATATAATTTAAGATCTGATCCCCCTGACTAGTCTAGTGCCCACCTGACACCAGTTATTACCATACCATGGACTATATTTCCTATGCTTTACTTCACATCCCCATGACTATTTTGTAAATACCAATTTGTACTTCTTAATCCCTTCCTCTTTTTCACGTATCCCCCAAACCCCCTCCCATCTGGCAATCATAAAAATGTTCTCTATAACTATAAGAGTGTTTCTGTTTTGTTTGTCTGTTCATTTTGTTTTTTAGATTCCACATGTGAGGAATGGTCAAAAAATATGGTGAATGTTTAAATTAAAAGAAATTTATTACAGTAAAAAACCCATTGCCATTAATCCTCCTTGCTTCAAATCCCATCATTCTTGCCACTTTTGAAGCAGTTCTGGAAATCCTCTTTCATGTGTGTCTTTAATTGTGCTGTCACGGTTGCTTCCATGTCCTGAATCATTTTGACTTTGGGGAAGAGTCAGAAGTTGCACGGTGCCAGATCCGGTGAATAAAGTTAATGAGGACACACTGTAATGTTTTCATTTTACAGAAATTGCCGTACAAGAAGTGTGTGTGACATAAGCTTTGTCATGATGGAGGATGATTTATGGCACACTTTAAAACACACCTTCTGTCAACCATAGCTCTCACCAGACTGACTGCACCAAACAAGTTGAAACTTGTCACACACTGTTACTAAGGTTCGATTCACTGCTTCCCATATTGAAGATCCCTGCCTTTCCGTTGGATGGCACTCAGCAGCAGCATTCACTGTATTTTGTGATCACAATGGAAAGGCTCCATGTCACACATAGCTTCTGGTATGGCCATTTCTGTCAAATAAAAACATTATGATGTATCCTCATTCACCTTATTCACCTGATCTGGCACTGTGATACTTCTGGCTCTTCCCCAAAGTCAAAACAACCATGAAAGCTAAAAATTTTGAATGGATTCAGGACATCGAGGAAGCCACGACAGCCAACTGTAGACACAAAAGAGGACTTCCAGAACTGCTTCACAAAGTGGCAAGAATGATGGGATAAATGTGTTTGATGTGAGTAGGAGTATTTTGAGGGGGATTAATGGTAATATGTCTTTTACTGTAATACATTTTTTTTTTAAATTTAAACATTCACCATATATTTTGATCACACCTCATACGTTCACGATCCCTTGCTTTCTCTCTTCTCCTTCTGGTATCCTTATGATGTGAATATTGTTACACTTGATGTTGTGCAAGAAGCCTCTTAAACTACCCTCTTATTTTTCTTTTTTCCTTTTGTTGTTCCTATTGGGTTTTTTCTGCTAACCTTCCAAAATCACTGCTTCAATCCTCTGCTTCATCTAGTCTGCTGGTGATTACTTCTAGTGCATTCTTCATTTTAGTTATTGTATTCTTCAGTTCTGACTGGTCCATTTTATTGTTTCTATGTTCTTTTTTATGCTTGTTATCTCTCTGTTGAAGTTCTCACTGAGTTCCTTGAGCATCCTTATAACCACTGTTTTGAACTCTCTCTCTGCTAGGTTGCTTTTCTCCATTATGTTTAGTTCTTTTTCTGGAGATTTCTCCTGTTCTTTCATTTGGGACATATTTGTTTCCTTACTTTGGCTACCTCTCTGTGTTTGTTTCTATGTGTTAGGTAGATATTCTATGTCTCCTACTGTTAGTCAGGTGACCTTACGTAGTACGTGCCCTGTGGGTCCCTGACACAGTCTCCCTGGTCACCTGCTTTGAATGCTCCAAGAGTGTCCCTTATGTGGGTTGTGTGTGTCATCCTGTTACAGTGAGGCTTGATTACTATTATTGGCAAATCAGTGGGTAGGACTAACGCTCAAGCTTATTGGTTGTGGGGTTTGGCTATGTCCACAGCTTATGGACTCCTTTTGCGGGGCTTAACCTACTGAGTATGATTCACCCCCGCTGGCTCTGGTGCCTGTTGAGATAGGTACTTTTTGTGTGCCACTTGTGAAGATAATTGGGTGATGCTCTGCTGTAGTCTGAATCCAACCTCCAAGTATGTTGGTTCTGGGGCCTCTTGAGAGGGGTCACACTGCCTGTGACCAGCTGTGGACTACCTGGGAAGAGCTACAAAGTGATCTGCAGTTGTTCACTGCCTGTGCTAAACCTGGAGGCGTGTGGGAGAAGCCATGCTTCGAACTGAGCATGGCTGTCACCAGTACTAGGCCTGGGGTAGCTTTGCAAAAAGCCAGGACACCTCGAGGTTTGCTGTCTTCTGCCAGCTACCTTAAGGTTCAGCTAATGATAAAGCCTCATGTGGTACACGTGTTGAATGAGGCAAGGTCTCAGGGAGTCACTAGAGTGGGAAGAGTTGTGTTTACCAGGTTAATGTAGACTCTGTTTTGGTACCAGTGCTGAGCCTGGAGCTACTCAGCAAAAGTCTCAGAGCACACTGAGTCCAGTCGCCACCTACCTGGGGTCTGAAGACTCCAGTAGTTTTCCAAGAAAGAGGAAAATGTGGGTAGGGCTGGTTGCTTACCGAGACAGTGCCTCTGGCATTGGGGGAGCTGGGTAAGGCAGGGTTCCAGTGAGTCTGCAGGGCAGAGCTGTGGAGCTCACCAGACCAGTCAGATTCAGATTTGGCCGTGTGGGGGTGGGCTCAATACAGGAAATATGGCGCCCGCCTGCTGGCTGCATGGGAGAAAGACCCCACAGGGAAAATGCTAACTGTCCTCCAGCCCTCACCTGAAAACCACACACCTGTCTGTCCGTTGCATGCCTCCAGTGCCCTCTAAGTCACTATCCCTCTGCCAAAGGCCAAGGTGAGTGCCTGCGAGTGGTGAGTCTGTGTGCGGGCCCTTTAAGAGGATGTCTCAGTTTCCTGCAGTCTTCCTTCCCTCCCAGAGAGTCAGAATCACCACTGTTTTTCACAGCCAAATGTGGGGCCTCATTTGCCCAGCACTAGTAATCCAGGCTGGGGAGCTTGGTGTGAGGCTGGGGTTTCTCACTCTTCTGGGGGAGAACCACTGTGGCTAAGACATGGTTCTCAACCTCCACAGGAGGTTTAGGGCCTGCCCTTTTCTAGTTTCCACCCCTCCTACCAGTCTCGACATGGCTTCTTCTTTATATCCTTAGCTATAAAACTTCTGTTCAGCTAGACTTCAAATGGTCCTCCAGGTTGATTGTTCCATAATTTAGTTGTAATTTTATTTTATTTTATTTTATTTATTTATTTTTAAGTAGTGAAAAAGCAGTTTATTAGAAGAAAAAGTACCCTTCAAAAAAGTGGGCCCGAGCAGAAAGCAGTGGCTCAAGGCCATTATTAGAAGAGAAAGTACACTTGAAAGGGTTTGGAGTGGGCCCATGAGCAAAGCCAAGGCTCAAAAAGACCTCGTTGTAATTTTTATATGTTCTTGGAAGGAAGCAGGGACAGTGTTTATCTACTCTGCCATCTTGGATCTTCCTTGATACCCTCAAAAGGTCTATCTATCCCGTTCTGTGCTAGAATCTTTAAATGTCCATATTCTTTCATTCATGTTATTTATTCTGCCTGGAGTGTCCTTCCCCATGTTCTCTACCTGGAAAACTTTCTGTTCTTCAAGTTTCAGTTGGAGTAAGCTCCTAGGAGACCTCCCTGTCCTCCATTCACAAATAGTGTCTCGCATTCCTTTGATAAAATACATCTCTATTATACCACTTCTCATGGTATATCAGTTACTTTCTGGTTCTAGTCCATGCCAATGGAGCACAAACTCTTCAGGAATAAGGACCATGAATTTTTCAGAGTCTTATGCGTAGAAGGTACTTAAACATTTATTGAATGAATGAATAAATTCACAAATAGATTCCTCACAGTTTCGGAGACTCCAGTATTCGTATTACATATAAATATTGTCTATCATATATAATATATATTTCATAATATTAATATTATATATTATAATGTCCAGTGCAATTCCTTTATATTTTAATATGTCTGAAAGAGTATTACTAGCCCATTGAAATTGAAATTAAAAGCAATTTGCTTTCATGTTTCTGCTAAATGTTAATGATATTGAAAACTAAAGAAGTTA
This sequence comes from Rhinolophus ferrumequinum, assembly GCF_004115265.2. NCBI lineage: Eukaryota > Metazoa > Chordata > Mammalia > Chiroptera > Rhinolophidae > Rhinolophus > Rhinolophus ferrumequinum. The sequence goes on along the minus strand of NC_046286.1, from coordinate 83,631,076 downwards.
TGAGTCAAGAGAAACGTGTGATGTTTTAGAATTGGATAGCTTTTTTCTAATTGAGTTTTAAAATAGCAAATATAATAATGCTAATCATAATTAATGTGAACAACAGAAAAGGCCACAAAGTAAAAAAAATGAAAAATCTTCTGCCTTCTATATATACTCCAAGAGGTAACTACTCTAGCAGTTTGATGCGTTTCCTTCCAGACTTTTTTTCACACACACTAAACCTCTCACAGGTAATGTTTCTTTTCTTTTCTTTTTTTTGTCCCTTTTATTCAACCAAATTGAGATTGTAGTATCCAGGTTGTTGTGCAACTTGTTTTTATCACTTTAAAATGTTGTAGTATAAACATCTTGCTAGATTTTTAAATGTTTTCTTCAGGATATTCAGACACTGTATAGCAAGATATTTCAAGAGTTCATTTTGAATATTCAATTACAGCTTCTTAATGAACACAGGACACCATTATTTCAGTTGAACCGCTCACAGAGATCTCTTCACAATTTGTTTTCTTAGACACTCTCTTGAAATGTTGGCTGGGTCTTGAAATTCCTGATTATCAAAGCTCAAGTCTCACTGTGACATCACTCGGGAAGTCCAGGCTTATCCAGCTTTTCCATGTGCAGAAATTGCCCTGGGGATTTCAGATCTACCTCATTTGGAAAATTCAGAAAATTATGTAGAAGTCACATCAAGAAAACCTTTGATTTGAAAGTTAATCAAGAGTCATTTATTAACTTTCTTTTATATCCATGTTTAAAAAACGTGTGTACATAAAAGCATCTACTTTTTTTAAAGCTGAAAGTTTGAAAACAACTTTTTTACCCCTTAGTTTGGCAAAGAGCTAAACCATCAAAAACAAACTACCATATAACTAAGTAAACATAAGATAGTTTTACTTAGAAGTCATTTTCAATATTTTTTTTTTGCTTCAGTTGAGGCCAATTTATAAATTTAACCAAAATAATCCTCTTACTAAGGATTATTAATCCCTTTTCACTCACATTAAACAAATATAGTTTTCAGCTATATTTTAGGGTGTTGGGAAAGGAAAAAAAAAATGTCCTCGAACCTCTTAGGGTCCCTGGCCTGGTCAAAAAATTAAACTGACAAAGACAAATTAACAGGAGAAAAGCAAGCAAATTTTATTAAATTTTTACATGGAAGTGGGAGCCTTCACAAAAGAATGAAGATCCAAAGAAGTGACCACAAAAGGAAGCTTTCATACCTTTTAGACAAAGAGACAATAAATTTAAAGAATTGGCAAGACACAGATGTTTGGGCTAGAGGTAGTAAAATAGTGATGAAATAGCAAGGTTTGTTTACATAAACTTCTCAGCCCTAAATTCTCTTCCTTCTCTGGTGATAAGGATTTCTCCCTTCCTCCTTGTACCTGGAGGAGAGCTTTCACAAGCAAGATTTAGCTTCTGCTTTCAGGGAAAAGCTGGAAGGAATGGGGGGGGGGGGAGTGGGGCGGTGGGGGTTGGTGTCAGAGTGACCTTCCTGTTTCTGGCATTTTCTCACACTCCTTCAGTTTAAGATCTTCAGGCCAAGGTGCCATATTTGGGGGAAGTATATCCCAAACCCCATCAAGGGCAAACTGTGAGGTGTCTCCCCTAATAATTCAGAAATAAGATATGACCCTCATTCCCCTCTCAGAGTTAAACTGTAAAGATAGCACAACATGGATCATAATAGAAAGAGAAAAAGCTGTGACTAAAAATAGTAGCACATCTAAAGGAAAAATGTGTCAGATTAGAGTTTTTGACACCCCTTACCTTCGCCACAAGGGAAAATAAGAAAGGACCTAGGAGCAAGGAAGGAAAGGAAAGTGGTAAGGATGAGAGGCCAGAATGAGGGGAGCATGACTACCTATCACGGCCTGATGCTCTCAAACATCAGAATACCAGTGACCTTGCTCTAGTAGTCTGCTCACATGCTCACCCAGCTAACCTGTGTAGCCATTGCCATTCCAACGAGAATGGACAAATTAGCTCAGACGGAGGATATAAACATATGGCCGGCTGGCCAGCCTCAAGCTGGAATAACAGACATAAGAAAGCCAACGCAAAGTTGATGAACTTGGATAGCCTTTCTCTCAAGCCACAGCTATAAAGTATTATATAACCCTCTTCTTTGAGTGACTAGTACCTCCTTATTCCCTGAGAAACATTTTTCTCTAATGATCATCAATATCAGAAACATTGTGTTTGAAAGTATAGCAGTGAAGATGAAGCATTGCATTTTGCCTGTTGGATCCTGGCTGCACATTAAGCAGCCAGCTGATCCAAGAGTTTGCCTGAATGGTATGTTTAGCTACAGAAAAGAAAGTTTGGAAATTATGACCTTAGTGTTTTTTATATCCATCCAGTATGTAAAGTAGGGTGCACTGGTTTTAAAATCACAATAGCCATCCATGCTCCCAGTTGCCCCTATGGGAAATAAAAATGTAATTCTCAAGAATTTTGGCTTTGAAAAGGTGATGGGGAGCTGGTTGGGGTTAGAGCTCATTTCAAACTTTTCTGACTTACTTGAATTGGCCAGCAAGAAAAACAAGACAACATAATGGAGTTCTGTTTCTATCCAACAGAGAGCAGTCGTGCAAATATTAACTTGGACGTGATGTAGCCCAGAAAAATTGAGAACTGAGGACAGGCACCGAACATTTACAAGCTGGACATAAACGTAAATGTCATTGGACTTTATTTTCATTTTGCCTGGAAGAAAGTAAGTGATCATATTGTTTGGTCCACTGTTGAGAACTTGGCAGCCATTCTTTTCATACCTTTCATTCATCAGTCTTCCACTTACACTACCTCCTTGATCTTTTGAAAATCAGAGTTCTTTCTTAGAGATCCAGGTTAATAAATGTGCAGGGCTCCGATGAGTCAGTTCCAAACAGCTGATGGCGATTGCTCTGTCCTGGGCGTTGGGATCCATGGAGCTTCTCTGGGAGACAGATGGGACCTGGGCTGGCGTGAGTACCTGGTACAAAGAGCTCACAGCTGTTTACATCTCTGAGCTCCAGGTCAGCCCTGAAAGCAGCATAGAATTTGTAAAGCTAGTAATATCTGCCTAATGAAAAAGAGCATCACATGAGCTAAACAACCTGTGTGTGTTTATCTATGAAATCTCCTGGAACTCTAAAACAAAATTCAAAAAAAAGAAAAAAATTCTAACATTAACATCATGTTTTGACATATTTCTTCAAAAAGCATCAGAGTTGCTAAATTAGGAATCATATCTTTTTTTCCTGAGTATTACAAATGTTTCATTCTTTTGAGAGCACAGCTAGAATGGTGCTTATGAAAAAACAATTCAATTGGAATTCCCAAATACTCAGGTTTCACACCTGGCTCTACTTTTAAGTAGGTGTGATTCTTCTTATCCTTATTTCAGTCAATTTCTTTATCTTTGAAGCAGCAGGGTAGGGTGACTAGTCTCTGGAAACTTGAAAATATTAGGAATCCATAATCATTGATTCTCTTGTCTTAAAAGATTATAAAAGGTGTTAAATGTTTTTACATGTTATACACGTATCTGAGTTTATAAACTCACAATAGTTCAAACATTCATATCTTCCCTTGTTTCTCCCTCTTTCTGTGAATATGCTTTTGCTTTTCTAACCTAACCACTGTCTTTTCTGGAATCTTATATAAGTGGCCCTAGCACCTGGAGAGAACACACAGAGATGGACCTCAAAGTTGCAACAGAGACTACGTAGCCCAAAAGCCTAAAATATTTATTATCCGACCCTTTACAGAAAGAAATTCTCATTGCTGCTTTAGAGAAACTAAATGTGATTTTTTCGAAGAATTAACAACAAATGTATCTCCCCACTAAGAGATCATAGAGTGATCAGAAATGAATATCAACAAAAATAGAAACATTGAGTTAATCAGGGAAAAATCTGGCTATAATTTTTACTGCCAGATGAGTGGTCCTGCATACAATGTTAGTTGAATAAGCATAATGAAGGAAAGTGTCTTTAATTTTTATTATTTATTTTTCTTGCGTTTAGTCACATGCCTTTTAGGCTTGAACTAATATTTTAAGATAAAGAATCAGTAATTGCATGGAACTGAAGCGGGCATTCAGTTTTCATTTAATTATCAGCTATCCCTTAGGTTTGTCCTTCTCTGCATCTCTCCTTGGTGCTCCTCTCTGCAATCTCCCCAAGTAGGAGTTAAAATTCTCAGAATGCATTATGTCTTCTTACCTCTCAGTCTTTATATAAAGCTAGAATGTTCTGCTTTAATCTTTTTGAATACATGATTTAGGCAACTTCTCAGAGACCTGCTTCTAGACAAAACAGAGTGCTTTAGGCCCACGAGCAGCTCCATTTCTACATAATGTATGTATGATATGTGTTGTGCCTTTTTTAAAAAAGCAAATCTTTTAATGTCATGGCTGACATTTTCCCTAGCATCACAAAATGGATGCTTGAGTTGCTTAGTTCAAGACAGAAGATGTGGGACAGATAGCACCATATCCATTCCCTTTCAGTAAGAAATCTAAAAGCTTTCTCAGAAGCCTCCTGCACGTTAGGCTTTCTTCTCATTGGCTAGAACTTTATCAAACACCTCCTACTAGCGGCCAGTCAGTGAATATTCCTGAGCACATTGCTTCCCTAAACAAAATTGGGGTTCTGGTAGCAACTGAGAAAGGAGAGAAAAGATAATGGGAACATATGCCACAAACCTATAGAATTCCCCTAGCATAAAGTAATCACATAAACAAATGCGGGTTAAAAAAATGATTTTTTAATTGTTGTTAGTATTACAGGAATTATTCACTAATTCTACAAATATTTGTTAAACATCCAAAATGTTTTAGTTCTAAGTCGACTCTGACCCATTTTGATTTTTGATTCAAGATCATCTAATTTAAATCTAATCTTGAAGGTACATCTTAATATCCTTTGGTAGCATATTAGATTGATCAAAACCCGTCAATTCTTTTGAAAGTTATGTTGGTTGAAAAAAATGTAGAGAGAGATAAACAAAGATGTTGAGTCACCAAGTTGAAACAGAGTTCCTCCATTTATTAGGTCAATTAATGACTGAAAACGCCTTTCTTAAGCTTTAAAAACAAATTGTCTTGAGACCGAGATTAAGGGTTGAAAGGAAAGGCCCTTCTCCCTCTCAAACTTTGGCCGTAAAACAAAGAGATGGGTCAGAATTTCACATAATTAATGTGATAGCTCTTGTTCTCTGATCACTAATGAATAACTTGGATGAAATAAGCCTCCCTTTATTGCCAAGGTGCTTTTCCACCCTTTTGATGAACTAATAATCATTTACCTACAGCAATGCAGACTTATTAGCACAGAAATGTTATTCATATTCAGAAAGAACAATGCATTAAAAATAAGAACAGAGAGGGGTGGATTTAAACAGATGGTATTCCAGGACTTTGAGCCCTGAGGTACAAATTTAATCCTTTATTGTCATAACCTCTAAGGGACTATCCACATCCTTTATTTTACTGGAATGCAACTGTATTGACTATTTGCAAATAAATGGGTAATTGGCTGAAGATCAAAATTTTTTTGTGATATGGTGAAGACCTTTAATATCAGGTACTTTTATTGGGATTCAATCTGCCTGCCAGAGATTTGAATAGTAGAAAAAGCAATCGAAAATCACCGAGGAGTCCAGGATTCAGCCATTTCATTCTACGGCTATTATCTGAATCTCTGAGGTTGGTTACCTTCACCACATCTAAAGTCTCTCCCAGGTACACTACGAATGGAGAGTAATGAACCATTTTCCACAAGCCTCTGCCTAATTGTACAGCACTCAGCACTGGAATCCTTAATGGAAATTGGAGTCAGAAACCAGAACATTACAGGAAGGGGGCAGGCTCCTGGGGACCTTTTTAAAAGTACCGATGTCTGACCCCTAACTACTTAATGAATGTGGTCAATTTCATCATCAAAAAGAATAAGAATTTTAAATAAAATCATAAATGTATTAATTATTTGAAACATAAAGGCTCTTGTGATGTATACAACCCCTTTCTATAACGTCCCTGGAAAGTAGTTCTGAAAACAAACCGAATGCCAGCAATCGTAGGAATTGAATCATTTCCCAAAGTAACTCATTTCGTTTTCTAGCGAATTCAATTGTTTGGGATATTATTCTTATATTAAATAAATATTTATTTCCCTGTATCTCATACAGGGGTCTAAGTTCTGCCCTCTGGAGACAGGAAAAATAAATCTTATCCTTCCACCTCACAATCCTTCAATTGGTTGAAGGCACATTTCCACCTCTCTTAAATAAACCCTGGATCTTTGTTTAATCATTCTTCAGATGATGGAGTTTCAAGTCCTATCACTGTCCTGGATGGATCTTTAAAGGAAAAGCTCCTTATGGTCAATATTTAATTTAAAGCAGTGGTTCTCAGCACCATTTCCAGAATTCTGATTTAATTGTTCTGGATTGGGGCCCAGACATTGGTAGTAGTCAACACGCTGCAGGTGATTCTAATTTGCAGCTAAGGCTGAGAACCTCTGAAAGTGTGTGGTCCAGCCCCCAAATTAGCACCTCTGGTGTGGAGAGAGCTGCAACAGGTAAATGGAATAACTGCTTTTCTTGTTCTAGACACTAAAGTTCTACTGAGGCAACCTAATCACATGGGATTTTAGTGACAGTTATATATACTCTGGACTCAAATTGAGCTTAAGGTCAATCTAAAGACTTGTGTATTTACCCAGTGAATTTCTATTAACTTATATCTTCCTGGTTCTGTAGAGATTGAGTTGATTTTTCTATCTAAGTCCAGAATATTTGTTTTTTACTTATTGCCTGTAATTGTGCCATTAATAGTATCAAAGGAAATAATATCTGAGCATTAATCCTGTGCTAAGCATGGGGCTAAATTCATTGCCTTTTACTCCATTATCTTAATTGAACCAAACATAAGAGCCTTATGGGAAAGAGAATATTATTATTATCCCCATTTTACAGGTAAGAAAACTGAGGCTTAGATAGATTAGATCCATCACCCTCGTCTGTCAAAACCATTTTAGGATTCTAATTCTATTAAACTAATCTATATTTTCTCTTTATAAGTTTGTGAGTGTGTATATATATATATATATACACACACATATATACAGAGGGTGCCAAAAAATGTATACACATTTTAAGAAAGAAAAACTGTATTAAAATTGTAAAACTCAATATATACTGATAACAAAAGATGAATACAAGTCACGTTTGACTTCTGCAATTACAAGAGGTGCTCAAAGTGGTTACCATCAGCGTCCAGACACTTCTGATTACGGTGAACTACTGCTTGAGAAATGTTGACCAAAGTGTCCACTTGTATACATTTTTTGGCACCCCTGGTATATATATAACTTCCTTCCTACCACAAATGTCAGCCTTTCATCAGCACTCACAGATGTGATCTGGGCACCATATAAATCCTTTTCAGATAGTTGTAAAAATGTACAACAGGAGGTAGCATCAATGCTGTCTTTCCACTAGAGACTTCCATCCAGGATTCACTAACCAGCATTTGAGAACTACATTAGTGCAAACAGCTATGAATCCATCAACATGGCCACATTTTCCCCTTTTGTCTGCAAAGACGTCATGGGACTCTTGGTCAATGCCTTGCCAAAATCTGTATTCATGGTTCCTATTTCTCTAGTAAACCCATCAATTAAGGAAATGAGCATTGTCCAGATGGACTTGTTCTAATGAACCAGATGCTGTCTCCAGAAATCAGCATGTCTTCCAGGGCTCACCACGTCATTACATCACAGACCATCCTTTTAATACATTGCTCTAGGATTTTATCTGGTACTAACATCAGTCTTGCTGATCTACAGTTTGCAGAGACCAAATCAATATATTATGCGCTTTCTTTTCTGGATAGCTCCATTGCTATCTCTGACTGCTCAAGCAGTTAAGAAACTTCCTCTCTGTTTTCACCCTCATTTGCCTGAGTCACAGAAATGTGACTACCTTTGATCGCTTCTATTTGACCAGCTTCATCTCTTTCATAAATTACCCACAAACCTTGGGCTTCCATTGGCCTACCTTTCTCTCTCTGAACAGCCTTCGCCGCTGAGAATACCGAATTGGGCTGTTCTGCTTTCTCTCTGAAATCTATCAACATTACCTCACTTGCCCCGGGCAGTAGGCAGATAGATAGCTTCCTTGTTCTTTTTGCTCAAATAAAACTTAAAACCCCCCTTGTAATTTCCCTTCATATTTTTCTATTATTGAGTTTTATATCCTTTTCAAGTCTCAGCTAATTCTGGGAGGTAGCCTTCCTGACACCTTAAGCTCATAATTGTATGTTAAATGAAGGTTTAACCCAAAACTATGAATGTGAGGCTAACAAGTCGTATATCAATTCCAGCCTCAAGAGGAAATCTGTTATCAGTCCAATCTTTCTCCTTTCAGAAGCAGGTCGACCACCTCTATGATAAATTCAAAATATATTACATATGAAGAAGAAATCAATCTTCTCAGAACTTTCTCGGTATACAAGTACCATCTTTCTTTGTTTTCCTTGCTGAGAAATATGTCCCCCAAATCCTTCCAGAAGCTAGACAGTGCTCAGCGTCATGAGTCATCCCCATAGACTCTAATTTTGAGTCAAGGTCTCTTTGCAGCAGTCTCAGCTGACTCTTGGGTAAGCTGTGGAAGACAGTGATCTTCAGCCCTCTTCGGGTTCTGATTGGAAAAGCCACCACCATGTGTCCCTAACTGACATAACGGAAAAGAATTATAGTCAGAGCTAACAATAGCGATCCTATTCTTTCAGAGCCTGGAGCAACAACAAAAAACACCATTGTAACGTGTCAAAGGAAAAAACTACTCATTTTACTAGGAAGTGTTTTGTTCCAGAAAATGGTATTATAATTACTGATATTTATGAATCCCTCTTATCACCAGCCAAACCCAGGGATTTGGGAATGCTGAGTCACTTCAGGGTCACTTTTGTATGTCAAATAATTGAAAGGTCTTCAATAAGAGAGTAGGCTACACAGGCTTTTGGGTAGTAAATATAAGGCTGTGGGCGGATTACTTCAGTAAACTGTGACTTCTACTTCCAAATGCAAGGTGAGACGGTTGGTTATACACCATGATCAACAATGTCTCTTCTACATGGAACCTACTGTTAGTTTTAAGCCAAATGCTCTTGGTGCCATATTTGCCCACAGAATTTCCTCTCCCACTCTCTTGGAAAATCCCCACACCACCCGATCCCTGATCTATATAAGCCTATAGGACTTTGCATGTAGCATGCAGACATTCTCCCTTTCCCAGTTTGTTTTCCCAGGGCATTATGTGTTACCAAGAGGAGGGGTCGGCCTCATTCAAATGTCTGCCCTCCCAATCTGGGCACCAGAAGCCAGTCTGCTGCCCATGGGACCAGGCAGGGACAGGGCCACGGCCTTGCCCGGGCATTCTGATCTTTAGCTGAGGGATCAGGCAGCTTTATTATTATTATTATTATTATTATTATTATTATTATTATTATTTTATTGAAGTGCAATATGCGTGCAGAAAAGTGCACATATCTAAGTATACCGCTCAACAGATTTTCATCAACTGACCCATCACCTGATCTAGCAAGAGAACATTACTTACACCCAGAAATTTCTTTCCTGTTCTCTTCCAAACTTCCCGGCTTCCCTCCACAAGGATCGGCATCACCCTGACTTCTCCCAGCATAGATTTTTTTGACCTGTTTTTGAACTTTATGAACTCATACAACCTACATGCTTTTTTGTCTCACTTCGGTCTTTCAACACTATGTTTGTGCGATTCACCCATGTTGTTGTGTGTAATCTTAAATTGTTTACTCTCATTGCTGGGTCATGTTCATTTGATGACAATTCCTGATTTCTTTATCCCGTCTACTGTTGGTGTACCTTGGGTAGTATCCAGTTTGGGGCTGTTACAAATAGCCTGGCTATAAATACATAAATACACATAAATTGGTGATCATATGTACCCATTTGTGTTGGGTAAACATTTAGGAATAGAATTGCTAGGTCATAGGGAGAATAACAGTTTTTCAGCTTCTTTCATGCATTTGAAGTTAAGGTGGGAACGTGAGGAAGATTACAAGCAGGTGGGAGAAATCAAGGCGGGGATTAGGTTACAGGATAGTTAAGATTATATGCTTTCTTGAGGGTGGTTACGCTTATTTCAAAGATGTGTTCATCTAAATTCAGAGAAACAATGGACAGGTCTTGCTTAAAGCAAAGGTAAACCTTTTACTAAATGTTATATACCTGGCATGTGACCTGGGATGTACTCGCCATGACCTGCCCAGGTAGGAATTTATGATGAGATCACCCCATGAGCTTACTTTCTGTAGAACCCTCTTTTCACTCATAGATAACAGATATGAAGTGCTGAAAACCCAGGCTGGCAGGCAGTCAGCACAGAGATGTGAGCTGGAATTACATCAGTAATGCAAGCTAACTTCCCAAAGGTATCTGTATGCAGGTTAGAGATAATTTCGGTTTGCACCCCCTCCACCCACAATGGGTGTGTATTTTTGTGCTGTGGAGGTTTCTCAGGAAAAGGACGGGGGGGGGGGGGGCGGGGAGAGAGAGAGAGAGAGAGAGAGAGAGAGAGAGAGAGAGAGAGAGAGAGAGACCTAAAAGTAAACTCAATATTTAATTTAGGCAGAAGTGGTTTATAACTTCCAAATGGCAAATTTTTTTCAGCTTTAAAAAAATGTTAGAATGCAGTCCGGGTCAGGAAACCTCATCACAAGTACATGAAAGGAGGGAGGGAGGGAAACAGAGAGAAATGTTATTAGAATAGCTTAATAACGACAAAAGCAATCTGATGACAGAAGCATGGGCCAAGGCCAAGGAGATGGCCTGGTAGAGCCCAGACTAGAGAGACAGGCAGGGTTTAGCCCGCCTTCTTTAGAATCTGGGCCACACTGCTAACTAGCTGTATGTGCTTGAACTTTGCCTTTTCTTATCTGTAGAAGGAAGACAATCTTATCTTCCTGAGAGAATTGCTTTACGGCTTAGAATTAATGTATGTAAGTTGCTTAGCCTAGCAAATATAAAGACCTTATAAATGGCACCTATTATTATTTGGAAACACACACACACACACACACACACACACACACACACACACAGAGTATTTCCCTAGTGAGAAAAAAAATAGCTCTGTTGGTAACTATCTTGTGATGTTTCTAACAGAACATAAACAGAACTTCCAATGGTCCATGGATAAGACCAAGTACACAGTTTTTCTAGAAGGCCAGACCACAGCTGCAACAATGACCTCTGATCTCCTCTGAGTGCTGGCTGCTTTCTCACCAACGATACCTGCAGGTCCATTTCATCCCTCATGACTCCTGAACTAAGATTACTGAGATTGTTAAAATGACCCCCTTCTTGACAACCTCCAACACAGAAAAATCTCCTTCTTCCCAAATCCCTCCTCAGAATGGGTTCTTTGGAGTGTATTACTCTCCTTCTCTCCTTGCAGTAGCAAGCAAAATGAACTTACTTGTCTTCCCTTCCTCCTCCCCTTTTCCTCCTGCCTCTCATCCCTCCCTCTCCTTGCTCCCTGGAGGTAGGCTCCTGGTTGTGTTTAGATGGTGAGATTGAACACTGAAGAGATAAGAGTTCTAGATAGATAGACATAGATGGATAGATAGAGATATCCATGCAACTCTATAGATAGGACAGATAGATATTAGATATTCAGAGAGAGAGAGAGAGAGAGAGAGAGAGAGAGAGAGAGGCTCTCAGAAAGAGAGAGAGACACTTTTACTTTTAAATCATTCTGGTTCTCCACAGCTCAGTGACTCTCCTTGGGGTCTCACCCCAGTCGCTTACTCACGCCAGTATACCTTAAAATAACACAAGTATATTGCACTTACTCAGTGCCAGACAATGTTCTAAGTCTTTTGCGTGTATTAACTCATGTGGCCATCACAATGACCCCATGAAATAAAGTGATGCTACTCTCCCCATCTTACAGCTGGTGAAATCAAGTCACAGGAAGGTTATGCATCCTGCCCAGGTGGCACACGTGACCTGGGAGTGCTCCCTCTCAATCTCACAGCCCTGCCCTCACTGCCTGGGAGGAGGTGACCCCCCTGCTGTTGCAGAGAGCTAACACGGACTCCCCTAGTGGCTCAAAGGTCACACTGAAAGGGTGTCCACTACTTATTCAGCCCTGCAACTGGTGGTTTGTAATGGCGATGTAATTCCCATTGGTGTGCATGCTCTGAAAAATTCCTGCCACAGGGATATTTTAACGATGGCAACTGTATATTCTTTCATATGTTCACCTTCTCTCTCTTTTCCTCCCAATTCCCACTGTCTCTTTCCTTCTATCTTCTTTCTGAAGGTAGTAAAAGGGATTTTATAGATTTCCTGCTTTACCCCAGAGATATTAGCCAACGTTTTAAGTACTTGCTATGAGCGAGGCATCCTGCTATGGGCTTTGAGGAGATTATCTTATTTGATCCTCACAGCAGCCTCTTTTAATATGAACACGAACACTAGTCTCACTTTACAAATGTGGAAATGGAAACTTAGGTTTAGTTTCTTGTCTAGGTGTGTGGGACTGGAATTCAGACTGACGAAGGCCCAGTTCACAACCTCAGAGCTCTCACACGTCACCACCACAATTTACTCTAAAACTTGGCTGGGGCGAGAGCCAGAGAAAGAGCCTTCTCTCTCACTCCCAGAAGCTTTTTATTGCAAAGATTTCCTGTGCTGCATTACAAACGACCGACTCGTCCCACACCAGTTATACATTGGTCACATCCACATCATGCAGACAGCATCATCCAATGTTATCTTTGGAAAAACGCCACATGGCAAAATATTCCTTTAGAAACCTTATGCTTTAATAACAGAATCTTTCAAAATAAATGTAGATTTCACCTTATTGACAAGAAAATATGTCCATAATATATACTGTTAAGTGAACAAAGTTGCTTATGAAACAGTATATATACTAAGGTCCTGGTTTTTATTAAAAAACAAACAAAAAAAATCTAAATAAATATATAAATAGAAATGGGTGTGTGTGTATTATATATACTTTATGTTGTTGTTTTATACCTTTGTGACTGGGAATAAAAGCAGTTCCCGTTTGGAAACAAAGTGCATGCAAGGAGGAGAAAAGAGGTATTATTAAAGCCAAAAAAGAGTCTTTTGCAAACTTTTCGTGTGATTTAAATTGAATGGAAAATCTCCATTAAGTACATGTATGTATAATGAATGTCTATATATATCTCTCTATCCTCTCCCTGTGTATATATACTCATATCATGTGTGTGTAACAATCACTTGGCTGGGAGTTATATGAGAGCTCTGCAAAGGATTCTATATGTCTACATCAGAACAGCATTGTCAAAAAGAAAGACTAGGAATGAGTGTATCCAGCGAGAGTAAGTTCCTCACCTGCATGGAAGCCGGGGCTCAGCTGTCCCCCACAGGTGTGATGCTGCTATATGCTGCTCCTCATCCTCTTCTTGGCCCACCATTAGGGCACCTTCCAAGGATGAGACCTGCCTACTATGCCCGTTTCCCACATCGCCATCCTGTGTCCATGTCTCCATGGACACCTACTCTCCCTCCTCACCCCTGGAAAAGAGAGGAATGTTGATGAGAGTTCCAGCACCGGGCATCCCATATTTCCGTTGTTGCTCATTCCTAGGGTAAGTCACCCTGCCTGCTTGCTACCCCACTCTGGCCACAGAACTCAGCACTGAGGCCATGTAAAATTCAGGGGGTACTCTCTATCAGGACAATTAAGACCAGTGCTTCCCAAACTTTAATGTGCACAAAAAGCATCTGTGTATCTCTACAGATTATGTCTGTGATTGGGCCCAAGACTCTGCATTTGTAATAAGATCCCTAAAACCAAAGTCAATCCAGAAAGGAAAAAAAAAGAAAAAAAGAAAAGCAGGTCCATGTAAGGGAATTCTACATTTAACAATGATTTGAAACACTTTGGGGAAAACAAATATGAACAAATACGGGTCCCTTCCCTGGGGAAGTACACAAACAATTACAAAAAGCAGAGTGAGAGAAGAGTGACATCTTTTTGGGTTTTTTGTTTGTTTGTTTGTTTGTTTGTTTGAAACAACAGAAATAATCTGGCTAATTTAAGCAAAAAGTGATTTGCTTTCAGAATGTTGGGAGCTCCCAGGATGGCTGAAGCCCTGCCCAGGAATCAATGTAGCTTTATTCTGGGAGAGTATTTTTTCACCGAATGTATCTAATAAAATTATATTACACATAATATAATGAATAAATTTCCATTTTTATGCATGTTTAAGGACTTCTAAGCTAAGTTCAAGGATCTCAAGGGTGAGCTATAGAAGACAGAGCAGCATAGCCTCTGACTAAATGGGAAACTCCTTGAAGTAGAAGAAGCAGACAGGCAAGAGGTGTGAAGGACCAGACAGGGGTCAGAGCTGGGAAAGAGCTTGACAGGTGTCACAACTGCAAACTAGAGAAGAGAGTCCAGCCCTCTATCCTGAAAAGGCGATTGGGAAGAGTTTGGGTTGAAGACCAGACCTAGAATTCGGCCGTGCATGTAGAAGGGGACAGTCTGTCAAGGGGTGAGAAGCGTGGATGGTTTTCAGAGACAAGAGAGAGCACTAGATTCTTTGTCTAGTTGGCAACATTATAACTTGGGCGTATCCAGGTTCTGCTACTTACATAGGCCAGGGGCCTGGAGTTACCAATAGGGAAAATGGGGATAAAACTTTCTGCCTTAGAAGTTTTCGATGAAGGTAAAATGAGGTAATATGTGTAAAGTTTCTAATAAATCATACATATTGTTTAATATTTAGACTTATTTTATAATATCCTATCAGTTTTATATTAAAGTTAGTTTACATTCTCTTTACAGGAAATTTGGAGAGTCCAGCTGACAACTGTACTAAGTGATAGAAAACAGCAGCCTGGGACTTAACCTTTAAGTATAATTCTATCTTCAATGCGTTCATTTCTCCTTAAATACGTAATTGTTCCTAACATTTGAAAGCATACTTATGAGATAGGGAATTTTATGTCACTCAAGAGTTGAAAGCAAAAATATATAACAGTGTTGACTGATTTGTAAAATTAGAGGTTTTTTTCTTAGTTTATTTATAGTATATTTTCCCCTCAATTTACTTAATAAATACTGGGGGTGCCAAAAAAATGTATATACATGACCTGTATTCATCTTCTATTATCGGTATATATTATTACAATTTTAATACAGTTTTTTCTTTTCTTAAAATGTGTATACATTTTTAATACAGGGGCACACTCTGTATTTAATTTTGTTAGATAACAGTCACAAATTTGGTGCTTTTCAGAAATTAAAAGTCAATTCTTGGCCAAATCTATGTTAGCAGAGTGAAGCAGAGAAAAGTAGAATAATTCCTAAGAAATCAAATGATTATTTAACTCCTTTCCAGATTTCACTTTTCCGTTGACAATTTTTTCAATGAGAATAAATTTGACAAATGCTGATTAAACACACTCTTAAGTTAGACCAGCTACAGTTTGAATCCTGATGATCATTTATTAGTCATATAACCTTAAGTAAGTTTCTCAACTTTTCTGAACCTCCGTGTCCTCCCCTATTAGATAAAATAATAAGACAAGATTATTCTGAGGATATACTGTGATACAGTGTATATGAAATTCCTTTTATATGGTCCTAATAGATACACAATTGTGTTTGTTTTTTTTTAACTTTAAAGATATAAAACATATTTGAGGACTGTAAGTTATCATTAGATAGAATATGATTCCTGTACTTGAAAAAAACAGCATTATAGGGCTAAAAGAACTCGCTAGATTTTAAATCAAATCTCCTGCCCTTTGTTAAGATTATACTAAAAATTCTTCGGGAAAATGAGTCATTTTCTATATTATTCTAAGAGTTTTCAGGGAAACCAACAAATATTTTCTAGATTTATATTTCTCTAAACATTTCATAATTCTTAAAGTCAAGTCTTTTTATGAAACTGCACTCCAGTTGATAACATAACACCAAGTATCTCTTATTAAAAGTGTCTTTTTTATCTAGAAATGAACATCGTAGTTCATATGAGTATAAGAAGGCAGGGCAGGTATTTCTAGAACCGTATCTGGATGAAGAAACTAAATTTGAGAGTTGAAATGACTTGTCCTGGACCCTGGTCACCTAAGTAATAATTGGCAGAGCCTCAGCATGAGTCCGCAGAAGTGATTCCACAAAATCGGACTGAAATATCACGACCAGCTTTTACTCAACAAACTTTACACAGAAAGAAAAATAAAGTGGAAAAAGAATGCTAAGAGTTTTGAATTTTAAGACTCTTTACAAAATGTTTGCAATTACTGACAATATGAAAGGTATTACTGAAGCGTTTTTAAAAGTTGAACTGATGAGATTGGGAGGATTTTAATTCCCGTTTACCATCATTCATTCACTGACCGCTGGAATGGATGGTGCATTCTTGCGGTAAAGCCAAAGTGTATTTTTAAGACCTGCCAGGGACCAGAAGAGGGCAGCATCCACCAATGAAACAGAAATAATGGTCATTAGCTACCAGAACAGCGCTGCTCGGTTGTGCATGGTGTAATCTCGTCTTCCAACATTTGCAACAAGAGAGTAAATACAATAACTCCAAAGGAAAGGGGAAAAAATGTAAAACCTCATTACTGAATGAAGACAATATGAAAGAGTAGGAAGAAAATATTTTGAAACACCTACTGTGCGTCAGGCTCTGAGCTAAATGCTACAGTGAACAAGACAAAATCGGTGCCCTGCAGGAGAGGAGTTAAGAAACCAAGCTCTGCCTCCAACTAGCTGCTTTCTTTGTGGCCTCTGTTTACCTGTTGGTCAAATAAATACTAAGGATCAGATGGCCATGCCAAGAAGGACCCATCTGGTGCCCAAATCCTCCCAGTATGAAGGCAATTTTAAGTGCCCAATATGAAAGCGAATGACAAAAAATGCCAGTGTCTTCCGTGTATACCTAACACAGCTACCTACATATGAACAATGCATTTCTATTGTGCATTTAGATGGAATGTGTACGTATTTTCATTACTTATTCTCTCAAGGATCAGCAGAAAATCTTGTCAGGTTTTGATGGTGACAGCCTGGGATGGAGATTTGATAGGTGTGAAGGGGATTTCAGGTAGAGGAAACATAGAGGCAGAGATGAGGAGTGTTTGGCCTGGTCGAGAGACCATTTCAATGTGGGAGCACAAGGTGTGCGGTGCGGGGCAGGAAGGAGAAGAGGTGGTGTGCAGGAAGAAAAGGCTGGAAGGGACAAAGGGGCAGAGGGAGGAGGGACACCAGAGCCTACAGGGTCTTGAATGTCGTGCTAAAGAGTTTGGCCTCTATGGACTTAGCTTTTATATTCCACGTTAGTCAAAAGACTTGGACTATATTCTGTAAACCAAGTGAGGGCAGTGAACGTTAGAGCCGATAGGTTAAGATTTTGTGGACGTGCATATGTGTGTGTGTTTAAAACCTTTACTTTTTTAGAGCAGTGTTGGGTTCACAGCAAAATTAAGAGGAAGATACAGAGATTTCCCATATGCCCTCTACCTCTCCCTCCCCACGCATAACCTCCCCGAGTATCAACATCTTCCAGAGTGGGACATCTGTTACAATTGATGAACCTACATAAACACATCATAATCAAACTCCATAGTTTACATGAGGGTTCATTCTAAAGATTTAAATGAATGTATAATGACATGTATCCAGTGTTATGATATCATACAAAGTGTATCATTGCCCAAAAAAATCCTCCGTGCTCTGCGTATTCACCCTCCCCTCCCAACCCCTGGCAATCACGGATCTTTTTACTGTCTTCGTAGTTTTGCCTTTTCAAGAATGTCATATAGTTGGCATCATGCAATATATAGCACTTTCAGATTGGCTTTTGTACTTAGTAATATGCATTTAAGGTCCCCCCATGTCTTCTCATGGCTTGATAACTCCTTTCCTTTCAGTGTAGAATAATATGCCATTGTCTGGATGTACCACAGTTTATTTATCCATTCACCAACTAAAGGAAATCTTGGTTGCTCCTGAGTTTGGGCAATTATGAATAAAGCTGCCATAAACTTCCATGTGAAGGTTTTGTGGCATATGTGTATACTTTATGTGTGTGTGTAAGCAGGTGTGACGTCATGGCTAGGTGGCTGCGTCCATAAGCTCACAGACACTGTCTTTCTGATGAAGATGATGAGGATAGTGATGCCAAATGTGTAAACCACGTAAAATCCAGATAGCTGGTCAGAATGTCAATGTCGCAGGAACTGTTTGAGTAGGCAAGTAAGAGGCAGCTTTTCTTCTGAAAGACCTTCATTAGGAGATGGTGGCATTGGTGGGACAGTCAGCCAGGAGCAGCAGCAGCAATGCAAGACCTTCATTTCACTTCTACTGTTGTTAATAGGTACAGGCACTACGTGGAAATCAGCTTCTTCCACCGACATCTGTGTGTTCTGTTCCACCCTTCTGGCGTTTTATGCTACATCAGTATTCGTTTCAGAAATATTAGATCACTATGAATGGTAGGTAAGACGTCTTCCCCTAAAAATGTACTATGTATTTTACACATGCTATATAAGCAGGGTTGTTTGGTTTGGGACTCAGATAAATGCTGTCAGGAAAACATGAGAGAGAGAAATTCCGTGTGCACCTGGGGGGCGCTAATGCATTTTTGTTGGAGGATCATCTGGGAATTTAAGCAGAACATTGGAGGTATCCAAAGTAATATGTAACATGGAAAAGTGCATAAAAAGAAAGTCTACATTGGTTCATTGGTTCCTCTCACTCAGTCTTTGAATATGTTGCTAGTAGTGGATCTTAATAATTTTGGTGACAGACTCTTACACATCCAACAAAGCTGAGAACCAACCCTATTCACAGAAAAACATACATATCTAACAAGTTACCGTCCTTTTCAGAGCAATTGATCAACCGTGAAAGTCATTAGACCCAGATCCAGATCGAGGCCCTTGCCTCAAACTTTTAGAAAATAATAAACCCTGACATGGTCTCCCTAAAATGTCCTCCTCCACGTTACACTTCCTCTTTTCATGTCTATGCTCAAGGAAGCGGGTTATTTCCTAACCAGATGATGACTTTGAAACCCAGTGGTTTTATTTAGCCTTCTGGGGAAATTTTGAAACCTGTGATCCCATAGATGCATATATATGTGTACGTAATTATTCTGATTCATTCAAGATGATGCTGGGAGAGATTGTTGAAAGACTTGGTCCTTAAGAGAAACAAAAGTAGGATCATCTTTTAGTCGATTGGCAGTCAAATTTCATTTTTGTCTTTTATCTTCCAGTGTTTACAAAGCCCTGGCAAGAATGGACCCAGACTACTTCAGACCCAAGTGGTTTCATGAAGTGACAGCCTTATTTAAGTTTTAGACCAGAAGCCCATTACCCTTTGCTTTTCAAGCGTGGTGGCAAACTTTACACGTGTTTCCGATCTGCTGATCAGGGTTGCTCAGGAGAGGCCCGTCCCTGACCACTAGCACGTACAGCTGAGATTTCATCCTGCATGCGAGTGCTAGGTGCTGTTCTAGGTGTGTCGCATACAGAAACTCATTTAATCTGCCTAACAACCTGAAGGGACACAGAAATGTTATTCTGCCTATTTTAGAGATAAGAAAACTGAGGCGTAGGATGATGAGTTGCTGGTCCAAGAGCTCACAGAGGTAGAGCCAGGATTTATATTCAAGCACTCTGGTTCCAGAGACTGTACACTTGACCTCTACACTCTACTGTCTCTTATATATACAGCCATTATTTTTTTAAATGAGGGCTTCAGATAGTGATGACACAACTTTTCTTATGCCTTCCTTTTCGGGATTTCTGTAACCCTGGCCCAGGCATTTCCCTCCCCTGTCCCTGGAAGGATTTTTCTCTCTTCCTTCCTCCTTCCCTCCCTCTCACCCTCCCTCCTATCTTCCCTCTTTTCCTTCCCCTTCCCTGCAAATGCAATTCAGCTATACATTTGTGAAATTAGGCCTAACCTCCAGGTCCATAGGAAGCAACAAGCCCCAACTCTGCCATCACAGTCTTCCCACTGGAAATGCAATAGCCATCCAAGTCTGTTTTCACCATGAAAAGAAGTCAGAGATTTCACCGCTTCTTTTTTCCACAGCCAATATAAGGTAGATATTTAGGGTTTGCAAATAGAAATAGAAAAAAACTTCCATAGGGACTTTTTCCTCCTCCAAAGATTTTTTGGTTTTGTTTTTCTTGTTGTTTGGTTGCTTTGTTTTCTAAAGATGCACATTTTATTTCCAATTTTCCCTCCTGGTCAGGTACTGTTCTAGGAGTGTCATGTATAGAAACTCATTTAATCTTCTCAACAAACTGAAGAGATACAGAAATGTTATTCTGCCTATTTTTTGCAGCTCATACTTCCAAACTTCTAATTCCTCTCTTTCTTTGGGACTAAAGAACTCACCTAAGTGGAACTTTCTTATATTTAAGAGTCTCTGGAATTTCAAGACCTTGACTCTATAGAGTTAACTAGTTCATTTTAAAAAATCATGCCCTATACAGTATCTCACTTAATTCATGTGTTTTAGTTCATTCACTGCTTTGACAATTACAAGAAACACCACTCAAAATCCAGGGCCCTTCTTCACATCTAAACCTGCCGCGGTACTTGGATCAGTGATCCTCATATCTGATCAGCCAGTTGCTGATTGGTAACTGTCCATAATAGCTTTTCCTATAAAGTATAACTGATGATTAAGGAAGGGAAGAAAATAGCTAAGAAGTAGAAATATCCTCTCCTTACTAATAATTTTGTATCTTTAATTTTCAAAAAGTAGGAAAAAAATCACATTTTCTAAATATCAGCCTTACAGATGAATTTTTTAAAATTCTGTATTTGATATTTGTTTAATGTACATTTGGTTCTTTTTCTCTTCATGCAGCATGTATGTTGAGGTCACAGTATGTGAACAGATGGAATATATGGCAGGGATCAACTAATTAACATTAAAGACAGGGCACCCATTGTTATTCTATACCTCCCATCCATTTACCTTCATTTCTGTCACCATGGTGCCTACAGGTTCAATTGTTGACTGTTGTGAATAAACAATTCAACAAAATCAACTTCATACAATGCTGCTTGGTGCTCAAGAAACTATGCTTGAATATTTTCCAATTCACTGAAACCTCAGTGATTTCAGTTGTTACACTTCCACTGATCGGGGAGGTGAGACTGCAGGGGATTTTGTGCAACCTGCTTCGTTTACAGATTAGTGAAGTGATAATTGGCATATTTTAAATTACATTATGGACATTCTTGTGGTTTCTAGTTGTAACAGGCAACTCTAAAATGCCTCAGAGATTTGTGCCTATGAAGCATTCAGAAAGTATGTCATTTTTACAAGCTCCTATCCTATGTAGCATGCTGGGGATTTCCAAGGAACAGGAATTCTTCTCAGATTAGAAGTAGCTCCTCCTTCTTAGAGCAGCGAATTCCTGATAGAATTGGATAGAACAAAACTAGGAAGTTCTGAGTAGCACGAAAGTTCTCAAATATGACCTGTGAGTTTTTCCTTGAGTTTCTCAGGCAGCCTGTGGCAGGAGAGCCCTGAAAATAGATTCAGTTGAGTTACCACATGATCCAGCAACCTCACTTCTGGTATATTTCCAAAAGAATTCAAAACAGGATCTCAAAGAGTTATTTGCACACCCATGTTCATTGCAGTACTATGGACAAGAGCTACGTAAGAGGTGGAAGCAACCCAAGTGTCCAACAATGGATGAATGGGTAAGCAAAATTTGATATACACATACAATGAAATATTATTGTGCTTTAAAAAAGAAGGAAATCCTGTCACATGCGGCAACATTGATGAACCTTGAGGACATTAGGTTAAGTGAAACAAGCCAGTCACAAAAAGAGAAACACTGTATGATTCCACTCATAGGAGGTATCTACAGCAGTCAGACTCATGGAAATACAAAGTAGAAAAGTAGTTGCCAGCAGCTTGCCGAAGGGGGAAATTAGAAGATGTTTAATGGGTACAGAGTTTCAGTTTTAAGAAGTTCTAGAGATCTTGTTGCACAACAATGTGAATATATTTAACATTGACTGAACTACACACTTAAAAGTTATTAAGACGATACATTTTTATGCTATGTGTTTTTTACCACAATTAAAAAAAATAGTTACTATTGTCCTTATACCTTGAACTTATGGGTTGGAATGAACTCAACAGTGGGTCTGGAGAGGACACTAGTGACGTCATTCTGATTAGAACAAGCTATTCTCCAGCTCAAAACACTTGCACTAGAGTTGACCATTGTGTAGAATGACTCCAAAACTTACATTCCAGAGCCCTCCTGAGCTTCCCGTTTGCCTTGAGAATGACTATGGACATCCTGAAAACTTCTAGGGAATCTCTGAGCTCAGACGTGGAGAAAAGTAAAAAGTGTACAAGAAGTGAATCAACAAAGTAATAAACGTGCTTGACTTAGGAGCAGTGTTTCTATGGGAAGATGTTCCATCGGGGTAGTTTCCTCCCCACATGTGCAAAACTGATTTCATATTATGCTAGAGAAAAGTGAAGTCAAGGAAGGTAAAGGACTTACCAAAGGTTCTCCGAAGAAAAGATTAGAAAATGGGGTTTAGGACCCCCAGTCTCAGTGGGGATTTTAGACAGAATGCTTTCCTTAGTGCAATGTGACAGGAAAGGCCAATATTAAGTTAAGACACACACACGCGCACGCGCACACACGCGCACACACACACACACACACACCAGACCACACTGGAGCTTTTCGGGCTGAAATGAAAGCATGGGTGGCTGGGTGGTGGTGGTGTCATCCCTTTCCCTTCACCACACCCCGCACCCACCCCTGAGCCCCTGAGGCATGCTTGTGGATGCCCAGAACTCTGCAGGGAACAGTTTGAAACCCACTGCACTGTGCTATCCTTTCACTTTACACTTTCATAAACTACTTACAGGCTACTTTGCAACTTTTGTTTACATGTCTCCAGGAAGGAAGTTCACCATCATAATAATACTACCATATATTGAATCCTTACTATGTACTGGCTTGCTTGCTAAATACTTTACAACTATTATTTCATTGATCCACCCCAGAAAGCTATTGTTTTATCTCATTTTGCAGGGGAAAGAAACTATGGTCTACATAACTTAAATAGCTTGTTTAGACCGAAATCTGATTGATGGTAGAGCTGGGATTCAAACTCAGCTATGACCAGGCCTGTGTCTATAACTAAAGCAGCAATCTGAGTTGTGACTGATTCATCTTTAGATGCCACCCCTCAACACAAAGCTGGCACATAGTAGGCACTTCAGAAAAATTTGTTGGTTGAGGTTCCTTATGTTTCCTTATGTGGACATCTTTTTAAAGTGCAAATTCTCAGGGAGGATTAATGATTATCAATTATTCACACTTTGAATTATTTTAATCTGATGGCTTTACTCTCAGCTCTTGGCTGTAGCCTGGGATGGGGTCCAGTGTGGTGACAAAGACCACTCACTGGAGTCAGATTGCTGGGTGTTAGAATCTGTATAATCTTGGGCAAGCTGTTAAAGCTCCTGTGTCTCAATTTCCTTACCTGTAAAATGGACATTAAATTAGAATTTACCACATAGAATTGTTGGGTGGATTAGATGAGTTCATGCATGTAGAGTATTTAGAGCAGTGCTTTGTGTGTAGTAAACACTCGATAACTACTAATTATTATTAAACTGCAGTGAATGAAAGGGTATTAAGTTGGTTTGGTTTCGTTGTTATTGTCTTTTTGGAAAGGAGGGAAGATAAGTCATTCTGCAGCATGATTTTGGCTGCTGGCATGGGAGACCAGGTCAGATGTATTGGGAGGTCTTTGAGCATCTGGTGGAGGAGGGCTTCTACGATGGCCTAAGAGTGATACAGACAGGGTGTCAGAGATAGCACATTTCAAAAAAGTGCTGCAGACCTGCTCTATCTCTGGGTCAGGAAATAAAACTTGAGTTTCTTTTTCCTCCCTCCTGTATCTCTTGGCGTCTGATCTGGACTCAAGTGTGAGCTATAGATCAGTTGTGCAATGAGTTAGGAAGGATTCTCTTTGCTGACATAAACTTTGGCCATTTTAACAAAAATGGGAAAATATTCCCTCAACTCTCAACTTACTTTCCAATGAATGATTACGTGTTTGGTCATCTTTTCTTATCCAATTCTCAGGTTTTGGTCCCCTAAAAGGAAAGCCAAGGACACACAGGTTTCCCCTGTTATCTGAAAATAGAGCATTCCCATTTCATAAGTTGAAATGATATAAAGCAAAGAAGCAATTACCATTAATTATATGGAAAAAAAATTTTGAACATTTCCAGACCCCCAAAATAACCTACCGAATTATACCAAATACCACATAAAACCTAAAACAATGTTAACATATAGTAAAAGTAGCAGGTAAGATAAATACACAATCTATATAAAGTAGAAATAATGTACATACAGTGTAAGTTCACTGGCACCCTGCATCTATAACAGCTCAGCAAAACAAATGCTGAATGCTATTTTCAGTTTTTGCCTTTTTTTGTAAAAGTGAAAATCCTTTTTCGATTTCTTTAGGTTAGTAAAACAGGTATTAATGTAGGTCTTTTCCTAAAAGAAAAGTATAAAGCAAACTTTTGTAAAGTGGGGAACACCAATAAGAGCAGGTATCTGACTTGGGAGAAGAAGCAGCAGGAGTTTTGCCATGTAACAGGTGTGAAATCAAAGTTTTATTTCCTTAAAAGTTAAGAAGTCAGATTAGGCAGTGACTTGGATTAAGGAATATACATCTGAGTTTCCAGGTTACTTCTGGATGGATGCTCCTG
This sequence comes from Rhinolophus ferrumequinum, assembly GCF_004115265.2. Taxonomy (NCBI): domain Eukaryota; kingdom Metazoa; phylum Chordata; class Mammalia; order Chiroptera; family Rhinolophidae; genus Rhinolophus; species Rhinolophus ferrumequinum. Next base: position 83,606,214 of record NC_046286.1, on the reverse strand, counting down.
CTAGAGGCAGAAACCAGTTGTTGTTGTTTTTCTCCACTTTGCCAGATGATGTTATGACTGACTGTCCTTTATAACCAAATTCTGGTTAATTATTTAATCTTAATCAGCAAACTCTTCTCGTATCACTAATTAAACATGAAGGGAAAATAAAAGCCACAAAGGTATATAATCTATACATTTAAATTAATTTAAATTCTAAGGGATAAAACTTCTTTTACTATGGGGGGAAAAGTCAACTCTTTTGTGTATGGTGTTCATCTCAGATTTGCCCTCATCTCCATTCCTGCCCTTCCCCTCCCACCTCCTGACCTGTAGTAGAGAGGACTACATTTCCCAGCCTCCCCTGCTTCTCTTTCCAGGCCACTTGGCCAATGAGAGGAACTGGTGGAAGATTGGAAGATTAAAGGACTCAGGAGAAACCAGGTGCTTCCTCAAGCATCTTCAGCTGAAGCTGTGTTTCTGTGTGGCTGCATTTCCCTCTGCACAGCCCCTGTCTCTGTGGTCCCAGCTCCTGCCAGGAGTCCTCAAAATTGTCTCAACTCCTGCTCAATAGCATTGGCACATCGCATCCTTGGACTCCACTTCCTCAGTAAGTAGTAGACTGGCTACTATTGCTAAGCTCTGGATTGCTCACTGGGCCCTATTTGGCTCCTTCGCTTGCTGTCCCATCTCTTTGGTGTAACCAATATGCTTTATCAAATGCCCTCAGGGTGAAATATCTGCAATGATTTCTGTTTGGGGGTTGTTTTTTTCTTTTTTCTGTTGAGTAACTACTATAGAGGAAAAGAACTCTATACAGTTGACCCTTGAACAACATGGATTTGAACTGTGAAATTCTCTTATATGCAGATTTTTTTCCAATAAATACTATAAATGTATTTTCTCTTATTTTTTTATCTTATTTTTTCTTAATAACATTTCCTTTTCTCTAGCTTTTATTGTAAGAATACACTATATAATACACATACCATACAAAATATGTGTTAATTGGCTGTTTATGTTATTGGTAAGGCTTCTTGTCAACAATGTGCTATTAGTTAAGTTTTGGGGCAGTCCAAAGTTATATGTGGATTTTCTGCTGCCCAGGTGTTGGCACCCCCCAAACGCATGTTGTTCAAGGGTCAACTGTACTAGCCTTAGAAGCTCCATTTCTATCCACCTATTTTTACATAGCTTAAGACATATGATTTCTTTATTTCTGTCTGTCAATAGATGGCCTCATGGGAGAAACAATTAATCAGCAGATTATTTCTTGAACACTTAACTTTCTGGTGCACTTTAGTAATAATTGTCTAAAAAACAATCTGCTAGGATGGTTGCCCCCAGCTCGTGGTAACAGCAAACAAATGCCGTTCGTTCTAACAAAGACAGATGAAGGTTGAACTTTCTAGACTCTGTCTGGCTCTTTTCCTAGGCTTTTAAGGTGTCTGTGCATACCCTCTCACATGCAGACACGAGAGTGGAGGCTGAGCATTAATGCAGCTGTTTAGAACCTTAAAGGTACTGCCTAAGTGCTTCACTGACCACTGCGAGCCCGGAATCACCAAAGGAGCGAGTAAGACCACGGTTGTGGAAGTGTGTACTGACAGTGCGGGGCCGTAATGGGCACTTGCACATCTGCTGTATAGTTATTTTTCTTTTTAATAGAGTGGCTAGTACAAACTAACCTTGCAGAGTACTTTAGAATTTGTGAAGTACTTTCATAAACATTAGCGCAATGTTGCTGAGAGTTTTGAACACTGTTCTGGAAAAAAAAAAAAAAAAAAAGATATCGCCTGGAAATGCTGTCCTCAAACAAATGATTTCAGAATTGAAGTGAAGTAATATTTTAAGTACTCTCCACTCCTGTGTGGGCAAAGTCATTTCCTTTTGATATAAATATTTGCTGTCATTCAGGGAAACCCTCTATAACATATATTGGAGATCTAGTCTTATTCTAATAGTCACAGGGGAAACATCACACTTTCTGGTTATAGAGTCTTGGGCTACCTTTTACTGGTTTGGAAGGAAATTTTTAAAATTATTTGCCTAGTTAAGAAGTTGACTCTTTTTGCTTTAGTGGACTCAGTCTTATTATATCAAATATACTTGCTACGTCTCTTGATAATAAGGCATTTTAAGTTGCCCTAATTCAATAGTGACATCTATAATATAGTAATAGAGAAAAGTGAACTCTATGACATGTACAATCTGAAAGCTGTGCTTCTCTGCAATGAATCTATTTACTTTTTCCTTATACAAGAGAAACTTTCCACTGATTTTTTTTTACTTTTTTAATTGCAATGCCATACTTAGTGTAAGATTTTTTAAGTTACCATAAAATCCTGAATTTTTCATAAATGTAAAAACAAATACAAACTTGCTTCCAACCTGCCTAATCCAAAGTGAATTCCACTTTCATATGTGCCATTTCATGGTAAAACAACTAGGTTTTTCTTTTTAGACAGAAGCAACTTTATATCTTTACTAGATTTAGACATTCAAAATAATGGCAGGACAGTTCATTCCTTCTCAAACTTTTTTTTTTTTTTTGAGATTTTTATTGGGGAAGGGGAACAGGACTTTATTGGGGAACAGTGTGTACTTCTAAAACTTTTTCCAAGTCAAGTTGTTGTCCTTTTAATCTTAGTTGTGGAGGGCGCAGTTCCGCTTCAGGTCCAGTTGCTGTTGTTAGTTACAGGGGGCGCAGCCCACCATCCTTTGCAGGAGTGGAACCTGCAACCTTGTGGTTGAGAGTCCACTGGACCATGTGGGGATCGAACCAGAAGCCTTCGGCGTTAGGAGCACGGATCTCCAACCGCCTGAGCCACCGGGCCAGCCTCCTTCTCAAACTCTTACTGAATGTCTGCTAGTCCCAACACTATGCTAGGGGTGATGATATATAAAGGAAGACACTGTCCTTCATAGAGTTTTGGTTTAGTGGGAGAGACAGATGATTGAGCATTTCACTTTTAACAGAATAGACTCTGGCCATAATTCAAGTGCTGAGGGACAAGTTATAGGTTTTCCATCTAATAGTAACAATAATGATAATATTGGACATTACTATATGTATATATACAACATATATTGCTTATTTATCTTTTCTTCAGTGTCTAATACAGAATGTGATATAAGGTAAACCCTCCATAAATATTTCCTGAGTTAATAAACTAAAGAAATGTGATTTGATTTAAAGACTAAAAGAATACTCAGCACAGGAAAGATCTTTTTGACCTGAATTGGAAGGGAGGTCTCCCAATATATGGCCCATGGAGCATTTTAGAATGAGGATCTTACTCCTCAACATCTTCCTTTCAGATCAATTTGAGAAATATTCTATGAACAGCCAGTGTGTGCAAGACAATGGTAAGCACTGAGATATATGGGTAAAAAATGGTTTCACTAAGGTCTCGTCCTCAACAAATCATTCTTGGGAACTTAACTATAACATAGAAATACAAGATATTTGAGCCTAAGGATACAGACTGTATTTTATTTACCTTTTTATCTCCAGTGCCATGGCACATGCCAGATATTTAGTAGAAGGCTATTGAGGACATAAATGAATAAATAGATGGATTAAGGTTTAAAATGAGAACAGCAATGAAGGAGTAATTCTCACTTGATGTATATGTACGGAAAAGGATTTAGTCTAGAAAGGCTGCAGACTGGAGGTAACAATTGAACTTGGTTTCGAAGATGAGAAACTTTTCAGGTAAAGAAGGGGAGACAAAGAGCACAGTTGAGCAGGCAGTGTGAACAAAAACATGGAGAGTGAAGGAACACACTTGGTTTGGCTCCCTTTGGAAAACTGGTAGTTAATGTTGGCTATTGCTAGTTGGTGAGACCAGAATCTCTTCATAACATCATTCTTCCACCGTGGAAGACAACAAGCCCAGTCTTGTTCCATCTTTCCAGAAGAAGTCATGTCTCCCCATTCTATTTACCCCAATGTATTTGGATTTCAGTTTTGGAGAAAGGTGGAGTAAGAAACGTCAGAGACAGGACAGGTGATGAAAACTGATATTTGGAACAGTTCAGTGGCTGTTCAGCATCACCCAAGTAACTTGGTTTCTCTATCTTGCCTGCTTCATTCTGAGGGGTACCCACCAGAAATCATAGTTTAACTCAGGATTTTTGCCAAAGTTTGACTATAAGACATCTCAGCAATCTCAGGCTGAGTCCAGAGGCCTGTATTTGTTCAAGTCTTCGGTACCAAAAAATTTCTTTCCCTCCCTAAATTATTTGTAGTCAAACCCTCCACCAGCCCCCACCCCCAAATAAATACTACCTGCCAGGCTTGCTTTCAAATGGGCCAAAACATTTTTTGAAATTACTTAAAACATCCTGCCAGTTTCCATTTCATAACACGCGTGAAGTTAACATTTTTTAAGAGAAAGAACAACTTCACTAGCAATACAGCTATGAAAAAAAGATATTCAGCCTTCTAATAAAATAGTAATGCTACAAGCTCAGCTGCTCATAAAACATTTATAACCATCAGCCAGTAAAGTGTGGAACAAGAGATTTAAATGTTGCTGCTTGATGGACTGGAGCAAGCTCTGTATAAATCACACAAAAGCATGTAGGCTGCAGTGGGGTGCAGGCAAAGAGGTCCCCTTGTGGCTGCAGGTGGCGATTTTGTAGTTAACTAAAGGTTGGTCCCTTTGTGACATTTTTCTTTGGCAACCTAGAATTGAGACATGAAATGCGGTAGGTGAGGAGAAAGAGAATTGAGCTGGGAAGATGGTACAACTTCATTGCCAACTGTGTACAAACTTCACTGAAACAATGTACTTACATACCGATAAGAGTGATGCAACCAGAGGTACACCTGTCTCTTCTCCGTGCTAGCTCAGGTGTCTTTCTGCCTGCATGGTGCTCCATCGCTGTGGGAGATGAGGAGGGAGGAAGAGTCATGTGTCAGGTTATCCAGAGGTAACTGCACATACTCTGTGTTTGAGTGAGTATGAGAGAGAACTAGAGAAAGTGCTGAGTTGTTTCCTTTTGCTTCTCACTTGGGACTACACCTGGGCGTGTGTTTTAACATTAACAATCCCTATTAAAAAAACCTAACTCGTTCACGTATGCTTTCGCTCTGGGACTTGTTTTTTCAACTCCGAAAAGTCTCAGCTGTACTATGTAAAATATCTAGCATGTCCTCAATTCTCTCCTTTGGAACCCTTCTGTTATATCCATACCGAAGCTTTAACCTACCCTTTTTTGTCTCATGTTTTTAATGTGTGTTCTGAGTGAATACCCCAGCATGCCTTCTCACGTCACTGATTAGCTTTGTCCATCTAGAGTAGTGTTTACTTTTTCTAATTATAGTGGTGATAGTTTTTATTCCCAGGATTTTCTCCTGGTTCTTCTTCATAACCACCTGCTTTTGTTCACAATCCTTTCCTATAATTTATTAGTTTTGGAGGTCTTATTTTTTTTTTCCTTTAGTTCATTGGGAGTTTTAACATGGTTTTCAGGTAACTATTACTTCTGTTCTTTCAGGGATGAATCCCTGATTTGTTGAGTATTTTGGTTATCATTTACGACAAGAGTTCCTTCTCTGTATTTTAAAAGTTCAATTGCCATGTATCCTGAGTGGAGATGTCCTTTTGTTGGTCCTTTTGTACTTCCTCTCTTGCTCATCTCTTCTTGCCTGGGAAACTGTGGCTGTCCTCACCTGGCCTAGGTCCCCATTTGGAACCAAGCTGCATGGGGGCAGTTTGGGTGTCTTGTCCAAGGAATCTTGCTGATCCTGCCTCTTGGCCAGCATTGTTTCTAGGCACAGGCTCTGGCTGGGGACCCCCAGCTTCTCTCCCCTGCCACTCCTGGCAGCTGCTGGTGATGGGTCACAGCTCAGGCCATAGCTATGGCTTTTTCTAGGCCCTCTTCCTAGGAAGGGCGCCACAGTTAGCCCAGCTCCGTGCTTCGGGGTGTGTCCCCTTGTGCTCAGGGGACTCCCAGCCACTGCAGTCAGTTTCCTTTTCTAGCTCCCGGAACATTGGCACCTCCATGATTTCTCACTGTCTTATTTCTGAACCACAGTGATTTTCTCTTGTTGTTGAGAATGGTTATGTATTTTTAATTTTTTAAAAAAATATATTGTACTTGTGTTTTCTACATAAAAGGGTATGCATTTCCAGTTGTACCTATTTCATCAAGTCAAGAAAAAATGTGAGACCTCCCCTGTAGTCTCTAAAGTCCTTGAGGATAGAGTTATATCTTATTTTACCTTATATCTTTATGAAATAGACCACACTTCAGAAAGTTCTTTGAATGAATGAATGAATGAATGAATGAATGACTACAGGTCAAATTCCTTTTCTTCATTGGAATCCTGTTTTCTTTTCCTCACTCCCCATTCTGATGATTTCACTTGCTCCTCCCAAAATCAGTGATTGCTCAACTGATCTTACAAAAAGTCTTGCTTCTTTCTGATGCTGCTCTGCACCATTTTTTTAAAAACTGCTTGAATTATTATTGTTTTATTTTGAAAGTAATCTTGGTACCGTGCTAAGGTCCGGCTGCCTGCAGCTTGAAAAGTTTAAAAATTGAGAGACAAGGTCAGAGGAAAGAAAAGTAGGTTTATTCAGAATGCCGGCATTCCGGGAGGATGGTTTACTCCTGTCCAACGGCCATCTCCCCGTTCCCACCTCAGTCAGAAGGTTTTATAGACAAGAAGGTTTTATATACAAGAAGAAGAACAAAGGAACAGGGGAGTTGGTCACGCAGGTCTGTGGGTTGACATTGCTTCCTGGGGTCTGGTCTGTTTTCAGATAATGTTCTCTCTGGACTCAGCCATCTCAGCCTGGGGCTTTATGTGTCACCAGTGAAAACTGCAAGGGAGTTACAAGTGGATTCTGGTGTCTGGGCGCCTGAGGATTAAGAAATTGCCCTTTCCAGGTTAGGATTGTTCTGATCAAGTGGATGAACGAGGTATGTGTAGATTTAGGAAAGGGAACAAAAGCGTTCTTAAGTCAATCAGCGAGAGGAGACACAGAGAAAACAGCTGAATATCAGGGTGGCTCAAACTGCAAACCAGCTGAGTTTAACTATGTCGTTACTGACTCCGAGTTTCACCCTTATGATATGTCCTGTTAAGAAGATAATGCAGAATTGTGCTGCAATTGGGTTAAACATAACGTTTCTCATTAAAAAATAAATGGCATAGTTGTAGAAAATTTAGTAACTACAGATAAGCAAATTCAAGGGATAAAACCATTCAAAACTCCGCCATTCAGAGCTACTCGGTGTTAACATTTTGGGGTATAACTGTCCATTTTTTCTCTCTGGCTCTAATATGCCCACAATCGAGTCACCGTGTATCACCTCGAATTCACCGATTAACCTACTGTTCTTGTAGTGAATTGTGGGTGCTCTCCTTTAGTGCTGGTATGGCCATCAAACATGGGTTTCAGCCGTAGGAACTGCAAACATCACTACATTGTAGGATTTTTGTATTTTCATTTTTTGTTCTGAGGTGGAAGTTAGGAGGTGAGCAGATTCTGATTTATTGGAGAGGTGGAAATGTTTTGCTGAATTTGTTGCTGACGTTGCTGAAGCAGTTGATTGTGATGAATGTACAGATACATAAGTTAGTTACTCAGACATTTGCTTCTTGTTTTGGGAAGGAGGGGGAAGCATAGGTTTTGTCTTCTTTTGGGGTCTCTGCTTTCCCGTTTCTCTGTTGCTTCTCCTCTCTGTTAGGACCAGCTTTATCTACCTCTTGTATTTGGTCAGATTCCTTCCATAAAACAGGAATGGCAATGCTCAGATGAAAGGATACCACTTAAACCCAGGTTATTTTATACATGGAAACAGTGAAGAGCCTTTGGGTGACTTTTCAGAACCAAGATCAAAATAAAATCAAGAACCCCAAATCCAAGTCCCTGGTGCCTGTCAAGCTTGTCCAGGAAGAAGAAACATGTCCCCTCTATCATGATAGTTTAGATACAGTGGGCTTACAGCCCACTGTATAATAATGTCAGGAGAAACAATGACAGAGGAATTAGAAATAAGGGAAACTTAAACACCTTCTAATTCAGAATTATGTTCCCATTTCCTTGGGATTAGAAACTACTCATTCATGTCAATGCCAGTGCATGTTTTAAATAGTGAGGTATTTATTGGATACTGACTCTGTGTTAAGAGCTGTTTTGATCATTTGAGGTCGGACTGAAAAAGCAAATAAACAAAAAGTTCCTGTTTTCAAAGAACTGAAAATCTAGCTGGAGAACTGCAACAAAATAGAATAGTGTACCATCCTAGTGTACTCGTAGTATTGGTTTACTCGCATAAATGACAGAGTACATGAAGGTGGAGAGAAGACAGGGTCCAGTGGTCGCAGGAATGACCAGAGCAGGCCTGGTCATAGTAGTGGGACTTGGTTTGAACAAAGAAGTGAGGACAGGAGGGGAGAGGAAGGGAGAGGAAGGGAGGGAAAAGGAAAGGAGGAGGGGAGAGAGGGAAGGGAAGGAAGAGAGGAGAGGAGAAAGGAGGGGAGGGGAAGGGAGAGAGGGGAGGGAAGCGGAGAGAGGAGATCATAACTGGGAAGGTCTTGTACCCCCAAGGCTAGCACTGTGGCCAGCCTCTCATAGGGCATCACAATGGACGGTGTGGGGACATAGCTAGGCTTGTTCATGGGACAGTGAGAAAACATACCTAGAAACATGACAAAGTAGGGAGCAAATTATGGAGGGTTTCACAAATAGCCAGAGAGAGTTTAGATTTGCTAGAGATGGACACTTGTGGAATCGCAGTGTTTGTGTTTAAGTAACCCTTATTTTGAGTAACAATGGCGCCAAAGCTAGTCATGTAACTTTTATTACAGTGTGTTGTTATAATTGTGCTATCTTATTATTAGTTATTATTGTTCATCTCTTACTGTGCCTAATTTATGAATTAAACTTTTTTATAGGTGTGTATGTACAGACAAAAATGTATGGGGTTCAGTACTATCTGTGGTTTCAGGTGTCCCCTGGGGGTCTTGGAATGCATTCTCTGTGGATAAGGGGGGGACTACTGTATATTCCTTGTATCTATCACCACAATCAGGATACAAAACAATTTCATCACTCCAAAAATTTACCCTGTGCTATCCCTCTGTAGTCACACCTTTTTCTCATCCCTCACCTCCGGCAACCACTGATATATTCTCCTTCACTATATAGTTTGTCCTTTAGAGAATGTCACATAAATGGAATCATACTGTATGTAACTTTTGAGACTGGCTCCTTTCATTCAGCATAATGCTTTTGAAATTCTTCCAAGTTGTTATGTGTATTAATAGTTTGTTCCTTACTGAGTGGTATTCCATTGGAATTATCTGTTAAAATAACATGTCTGGGTTGTGTCCAGTTTTTCATGATTATGGTCAGAGCTGCTGTAAACATTTATGCACAGGTTTTTGTGTCAATGTGGGTTTTCATTTCTTTAGGGTAAACAGGAGTGAGATTTTTGGGTCCTACGGTAGGTGTATGTTTAACTTGACAAGAAACTGCCAAACCAGTTTCTAGAGTGGCTGTACCGTTTTGCACTCCCACTAAAACTGGTGCTTCCAGTTGTTCTGCATCCTTGGCAATAGTATTGCTTTTGTTGAAATTTTAAACATAAAATAGGTCTGTTATTGTATCTTATGGTAGCTTTAATTTGCATATATCATTATCTACTGAGGTTGAACATTTTTTCGTGTGCTTGTTTCCTTCTGCATATCCTCTTTGGTAAAGTGTCTGTTCAAGTCTTTCGGCTATTTTTCTTTTTTCAGTGGGTTGTTGTTTTACTGTTGAGTTTTGAGTATTCTTTATATATTCTGTATACAAGTTCTTTGTTAGATATGTGATATGTAAATATTTTCTCCCAGTGTGTTACTTTTCTTTTCTGTATTTAATGAAGCTAAAATTTTAAATTTTGATCAAGTTCAATTTATCATTTTTTATTTCATGGATCCTGTCTTTGGTATCATGTCTAAGAACTTATAGAAGAGGAAAAAAGTATTTTTCCTACTGCCCTTCCTAGATTCTCTGGCTGGGGCCCTGTAAATTGGGCTGACAAAAAGATTAACAGGAGAAAAGCATGCAAATTAATTTAGTATAAGTTTTATGTGACATGAGAGACCTCACAAGGAAATGAAGACCAAAGAAACAGTAAAACCTGAGCATGTTTCCATTAAGTTTGATGAAGAGTGGAAAGTCCTGGAAAAAGGGTATGAGCTAAGGGTAGTAAACTTGGGGAAACAGCAAGTTTATTTGGAGTTTTCTCCATCTCCCTTATCGTTAGAGAAAAGAATGCTCCTTTCTTCTGGGGATACAGAGGGCACTTCTTACGTGAGGGTTTTATGACCTGCTACAGTGAAGAAGGAGGAGATCAGAGTGTCCATCCTTCTTGTATCTATGTTTTTCCAAATTCCTTTAGCTTAAAATATTCAGTATGCGAAGTGCCATATTTTGAGGGTAGTGTGTTCTGAATCATGTCAAACTCTTTGCCTAACCCCAGGTTGTGAAGATTTTTACCTGTATTTTCTTATAAAAGTCTTATAGTTTTACATATTACATTTAGGTCCATTTTAAATTAATTTTTGTATGAAGTGTGAAGATTAGGTCAAGGTTCATTTTTTTTTTGCCTATGGATGTCCAATCGTTCTAATACCATTGTTAACATATTATTTCTCATTGAATTCCCTTTTCATCTTTGTCAAAAATCAATTCGTGATATTTATGTGGTGGGTCTAGTTACAAATTCTCTATTCTATTCCATTAATCTGTTTAACTGTCCTTTTGCCAACAAACAATGTGTTTGTTGATTACTGTAGCTTTATAGGGAGTCTTAAAATTGGGTAGTGTGATTCTTCCAACTGCATTCTCATGTTTTCAAAATTGTTTAGGCTATTCTGTTTTCTGTGCCTTTCCATATAAATTTTAGTATTTAACTTGTTTATGTCTTTAAAAAATCCAGCTGAGAATTTGATTGGACTTCTTTTAAATATGTAGATTGATTTTGGAGAATTGACATCTTTATTATAGTTAAGTTTTTTAATAAAAGACTGATATGATCACTCTTCATTTCTGGGAACTTCATTTGCAAAAGGAGGCTAGATGAAGGCCATTTAAAAAATACTTTTCATACAATTCCCAGCCTAAAAGAACTTCTGAGCCTGTAAACCCACCCACCTTTATTTCTGGTCCATTAGGAACTAGAGACTCTAGTTTTCCTCTTTCTAGGTCCATGCTGGGTGTGACAGGTCAGAATGTGGCATATGAGTTGCCATCAGCCTATGTATACAGCAGTCCACGCCATGCAGTGAGGCTGGGTCAGGTGATAGGAGGAATCCAGGTGTTCAGTTGGGTCCAGATAAAGCTTTTTGGAAAAGGTGTAGTGGAAGGACTGTATCTTCCTCTTGGCTGGCTTGCTTGGTCATTGTGAAAAACTGAAATTTTCTCTGGCTTGTTTTCCTCATCTGTAAAATGAACTAAGTCCTTTCAAGCTGTTAAATGTAAAAATACCAAAATACAACAACAGATCAAGCAAATCTAATATGCAAGAGACACACAAGAATTTGTGAAGAATCTTGACTTTAAAGACTGCAGAGCAAATGATTATCCAACAGAGCACAGGCTGTGACTTTACTGAAATTCAAACAGCTAAATTTTTCAATGACACAGAAAAATCAGAACTATATGCCCATTCAGAAATGCCAGCACTTCTGTCATTTTGCACATAACGCTTTCCAAATTCACGAATGTGTCTGGATTTACTCACATGTACCTCGTTTTGAGTGGACTGCTATTATTCTCATTCCTTAATGTGCCCTTAGTATTCCCCCCATGTTAAAACAAGAGCATCAGGAAAGCTATTATCATCAGGCAGCCAAGTAGAACTCATTCAGTACTGGCTATGCTATATGGAAATGGCATGAGATAAAAATAAAACTTGTCTGAGAAGCGGATGAGAACAACTAGCTTCTCAAATCCTGAGATGAGATTTGATAGCTCAGTCCCCAGTTTACAGTCGGTCAGTGGAGCATAAGAGAAAGATGAGAAATGCTTTGAAGGTATTCGGATAACCCTGTGGTGGGAGGATTTGTGCTAATCGCCACAACGACATGTCCCATGTCTTCTGAAGGACAGCATTAGGACAAAGCTGGCAAGGGACATTCCATCTCTCTGAGGATTGCTAGAGATTCCCTACAGTTCAGAAGAAAGGAAGGACGTTTAGTTTGTACCTACTGTGGGACACCTCTTCAATAGGGTAGGTCTTCAAGTTTTCTTGAAACGCGATCCTTATTTTCTTAGTGTTCTTTTTACCCGGATAATTTTCAAACCTCTGTGCCCTTTTGTTGGTGGTGTTGTTTGCCTCCCCCTCTCCACCCCTACCGCTGTAAGTAGTTGCCTCAGTTTTCCAAATAAAACCTTATATGGAACCCTGACATATAGAGACGTGGCAGTGGAGGAGTCTGCCATGAGTGAAATGGAGGGCTAGCTCTCGGCCTGCTTAGTGTCCCCATCATCCCCGTGGGGTCCTGGGGCACCTTCACTGGCTTTGAGCATCCTCCTGGGGTGCCCAGGCAGCAGGCTGCCCAGAGACCTCTGCTACAGTGTGTAGAGTCCCAGAATAACAAGCCGGGTTCCTGATCTCCACCGAAGTACATATTGGTGGGTGTACATCTGGGTTAATGCCTCTAATCCTACCTTGTAGATGCCTGGTGTCCAGGAGGACGCCAGAATATTTCTAAGGCACTGATTCCTTCCTCCTTATATGAAAGTCTAAAACTGTAAATGTTACACTGATGATTTTTCCCTGTAAAATACTTATAAGACTTACAGATAGAGGCTTATAAGACTAAGAAAATACTTATAAGACTTTTGAACGTGCCAAACCCCACATTTAAAAAAAATGAACACCTAGCAAATGGAGAGGAGAGTGAGAATGAGGGGGAAAGAGTGAGACAGACAATTCCTTTCCTGACCTGACCAGAAGTACACTCCACTGCATTACTTTTGAAAACTAAAAAGCTGTTAACTTGGACAAATGTCAAACCAGTTGATCTTTAAAAGTTTTAATAATATGCAGTGAAATTATTAAAGCACGTGTGAAAACATGCAAACTGAAATCTCAGCTTCGAATTTGACCCCATACCTTTGAAACCCTTGTCTATTTTGGGAGGTTTCCCTTAATAGTTTCCTTACTAAGAGTTTGATGTCTTATGTGGGCCAGCCATGCCTGCAGCACGTGCTTACCCAGTGACCTTACTACATGTCCATGGATCAAGGGTTCTAGCCTCTAACTCCCTTTGTGGAAAAAAAAAAAAATGCCTTCAGTAATTAATACCTTTATAATCTGAAACAGCAGTGAGACAAACTCGCCTGACCTAAGGTAAAGCAGAAATGGGAGCTGTAGACATCTGGTCTCTCATAGACCTATTGTGGGAACTTGAGGAAGACAAAGAGCATTTGTCCTTCATCTTTGCAACAGAAATATGACTCACAACGTTTATGAGGAACGGCTAGTTAGTAAAGGCAGAAAGGATTACAGTCCTTAGGAAAGAGTAAACGTTTGAACCATAACCTCGTTTGGTTTTGACCTGTGTTAACTGGGGCAAACTAAGGTATTTTTGTTTGTTTGTTTGTTTGATTATTATTTGTTAAAATGACCAAGTTGAAAGGATAGTAAATCTACCCCAATTTTATCAGGAGAAAGTATAGCTACAAAAACAACCTTCTGAGTTGCATGATGATGAGTTGAGCATGAAAAAGAGTTTGTTTACTGTTTCAATGGCAAAAACTACCTGTAATTATTTCCTCAGTGGGACTGTATAAAACTGGAATTCCATTTAATGTTACACTGAACAATTTCTATATTTCATGTCATGGATTAGAATGAAAATGGAGATAGTTCATCAACACTGATCTGTGATATAAAAAGAACGGCGAAGCCGAGGGTATGAGAGGGCATAAAAATGTTTTGTGTTCTGACCAGTACATTGCTTTAAAAAAAAATTTTACAGTCAGGCCCAATTGTTCATTCTCTCCATGCAGAATATACTCACATATTCATTTTTAAAAGGGCAAATCAACCATAATTCAGTTTATAAACTGTGAAGCTGGTTGCGAATGTCTGGATGAATATTCATTAGAATCTCTTAATCTGCCATCGACTGTGATTCATTAGGCATATGTAAATATCACTCACTTTAATTGCCCCTAAACTGACTTAACATAATATTGTCATTAGCAAATTATTAGTTATTTGTGTAACTAATGGTACATTATGGTGTGCACGTTAAATCTCCAAATATATGATTACAATTATGATGTTTTATGCTGGGGGCTTTCTAAACTATTTGATGAAATATAATGGAGTCAAATCAAATCTGGTATGTTAATAGGACAGTTGCAGAACTTTTTTCTGCACCTTGGTGCTGTTATCATATTCCAGCTACTCACTCTTCCTGTCACTTGACTTGTCATAACTGCTTTCTATTGTCTTGTCTGCACCAAAGGCCTCAGGAACTTCTTCAATCCTGTTCTCCTGCATTTTACCTAACAGGCTCAATCCCAGTTTGCTTTTGGTAAAAGTGACTCCATTTTTTTAAATATTCCCTCCTTGAAAGTGGAGGAAACAATACAAAATGCATAAAGAAAGCATAGGTGACCCTCCTGAACACTGAAGTACAGGGAAAAGGCCAGCATGTAATTTAACCAACTCGTAGGAGCTTTACCTATGGAGCTGCATTTGGGAGACTGCCTTTGACCTTTATAAATTCCTCAGATGGTGAGCTGTCTTGCAGCTGTTTTCTCCAGAATTATCTTCTATGAAGAACTTGATACTTCCTATCAACCCTTTTCATTCTTTGCACTGCTCTTTCTGAAAATTTTGTTTACCTGGCCCTCCATCTCCAAAGCAGTTACTTTACAACGAAGTCATGTAGAAAAGGACTTCCTCTTATCTCCATCTCCACCGCAATATTAGGACATTTTTCATAGAGAATCATTTACTTTTATCATTTACAGTTATTACCAATTCACTAAGTGAGCTCCTAGGAATAAAGTTGACCCAGCAGACTGGCAGAGAAGCTTACAATTAGTATTCCTTTAGTCTCTGTTAATTGCCTAACTGGTGACAGGAATATGTTAATACAAAATGAACTAACAGAGGTGGAGAAGCTTTTTATCATTTATCATAATATTTAGAAGCTTCCTAAATATTAGTACATTAACAGACCATTGATGTCTATAAACATATTCAGACAAATGCATGTTTCCTTTCTTTGATAATGTTCTAGATTAAGTGCCATTTCATCTTAATTTAATAAGCCATCCTTTTGGTTAAAAAAAGGCTTACACACGAAAAGAAATTATTGAGATAATGAAAGCATAATGAATATAGATTGTGGTACAAATCTCCTGAAGAGATACCAACATTCCAGAAACATGGTCCAGCATTATTATATGTAAAACAAAGCAAATTTCTCAGTCTAACATACTTCAGGTTTAACACAACTGCCGGAAAGTAAAACAATTCTTTTGACTGATGGTGAGTGATTGAATCCTTCTCCCCAAGATGCTTAGTTGTGAGTTTGAGAGCCCTCCTAGCCAATATAATCCCTCCCAATTTAAAAAGTGGTTGGTTGAGGTGCCACTTTTATGCGATGCCTACTTCTGACATAATATCTATTCTCTTCTGGTTCAGAACCATGCCTGCCTCTTCTACAGACTGTAAGTTTCAAAGTCAAGGGCTTTGTGTCTAGTACAGAAGTTGGCAAATTGGCCAAATCGGGTCTGCCACCTGTTTCTATAAAGTTCAATTGGAACACATATGCCCATTCATTTACTGTTATAACAGAGACCAAAATACTCATCCACAGAGCCTAAAACATTTACTTTCTGGACCTTTGCAGAAAAAGTTTGCCAACCCATGGTCCAATAAACAGAATTTTGCCAAGAATGAATGAACAAATAAATAAAGTCCCCCAAACAAGCATCTTGTTTATGATAAAAATTTATGCCTCAAATGTCTGCAGAGTCAATGATTTATCGTGTAGTTAAATAAAGTTTGGTCACTTGTAACTCTGACATCACAGAGGTGTCAAAAATATGTAATTTATTTGAGTCCTGATAATTTTATTATATAGCTTAGCTGAACTATTTGGCTGGGTTTATATGACAAGTCCATTGTCTTTTTAATGAGTTATGGTTGAATGCAAACTGTGACTTAGAAAGTCACTTTAAATTTTGGTCAGACCTCTAGGTCCACTTTAGACTCAAATACAAGTCTTTGTCTTAATGTACATACATAGGAGGAATAAAGTAACACTCCTGCCCAGCATGGCTGGTAAGCTGGGGTATGGGGGGGTGGTGACCTAACCACAGTCTTTCTACACAAGATGTGATGAGCTTCCTGAGAAAGATCTCTTCCTAATAAAACAAAGCTGGGGATCTGAGTTTGATCTAATAACCAAGCTTCTATTGGACGAGAGAAGTGATTTGGAATACACTGTGTAGGTGGTTACTCAAACTGCCCTGTGTCCAGATGTCTGGATCTACTGATGTACAAGCAACACGACTTGAGATTCCTTCAACCTGATATCATATCAGAACCACCCATGAAGCCATTGTTGGAAAGGCAATCTGCCATGAGCTCTGAGCTCATGCACATTCTGGCTGAGTATGCCGAGAATGTAAGGCCTGCATTGTTCTTCGTCAAGGGCATTTCTCAGGGGTGTGTTTATAGCAAGCATCCTGTATCCTCACACCTTACTGTAGGGGGGAAATCCTCATAATAATGTGCTCTATGGGAGAGATACCATATCTTGCCCCCATTGCCCCCTGAAGGGGAAGCA
This sequence comes from Rhinolophus ferrumequinum, assembly GCF_004115265.2. Lineage (NCBI taxonomy): Eukaryota > Metazoa > Chordata > Mammalia > Chiroptera > Rhinolophidae > Rhinolophus > Rhinolophus ferrumequinum. The sequence continues at coordinate 83,589,398 of NC_046286.1, read as the reverse complement.
AAGGAGGAGGGCCTCCCTTACCATGTCCCAGGCAACAATAAATGAGCCTGTGACTTAAATTCAGCTACAGGGAAGTCCAACTCCACAGGGGGCTAGCAAAGATAGCCCCCTAGTAGGAATAGTGAGGATCTCTTCAGAGAAACTGGGTTGTGTTTAGAGGAGCCAGAAGCAGTGTGAAGAAACAGAAATGCTGCTGGTGTCCTGATGACACTGGTTATGTCCACTAAGAGGCAGATAATATGCTTTCTGCTCCTTCCCCAGAGATTCCTGCCCACTTTCCAAGTCTCGTGTCTTCTCTTCAGATGCCTATCATTTACTGAGCCACTGATATCCTGCCAATTATTTCCTTTCCCCTTAACATGGCTGGAGTCAGTTTCTATTGCTTGCAACCAGTAACCCTAACTGATAGAGAACTTCTAAATTGTCACCATTCAAGCACCAAATATATGTGATCTTCAGCATAACATGAGAGGGATTGAGAAGGGCTTTTGTCAACCATTCCCTCCAGCTTCCCTTAGTTTGAGTATCCCATAGAAAAATTTTAGAACGCACATAAAATCAGTTATGGAGATAAAGAAGCATTAATTTTTCTATTCTGCCCAAGTTCAAAGTTTGCAAATGTTTCATCAAGATAGGAAATACATAGCAAGGAGAATTATGAGCACCACCTTGGAGAAGGCCTATGAGAACCAAGGCAGAAATGAAAGTGTTCACTATTTCAGGCTGACTATACTCATTATGGGTTACAATGGCCATTGGTCCTTCCCTCTGCCAGAGATGACCACCCTGGTGGGACCAGATGTCATGCCAGCAACTAAAAGTATTCAGAGAAATTGAGAAATTGGCTTCAGGAGTCTTTACCATGTCCTCTTTGATGATTATCATCCAAATGGGAACTTAGCATTTATTTTTGCAGTCTAATTAAAAATGACTGGTTCTCTCATGCAGCCCCCTCGTGCAGACTCTTCACTGACTTCTGCGAAGTACATTCTGCTGCCAGTCTCTGCTCTCCAGACCCTCTCCCAAATAGACTTCCTCAGGGACCTCTTATCAGCAGGTTCATCTGATAACTCAGATGTTTAGTTCAGGAGAAATCTTTGGGAAACCTCATAGAAGCTTGGACTGAATTCACCCTTTTTATGTAAAAAAATAAGTTTGGGCTGAAATCACCTTTTAGTTCCTTGTTCAAATTTCCATTTTATTACTTAGCATGTGTAAAACTATCCCTTCTTAGGCTTTAAGCTTCTCCAGTTCAGGGAACGGGGGCCACGTCTTTGTATGCTTGGCAACTATCACAGTGCCTGGCACAGGGTAGGTGTTAAATAAATGTTTGTAAAGTGGAGCGGAAGGGTTCATATTTGGTGTGTTCTGAAATGCCAATCTGTTCCTCCTCTCAAATAACATTTTCATTTTGGCAAGAGTTTTTTGGAGACTATTTCTAAGTCCAGAGTAGAGTGCAGATTTCTAGGGCTTTAAGCCACTATGTCAGGCTGTTAAAGGAGATATCAGGAGGCACAGACACTCTAGTTCCCTCCAGTCACACTCGTAGCTACTGTGTCAGGGATGGCCATGATGCAATGGGTTCTTCATGAAGGGGGACTCTTCTTGGCTCAAGCCCTTGCCAGAATCCTGGGCTAATGTCTACAGAATGCATCAGACTGTCAACAAATCCCTAAATTTCAAGTACATTTCTCAAAAAGAATGAAAGAATGAGAAAGCTCGAGTCTATGTTCAGCAATGGACAAAAGTGGTTAAGCTACAGTTTCAGAAGTCTCTGTAGTTGCCAAGCAACATGTACAATGTGCAGGTCTGTGGATGTGCCTTCCAAGCGACAGAGACCACTCATGTCTGCACCGTGACCTGCTTGCCCCAGTGGTGTGATCAGTCATGCTCTGCTTTGTGCTTCTGGTCTGTTCTGTCTCTCGTTAGCTTTCTACTGTCTTCTCTTGGAAGGTATGTCCAGGGTATCTTGACTCAACCCTGTAAGAAATCCTTGGCTTCCCAAGAATCCTATGCTGGGCACTGTTGATAATTCTTCCTGCAGGGCTTTCAAGCTTCCTCATTAGGATTCCCTTCTCTTGGGACTGATTTGCTTTGGTCACAACTTAGCTCTTTGGCACATTTGATACAGCTTTGTCTTTTTGAACAGCAACCTGAGTGTAATTGAGATGTCCGTGGGTTGTAGAGAGGATAGCAGATATGATTTAGACATGCGTAGTACGTACTGGGGGCAGTACATGTAATGTAGAGTATGTCGGATAGCAGGAACATGGAGAAAGGACAGTAATTTTGCTTTGGGTGAGGTGAGTGGTGTCAGGGAAAGCACCATAGGGAGGTGCCTCTTGGAGAATGAGGGGAACTCTTCCAGCAGACAGTGGTACATTCCAGGCAGGAGAATGAACTTATGAAAAAAAGTGTGTGAAACATTATGGCATATGGTGACTGTGGGAATAAAGCTAGAGAAGTATAAGAATCTTTATTTCATTGCAAGAAGTTTGAAAGCCATTCAAAATATAAGCAGGAGTGTGGCACGATAAGATGGATGTTCTAGAAAACTGCAGTCACAGGGTGGAAAGTGGATTGGAAGGAGTCAAGACTGGAGAGCTAGGACAATCAATACAAGGGACATTTATGATAATCTGAATGATGGTAAGGTAAGGGCTTAATCTTTGGCTGTCAAAGTGTGACAGACAGAAGAGAACTGACTGAAAGGTATTAAGAAGATACGAATCATAGGCATATGGATGCAGGAGAAGGAAGAGCCAAGGAAGACCCTGAGGTTTGTGACCTAAGTGACAGAACTGCCAGCAGTGGCATTCACTGAAGTAAGGAGCAATAAGGCATGGAGGTTGCTGGTGATTTCAGTCTGAACATTTTGAATGTGAAGTGCACATAGAATATCCAGGTGGAACTGTCTCAAAAGCTGAATGATACATGGGTTAATAAAGAGGTCTGGACTAGAGATTCAGATTTGGCATGCTCGACCCACTACTTGTGCTAACTTGGGCAAGTTATCAAGTTGTCTGTGCGTCAGCTTCTTCATCTGTAAATGGGAATATCAATAGTACTTACTTCGTAGAGTTGTTACAAGTGTTAAGTGACTTAATACATGTAAGTTTCTTAGAACCATGCCTGGCAATACATAAAAATATTAGCTATTATTTACTATTATTACTGTTATTGCTTTTGACAGAATAACCCCATTACTTTTTTTTGAATTTTAGTATTCTCATTTTTTCAGCTTTATTGAGATATAATTGACAATTAAAATTCTAAGATATTTAAAGTGTACAATATGATGACTTGATATACATATATCTTGTGAAAGGATTCCTCCCAATTGAGTTAATTAACATATCCATCATCTCACATATTTCCTTTTTTTTTTTTTTTTTTTTTTTTTTGGTGAGAGCATTTAAGTTCTACTCTCTTAGGAAATTTCAACTATACAATAAAGTTCTATCAATTAGAGTCACCATGTTATGCATTAGATCCTCAGACCTTATTCATCTTATAACTGAAAGTTTGTACCCTTTTACCAACCTCTCCCTATTTCTCCCTCCCCTAGCTGTGGCAATTACTTTTATACTCTTTGTTTCTGAGTTCCACTATTTTTTAAGTAATACCATGTAATATTTGTCTTTCTCTGTCTGGAGTATTTCATTTAGCACAATGCCTTCTAGATTCATCCATGTTGTTATTACAAATGACAGAATTTTTTTTTAAGGATGAATAATATTTCTTCATATATGAGGTCTGATCAAAAAATATAGTGAATGTTTAAACAAAAGAAATTATTACAGTAAAAGACACTTTGCCATTAATCCCCCTCAAAATACCACACACACACACAAACACACACACACACACACACACTTCAAACACACTTATCCCATTGTTCTTGCCACTTTCTGAAACAGTTCTGGAAGTCCTCTTTCGTGAGTGTCTTTAGTTGTGCTGTTGTGGTTGCCTCGATGTCTGGAATTGATTCAAAACGTTTACCTTTCATGGTCATTTTGACTTTGGGGAAGAGCTAGAAGTCGCATGGTGCCAGATATGGTGAATAAGGTGAGTGAAGACACATCATAATGTTTTTATTTGACAGAAATTGCAGTACCAGAATTTATATGTGTGACTTGGAGCCTTTTCATTATAATCAGACAATATATTGAATGCTGCTGCTGAGTGCCATCGAACAGAAAGGCAGGGATCTTCAATACAGGAAGCAACACATCAAACCTTAGTAACAGTGTGTGACAAGTTTCAATTTGTTCAGTGTAGTCAGTTGGGTGTGAGCTACGGTTGACAGAAGGTGTGTTTTAAAGTGTGGGGTAAATCATCTTCCATCATGACAATGCTCCGTGTCACACATCGCTTCTGGTATATGGCAATTTCTGTCAAATAAAAACATTACAATGTGTCCTCATCCACCTTATTCACCGGATCTGGCACCGTGCGCCTTCTGGCTCTTCCCCAAAGTCAAAATGACCATGAAAGAAAAACATTTTAAATTGGTTCAGGACATCGAGGCAGCCATGACAGCGCAACTGAAGACACTCACGAAAGAGGACTTCCAGTACTGCTTCAGAAAGTGGCAAGAATGATGGGATAAGTGTGTTTGAAGTGTGTGTGTGTGTGGGGGGGGGGTATTTTGAGGGGGATTAATAGCATTGTGTCTTTTACTGTAATAACTTTTTTATTTAAACATTCACCGCATTGGTCACACCTCGTATGTCATATATTCTTGATCCATTCATCTGTTGAGCATTGCATGCATTCTTTAACTGTCTCCTCCAACCCGCCTTCTTTCCTCCTGCCACCCGTCCTTTGTATAAACCTCAGTTCTCACAGTTTATGTAGTTTTCCAATAGCTCATATCTTTATGCATATTTTTTCTTAAAAAAACAAAACAAACTTAACCTGAAATGAGTTATACCTATTGCCAGTTTGAAGAGTCCCCTGAAAAGCCTGCTATGGAAAGCCTTCTGCTGTAGTTCCTATGAGTCTACACCAACACCCTCCCCCGGGTAAAGTGAGGAATGCCTGTGCCAGTGGTTGCTTTTACAAAAACCACTTTGTTCTTTCCTGGTTATAGAATTAATACATCCACAATGTACAAACCTTTGAAAAAAGCAAAAAAGTATAATGAAGAAAGTAAAAGTCACCTATAATTAAGACATTACCACTGTATGAATATTTATTGTTTGTTCATCTTTGGAGCTTTGCTCCTCTGGAAATGCCAGCAAAAAGTAGCCCCTCTCCACCCCCAGGCTGCCTGCATCCTGACCCTGCTTCTGTGGCTCTGTGCAGGTGACTTAAGATATCCATTGTGATCTTTAGGTTTCAGAAAGCTTTCAGGCTTAGAATAAATGCAGCATTTGATTAAGTGTCCTGGCTGAATTCCAGCTGAAGCCCTGATGGTTTCAAGGTCTCAGTTGTAACTTCAATTGGATTAGTTACCCATTAGCTTTTCTTCTGACCCTGGGTGGAGGGGTGCAGGCATGGGTAAATCAGGAGTAGCTGCTTTTAAGTGAGGGGAGCCCTGCTGAGTGGGCTCTGTAAATTATCCCACCAGAGGGAAATCTCTGTAGGGATCAAAGGCTCTGGGAAAGAGTAGGGTGTCATTGACCCTCCTGCTGCCTTCACCCACTGGCACACCCTCCCCAAGTGGGGACCTGTGGAGGTGGAACACCACGGCTATGGCGTTTATCTATAATGCAGTCTCAGTCTACCATGGAGAACATGCATGCTTAAGGAACACCCTGGCTTAATCCTGCCCAAGTTTTACAAACATTTCACCCATCTTTCATTTTAAGGTTGAGGAAGAGATTGGGTTGCACAGTACCCCTGAAAACAACCTCGGTGTTACTATTTCGATATTTTGATCGTAGACAAAATCTGGGATACAAAAGTCAGTGTATTGCCCCAATGCGTGTCAGGTAGTAAAGCTGCAAACTTTATAAGGACCAATAGCCCAGAGAACAAGCTGGCAGAAAATGTTGCTTAAACATTCTGGTCATGTAGGAAGGGGGGACAGCGTGCCCTGAGCCTTGAACCAGAGGAAATCGAAATACACTGAGTCCAACAGTATCCAGACCCCTAATTGCTGTTGATTTGAATTCAGCGGCAAATTTTGCATAATACCAATAAATGACCTTTCTTCAGAGGTGCACCGGCATAATTGTTGGGACCTCATAACAAATACCTAGTGCCACTTAATGATGGAATGACATATCTCTGACATGCAAATTTTTACAGCACAGCAATTAAGCAGTTTAGAATTTTACGACAGTGTTTGGGCTTTATGCAATAACAAAAAGGGGGGCAATAAAGGCTCGTGATGGATGGGCTAATCCCCCCTGGAAATATACCATGTAACGCTGTGGAGACAATACATTACGAATAGCATTGTGATGATCGGTTGTTAATGTCCCTTCCCATCCTCCCCCAGATCCTTTTCCTGCCCCCCACCCCACCTGCAGGGTGCACGACTGAAAACTACATGGCAGCCACGTTGTTGGGACATGAGTCTGGGGTACAGATGGCAAAGTTGGGGCATAGCAATCTGCCGTGTGTACGGAATACAGAGCAAAAGGGGCTTGCAGCGAGGCAGCTTGTCAGCAGGGGACAGAACTGGGGGCCATATGCCGCTCTTCTTTTCCCTTCTGTCACCAAGTCTGCCACCTCATCCTTCTGTCAGGGGACACTAATGATGAACATGTTTTAAACAGTTTTGTTTACCTAGCAACAGCTTTTCTAAGAGGGGGTCTTAATTAGTCACCTTAAACAATTTTTGGTTTGGATTTTTTTTTTTAAGCATTCATTCATTTATTCATTCATCTGGAAGAAGCTCTCTCTTGCTCATTCCACACACACCCCCATCCCCCGCCCCCATACCCTGGAGGCTGTTGTTACTGTTTCCATGAAAAAGTGTGTCTGCATTACAAAACTAGTTTTAATAGCTATATGCCATTTTTCTTTCTTTCATACATACTTTAATACCACAATTAGCTTTGAAGGGTAGATTTTTCTCCACTTGTCAGAGGCAGTACTCCTTTGTGAAGCTCTTCAAATAGGATCTGCATTTTAAAATGAAATCCCATTTGGCGAATTTTTTTTTCATAATTTTGTACTCCTCATTGTAGTCACTTTCACGTTAAAGGAGCAAGCCCAGAGCTGATGTAGCAGTTCACTCAATCATGACCAAAAAAAAAAAAAAAAAAAGGAAACTCTAATTTGAATTTCATCAATTATGTTATTGGTTTTCTTTTCAAATTTGATTCACAAAGCACAGTGAAAGCCAAAAAGCTTCCTGGTGTTTTCTGAGTTACTTTTGCTTTTGATTCTCTTTATTTAGTATAAAGAAATTGGAATACTATGAACTCATAGATTTCTATTTGTACAAAATAATGCTCAATTTTTAAATGTCTGTTAAGTTGTAAGATGTTAAATTCAAAGTGAATTAAAAAGAAATTCTAAAATAGCGTCATGCAAAATGTTGAAAATGAAATGCTGTCCTTTTTTTTTTTTTGTAATAAAAGTTGTGAAAAGTAGGTTAACAACCAAAAGACAATGCCACCAAATGTGTTTAATCATTAACTCTCATTAGACAATAGCGTCCATAAAAATCCAATGACACAGGCTAATTCCTGCAGGACTACTTCTGCTCTTACATTATTGAACCAGCTTCTGCCTTATTGTAAAAGAACAACACCTCTTTCAAGCCACTAGTTGTTTCCTCTTAGAAACCTAGGATCCGCTTAAGCTGCAGGAGTGTTCACCGTTGAAGATCTAGCTTCATGTTTGTTCAGAAGAAGGTGGAATGATTAAAGTGTAGGCATGGTGGGAATAGAAAAGAGCTGGTCCCAGAAGACAGTTCTTAGAATAAATATTACACATTTGTTGATAACTTAGTTTGTATTGTAGTAAGGCAAACAATTGTTATTTTAATTGAAGACTTCTTTTTTCTCCATACAATTGTGGTATTCCAGAAGTAGGTTTTAGTTCAGAACTCTAAAGATGAATTTTTTTATAGTCGACTGAGATTTTAAGTTTTTAATTAATGGACTTATTTTTAGAGCAGTTTTATTTAGGTTTATGGAAAAATTGAGCAGAAAGTACAGAGAGTTCCCAAATACCGCCCCCTCCACCTACAGTTTCCCCTATTATTAATATTTTGCATTAGTGTGGACATTCGTTATAAGTGATGAATCAATATTGATACATTATTTCAGTAAAATTCGTACTTTACATTAAGGTTCACTCTTAGTGTTGTACTCTTCAATGGGTTTTGACAAATGTATATCTATTGTATCCACCATTACTGCATCATATAGAATAGTTTCACTGCACTGAATATCTCTTGTGATCCACCTGTTCATTCTTCCGTCTATCCCCAACTTATGGCAACCACTGATATTTGTACTGTCTCTATAGCTTTACTTTTTCTAGAATGTCAGATAGTTGGAATCATACAACATATAGCCATATCATACTGGCTTCTTTTATTTAGTAATATGCGTTTAAGTTTCCTCCATATCTTTTCATGGCTTGATAGCTCATTCCTTTTATTGCCAAAAAGAATTTCATTGTATGGGTGTACCAAGATGAATTTTTGTAGCATTTAATTTTCTCATTACTGTCAAAATAGGAAAAAATCTACTCTTCAAAGGTAATTGAATGTATATATTAAAAGGCTCATTTGATTCTTAAATTTGAAGATAAGTTTGAAAAAGTTGTTTGTTTAAAAAGTTTGTAGTGGCTACCAGAAGGTAAAAGGGAGATGATAGAAGAGGGGAAAGGAGGTCCAATAAATGGCTATGGAAAAAGAACTGAATGGGTGGTGAACACACAGTGCAATATATAGATGATATATTATAAAATTGTACGCTTGAAACCTATAGAATTTTACTAAGCAATGTCACATCCAATATTTTTAATAAATATAAATAAATAAAAAATAAAAAGTTTGGCTTCAATTTTGGGCTAACTAGTAACCTGTGCATTATAATTACTTAGTGTCGGTTACATAAAACATTAAGTGGGGAAAAAATAATAAATCCTCTAAGATAATGGGGTCAGAGGAGGATGCTTGATGAGGTTTGTGGTTAACCAAAAAGTGTCATGTCATCAATATGTATGCCAAATTGGGAGGGACAAAAACATCTGTGTGTGTGTGTGAGAGAGAGAGAGAGAGAGAGAGAGAGAGAGAGAGAGAGAGAGAGAGAGAGAGAGAGAGAGAGAAGAGAGACTTGCCAGGAATGCTTTCCCAGGAAGGTGGGCACGGCAAGTCAGCTTGGCAGACTTTTGCAGAATCACTTGGCCGGTGCCTCTAAATTACATCTTCTAGGATGAGGAGATACCAATCATCCTAAGATTGGAATGGAGCAGAAGCATCCGTGATTGATGAAGACTGCCTCCAACCATATCTATCACTTGATGTAACTCATCAAGTTTGAAGTTGTTTAGGAATTAGGAGTCTTTGGGGGGAAGGGGATTGAGACACTGGTGACCTTCCTTTTCAGAATCAACATGCTTAGAATCAAACAGAGAGGTTGGGATGGTCCCAGCTAAGATAGAAAAAAACTCCAAAGTCCCTGAAGTGGAACTTACATGTTGGAAGGGAAGTCAGGACTCAAACCCAGCCCAATACCAGGGTCCAAGAACATAAGGCACCTTGTGTAGTTGGGGCTGGAAGCTGACCCCAGAGCCACCTCCTCACAATGGATTTGCTTCCCAAGTGGGTGTGGCCTGGAGGAGCAGGACCAGGAAGCCCCAAAGTTGGATGTCACTGCCACTCACCAGGGTTCTGAGCCTGCAGGCAGCACCTCAGTGCGGGGAAGAGTTTTGGGCAACTGCAGGACCTGCACCAGCTTTTCCTTTTTACCTTCCCCTGGCCTTTAGAAGCTAAGGACCTGTATTAAATGAGTTACCTCCAGTGCTATTGGATAATTCAAGGAGTGTGGAGGTCTCAAGAAGAAGGAAATGCTTGTGTTACTGATTGACAAAATAACAACAGTGAAAGAATGGGGCTTCATTTGTACCCCAAGCTGGTGAAGGGAACCATATCACATGTTCTGTCTCAGATTCTAATTAAGCAGTAACTCTTCTTTCACACCAAAAGGTATATACATATAAAACATTACCTTTGCCTTCCCACAGAGCATGCAGGACACTGACAGAGGTAAAGAACCAAAAGGTCACCCAATACACAGATTAGATTGAGAGACAAACTGAGTCTCAGCGTCATGCACAGAAAAACCATTTCCTTGCCAATGAGTAATTCGGCACCAATATTTTCTTGGGCATAACACTGAACTGCAAAGTTTTTTTTGCAATATACCTTTTTCTGTTTCTAAGGTACATGTTAAAAATGTATTTTAACATCACTGACATCAAGATTGTGTTATAATCAAATACATCCCCATTTGCCGTTGGCATTTGTGAAGTAGGTGTCACTATCTGCAGTGCTCCAGTTTGGCCAAAGCTGTTTATGTTGTCACTTCAATTGCGTCATGAGCCTGGTTGGTACTAATGAGCTGAGCCGTTGTAAATGTCTGCCTGATTGTTGTTGAACTTCCTGTTGATTACTTATGATAGATTTTCTTTTTCAAAACCAGCATCAATAAGTGTCAGGGACTTGGAAGAAAATCCCAAAGGAGCACTTTTTAAAGAAATGGTGCATCACTTATACTGCTGTTGGCACAGACATATTATTGTGTAAACAATCCCAGGTGATAAGAAAGCATTTCTCTGTAATTTAATTGACAGCTTCTTTCTTTCCCCCCAGCGGTGTTTCTTAGTGGCGTATAAAATAACAGAGCCTGTTTCTATCAAAGATTTCTTAGTTACATAGCAGATAACCCGCTGCATAAAAGCCTAGCGCGTTTTTCATTGATGCATAGATAACATTTACCAATTAACCACCTCAGGTGTTTGCTGGGTTGTGTATCTAACCCTCTAATTCCAGCACTTTAAACATATTTTGCTTTGCTAACATACAAGTGCTTAGATTTTTTTTTTAACATGTTGCTGCTGGTCTTTCTTGTTATAAATTTTTAATGAGCATAGAGGACAAATTGTCACCATTTCTAACAACAGTAAATTTGTAAGACATTCTAAAGGTGCTACTTTAATCACACTTTATACATCATGAGCTCCTGTCGGTGCTCATATGGGTCCATACATCATCATTCTAATGGAATTCTATGGTCAACTACATTTGTACACACTATTCCAGCCAAATGTATACAAGCTGGATTCCACCTGATAAGTGAGTCAAGCTACCTGGGCAGTCAATGTTCTTAGACCTACAGAACGCAGCATGAGTAGCCTTCCTTATAGAAAAAGTTTTAATGTCATTTTTATGTAGTTGTTTGTTCAACAAATATTAAATGCCGATTATGGAACAGGCACTGTAATAGACATGGAGGAAATAGCGGTAAACAAGCACATGTCATGTAAAGATTCAAACATTCCCTGTTACCTATTTACCCACTAGGCAGCGATGTTTGTGTTAGCTGCTAAGTTGAGCCAATCAACACACAATATCTTCTAAAACTTGACACACTAAAAGTTTTACAGATCCATATATGTAGTATACTTCTCCATGTCAGACTGAGAAATTAGCAATGTGTGGTATTTATGGTTTGTTAGGAACAGGGAGTGAAAGGGAAGGACATAATCATTAATGCTGGAATTCTCAAATAACTGCTAATATTGCAGCTATTTTGCCTTACATCCCGCTGTGACTTCCAGCATGAGTGCTTCCCAGCGTGTGTTCTCCTACCTGGGGATCAAGGCTGGAAGCAAGAGGCTGAGTGGGACTTTCTCAGTGCCTGCCCCACCCATATTCCCTCAACCCCAGCTGCCCACTCACCTCCACTCACATCACAGGCCTGGCCTTCTCCGTCTTACCAATCTGACAGCTCGAAGTGGAGGAAACCTAAGGGACAGTCCTTCTCCATAAGGCACTGGCTCTTCAGTTTGAGAGAGTATAAAATTACAGGGAGAGTTGTTAAAACCCAGAGTTTCAGGCCCCATCCTGGAGATGTGGATTGAACAGGGTGGAACCTAAGGATTTCCATGCAGGTGGTCTCTCACCCATACTGCTCTAAGACCCAGAGCAGGGCCAGCCTAAACAATTCATTCTCTGCTTCATTTTCCCTTGAAACCCACAGTAGCCCTTTAAAGGAAGGGGGCACTCCTTATTACTTTGCTAGTCACATAAGAAGCAAGAGAGTGCGTCTCTCTCTCTCTCTCTCTCTCTCTCTCTCTCTCTCTCTCTCTCTCTCTCTCTCACACACACACACACACACACACACCCCACAAAAGGAAGAAATAGGAGCTCAAAAAAGAAGACATGGCTTCTGGTTCCATCTGCGATAGAATGACAAGTATTGGCTTTCCCCTCCCATAGTAAACAGCTATAAAATCAGACAAAACATATGAAGCAACCGTTTTTAGAACTTGATTGACAGTGCAGGGTTCTTACCCTTGAGAGAAAGAAAGCTCTTGAGGTGTGTTCTACACTCACCCCAGCTTTCTGCCTGGAGACCCTTTCCAAACTGCAGTTAGATCACTGCACTTTCACTGGGCAGAAACACAGGGGTTGGAATTTGAGCCTGGTGAGGTAGCTGCGGTTTGCACATCAGGGTTTGGAAGAGGAGAGAGATGGGCAGAAAAGATGCTCCAAAATCTGTCTAAGCATCCTCTTGATCTTTGGCTGGGTAAAGTGGTGCATGTGCTGAGTGTGATTCTGTGAGGCATGGCAGAGAAGAACAACTGGTCTCTGATTCCGAAGCTCTCAGTGCAGGAAGAGGCTGGGTTTCTAACCAGCCTGAGGAGAGAATTCTCTAAACACTCTGGGCATCAGCTGAGACACCAGAAAGGCCAGGCCTCTCTAGTCATGTCTTTTCCAGGTTAAAATCCTTCCTCGACTCCTGATTGCTCCCAGGGGAAAGGGCTACAATTTTCCCTGGCTTCCAGAATGGTCTGGGTCCTGCGGCCACTCCAGCCATCTCCTCTCCCTGCGCTTGGCTTTTCTGCATTCTACACCCCTCGTTTTCGGTTCCCTCCAACCTCAGGGTCTTTCACCAGGCTGTTCCCCCTGCTTGAGATACTTACTTCTTTGTATCTAGTCAGACTGGATAAAAAAACAAGGCCCAGCAAGCAGGATATTTAGAGAAGTGAAACTACTCTGTATGATACTGTAATTGTCGTTATCCATGTCATTGTACATTTGTCCAAACCCATAGAATGTACACCACCAATGAACCCTACACCACCAGTGAACCCTAATGTAAACTACGAACTCTGGGTGATGATGTGTCAAGGTAGGTCCATTGGGTGTAATAAACGTACCACTCTGATGGGAGATTTTTCTAGTGTGGGAGGCTCTACCTGGTGGGAAATCTGTGTCTTCTGGTCAGTTTTGCGGTGAACATAAAAGTGCTCTAAAAATTGAGTTTATTTTTTTAAAAAAGCAACAGTGTGAAAGACCTCATGCCAAAGTAACTGAAAGCAAGACAAGCACAGACCTGACCTGTGGGAGCTGGAATTTAATGAAGAACACAGACCTTTAACCTATATATAGTGTAAGAGCAGGAATGAGAGAATTAGAGTTCCCTACGACACACAGGAGAAGGAGTTACATTTAAGGAATGTTTTTCAATACTTTTGACCATGCCATGTACTAAGAAATACAATTTACAGTGCAACCCAAAATACACACACACACATACACACACACACACACACACATACTCACTCACACAAAAGCAAAACAGACTTTTCATGAAACAATAATTAATGTTTTTATTCTTTTTTTTCTTTAAATTAAAGTTTATTGGGGCTACAATTGTTAGTAAAGTTATATAGATTTCAGGTGTACAATTATCTATATCGCACATTGTGTGTTCACCACCCAGAGTCAGTTCTCCTTCCATCACCATATATTTGATCCCCTTTACCCTCATCTACCACCCCCTACCCCCTTACCCTCTGGTAACCCCTAAACTATTGTCTATGTCTATGAGTTTTTGTTCTTTTAGTTGTTTGTCTTGTTCTTTTGTTGTTTTCGGTTTATATACCACATATCAGTGAAATCCTTTGGTTCTCTACTTTTTCTGTTTGACTTATTTCCCTTACCATTATAATCTCAAGATCCATCCATGTTGTCACAAATGGTCCTATTTCATCTTTTCTTACCGTCGAATAGTATTCCATTGTGTATATATACCACAGCTTCTTCATCCATTCATCTATCGAAGAACATTTTGGTTGTTTCCATGTCTTGGCCACTGTAAATAAAGCTGCAATGAACATTGGAACACACTTGTCTTTATCGATAAATGTTTTCAGATTTTTTGGGTAGATACCCAGGAGAGGGATTGCTGGGTCATATGGTAATTCTATTCGTAATTTTTTGAGGAACCTCCACACTGCCTTCCGCAGTGGCTGCACCAATCTGCATTCCCACCAACAGTGTACGAGGTTTCCTTTTTCTCCTCAGGCTTTCCAACACTTGTTACTATTTGTCTTGTTGATGATAGCCATTCTGACTGGGGTGAGGTGATATCTCGTTGTGGTTTTTATTTGCTTTTCTCTGATGATTAGTGATGTTGAACATTTTTTCATATGTCCATTTGCCATTTGTATGTCCTCTTTGGAGAAATGTCTCTTTGGGTCCTCTGCCCATTTTTTAATTGAATTGTTTGTTTTTTTGTTGTTGAGTTGTATGAGTTCCTTGTATATTTTGGATATTAGCCCCTTATCAGAGGCACTGTTTGCAAAAATCTTCTCCCATTCAGTTGGTTGCCCTTTATTTTGTGGATGGTTTCTTTTGCTGTGCAGAAGTTTTAAGTTTGATATAGTCCCATTCATTTATTTTAGCTTTTACTTCCCTTGCCTTTGGAGTCAAATTCATAAAATGCTCTTTGAACCCAAGGTCCATAAATTTAGTACCTATGTTTTCTTCTATGCAGTTTATTGTTTGAGGTTTTATGCTTAAGTCTTTGATCCATTCTGAATTAATTTTGGTGCATGGTGACAAATAGCAGTCCAGTTTCATTCTTTTGCACGTGGCTTTCCAATTCTGCCAGCACCATTTATTGAAGATGCTGTCTTTTCTCCATTGTATGTTTTTAGCTTCTTTGTCAAAAATGATCTGTCCATATTTATGTGGGTTTATTTCTGGGTTCTCAATTCTATTCCATTGGCCTATGTGTCTGTTTTTCTGCCAATACCATGCTGTTTTGATTCTTGTTGCCCTGTAGTACAAGCTAAAGTCAGGGAGTGTGATACCTCTGACATTATTCTTTTTTCTTAGGATTGCTTTGGCTATTTGGGGTCTTTTGTGGTTCCAAAAAAATCTGATGATTTTTTGCTCTATTTCTTTAAAAAATGCCATTGGGATTTTTTTTTTTTTTTGAAGATTTTTATTGGGGAAGGGGAACAGAACTTTATTGGGGAACAGTGTGTATTTCCAGGATCTTTTCCAGGTCAAGTTGTTGTCCTTTCAGTCTTAGTTGTGGAGGGCTCAGTTCAGCTCTAAGTCCAGTTGCCATTGTTAGTTTCAGGGGATGCAGCCCACCATCCCTTGCCATTGGGATTTTGATAGGGATTGCATTAAATCTGTATATTGCTTTGGATAATACGGCTGTTTTACCTATGTTGATTCTTCCAATCCATGAGCATGGAATGTCTTTCCATTTCTTTGTGTCTTCTTCAATTTCTTTTAAAAATGTCATACTTTTCAGCATATAGGTCTTTCAAAACCTTGGTTAAGTTTATTCTTAGGTATTTTATTCTTTTTGCTGCAATTGCAAAAGGAATTTTTTTTTTCTTTTTCTGAGATTTCAGTGTTAATATATAAGAATGCAATGGACTTTTGTACGTTGATTTTGTAGCCGGCAGCTTTATTGTATTTGTTTATTGTTTCTAATAGCTTTTTGGTGGAGTCTTTAGGGTTTTCTATATATAGCATCATGTCATCTGCAAAGAGTGATGACAATTTAACTTCTTCATTCCCAATTTGGATGCCTTTTATTTCTTTCTCTTGCCTGATTGCTCTGGCAAGGACTTCCAACACTGTGTTGAAAAGCAGAGGTGATAGGAGACAGCCCTGTCATGTTCCTGAACATAGAGCAAAGGGCTTCAGTTTTTCACCATTAATTATGATATTAGCTGAGGTTTTGTCATATATGGCTTTTATTGTATTAAGGTATTTTCCTTCTATACCTATTTTATTAAGTGTTTTAATCATAAATGGATGTTGTATCTTGTCAAACGCTTTTTCTGTATCAATTGATATAATCATATGATTTTTGTCCTTTATTTTGTTTATGTGATATATCACATTGATGTATTTGCACATGTTGAACCATCCTTGTGCCCCTGGGATGAACCCCACTTGGTCGTGATGAATAATCTTTTTAATGCATTGTTGCATTCAATATGCTAGAATTTTGTTTAGGATTTTTGCATCTGTATTCGTCAGAGATATTGGTCTGTAGTTTTCTTTTTTGTTGTTGTTGTCCTTACCAGGTTTTGGTACTATGGTAATGTTGGCCTCATAAAATGAGTTAGGGAGTATTGTCTCTTCTTCAATTTTTTGGAAGAGTTTGAGTAGGACAGGTATTAGATCCTCTTCGAAGGTTTGGTAGATTTCACTAGTGAAGCCATCTGGTCCCAGACTTTTGCTTTTGGGAAGGTTTTGGATGACTGATTCAATTTCCTTACTGGTGATCGGTCTGTTTAGATTTTCCATTTCTTCATGATTCAGCCTAGGAAGGCTATATGTTTCTAAGAACTTGTCCATTTCTTCTAGGTTATTGAATTTGGTGGCATATAGTCCTTCATAGTATTCTTGGATGATCCTTTGTATTTCTGTGGCATCTGTGATAACTTCCCCTCTTTCCTTTCTGATTTCGTTTATTAGTGTCTTTTCTCCTTTTATCATAGTGAGTCTAGCCAAGGGTTTGTCAATTTTATTAATCTTTTCACATTAGCTCTTCGTCACATTAATTTTTTTTGTTCTCTTTTTGTTCTCTATTTCATTTAGTTCTGCTCTGATTTTTATCATTTCCTTTCTTCTGCTGAACTTGGGTTTCATTTGTTCTTCTTTTTCTAGTTCTTTAAGGTATAACGTGAAGTTATTTATTTGGGATTTTTCTTGTTTCTTGAGTTAGGCCTGTAATGATATAAATTTCCCTCTTAAAACTGCTTTTGCTGCATCCCAAAAATTTTGGTAGGATGTATTTTCATTCTCATTTGTTTCTATGTATCCTTTGATCTCTCCTCTCATTTTTTCTTTGACCCGGTCGTTCTTTAAAAGCATGTTGTTTAGTCTCCATCAATGTATTTGTGGTTTTTCCTGCTTTCTTTTTGCAGTTGATATCCAATTTCAAAGCCTTATGATCAGAAAATATGCTTGACATGATTTAAATATTCTTAAGTTTGCTGAGGCTAGTTTTATGTCCCAATATATGGTCTATCCTTGAGAATGTTCCATGTACAGTGGGAAAAAAATGTATAGTCTGATGTTTTAGGATGAAGTGCTCTATAAATGTCAATTATGTCCATTTCATCTAATGTGTCATTTAGGGCTGCTGTTTCTTTATTTTCTGTTCGGATGATCTATCCATAGCTGTCAATGATGTATTTAGGCCCCCTGCTATAATTGTGTTTTGGTCAGTTTCTCCCTTTAGTTCTGTTAGTAGTTGCTTGGTATATTTCAGTGCTCCCTGATTGGGGCCATAAATATTGATGGCTGTTATGTCTTCTTGTTGTATAGCCCCCTTTATCATTATGAAACGTATATCTTTGTCTCTTGTTACCATTTTCATCCTGAAGTCTGTTTCATCGGATATCAGTATGACTTCACCTGATTTTCTCTGGAAACCATTTGCTTGGATCCACCCTTTCACTTTGAGTCTATGTTTGTCCTTGTAGCTGAGATGTGTCATATGGAGGTAACATATGGTTGGGTTTGGTTTTTTGATCCAGTCGGCTACTCTGTGCATTTTTATTGGAGAGTTCATTTATTGGTGTTACATTTTGGGTGATTATTGATGTGAGATGATTTCCTATCATTCTATCTTTAGTTTTTTGTTAAGACTGCATCTCCATTGTTTCTTTGCCTTTTTGTTGTTGTCTATTATTTTTGTGTGGTGGTATTCTATGATTTTTCCCTCTGTTTCTTCTTTTATTATGTTATATATTTCAGTTCTAGATTCTTTTTTTGAGTGGTTACTACTAAGTTTATGTTTCTGGTTTAGGCCTTTACTCTCCCCCCTTTTATGTTTTGGTTGCCACAAATTATCCCTATTGATGCTGGTCGAATAGCCTCTGTCTGTATTTCTTGTAGTGCAGGTCATGTGTTAGAAAATTCTCTCAGCTTCTGTATGTCTGGAAAGGTCTTTATTCCTCCTTCATATCTAAAGGATATCTTTGCTGGATATATTATTCTTGGCTCATAATTTCTCTCTTTCAATAATTTGAATATTTGGTTCCACTCCCTCCTGGCTGGCTTGTAGAGTTTCTGCTGAAAAATCTGATGATATTCTACTGGGCTTTCCATTGTAGGTTACCGTCTTCTTTTCCCTAGCTGTCTTGAGGATTCTTTCTTTGTTGTTGATTTTTGACAGCTTCAATACTGTGCCTTGGGGAAGGCCTGTTGGGGTTGAGGTAATTAGGTGTTCTATTTGCTTCTTGGATTCGAGGATCCAGTTCTTTCCACAAGTTTGGGAAGTTCTCATCGACTATTTGTTTGAATATACTCTCTGTTCCCTTCTCTCTTTCTTCTCCTTCTAGTATGCCCATTATTCTTATATTACTCTTTCTGATGGAGTCAGAAAGTTCTTGTAGAGTTCTTTCATTTCTTTTAAGTCTCAAGTCTCTTTCTTCTTCCATCCATGTCATTTCCAGATTTCTGTCTTCGATGTCACTGATTCTTTCCTCCATCTGGTCAACTCTACTACCTAAGCTGGCTATTTCATTCTTCATTTCTTTTATTGAGTTCTTAATCTCCAGAAATTCTATTTGGTTCTTTTTTAAAGTTTCAGTCTCTTTGGTAAATGTTCATTTTGTTCTTTGATTGTGTTTCTGAGTTCATTAAACTGCCTGTCTGTTTTCTTGCATCTTGTTGAGTTTTCTAAGAACTGCAATCTTGAATTCTCTGTCATTTAAGTCATATATTTCCATATCTTTAAATTCATTTTCTGGAGAGTTTTCATTTTCTTTCTGAGCTGTCTTGTTGCCTTGGTTATTCATGGCAATTAATGATTTATTATTTCTTCCTAGACATCTACAGGAGTGGGTTCTGCAATTGATTGATAGAAAGAGGTCTTTCTTTTGTTTTCCAGTAGGTGTTGGTATAATGTTTTATTTTCTCTCTGGCTGCAGCCTTTTATTCTCTCTCACATTGTAGTGTTTTGTTTTTTCTGCACTATTCTGGTTTCTCACACCATGGGGTGATTTCCTGGAAGGTGAGCTTCTCCTCTGTTAACAGTTCACCTGGGTCATAGGGCACCGTGTCCCTGTGGGGATGTGGAGAGCTTTTGAAGTTCCAAAGCTCTTCCTGCACCAGATTCAGAGCCCATGTGTTTCAGCAGTTCTGTTTACCCCTGTAGCGATCCACCCAGATAGGTGGAGATAGGGGTGGAGTGGGGTGTGGGAGGTGGCCCAGAGCAATGGCAGTGACCACCACCACAGCCAGTCCTTCTTCCACAGCTCCCTCCCCTTTGCCAGAACTAGTTGGGCTGTGAGTCTGTGTCTGTGGACCACAGTTCTCAGAACTGCAAATATTCTGTTCTTTTGATCTGATCCAGCTACTGTTCTGCTTCTAGCACTGGGCAGGTGGGAGCAGGGCAAGCTCTGGGAGGGTCGGGGGTGGGCGGCTAGGCTCAGTGCCTATGGCTTCCATTCTTTGCAGCAGTGAGGGCTTAAACCACTGTTTTCAGCCTTCTTCCCTCAGTCTTTGCTCTGAGGTCTGTGCCATGAGCGTTGGGTTCAGCTGTGTTATATGCTGTGCTTCAGCACTGTGGGCCATAAGCGGAGCCCTAGCAGTCGGATTTCTTCCCTCTCCCGCAGCTGCGGTAGTTCCAGAATGCAGCAAGCTCAGAGTACTGAGTTCAGTCTGTGTCCTGCGCCTGTGTGGCCCCGTCTCCACACTTCTCCCTTCCCTCCTCCCCCCTGCTCATGCAATTTGCCCACCTTTAGGTGATTTCAGTAGTGTGACTCTTAGTCTTGCCTGTCTGCTGTGCAGGGAGTCCTCTGTGAGGTTATAGTTGTTCAATTTGTTGTAATTTCCAGGGAAGGATCAAGAGGCTCACCTCACATCGCCGTTTTTATGACTTCACTTGTTTTTATTCTCTTTCATTTTGTCCTATATATTTTTTCCTTGCTGGTCAATACTTACTATATTGATTTCATGACCCTTTAATTAGTGATATTTTGCAGTTTGAAACATACTGCCAGCTCTGGGGTAGAGTAGGGATTGAGGATAGCAGACAAATGTCTCAGGCAAAACAACAATAACAAAAAACATAACATACAAGGTCCCTGAAGTCAATGCATGTTAATTCATTTCTCTCCCCCTAGTGTGTGATTATGATTAATTGGCAGCCAGTTTCTGGTTTCACTTCCCTTTAGGGTGCCTTCCTGTACAGAAGAGACTGGACAGTAACAATTATGTTTCCCAGATTCCCTTGCAGCGAGGCTCTTGCAGCTAGATTCTACATTTGAAATAGGCTCGGCAAGTCAGCTGCAGTAGGAAGACTAGAAAATTGGAATGGAGTCAGACACCACCTTGTTGTGGATTTTAGGAGGTTACAGCTGGAAGCGAAGTGTTAAAGACATGGCATCTACATGATAGTGAGTAGGTGCCTAGTCAGTCAGCAGCTTAGGGCTGTGGTGACAGCAGCTTCCTGACCTTTGGATTGTGACTATAGTAGTATATTCTTAATGATGGCTTCTGATTCCTGCTCCCTTTCAATGGTTTTGTAAGCACCTAGTTCCCTGTATTAAATTCCTTTCTTCTTAAAATTAACAAAAAAGCAAAACCCAATTATATGTCGATTTAAAGAGACAATTTTAATGTAAAGACAAAGATAGATTAAAAGTGAAAGGATGGAAAAAAGTATACCATGCAAACATTAATCATTAAAACTCTGGAGTGGCTATATTTATATCAAAGTAGATTTCAAAGCAAGAAATATTAGCAGAGATAAGGAGGGATATTTCACCATGACAAAAGGCTAGTTCATCAAGAAGACAATAATCCTAAAGGTGTATACATCTAATAAAAGAGCTTCAAAATACATGAAGCCAAAAGCAAAGGAACTAAAAGGAGAAATAGACAAATCTACAATTACAGTGCAAATTCACACATTTCTCTCTCAGTAATTGCTTGAACAAGTAGACAGAAAATATCAGGATATAGGAAATGTGAACAACTATCAACCAACATTCCCAAATCAGCATCTTTGGAACACCACTTTTAATCACTGCAGGATATACATTCTTTTCAAGGGCACATGGAATATTCATCAAGCTTGACCATATTCTGATTCATAAAATAAGTTTCAATGAATTTAAAAAGATTAAAATCAAACAAAGTATATTTTCTTACCACGATGCAGTTAAATTAGAACTCAATCAAAATATATAGGCAAACCTCCAAAATATTTGAACATTAAACAACATATTTTTAAATAACTCATGGGTCAAGGAAAAAGACATCACAAAGGAAATTTCAAATATTTTTTAACTAAGGACTTATGAAAATATAACATCTTAAAACTTATGGGATGCAGCTAAAGCAGTGCTTAAAAGGAAAGTTATAGATTTTATAGAACAAAAGTCAGATACAAGATTATATGTTGTGTGATTTGAAATTATGTAATGTACAAAACCAGACAAAACTAATCTATGATCTTAGAAATCGGAGTAGTGATTCTCCTTGGATAGGTGTAGTCTGTGAAAGAAGGACAGCTGCTAGGACACAGTAGTTTTTTGTTTCTTTATCTGAATGCTGCTTCCCTGTGTTACAGTTGTATTCAGTTTGTAAAAATTAATTGATCAGTTCGCATATGGTAATGTAATATTCTGTATGTACATTAAAAGTTGAAGTTCATTTTATCGTAATAAAAAGTATTCTTTTAAGTATAAAAAAAAATTTAATTGCAAAGGAACACATCCGGTAGAACAGAGAGACCTCACTTCCAGCTCTGTGCATAAATCCTTCTACAGTTAGCCAGGCCAAGTCGAGGCCCAGCTCCCCCATGTAGTGGTTGACAACTCACCTTTCCTGATCTCAGTCTCCTGAACTCTGGAGCAGTGGATACCATCTATACCTGCCTGGTACGGTCCTGGTGAGAATTCAGGCACTCGGGAAATGTTGGCTCCATGATAATTCATTGCTACTCCTCACTTCAGAGCTTCTCTGTGGAGGTCCAGTGAAAAGTAGGGAAGAGAAAATCCTTGGACAAATCTCCAAGATCTCAAATCTCAAAGACCTGTCTTCTAGTGTCTTGAAATTCCGCCTTGCAAAGGAAAATTTGTTTTTTTTAAAAAAAAGTTAGCAATCTAAGATGCTGCTTTTGAACCGGGCAACAAATTATTTGGCAATCTTCCACAGGGGTTACAGGTATACAGGGAATTAAGGGTGAAGCTAGACTTAAAGGAATCAAGCTGAAGAGTGCCAGGTATAAAGTTTCTCTTTTTAGGTCCCTCTTTTTGGTGTTCCCCCAAACTTCAGTGTCCTTCTCTTTGCCTCTCTCTAAATGGTTCACTTAAATGCCACTAAAAGGATGACCCCATCTCAAATTGCTTTAATCCATACTAATCTCCCCCTTCTTCAAACTCCTGTAACACTGTTTATGGCACTTTTATTATTTCTTAATCACACTGTAACAGCGTTGTAATTTAGCTGTTTGTTTGTTTTTTTTTTTTTTAACTGTCTTCTCATAGGGATTTTCAGCCATTCAAGAACAGAGATTTCCTGTCCCAGTCTTTTGGCCTTGGTTAGAAAGATGAAGGAAGAGACCAGTTCTTATTAATGGTTTCAGCTACTGTCTCATCCCAGGACCAGCATGGAGCGTGGTGCACAATAAGTACTGTTGAATAAAGGTGTAATTACAGGTGCTGTTAGGAACGCTATGAGGATGAAACGGTGACATCAACTGTTTCAGAGTCCCTGAAATGTTTCAAGGAAGGTCGAAATAACAGACAAGCATAGAAGACTTTACTAGAGCAGTTGATGACAAATTCTACTGGGATAGTGCTAAGAGTGAAAAAGAAATGGATCAGCTGGTGACCATTTTATTGGCTCAAAAGAGACTATGGCTCAAAATCCACATTTCTAGGGTCCTTCCCCAACTATTCTTACCTTCAGTGAAATTTTAGAGTCAATAAAATAGGTATTATATGCTTTTATAGGTATTTGTTTGCTATCTTTCCACAAAGTATATTGTATGCCTTTCTCTCTGTTAATAGTATTTTTTAAAGCGTTTTTAGTAGGTACCAAATAATCTGTCTTAGACACAGACTACAATTTATCTTGTCATTCTCCACTCTTGAAAACTTAGGTTGTTTCCAAGTATCACTACTGTAAATAATGCTGTCGTTATTTTTGTATGTAAATATATAACCTTTTCTGACTATTTCCTTAGGCTAGAGTCCAAAGAATTCTGGGAATGAGTTACTAGGTCAAAGTGCATGAGCATTGTAAGGACTTTTTTTTCTGTTTGCTAAATTGCTTTCTAGAATTTGTATTGTCACCAAGAATATATTGTAGTAGCTGTTAAAAACAAAGAGCTGCCAGAGAGAGAGAGGAAAAGAGAGAGAAAGAGAAAGAGAGAGACAGAGAGAGAGAGAGAGAGAGAGAGAGAGAGAGAGAGAGAGAGGTGAATGGAAGTTATACTCAAGGTGCAAACTATGTGTAAAAAAAATTAATAAAATAAATTTACTGACTTTACATTCAGTAAAGTCAGTTTGGTAGCTTGAAATCAGCCATGGCAGAAGTGTTACACCACAGAAATCATCAGACATTAAAAATCAGGGCTCTTTGCCCCCAGAGAGCCTGTTGTTGAATATTTACCAGCATTTCACTGCCATAATGTGAAGGGAGAACAGTTCTGTTAGTATTAGAAGCTCTTTCTGCTCTAAGATGGTGAAATATGTTTGTTTAGGGAGTTACTAATGAAAACCATATGTAGTAGAAGGATTGATAAACATATTTAGTTCTATTTGGCATATTTGTAAAAACTTTAGATAATATTAATCAGGTTATGTTCTATTAATTAGTAAAATAAATATTCTTGGTTTTTAAGGTATTACCTCTGGAAATTGTTCTATTAAAGTTTACCAGTTCATTAAGTGATTGATGGTTATTTCCATACAGGTGGTTTGTGGCAGAGTATAAGTAACAGTATATCAAGTGGTAGCTTGATGACATTAAGGAATCAGTGCAACTTCTAAAGGTATCCCAGTTATCTTTAACTGCAACAAAGGCATTGAGAAGACCTGAATTCGGACTAAATAGACATCATTTTCCAATATCAAAGCACAAGCCCTTCTAAAAGATATAAAGCATGTACCTCGGTCAGGAATAGATGGCTAGAAATAAATCTTCAGTTGACTTGGGAATCTGTGGTTCGGTAACATTGATTTCACTTTTCATTTAGCTGATGTTAATAGTGACTGACATTACAATTAGAAAAGTGAAATTGATCTCTTCATAACTTCAAAGTGGTACATATCTTTGCATACCATGTGATGTGCAAACTTCTCTGTTGTTTCATTAAAATGCAGGTAGAACATTAAATGTTTTTCTTTTTAACTATATATTTTTAGACAATGGAATACATCTATCCAAGTTTCCTTATACATCTATCCAAGTTTCCTTATTTGTTTCAATATTATTTCAAACTGAAAAATTCACTCCTGGTTAACAAGTCCTATGTAATAGTGATAAAATGAAAACCGAGAACCTCAAGTCTATTCATATTTATAAAGCATGATAAGGTTGATCCATGGGTTTAGCAGGAACATCTGTCATCCATGGACAGCCAGGATGGATTTGTTTCATTTTATTGGCTCAGTTAGTGTGCCTCTTTATTCATCACCCTCCGAATTTGGCCCTCAGAAAACTATGTCCCATCAAAAAGACACCTTCCTGGATAGAGGTGGTCTGGTCTCGAGACTTGTGTCAGGAATAATAGAAGACCTTCATTCTCTACAAAAGATCTGAAGGCCCCGTGAGAGGGAAATAGAGGGAAGTCCCACTTGCAAATGTAGCTTATTTTTTTACAATAAACATTCAAAATAATTGTGTCATTAAGAGTAGGCATCTTGGATGATATTCTATGATTTAAATACTTTCATAATAAAACTTTAATATTGAAAAATTCTAATATATTATAATCCCAATGTGATATAAAACATTTGAAACAAATTGTCGTACTTTGTTCATTATGCAGTCATTTAAACTAATCTTTTCAAACAATTTAAGATACCATATCGAAATGTTCATTACATAACATTAAGTCAAAAAAATCAAGCTATGTTACTAACTAGAATAATGTGATTTTTATTATGTAAAACATAAACATACCTATGTTATATATATAAATCAAGAAAGAAAACATCAAATATTGAAAAACGAGCTGACATTAGGGTGTAGAATTATGAGTGGTTTTTTTCTTTTTGACTCTTTCCTAAGTTTTCTACAGTGAACATACATTATATATAAGAAAAAAAATAAGTTACCAAAATAGTTTCATTTTCTATCCAGTGTGAATGGTAACGTGTTAGAGAATATATCATTGGACCAAACATGTAATCCAGAGGGAGGAGTCAAATAGAACCTTGTGTCATATTAGTAAATGTCCAGAAATGGGTCATGTCACAAATATAAAGATGGAAACAGAAGGACCAGGTAAAATAGAAACCCTGAAGTACTCTGCTTTCTTGTGAGCCTGGACTTCAAAACAACTAATTACGAATCATTTGTGATGGCTAACATTTGTGAAGTGCGTTAGTGCTTAAAAAATCTTTGCTTTTAATTATAGTTAATTGAATTCTCACAAAAACTCAGTGCGTTTAGAATGTGTCCTCATTTACAGATGCATGAGCTCAAGTCTATAGTTCTAACACACAGCATTGCCAAGACAGTTCCAAGACTTGCCTGAACTTCATGGAAGTACTTTAACAAAACGAAATTATTTTATGCATTGTCCATGATGAGAACTCTATAGATTCAAAGAATATTGGTCTTTTTGCTTGTTTTGAGATGTGTGTTGAATTTACATAAGAGAATATCTACATTTATATATTACCTGTGCTATTTTTTTTTTTGCTTCTTTGAAAAAGGAATATAAAGTAAGCCTTCCTTTGTCAATCCGTTTGATAATATGTAAGCTCTAGAACACTGCACATCTTCAAAAATACAACTTTAAGTTAGAAGCCTGGATGTTGCGCAGCGTTTTTTGTTTTGTTTTTATGGTTGTTTACATGCTCTGGGATGTTAATGAGAAATGGGAAGCATCACAGTAAAAAGAAAGTGAGGAAATCGAGAACCAACCGATCCCCATGTATTTAGTTTCCAGTCTTCTGAAGCCTTCATTTAAAAGTTTACATCTTTTAGTGGAAAAATTAATTTCTCTTTCACAAGTTCCACTCACATTTTGTTGCTAATAAAACCAAGGATGTAAATACTATTAAGTACAAAACAGCATGCTGCATAATTGTTTCAAAGCAATTACAGATTATATCGAGCCATTCGTGGAGCAGAAACAGTTTTTTCCAAGACACCAGCTCCCTGTACCTTGAAATTTTATTAGTCTAAGAATTTCATACACCATATGTTCGAATATGAGACTAGCTGCAATTGAACAAACAACTTTCTGATATATAAGTGAATGATAACCTGATTTTAAATGTGTTTATCTAATGAGATAGTAACTGTAATTTACAACACATATAAAACCCCCCCACTGTTACTCCTGGTACACCTTTTGGCTAAAAAGGGTGATGCGAGGAGATATGCTAATGATGATCAGCTTGGTTTTTACCAAGTCAGTAATGAAATTTGCATTTGATATTGTGCACAGTAAACTGGGTTATTAGCCTTGAAAATGAGTCTCATAAAATTTAAATATAGGCTTAAATCATATTAACTGTCCTGTACGTTTTCTGAGAGGCTTTAAAACATTGTGTTGCTTCCATAGTATAGGAAATGCAGATGTTTGTGTGTCTTCAACGGGGCCCCCAAAAGGATACAAATACGAGCTTGAGAGATGTACTAGAAAAGCATCCACAGTTGTGCTACCAGCTTCGACCACCTGGCCCAGGTCAAGTACCTGTAGATCAAGGAGGCTGGGGAAAGAGCCTTTCCAAGGAAGCCTTCTGAAAGGTTTCTGGCTGAAGATTTAGCCAGGCTGGCCACTCAGTCCAAGGACCGCTTGGACTGTCCACAGTAGGACTTGGAAACCCCAGTGGCTTGACGATTCAGGAAAGCCGACAGCTGTGAAATCCTCATGCTAGAGACTGAAGTTGCAGATTAAATGCTGAAGAGCCTAGTGGTAGCAATTTCTCCAGTAAATTCCAACTTGACGGACCTGCTTCTGAGTCTGCACTAAATCATGACCATGTACTGTTATGAGAAACAGATACATCTGAGGACGCACACACCTCGTGTTGACTCCCTGATTGAATTAGATGTGCTGCCCTGGCATCCTGGACATATGTTGTTAAGTAGCCTTCACCAGCAATCTGATAACAGTACGCCACCCCTGGTCCAAAGCCTCAGTCCCACCCATAACTGACGCCTTCTATCTAGCCGAGGCATAAGGAGCTCCTTGGATGTGTAACTAGCCAGACAAAGGCTGACTCCCAAGAGGTATAGGTGACCTCCACTTCTAACTCCAAGACTCTCGTCAGGACACTGCTGCACCTAATTATTTTACATTTTTCTACCCAGCTAAATTCACTGTGCTTTACATACATCTCTGTTTTCTTGATTGCTACTCAAGATCTAAGCTCTGCAGATGCCAGTCCCCTCCTGCATATACACCCTTCTTTTCTCCTGAATTAGCTTCCTTCCCCAGTCTTCTCTTTCCAAATGTCCCATCCTGCCCTATGGACCTCCCCTTCCATGGGTAATGGATTCATATTTGTCCTCTAGTTCTTGGTTGAACTCTCACTCTGCCCACTTGCGTTAAAAGAACCCTGGCTCACCCTAGGGAATAGTGCTTCTCCTGCTACCCTCTCAAGGAGAAGCTGCACATTTCTCTCCATTTCATATGCTGCAAGGTTGATGGGAGGTGGTCCAACCTTCTTACGCAGCACTGCCCATCTAGACCATGAATCTTCCATCTTGATTGAAAATCCTTGCTTACAGGAGCTCTCTATACCACTCTTTCTTACCCATCCCTTTTGCTAACACCTACGCTTCTTCCCCTTTTCATTAAAAATCTTCAGTACCTGCTTCAGAACTTTCTAAGCCACTGGTCTGTTTATAAAGAAGACTCTTCAGAAACCCTAGCCTGTCAGTATTTTGTTCTCCGAAGCTCTAGTGACTCACATCCTCCATTCACAAACTTCAAACTCACACTCCCATGGACACAACATAGACCTTGTAACCTCCCAGAATGTCTCAGTCTCTGAACTAATAATTCAGACCACACCCTTCTGACCTATTTCCTGACCTATCACCTCATTAGGATCTCTAGTGCTCTACCCCCTCTAATTTCTACCCATCTAGCTACCCTTCCTATCTCACCTTTTTTCTTAACTTTCTGTAGCACTCTACCCCTACCACCTTGAGGGAAACTTTTTTGGCCAGGGCCATTAATAAACTGCGTATTGCTAACTCCTAAAGAAACGTCGCCATCTCTTCATAACTTAGCTCCTTCCCAGCATGTCTCTATTGTCTCTCCCCCCTCAACCCCCGCCCCGTCACAATATCCTCCCGTCATCGCATGGGCAGCACTGCCTCCTAACTCTCCAGCTGTTCAGTAGTAGGCGCTTTGGGGTTCCACTGCTCTCTCATCCTTCCCTGAAATGTTGGTGTCCCTCTGGACTTAGTCCCAGGACATCTCAGCTCTTCTGATTCCCTACAGCGCCCCTAGGTGTTCTCATTAACTCCCATAGCCTTAAGCAAAGTCTATATGCTGACAACTCCCAAACAGATATCTCCTCACTTACACATAGTGTTTCAGTGTGGGTAAGTTACCTAACTTCTCGGTGCTTCAGTTTTCTCATCTGTAAAATGGGAAGTTAATTCAAGTAAGCACAAAAATAGTGCTTGGTACTTGATAAGCCTTCACTAAATACTTCCTACTATATAAGTATTGTCATTATTACAGGGTGTCTTTTCTTGGCTGCTGCGTAGGCACCTTAAACCTAGTACACGGAAAACTGGAAATTATCATCATTTAGACTTCTCTGGAAGGAGTAAGTTTTCTCCTGCTGGCTCTTCTAACTTTGAGGATTGATATTACTTACTCAAGCCAGAAATAATTCAATTTTCCTTTCTCCTTAGCCCGTACATCTGGTTAGTCACCAGATCTTATAAATTATGCTTCATTTCAGATCAGTTCTCTATTTCCTAAATTAACTGCTGGTTCCCTAAATTAAGCCTTTGTCATGCCTGGATTTCTGCAATAGTCTCCTGATCTCGACCTATCCAATACATTGTCCACACAGTACATTACCTGAGTGAGCTTCCAAAGTCCAAATATAAAAGATCATCTCTCTCACATAAATCCTCATAACTGTCCCCGATTGCCCTCAAGATAGAATCTGAACTCTTTAGCCATTTTATGAAACTATTTGTAAAGTGCACATATCCTCTCCATCTACCCTAAAGCCCATATTCATAAGGCTCCTTTCACTCTGTGCTAGGGGTTAAGAAACTATGGCCTGCAGGCCAAATCCAGCCCACTGGATGTTTTTGTATGGCTTGCAAGCTAAGAACAGCTTTGCATTTTTAAATGTAAAATGTAAAACCAAGCAAACAAACAAAAGCAAGAGGATTAGCCTTTTAGGAAGAACACTTGTTTGAAGAATTTAGACATTGCCTCGTGACCCACAAACCTAAAATAGTAACTATCTGGTCCTTAACAGAAAAAGTTTGTCAACTCTGTTCTATAATCCATTCCCTAAACTTCTCTCAGTTCCTTGACTATTTTCAGAACCTTTGTATATGTTCCTCTCTCGATCCCTTACCCAAAGACCTAACTCCTGTTCATCCTTCAAGTAGTAGCTTACGTGTCACCTTCCCCAGCCAGACGTTCAGATTCTGTCAATCAAAATTAAGTACCTACCTCGTTAGTTAAGTTTATTCCTAAGTAGTTTATTCTTTTGGGAGCTATTGTATATGGGATTGTTTTCCTAATTTCTTTTTCAGGAAGTTCTTTGTTAGTGTGTGGATACATGATTGATTTTTGTATGTTCAATTTTACCTAATTTGTTAGTTCTAGCAACTTTGTTAATGGAATCGTTAGAGTTTTCTATATATAAGATCATACCATCTACAAATAAAAACAATTTTACTTCTTCCTTTTCAATTTGGATGTCTTTTATTTCTTTTTCACGCTGAATTGCCCTGGCTAGGACTTCCAGTACTACGTTGAACAGGAGTGGCGAGAGTGGGCTTCCTTTCCTTCTTCCTTATCTTAGAGCAGAAGCACTCAGTTTTTATCATTGAGTATGACCTAAGTTGTGGGCTTTTCATATATGGCCTTTATGATTTTGAGGTGATTTCCTTCGATTCCTAGTTTCTTGAGAGTTTTTGTCATAAAACGATGTTGAATTTTGTCAAATGCTTTCTCTGTGCTGTGGAAAATGGTATGGAAGTTTCTCAAAAAATTAAAAATAGAACTGTCATATGATCCAGCAATCCCACTCTGGGTATTTATCTTTAAAAAATGGAAATCAGATCTTGAAGCAACATTAACACTATTCACAATAGCTAAGATGTAGAAACAAATGTCCATCAAAAGATCAATGGATAGAGAAAATGTGGTATATACATATAATGGAATACTCGTCAGCCTTAAAAAAGAAGAAAACTTTGCAGTGTATGACATCGTGGACAAAAACTGAGGATGCGATACTAAGTGAAATAAGCCAGTCACAGAAAGACAGACACTGCATGATTCCACTTATAGGAGGTGTCTAAAATAGTCACACTCATAGAATCAGAGTGTGATGGTGGTTGAGGGAAGGGTAAATACGGAGCTATTAGTCATACACGCACAGTTTCAGTAAAACGAGATGAATAAGCTTCTAGAGGTCTGCTGTACCCATTCTAACACTTTAAGTGTGTCTCTTTCCCCGCATTTATTACATACAAGGCGCCATTGTTCATTCTGCAGCACCTAGAGTAATGCAAGGCACAAACAGGTGTTCAGTTAGCATTTGTTCATTGAATCAATTTAAAGAATCAGTTCATCCCTCTAGCTTAATAAAAAACACATTATGCTGTATTCGTCTTCTGCCTAGTAGAATACGAGTTCCTTGATTGTGTGCTTGATCTCTACATCCCTAGAATCAAATGCAGTTGTGGCGCAGACTGAATACTAAAAAATATTGAAAACAACTAGTTAAGTGTTTAATAATAATAATAATAATAATAATAATAATAATAATAATAATGACACTACTCAGATAATCTTGCATGCGGTGGAAGACCAATGGGTGAAAAGAGTTTTAGTAATGGTGCTCATTGAAGTGGATTAGAATTTGCAAGTCATGTCTTCCAGTAGTTAGCTCCTTAGCCACTCTTTCTGCAATTCCAAAGATTACCAGCAGGTGTCAGTGGAGACTTTTTAGATCATCTTTAGGTTCAGGCATGAATAACTGAGAGGTAAGATTAAAATTATATCCAGACTAATTATCAAATTCTTTTTTAAAAAAAGCAATTTACAGAACAGTAGAAATATTGATCAAATATCATTAACTTTGTTTATATGTTACCTGCACTTAAAACACCTTATTCTAATACAAAGAGAACAATGACACAAAGATTTGTGTCCTGTCCTCTCTAGTCAACTGTTACCAGTCAAAACTTCCTTCCTCTCTAGTTATTCTTTTCAAGTAGAAGAGACATTATGAAGTTATAATCACACCTAACTGTTTTTAGATCGTCTGTACCCTGCTTTTTCCTGATTCTCTCAGGTAAATCTCAGGTCTTTTTCCTAAATGTCAGAATTTAAAAAAAAAAAAAAAAATGACTGTAGTTTTTCTCTTTTCTATGTAAATCTAATCTAAATGTGACAGATTCCTCCATTTAGAGTACATTTTCTGTAAGATCAGGATGGAGAAGGAAGGAGAAAAGAGAATTCGAGAGACTTCTTAGGAGGCCATAACAAGAGTGTTATTAGAGACGCCCACCATCCATAAGCACTGCATAGAGTCTCCTTTATCTAGACTCCCTAAGTTTGCAGAAGGAATCTTCTCATTTAAAATTATAGGCTCTGCTAAATGGGAGTTAATTTTTCATGGGCTTTTGTTCTGCATAAGCCAACAGTCAACTATAATGGAGAACAAACTGAAGTCAGCCCTTATCAGACACCAACTTCATAAACCTATCCAAAACAGTACTTTCTGTAGTCCCCGCTTATGTGCAGTGTGTGTGCGTGCATGTGTGTGTATGTGTGTGTGTGAGTGTGTAGTAGGGGGAGGAGGGAAGTAGAGCTATTCGTTTTTCAATTAACAAAATATTAAGGATCCTAATTTTCATTTTAAAAACAAATATATGTAGTGAACACACAATGGGATTTATAGATGATGTAATACAGAATTGTACAGCTGAAATCTATGTAATTTTACTAACAATTGTCACCCCAATAAATAAATAAAAAAACAAATATATGAATGAAAAACATCAAAATTTGTTTGTAATTTATGTTTCCAAGCTTTTAAAACAATGTCTGTGTATTTCTTAATCAGGGAAACTTTCATTTTCGTAAGGTAGGAAGAGGAGAATGCTTTCTAAAATTTTAGCTTGGGAACCCAGATTTCTAGTTTTTCCATCAAATTATCCCTACTCAACAAAAATGTAAAAATTATTGGGGAAAATCAAATAAAGGTTGCAATTGGTTTTACAATTACCCCCAATCTTCTGTGTCAGGGGATTCTATGCACTGGAAGCCGCCATATATGTGTGTTTGTCATGTGTGATTTTCCAGATAAAGTTGGTTATGAGGAGTGCTGACTGCAGTTTCTCCACTCAGTGGAGCATTGTACTTAAGGGCATTTTATAGAGTTCAGTATGTATGTAACAGAAAGCAAACATGTTCAGTGACAGCTGCCTCTGACAAAGGCATTGCCATATATGTTTATTTCATTCTGATCTGACACTAATCAAGTACTATGAACATCAGCGCACTGAGAGGCGTCGTTTAGTTAGGCGGCTTGCCAGACTTGGGTAAAAAATCTGTATCCAACACGCCTGTGAGCATTGTCTTGAAAACTAAGCATGGAAGTCATTTAATGCGCTGTCCTGAAATTATTGGGAGGTTCCCGAGTCGGGGGCCACATCTTGAGACAAATTTATTTCTGTTCCCAGAACACACCCCCATTGTTGACTCAGAAAATGTTGGTACTGACTTGGCACTGATTCTGGTTTCATTGAACATGTGCTAGGATAGAAGACTGAACTTCCATAGTTTGAGGAATCTTTGCTGGTCAACATAAAAGAAAGGCTTATCCTCAACTGCAGTTTTTTCCTACCTTTTCTTTTTTTTGAATATAAGGGATTTTCAAAAATGTTTATATAGCAACAAAATCATAGTCTGTTGCTCTAAGAAATATCATAGTTTACCACGGAGTGCCAAATATAGCCATGGTTCTGATTTCAATGTATTACTTGTAGATTGATGACAATTTGAAGATTTTCAAGCCAAAGCAATGAGTGGGTTTTTTTGTTTTGTTTTGTTTTTGCGTTTCACTTTCATCCTTCCTTACTGTGTGACCTTTCATTTGGGAACATTGATTGCTTTCTGCCATTTGCTTAATGATTTTGACTTCATCCCTTTGGGCATCAGATTGGAGTGATAAAAGGAACAAAAAGTCACATTGCCCTATTTCTAGTGATATAAACAAAATTGCATGAAAACTAAGGCCAAAAATAAGTATTCAAAAATGCAAATGCATTTGAGAACGGATAATACATTTCAGAAAAGCTGCTATGTTGTTTTCAATTTGTGCTGACATTAAATTTTAACTCTATAGGAATAAAGTAGGAATAGGGGTGGACAATAGCAAACAACTGCTTTATAGCCCAGTTAGCGTCAGTGCTCTTGTGCTGTGTGCACTTACTCCCAAATATGGAATTAATTAGCATAGGGTGTATGGTAAATAGATGGGATCCTTTGATAAGGGAATGAAATTTTGGTATGGACAAGACAAACCCGCTAATCATTGTAAGACAGTCCCTGAAACTATCAATCTTATTCACCGCATTTCTCACAGGAGGTTTTTTGCTGTTTATCCTGCCAGTCTTTTGATGAGTAAACATTTATTGAGCCATCACCATGTCCGAGGCTCTGGTGCATGTTACCACATGGATATATATGTGGTCATGTCCAGACTCTTGTTTTCTCTCAACTTCTAACGTTAATTTAAAAGAAAGTGAGAGAATGAGAGCAGAAAACATGTTCCTTTACACCTTCCTAATTACTGCTGTATAGGCAACGGAAATCAATTGCTTAAAATACCAGAATATTTGTGTGACATACATAAATTGTTTGGTATATTATATACAAAGACCTATTCATTTCCAAGGAGATTGGGGAGCAGGGAGCCATTTCGTTCACCAAGTTATCCACAGGTACATTCAGGTTTCAATCTATTGCTGGAGGGAAAACCAATGAGGCTTCCTCTCCAGGATATATCCTGGCACCTCCAGACCCCATTCAGTCTGCTGCTGTGCGTGCTGGGAGCCAGGCTTCACAGACTGGTTCAGAGAGCACCCTTGCCTTTGGACTTCTGGTTGGGTTTGACAAATGGGGAACACTGGCAGGAGATGAGAGAGAATAGGAGAATGCAGTAGGAGTTTTCATTACTTGCTCCTTGTGAGGACATCTCTGCAGGTGGTTGATTTCCTTGACCTAATTGCAGATGTTTGTTCAGCAGCCTTCTCCACACAAATCTCTCTCTCTCTCTCTCTCTCTCTCTCTCTCTCTCTCTCTCTCTCTCTCTCTCTCTCATTCTCACTCTCTCCCCCCTCTGCTCTGGCAACCCCCCCTTTGCCTCCCCTACCAGGAGTGGGGATTACATGGAGCCCCGCCTGTTATGTATTACTATTCCTGGGTATTGCAGAATCCCATGTTTTCTTAAATCTCACTCCCACTTTTGCTAATTGCCCCTTTGTTAAACTCTCTTTGAATTACCCTATTTGCACGTACTACTTCTTTCCTATCAGACCCTGTTTGATACATCTATTGTAGAAGGTGGTGCAAAGTTATGCGTTAATGTGCAAGATCCTTGAAACTATGACTATCAATCAGAAGCAGAAAACTTGCTTTGTAATAAAGAGTTGGACTGTTTATTTCTGAGATTTGCAGACAACTTATGAGCCCTAATCCTCCCTTCCTCTCTTGCCCTCTAACGAGACAAGCTGATAAGGAAGGCTGGGTGCTCCCTGCCTTGGTTTCAGGGAGTGCCAATCACACAAGGCCAGGCTGAGCCCAGGAAGCGTCACTCCAGCCCTACCCCCTACCCACCATAAATGCCAAGCCAGCGTCCTCTCACTGCACTCTCAAACCATTCCAGACCGTCTTGGGAGGATGCCCTGCTCTCCCCAGAAAGCCTCATTATGTGAGTCATAAACCTTTTCATACCCTCTTGGTGCATATGTGGCATCATCAGTCTTGACACGTGAACCAAATTGGGGGTGGGGGGTCCATTCTGTTTCTGTGGAGGTGACCACCACAACCTTCATGCGCTGTCAATGAATTCTCATTCAACGCACACAAATCCATCCAACACAAATTCAGCAATACACAATTAGCTGACAGAAGGAGCAGAGCCCGCTTTCCAGAACCAGCATGAGAGGAAACCATGCCCTCCTCTCCCTCCTGAATGCTTCTCAGTGTAAGTCTTGGTAGGTAATCTAAGAGGTTTTTTCAAGGGAAACTTTGGCAGTATGAGATTTTTCTCATTATAAGTCAACCCTATAATCTAACTACCTGCCCCCCTTGAAAAGACTAGAGCCTCTACTTAGACTCATTCCTTCAGGATTTACCAAGTATTTACTTTTGAGTTAAGGCTGTTTTTACTTGTAAAGCATTAAAATGCACTCAGGCTAGCTTAAGTAAAAAGAAAAGATGGCCGGGAGAATAGGCTCGTAACTCAGGAATCAAAAGGTGTACATGCGCCCCACTGAGAACCTTGCCCACACCCCTTCTCTCTACGTCTATGTGAACTGTTAAATTGTGTAGCATTCTGACAAACTCCTTAAGCTGCTTTCTGCCTCAGAACTTTCCAACAGGCTGATCCCTCTGCCTGAAGTACTTTCCCAGGTAGAACACTTGCTTGGCGAACTCCTATTCATCCTTCAGATCTCGGCTGTAATGCCCCTTTCTCTGGGATACCTTTCCACTCCTTGGACTTGCTTATAGCTCTCACCATCCTGTGTGGTGATCACCTGAGGGATTCTTGACTGTATCCCTCACTTGGTGAAAAACCATATGAAAACTAAGACCATAACTTAGGGTTGCCAGCTAAACAGCAGATGCCCAGGTAGATTTAGATTTCAAATAAATAACAAATTTATTTTTTATGTATAATTATATCTCATACAATGTTTTTATATGCGATGTCTGGCAACCATTGCAGGATTTTCTTCAGCACCTAACACAGAGTCAGCACATAGTAAACACTAAACACTCAGTAAATATTTGTGGAATAAATGAAGGTAGATCTGGTGAGCCACACGCTGATACAGGAATTAAATCCCAGCAGGGGAAGGGGATCGAACCTGGAAAAGGAGAGAACCCACATCTCTCACACACTACTTCTACTCATAGCACATCCATGAGTTTCAAATTGAGTATCAACTAATAGAAGCAAATGTTACAAACAAAATCAAATCAGTTATGGGACTCAATTACATAGATTTTCAAAGACAAAATCTAATTACCTAACAATAATGAAGAAAACCTTATCCAGAGAGAGTATGGCATGATGACCCTGATAATCATGTATTTCCTCCTCAAATGTGATTTGGATAAATGCACTCTTAAGAGGAGGCTTTTAAACAGGAGTAAGGAAAGTATCAAGTCTGCACTTCAGAGTCTACATTTTTGAAGACCTAGCCTTGAGTCCTAGGTGAATAATAATGAGCCCAGAAGTTATGGAGTCTGGAGCTGTGTTAAAATGTGCACGTGTGCCAATTCATTTAATTTGCCCAACAGCTCAATGGAGTAGCAGCCAAACAAAGTTGAGGTTTCGAGACTTAACTTGTCTGAGCACGTGATTGGAGGCATCAGAGCAGAGTAGATGATCCCAGGACCTGTGCTCATAACAGACAAATCGTACATCCCACCTGCATTCTTGACTTTTGAAGACATAAAATCACATATAACTATCCATTTCATTTTTTTTTAATTCAACCATCAGTGAGAAAATACCACTAGGGCCATAATGTCAAATACAATTTCACAATTAGAATATGATTTCTGCATGATTACTGAGAAAATGCATGTGGCTGAGAGGGCTGGTGTGTATAGCTGCAGGGCTGCAATTTGGCGCAAAGGCATTTGAGCAACAGAAAAAGTGTTGGGCTATTGCTTCAGGAAATGTGTTGTAGCCCTCCTGCTGGACCTTATAGCTTTTCTATTCTAATCTAATGGTTTGTTCTGGTGCAAGAAGCAGACTTGGTCTACCCACTCCATACCGCTACCTTCCCAATCCCACAGGACACGTGCTCCACACCAAAGGCTTTATCTCCTGAACGCTACGGTCTTGAGAACCAGGTCCCTCCTACTTCTCAGGTGTGGCACTTGGCTTTTCATCTTTCACCCCTTCACTTGCTTTCTGTCCTTTTTTTTTTTTTTAAGATTTTATTAGGGAAGGGGACTAGGACTTTATTGGGGAACAGTGTGTATTTCCAGGAATTTATTGGGGAACAGTGTGTTTTTCCCAGGGCCCATCAGCTCCAAGTCAAGTTATTGTCCTTTCAATCTTTGTCATGGGTGGCGCAGCTCAGCTCTAAGTCCAGTTCAATCTTAGTTGCAGGGAGCACAGCCCACCATCCCTTGCGGGAGTCGAATGGGCAACCTTGTGGTTGAGGGCACGTGCTCCAACAAACTGAGCCATCCAGCCGCCCGGAACTCAGTGGCAGCTCAGCGTCAACTCGTTGTCTTCATTCTAGTTGCGGAGGGTGCAGCCTGCTGGCCCATGTGGGAATCAAACCAGAAACCCTGTTGTCCAGAGCTCACCCTCTAACCATCTGAGCCGTCTGCCCCAACTTTCTGTCCTTCTCAGACCTGACTTTTTGCTTATAAGGAGCAGAGATACCAGTTTTCATTTGCTCAGCAATTGCAGCAAAAAGTAATTCCTATTTATTGATTTATTGACCTTGCTCCAGGTCCCTGCCGTGGGTCAGAGCCAGGGCTTCCCTCATTCCCACCACAAGCTGGAGAGTGGATGTGATGGCTATTGTAGTCCCCCTACAACATGGTGGAGCAAACCTGAAGAAGCAGGAAATAAGTTTACTCAGCAAACAAAAATTATGCTATTTGTTTTTTTTGTTTTTTTTTTTAGTTTAATAACCAGTTTTGGTAAGCACTTTGTGTTCTCTCAGAAGAGAAATAAAAATGTGTTGCTAGCTTTTTATTACAAATGTTATGTGTGGTTCCTTTTATGATGAATTAATAGATCTCACATTACTTGGGAGCAGGCTGAACACAGCCAGGATGAGAACATCCATTCCCACAGTAGCTCTACAAAGGAGAATAATTTTAACACAAGAAAAATATAAGTATGGCAAAAAAAATTTTTTACGCTTTTCCTTGTTATTAAGAGCCTGACCTTCTAGTCTGGGCCTTCCGAGGGCTCTGACCTTCTTTCCCCCAACTTGGCCTCCCAGCCACTTGTCCAGTGTGGGTTCTCAGTGTGTGACCATCTCCATGGGAAGGAGTCAGCAAAGGTGGTGGGATTTACATGCCCAGTTTTGTTCTAGGTAACATGGTAGCTTTGTAGGAAGAGATGAGACAAACCATGAGAAAGAGGGTGAATTTTCCTTACATTTCTCAGGTGTAGACAGGTATCCTCTCTTATGGACATAGGAGAGGGGCAGCTCAGATACGTGGAGACCTACTGGGAATCTCTGTTGGTCACTTGCAAAGTTAAGACTCACCTCTCAGAGTCTCCATTTTCCTCATATGGAGATTGAGTGTCGTGACAACTACCTGTTCTCCGTGTTTGTTGTGTCTCCCCCAAATTCAAATTTGAAAACCTAACACCCCAGGTGATTAGGTGATTAGAGTGAAGACATCATGATTGGGATTAGTGGCCTTGTATAAGAGACCCAGAGAGCTAGCTTGCCCCTTCCACCACATGAAGACACAGTCAGATGTCCGCACCCCAGAAAGGGGCCCTCACCCAACAATGCTGGCACCCTGATCTCAGGCTTCCAGCCTCCACAACTGTGAGTAGTACATTTCTTCTGATTATAAGCCACCAGCCTATGGTATTTTGTTACTGCAGCCTGAACAAACTAAAACAACGTCTGACGAGATCATCATAAGAAATCTAGAAAATATGTTTAATGCTACAGCAGACACTTACCAAAAGTTGCTGCTCTTCCTGAGTGATCTGAGCCCTCCACTTCTTGGGCCTCTGCACCACCACAGTGACCACAAGTTGGACGTTCATTCCTTTACTTAAAACAAGCTATTTTTGTAACCAAAGTGCCCAGAGTGCTTAGAGAGAACAAAGCACAGTCTTAGGCTCAAGGAAGACTCATAAGCAAATAAGCAGGAAGCCATGCTGTGCAGAGGGTCAGAAGCAGAGGTTTTATATCAAACACACCTGGACCAGATTCCAAGTTTGCCAATCAGTAGTTGTGTGACCTTGGGCAAGTTGTTTTTCCTTTCTGGCCTGTTTTCTCTTTTGTTAACTGAGAAAAGAATGGCAGTTATCACATGAGTTGTTGTGAGGATGAAATAAGGCACTTTATTTTAAATGATTCACACAGTCACAGGTACCAAGTGTTAATGGAGGAGAACCATGACATGTGTCCTAGGTCCCCTCTATTCCACTTCTAGTCCCTTTCTTTCCAATATTGTGATTCACACTCAAGCTTTCAACGGCCTCCTATTTGAGGATGATTCATAGTGTGTGTCTACACCTCTGGAAGTCACAAAAACATGTCAAACTTAACATTCCCCATATTGAATTTAGGATCTACCCATCTGCAAACTCAAAACTGCTTCCCCCCAAATCCCTATCTCATTGAGTGTCACCACCAAGACAGAAAGCAGGTCACCTCTCTTTCCCCAGCTTATTCCACTTCCAGTTTTCAACTATCACCAATATTATTAGTTGTACCTCCTAAGTTTCTCTCAATTTTTTATATTTTTTTTCTATCACTACTGTCTCTACTGCATTTCAAAACACCAGTATTTTTCACCTGGATTAAATAAGAGCCTCATTATTTGCTTCCCTTCATCTCCTCAAGTCTTTCTCCAATTTATTCTCCACAAGTTAGGAACAATCTTTTCAAAATACAAATAACTTCATGACAGCACCACCACCCCTACTTGTGAACCCCACTTTAACTGCTATAAAGGCTCCCCATGCCTTTGAAGTTAAATACAATATTCCTTAACACAATCTACAAGGTTTTATTTGGTCTGCCCCCAGCTTGGCCTTCTTTCATGACCACATACTTGCTGTGCTCACTTTGCTGTAGGGCCTTTGCTTATGCCATTTCCCTTTGTCGAGAATGTTCCTTGCTCCCCTGTTTCCTGTTTAACTGTAACACCTCCTCCAAATCTCACTATAGTGTCCTTTCCTCAGGGAAGTCTTGCCTAATCTGCTTGGTGTGGAACCTGTGATCTGCTACCGTGTTTCCCCGAAAATAAGACCTAACCAGAAAATAAGCCTTACCGTGATTTTGCAGGATGACATCCCCTCACCATAAGCCCTAATGTGTCTTTTGGAGCAAAACTTAATATAAGACCCTGTCTTATTTTCAGGGAAACACAGTCCTTTATTTCATTTGAAATAATATTGAAATTTTAACTTCATTTGTATGATTATTTGAGTAACATCTTTCTGTTTGAACATATAGTTATCTCCTTGAGGGCAGGGTCCGTTTGTTTTTACTCACTGTTGCATCGATAGTAAATGGCATCATGCTTGGCATGTGATTGGGTTCAATGACTGTTTAGTGAATGGAAGAAATTGGCAGAGTGACTAAAAGCCCAGGGGTATGCCGTACCTGACGTGTACTGATTTATGAGAAACAATTTTTAAATTTTCAGGAATTTTTCAAGTGACTTGTTAAACATGGACTTGATTTAAAAATAAATTCTACAAACTCACAAGTAAACAACTTATATTACAAACAAAGGCAACGTAAACTCCAAAAACATCATTTCCTAGTTATATTACTATTATCTGTGCTCCTGAGGTTATTTACATCATATTGTACCAATGGCATGAAAATTCCATACCGTGGTATGTTGTTGTGCGTCTCTTCCCACCTCCACACTCTGAGTTGGTAGCTGGACGTCAGCCATGATGCAAGTACTTATACTGTGGAAATAAATGAACGCTACAAATTGGGGCTTGATTTATTGTTTTACTGGTTGTTACACTTAAAAAAAGTAATGATGAGAATGTTAATAATAGAGATTATGCACAAAAGGGTGCCACATCTATAACAGTTACATTGTGAATAGCATCAAAAATTTGAGAAAACACTCTTCCAGTATTCAAAAACTATCATCCAATTCAGCAGAAAAAATGGCTTGCGGCACTGGAACAAGTGAAGTTCCAACATGGGTCTATGCTGTTTCATTTTCGTCTGACATGTGATCATAAAGAAAATAATGTTCATTTTCATTTAACATTTAAGTGAAGCAAAAGAAAACAAAATTTAGGGAAGTTGCAATAAAGCTAGAGAAGAGGTGTAGATGAGGTACTGCAGAGAGGCTAGGAAGAACTAGTAAGATTTGGAAACATTAGTTGACTAAGGATGATGGTTCAAGAGAGAATGATTCATTTGGTCGTTAAGGCAACAATCATTTATTGAGCAACAACTAGGTGCCAGGCACAGTGCTAGACTGTCACATCAGGCTTGTGGTTTCCTGTCCTCACCTCCCATTCCCTGCCAAACAGCCTCTGCAAACACCCATGAACACCTGGTGCTGGCAGAAGACACCACTGGCTTACATGTTGTCAGATGAAGGGGTCACCTTCTGGTTTTTATTTCACTTAAACTCTCCATAACATTTGACACTGTTGGCTACTCTCTGCCTCTTAAAATTCTCTTCCCCCTTTGCTTCCAGAAAACTTTTTTTTCCTAATTTCCCTGGAACCTCTTTCGCTGTTCCTTTTGACTCTCTTTTGTGACTCTTTATTCATTCCTTACATCTTCCCAGCAGTGTTCACCACAGCTGTCCTTGGTCCTCTGACCATACACACTTGCCTTCAGTGATTTCATCCACAATGGCTGCAGTCACCACCATTCCAGAGAATTCCCAGGCCAAGACAATCTGCTCATACAACAGTCAGTTTGCTGAATAGATTCACTCATATGTCCTTCGAGTTCCACATGAGCCAAAGGGAACGGAGCATCTTTCCTTTAAAATTTGTTCTGTCTCCTGACTCCGAGTGGTGAACACACAATGGGATGTATAGATGATGTAATACAGAATTGTACACCTGAAATCTATGTAATTTTACTAACAATTGTCACCCCAATAAATTAAAAAAAAAAAAAAGAAGTACAAATCGTTAGTTATAAAATAGTCGTGGGTATATACAGTAGAGGATAGGGAATATAGTCAATAATATGGTAATAACTACGTATAGTGTGCTAGATGGGTTACTAGACTAGTCAGGGGGATCACTTCTTAAATAATATAAATGTCTAACTACTACGCTGTACACCTGAAATTAATATAAAATATATAATGTCAACTGTGATTGAAAAATTAAAAAGTGGGGGAAGGTGAAGGGGAATAAGAGGTTCAAATTTCCAGGTATAAAACAAATAAGTCATGGGGATGTAATATATAGCATAGGGAATATAGTCAATAATATTGTGATAGTATGGCACGGTGTCAGATGGTTGCTGGACTTATCATGGAGATCACTTCTTTAAGTATATAAATGTTGAATAACTATTGTGTATACCTGAAACTAATATAATATTGTATGTTAGCT
Organism: Rhinolophus ferrumequinum; assembly: GCF_004115265.2. Classification (NCBI taxonomy): domain Eukaryota; kingdom Metazoa; phylum Chordata; class Mammalia; order Chiroptera; family Rhinolophidae; genus Rhinolophus; species Rhinolophus ferrumequinum. The sequence continues at coordinate 83,545,985 of NC_046286.1, read as the reverse complement.
ATATTTTAATAAAAATCTTAAAAACATAAAAAAAAAAAATTAGTTCTGTCTCCTCTAGTATCAAAATGTTAATACCATTTACCCAGGTGTCCAAGTCAGTAACTTGGCAGTCACCTTATCCTCTTTGTACCTTCTCCCTCCAGCATCTAGTCACCATTACTATATATTGGTTTTCTCCTCCTCTTCTCCCACAGCCAGTCTTTTCAAAACTTATCACCTGGAAACGGTAATGACTCATCCCCTGACTACAGCCTTGTTCCCTCCTTACCCTTCACACTGCTACCATTTCATTTTCCTACTTAAAATTCCTTAATGACTCCACATAGGTTATAAGATGAAGTTCAAGTCTATTGGTTTATTACATATGGCTCTTCATGATTGGCCCTTGGTGACCTTTCTCTTGCCTCTACTTTACCACACAGAATTTCCTCTCTATCACTAAACCAAAGTGCATTTAGATCCTGGGACAGCTTAAACCTTTCATACATGCTACTTTATCTGCTTGAAATTGTCTTCTCTTCTTCTTTGTGTACCTCAAATCCTTCAAAACTTAACCCTGTTTTCCCTAACCCTGAGTCTGATTATACATCCTTCTCCTGTGTCCCTACAATGCTGGATGTGGCACTTGTCAGATAACTGTAATGACTAATGTACACATATGTCTTTCCTGTCAATTTTTCAGAGACCATGACTTACCTAACTCATATTTTCCTAAGCATGCTCTTATCCACCCTCAGGCTTATCCGTCACGAGGTGCACACACATGTGTACTTATTTGTGGGAGGGTGCAAATGTGGAGAGAGAAAGGAGAAGAGAAGAGAGGAGAGGGAAGGGGAGTGAAGGGGAAGGAAGGGGAGGAGAGGAAAGGGGAAGAGATGGAAAGAGAAGATGAGGAACAGGAGAAGGAGGAGGAGAAGGAGGAAAAGAAGAAGTAGAATGAGGAGGAGGATAAAATATGGATAAGAATATAAGCTTGTTGATGTAGCTTTGGACTCAAAAGTTGGGAGAGAGTTTTTCTTTGGTTTCCCCCATTTTCTCTGTGAAATTCAAAATGAAGTTGTTTTCTGAGTGGGGAGCTGGAGGACAGTAGTAAAATTTTGAAATAGTTATGGTGGAGAACAGGAGAAGTTATTAATTCGGGACATGCAGAGGTCTTCTGGGCAGAATCAATGGCCTGGCCAAGGTCACAGACCCAGAATTTATATGGATCCCCAATTAAGCTTTTCTATGGAATCTGTGATGGGTTTCATTGTGACCAAAACCCCCTGCTTCTTTATTGCTCTGGGAAAACTCTGTGGCACATTGGCAAATCCAGACTTAACAGAAGTCAGGAAATTCACCTACAGGGTTTCTATATCCTCTGCTGTTAGGGACACACATAAAACTCTGTAGCCTCCAGAATCCAGTTTCCTGGACTTCCCTGAGGATGCTTCCAGAAGACAGCACAACCTTGCCTAGCTGAGCAACTCTGATTGGACGTGTTCCAGAAAGAATGTCACAGCTTAGGACATTACACTTGCTATGTGATCAAAACCATTACCTACCTGACTCTGAGCCTTCTCCAAATGACTGTGACATCCATTCTAAAATTTATGTTGATACAAAAATAGAGATAACGCAGCCTAAAATAATCATCAATTCAACTAAAATTGGCCATTACAAAAATGTAACTGTCATGGCCCATGTGTTCCCCATCTCTCTGAGAGCAGTCAGTGCTACAGCATTTCGCTTTTAGCCTCCAACCCCTTTATGAGGGCTGTATAAAGTCACAGAAAACCATACACAAATGGATCCCAAAGGAACTGAGCTTGGTATTTTCCTGCATCTTCGGGATTAGGAGCTGGGAAGAAATGGCTCTCAATTTTAGTGACTTGCCTCATTGAGGGGATAGCCACCTCTCTCAAATTGCATCTAATAGTTTCCCACTAAAATATTCATCAAGCTCTTCTCGAGGGCATTGATTCCTCAACTATGCCTGAGATTCAAACGATTTGTAAAAAGTACTGCTGGATGAAGTACTGCCCAGAGTGCAATCTTTCGTCGGCAAGAGTCAACGCTGCTTTCCTTAATTTCAGTGACAGAACTGGAAACCTGATTACTCAGAGCTCTAAAACTCACCTTTGCCTTGTGAATGAGGGTATATCTGCAGGTTCTCCTAGGAATACACACTGATTCAGAAAGGCAAAGGAAGGTGGTGAAAGTGCTCATAGAAAAGAATACTAAATACTGTGGTGAAATAATATAGAGGCTGTTCTTAAAGGAGACACTGAGTATGAAGAATTTCAGCTCTCTCTCTCTCTCTCTCTCTCTCTCTCTCTCTCTCTCTCTCTCTCTCTCTCTCTCCCCCCTCTCCCCTCCACCCCCCAATGTGGGGTGAGTACTACAGAGGATCACTCTCTAAAACCCTGAAGCCCAAAAGCTGCCTCTCCCAGTAGGTTCACCGTGGACTGTGTCTTCACCCTAGAGTGGCATTTACAGCATCCCCAGTTTTACTGCGAATCCAGTTCGGAGCCGCCGGTAGGGGGTTAATACAAACCCTCATCAACACAATACTGGAGGCATTCGCATAGAGGCCTACAGTTGCTGCATAGGCACATTTGGCCCACGTTTCCAAAGAGGCAGTAGCTGTTACTGCAGAGAGCACACTGCCTGCCACTGCTGGACCATTAGTATGGAAATGAGGCATGTGTGTGACAGGTGGCCTTACAACCAACACAATTAACTTTCTCCATTAGCTGACGCTCTGACAAAACAGATGCAGCATCAATAAGCACCCCCTCCCCTACAGAAAAGGAACGACACATTGCAAACCCCTTATTTATAAGGAGAAGCAGTATAATTTCTTCTGCACACACAAAGTGGGTGGCACTGGCATTTGCTTTTGTCTTATTGCTGTGGTTGTTTATTTATTTTTTTTTTTTTTGCCTTGCATTAATGTTGCAATGCCTTCATGGGTTAATTAGGGCTCCTGAAGTTTTCCCCAAAAAATAATAAAAGTCATCACAAAAGAAGGGAGAGTAAGGTTGGAAAAACCAAGCTAGACATCTTTGCTTTTGAAAGGAAACACACAGAAGATTCCCTGACTTAGCTGCTGAAGGAGCAGGCAGATTTCAGAGTTTTGCAATAGGTTTCCCCAGCAGGACAATACTAATTAGCAAAAGCTTAGAGCCAGGAATCTTGTTTTTAAGAATTTGGGGCTCAATAGGAAATGTGCACAGTAAGATGGAATGCTATGATCTGGGAAACCAAAATCACCTTCAGGATTTCCTCTGGATTTTACTAAGGGAAATTCAAGACTTTGGGACTTTCTGAAGCCATGATATAACTTAGCAGTGGACTGTATTTTTCTAGTTAAGATCACATCTTTTATCTCGATAGCTCACCTTGCGTTTATCCAGTGTTTTGAAATTCCTTCAGATACAAAACTTTATTGTAGCAGAAGCAGTGTAACTTTAAAACAATAACTTTGCTATCATTGCAAAAAATAGAAATGTGAAGATTTAACATGTGTGGATTATTGTATATTATGAGGGAGACATTCCCCCTGCCCAAATTATTCTATGTCAGATTTAAGATTTCTGTATAAAATTCTTTTAGAATTTGAAATATTTATTATCCCACTGGTGTTAACTGATCTGACATGTACTTGACCAATCACCTAGGAAAAGACCTTTTTACCCACCTACATGGAAGTTCACTAATGGTTGGGTTTTTTTTTGGTTTTTTTTTTTGCTGTTCAGTCTGAAGCTTCTTTGTAGAAGCTTGAATATGAGAAATTTATCTAATGTCTTCTAGTGAAGGAAGGGTTCAGTTCTGCTAAGTTGTTCAGATGTTTGGAAAGGTCAAGAGGTAGGCCTTTCTTTCACTGTGCACTGCCCTGGGGTACCAGAATGAATAGACACTGATGGCTAGAGGCAAAATGATGGGCATTTGACCCAGGCTCTTTCTATTAAATAATAACCCTCTTCAAGCCTCAGTTCCATCGCTTGTAAAAAAGGAACATAATGCTTATAAGGGGACATTAGATGCTTATGGGATGCTTACAAGGAGACATTAGAAGAGATAATATGTGCCATATAATTTGCTCTTTTCATGTTCAATTACTTGATCATTTTGGAGGAGGGTGGCAGAGTCTGACACTAGATATTATAAACAGCCTGTACTTTTAGTAATGTATTCTTCTGGAACTAGCTTGAATCCCCCTCACCTTGTCTGAAATCATGGGCATTCTGCAGGATTAAGGTGTCCACAACAAAATGTGTAGTTGAATCTTTCAAAAAGAAACACCTTCTATAAAGCCCCAGGAAACCACCCTGAAAGCTTTAAGTCATTTGGTTTATAACCCTTATTGCACAGTAGAATCACCTATGTGGCTTTTTTAAATTACCTTTATCTGCCCAGATCTGATGAAATCATAATCTCTCATGGAATAGGTCCAGACATCAGTGTTTTTGTTTTTTTTAAATCCCCCCCAGGGGATTCTCATACTATGCATCCAGGTTTGAGAACCACTGCCTTAGGTGGCCTGCGATTCCTCCCTCACTTTTCCACTCCTCTGCCCAATGGCATCCATTTCCTACTTTTTCCCCCCAAATCCTTCCTTCATCTTTATACCCATGAGCCACACCTCGTTTCAGATCTGTCTTCCTCACACCTGAACCATTGCAATAGCCTCCTCACTCGTTTTCTTGACTCCAGGTGTTCTTATAATAACCATGCACATTGTCCCAAGATAACAATTCCTAGAACACATCTTTGATCTTGTTACAACCCTGCTAACAAAGGTCAGTGGATCACTGCTGCCTAATAACTAATAGTTCCAATGTAGGGATCCAAAACTATGATGGAAATGCACTTGAATGCATTAGAAATTATACACTGATCAGAGATCATGTTGTTTGGGTGAAGGAAATGCAGAGTTCAGTGCCCTTCTTTTCTGATCCCTCCCTGGAAATCCAATCCATCTTTTACAGCCTAGTTCTATCACAATAAATACCTTCACTGACCATCATCGTTCTTGGCGGGAATAGGTTGACCAGCTCTACTGGTTTGCCCTGGACAGAGGGGTTTTCCAGGACATGGAACTTCCAGTGTTAAGACCAGGAAAGTCCCAGGCAAACCAACATGAGTTAGTTACTCCAGGCTGGAATGAGGTCAACCTAGTACAATAACTCTTGGGTTATGAGCTCCCTGTCACAGAAAGCATGTAAGCATCTACTCAATGATCAACTGTCACTGTTAGAGCAAATTCTTATATGAGTAGTTAAAAGGTCAGCCTGGGTGACTTCTAAAGTGTGTTCCCACTCCAGTCTTCTAGGTAATAGAAAAGTTGGCAATTGGAATTAAGAAATTATTCTGGAATTTCCATTTAAATGACAAGACTTGCAGTGAAAGTTGTTCAATTAGGATTTTTTTCCCAGCATTGTTCTGGATTTCTACCTTTCCTTATCTATGATAGAAATCCCTTTATCTGAGCCCCCTATAGTTTGCTAGGCAGGATCTAGGTAACATGATATTTTCTTAATCTACTATATTGTATATAAGGTGATGGAACCAAGAACTAGCTAGCTAGCATTGGTACCAAGGGATGTAGGGGCTCTTGGCTTATGGCAGTTTCACTAGCTGATGAAATAATACGAGTATATTTTTTCACAATAAAATAATAGGAGTATATTTTTCTATACAAATATCTGCAAGTTAATAGTAAAGGTCACTCATGAAAACCAAACTCTCCAAATCATGCCCTCCCCTCAGAGTGTATTGTTAGTGTATTGTGATTAGAAAGAGCTCATATTGGAAAAAGATGATGAGCTGTTGCATGGGGAAATGGTATTTTTCTCTTCATAAATTTTTCAGAATATTCATTTCTGAGATAGGCTGGCGATCTTTAATTCTACATGGTGTTCAGCAAGAAAACAGTTTTATTTTTAACTTTTTAGTTTTTGAATACATAATACCTCAGCAAAGTACACATTCCAAAAAGGTAAAACAAAAACAAACAAAAAAATATAACCCTGAAAACATTACACTAAGTGAAAGAAGCCAGACACAAACAGGTGTATGATTCATCGATACTAAATACCCAAAATAGATAAGTCCATAGAGACAGAGGAAGATTGGAGGTTGCCAGGGGTTGGGAGAGGGGTAATGAGCTGGAGCTGGGTCCTGGGGAAGGGGTCACTTTAGAGTGATGGAAACATTTTAGAACTAGATCTAATAGTTGTTACATACGTTGTGAATGTATAAATACCAACAAATTGTGTATTTTAAAATGGTTAATTCTATGTTAGGTGAATTTCAATAATTAAAATAACTTAAATTATTTTAAGTTAATAGAATAAATGTCTCAGTTTTCTCCAGAGGTAACCAATGGACCAGCTTCTTGTGTTTGTTTGTTTTTCCAGAAATATTTTATGCATATTCAAACACAATCATATGCACCTTTTCTGTCTTTTCACACAAATGGTAGCAGACAGTATACACTATTCTGCACTTAGTGATTTTGTTTTTCTGTTTATTTGTTCACTTAATAATAAACCTTGGACGTCATCCACATCCATATTTAATAATGTCAATATTTAATTATTGTTCAACAGTTGTGTGATATTCCAGTGTATGTATGTAACGTAACTTTTTTAACCAGTCTCCTACTGGTAGACATTTAGATTATTTTCAACTTTTGCTATTAAAAGCAACAAAGCAATGAGGAACTTTGCACCATGTCATTGTGCACATGTGTGAGTATATCTGTAGGATAAATTCATAGAAACAAAAGCACTGGGGTGAAGGGTGCGTGCGCCTGTAGTATTGATAGATAAAATCAAATTCCCTGGATTAAAGTTTGTACCATTAAGTCTACCACAAGCAATATATAAGAATGCCTGTTTCCCCACAATTGTCGACAAAACCAATTTTTTTCACCAGAACATTGCTGTAGCAATATAGAAAAGAGTGCATTCTTTAATTTTCACTAAGCTAGGCTTAGTTCGGCTTCGTTTTGCTTTGCTTTGCTTTGCGGTGCTGTAGTGTGCTGTGCTCTCAGACACAGTCTAAGCTGGAATTGGCTGCTCTTTTATCAAATCCACTTCCTAAACACTTATTGCTTGGAATTCCAGATGGTTTGGGCAACGTTCCTGAGTGTTAAATTCAAGAACAGTTTTGGAATGACCTTATATTCTGGAAATAAAATCTTTAAGTAATTGTCAATGAAAATAAATACAAATGTGTTAAGTTTTCAGTCTTCAGTGATTACTTTGCCTAGTTCATGAACCTAGCAAACACTCAGTACAACATTTCAGGCCTAACACAAACACAATCCAAAAAATAGGTATTGAGCAGCTTCTACTTGCACATGATCGTGTCAAGTCCCACGGATAATAGAATAAGGAAGAAAACGTAATACAGAATGGGAACATAAAACAAACATGGCAAAGGCTCTCACAGGATAAAGTGTTCTAAGAGGAAAAGTATTCCGTATGTTCCCAAGAGGAAAAGCTGTCTGACTGGGTCATCAAAAGTGTCACGGTGAGGGTTCCAATGGGTAAAGATGGGGTCTATGTGAATGAATGAATGAATGAATACAAAACATCCCTAGAAAATATTTTAGTGCATTTCTGTTGACTTTATTTGTAGTGATATATTTTATCATTTTTGTTCCTGATTTTGATATTCCAGGTTTTAGCTGTCATTCCTAATCATTAGTTACATGTATGTGCTTCCTGTCATACTTTAGGACTCTCAACATGTAGTGTGAATGGAATGACTTTGAACCTAGAAAACCTCATCTATCCCTGAGGGAATAGCTTTCTATTGATTAGCCCATGATTAGGTACACTAATTGAAACCTTATGGTCAGCTGCGAAATTAGGACATTTCCACTGTGCGTAGTACAGAAGATCACACCTTAACAGCACCCTTTAAAATTATTTTATTCTTTTTTTAAAAAAAAAATGAAATGCATCTTGTATGGATGTGTGCAATATATATCTTTGTGTTTTTCGTGGAATCGTTGCATGTTTTTAGAAAATTTTCTAATAAACCTGTTAAGTTAATGATTGGTCAAAACTTTGAGTGGGTTAGAAATGAGTACAAAAATTAAATGGCAAAGTTACTAGTGTTCTACAGAAATTGATTTGAAACAAAGATTCCTGGCAAGAATTCAGTTAAAAATCAATATAATTCTGGTTGGATAAATAGAGTTTATTGGTTTTTAAAGCATAATGTAGTAAACACTGTACTAGTCCCTTTGGCTAAGAAATGTAATTGAAACCACTCATTTAGGAAGATACTCGTAGTTCCTAAGTTCAAGGAAAACCCACTGAAACTAAGGACTTAATAATCTTTAAACTCATCAGACAATGCCTTATATATACAGCAAAATTCAGGTAAGATCATTTTACATTTAAAATCAACAGATTATTCAAATTTCTTAACAGAGAATTGGCTTTCATGAGCCTGAGAAGTAAGAGTCTAGATAGAAACAAACGTGCAGAAAATGACTCAAATGGCAACTATTTTTTGTTCACAGTTTTTAAAAAATGATACAAATCTTTTATTTGATCAAAACTTCTTAGGAAACTGTTAAGACGGTTAATTTCCCCCATGTACAGGTGCGCGGCCAGGGCAGTGATAGCAGAGACTCAGGGTTGGGCCTCCATCAGTGTGTTCCCTCCTTCTGACCAGGCTTTGCCTTCTTTTACATTAAGCAAAACTAATCCCTTCCTCTTTACAGGGCGTAAGAGTGATCACCTTTTTTTTTATTATTCCCTTCAAAGGGGAGCTCTACCCACCTGCCTATTGAATCTAGTCTTTTTTTTTAAACTGTGGTAAACACATAACAAAATTTACCATCGGAATGATTTTTAAGTATACAGTTCAGCAGTGTTAAATATATTCATAGCGTTGTACCACTAACCTCCAGAACTTTTTCATCTTACAAATCTGAAACTCTACAACTTCCCATTCCCCAGCCCCTAACCCCCACCCCCAGCACACCATTTTACTGTCTGTTTCTATGAATTTGACTACTTTAGTGTTTTAGTTCAGGCTGCTAAAACAAATGCTATAGACTGAATGACTTCTAAATAGTGGACATTTACTTCTCACAGTTTTGGAGGCTGGGAAGTCCAAGATTGAGGCACTGGCAGATTCAGTGGTTGTGAGAGCCTGTTTCTTGATTCCTAGATGGCTGACTTCTATAGCTGTGTCTTATTCATGTGGTGCAGGGTGTGAGGGATCTTTATGGGGTCTCTTTTATAAGAAAACTAATCCCAGTCATAAGAGCTCCACCCTCATGACCGACTCATTTCCCAAAGGCCTCAGCTCCAAATACCTCCACATGGGGAATTAGGTTTCAACATATAAATTTGGGGGGATACGAACATTGAGTCTATAGCATCTAAATACCTTACATAAATGGAGTCATGAAGTATTTGTCCTTTTGTGACTAGCTTATTTTCCTTAGCATCATGTCCTCAAGGTCCATTCATATTATAGGATGTGTCAGAATTTCCTCCCTTTTTAAGGTTGAGTAAGAGTCCATTGTATGTTTATACAACGTTTTTTCCACTCCTCCACCTGCGGACATTTGGGCTGCTTCTACATTTTGCCTGTGGCAAATAATGCTGCACTGAACTTGAGTGTACTGAATCGCTTTTTGATCACAGGCTTTGTCATTGTCTTGGGAAATAAATTTGTTTTGTCCTTTGGCTGCAGTGAACTCTACAGCTCCCTCACTTTGGTAAGAGTAGTTGGTCGGGGATTGGGGAGCACCGAATCGTATCTCCCACATGTGCCTGCAGCACAGGAGGGCGACTCTGAAAGCAGTCAGCACCTTCTTGGATTCAGGACAAGTTGCTGAAGTCCCCAACCCCTTCCCTTTCACCTCTGTCTTTGCACCACAAGAGGGCTTTTCTCTTCTTTCTGCACTGGGGACATCAGATTTAAACCTTAGAAAAGAAGCAGCTGCACAGGGGAAATGTTCATCCGTATGTTACTGTTCCACATTGTACAAGTCTGCAAAACATTTTGCATTTCAGCAGCATTGTCTTCTTAGGTGTCACGACAAGTCCAATGAGGGAGTCCTGTTGGTAGATTGGTTGGCATAACTCAACTATACTAGTTTAACATGCATGACTCAATTACACAAGAGTTAGCTAATGAGCAATGGGGAAGAAGTTACAGGTTAAAACAAATGGCACCTAAATGAATCAAGTGTCGCCTTTCAGATGCCCACCATTCAACAAAGACCTGGCAAGACATTTTCTTCACTGGGTATGAATCATCCAGATAAAAAGGGGAAACCAGGGCCACCTACGTTCAGAGCTTGTACAGTATGACCTCGAGGCCCAACATCGACCAGGAGCTTCCTAGCAAAAGGCCAAGCTCCAAAGAATAAAAGGGCTTACACATCAGCATTAAATAATTCTCTTAGAGATGCAAATTTCTAATTAGTTACTGTGGCAACTGTAGAGGCCTAGAAGCAAGCCCCTTACACAATGAACCTGAGAGTTTACTTTTTTGATTTACTATAGGCCTGTAAGAAGCAGGGAGGAGGAAAATAAATATTGCTTTAACTGTGACGAGAGAATAAAGTGCAGCAAGTGAAGGGATTTTATCCTTTTGTTCACATTCCTATAGGTCTAAGAGGAAAATTATACTTGATGCACAGCCTTGCTGCACAGAGAGGCCAAATTCTCAAAGGCTTCATAAAATCATAACTGTTATAAACATGACGCAAATGTAAACAGACTATTTCTTAACCTGAGTTGGCATTTGTACTTCGTTAAAGTGAATACGGTCTAAGATTATTTCAAAACAGCATACTTAGATGGAGTGTTTTTGTTGTTTGTTTTATGTTGTATGTTTGGTTTTTGTTATTTTAAAATCTTTTGTTTCGCATAGGGAAAACAAAATATTTTTGTGTTTTGTGAGATTTTACTTTTCAAAATCTACTTATTGGCAAGTAATCCATTTCCCAACTTTGAATAATAAATGAAAAGAAAAAAGTACTCAAAAGAAAATCTGTGGCATCAAGGGTAGAATATTAGTTTTTGTGGAGACATGAACTAAAAAAACAAAATTACTCCCAAAAGAATTTTTTAAACTGTTTTTTTAGGACTAATTGTTTAAATTAAAGTTCAGAGAAAAATTATCATCATCCAACTCGGTAATATTTTCTCTGTGGGATATATTACTTTCATCTATTTTTCTAAAGTTATAAGTCAAATTTAGAGTCCTAGTACTTGACGAGAATAATTCAAATCAAACCTTGGTATCTTATACCTATGCTTTGTTTAGATTTCAAACTCCTGTCTTCAGGAAATAAGTAATTAACTAAACGCTAAATGCGTGGGGGACAAGGGTAGTTTTCAATAGTATTTTAAACAAAGGAAATGTACTATTGTATGCTTTTTAAAAATCTCCTTCTTCCAACTCAGGACCCTTCCCCTCTTTCCTCCACAGGAAACTTTTCCCCTTTACATTCTCACAGGTTCTTCCCAAACTTTCTATCCTTCTTCCTCATCAAACTTCCCTTTCCTAGTGTCTTCTCAGTCAGGATCCGACTCTGTGCGAGAATATGTAAACTTACATACACTTCTGGGTTAAGGGAAGGACAGTGGCCTAATGAGTCCTCAGGGTGATATTTAGTTTTTAATGGGAGTTTCTATAGACACAATAACCTAACCCAAAGAAGTGACTTTATCTTTTAGAAAACTGGAGTAATCACAATATTTGGTTCATGACACATTCTCATCATTGGCCCATGAAAGGTTCTCTTTTATTTATATATTTGTTTATTTGTATTCAACAATATAATGAACACCATGAACCTACCACCAAACATGGGAACTAGAATTTTGTCCAAAATTTCTATTATCAACGTAGGTCTTCTTCTCCATCTTATCCTCTTGTCTCCCTCAAGTCATGTCAACCACTACCCTGAATCTTGTTGGGCGATTTTGATAATCTTATCACATCTATATGTATTCCTAAAACTATATTGCTTTTTTTTTTAACTTTATAATACTGTGTGTCATTTCTGGAAAACTGCTTTTTCATTCAACGTTAACTTGCTAAGATTTATCCATAGTTCTGCAATGCTGTAATTCATTCATTTGATTTATATGATATTACATTGTATAAATATGCTATAATTAATTTACATAATCTCTTTGTTTTGCTATTATGAATAGTGCTGAAAACATTTTCTACATATTTTCAGGTGTACATGATATCTTACTGAAAGAGGAAATGCCAAGTCAAAAGATATGTGAATTTCAACTTTACAAAATAATGGTCAACAGCTTTCCAAATTGCCTGTTGATTTATACTCTCATCAGCAATATGTGTGAGATTAATAGCCTACATTCTTTCCACCATTAGGTATTGTTAGATTTTTTTCCCAAGAAGTAACTTTATTATGAGGAAATTTAATGTAAGCTAACTATATTCCCAAAATGGGATTCACTGTCTCTAAAATTTAAAGATGTACATCAAGTAAGTACAATGCCTCTTTCTTAGTGGTAGGAGCTATGAAGTACAACATCTAGTACTTTACCTTAGCAGAATTGTCCTAGTATGTCCAAGACCACTGGACCACCAAATATTATATCATGTGTCCTGTCCTTGAATCTTCACTGGGTTTATCTTCTATCCTGTAACACTTTACCAAAATATCCATGATATTAGACACTTCCTTTTTAACATGTCCAATTTGCAGCATACCATCAATGACATTTTGTGGACTGTGAAGGACTTGGGTCCCTGAAGATTATATCATGATAGTAAGCAGGAGAATTAACATAGCCCTCGCATAAGAGAGTGAATATATACTGCTGTCATTTCCAGGAAAGGGCCAACTTCTTTTGATCCTCCCTCTTGATAGAAGAAAATTAATACATTCAGAAGATCAATAAGCTATGTTGACCTATCACTGTAAAAATATTATATTGTAATGGCAGCTGCAATTGCGGCTGCCACCTAACGTCATCCACCATCATTTCCTGTGATCTATCTGATTTTTGAAGGGAACAGGGTTGTTGTAAACTTTCCTTGACCTGTGGCTGCATCATTTCACTCCCTGCCTCTGCGATCATATTGCCTTTTTTTTCTGAGTATATTTTCCCTCTGCCTTTCTCTTATAAGGACATTTGCGACTGGAGTTAGAGGCTATCCAGTTAATCCAGGATAATCTTTCTGTGTCAAGATTCTTAATTACATCTGCGAAGATCTGTTCCTTATAAGACAAAATTTATAGGTTCCAGGGATTAGAACCTGATATCATCTTTGGATGCTCACTGTTCAGCCTCTGCCTTCTGGACCCAAAGATTCATGTCTACCCTCCAAGAAAAAATGCATTTATGCCATCCTTAAATCCATGAAAGTCCACCCATTAGAGCATCAATTCAAGCTGAAAATGTCATCGGAAGATCATCACCTCAAAAGTCCAATATCTAATCATCTAAATTGAATATGGGTGAGAGTCGGTCTTTGACCCATTCTAGGGTAACATTCCTCTCCATCTGTGGGCCTGTGAAACTGGAAAACAAGTAATCTGCCTCCAAAATAAAATGGTGGAACAGGCTTAAATGGGAGAAAATTAAAGAAAGAAGGTGGTCACTAGTCCCAAGAAATTTTGAAATCCAGCAAAGCAAACTGCATTAGGTATTACAGCCTGAGTATAATCCTCTGTGCAGATCATCCTCTATGCCCATGGATTCAGCCTCTGTACCTCTGGGCCCAAGGATCTGCCCTCAGAATCATTCTTTCTTCATGTCATCCCATTCCATACAAACTGTCAGTGTTTCTGCTGATAAAACATTCTCAAAAACCTTTTGAGGCATCCCAGTATGTCATGGAGATTGACACCATTAGAAAAGAGAGTCCTCACAGGTCTTTCCTGGATAATTCCATCTCTAGTTCTGGCTTCTGCTAAGATGGTTGAGTGGATCCATGAGTCAAATGCGTATCTCTTCAAAGGACCCTTTGTGTGAGGGAATATTTTCAAAGTACTAGCCAATGATTGTCCAACACCCTTGGCTTTCTTTTCAGACCATGCTTTCCTAGCAGTGAATCTCATAATTTTAACATCTTTTGCAATCAGGATAGGCTTAGAATTTCCCATATCATCAAGTCCTTGTTTCTTTTTGTTGAACAGTTCTTCACTTAGTGTATTTTTTTCCTCTTACACTTTACTACAAGGAGTAAGAAGAAGCAAGTCTTTACCTTCAATATTTTTCTTGAAAATTTCCTCAGCTAAATATATAAGTTTATCATATAAAGTTTCTGCTTTCCACACAACTGTAGGTCACAATTCAGCTAAGTTGTCTGCCACTATATAACAAGGATTGCCTTTCCTCTAGTTTCAAAGAATGTTTTTCATTTCCTTCTGATTACTCACCAGAAGCACCTTAAATGTCTATATTTCTACCCACAGTCTTTCCAAGGCAACTTAAGCTTTTTCTGTCATACTTCTCAAAATTCTTCCATCTTACCCATTGTCTAATTCCAGTGCGACTTCCACATTTTTAGGTGTTTGTTACAGTAGCACTCTACTTCCATCAGTTGATAATCACATTGTACTTATTGTGAAGTAAATGAGCCAAATTCCTGGTTTCAACCTCTCTGTCTGGTGGCATTTCCAGTCTTCTGGAATTAGTGTCAGCTCAGATCTCAAATCTGAAATCCTTGAAAATGTGGGTATTCCCTTCTTCCCCAATACCCAGTTGTTCTGGCAAAAGACTGGTACAATGTTTACCATATATACTTGCAATGATATTGCAAGGTCCTTCTTTAAAGGGACCAAGACTCTTTTTCAATTGATGGGGTCCGGAACTGGCTCATATCTGGAAGATCGGTGAGGAATCTGTTTATCATTCAATGTCTCACATCTACTTGATATTTCTCTCTCTCTCTCTCTCTCTCTCAATTTTCCAAGTCAAGCAAGACCTTAGTCAGCATCCTTTCTATCTTATTCCTAGGAACACCATGAGCTATTATTTGTGGATACAGATCCCTTTGGGTAAGGATACCTAATTTTCACTTCAGTCTTGCTGCCCATTGTAGTCAAATTATATCCACCTTCCCTGTGATGGTTAAGTGTTGTCACTGGTCTCTGGTATTCCAGTATCTGTCATTCTCTTTGTAAATAGACAGTCCAGCCCCATGGTAGGATCTCCTGCTATCGATTACATCCTTCATATGAGAGGCACCAATGAGCTTCTCAAGGTTGCCAGAGTCCGCCTCACCAGTATATTCCTTACTGTCTTAGTAAAGGGAATATATACTGGGCACTCTTGGGGAACAAAGTCAAGTAATGAGTTCTCAGGTCATACGTATTAAATCATTCTGGCATATTTAACTCCTTCAGCCTTCTAATTTGTCCTCATTACTATGATAAGAAAGCCTGAGCATCTTTATTTAATTTACAGCACATTGTTATTGTCTAAACTTTGAGGATCTAACCCAACAAATTATCAGGACCAGCTTCATGTCTTTTAAAAACAATGAACAGTTACACAGGCTGTGGACTGCACAGGACAACACATTAAAGAAGATTCCAATGACACTATAGACATATAGGTATCCTATCCCTCTGCACATTTATTATTGTAATTTCCTATATAAAGTGCCCTTTCTAAGAAAATTGTATATCACAATAGTTTTTCTAAAAATGGAAATAAAGTACCTTGTGGAAAAACCTCCTTTTATTAATTCACACCAATTTTCTTGCTGGGTTAGTGGACTTGCTCTAATTTTATAGAAATCATGATTTATTTTTATAAGTTTTCTTGACATATTTCCCATCTAGGAGTCCTAATACAGAAATGTAATTTGGGGAGATATAATACAAATAGTGGAGAAAGGTTGATGACCATCTCATGAATTTTGGTATCATATATAAACAATTTGTGTTTAATTATCTGCATTGTTTAATATGACTTTTTCCTAGAATTATAACTGTATTGACATGAATCTTTGGGCATTAATGAATTCTACTAGCATCAGTAGCATTCAAAGAATACATATGTAGAAAATTACTTTAAGGTACATTTTAACATTTTAATGTTAGATTTTATATAAAAATGTAGATTAATAACAATGACATATAATCTTTATTGGTTTTTAAAATTTTTAAAACTATGGCAGCTGTGAAATTAGTTTTCCTAATAGTTAATCAATCCTTTAACATGCTAACCATTTTAGTAATTGCAATATATTTCTTTATATAATTTTAAAGATATAATTTATTACAATGAAAGAATAATTTATTGCATTTATTAGGGCAGCCAGAAAGTGTTAATGCTTTCATCAACTGTGAATACATTACTCCAAATAGCTACATGCCGTGAACTAATGTGGAGCCAAACTTTTTGCTTTATTATATATGTATTTTTTAAATTAAAACTTAAAAGAAAAATAAATGAGTTATATTATTCTGTGACTATGGGACTTAATTCTTGGGTAACCAGAGAGACTAATCTCTTTTTCAGTTATTGTTTTTATTTTCTAATTTTCTTTTTAGTATCAAGTCAAAAGATTGTGTATTAGGATAATGAATACCTAATTAAATGTTTTTAAAAAATCATTTAGCACCTAGTATTGCTAAAAATCTATCTCTATGACTTCTTTTAAAGAAGAATTCTTGTAAAAATTCTCTTAAAAGAAAGAATGTTAACTCACAGAGAAAAAAGAAGTGAGGATACAAACATAGATATTATCAGCAAACAAACAAAAACAATGCTTGACTGATTTGTTGTCAATTTCTATCCAATATTTAAATTTAGTCAGAGTTGGTATAACTAGGTCATGTCACTATCTACAAAATGCACAGAAATGTTTCTCTTTACAAAATGTGCACGCACGCACGCACGCGCGCACACAGTTATTCTGGCTATAATGAAATGCTCTAATTTTCTTGGGAGAGGGGAACTATTGGATAAATGTTCTTACATCTTTAGTGTGGCGTGTGAAACCTACATCAATTATGTAACACCTTCCACACACAAAAAAACTTAGGAAAAAAAACTATCTCATTCATTTTACTAAAAGCTCTCATATGGAAATATAAAATAGATAAAGTTTACATTTCTACACTTATTTGCAAGACTATTATCATTCATAGAAAAGTTTGGGTAGGTAAGTTATTTTTCTTTCAAACTTTACTTGGAAATTTCCTGACTTCAGAATGTTTCTTTTTCAAGATTAACGTTATATATGTAACCAGTTAGGTATTATAAATATGAAATATTTTCTGATATAAGAACAATGTTGTCATACTTTTAAAAAATTCAGTTGGATTGTGCATTTTCATTAGTGGTTTTCTGCCATCAGGAGCATGATCAATGAGGGAGAGTAGGAGCAAAGGATTGGTTCTTAGTCAACCTCTTTGTACACTGTTCAATGTATCAGTGTCTTTAGAAATGAAATTTGGGTGGAAATTTGGTAAAAGTTTTATTTTTTTTATTAAAAACTACATTATATAAACAATCTGAGTAGGAAATTGAGAAAACAATTCCATTTACAATAGCATCAAAAATAATAAAATATTTAGGAATAAACTTAACCAAGGAGGTGACACTTGTACACTGAAAACTATAAATTAAAACATTGCTGAAAGAAAATGAAGACACCAATAAATGGAAAGACATCCTGTGTTCATGGAATGGAAGACGTAATATTGTTAAGATGTCAATACTACCCAAACAATGTACAGATTCAATGCAATCTCTGTGAAAATCCCAATGATGTTTTCTGCAGAAATAGAAAAATCTATCCTAAAATTCATAGAGAACCTTAAGGGACCCTGAATGGCCAAAACAATCTTGAAAATGAAGAACAAAGTTGGAGGTCTCATACTTCTTGATTTCAAAACTTACTACAAAACTATGGTAATCAAAACAGTGTGATACTAGCATAAAGACAGACGTATAGGCTAATGGAATCAAATAGAGAGCCCAGAAATCAACCCTCACAAATAATTTTCAATAAGATACCAAGACCATTCAATGGGGGAGAAAGGACAGTCTCTTTGATGTCAGAAAAACTGGATATTCACATGCAAAAAAAGTGAAATTGGACCCTTACCATACACCATAGAGAAAAATTTACTAGAAATAAATCAAAGACCTAATTGTAAGACCTAAATTTCTAAATTTAGAAGAAAACATAGGGGAAAACCTTCAAGACATTGGATTTGGTAATGATTTCTTATCACCAAGATATGACACCAAAAGCACAAGTGATAAAAGAAAAAATAGATAAGTTGGACTTCATCAAAATTAAGAACTTTTTGCATCAAAGAACACTATTAATAGAGTGAAAAGGCAACCCACAGAATGGGAGAAAATATTTGCAAATCATATATCTAATAAGGGAGTAATATCCAGAATATATTAAGAACTCCTATAACTCAACAAAAAAAATAATCCCAACAACCTAATTCAAAAATGGGCACAGGACAGGGAGACCGGATGGCTCAGTTGGTTAGAGCGCCAGCTCTGAACAACAGGGTTGCAGGTTCGATTCCCACATGGGCCTGTGATCTACACCCTCCACAACTAGACTGAAGACAACGAGCTGCCGCTGAGCTTCCGATGGGTTGGCTGGATGGCTCAGTTGGTTAGAGTGCGAGCTCGCCACAGAAAGTTGTTGGTTCAATTCCTGCATGGGATAGTGGGCTGCGCTCCCTGCAACTAAAGATTGATAACAGCAACTGGATTTCGAGCTGAGCTGTGCCCTCCACAACTAGATTGAAGTACAATGACTTGGAGCTGATGGGCCCTGGAGAAACACACTGTTGTTCCCTAGTATTCCCCAATAAAATTTAAATAAATAAATAAATAAATAAATAAATAAATGGCACAGGACTTGAATAGACATTTCTTCAAGAAGATATGCAAGTGATCAATAAGCATAGGAAAAGATGCTTAACATCACTAATCATTAGGGAAATGCATATTATAACCACATTGAGATACCCCTTCATATCAATTAGGATGGCTATCATTAAAAACTAAACAAGCAAACAAAACAGGAAATAACTAGTGTTGGCAAGGATATGGAGAAATTGGAACTTTGTGCATTACTGGTGGGAATATAAAATGGTATGGCTCCTATGGAAAACAGTAGTGTGATTCCACAAAAACTTAAACATAGAATTGCCATATGATCCAGCAATTCTCTTCTGGATATTCCTACAGGATTGAAAGCAGGGACTTGAAGAGACATTTGTACAACCATGTTTATAGCAACATTAGTCACAGTAGGCAAAAGGTAGAAGCAACCCTAGTGTCCATGATGGATGAATGAATAAACAAAATGTGATATACATATAATGGAATACTTTTCAGCCTTACAAAGAAAGGAAATTCGAACACATGCTACAACATGAATAAACCTTAAAGAGAGATAAACCAGTGACAAAAATAGTATGTGATTCCATTTACACGAGGTACCTAGAATAGTCAAATTCAGAGAGACAAAGTAAAATGGTGGTTGCCGGGGACTGGGGGAGGGGAGAATGGGGAGTTAGTGTTAGTGCAGAGTTAGTGTTTAATGGGTGGAGAGTTTGAGTTGGGGATGATGAAAGAGGGGAAAAAATAACTATGTTTAGAAGATCTAGTGTTTCTCTTAATAGAAAACTATGAAAAGAGAATGGTGGAACTTCGGAGTCATGGGAAATGTTCAAGGAAAAAAAACAGGTTGAAAGCCTATAGTTATGAGGTCAGCCCAAATGCAGGTTCCTTTCCAAGAGTGGGGTTTCTTCCATAAATCTCACCTCCTGGCACAGTCTGGATAGTGAGGTAACTGCAGGAGAGGGGGAAACGCTGTTCCTCCTTACGACAATGCTGATGGCTCGGCCATAGTTGTAGACAAGTAATTAAGAATAAAATGGCATGTCCAGTCAACTCTCCTAAGTAACCTTCAGCTAAAGAATAGTAAAATTAAACTGAGCTAGTAAAACACTGTGTGGAAACAAAGGAGGGGAACTGGCCATCTGTAAAATACTGACGTCCGTTGTGCATGGTGTGTTCAGCTTGTAAGAGGCTGTTGCAGCAGACAGCAATTTGAACAAACTAACCTGGGCTGCGTTTTCTCTCTTCGTGATGCATTGCTGCTGTTTCCTTCTGAATTCCAGTGGGCTGCCTGCTTGTCCCCTTCTTTTAGTGCCTTCCCCAATGGCAAAGCACTCCCTTGTCACCAGGTTGGACAGCCTAATTGGTGTGGCCATGACAATGGATGTTCATTTTACCACTTTAAAAGGGTTTAATGATTAAAAGGCCACACCGTAGCACTCAACCACAAAACTCTTTCTTTTGCTCCCATAAAGCCCCTTTGATTCAGAATGTTCTTTTGACAGGAACAAGAGTAATTCTCATTCTATTGGGCTGTACCAAATTACCTGCCTAAACTCCCTGAACTACACTTTCTTCATCTGAAACCAAGTTAATGAAAGCTGTTGACATCCGTCATAATAGATTTGCTGTATTTTAACAATATATTCGAAAGTTGCTGTCAACAGCCTGTTTATGGCTTGCAAACAATGAGTTACAACAAAGTTTATTTTGTATGAATAGCCAAACATAAGTAAATTATACTAATATGGTGAGAAGCAAATGTCTTTTGGGATAAAGTATCTTTTGTTTTTCACTTGAACGTGTTGTGATCAAATTTTGGAAAAATGAGTAGCAGCCAGAATTTATTGGTCTGCTTTGGAATAACTGGTGATACTCATTCCACTGGTCACAAGGTTTATTAAACACGAAATACTGTGAGGATTTCACTCTCACTGTCCCAATCAAAGCACCATCTGTGATAAAATTTGAAAGGATTCAATAATTTCACATTCTAATATACCCAATATGGAGACAATATCTCTACAAGTTACCTATCAGACTATTATTTAATATTTCAATTAACATAACGTAATATGATTTAAGCCAGATATCAATCTTATTTAAGCCAAAGTCTTTAAAAAAGGGGAGGCAAAGATTAAGCATCCCGGACTTCAGGCTCCAGTAAACCCACATGTAAGGGACACTCCCATGTTGGCTCAGGGGAGCTAGTGCTGAAACCTGCTAGAATCACTGATGATCTTCCCCAGGGGCCAGACCGGAACCCCTCCTTGCAAAGCAAAGCGGAGGTTAGCCTACATTCTGAGGTACACAAACAAAGAAGGAAAGGAAAGCTTGAAAAGAAACTTCTTACCCTTGATTCCAATGCATATATGGGTCAGGAGAGGATATAATGTTTGTCGAGGGGATTAACCCCCTGCTGATCCTGTTACATCTGAGAACACTGAGCCCTGTACTCCCACCATCATGGATAACTCAGAATAACTCAGAATAATTTCCTGACAACAAATGCCCAAAGCACAAAAGTACCATTGAGGTAGAAGGCCTGCAAACTCCACGTTCCCCCAAAGGTTTCTTCTCAGACAGAAAAATTACAGCACGGTGGGGGGCGGGTATGGGACTATTGCTCTGAGAAAGTAAAAATGTCTGGACAATGCAACCTTTAAAGCAAAACTCATGATAAAATAACTTTACCCTTGTGTAAACTTATAGAATCATTGAGTTTGGGGTTTATCTAGATAAAACTGTGATCTCAGAGCCTATGTTAACCAAATACAATTGGTAAAGCCCAATTTTTTTTCATCTAGAAAACATAGGGAAGGGAGAAATATGCTTGCTTGTGTTTTTCCTTAAAAAAAAAAAATCAGAGGTAGAAACTGCTTTCAGGTGCTCAGTGGATTTAGTTAAAGTGTTTCTCTTGCACCTCTATCTACTGAGCATTGGAACACAAGTGAATGTGGCGTATTTGTGTTTAATCATTCATATGGTTATCTCTGCTGCCTCTATCCTTTGAGGCTATAAAACCTCAGAAGGTCAAGGACTGTGTCTGCTTACCTTGCCTGGTATACTCTGCACAATGACCACCTGGGAAATGCTTGCACATCGTCATGCAGGGGCTGCTGATGGAGGTGGCGGGGGTTTGTTTTGTTCCACTTAGTCCTGTGTTGAGTAGGTGGTGTGGAAGCAGCCACCAGTTTAAACCTCAAGTTGATTAACTTGCGGGTTTCACCTATGGGGAGTTGGTTACTTGCTTTTCAGCCCCACCCCCAATACTTCGAGGGTTGGGCTCAGGCACATGAAAGCCAAAGAAAGTCAATCATTAGCAAGTGTGAATAATAGCCAAATAACACCACCAGATTGTGTTTGTCTAAAGTGCCAAAGTGAATTGTTCATTAGCATTTCTGAGAAATACCCGAATAACAACCAACAAAGGGTGTTAAACCATTCCAGATTGTTGGTGAGGTTTTTGCTTAGGGGAAGAGAAAAAACAACTAAGCTTCTTGGATGAGGGTCAGTGTTTCCTCATTTTTCAAGGGTGAAGGAGAATGTAGGAAAGGGAGCAGGGAAGGTGGGGGCGCTCTAACTTCCCTGTGGGCTCATTTTCCTTTCTACCCATACGGAGCATGGATGAGGAAAACTGAATGTCTGTTGGCTTTTAATTCCATTTCCTTCGTTCGGTGTCATATTTTTCTTCCTTTAAAATTGTTTTTCTATTGCCACTTCACATAGGTAATGATGAACTGAGTTTTCTGCTGTAGGTAAATTGTAATGAGTTTTTTGATTGGCTAAAAGATCATGTTGCCTAAATTTTACAGTATTAAGAAAGAACAGCACACAAAATGTGCTTCCTTGATGTATTCTGAAGAAAGGTCAAGTACATAGTATTAGAGCCACAAATTAGGATCTTATTTTGCTTCAAGATGCTTTGAAACATGTAATTATGAACACGATTCTGCTTGTGAACTTGTTCTCATTAACTTAGTAATTAGCAAGATCTTGTTTGAGCTTGGAATTCATTAGACATTGCGAAGACTGCTTTAGTTTTAACACACCAGAATCCACAATTAAGATAATAAAAAAATCAATATCACTTTCTTGGTGATTACATTTTTGCAAGGCTGCACTATGCCTAATTAAACAGTGTTTTACAATAGAAATATTTTTAAAGTAGCATTATCACATTTCTTTTAAAATGAAGGCAGAATGAACTTCAGCTTGGTTTAAGGCTGTCACCGATGAAGTTATAGACAGAGTTGTAAAGCTAAGTCCCTTTCCTCATCTATTCACTACGCAGTTCTGCAAGCATAAGAAAAAGTTGGCAAGGAAGATTTCAAAAAGTTCCTGCCCTTTAATTCTCAAAGCAACTTCTATATTCTAGAATTCTGTTCAAAATTCCACCCAGTGCAGTCAGCTGAGTCTTGCTTCTAGTCTGGTATTTGGTAAATAACTTCATTAATTCTCTTAGTAAATTGGGTTTGACCATTTTTGCCACGTTTGATGTTCGTTGCAAGTGGGAATTTAGCTTATTCGGAAATTAATTTCATTGTTTTCATTTTGTTTCATGGTCAGGATTTCTCGCAATGTTACACATTTCATGTAATTTCTGTGAACGAATGTTAGGACCCTGGGCAGATTAACACTGCAAAGTCAGGTTTCAAAAGGACAGCTACTATGTACTTTATCCTGAATCTGTTTAGCTCCCTCTCCTTGGAGTTCCCTTCATGCCCTCCCTGCCAAGAGGTGTCTGGTTCATTCCAATTCGGAAGCATGCTACATGGCAAAGCAATCCCTCGTCCCTTTGTAAGTTTCTAATTGTTAAAAATTTCTTTTAAAATTGCCTCTCTGTTGTTTCCACCCATTGACCATAGAAAAATTCTTCTAATATTTAACAGTATAAATTACGCTCTCTGACAAATATTATTCTCCAGACTCGAGCTGCTGGGTTCCCTGATACAGCTTTCAGTTCCTTCCCTATTCTGGCTGCTTCCTCCTGCGCCAATACTTTCTGTCAATGCCAGAAAGGAGTGTGCCAATCCTTTCAGATGTAGTGCCAATACCAAACAGAGTAATACACGGGGACTGACCAGTTTATGAAGGAAGGTACTGTCAGCTCCCTGCTTCCAACTACCAGGCTACCATAATAGGGTCTGGTTGCATTTGCTTTGGGGGTTGCCTTAGCCAGGAGTGTTCCAGAAAGCAGAGCCTAAGGTAAGAGATAGTATGCAGGCAAAAGCTTGTGCAGCATTGGTTTATTTGGGGGAATAGAACCAGGAAATGGAAATAGGGAATGAAAAGAATAAAACAGAATGAAGGAAAGCCAGTACGAGGTACATTGTCCACTGTGGATCTCTGGGGCTTCTCCACCCAGGACCCTCTGAAGAGCTGAAAAGAATGTACCCCAGAAGTGTCTGCCAGGGAGCAGAAGAAGAGCTCCCTGTCCTACTGGCCCTCATCCCTCTCTGACCCAGGGTCATGGACATTATTGGTCGCGGGCCGTCAGGTCCCTCACGCTTCCAGGTTTGGGCATGTACAAAGCCAATTCTGGCATTCCAGGAGCCTTGGTGCACAAAACAAGACAGAAAGGGTGAGAAGTGTCCTGTGTGAAGCTTCTTCCCAACAGCAATGGCTTTAGGAAAAGGTGGGCTGAGACGATGTGAGGCAGGGGACAGGAGACGTCCAGTGCAAGTAACTGAATCCCAAGGCCTAATCGCATTTACCTTGTAGTCTACTGACCCCGTACATCCTCCATTTTTGTACTCCTGGGTTTATTGTTGCGATTGTCTGAATCTGCAAACGTTATAGAATCACAAATATTTTAGAGATAGACTTGGAGATTACTTTAGAGGTCAGGAAACTGAGGCACAAATGGGGAACATAGTTCTCCCAAGGTCACAAATCTAATTTAAATAACTGCCTCGATGTTCTACTGCACTTTGTAGAGGTCTTTTAAACTACACATTTGAGAAATATTTCTTAGGCGTCCAAACCATACAGAAGAATTCAAAGGGATCTGAATGCCATCACTTCCCTCAGGAGCTTTCTTAGCGTTTACTTCTGCCAATCACAAAGATATTTCTTTAGGTCACTAAGATTCACATTTATACCCGAATTTGTTACCAGGAAAGGCAGCGAATCATTGTGTCAGTTCTGCTTTTCTTCATCTTGCTGCTAATGCCCTTAACGTGTTAACGTTTTGTGGGTTTTTTTTAATTGTTAGAGATTTGAGCTCTAGCATTACAGATAGCATTATGATCAGAATGGTGTATGTTGTGTCAGAAGCAGAGGCAGCTGTGGAGAGGCCAGGTTGGCTCAGTGGCCACAGGCCTGGGGCAAGTTACCCTGCCCCTCTCTGCCTCATTTTCCTCACCTGTAAAATGGGGACAATTACAGCAGCACCCCATGGGGCTATTATGATGCTTTAATGAGTTAGTATTTGTAAGCCCCTTAGAATAGTGCCTGAAACAGAATAACTTGTGTTAAAATAATTAAGTCCTTTAAAATCAGTCTCTTTGTGGGGGAGGTTTGGTTTGGTTGTTTTTGTTTCTGGTTTTGTTTGTTTGTTTACATCATGAGTAAGGCTATTTTTTTATACATTAAGTATCTCAACTTTTCTCTCTCAGGTGTGGAAGAAGTTAGACATCTCTGTGGTTGCGTATTTATGTGTATCTTAAAAGATAAATTGAGGCATATTAACATTTTTAAGACTTTATTTGAGCAAAATCGATGTGCATCAGGTAGCATCCAGCTTACCAGAGGGAAAGGAGCTCTGAGAAGCTGTGTAAAATGAACGACTTTTATAGGCAGAGGGAACAAGAAACGACTTTTATAGGCAGAAAAAGCAGGTTGGGTATTGCAAAGTTACTTTCCTTTCGTATGGATGGCAGTGGTCTGACAGATTACCCAACTATTGCTGATAAGGCAATTTCTGATTGACTGGTTTAAGATTCCTTTTCTGAGAGAGGGGAAATGGGCTTAAGTTAAGCCTTGGTTTGGTGACATGGGGCTAAGCCTAAGTGACTCCATTTGGGGCCTGTTCTTATTTTTCTCAATACTGTATTTCATTTACTTATGGCACTAATTTCTCTTGTGATATTAAATATAATACGACCATCTCCCTATCAAGTCCTGGGTTTTCAAAATATTGTCTGCCTAAAATTTTTGTGTAGTTTTTAATGGCAATTAATTTTTTAAAATAACAAATGAACAACAATGAACTGAACAAAGTAGAAGAAATAAAGATGTTTCAATTGTGTCTCCTGCTATAACTTTAAGTTGTAGTAACTACCTAGATAGGGTATTGTGTTGATGGTTCTTTAAAAATATTTTAGGCTCATTTGGGTAGAACAAAAAATGAGTCCATTCAGGAAAAAGCTGTATTTAATATCATTATGATATCTTTTCCATCAAATAGAAATAGCCGTATATACATCATCCTTCTCACAAGTTTTGTAAAATTGAAAATTTTCTTTTGAAAATCACAATACTTCTGCTGTTAATCAGTGCTCTGCCAATATAACTTGATTCAAAAATCAGTAATTAAATAGCCCATAAACTTTAAATTAGGCTGTTTGCAGAAGTTATTTGTGAATGGATGGATTCAGGCATTCTTCATGAGGATGGAAATGCAGCCACACTTCCTTTAGAAAGTTCCAACGCTGCTGTCCCTTACTGACAGTTGCAAGCAGAACAGTCAGAGGAGACTTACAAGTTGTCTCGGTGAAACAATAATTTAGAAACTTTCTATCTGTCTCCTGCTTCTATTTGAAAGGGCTTGACAAGGCGGTATCTGTAGAATTGTTTTATTTCTTGTGTTTTGAACAAAATTTCTGCCCCTCTCTGCAGCAGGGGCATGAGCTCAGAATCTGTAAACACGCCAGCTGTTTTAAAGGAAATTCTTGAGCATAATGAAATCTGCACGTTGTCAGGCCTGGCTTGCTGGGTTCAAGCCACTGAAAGCAGCCGCTGGTTGAATTTCTCAGCCTTTAGAAACTGTCTCAGTTCTGTGAGTTTGCTCAAGTGCATGAAGGCTGTTTGCAAGGGAGGACTCCTGCTGAGTGGGTTTGCTCTCCTCCCAGGAGCTCAGAAAAGGTGAGAGGGCTCCTTCATATCTTCTCTTTTCCTTGAGCTGACACAATAGTTTCTTCAGCAGGTCCCTCTGGCAGGGAGCTCTCTCTCTCGCATCTCTCACACTGGGACATTTTTCCACATTTCCAGGATTATGGCCACTTTTACTTAGATCTATGTGTGTTGCCTCCACATACAAAGAAGCCCTTGGGGACAGGATTAGTAGGGTTAGAAGAGATTCACATATGTCCAGTTCAAGCAATTGGTATTCAAAGCTTTACACTTTCAAATGCCACCAAGAGAGAGAAAAGGAACGGGGGAGCTTGTTTTGCATTTCAGCACCCTCAAGAGAGGAACAGTGCTTTTGATTGGTGTTTAAAGCAGAGGGGATAAACAGATTCCTCTCCGGTTTAATCCAGTCCGTCATACCGTGGCCTCAGATCTGGGGGACCAAACCGCCCTTCTCCCAAACTCTAAAATCACAAACTTGTGCATTTTAGTGGTTGCTAGTATCCCACGTAACACACCACAGAGCTTATGTGTATGGCAATTTCCTTTCCCAGTTGTGATTTACTGTTTAATATACAGGCATTTCTTCAGGATCTCCCTTGCAAAATATTCATAACTCTATTTACATGGCTGTTAAAAGTGACACTCGGCTTTGCAGCAATGATTTAGCAGAGGTTTGATTTGTTTTCATTTGTTGGTGTTGAGGGGTAAAAGAGTGTTATGGGTAAGGGAAATAAAGGAAAATGTAATAGAATTACACTTGAAATCTTAAAAACAGTTGTTGAAACAATGAAATTGTTTCTTATACCTGCTGTGGAGACAGAAGTAGACACCACTCCCCACCCATGCAACAGAACTCTTTTTCTTTGTCAATCACTTCTGTTTGCAGGCCATGAAGCAACCCATTGTTTTCCCCCTCAGTTTCCCATTCCTATAAAGGCTTGTTCTCTTTATGAAGGAGCAAAATATCCATGGAAAACAATTACCACTTTTTTAGGTTATATTGTGTCACCACTGATTCTATAACTCCATTGGCTAATATGTAAGGAAAATTTTGCTCTAGATTATGTCATATTTTGTATTTTACTTAGCAACAGGGAATCTTAATTGTAAGGTTCTATTTTGATATACTTTGGTGGTGCTTTGATATCTTTCCCAATGCTGTGGATATTTTTTAAAGATTAACTTCTCATAAACTCTAGATTACTTTTAAAGAAAAGGTGGTGCTAAAAATCATATTCCTTCTCTTGTGGATAAGTCTCTTTCTAAATTCATTTTATTAATGGAAAAAGATTTATACTAGTTGTTATTGGAGCTGGGCCCCAGTCCCAAATCTGTCATTAATTAGATATTAACCTTAAGGGAGTCACTATTTTTGGTTTTGCTCATAAATTCCTCAAGTATAAAATAAAGGGGTGGGACTAAAATATTAATAGTTTGCATTCCTCCCACCATTCAATTTATAAACTGCTTTTTCATACTTCTTTAAGGTATTTTTGAGTTTAAACATTCCATGTTTCTCTTCATAATCATTTTGAAAGAGAGCCATTTATGTTATCTCTGCCATAGAAAAGTCACATCTTCACAGGAGAAAATAGTTATCTTCAAACAAATTAACTGCAATAGCTCTGCAGCAGAAATTATTTGAAATAGATATTTTAAATGAGGCACCATCTCTCTAAGACATGGTCTCAAATACCAAAAAGCTTGTGTGTTACCAAATTACGTTTCTATATCTGTAATCATTTTTTGTTTCAGCTAATTTTCTCTCTATTATTCAGATTGGGTAAATTCAATCATTTTTAATCTTCAGATTCACTGCTTCTTCCTTTTTATTTCCTTTCTTCTCTTGAGCCCTTCTAATGAGATTTTAATTTTGCTTATTGTATCTTTCAGTTATAAAATTTCTATTTGATTCTTCTTTATATATCCGGTAACTTTGCTGAGATCGTCTATTTTTCCATTTGTTTCCAGGGTGTTTGTAATTGCCTGTTAAAGCATTTTTATCATGGCTGCTTTAAAGTCCTTGTGAGATATTTCAACGTCAGCATCATCTTGGTGTTGGTGTCTGTTGATTTTTTTCTCACTAAAGTTGAGGTTTTCCTGGTTCTGGGTATCATGGGTCATTTTTAATGTGTCCTGGATACTTTGGGTATTATGTTTTGAGACTCCAGATCTTATTTAAATCTCCTGTATTAGCAGATCTCTGTGGAAATCACTCTAGTGGGGAGGGAAGAGCGACAGACTCTGCCACTGGGTGGGGATATAAGTCCAGACTCCCTGCTTCCTGTAATCAGACTTTGATAAAAATCATGTAGAATGGACTGTAGACAAAGTACAGATTTTGGAGCCAGACAAACGGAGTTCAATCCTGGGCCCCCACTTACTTCTATGTGTCCTAGGATACGCTATGTAACTTTATTGATTCTCAGCTTTCCCATCTCTAAACAGGGATGATAATATGTACTTTGTAAGCTATTTCCCAGATTAGAAATACTACATGTGAAGAGCCTAGCACATAGTAGGTATTCAACAAATACTAAGTACCTCCGGTTATAGAGTAAGAATCGGTGTATTTCAAAAGAACATGTTGAGCACACCACCCATGAGTCACCTAATGGATAAAAACTTCACAGCTCTATTTTTCTCTCCATACTTTTTCCTAAACAATTCTGTTATCGAA
Organism: Rhinolophus ferrumequinum; assembly: GCF_004115265.2. Lineage (NCBI taxonomy): Eukaryota > Metazoa > Chordata > Mammalia > Chiroptera > Rhinolophidae > Rhinolophus > Rhinolophus ferrumequinum. The sequence goes on along the minus strand of NC_046286.1, from coordinate 83,516,372 downwards.
AAAATAATTTATGTGTGATACAAAGATGATGTATTTGTAAAAACCTCCTCCTGGTGTTTCAATGGCCCGACTTACAGGCCAGTACCTTCCGATTGACTTATTCATACCTTTACTTGCTTCTTGAAGTACTCCAATTACTTCACAGAATTCAATCATTTTCACAAAAAACGTCTGCTGAAAACTTGTCATGGTAAAAAAAAATCTCATTGTATTGTTTGATTTTCATGGGTACTATATTTCTCAATAAGCTGTATGGTTTTCTTTGAGAGTTCTCCTTATCTTATTTCTCAGTATAATTTTTTATTTTTATTTTTCACTGTGGTAAAATACACATTACACAAAATGTGCCATCTTGACCATTTTTAAGTATACAGTTCAGCAGTGTATTTAGTATATTTACATCGTTGTGCAAGCAATCTCCACAACTTTTTCATCTTGCAAAACTGAAACTCTATACCTGTTAAACAACTCCCCAGTCTCCCCTTTCCCTCAGCCCTTAGCAACCACATTCTACTTTCTGTTTCTATAAATCTGACTGCTCTACATACCTCATATAAGTGGACTCATAACAGTATTTGTCTTTTTGTGACTTGCTTATTTCATGTACTATAATGTCCACAAGTTTCATTCATGTTATGGCAAGTGTCAGAATTTCCTTCCTTTTTAAGTTTGAATAGTATTCCATTAGATATATGTTTTCTTTCATCCAAAAATGGCATTTCGATTGCTTTCACTCTTTGGCTATTTATAAATAATGCTATGAACATGGGTTCTCTTTGAGTTCCTGCTTTTAACTTTTTTGGATATATCCCCAAAAGTGGAATCTTAGTAATATTTTAAAATTTAAAATTCATGTATCTTATTTTGGGAGAAATGAGAAACTGAATCTTCCCTTTATATAGCCATACACAGTGTATATTATAGTATAAAATAAAAAATGTTGGTTATCATCTTGCAATGCAGGAATATCAGATAAAACACATATGGCTGCAAATAACAGAATACCCAAGTAAGTGGCTTTAACAATATAAGACATATATTAGACTCAATAAAAAGATTGTTGGGAAGTTGATCTAGATCTGGTCTAGTGGCTTAATTAATACTTGCTCTTTGCTTCTCTTCTGCTCTGCCAATAAATTGGCTTTTCATTCTCATGTAACCTCATAGTCACAAAATGGCAGCCACAATTCTAATCATTTTTATTCTCAAGAAACAGAAAGTAGAAGTAAAAGAGATTTCCTTTTGTCAGAGAACACAACAGCTTTTCCAGAAGCTTCCAGCAGGCTTCCTCTATTATCATTGGCCAAAACTGGGTCATATGGCCCCCTCTATCTCTGGTAGAGAAAGTGAGTATCTGACAAAATGGAACTAGATTACTATGATTGAAACCAATCTTGAGTCATCCCCTCAGTGTGAGCACATTGTCAAATATGAAAAATTAGACATCTGTTTATAAGGAAGACAGTGAGGAGTGACTTGGACAGGCAACTGGTAGTATCCGTGTGGTAGGCCCAGGACTCCCAGCATCTCAGCCCTTCCTGTGCTTAGGGGATGATTGACTAGCCATGTCCATCATGTGATCACTGGTACATTCTTGCAGTGCACCTGTGTATGTGTGATGCTAACAACCACTTCATGTTCCTTACTTCATTTACTTCCCATTCTCCTAAAACACTGGTTCATATCTTTTGTCCCTTTAAATCCCCAGCATATGCTGATCCCTCTGCCAGGAACACTTTTCCCCCAGATACCTAAATTACTTGGTTTTTCATCTTATTCAGGTTTTTACTCAAATATCAACTTCTCAGAGATCTTCCTGACATTATTTACTTATACTATTGTAACCACTTGTTTCCTACCCCTTCTTCCTTCAGTACTCCCTACTTCCTTTCCTTTTTTTTCCATAGCAATTGTCACCATCTGACACATGCACATGATACTTATTTCTGTGTTCCCCTTATAAGTTAAGGCAATTGAGGGAAGAGATGCTTATGGCCTCTACTGCCATTTTTGTCTTTAGATATCCCCTCTATTTTTCCAAGTCCAACTGAGATGCCTTCTGTTCTGTGTTGCCTTTCATTTCTCCACCCAGAAGTTCTAGGCAACAAGGCTCGAATTACCTAGTACTGTGCATATGTCTATACCCATCCAAGAGTCTTTATAAAAAGGGATCAGATATGAATCAAATTTAGGTCCCCTAATAACCAAAAATGCTATACCACACAATATATGTACTTATCAGTTAATACTGGACAGATGATATATCTGGTTAAGAAGTGGATTGTGTGGTATAAAAGTTAAGCACTACAGGGATTTAAAGATTTCTTGAAGGAGGTCGAATTTCAGCTAGGCTTTGGAACAAGGTTAGAATTTAAATGGGTGAAGACGCATAGAGAAATGCACAGCAGAAGAAGCTATATTCAAAAGCATGGAATGTGTGAACGAGATGTGTGCAGAATAAGAACATTTACTCACCTAGAGGCTCTCTATTAGGAGGTAAAAGGATGAGAGTTGAAGAGATAAAATGAGTTGCACTACATGAGGACTATAAATGTCAATTTGCACATTCTTAACAAAAACCAAGGTACATGTTTCAAACTCTATTTTTATTATTTTGTTTTGGTTTTTGTTTGATTTTTTTGAGCAACAGAGAATTAGATTAATTATAATTCTTGGTTTATAACATACTTTCATCTGTGGTCCACGCATGTTTGTTTGTATTTGTATTTATTTGAAAAATAGGTTAAGTACCTGTGAACATCCATCCCAACACAGAAACTGGAACATGGACAATAACTTCTGTAATTCTGTATGGTTCTTTCCCATCATGCACTGATCCCTCATTTACCTGAAGTATCTACTAACCTGAATCTGGGTTGGTCCTTCTCTTTACTTTCGTTGTCTTCTTTTCTTTTTTTTAAATACAGTTACTTCACTTGTTTGTGTATCCTTCATAATTGTGTTGTTTTGTTTTACTTGTTTTAACCTTACGAAAATGTTATTCTCCATGTAATTTTTGGGGACTCATGATTTCTCTTAATTTTATGTTGATAGGATTTACCCACACTTTTGCATGTGGCTATAGTTTGTTCACTTAAACTACTGAATTATTCTGTGCTTGTACCCCAATTTATTTATCTGCTTTTCTATTAATAGCCGTTGCTGTTGTGAACAGTGATGCTATGAGTATTTTAGTGTATGTCTTTAAGTATAGAGGTTAAAATAAAGAGTTTTGAGTTGAGGTATGTGATCTAGGAGTAGAATTGTTGGGCCGTAGGGTACAGGAATGTTCAACTTTACAAAATAATACCAAACTGTTTTCTAAAATGGCTATACCACTTTATGCTGCCACCAGGAACGCATACGAGAGCCTGTTGTACTACAGTGCCTTTAATATTTGATATAATTAAACCCCTTAATACTTAGCATTTGAACGGATATAAAATGCTATCTCCTTGTGGTCTTTGTGTTTTCCTGACAACTTCTGAGGTTAAACATATTCTCCTAAGTTTATCGGCCACAGATTTCCTCTCCTGTGATATTTCTGTTTATGTCTAGTGCCCATTTTTCTATTATGTGTTTCATAGTGATTTGTCAGCATTCTTTATATATTTATGATACTAGCACTTTATTGGCCTTGTATGTTGCAAAAAATCTTTTCTCAGTTTAAAAATGGTCTTTTTACATTCTTTAAGGTAAGTTTTGATTAAAGGAAGTTCGTAATTTTAATGTAGTTACATTTATCAATGACTTTCTGCTTTTGTCTATTTAAAAACTGTATCTCTATTTCAAGATCATAAATCCATCAATTTATTTTTTATTAAATGTTTTAAAGTTTTGCTCTTGAAATTTAAGTCTGATCCGTCTGGAGTTTATTTTTATTTATGGTTTGAGATAAGGATCTAATTTCAAATTCCTATGTGAATAACCATTTTTTTCATTTTCCTCCCGCATCTTTCTACCTTTTCACACATTTTTCCCAACTGACGAAACGTACTCCCTTTATCATACTTCAATCATTGATATATGTGCAGATCTCTTTCTGCTCTTTTCTATTCACCAATAGTAGCAATTCCACACTGCCATTGTTTCTTTAGCTATAAAATAAGTCTTGGTATCATCAGATGGTGCAGTTATTTCATCTGCACCCTTCTTCACTTTTCTGGATTATTTTTGATCCTTTATTTTCATATATATATATATATATATATATATATATATATATATATATGAAATAGTCATTGGGATTTGCTTTTAAATTTTACTGAAATAGTAGGTCAATTTGAGAAGAATTGACACTGACTAAAGATATGTGATATCTTTATTGGAAAAGTTATAAAACTTTATTGAATGTATTTTAAAAGATGAAGTCAATAGTTATATATCATATTTATTAATAACAAGATTTACCCTACGGTTTATGCATTTATATTGTAAACGTTCAGGGACTTCATGACTGGAAGGCATTTCGTTCCCAATTCTGCATTGCTAGGAGGCATTAGACATGCGTACATTAATGATCCCCGACTCCCATCTGACAATTTTGATATGATGGTTGCACTCATGTGACAGGAGAGGCTTTGTGACGTTATCATTACAAACAAGAAACAACTTTCCATTTTAGTACATGTCCTTCTTGTTTCTGTTTTAGTTTAACCTTTTTAAAAATAATTTTAAAATATTTTCATTTTTTTTAAAATGTCCAATAGTCAAGGATATATAGTAAGAGAAATACGTAGGCATTATGGCTTTAGAGTTTTCCACTGTGGTAAATTTCCTTCATGTGAAAAATGTACTTCTTGTGAATGTGGACATTAGTTTTCTTAATTACACTGATAGCCATCTGAAGGAATTCCATCAGGGCCTAGGGTAGATGAGCCAAAATGACATGGAGGCTGGTGAGACACTTTCTGTGAGATCTCCCTATTTGGGAAGCGTTCCACATCTAGAGCACTTTCCAAGGGTCCTATCTGGAACTAGCCGAAGCACACATTTAGCCTCGTTACACATTTACTTAGCTCCCCTCAATTCTTTCAGTGGCTCCTTAAACACTGTCTGCAAATATCTGTTACTGCAGGCCTGTCCACAATCCTCCACCGAGGCTACAACTCCCCTTTGTGTCATATTCTACCTCAGAGCTTATCCAGCTATATTCTCTCTTACCTTTCTCCATTGGGGAAATAAGCACACTTTTCTTGTGCTCTTCTTCCCACATGCTTGATCCACCTTTTTACTCTAGCCCTTGCTGGCCTCAGTTGCACTGCATGTCTCTTGCTTTCTGTCTGGGGCTTCTCTGACACAATGACACACCTGTGGGGACTCCCTTGTCACTCCCATATGTATGGCACAGAATTGTGGAGGTATTTCATGGCCCATGAGCAGCCCCCACCAATGGGGGAGGGGACTAGAAACAATGGCTAAAAACTTCTCCATTTTATCCCTTGGGTGAACATATTAAAGTTGTATTCTGTACACTCACTAGAAGGACCGAGAGAAATCAAGTCCCAGTTTATTAAGAGATGGACTTGATAAAGCACCTCTTTCGTGGCCATTCCTCCTTCTCTCTTTCACTCTCCCTATAGCCCTACTCCTGCACTCTGGGATCATTTTCCAAATAAGTGTCTTGCACAAAGAGAGACCAGGTTAAGACAAGACATTCCTCATATTCTCAAAGTCTGTTTTCTGTGCCTCCAGTACAAGTACCTAATCTGCTAAATGGCCAATATTAATAGCAGAAGCCTACAAGTCACATTCATAGCGTCCTTCAGGAGACTATTGGCTTTCTTATTTTTCAGCACCTAGATGATAACACTATAAGTGCAGGGGGACATGTTTTACTTGACTTTGTTCCCCCAGAACCTCTAATTGTTGAGTGTCTGATATATACAAGACACTCAAGAAATGCTGAATGAATGAATGAATGAAAGAATGAACGAATGAATACAATGTTCTGTGTATTTTTTTCAAGTATGAGTGGTAAGACTCTAGAGTCAGGCCAGAGTAGGACTGAGTCAATGCCTGCTATAAGAGTTGTCTTTTAGGACAAACGTTGGCAAGGTTGTCAAATTCCAAAGTGCAACTGTCACACATCTGCTTCTCCATATGAAGCCAATCCTGGTTTAATGGACCCAAACAACCCCCAGGCTGAGCTGTGGGTGTTAGTGACAGGTATGTGATTAGGAGAACAATAGGAAGACTGGGTGTGTAAAATTTTATCTGGGACTCAGAAGTTCTGTAAGCCTTTCCTTAAGAGAAAAACAAAACAACAATTAAATCATGTTTCTCCCAAGAGTCTTTATTTCTAATAAGCAATCAGATACTTACTTTCTTACCATGTTCTTTAGAGGGACTGAAACTTGTCACACTGCCTTTTAAAACTAGTGGTTTCTATAACTCAATTTGATTTATAAAAATCACTCCCCTTTTTATGTACCCACTGCAGCTTCTGAGAGGTACTTTGGTATATTTTATATTGCCAATTCTCAACTTGCCAGGGGATGGGGGCAATGGAAAGGATAGGATCCTGCCTTAATAGCGAGGGTATATTTTAGGAAATTTTAAAAGAATACCAGAATAATATTTTTAGAAGGCAAACTATAAAAAAAATAAAGCAGAACAAATATTGTGCGCTGGGAAGAATATATACAGAATACAGGGTGAGAAACAGTTTTTTTTCAAAAGTGTGATTTTTAAAAGGTTTACAAAACACTATTATTTAATCCTTACACTGGCAGATGTCATGAGTATCATTTTCATTGTGCGGATGGCAAGATGAAAGTTCAGAAATCATGAAACACTTGTGTAAGTGTGCATGGCTGGTAAGCAGTAAATCCTATCCCGGGAATTTGATGAGTGGTGAAGTCTTGCTTGTGCAATATCTCTGTCTGTGGTCTTCATATCATAAAGAAGGCACTGTCATCAACAGGGAAGTGGCATCTCTGTGTTTACAAGTTAAGAGTTAGCCAAAAAGCTCCTATTGGAGTTATAGCTCTCCTAGAGTTCATCTTTCCTATAAGCGTATGGTATTTGCAAGCTTTGGTCAGATGACCACTTATTGAAGCACCTACACGATATTTTCTGTGTAGGTTTTTTTTGTATCCTTTGCAGATGTTGCTTTTCGTTCTCTTAGCTATGAATGGCTTTATCAAACAGGGACTTGAAGTATACCATAAACAGAAGAGGAACTATGCCTGTGTTACTCTAGTCCTGTCTTAAAAAAAGGGTTTCAACCCCAAGCTTCATATTCCCTTTAGTTTTTAGTTTTTGCAGTTACTTCAAACTCTTAAGGTTAATTGGTTGTAAACGCTTGGCCAACATATTTTCTGCCACATGTATCTTTTAGCAATATTTTTCTAATGGGTGTCTATTCTTGACATTTCTTTCCTCAAAGGCATTATTTTCCATTTAATGTAATTACTTTAATTAATAAATCTAATGGGAGTAAAGAGCTATTATCCTCTGCTTTACTTTCAAAGAATGGAAAACTTTGATAAAGATGAAGAGAGAGGGCAATTACAGCAAATGCACTTGAAAATTATATGGATAATTACATTTGCCTTTTTCTCACTATGGATTTCTAGTCTTATATTCTTATTTAAGTAATTGAATTACATATTGCATTATGAGCAATTATTGGGACACTAGAGTTGTCCCTCAATATAAAGTTGAAAGTTTTTTTGTTTTTTTTCTTCTTGGCAACAGAAAAACATTAAGAACTTGTTTGGGAGCTCTGTCCAGCAGCACTAGGATGTCTGTAGTTTTAACTTTAAAAATTCTATTTCTTAGCAGGGTTTCAGTCTGACAGTGTTCTCAGTTTTTCGCTTCACCTCTATGGCACTTTCTGAGCCATCCCAGTACTCAGAAGTACCATCCCCGAAGGATTAGTCAGTGTTCATCTTCCCAGCATTATTTCAGGCAGTTTGACTGGTTTAACACAGTGCAGGGTGTGTGAATGGTGAATGAGAGTGCTATAGAGTCCACTGGGCATTGAAGTAAGACCAGTAAACTTGCTATACCTCTGACTTTGGAAAACAGCCACAAATGTGCTCTATATTAAAATAGTATATTAGAGTCAATGTTACAATCTCCATAAATTTATAAAATAAACATATTTTGTGAGTACTTTCATATAAACAACACCGTAAAATGGACTTAAGGGTGGCATTAAGTTTATGCATTATGAACTAAGAACATGTACACAGTGTTTTCTGTGCCTTTCTTCTCTTTCTTTTCCTTCTCATTACAAAGGTTTTTTTTTCTCCTTTTTGAAAATCTACCCATATTTATTACAAGTAGCATAATAAATAGGAGAAAAAACAAAGTTCTAAATTATCTAATTGAAATACTTATGTGACTATAAATAATGTAATATGCTATTTCTTATTATCAAGGGTAATAGGATAATCAAAATTACTAAAAAAAATGAGGGTTTGGAAAATTATCAAGTTCCTTTCATCAATATCTTAAATAATGTCATGTTATGAAAAGATATGAATTTCCATTATCATTTTATGTTGTAAAAATTAACATATTCCAAGAATATGAGACTGTTTTACAGCCAGTTCTTGATAGTACTGTTGAGAATACCATTTCAGTTTTTAAATAGGAGACTAAGACTGGTCTGCATATAAAATATAGAATGATACACACCTATAAATTTTGAGTGATAGTTTGTTTCTAGTCTGCTTCTTCTCTCTCCACTCTCCATCCCTCCACCTCAAAAAGAAAAGAGAAATAGGACTTGAGGCTTGAATTGCTTGGATAATTGCTTCAATTTTATTATATATTATTATATGAGGTAAAGATGAACATGAAAATGCAGCCAATATTGTAAATGGTGACAATATGGTTTTATAAACTTTGCATTCAAATTGTTGATGTTATGCAAACAAAATAAAACATGCATATAAATAGAAAAATACAATGGACTAATGGTAAAGAACCATATATTATATTTTCATTTGTTTTCAGAAATGATGAAGCAGGATCCACCTGGTCCATACCATAAATTCTGCATAAAATCAATCAGCCATGGAAATGTTGATTTATGAAAACTACCATTTTGACTTTTCAAGATTCAGTAGCAGGCTTCTTAATTATCTCAAAATAATGTGTCTAAATCTATATTTGTTAAGAGTAAATATAACATTTCAAATTCAACTCTATTTATGAACAGGTGTGTAATATGTTTTCCCTTGTCTTTATTATCACCTGAAAAGTAATTTATTCCATTTTATTTAGTACTCATGGTTTCAAATAAACATTTTAATGTATTTAACTTAATGCAAATATACATGTACAAACATAATGTATAGATACCCATAACAAAAAAGCAACATAATAAATTGATGACACAAGTGTTAACATCATTTTAAGCTTCTGTTGCTCTATACATAGGTTCTTACAGTCTACTCCCTTTGTGGCATCTATTTATTTATATACTTTGTGTATAAACCTGAGTATTAATGAACAGAAGATGAAAATAATATATGATACATAAGATATTTATCTCTAAAATAAATATTTACATACTTCTAAAATAAACCTAAATTCCTTAAGCACTTTAGCAAATAGTGCAGCAATATGTGTTTAATTTAACTGTATAATAAAATATACCCAGGAGATGATGCAATGACTTCCAAAAACAAAAAGCAGAATCTAATATTCAGTGGTACTTTATATTAAGATATCAAATTTCATGCAGTGGCTTTAATCATAAAATCACAAAAGTAAATAAATAACAATAAAATACTAATCAGAAATCACTTACTTAGTGGTTTTTAAGTATTGATAGTAATGGAGCCTCAAATCCACAGTGTCAGTGCACATGCCAAGAATGTATGTATAAGTATGCAAATTTTAATATAACTCATTGGTTTACATGATTGATCACCAGTGATATTTAAATCAACCTACATATTCCAATCTTGAGAAAAAAATGTTTTCAATTTATAGGCTTAGGAGGAAAACTCAGTAGAGGTTTTGGCAATTGAGCAGATGTTGCCAGAATGGAGGGGAAAAAAAAAAAAAAAAGACTGAAGTATGCTCACTAATTGAGCAAAATCCTATAAATGTAGCCCAGAAGTTTGTATCTCCTTTGACTTTAGTCAGTCTTTAAATAATTGTAATGACTCTGTAAGTTCTAGCCAGTCTTGCAGCTTATGCATCATTAAAATCTAACTTCTACTTCTGCCAGTGTATTAACTTGTCTATATATTCACATAATTAGCACCCCATCCTTTTATGCTGTTTTGGGACTTCCTTACATCCTCCAATCTCACATCCAACATTTCGAAAAGCAGTTGCTATCGCCTTATAAAATTCTGCTGTCCATCAACTTCTATTCGTTTTTCTGTATGAAAATCAGATTTTAATGAGAAGAGGAGAAAAATGCTGGACAGATCAGTGGGTGTTCAAGATATTATGTAAAATATGGGGAAGCCTAGAAAACTGAACTGTGGTCAGTCGGCCCAGATCCATCCTCTGGGGCCCTTCGCGCACCTATTTAATTGTTGGGATTTCAATGTTGGCATCTCTGACTTCGAGGTCTCGGGTTGGATCCCCCGCTACAACCCCATCATCCGGGATGCGCTGCTGCGAGACATCATTCCTGCTTGGCTGCGATTTACGTTGACATTTAATTATTTTAAACTTGCTGTCTTTTTTTTCTTCTTCTTCTTCTTCTTCTTCTTCTTTTGGTAACGGCTTCTTTGATCAACCTAACAGCCTTGATTGACCCGGCCCCGACTGCTATTGTTGTGAAGCGATTGTTTTACTCAAATAAAGACAGAAACTACGTTTTGAAAAGTTCCTCCGTGGTCAACTAGTTTTTAGGCTATTCCTCCGGTTGCACATGACAGAACATCTTTAGAGATATTTGGATTTCCCTTTTATCTTTTTTGTTTTGGAAGGGGGATTGGGTTAAAAGGTGAAGCCCACAGGGCAGCCTCCCGCCGTTCCGTGTCGGCCGAAGTTTCTGCGGGTCAAGTTTGAGGCCTGACAAGCGGGAGGAGCCCCAGGACGTTGCTGATTGACCGGCTCCTCACAGTAGCGGGCCGGCAGGTCAGCCAGCGCGACATTTGCCTCTGGTCTCTCAGGAGGGGGGTGAAAGTGGGGGGGGGGGGGGGGGGTCGCTCCTGAGTCCAAATCGCCTTGGCCTCAGGCAGAGCCGGCAGCTGCTGGAGAGGAACTTGGTGGCTGGAGCTGTGGAGCTGTGGAGCTGTAGACATCAGGCACCGAGCTGCAAGCACCGTGCACAGGGTAGGAGACGATCCTGGGTGACGGAGGGCGATGGGGTTGGGGGTGGGGATGGGGTGTCAGGATGAGCAGAAAAGCTTCTGGGACGCTCGGTCCCAGGAAACAGGGGCTGTGTGCAGTCGTGGACTGTAGCTCTGAGGCCGAGTGCCTGGGGCGCACCGGCAAGGCTGGGCTGCTCTTCCGACAGGGTCCCGGCGCCGACCGACTGTTTCATGTGTTATACAAAGGCTGAGAAACCTCGAGCCAAGCAAGACTGCTGGGCGGGAAGCAACCCGCCGGCCTAGGGACGCACCTGTTGCCATAGAACGACCCCCGCCTCCTTGCGGGCCCCCACCTCCCGCCACCGCGCGGGGTGTGGCCCCAGAGATCTGGGCCCTGCGCTGCGGCAGGGTGGCCCGCTCCGGCTTCTTGCTTGTCTGAGCCCTCTGAATGGGCCCCCGGCCAGGGCCAAGGTCACGGCGCGTCTCTCTCTGGCTGAGGCCCCTTTGGGCTGCTGCAGCAACCTCCCACCGCTGGCTCCCTAACTCTCCCCTCCTTGCACACACCAGGGTGGGCGTTGGCAGAGACACCCTCTGAAGGGATCCGTCAGCTCGCTTTCCTGAGCTGCTAGACTGATTCCTTCTCGGATTAGGGGCTTATCTCAAGGGGCTGAGCAGGGGTCGCGGATGAACCCTGAGGGTGGAAAACGTCTCTGCAAGGCAAGCGTGTGGGAGCAGCGGCCAGTGCTGCCTGGTGAGCGCCTGCGCCTTTTGGGTCTTGGAGAGTATCAACCCATTGTATGGCGAGCAAAGTTATGGCTCCTTTACTCGCTCGCCCTCTTCTCGTTGTTAATCCTTACAAGAGATAGAGGATAGGGAGCAAGCCTCCCAGAAGAGTCTGGGGTTCTCGAAAAGACTTACTAAAAGTTCTTGCCAGCCTGCGGCCCTGGACCTTGCTCCATCCGGTTGTCACAGTGGTCCTTCGGGAAAGTAGATGGCAACCAAGGAGGAGAGCACGCACCACATCCCGGACTGCAACCAACACCCCCACCCCCACCCCTGCTCCTTGCCTGGACACCACAGATATGCCACTTCAAGCACCTTCACGTTACTGAAGCTTTTAAAAAATCCTTTGGGTGTGGAGGGGCTCTGGTCCATGCAGGCAGAGGCCTGGGCGCCCCTTCCGGGCCTAACTTAGCCCCCACCCTGGGAGCTGGTTGCAGCGGTTATATGTCCGCTGCATATATATATGGTGGAAATATATATATGCGGTGGTGGACAGGCGGTGTCCATGCAGAGAGGCTTCTGGGTTGGATTCCCAGAACCCTGCCTGGCCCCTTGTCTTACAGCCCCGCAAGTGAGTTGATCAGTTTGTATTGCAAGGACTACTTACCCCCACCTTTTTTGCCTCCTGCAACCTTCTCGATTAATTTGGGGGAGATTTACACCTTACTTAATATTGTTCACTGAGAAAATTGGGAATTTTAAAAAGGTGAACTACATTTCTCAGCATGATTTTTCTACTCCTTCATTTGCAACCCTTCTACTCTAACTAGACTTTGCTACTTCTCCAAATAAAAACTGAGGAGTAGCGCTCTCGGTTTGTGCGTGGGAAAGACAGACGTCGACCCCCCTAGGGTCAGGAAAGAGGATCAGGAGAATGGTGGAGCCCGGGCCTCTGCACCGGCCCAAAGGCAAGGAGGCCAGGCTGCTTTTTCCTCCAGTGGGGCGCTCCTGCCCGCTCCTCCCCACCGCCACCACTTGAGCCGCAGGCAAGCCGCTGAGGGCCGTTGTTTGGACCCCGCCTACCCCCACTCCCGCTTCCGTCCATCACCTGGGATGGTGTTCGAATATATGCACATGTTCTGGAACCCTTTTTTCACATAAGCAGCTCAGGGGATGTCACTGAGCTAAAATAGGCGAATCTGGTGACTTAAGAAACACTCCTTTGGTTTAGATATTAGGATAAGTGCGTTTGGGCACCAATCTTTCCACATCCAATAGAATCTGTTGGCTTCTCTGTTTTAAGAAACTTTTTGCCATGGAAGTGGAGGCGGTAGAAGGATAAGAGGCTTGTGTCCTAACTTCAAGGGCACTGAGATCCTGGCCTTGACGCGGCACTGTTGGCACTTTTTTAAAAAATGTTGTTATCAAAGAATCAAAGTTTGGTGCAGAAAAAGCATCCATTCCAAAGTGGCGTCTGTCTCCCCATCCGACTGGTATTGCCAGAGCTGCTTTCGCAGTGTTAACGAGGTACAGCCTCGCAGAGCGTGCAAACTCCGGACCCGGGCATCCATCTCTCTTCTGTTGGCCGCTCCATTCCTATCCGTGGAAAGTGAGGTCTCCTCTTCTTAGAGCCCTAGAAACTTGCAGTGACTCTGCTGTGCAGTCTGAGGCTCTAACTGCCCGATGTTACGAGATTGTTTTGGTTTCTCACTTGCCCCCTAGACATTCATTCACAATCAAGCGACTATCTTGGGTTCCTCTGAGCCGGGAACTTAGCGGTGCCCAGGTTCGTCTAAAGGCTGCCCCCGGGCTCTCTCGCTTCTGGGGAATTCTGCCTTCCCGCCCCTGCATAGCTAGTCCCCATTGACAAAAACACAGCAAGGGGGAGGAAAGACCCGAGCCGACCTCGGCTCTCCCAGCCAAGTCTCCAAACTCCAGGCCCCTTCAGTATCCCCAGAAACAACTGCGCTGGACTGCAGTGCCCACGCGAGCGCGCACAGGGGCTCTCTAGATCCCTTCCCTGCCGAAACACACACACACACACACACACACACACACACACACACACACACACACACACACACACAGAGTTTATTATTGGACCCTGAGCTCCCGCTTTCCCTGGCCCGCGGGCATGGGGCGGCCCAGCCCGGTAGACCCACCAGCCGCGGTGGCGCTGAGCAGCAGATGTTCTGCTCCAGCTCACGCACAGCGGCCAGAGGCCGCCCAGACAAGTTATGGGCCGGGATTGCCTCACCGACGTCCGCCGGGGTCCAAGGCGCGCGGGGACTCCTGAGCAGGAACACTCTCCCACGTTCCCTGGAACCTTTCCAATCCCAAACTCCTTCCCCACCCCATGGGCTCTTTTTCTCCCTCTCCCCTTCTTAAGTTGCTCTTCTTGTAACAGTAGGATTTTTTTTTTTCAATTCCAGGTCTAGGAAGTTAGGGAATGACAAAACTGAAATTCTTTCAGTAATTATTTTTTTTTCAAAACGAAAGACAAGACATAGAAAGCAAGAGACCCATCCCCACAGCAGGGTCAGGGTCAAACCCATCACCAGATATGGACATCCAATTGAACCACACCAGGAGGGCTCAACAAACAGAATGTGCACAATGTCTTTTTAGGAAAATAGAAATAATAATAATAATAATATTAATAATAATAATAAAATTTCAGACAACCCACGCCAACAGGCAATACCCTCCCCCACCCCCCCACCCCCGTCCTCCATCCTCATCTCTGTCCTTGAAACTGTTCCTTTGGGACTTCTTTTGCCCATTATTTGCCAAAAATTGAGAGTAGCTATGAAAGAGAATGGTTCAGTTCTCTTTCTAGACCCAGAGGAATCTCCACCAACCGCCTAGCCCCTTTCCTTCCCTCCATTCGGTTCCTTAGGTGTGATTTGGTTAGGGAAATTGGGAAGGGGGTTAGGGGTAAGGGCAAGTTTTTCAAAAAATCAGGAAGGCGTGAGCTGGAGCAGTGTCAATCAGAGGGTTTTGTGCCTGGGGGCTCCTAGCGGTTCTGAGCAGAGGTGTCCCAGGGCGGCCCCACAATGAATATGAATAGGAATCCTTGCTAAATGGGACAGCAAAGCGCACCGCCCTGAATGATGACACGTCATCCTAACCAGCCCAGGATAGATAGGAGGGTTTCTTTTGTCTCTTTTCTCCGCCGCAGCTCTATAAAAGCCCCTCTTTTTCTGCGTGAGGTTAGTTCAAGCACACACCAACTAGCTGACCAGAAAACAGCATAATCAGAGAGAAGGGAGTGGGGAGGGAGAAAGGCGGGGAAAGGCAGTGCCTCAGCTTTTCTTCTCATGTCTTGTCGCTGAGAATTGGGTTGCTGGGCTGTGCAATTTTTTTTTTTTAATTCAAGATTTTCTTTAATTTCCCACTTAAAGCCTCCCCACCTTCGGGCCGCATCCCCTGTAATAAAATGAATTCTGATTCGAGCTCTGTCTCCAGCAGAGCTTCCTCTCCGGACATGGATGAGATGTATCTGAGGGACCACCACCACCGCCACCACCACCACCAGGAGAGCCGTCTTAACTCGGTCTCGTCCACGCAGGGCGACATGGTGCAGAAGATGCCTGGGGAAAGCCTCTCGCGGGCCGGCGCCAAGGCCGCGGGCGAGAGCAGCAAGTACAAAATCAAGAAGCAGCTGTCGGAACAGGACCTACAGCAGCTGCGGCTGAAGATCAACGGACGCGAGCGCAAGCGGATGCACGACCTGAACCTTGCCATGGACGGGCTGCGCGAGGTCATGCCCTACGCACACGGGCCCTCGGTGCGCAAGCTCTCCAAGATAGCTACTCTCCTGCTGGCCAGAAACTACATCCTCATGCTCACCAGCTCCCTGGAGGAGATGAAGAGGTTGGTTGGCGAGATCTATGGGGGCCACCACTCGGCCTTCCACTGCGGGACCGTGGGCCACTCGGCCGGCCACCCAGCGCATGCCACCAACGCCGTGCACCCAGTGCACCCCATCTTGGGCGGTGCGCTGTCGTCCGGCAACCCATCCTCACCGCTGTCTGCCGCCTCGCTGCCCGCCATCGGCACCATTCGGCCTCCCCACTCGCTGCTCAAGGCGCCCTCCACGCCTCCTGCGCTGCAGCTGGGCAGCGGCTTCCAGCACTGGGCCGGGCTGCCCTGCCCCTGCACCATCTGCCAGATGCCACCGCCACCGCACCTGTCCGCTCTCTCTACCGCCAACATGGCCCGGCTGTCAGCCGAGTCCAAGGACTTGCTCAAGTGAGCAGCGGGCCGGCCCGGCTGCGGAGGATGAGGGGAGAGCTGCGGGAGGGGCCGCGGTACAGGGCGGGTAGGGAAGGGGGTGGCTGGGCGCTCCACCGGCCCAGAGGGAGGGCGGACGTGAGGCCCCATGGCCTCCCACTGGGACTGAGAAATCTCAGACCCCACTTGACCCCCCCCCCCACAGGGAAAGGACCAAAACCAAACTGCAATTTCTAGGTGGTAGAGAAGGGGTATTGGAACCAGACGTCGTGTGTTTCGCATGCATGCTTCTTTTCACCATGCCGCGCCAGTATTTCTCACTGCCATGTGCTCTTGTCAAAACTGCTTTTGTTGTATAAAGAAGGGATCGGTGTGGTTAAAAACTTGCGAAGGTACTTGACTGTTGGCTTTCTCTGGCTCTGTGTTCTCACCTCGGAAAAGACAACTATCCCTTTTGTGCAAAACAAATGTAAATATTTCCTCGAGAGGGGTGCAATTCTGATTGTCACTATTCTCTCTACAGTTGTTTTGTTTTTTAGAGACAATGGAGAGAGAGAGAGAGAGAGAGAGAGAGAGAGAGAGAGAGAGAGAGAGAGAGAAAGAGAAGAGAGAGAAAGAGAGAGAGACCGACCTAAGTTTTGAATCTCAACTCCGGTCCAGGGCATGACATCTCTTATGTGGGTTTTCCTTAAGACGCAGTGTAGGTCAAAAGAATGCATGCACGCTTCTAAATGAATCTTGTCTAAACATGTTGTGCAGGCCGTGATGCCATTTTCCTTGTAACAAGGATTTATTAGTGAATTCTCCCAAGTACTCCATATGTCTGTCTGTGGTTGTATGAAATGATAACGGAGGGCAAGGGCAGAGTGCAAAGACCCAAACTCACGCACATGCGCTTCTTCTCCCACCCCCAACCCGTGAAAACTCCATTCCCAACCTGACTCCGCTGTTCTAGGGGCCACCGATTGCCAGAGCCTGGGCTCCTTTCGCTAGCTTACCCCACCCCACCTTGCTCAGTTATTCTGCATGCGGGGTCTGCTCTCTCTGTCATCAGCTTTGAAAAACTTATAGTGGTTTGGGAAGGGGTACCGTTTTTTATTTTCCTGAACATCTGCTTGAAATATTTTGTTAGGGCTTCAAAGACAATACCTGTCTTTATTTTTTATATATTCTTGATAACTATGATATATTTATTAATAACCAGTGTTTCTGGATGAGATTTCAAATAAAAAAGAACCTTTAAATCCTGGCTTTGCCTTTGCCTAAAATTTTTGAAGACGGGGGTAAAGGGTAGGGGACATGTGAACCCAGTAAGGTGTACCTGGGCTTGGATGAGAGATTTGGATGGGAGGGCATATGCGAAGAGTTTTCTCTGGGCATGTACAGGTAAAGAGGTCAGATAAATTGGTGTTAATTATTACAACTAAATGTCCTTTGAATGGGGCATTGTCGACGTTGGTAGTCTTGTGATATTTGAGCTCTTTGCTTGTTCTCTGCAGTAATCAGACCCTCATAAACTCAACAATTGAGATTTTAAAAAACCGTAATCTAGAAACCCAAAGTGACAGGAAATGAGAGGTGGAGTAGTGACTGCGCAGCTGGTTGTGTTGGCAACAGATGAGAATGAAGCAGTAAGTTAACTTCTTTTCACTTTAAATTGACCCTGTGACCTTTAAAAAAAAAGGTTAAAATGCAGTATATATTTTTAAAGTCAACAAAGAGTGGTCCTAGAAAATAATCAAATACCCAGCCCCCTGCCTGCTCCCTGGGCAGCAGTCCCTCCGAGAAAGGGAAGGCTGATCTGCTTTGTAAGGTGAGCAGGACAGCCAATGACTGCTCAAGTCTCAGAATCTAGCAGATTTATAGTGGGAATTCTCCTTTCTTTCCATCCTGAGAAGATTGCAGGTCCTATTTAAATACAGACTATTTGGAATAGGATGGGGAGTGGGGAATGAAGAGAGAAAAGTCTCCTGCACAAATGGTGACTAAAACAGGGGTCATTTTAATTACTTGCTTTTCTGTCTTCATTCCCCACCTCATCCCATAACAGTTCCAAATAGTGTGTATAAACGTAAGTAATCAAGCAAGAGGTTTTCTTTGTTTATAAAGGACAAGAAATCAAGCCCTACTGATAATAACCCAATAGCACATGCCTCTATTTCCAACTAAGGAAAATGGAAACCTGATGAAATGTGGCACTCCAGAATTTGCCCCTGGGTTAGATGTAACATCACCTCTGTTGGCTGAGGCCTAAGCTCTTGACGAGCGGGGAGGCCCATGGTTTCCACCCCAGGGCAATAGAGCTGTCTCTCTCCGGCATCCAGCATGGATAGCACATTTAGGAAGCACCTGCCCTTTCCTTACTGGGTCCCCCACCGTGTGCCTGAGCTGCCCCTCTCTGGGAGGGCATCCCTGTGGATCCTGGTTCTATTTAACCCATTCTCCTCCATTTCTTTTTACCCCCTGCCCACCCTCAGTTCCCCCACTGCTAGGGAGAATGACCAAAGTAAAGGTCTACAGTGGAGGGTACTTATATCCCCTGGTTTGAGGCAGACAAATGGGGGAATAATCGTTTGTTTCCCAAGGGTGATTCATTTCTCTGGGCGAGGAAAGAGCTGTTGAGGATTTATTTGAAACCAACACAAGGCAGCCCTCCAGCCTTTCCCTGTGAGTTTATTATTTAGAAACGGGATGGGAGGGAGAAGTTTCATCAATCAGGAAAACGACTTTCCCTAAGCCACTTGCTTCTTTGAATCCTGTTTCCTAAGGCCTGGTTCTGGGAATAGATTGGAGGCCTGACCACTGGTGTGGTGGTGGGCTTCACCCCCTCTCTACATCTGGAGCTTAAATTGGGCACTGGAAGGAGTAAGACCACACTCCTTACACCAGGGCACTGGTGGCTTTTGATGTTGTGCTGCTGTGACAGGAATCCTTTAAGTTACCTCCAGAGGTCAGTTTAAAGAGCTGTTGAGTTCTACACACATGGGAAATTGTGTCAAAAAGAATCTGGAGCCCAGGGAACTCTACCTGGAGTTCTCCAGAAGTGGAAAAAGATGTCCTGCTTCCAACGATGAGAAGGTCCCCTGAACTGGCTGAGCTCTTTTCTGGGTCACAGAACTCCTTCTGGTGTAGAAAATGGGAGAAAGGATTCCTTTAAGAACAGAACAGGAACTCAGGGAAGAAGGCGATAGAGGGGCCAGGTTGTACGGATTTTCTTGATTTATTGGGTGGGAACAATCATCACTAGCCTCCCGGGAAAGGGCCTTGCAGTGGTGCTAGCTGATTCTCTGGGTATGAGACCTTGCAGGCGACTCTTACTTGCATTTCCCGTTAAATTCTCCAATGTCTGATGCCAGAAACAAGATTACATGGCTGCGAAAGTGAGAAAGGTATTTGGCCGATCTTTCTGCCTTGTAAATTTGCCACTTTTTCCAAAGTTCTCAAGTTTAAAGCCATTTTTAATTCAATCTAGAAACAGGACAGGGATCCCTTCATTCCAGGATAAATGTTTCCTTATAGTTAAAAGGACAGCGAAAGCCTCCTAGGTGGAGATAACCTGAAAAGCCTACACTAGAAACCTCTCAGTGAGGTTTAACTTTCTGGGCAGGAGAAAGTCACACTCAAAAAGGGAAAGCAGGCCACAAGATCTTTGTTCCAAGCGACCTCTCCCCCTCCCGAGTTTCTGGGGCCTTGAGTTTTTCTCCCGAAAACGGGCGAGGAGAGGCGGCTGGAGTAGCCCACGTAGCCCAAGGTTTCTTAGCTCCTACAGGAAGAGGCCTTGTGTTTCCTCAAACTTTTTTTCAAGCTGCTAGTTTGAGCAAGATTTTGTCACCACCGCTGATACCGTTAACAGAAACCGCAAAAGCCCCTTCCCTCAGGGAGGGCGGTGGGTTCTCTGAGCACGTCGCTCAGCTAACTAGATTTAACTGCTCTTTCTAGGTCCCTTCTGGAGACTTCGCCCGCCCCCCCACCCCCGTTCCATTGCTCAAGGTAGGGTTCGCTCTGAGGTCCCCGACGCCGCTCGTTTCCGCCGCTCTGCCGCCCTTTGGAGCTGGGGACAGTCCTGGGGACCGGGACCGGCCTCCGGGACCCGCAAGCCTCCGAAAGGCTGACTACACCCCGCGGGGAGCTAAGCCTTACCCCTCAGAGGCTATTCCAGAATAGGAGGGGCTAGAGGTATAGATCTCTAGCTCGCAGGGTTCTCCCCGGGGACCTGTCCCCTGGGCCCCTCTCCTCATTCCCAGACCCGAGGCCATCCCCTGGCCGCCGCCACCGGCCCGAGCCGGGGAATGGGAGCTGTGCTTAGAGGACGTCGGGGCCCGGCGCCGACCTCCGCCGCTGGGGATTTGTGCCTCTCCTGTTAGCGTGGCCCTGCGGAAGCGCAGCGAGAGGAGGAGCCCTCCTGAACGGTGCTGTCGGTGACTGGAAAGAAATCGGTCAAGGGAGGGGCGCACCTGCGTCTTCCCTGCCTCTCCGCAAACTTGCGAGAATGAGTGCCCCTCCCTCCCCACACCTGCGAAGTCTCTGAGCCTCTGGTGTACACATTCCCTTAAGAGTAGCGGAAGGAGGCAAACCACGAAGGTTCGGGTCTGCAGTCTCCCTTTTTAGTTGTGTCCGTTTTCAGTGACATCCTCCCTGGGACACTGCGGTCGTGGGGCTGTAAGGGGGCCTGAATGCGTGGCGTGTGGGGATCCATGATGATGGACAGCAGGAGAACTAGGGGAATCCGCCCTCGCCGGGGCCCCAGGAGCCCTCGGACCGGATTTTTTTCCCGATCCCCTGGTTCTGCCGCCCAGGTGCTGAATGCCTAGCTTGCCTCCGTCCTCCTGCGCCCGGCAGCGGGAGCGGGAGCGGGAAGCCGGCCCCGGTGCGGGTCCCGCGCGGCAGAAACTGGCCCTGCACTCGCCTCTGCCTTTGGGGCCTGAAGCAGAGAGGAGCAACGCGGAGACTCGAGCTCCGCGCAGAGGGATCCTTGGGTTGGGGCTGCGTCCGGAGGGAAGCGTCGGTCTCCGCGTCCAACTCTGGATTCCTCGAGCTGTCTGTCCTGTGGGCCCAGAGAGGTGGGGGCTCAGAGGACAAAACAAAGATGCATAGAGTGACACATCACCGAGCTAGGCCTGACCCAGACTGCGTCAACTCTTGCAAAGAGCCTCGAAATACCTAAGCATTTATGGAAACTGGAAGAGAGAAAAAGAACAATAACAAGAATAACCAACAAATCCAAACTCTGGCTTAGTGCTGTGGGGGCGCTCTATCCTCTCTGTTCCCTGCACCCCCAGCCGCAGTTCGGCGCTGACACTTTGCAAACTTTGCTAGGGAGGTCGGGTTGTCGTCGGCCCGCGTGGCCCCGCTGCTGCGTCTTTTCCAGCCGCTTTTCCTTGTCGGGGAACCTCACCGAGGACTCAGCCGCCTGGCTTTCCGCGGCAGACTTGGGACTCAGCTCCTGGCGCGGAGTCTCTACTTCTACTCCAAGCCCCCGTCCTGGCCCGGGTTCCCGCAGCGAGGTGTGGGCTCTGTTCTCGCAGCCGCACTCAGGAAAGAAAACTCAAGACGCCCCGGGAGTGGGCAGCGGGGTGCCTGGACTTGCTGGGGCTGAGGCCATGGTATTGGAGGGGAAGCGCTGAACAAATCTGGGCGCTTGACGACGGTGCTTGGATTTTGCTGCTGAGTCCTGGGGTCCGGGTGCAAGCTGAGTGGTTGGGTTTCTCACTCACTCCGGAGGAAGGCAGGGAGGGAGCAGTGCTGAAGGGTCTGTGAGGCAACTCGGGATAGCAGCCCCCCGAAAGTTTTAGGGCTCCGTTAGGCCGTGACTTTATCGGGGCTCGCCTTTCCCACGCATTCTGTGACCGACACCCAGGAAAGTATAGGAACTGGGGTCTGATTCTGTGAACGACACAGTGTACATGCAAGATGTACAAGCCTCTAAAGAAACTCTCGTCTCCCTTGGGCCTGGAAAACTCCAGAAGCCGGGTTCTGAGAAGCCAGCCTCCCCCAACCTGCGCGCTGCAGAACTTCAGAGCCAAGAACGCCTTTCTGTCACAGGCAGTGTCCTTAACTGCACGCGAAGAAATGGAGGTTGGAGAGAGCACATTTTATGGAGCGTCTCTTCCCCTCCTGGCTATTTACACCCCCGCCCATCTATGCTAGAAAAGAACAAGGAAATTCACACCATCCTTTGAACCCATAAGTAAAAATACAGCGCTCTAGTGCATCCCCCAGCAAAGTAAGCCTTGACATTATTTCCTTTAGAGTTTCTCTTAATTAATCTTTTCTCTCCTTGTGCCAGGCACTGTGAGGGGTACCGGAGAAAAATGAGGAGTGAAACAGCGAGAGAAGTAAGACATTCAATTTAGAAAAACGGCCCCTGCGCTCCGGGTCCTCGGAGCCTTAGTGCAAAAACACAGGTCACCTAAGTCCTATGGCAAAACTCTACGGGCCGCAGGGAACACAAGTGCTGTAAGAGCGTCCTTCCCGAGGCTTTTTCAGATGCTGAGAAACTCACTGTCCATTCACCCTGCTAGACAGAGAGAGGCCAGGAGCAGATGCCTTTGATTCATACGGAAATGAAAAGAAGCGATGGTGGCAGTACTAAGTTTCATCGCATTTGTCTTGAGATTTATGGACACTGAGATAAACTTCAGTCTGGGGCATCTCTGTAATTCATGTTCCCATTAGTTATTACCAAATGAGCAAATCGTTTTTCTTTTAACTGGTTTTTAAAAGAAAAAAAATAAAAGGAGGGGGGAGGTTGGGAGAAATCTTTTTTTAATAGGATTAGAGTCATTATCTTCCTTGTCTCCGTGGGTCCCCTGAGCTACAGAAACTTGTGTCTCGACTCCCGAGTTCACCAGGCTGTGTTCTAAACATAAAACAATCCTGTAATTTCCTTCAAGAACAAAAGTTTTCAAAGAAATGACCTGCACGGTATCCCCCTCAATAAAGCAGAATTGACTTAATGGTCTGTTAATTACTCCATCCCTGCAGGGGAAAGGGAGGCTTCCGAAAGGGTTGCCGCAAACCCTCTGTTCACTGAAGCTGTGGTCTGTCCCCAAATGTACAGCTGGGGCTGGGCCATTGAAAACCCAGACAAAACAAAATCCCTGATAAATAATCCTACCTAGAGCACAAAGATTCAGCATACAATTGTTGAATCTTTGCTGGATCCTCAGAAAAGGCAGGAGGGAGCTCCTTTGGGGCTTCCGGTAATCTTTAAAGCTTGAGGCCAGGGGTTCCTCCACAAAAGTTAAAAAAAAGAGCTTGTTCGACTTTTCTTGTCCCCTTATCCGCCTGTGTCGAATTTCTTTTTCTTTTCATTTGAGATGGACTATACTTTTTTTTTTTTATCCAATCTTGTTTTGTACTAATTACAGTTTGTTTCATCATTTAATATATTTTTGGTTTGGTCATCTTTTCCAGTTGTTTCTCTGTGAATGATTTAAACCGAGAAGACAAATTTTGAGTGTCATAGTTGTCAAAAAAGGACAAAGTAGAGAATCAAAATATAAGAGATAGATTTGGGATATTGTTCTCTGACTTTTTTACATCTGCATCAAGCTGATGTGAGGGTATCAACTCCATCATGCAATTAAATGTATTTCTAAAGTAAAAACCTATAAAACCTCTACTTAAGCCTAAGGAAAACTGAACAATCATCCAGTTAATTTGGTATCAGAGAGAGTTACGTAGAAAAATTGAATTTTCAAAACAGCTCTTAAAGGACGAAAATACACATAAACATGTTCTACACTAATTTAGAAATATTAACTTCCTTTTGGTCTACATTTGGCTTTTGTGGGCCCATTTAAGGAAAACATTTCAGAGAGATGAAATGTGCCATCTATAGAAATGGGTATCAGGAATGTGATCAAGATGTGGATATGATCTGTTTTGAAAATGAATTCTTTGCCTGAATTATGCAGTAGCGACAAGCCTGTCAAGCTACATGGTTTGCCACATCTACCATCAATTCTTAAGGAAATAACACTTACGGGTCATGTGTTGATTGAAATTAACCTTTGTTTTCCTTGACACACTTGACTGGACCCTACGTGGTGTATGAGCTAATCAATGTGAAGGTATGTACATGATGGAGGCCGGTTCAAAGGTGACTAGCATGAAATGGTGCCCATAATTGTGTTTCATATAAAATGGTGACAAACACAAACTTTTCTCTCTTTTGGGAAAATGAAAATAATCTAATGAATCAAAAAGAGACTCCTCACTGAAATTCAGCTTGACCCTCAATCAACGCTGAACTTTTGTTTTGGCTTTCTGTACAGCTAGCTGTTCATCCAGGTTATGTGAGAAATGGGATCTAGACACAGAGCAACAGTGTAACCTGTGTAGCCCAAATAGTGTTCCTTTCAATAAAATCCGTGCAGAAGTCCATCTTTGCATGTCTACTCAATGATGTCCTGGTGATCCTGACTTCCCCAGGTCGTTATGCGTAACTAACAGACAAACATGAAAAACGAGAAACATTCCTCTTGTTAAATAGTCCATGGGGAGTACTAGAAATAGAGGAGTCAATTTGTTGCCAACTTTTACCAGAATTATATTTTAAATAAATTAGACTCCAAGATGGAATAAAATACAGTTTTTAAAAATTATACTGACTGACCATGCAATGTAGAGATAGATTAGTTTCTCTTTTTCTCCTTTGCACTCAGGTATCAATGCTCGTCCCCAAAGAGTATTTTTTTTTATTTATTTTTATTTTTTACTCTTAGGTACTTGATTCTCTCTAGGGGTGTTGTTTTCCAGGCTCTGAGACATTAATTGAGACATGTCATCTCTTCAGGGCCACAGAGTATATTAACTTACAACCAGTAACTTTTCTTCATTATTGATATAGTCAAGTTTATAAATAGAATATGCTAAGAAACAACTGTCTTTTTTACAGTAAATGCTAGATCTCAGTACAAGAAATTTACAAAGGAGCTGTAACTTGAAGAAAAACACTAACAGTGATAACTTTTGGAATATATTAAAAATGGAGCAAACTAATATACTTTTGAAAACAACAGTTTTATTTAAACTTCAACCAAATGCTAACTTGACCTTGAAGTGGCTGATGCTAATAGTACTGAAAAGTACTGGAGAAGAGGGAGGCAGACATATGTAGAGAGCTTACTTTTCTAAATTATGATTCCCATGTGCTTTCACCATGTAGACCCTAAACTTCTAAGGGGATAGGGAGGGGTGCATTGCTTTTCTTATAGCTGTTCTTGACCATTATAGGTTATCTTTTTCTATAATTTATTAATCCTTGAAATTATATTTGAAGGTTGTTCATTTAAAATATATACCATATGGTATAAAATGATATTCTAGAGTTTGATGAAACTAGACTTTGGTTCATTGAAACATTCGGTGTTTTTCTACACTTTAAGCTTGAAAGAAAGATTAGAATGAGAGATGGAGAGATGAACTGGATGTGTTAACTGGAGCAGGCAAGACAAGAAGCATGGTGGCCACGTTAAAAGTTCAAAGCCTTTCTACTGATAACACTGCATCAAGAGTCACTGTTATTAGTTTGTTGTCACATATGTATGCTTTGGGTGGTTAACACACTGCTTAGAAAAAGGACCATATTTGCTTACTTCTAAGAAATAAGATTTATGTGTAATTTTTCTCTTTCTGCTGTCTTGCTTCCCAATTTCCTTCCTTCCTCCATTCCCCTATCTTGCTTCTCAATGATCTCATCATCTTGCTCTCTATGTTCATCTACCTCTCTGCTTCCAGTCTCTACTTTTTTCTCCATTGCAGTTTATCACTCCACTCTATTTGTCCACTTCCATTCATGACTTCATTGCTTCAGGGGAGCACAGGGTTTACATTTCCCTAGACTTCCCACTCTGTTTTTGTACTCACGCTATGTCTGCTCCTCCAGCAAGTTTTGGTTTCTAGGAAGCCCCCAATGCTGTTTTAATACCTTTACTCTCAGCCTGTGTTATGTCACAGGAAAATGGGCTATGTGGAAGTGTGTTCCAGAACCAAAGGTGTTCAAAAGGAAGTGCTTTAGCTTTCCAAAGCAGCATTACTATGAGAATGTTTTTCTAGGGGATAGGGGTGTTGGGGAAGAAGCTATATATGTTTTACTAGCTAATGTTAACTTAGGGGAAATATTTATATTAATAATTATAGCAAACACAGCGTACTTAATATGTGCCAATCATGGCTTTAAGTACTCAACACAGTAACACATTTAATTCTCACTGCAAGCCTATGAAAGTGGTACTATGATTCCCGTTTTTTGCAGATGAGGAAACTGAGGCAGATGAGGAAACAGAAAGTTAAGTGACTTTCCCAGGGTTATAAACTTGGAGTGACCTAGATCAGTGGTTCTCAAAATGTGATCCCTGAGCCAGCAGCATCAGCATTATCTGGGAACTTGTTAGAAATACAAATTCTGAGATTTTTACCTTATTTGCAAACGAGTAAGCTATACTGTTACAGTTGCATGGGTGCTGGAAGAAGGTACGAGACTCTTGAGTCAGAAACAAAGGATTCATGTCTCACTTCATGGACAGTGTCATGAACTGCATGTTCACATTGGTTCCTCTGCCCCTTAATTCCCAGGAGAGCAAGGTAGAGGTAGATGCTGCACATGGAGTGGAATTCATCACATCTGAGGAATCTTGAGCTTAGAAAACCTGTCTTTTCAAATGAGCTTTTAGCAAACCTGCCTGATTTATGTCCTAAAATGAGACATTATATTTAGTATCCTGGGATCAAATAAACCTGCCCTCTGTTCCAAAGAGAGATACTATCTCTATCTTCCACGGCTGTCCTCTTGTCCAATACCCTTGAATAGATAGTCCAGAGCAAAGTTTGTCAATGTCTGGGATCGCAAGGTGTGCAGAAATGCAAGAGACTGTCTCCCAACAGAGAGTAGAGATGAGTACACTCTTCAGCTATTGGCACACTGTGGCCGTTGCTTGGGACAAGACCACTGTCTACTCCCATTCCCCTGCCCCCACACAGACAAATCCTTGAATATGTGTGAAGTTTAGGAATCCTTGTAAAATAAGCAGTGTTGCTTTGTGTGTGTACTGTTTTAATTTGTATGTATATTATGTTATTTCTTTTCTACTCAGCATTATGTTTTAAGATCCATCCGCTTTGCTGTTGGTGAACCCTGTTCCTGACTTTTGACTTCGGCTGAGTAGTCCCTACTGTGTGTGTATCACATTGCATTTCTCTTCTCCCTCCTGATGGAACATGGCTTCCCTCTAGCACCTTGTTATGGTAACACTGCAATGAACATTGTTTTATATATATATATATATAAATATACATATATATTTGTACATGTATCTCCATAGCTCCAAGATACATCACTAATCCTTTGTGCATTTTCTATCAGATTACCTGTCTTTTACTTTCTGTTTTTCAAGCATTCCTTCTATAGTTTAGATAATGAAAGTTTTAGATATAACAACTGTCTTCTTCTACCCTAATATCTTAATTTTGTGTTTTATGAGTTTTTTTCTTTACATGGTGCCCTAATTTTCCCAGCATGGTCTGCTGTACAATCTGTCCTTTCCCCATTGATTTGTGGTGTCACCTTTATCATACATCAAGTTCTTATATATTCATGGATGTTTTTTCTGAACCCTCTATTCTGTGTCATTGGTGTATTAGTCTGTTTCTGTGCCATTACCAACATTACTATGTTATTACCAGTTATTACTATGACCTAGAATTATGTCTTAATATCTGGTAAAGTGAATCCAGGGAAGATAATTTTTTTACAGGATGATCATCCTTGCTTCCAAATAAGTACATTCTAAGCCAATAAGAATAAGGACTTTTAAAAAATGCAATACTAATATTATTACAAATTTTTTATCATCTGTTGCTTTAGGTGGTAGAGTATTAGTGGCAGAAGATATTAATATATGAAGGCCTCTTTGAGTTATTATAATATTCTTTTTTTTCCACTCTATTTCCTCAGCCTCAATGCTAATAATCATGAGTAGGAATTCTCAAACTTTCTGGCTCCTTATTTGAAGCAGTTTAGTGCCTCATTAACCGAGGCTGAGAAGCAAGTTTCTTCCTAATTATAAAAGTGCAGAGGTAGTCCTCATCATTATATTCTTTTATGTTATATATTCTACATCATTATATACCTATGATACAGTGTCTTATATAGTAGGTAACATTGTACTAGGTTCTTAGGGTGCAGTAGGAAGTAAGAAAGATGTGGTGTCGGCACTCAGAAAGCTTATCACCCAGTGGGGGAAATAATTAGGCAAATAGCAAAACAGGATAGCATTCGTTGAATGAGCGGAGGTAATTTGAAAGAAGTTTTAGTGCAGCTGGAATGTACAATTCTGTGTATGAATGGTGTTAGAATGGAGCGAAGCAAGTATGGTGCTGCAGAGATAAGCAGAAGCCAGTTGCCAAGAAGTACTGTAATCTACTCACTCATCTTTTTGACCTTATATTCACTAAATTCCTACTACAGTAGTAAATAGATTGCACATGTAGCATTTACCATGTGCCATGCACTGTTCCGTGTGCTTTATATCTACTAACTCACTTCATCATTGCAACAACCGTCTGAGTGAGTTAAATGCTATTCTTATTCCGGTTTTAAGGATGAGGAAACCAAGGCCCAGAGAGATTGGGTAACTTTTCCAAAGTCACACAGCTATTAAGGGACAAGGCTGGAATTCAAATTCAGACAGCTTGTGGAAACAGAACCCCAGAGAGCAGTTTCCAGACTCTCGGCCTTACATAGAAAGGTGCTGGCTACGGTAGTAAATGGCCATCAACTGTGATTGGATGGCCATCAGCTGTGGCTAGTTGGCCGCCAGCTGTAACCAGTGAGCCATTGGCCACTAACGTAACTGCTCTGGCTACAAAATGGGGGCTAGCAAGGAGATGGTGGCTGAGCTAGCAAGCGCGGATTGCAGTTAGCAAGCGTTGGTTGGTTGGCAGGCAGAAAAGCGGACAGCAGGTCGCACATCGTATGAATCCAGGTTCCAGTAAGACTATAGTGGTATGACTCCCCTATCTGTGACTCTGTGGTGTTCCTTTTTGGCCTCACTATATCCTGCGTTCTTATGTGGGGAGTGGGAGCAGAGACCCTGCATGACGCCCCACATGACACCCCGCACGACACATTGTGGGGACAGAGCCCCAAAAAGCAGTTTCCAGGCTCTCGGCCTCACATAGAAAGGTGCTGGCTCAGGTAGTAAATGGCCATCGACTGATCAAATGGCCATCAGCTGTGGCTAGTTGGCCGTCAGCTGTAACCAGTGAGCCATTAGCCATGAATATAACTGCCGTGGCTGGGCTAGCAAAAAAAGGGGGAGCTAGCAAGAAGATGGTGGCTGAGTCTGCAAGCGGCAGAGTGAGGGTTGAGAATTGTGTTGCTCCTGTTTCCTGTGTCTCCAACCCAGCCGCCAGTGAGAGTATAGTGGTGTGACTCCCCTACCTATGGCTCCGTGGGTGTTCCTTTTTGGCCTCACCATGTCCTGCGTTCTTGTATGGGGAGCGGGACCAGAGACCCCTCAAGAGACCCTGCAGGCCACCCCGCACGACACTTGGCGTAGTAGTCGGCAGGATCCCCCGCATGACACATGGCGCATCGAGCAGGGTCCCCTGCACGACAAATGGCGCAGCGAGCAGGGTACGGTGCCGGCCAAAGCTCTCCGAAGGACGGTGGAGCAGTTTGTGCGTATGAACACTCAGTTGCAGGAAGACCAGGAGGAGCAGCTGCCGGAGAGCTGGACCCCCGTGGAGGGGTGGGAAGATATCTACGGTTCCCCAACCAGCAGAGGCCGGAGAAAGCGAAGGTCCTTGCGGCCCTGTGGGCTGGGAAGTGCTTGCTGAGGCAGCCCGGATGCAGGACTTGTAGTCCCAGGAGGAAAGGCTTGCTGAGTCCTCCGTGGGAGCTGGGGGTGAGGTCGGGGTCATCCCTCACCCCCAGGACAGGCCTGGCGAATGACTATGGACTATGGGGAATTGCCTTCCATCCCTAATTTAATGGACAGCTTGACTGTTTGGGAACATACCACCATGTAGTGGAACTGGCGGATGTTTGCTTTTGTGTCTTGACCGGCCACCATTGAGAATATGTAAGCACCTTGACTGTGAGCTGCTGTGTTCCAGCACGGTACCCTGAGAGGCCCAGAGAGAGTGGCAGTGCCCTGAGAGCCCTGGCTGAGTCCAGGAAGTCTGGCTGTGTCCAGAGAGAGTGGCAGTGCCCTGAGAGCCCTGGCTGTGTCCAGGAAGTCTGGCTGAGCCCAGAGAGAGTGGCAGTGCCCTGAGAGCCCTGGCTGAGCCCAGGAAGTCTGGCTGTGTCCAGAGAGAGTGGCAGTGCCCTGAGAGCCCTGGCTGTGTCCAGGAAGTCTGGCTGTGTCCAGAGAGAGTGGCAGTGCCCTGAGAGCCCTGGCTGTGTCCAGGAAGTCTGGCTGTGTCCAGAGAGAGTGGCAGTGCCCTGAGAAGCCCTGGCTGAGTCCAGGAAGTCTGGCTGTGTCCAGAGAGAGTGGCAGTGCCCTGAGAGGCCCTCGTGTGCCCGGGTAGACTAGTGGTACCATAAGAAGTCCAGGAAGTCTGGCTGTGCCCAGGAGTACTGGTGGTGCCCTGAGAAACCCTGGCTGTGCCCAGGGAGACTAGTGGTACCCTAAGAAGTCCAGGAAGTCTGGCTGTGCCCAGAAGTACTGGTGGTGCCCTGAGAAACCCTGGCTGTGACCAGAGAGCTTGGCTGTGTCCAGGAAATAGCATTCACCTCCAGGCTCCTCGCACAGGGCCCCTCGCGGAAGACGCTTGTCGCGTAGATTGTGAGGCGAGACCCTGTAAGGGTGGAGTGTGGGGACAGAGCCCCAAAAAGCAGTTTCCAGGCTCTCGGCCTCACATAGAAAGGTGCTGGCTCAGGTAGTAAATGGCCATCGACTGTGATCAAATGGCCAGCAGCTGTGGCTAGTTGGCCGTCAGCTGTAACCAGTGAGCCATTAGCCATGAATATAACTGCCGTGGCTGGGCTAGCAAAAAAAGGGGGAGCTAGCAAGAAGATGGTGGCTGAGTCTGCAAGCGGCACAGTGAGGGTTGAGAATTGTGTTGCTCCTGGTTCCTGTGTCTCCAACCCAGCCGCCAGTGAGAGTATAGTGGTGTGACTCCCCTACCTATGGCTCCGTGGGTGTTCCTTTTTGGCCTCACCATGTCCTGCGTTCTTGTATGGGGAGCGGGACCAGAGACCCCTCATGAGACCCCGCCGGACGCCCCGCATGACACACATGGTGCAGGGAGCAGGGTCTCCTGCAGGACGCCTTGCACGACACAGCTCATCTCCAGTGTCTATGCTCCTAACCATGGTAATAAACTGCTTCTGAGGATAAAGTCATGAAAAAGACATATAAGGCTTCCCGCTCTCATTCTACGGAGAGACGGAAAATAAGCAGGAAAACAACGAATAAATGAACAAGATAGAAATGAGAGGTATGAAGAAATCCAAACAGAAGGACAGCTTGAGTTTGACTTGGTTAACTAAACTTAGCTAAGGAAGTCCGGGAGGGCTTGACTGAGGGCTGATGTATGAGCTGTCACTTGAAGGACAAACTGAGACCAGAGAAATCCAGGCAGTGGGAACCAGCACACACGGGTTACATGCTGGAGATGTTTTATGGTTAATTTTATGTGTCAACTTGGCGAGGCTGCAGTGTTTGGTTGTTTGGTCAAACACTCTCCTAAATGTTGCTGTGAATGTATTTAGCAGGTGTGAATAATGTTTACAATCAGCTGACTTTAAATGAGATTACCCTCCAAGAGGATGGCCCCATCCAACCAGGTGAAGGCCATGAAAGCAAAACCTAAGGTTTCTCAGAGAAGAAGGGATTTTGCATCAAGACTGTAACATAGAATTCCTGCCTGAGTTTACAGTCTGCTGACCTGCCCTACACATTTCAGACTTAGCAGCCCCCACAATCACATGAGCCAATTCCTTAAAATAAATGTTTCTCTCTATATATATGTATACAACACACACATACACGTACACGTACATGATCTGCTTTTTTGGAGAACCCTGACTGATACTGGGTGATCAGTAAAGAAAGACTCAACCCTTGCCCTCACAAATCTTTGTGATAGAGGGAGGGAGGGAGAAAGGGGAAGAGAGAGAGAGAGAGAACAAATGATTACATAATTAAGAATTTAATTCCAAGAGCAGAGACTGTCTCTTTATTCTTTTTAGATCTCCTTAAGCACTGGGATTAGGGCCCTGAACAAGAGACACTGGGCAAATATTTACTGACTGAGGGAATGATACTTGGAGTCAGGAGACAAAGATTCTGGTGACAGTTCTGCCCCAGCTGAGCTGTGTGACCTGAGTTTATATACTTACCTCTTCTAAGCCTGTTTCCTTCTCTATGAAATGAAAGCATGGGATTAGATGTATTAAGGTTCTTTTCTTTTCCAATCATCTGTAATTCTTTGAGAGCAAGATAAGGATAAATTGATAGCTACTGATCTATGATGAGAGCAGCAAACCTTAGAAATGTAGTCCTAGAAGACATTTTTTGTTAGTCATGCAACACGTGAGAGAGTGCTAGAATCCCCCAAACCTCATCCTAACCTTCAGTTACGTCGTTTTCAGCAGAGTTCTTCTTTTCAATTTTTTCTTTAGTTTGAGGTGTACAACATAATGATTCAGTATTTGTATATACTGTGAAATTATCACCAGAGTAACTCTAGTTAACGTCCATCCCCACATAGTTACAAAAAGTTATTTCTTGTGATGAGGACTTTTAAGATCTAGTCTCTTATCAACTTTCAATATTGTTAACTATGGTCAACATACTCCACATTGTATCCCCCATACTTAGTTCATACTTAGTTTGTACCTTTTGACCCCTTCACCCAAGGTGTCAGCAGGTCCTACTCCCTCAGATGGCCCTTGGAAACAATCTTTGCTCATCTCTTCCAGCCTTTGGTGGCCCCAGGTGTTCCTTGGCTTGTGGCACCATAACTTCAATCTCTGCTTCCATCTTCACATGGTCTTTTCCCCTCTGTGTGTCTCTGTTTCTGTGTCCAAATTTCTCTCTTCTTATAAGGACACCAGTCATTGAATTAGGGGCTTACTCTAATCCGGTATGACCTGCATCTGAACTTGATTGCATCTGCAAAAGCCCTATTTCCAAATAAATCACATTCACAGATTCCGGGTGAAAATGCATTTTGCGGGGAGCACTGTTTCACCCAGTCCATCCACCCCACCATCATTTACTCTCCCAGGTAGGCCCCATCTTGCTCCATTGACCATGGAATTCAGGAGGAGAACTTGATCAGGCTGCCTGAGAGCATGGAATGTTGCCTCATTCTGTTTTTGTCATAAGCCCTTTAATCCTTTTGTGGGTCATTCTACCTTCTTTTCTGTGAACTGATTACATATGTCCTGTTTGATCCAAATAAAAGTTTATGTATGTACGTATTATGTAATTTTGGTGAGGTGTATTAGGCAAGTACGGAGGAGGGAACTTGAAATAGGGGATGCGGAGGGGCATGATGGGGAAAGAAACTTTAATACTCTCCAGATAGGAGCATATGTGAGCAGCAGTTCTGACCTGCTCTTGTAACACCTAGGAAAGTATTTTTTAAAAAGTTGCGGTTGAATCCCTGAATGACAACTCATTGGTTTCACCCTCAATCCAATTCTTCTGAAAATAGCAAAGTAGCCCATGCAGTGTTTTATACCTTTAGGTGTATAGAAGTGCAAATAGAATGTTTAAGTCAGGACAATATTTTGTTTCTCTTTAAAATCAATGTTGGAAAGAGAAAAATCAGGATTTTTTTTGTTTTTTCCCCTTTCATAAGATGAAAACTTGCCTTTTCTTTACATCTGTATTTTAAGTCTCTCTCCAGTGTTTTATTATTGTAAATCAGCTTGAATAAACAATTGGGTGTATATTGCTCTTATCTACTTGCTTAAAATTGTATTTCTTTGATAACTAAATAATGAAGATTCGGGAGGGCATCTGTCATGTGGTAGGTTCTTCCCAAGATTCTGGAAATACTGCAGTATACATTACAATGTTGATAAAGTTCCTGGGCCTTCCAGAGTTTATAATCTGGTGTTATGATTATCAAAGTTTAGTATTTCCTTTTTTTTGGAATTGTTGGTTTATGGTTTTTACTAAGTT
Source organism: Rhinolophus ferrumequinum (assembly GCF_004115265.2). Taxonomy (NCBI): domain Eukaryota; kingdom Metazoa; phylum Chordata; class Mammalia; order Chiroptera; family Rhinolophidae; genus Rhinolophus; species Rhinolophus ferrumequinum. Next base: position 83,482,027 of record NC_046286.1, on the reverse strand, counting down.
GTCTGTTGGAAACTTAGATTTTACTAATTAACTTGTGAGAGCTGTATGTAAAAAGTGATAAATCTTTTCTTTAAAATGTCATTTTTAGTTTATTTTGAGTACTTTTTTGTTGTTATTTACTATGTCTTTTGTTTTCTTTTCATTTTTGTTCTTAAAATATTTTTGCATTTAGTTTATTTTGGTTCCTTTTTTTCAGTTCATAGTTAACAGTTACATGTAGTTATAACCAAGAATTTGTTTATTTCAGATTACTTTTATGCTTTAGCAAAGCCTCCTATACCCAGAAATTAATTGATAACAGTGATCTTCTATATTAGTAACTACGTAATGTGACTCAATCACAATAGCTAGTATTAACCAACAGCTAAAGTTACTTTTAAAATATTATCATATTTAATTCTAAAACAGTCTTGAGCTAGCTATTATAACTGTCTTCGTTTTATGAATGAGCAGTAGCTTATAGAGCCTTAGAGAAGCAAATATCTTGCCCAAATTTAAATAGCCTCCACTCAAAGGTAAAGTACAGTGTCTCCACCTGGGAATTATTTTGGAGTATGATGCAGGATGAGAACCAAAATTGATTTTTTTTCCCTTCATAAGTAATCACACTTCCCAAAAGGATTCATTGATTCTGCTGTCCCTTTCTATTATTGAAGATGTCTCTATAATACATGAAACATTCATATGTAGTAAGGACTGTCGTCCACATAGTAAGGGCTTTTTTTTATTTGTAGTAAGCACACTAGCTATGCTCCTTCTGCTTTATTTTGTTTTGGTTGGCTTTGCTTTGTTTTGGGGTATAAGAAACTTATTTAAACATATTTTTTTTAAATAAAAATTTCCTACTTGTTTCATTTTTTTAACCTCCTCTCCTAGAGAACTTCAAAGAAACTTCTTTTAATTATAATAGCTGCATTCAGGTTTAACTACTTTAGGAAGAAAACTAATGCCCATAATTATTTTAGGTAAACTTTGTTGAGTCTGTTCTTCAGGAATGATTTTAAACTAAAAAAATGCTGTTGGCTTCTTGAATTTCAACCTTCCTATTTCTGACCCAATTTACAAATATGTACAAAATTAGGTGTGTGATGGAAGGTATTTTGCTGTTTCTAAGCAGAGTTAAGACTCACTCTAATTTCTACTCTTTCCCAAAGAGGGTTTGGTGCACTTGAGCAGCTTTTATGCAGAGTAATAGTGTAAATGACCCAATTGTACCCCCTGGCTTAAGCCCCACCTCTTTCTGGCCCCATTAATTTTTAGCCAAAACAAAATTACACCATAGTAGAGGAGGGAGTGAGACAGTTTATGATAAACTTGGAAAGAGGCAGCTGATGGTGTATTTCCCCTCAGAAAGATAGGAGGACATTTCTAAAACTACTAGGAAGACATAATTTGGCCTCCCAAAAGAACCTTTGTAGTATCTAATTTCTTTTTTTCTGGCAAAAGAGTTAGTTAAAGGAGTAAGTTTTCAACTGTCTCTATGGCTTGCCTATCACCTTTTGTTGTCAGGGTGCCCTTTCCGGAAGTTAGGAGACTAGGATTTTCAGGAAGCAATTGATCGACCATCAGCCAACCACTGGAGGACTATCTGCATGGTTGTCGCACCTCCTCTCACACCTCTAGTGCACATTGAACTTTGGCCCTAATTCCGTACAATTCTACATACAGATCATTTAATACTTAACTTGATTAAAACAACAACAACAACAACAACGCGTCTCTTAAATCTCTCATTCAAAAAGATTACTTGTTGCAGAAATCCCAGGCACTAAAGACATTAAATCTCAGTTTCTCGTTTTAACAGAGCTTTACATGTATCACCACCAACCAGCATGTAAATGTCTGTCAATCCTCAAACCACTCTTTTAAAGGAACTGAAAAATGTCCCTGTGCCCTCAAAGGACACACCTGTTATCTGAAACAGTTTTTAACCAGCTTGTTAAGCAGCTTTGACAGATCAAAGACCCCAGACAATGGACACAAACTTTAACAATAGTGTAGCCTTGAGCAAAAGGTTCTGTCAAAGCCAGGCTTGTGCCAGTGGCATTATGGCCAGCAATTGAAAATAAATTTTACTTGAATAAGTACCTCAGCCGATCAGAGGCACTGTCGCTGCTGAAACAAAAGCAGTTGGGGATAAGTTATTGACTCCGCTGACAGCCTGAATGAACTTCATTATGCCAGCCCACTCTTGGTAAATGTGTCAGGTTTTAAACTGAATTAGGTGGCAGGTGCATAGACCATTTTCCTGCCCCCCTTGAGACAGCAGACAGCCAATCATCACCTGATTCTACAGACAAATGTTTAGATTTGTTTTTCATATTGCACGGCCATAAGTGAAAGCACATTTAAATCTTTCTTCCTTATCCTCCATCACTGCTGTATTATGTTCCCATGAGCAGGTCATACCCACGCTTCGGTGTAATGGGATTCATAAAGGCCTGGGCTGACAACCCCATCTCTCCCCTCCCTCCGACGCACGGATTTCAGGGATGATCTGGATTCTTCACTTGAGGTTATTGGATTTCAGCTTTGGAACAGAAGCTCCGCTCCTGTTCTAGGAGACTAAAATGCAAGGACACACAGCTGTGATCTCTTCCAGCTTGAGAATTCCAAAAGGACATTAAGCATGGACATTCCAATAGGTTTTAACAAGAATAATTAAGTAATGTTTTGGCTTTTCAGTTGGGAGCTGGAATACAGAACTCAGGTATTTTAATCTGCAAAAAATATTTCCCACCAGAAAACCTTGTTAACACTTGTCAAGGCCCCTGAGTTCAAGCAGAAAGTCAGTAAGAATTGGCATTTTTCTACCATGTCTATCTATCTATCTATCTATCTATCTATCTATCTATCTATCTATCTATCTATCTATATCATCCATCTGTCTATTAATATCTGTCACCTATCTATCTATTTGGCTTTAAAACATTTTGGTTTACGATCTTCCCTGGCCCATAAGGATAAATGCAAGATCAGCTAAACTTCAGACACTTTGATGCCAGCTCGCATTATTTAATCATGAGACATAAGACAATTAAGACTCTTAAAACTGAAAACCCAGACCTCCAACCAGAGAGGGATAGGGTTGGCATATGCCTTTGGCTGTGTGCCTTATTAAAGTTAATGAGCAGGGAAGACTTCCTTTTCCTAAGTATCTTAAAGACCTGAAATCTTTCCTCTCAGTAAAGTATCTTTTTCTTCTGAATAATGTATCCATTACACAGAGTAAATAACCACTTTTCTTAATACATCTTGAATTGTAAAGTAGAGCTCCTTCCAGAAACTGTCCCTTCTCCTCCCCCAAACTTCAGAAATAATACATCAAAAAAAAAAAATCTCAGATGAAAACATCAAAGACATATCAATACTATTGTCTTTTGGATGATGTCCACACGCAAGTTGGCTCAAATCGCCAAAGGAATTTATTGAGTTCTTGACTGTATTTCACAATATTGTTTTGCTGGATTCAGTGGTTTTTATGTTTATATTTTAATATAAAGACAGATCCCTTTTTTTTTTCACTTCTACAAAAACATCAATATTCTATACTTTATATACATGCAATCTGGATGAGACATACTATCCAGGAATACAAAATTGGTTTTCCTTTAGGTCTAGCTAAAGGCTGCCCTGAGTTAGCACACGGAAGGGTTCTACAGTGACTCTCATTGCTGGAGCTGTTCCTCCCCCAACCACAGCAGATGGTGTTTCATAGTTGGTCACAAATGGCTGTCAGCGAGTGTTTGTCTGCCTGCCAGTAACCTGTGGTTCAGGGACTCCCTCAGAGAGTGTACCAGCTCTGACTCTGCTGATAACAGCATCTGAGAAAATGATCCGTCCTTTCTTGTCAGGCACAAAATTAGCCATCTCACTTTCAAACTGTTGACAAGGGGGACATGAAAGAAATAAGGATTGTGCCAGCCCAGCTGATGTTTCCTCAGCTCTGGTTCTAGGGGCCTAATGCAGACGGATTCAAAAGCCGATTTTATGACAATGGCGTTGTCACCGAATAGATGGTGTTGGAGCAACCCCAGGTCTGGTACCAGCACGTCCTGCAGCGACTTGCTGGAGCTCTCTATTGGGCTAGTTTGGGTCTTTAGAGCAACAGATATTTTCCTACCTCAGGGCTTCAATCAGACTTCAGACTGAGATGACCGTTCGTGGCATGGCCTCAGAAGAAGGGGGAGGAAGGGACAGAGTGTGATAAAGGGTCCGAGCAGCTGTCCTTGCTGTTCTTGGCACCACCCCCAGCTGGAAGACAGGCTGCCCTCCATAACGCCTTTGTGGATGCGAACAGCTCAGAAGCACATGACGCAGCCACTAATGAACCAAAGGGAAGAGGGTGAGGGAAGAGGAAAGAGTGAGAATGACAGAGAAAGGAAGGGAGAAATTAGAGGGGAACAAGGCAGAGATTTGGAGGGAACTAGCATCGACTGTGAATAGGTGATGGGCCAGGCATGCGGTTGGTACTGTCGGTGCATCAAATGTGTAGCCCTCCCAGCATCTTCATAAGTTGGGGGCCATCATCCTCCTTTTGAGGAAGGCAGGACTTAGAAAGGGTAAGAACTTCTCTGGGGTCACAAACCTAGAAAGTGGTTTGTGAAACCAGCATTCCTATTCTGGCCCATGTATTCGAGGTTAAGAGAGCAGACTCTGGGGCTAGGTTCCTGACTGAAAACCTGGCTTCGTTACTTACCGACTATGTAAACTTGGGCAAATTACTTAACCTCCTGATGCCTCAGTTTCCTCATTTGTAAGATGGGGCTGTTAATAATACCTGTCTCGTAGAGTTGTTGTGGAGGATGAATTAAATTAAAATATAAGTACTTTGAGCATATCTACACAATAGTAAGCACTCTACTAGTGTATGTTTTGATCCTTTGTTGCTCTCGTGTTTTACCAGTATTAATTTCAGGGTTTGATCACTATCTCCTTATTGGTAAACAATCCTTTTAGAATCCTCGCTAGAGCAACATATTTTTCTTCTAATGCTCTTACATTTCTAATTATTGCTTATTTTCTTGTTTGATTTCTTTTTAAAGCAAATGAATCTAAATTCTAAGGATCTATGATCAATTTAGTGTATAGATGTGGGAAGAGCAGCAACTTCTATACCAGAAAGTGCTTGAATCCTACTTATTCCATTTGATAACTGTAATCCTCTCACAACCTCAGTTTACCCATCTATCTAATGTAAAATACTTACAATTTATAGAAATGCTATTAGGGCTAAAAGAGGAAAGGTATATAGAGTGCCTGGCACACAGTAGGCATTCTGTTGTTATACTTACTATTATTTTACTAAATAGCTAAACATCGTTTTATATTGTGTAGCTATACATGTCAACTCAAATGTGGGTCATAGATGTTATGCCAGAATGTCTGGGCTCTGTGCGCACACTGAGGAAGCTGATGACTGAAGCTGCCCTACGTATATCTCTTTTTCCTCCCATGACATTTCTCACATTTAATTCCTGCTGAAGCACTATTTTAGGTAATGACCACCAACTGTCAGAACCGTTTTGTCTGGCAAAGGAATTGCATTTCTTTACCCTAGACTGTGTCCCTGCTGCTCTGAGCGAGGGCATGCTTGAACCTCGGGGAGCTGGGCAGTGGGCTCCCTTTCAAATAGCACTATCCTCTGTCAGGTGAGGTCAGCCTGGCGATGAAGGGAAACATCCTTCAACCCCTGTAATCTCTCCAGGAGAAATGAGAAGAGCCTCCTGCCAATTGTTAACGATAATGGTCTTATAATTCCAACACCACATTTTACCCAGGAGGATCCCAAATGCTTTCCGAATCCTCAGATTGCTTCACCCACTCTGCCCAGAGCCGTTAGGTGGAGTAAGCTTGGAAGGCAGCCACTGTGGGGAGCAGTACTCGTCTATTTTTTTTTAAATGTGTAAAAAAACAAAAAAATGTGTTCAGGTAACTAGAAAACGTAGGAGTGTAAATGTTTTTACTCACATGCTTTACTTAGTAGCTAAAATAGGAGTGAGGACCAGAGAGAAGAGGTAGATTTGTATTTCATATTATTTTTGATACAAAATTATTCATTTTACTCTTCTTTAAGTATGGAACTACCAAATGAACATAAGCTTATGTTTGCAGGTCATTAGTTCCTTAACGGAGGGGCTTAAGGGACAAAAATTCTTAGAGTTATAAAGTACTCACCAAAAGGAACAGAAGGCAACTCTAAATGATGAAGTACATTAAGGAGAAATTTATGGCAGGTTTATAAAAATAATCTTTACATTCAGTGTTTCAGCCATACGTCTTTCAGATTATCTATGACTATGTAACAAACTATCCCAAAATCTTGTGGCTTAAAATAACAACCATTTAATTATATCCCATGATTTTGTATATCAAGCACGTGCGCAGAACATGGTTGGGCCCTTCTGTTCCACACGGCCATTGACTCGGGGCCTTTCAGTGGTTCTTCACTGGTGGCTTGGGCTGGTGTGGAAATTCCAGCTTGGGCTGAAAGACAGGTCCACTGTCACAGCTGGAGTCTTGGCCCAAAGGCTGGGAGATGGGGCTCAGCTGGGCCTCTTTCCATGTAGTGTCAAGACTTCACCCTGGGGTTTTTCCAGTAGATACTAGAATTTGTTACCTGAAGACTCAGACGACCAACAGGGGCCAAGAGCAAGGGTTCAAGAGAAAAGAATGGAATCTGTCAGTCTCCTAAGGCCTGGATCCAGAACCGCCACTTCCATTGTGGTCTAGTGGTCAAAGCAGTGACACAAGCCACTTGGAGATGAAAGAAGATATGCAACTCAACTCTCAAAGGGAGGAAAACAATTTTTGTCTTTTTTTGGTTTTAATTGGCCTCATTTTAGTTACGTAATAGGTTGGGGAAGAAATTAATTAATTAATGGATCTGTGTACTTTGTTTTGACCTTATTGTAGGAAGGCATTTTGTCAACTTAAACAACTTTGTACTTCAACTGTCCTATAATGCCAAGTTCTGTGTAAACACCACAAAAGCTGGGAGCATGGATTCTTGGGGGCTTTTCTAGGAATCTATTAGCTGAAGATATGCAAAGAGTATGTCTTCTAGAGATTTTGTTTAATTTAGATTTTGATTTGTAACAAGAAGAGAAAACAATGGGCAAAATTTTCTTCTAGGAACAATAAGAGAGACAATTCCAAAATGAGAGTGGAAAGGGAAAATTTTGCCATTGGATTTCTCTTCGTTCCTAGGGCTGACCTGTCCCTGAGTGTATGGTTTTCATGACCTACTGGGAATAGCAGCAAAGAAGTAGACAAGTGGAAGGGTAGTTTCTAATACTGAGGAGTCACTAAAACAAGCTGTTTGTACAGTATTTATTTCTATAAGCGTATCTCTTTTGTTTTATATACAAGGTCTGGTAATTAAGTTTATGAACTTGTTGCTACAATGTTGCTAATCTATTTTTGATATCAGAGGGATTATTCATTATGAATTTGTATCAACTGGACAAACAGTTAACCAAGTTTACTATTTGGAAGTGCCGAAAAGGCTGCATGAAAAAGTTAGACGACCTGAACTTTTCGCCAACAATTGATGGCTCTTGCATCACGACAATGCACCAGCTCACACAGCATTGTCTGTGAGGGAATTTTTAGCCAGTAAACAAATAACTGTATTGGAACACCCTCCCTACTCACCTGATCTGCCCGCCAACGACTTCTTTCTTTACCCAAAGATAAAAGAAATATTGAAACAAGATATTTTGATGGCATTCAGGACATCGAGGGTAATATGATGACAGCTCTGATGGCCATTCCAGAAAAAGAGTTCCAAAATTGTTTGAAAGGTGGACTAGGTGCTGGTGTCATTGCATAGCTTCCAAAGGGGAGTCCTTCGAAGGTGACCATAATGATATTCAGCAATTAGATATGCAGCACTTTTTCTAGGACGAGTTCATGAACATAATTGTCCGACCTCATATTTTTTTCTCTTACTTATTAGGTGCTCATTATCCTACCCCGCCGCCATTCCATTTCTTCCTAACTTTCTAATCCATTGCTTTATCTCAGACCCTACCAATAAATGCTTTAAACTTCCTTCCTGGAGGCCTGGGCTTATTGTCTTTCTGACCTTCTGCCATTCCCATCCCATTCATCTCCAGCTTGAAACAATGCCCACATCGTATACGTCCGTAGTGTGAACTCCAAACGAGAAATCATTGAGATGGTCCTACATTTGAAGGAAATGAATTTACATTCTTCAGCATGGCTTTGGCAATTATGTGAGTCCTACTGCTCATAACTTACAATATTTCTCCTTTACCACGTGAGTTGTTTAAATGTTCTTTGCTCTCCTCCAACCTCTGTGTCTCTTGGTGCATCTGCTTGGGGAAAGCCAGGACCCATCTACTCTCAAGTGTCTGGAAAATGTGGTTTTGTGTTTCATTTGAAGAAGGCACGATTCACAATGACTGGAAGGCAACTGATTTTAGACAGGTACATATGACTAGTCTACTTGGTGATTGCCCCGCATGTATCCTTCCTCTGTAGTCAGTCTTCCAAACTATAATAGCATCAACTCCACACGGCAGTCTAACATAACACAACTATCCCTCAGAAATGAGAAGACCTTCATATTCTCTCCAAAAGGGCAAGAGTCAGACTTATTATTTACTGATTGATTCCAGCATTTGGGGGTGATGTTTATTCCTCTTCTATTATAGTCACAATTCCATCATGATTTTTTGTAGTTTTTAATACTAGATTATAAAGTTAGCCACTGCCAATGCACCCTGTTTGTTGAATTTGAACAAATCTAAGACATTTATCATTTGTAAGATGCATCATTATCAATGTTTTTACACTTAAAAAATAGTCATTAAATTATAACATGCCATTGGTTGTAAGATTCATTCCAGTTTCTGAGATGTAAACATGTGCAAAAATGTACCTACACACATTTCATGGATGTTAACATATGAAAAAATAAAATACAATAAAAAAATAAGAAAAAGGAAAATAAAAATTAACAAATATGCATACATAATAATGAATATTTATATATGACACCACAAGAAAAAAATGTTGGATACCACAGTCCTTACTTATTTCTGCAAAAGATCAAAAGCTATAGTTGGTATCTAAAACTTCCTTTTTGGACTACCTAGTCCATGATTTTTTTTTCCAATTTTTTTTTTTAAATTTTAGAATTCAATAATGAAGTTCCTCTAAGTTGCTATAAAATTTCTAGACAGTAACTCTCTGTTCCCATACTTTCCTTATTGCAGACTGGTAACACCAGTTGGTGGATCGACCTGGGGCTGGAAAAACATTTTGAAGAGCGTTGCTCAGCTTTACCTCTCTTTGCTCCTTGTGGGTGTATATTATATTAATTATGAATCTTGATGTTATTTCGTATACTTATTTCCACTTATTGGCATGGTCTCCCCATTCCATGATTTTTTGTACAGTAAATACTGTACCTAGGCAAGATTCTTTACCTGGCGTGGTTATGTAAGTCTTCATTCTTGAGGCATCTTAACTCAGAATGGTTTTGCCTGCATGGTGCTAGAGTTTTCCATTAATTTTTATCATTGAGAGTATCTCTGAGTTCCAGACATTTTCCTTTTGGGTGCACTACTGAGCAGCAATTCTATTTACTCCTGAGAGCCTGAATTAATTATCATAGCCAGCTCAGAAACTCCCCCAAACTCCTTTTTTTTTCTGACTATTTGTCCAAAAGTGTGAATATTTAAACACTACACTTCTAAGGCAATGGAACTCTCCTAAGTGAAAATATTTTCTTAGGTTTTAAGACATTAATGTGCAGTGCCCAAAGATAGGGGGATGGGATACAAAAATCTGAGTGAGTCATTAAGTGGAATAGTGAGATGGCCACTCACATTTTTACCCCTGGGTGAAATGTTTACTCTCCACAATCAATGAAATCTGGCTGTGTGAAAAATAACCCTGTATCTTGTGTATTCATTTGGAGCATATACTGCATCCCATGAGCAAGTACTCCAGCTCTGCTAAGTGCTGTCTCACAGATGGTGCTAATACTGAATCTTCAATAGGGCATTCCATTATTGTACAAAGCCATTTGCTTCTAAGTAATGGGGTGCATGTCATTATTAGTAAGTCTCATGAGCATTAGCCCATTTCCCCATATTTTCTTGTTCAGAAGTAACATTGAGTGAGACAGCTGTGGTTAAAAGAAGGGGGGGGGACAATTTAATACGTCCTGCAGATAGTGTTATTGGCAGAATTGCTGAGGAAGGGAAGGGGAAGGGAAATGGATATTCACGCTAAATATCTATGTCAAGGAGGAAAATCACGGATTCCTCCATGATGCAAGGGGTCCAGTGTATTCAGTCTGTCCTCACATCAAGGCTAATAAATCTGGAACATTGTGCGATGTATCAGACTCAGTGTTGGCTTCTGGTGGCCAATTGAGTCCACAGCAAGTTCTCATCCAGGTCATTCTCAGTGAGGCAAAGTGTGTGGAATGGTTGGAGAAGAGACTGACTGACATCCACAGAACAAGTCATCTTTTATTATTGGGAGCCACCTTCAAAAGGGAATGGTTTGGGTGTGCATTCAGGTGGCATACAAGCATACTTCCACACTCATCTGATTCTGAGAGGTCTGTTCCCACACCCCTTTCTCAAATGTTGTCATGAATTATCTAATCTTTTCTTTCCAAGTTCCAAATGATTGACCAAATCATAAGCCAGTGGTTAAAAGGAATATTATTGCTCATTTTTCAGTGACATCTGGATAAAACAGTTTTGATTTTTCTAAGAAGATTTTCCTTCCACACTGTCTTCAAAGAACACCTCTGATGATGATGTTTCAGCAGCTTCTGATCGAGGTGAGCTATGATTCTCTGTATTCACCTGTTTTTCCAGTTTTCTATGGAATATTTTACTCTGTGACTGTAGTTCTGTGATAGGTCTAAATAGAGTTGTTGATTAATTTTCAGTTTTTCAGCTTTGTTGTTGTTGTTGTGTGTGGATGGAGTGATGGCTTTTAAGCCCTTTACAAATGAGAGTAGAAACTGGAAGTCTTCTGGGATTTTTTTTCTGCCTGTTTCATCAGCTGTTGCGAAAGATGTGTTAAGGCTTCCCATTATGATTATGAATTTATCCCTTTAGCTTTATATGTATACTTAAAGTTATATTATTGAGTGGTACATCTGTAAATACACTGTATCATCCCGATAGCTTTCTGGGAGTTTGATCGTTTATTGTTATAAAATGCTCTTTTTCCCTATAAAAATTCTTGCCTAAATGCCCATTTTGTTGTTTATTTGGTTTAGCTTTTTTATTTTTACATAGATGCTTTTTGTTGTTAAAGTACATCACTTTTAAGCAGCATCTAGTTGCTTTTGTCAATACAGTCTGACAAGCTTAGTCTTTTAATAGAAGTATTTGTTCAGATTATGTTTAATGTAATAATTGATAAATTTGGGTTTTTATTTACCATCTTATCTATCTGTTGATATTTTTTAAAATTTCCTTTCTTGCCTTCTTTTGGTGCATATATATATATATATATATATATATATATATATATATATATAATGGAATAATAAAATTATATAATACAATAATAAAATAAAAGCACACAATAACTAAAATTGATTCCACAAATGGAATGGGTAAAATTACATATATTACAGTTTCATTTAATTTATAAACTTAGATGCAAAATCATACATGAAATACTAACAAGCTGAATTTACTGATACACGTATATACATATATACACATACATTTTCAATTTAATCACATTTATTTAAATACCAATTATATATACATATTTGTTTACAATACATATTATAAATATTCATGTATATGTAAGTATTTATTTGTTTTCTATAAATACACAATTTGGATGCTCCCTAGGCACAGAAAGATGATTTTATCTAATAAGTACTCAGTTAACTGATAGCAACTCTACCAGTCCTTTGGAACAAATGGGCAGACAGCTATTAATGGATCTTGCTCTAAGAACCAGCAGGTTAGGAAAAGGATGTGACAGCTCTGAGTTAAGATGCTTTGGATACTTTTTTACTTAACCCACCTCTGCCTAGTTCTCTTGGTTTACTCAGCAAAGGCTCATTAGGCAACCACAGTCAGCATGCCTTGTCTCCCTCCTTTGGCCACTACTCTTGTTCTCCCGTTCTCTGTCCTCTAGTTTGCTCTTGATGAGCTGATGTATTATTTGCTATTTAGTATTGCTTGTGTTGGCCTTCAAGTGCCATGATTTAGTTATTAACATTTTCTTCAGCTCAAATAGGGGTATGTTCAATTTGTGATAATAAAGTTAGAGTGGTTTTTAAAAAATCTTGATTATGTCTATACCTGTGACTCATTATAATAAAATGGTGCATCATTTCAGGTCTCTTTCCTAAGACTTCTCTTCTCTTTCACTTCACTGCCGATGCTCCAAAGGTGAAGTGCCTCAAATGTTTCCCTTTGAATACCCCAGTGACATACCAACTTAGCACGTCTAAATCTCATGTTCTAGCTCCCTCTTGCTGTCTAGCTTATTTCTGGATCTCTGCTTCAGTGAATTGCACCATTTAACCAAGCAAGAATGCTGAGATGCATCCAAAGCCATTCCTGCTCCCTTCGCCTGCAACATTAAGTTAGGCATTAAGTGCCATAAAGCCTATCTTCTAAATATCCCTTAAACCCTTCCTCTCTTCTTTAGTACCACTGCTACTATCTCAGATCAGCGGAACTGTAGTCATGAGGCAAATCTGGCCCACTGCTTATTTTCATATGGCCTAAAAACTCAGTGTGGTTTTTACATTAAGTGTTTGAAAAACACCGCTTTTTCCATATGATTCCAAATAATTCCATGTTATTTTAGAATAATATTTTGTAGCACATGAAAATTATATGAAATTCAAATGCCAAGGTCCATAAATACAGAATTATTGAAGTGTAGCCATATTCATTCATTTGTATATTGTCTATGGCTCCTTTCACACTACAACGGCAGAGTTGAGTAGTTGCAACAGAAACCGTAGGGCATGCAAAGACCAAAATATTTACTATCTGGCCCTTTACAGAAACTGTGCCAACCTCTACCTTAAATGAGGATCCAAACATTTCTTGCTTTGGTAATCTTCAGGAGTTTTCTAACTGATTTCCTGGTCTCTAGAATTGGTCCTCTCATTGATCTACCTACCAAGGGCAAGAGTCATCTTCTTAAGGCATATAATTGGGGAGATCATTCCCTTTTTTATAATTCTTCAATCATTTTCTAACATCTCTATGTATGAATTAATAAAAATAAATAATCAGTTTAGCCTATTTTTCCCACTAGAATATTATAAAATAAATAAAATACACTCGGTATCTGATGTTATACTAAATGGCTCTTTATTGGAAAGCTTAGATATTTGCTAAAGTCTAGGTACTGTTGTATCTACTATTCTTAAAATATTCTTCAAAAGTTGTAACTTGTTAGTCAGCCCAAATTAACACTATTTTTGATTGGGTTACTGAATGTTTGTGACAGAATCATGGAGTGACTTCATAAAAATAGTTATGACTATCTCAACATGATGTTCATTGTTACTCATGGGCTTTCTACTAATATTTTAATAAGAAGATTTGAAATTTTCACATGGACTCCCTCTAAAGTATAACTGATCAAATTGTAAGACTCTTGGTAAGTATAGCTATGCTTTAGAAATATAACGAGTGGAACAAACTATAACGGTATGTCTAGTTTTATTTGGCTACTCAGAATGTCCCCAGATAATTGTTTTGGTTTGCTCCTGGGTGTCCAATTGAGTGACATAAAGTTTCTGAATTTTATCCTCAAATTAAGAAATGTTTTCAACATAGAATCTGCTTGATGCTGAATATACTAAAATGTGATCTCGCTGTTAGAACACAATGGTAAAAATTAATAGGAAATATGAGAGAACAAAGACAGCGATATGCTGACAATAAAGTTCTTAGGTGATATTTTGGAATAGTCTATTGGATGACGGTGGCGTTGCTCTTCCACTGAAAGAGTGTCTGTGAAGTCGCCCACTTAACATTTCAGCACATCAGTTATATATTTAGTCATAGCCTGGTTCACTACTGTCTGGAAGTTAATGAAGTACACAAACAATAGCAATATATCATATATAGTATATTGCAGCTTGCCTTCTCCTGAGGCAGGGGATATCCCTCCAGCCTCTTACAGGCTGACAGGAATAGGCTATGGCAGGCTACGCACTTAACATACGAGTATACTACTAACTCTGATAATGGAGCTTTGGTTTCTCCAGGATTATCCTCATTTTACAGATGAGGAAATCAACGCACAAACCTATTAAGTGGTGGAAGCAGAATGTAAACTCAAGCTGTCTGGCTCAAAAGAGCATGTTTTTAACTATTTCAAAAGACATTCTCACTAGTAAATATTAATTATATATTTATTCATTAAATGAATGAACGAATCATTCAATGATCCATTAATGAATGAGTGAATAAACTAATGAATACCCAATAAAAAACAAATTAGAGAGATCTGGAAAGAATTTAGTTAACTTCATTTAAAAATACACACTATAGATTATGTGGAATTAAAAAGCATAACTTTAGGGACGGGACTATGTGGTTTGGTTAATCCATCGTATTGGATTAAAAGAAAAAAATAAATCAAGAAATAACGAGTTTCCCTCATGTTTTGTGTCTCAAACATAGAATTTGGTAAAGCCTCCCCCACAAGATTACTTCCTCATAAAAGGAGAGGGAAACTAGCTGCCTCCCAATATTTGCTTTTCTTTGCGGGATGATTTTATATTTTTGCACTTATCCATAATTATTTATAATTCTTTGGCCAAATGCTATGAAGGACATCAAAACTTCCATCTTCGAGACTTTTTAATTTGCATGACTATATATAAGGACACTAATGAGACTGATATAAAACTAATGGCAATGCCAAAGAGCATAGGTATTGAAACATAATAGCATCGAATAAAGGAAACTAATGAGTCAGACTGACTCCCAGAGCACAGCATATAGAGCTATTAAAAAACCTTATTCAGGTAAATGAAGAACTGATTAGTTTAAGCCATTTCTATGAAGTTTAGAAAGGTATATTTACATTGATCATGTTTCTCATATTTTTGTGATAAATAGAATATTTTGTATTTAATTTTTTAAATTAGTTTAATTTTATGCTTGTAATTATTTATTTTTTTATTACTGGGGTGAAAATTGGCCCCATATAGAATTAAATTTTTCTGGGAATCCACACAAAATTTTTTTTCTTAACTTGAGGTTTTATAATTAGAAATTTAAACCAGATGTTCTTGGTACCTATACTCATTCAAACTGATGTTTATTCAATGAAGTTTAATACCAGGAAGAAGGATCTAGTGATTCTTGAGGTCGGCGGAGTTTTGAATTAGTGATCATCTTCGATGTAAATCAGTCAGTTTGTTTATTGGGAAATAAGAGATCTTAGAATACCTAAATTAAAACATGCAAGCAGATGTTAGAGAAACACAGAAGAAAGTAAATATGGGAATAAAACTCCACTTGGTACCTTTAATGTAGTTTCTCGAAATGTAGTTTCTAAACAATTTCTGGCTTAAGTCTTTTAACTAAACCTGTCTTTTCATTTAATCATTCCAATCAAGAAATGAAAAATTTATTTTTCGTTGTTATTGACATTTTTAGCAAACATTTATTGGATAACTAGATGATTCTCTAACATTCTGAGAGGTTCAAAATGCTGTTTAAAATTAAATATTAGATCAATGAACCAACAGTTTGGATTTATGACATTAAGTAATTATTCTGATAATTTTTTTTTCATCAACTAGAATTAGAATTTTTTCAAATTAGCTTTGGCAGTGTAGTAGATTCTAACTAACCTCTGGGTACATTTTCACATTTTACCCTCCATTTCTAAATAGTTGAAGTAAAAGAGTAATTTAAAAATTGACTAATACAGGATTCTTAATTATCTGAATGCAAAATAAATCTATTTATTTAGAAAATTAGGCTGTATAGACGTTTTTTAAAAGAAAGCAAAAACTTGAGGCAAGATTCTGAAGAAAATCACGATTAAAATTTTGATAGATATTTTGCCAAATCTCTGTGCACAAAATGTATATAAAATACTTA
This sequence comes from Rhinolophus ferrumequinum, assembly GCF_004115265.2. Taxonomy (NCBI): domain Eukaryota; kingdom Metazoa; phylum Chordata; class Mammalia; order Chiroptera; family Rhinolophidae; genus Rhinolophus; species Rhinolophus ferrumequinum. The sequence goes on along the minus strand of NC_046286.1, from coordinate 83,465,915 downwards.
AACAGGGTCATTTTATATATGCTACTTTATAAAGTGCTTTGTTACTATTTATAAAATGTATTTTCTAATTATTTTTGCTGATTATAAAAATACAATTAATTTTTATATATTTATCTTATAGTCCCCATGTTAAATTAACTTGTTAATTCTTATAATTTGTCTATGTATTACATCATTTTATTCACATAGAATTCTGTGAATTAAGACAATTTAAACTTTTCCTTGACTTTAAATTTGTTTCTTATGCTGTCTGGCCTTAGGTTCAGTGTTCATTGGAAATGGTGATATCAGGCATCATTGTCTTTTTGCCGATTTTAAATGTTTCAGATATTTCACTATCTAGAAAAATGTTTGCTATTAAAAAAAAAATATTAATAGGTGTTAAATTTTATCAAATGTTCTTTTCTGCATCTATGGAAATAATCATATTGTATTTCTTCTTTAATTTTTTTATTGTGAATAGTGAATTATAGGTGTTCTAATGATAAATATATTTGCATTTGAGTAATATTCACTACTTTATGATAATCAATTATCATTATAAAGTCAGGTTTTCTTAAAGATAACACAAATTACTTCAAAATTCTTTTAAATAGCTTGTAAGCAGTGGGCAGCAGCTATCTCAGGGCTTCAGTCTCTGAGAAAGAAAACAATTGAGGTGAACCTACCACTCACCCTAACTTTCTCCCTGAAAGTATTTTCCAAATGGTGGCACAGGAAACAGACTCCGAGCAGAAAGTGACCATCTCACGGGATGGAGGAAACAGAGCAGAATTCAGGGTTGCCAAGGCTGCTAGGAGGTAGGGGCAGAGTACCTTAGAGGAGGGACCTGCAAATGGGAAGCTGCACATGTCCAGAGCAAGACTCTAGGAGCCCTAGCAGTGTGTACACTGATAGGAGGCTGGAGTGCTTTGCAAACAATGTCGGCCTTCATAGATGCAGGGAGATATTAGAATTTGGGCTCAGTCAGAAGAGAGAAAGATCTAGGTAAACACTTTTACTAAGAGTAAGGGCTACACCCTTGGAAAGAGGGCAACACTAACATAGACTCATCCTAGTAAAGCCTAACAACAAGATCTGGCAGGTCAAGGTGATAAACAATAATTTAATTGCCTGTCAGGAAAAAGAAACCTGATACTCCTTAGAGGAAGATAAAATAATCTAGAGTCTCTCCAATTTATCATCCAAATTGCCTAGCGTGCAATTTAAAAAATACAAGAATGTAAAAAATAAAATTTTACCATTAACGAAGACATATAATAACCAATAGAAATATATTTTAAAAGATCAAAGGAGATTGAAAAATAATAAAATGGAAAAAAAAACAATAGAAGCAGACACAGACATGCTCAAGATATTGGAGTTAGCAGAGAAGGGCTAAAAAATATTTACAATTAAAATAGAATAAAGTATGGACAAAATAAGTAAAAGTTGAAGGACTTGAACATCAAAACGTATTAAAAATAAAATAAACACTCCAGAATTTAAAATACAATATCTGTAATTGAGATCTCATTTGTGGGTTTAACAGGAAACTGGAGAAAGCTGAGGGCAGAAAGAACTAGAAGACAGTTAACAGAAATCATTCAACTAAAGCACAGAAAGGGAAAAAAAATTAACAAAACAAAATAGAGTGTAAGAAACATAAGAGATGCTAAAAATATCTAACATATGTAATTGGAGTCCCAACAGAGAAGAAGAGAGAGAATTGAATCAAAGCAATAGCTGAAGAAAAATGGCTGAGCAGTTTTGAAAACTGATGAAGAAACTGAACGGACAGATTTAAAACAGCTTAACACCAAGCACAATGAATTCAAAGAAAACCACACGAAGGCATATCATAGTCAAAGAGAAAATCTTGAAAATGGCCAGAGAATGAAAAGACACTACCTTCAAAGATGCAAAATAAATTCATTAGCAGGAACTCTAGAAGCCAGAAGACGAGGGAAAGACTTCTTTATGCTGAAAAAAACGAAACACCATTCTACAATTTTATACAAACATATCTTTCAAAAAAGGAGGAAAATAGCTCTTTTGGATCAGTTGCACAGGGGAAAGCCAGCTGCTATATCACAAGCACCCTCCAAGCTTCCTATGAAGAGGTTCTCGCAGAAGAGAATGGAACTCTCTGTCCAGTCAGTAAGAAACTGAAGGCATTCTTCCCACAGTCATGGAAAGCAAGCTTGGAAGAGGGTCCTTAGCCACCCCACACGAGCCTTCTGATGACTGAAACCTTTCCTGACAGCTTGACTGAAACTTACGAGACTCTGAACCAGACCACCTAGCTCTCAAATTTCTGATTCAAGAAAACTGAGATAATGGTTTTTATTTTCAGCCAAAGAACACACAAAAAAAAGAAGAAAAATAAACATTTTTCAGAAAAAAAAAGGAGGAAATTCATCAGTAGACCTGTACTTCAAGAAATACTAAAGAGAGTTTTTCCTGGGTGAAGAAAAATGAGTACTATATTTTCTTGACTTAAAAATGCCTCTATGCCTTCATTGCATTTGGAAAGATTAACTTCTGCAACTAAGCACAAAGTTTCAGGATGCTGACATATCTGAAACAAACACTATTGACCAGTGAAGTGACAGATATTACATTTGTATCACCGTTGTGTTTAATCTGAGTACTGAGTATATGTCCCTAAAAGTATGAACTGCTATCTCTGTGATAACTATTTTTTCTTATTCACCCAGAAATAAAGTACATAAAGCAGACTAGGTTGTAGTCAACTCTGACTATCTCAAGTTAATTGACCTAATTTGATTTAGTTATGTGAAATCTTGGTTTAAAATTCTATTTTAAAATATGTGCACTGCTTATAGCCTACAAGCCCATGAGAAGTTAACATATCTACTTTATTTTTTAAAAAATGTGAGTGCTCATGACGCTGTGAATCAGAAGAAACAAGTTTAACAGGAAGATGCCTCAGCAGTCTTTTGCCAGCGAAAAGTATCCTGGAAAAAGAGGGTAAAATACAATCCTGAAAAGCTTTTCAACTCATCCTTACTTAAGATCTCACTGTGTTATTTTATTATTTGGTATAAAATTTCAGTTCCAAGAATATTAGGACCATGCCTAATTTTAATACCATTAGCAGTATCTGTTTTATTCACATGAAGATGAAAAATTGAAATGTGATGATACATAAGAAGCATGTCTTCTGGTGTCTAGATATTCAAGCATCAAAGGAATACTTTACAATATAATGAATTGAGTCTGTCCCAGGCCTAAGAATCAATACAATATTTTTAATAATTATTTTGTAAATAAATATGTAATATTAGCCTATGCAGAAGAGTCAAACGTTATCTTATCCTTCTCTCTCCCCACAGTTTCCCCCTCTTTTATTCACTCCTCCATCAAGTACTCATACTTACTTACAGTGCTGATTTCCTGCCACTTGAATCTGTTCTTACCTCAGAAGTTCTCCTATACTGTAGGTATCCTTTACTCTTCCAATCAAATACATCCATTTCTGTTATCTGTAGACTAATTGGGCTTTGAGAAAATCACTTGGCATGTTTCTCCTCCCAAATGAAATACAAATTAACAAAGACCTCCTTTAGACAATCTGTTAGCCCTTAGTAATAGAAGGACTTTCTTGAGAATAAGAAAGATATCATGGGACAAATGGGTATTTTGGGGCTTTGAATTACACAGATTAATAGCAATTTTTCTAGGTGGATGTCTGTCAATATATGAAAATCTATAATACAATTAGAAACTGAAATGCAGTATAGAGTATCTTTCACAATAGCATCAAAAAGCATGAAATACTTATGAATAAATTTAACTAAATATGTGCAAGGCCTGTAAATTAAAAACTATGTAATTATAAAATATTACTGAAAGCAAATAAACAAAGAGATGTATCAAGTATGGATTAGAAGATTCATTTTAAGATGTCAGTTCTGCTCAAATTGATCTTTAGATTTGTCATACTAATCAATAGCTATATAGATTTTTCTTTGTATAAATTGACAAGCTCATTCTAAAATTTATATGGAAATGAAAAGGATCTAGAATAACAAAAACAGGTTTGAAAGAGAACAAGGTATAAGGATTCCGACTGCCTAACTTCAAGAATTATTATAAAGCTATGGTAATAAGGACAGTTTGGTATTAGTATAAGGATAGGTTTATAGAACAAAGGAAGTAAATTGAGGGTCCAGATAGCACATACATGATCAATTGACTTTTGACCTAGTGCTAAGAAATTTAATGATACAAGGATAGTCTTTTCAATGGCTGGAGATGAAACAATTAGGTGTTCATATGTAAAAATATAAAATAAAATGAAGCTCAACTCTTACCTCACACCGCATACGAGAATGAACTCAAATGGATTATAGACCTAAACGTAAGAGCCACAACTATAGAAATCTTGAGAAAAACAGGATAAAAGCTTTCTACTCTTGGATTAAGTTGTCAATTTCTCACTCAAGATAACAGTCATGTACCAACATGTGCCTTGGCCTTGTTTGTGCTAGCAGAGAGTTGGTGACAATCTAGATATCTATTACTGGAAGAATGGACAAATAAGATATGGTAGATGCTTGCCATGGAATACTACGTAGCAGTTAGAGGCAATGAACTGGATGTATACTCAACGACATATGTAGATTTTGAAAATACAGTACTCAGGAAGAAAAATAAGAAACAGAATGAGGTCTCTAGTCTAGTCAATGTTTTTTTGTTTTTTGTTTCTTGCTTTTTACACCCAAGCAAGGCCTCAAAAAATTTCACCACTAATTTTCTAGTTGTTCTTTCCATGGAAATCTTTAGCAGAAGGTGAAAGATTTATTTGCCCTGAAGAGAAGCAAGAGCATATAGCCCAATATATTTTATATAAATAAATACAGTCAAAACAATAACACTACATATTCTACATATCCCAATTTAAGGCTACAGATCAAATGCATCAGCAAGGTTTTCTGTGGGTGGAGGTGATTGGAAGTGGAAAATAAGATTAAAAGAATAAATAAATAAAACATAAAGGGAGCCCTACAATAGTGATAATGTGACTTGAATAGAGGAGTTTGATGAGCTCAACACTTTACACCTGAGGGGAAGGTGTGGTGAACATGGGTCAAATGGCAAAGTTTTTACTCTCCTTTCTGTCATTGTCCTTGCCTATGGTCTGATTCCTTTTTCTTAGAGATACAAAGTAGTGACTACAGTAAAGTGCTCGATAAGTTGGGCTCAGGGGTCAGTCATTCCTTAGTTGAAATTCTTACTCCACATAATTGTTAGCTTCATTCTATAGGGCAAGTCATTTTCTTCGGCTCCCAGTCTCAATTTTTTCATCTATAACCTGATGCTAATGATATGAAATAAAAGTTTATGAATACTAAATGGCAGACGACATATAAAGTATAGTGTCTGGCATACATAGTTGTCCAACATGTGTTAGTAGCTTGTCCAACATGTATTATTCTAGAAACCTCGGTGACTTTCTGTTACTCACTTTTATTCTTGTCCTTTTTAGCATTTTAATCAATAACTTGAATGAAACAGAGATACCATCCTTGTTAAATTGGGAGATCTCACAAACAGCAGAGAGGACAGAATCAGATCTCAGCCCACAAACTAAATTGATGGACTGATATTAACAAGATAATACATAACAGGGATTAACATAAAATTGAGTTACAAGGCATCTAGAGTGATGAGATCTGAATAAAAGCACCATATTTAAAAAAAACCTAAGAATTTTAGGCCAATATGAATCCATAGAGCAATGAAGTGGTTGAAAGAGTCAACATGACCTTAGATTTCATCTATGGAAGTGGACCCAATATGTTCCAGAGTTAGGTAGAGGCCCGTTCCAATTGATAGGTCAGGTACTCTTGGAGACAGTTCTCAGTTCTGGGGATCACACTTTGAGAGGAAGGGTAACCAACCAAAGGATATTTGGAAGAGAGGAAGGAGAGAAAGTAGAAGCACTAGAAACCACCAGATGAAGAACTGCTGGAAGAAATGAAGGTGTTGTGCTTAGAGAAAGAAATCTGGGTAGGGAGCATAAAAGCTGTCTTCAAAATTATGAAGAAGGGATAGACTAACCTGCACCGACCCACTCACTACAGTCAGTCAGTGGAAGTTTCACAGGAGAAGATTTCAGCTCAACAGAATGACTGCATTTCTGCTAGTCAAAACCAACCAGGGGAGGAGAACTGTGCAGGACAGTGGAACCCAATTGTGGAGGCATTTATGCAAAATTCAACAATTCCCTTATCTAGGAATGTCATGCAGGATATGGAGTCCCAAACAAAATAGAGGATTGCACTGCATAACCTCTGAGGCCTTCCACTTCCAACTCTCAGGCTTCAGTATTCATTTTCAAGAGCTTATCTACTGCCAGGGCCCAAAACTTTCAGGTAGAATATGTTTCTGAGATTGCAATCTTAATCAGCATAAGGTTTTGATATAGTCTTTCAGGAATACAAGTGTTTCATGAACCAGGAATACCTGTATATTTTTCAACTACTCCCATTCCTAGAATAGTGTTTTATATTTCCAGTAAATTAAGCCAATCACTTTTTCTCTCAAAATTTTCAGTTGTGCTCTACTAGCGTTTAATATTTACTTTTTCTTGTTAACCTACTGAAGATGTCAGGTTGACTGTAACTAGTTTAGTTTCACTAAGCAATAACTTTGATGACATTATTAAATGGAATGAGATTTTAGAACTATTTATGATCAAGTGATTTGTTAATTTTAATTCTTAAAACTCCTCCCTCCCCATTACCAACTATTTTTCCAAATGGGAGTGGGAGGAGAGATTACTTCAGGAAACCATGACCACTGGCTTTTATTCCTTACCCGAAATCTTTCTTTGGAGAGTTGTTTCATAGCTGAGCCAAATAAGCCATGCATGACAGATATAGTAGAACTGGCCTCAGGGAAAAAGTATGTTCTCCATGCTGGTTGACAGTTTCCCCACTACTCCCAGGGCTGAGATAATAAGCAATCCAAGAGCAGAACCTTATCTTACACATCTTTGTATCTCTCCCAGCTTCCAGCACAGCCCCTGGTGCATAGTAGGCAGACAATATGTTTACTGCCTGAACGAATGAATTAGTGAATATGAACAAATGAATGGGTGGATGATGGTGGACAGATGGCACTGAGAAAAAATCTGCTTTATGCTTTAAGTTAAGCATGTCAGCTCCAGTTCCTGAGCTACATTTCTGCCCCTCACCAAAACAACTCTGCTCTGTGGAGCTTGATGGTCGTGGTGCCCGTGGGTAGAATGTATTCTGGGGAGATGATAGCTGCCTGATATGAGAGATGATATCAGAGATTAGTTAACCGTATGGGCTTCGTCCCAGGGGAGGTGTGTGAAATGAATCAGATTAAACAAAATTGATAATGTGAATGCTTAATCAAACAGACAAAGGTAGTCTGCGCAGCTAATTAGGGGCAAATAGAGCGTCCCTCTTGTACCTCATTTAACTGACAAATTGTGCAGACAGTTTTAATGGGAGTCTGTTTAGCAAAGAGAAGGCTGTATAGTTGACAGCTTGGCAAAATGTGGTTTCTGTAACACCACATGATGCTTATGGAAATTAGCCTGGTGCAGCTGAGCTCAGAGCAGTCCTGGGCTGTGCAAATCACAGCTAAAAGGACCTTTCACAGACCACTGGCCATGTCACTCTTAAAGGCACAGAACTCATTTTTAGTATTTTGGAAGGTCAAAGGGTTTAGACTCTGAACATTAAGTGAAATCCAGTATTACCAAACCCAGCGCAGAAGGTGAAAAGTAATACGAGAGAGACTTCCCGATCAGAGAAGCAAAATCCCCACCCAGACAAATGAGAAGCTGTGGAATTTTGCAGCTAGAACCAACTTCTAAACAAGGCAACTTCTGGAGAACAGAGTGACCCAAAGGTGAAGGTAATTTATTTGTGTGAAGCTTCAAAAGATTTAGATAAATTGTATTAGAATCTGCCAACATTTTCACCATGTTCTAACCAACATCTCAGCTTCTCAGCCTCCTACTTCCGTTCTGCCTTGTAAACCTCAATCCTGTTCCTTCTCTTTTTCCAAGTGAAGCTCCTTCCTCTTCTGATATGTTCATGTCTTTGGACTTGCAATGTTGTTGGCAATTGTGAAAGAATTCCTGGGAGGAAGTGTTCTTTCGGAGGTAGAGGGCCTATTCAGCTCGTGCTGCTGTCCCAGCTTGACAGGGAATAGAGCACTCAGGGCCTGTCGAAGAGTCAGACTCGAGGCACCACTGGCCATGTCTGTCATCAACAGCATCATTTGCTGCTTTTTGGAGAATTGGGGGACAGCATAAAACTAAGGTGGGGACTCTCAGGGCTCTCCTGTGGGAGTGGCTTCCTTGATGCTGTGTGCAGTGCTCGCATGGCGGTGGGCATTCCAAAGACAACTGGAGTCACAAGGTTTACCTGAGCCTATGTGCAGCCCCAGGATGTCATTGTCTGAATGCAGGAACTGAGACTTGGGTTTGGATCCACACTGTGGAGATGAGGTCTCCCTCCTTGGGTACCCATGCGTGGCTCACAGTTTCCACTCCACAAAAAAAAATAAGGCCACGCATGAAGAGTGTTCATTTAATGAAGTGATTTTTGTGAATCAGTCCACCAGTCAGACATGGTCCCTTCCGGAAAATGAATAGTTTTGCATAAAACGGTCCATTAGTGTCAATGGAGAGGGGCTGACCTCCTTTGGCTCTTCTGTAAGTCTGGTCAAGTGGAACTACTGGGATTGTGCTTGCACAGGAAGACGATGTCTCTACTGCAGAAGATTTTACTCTAGCTTATTGCACTTTAAATGCAAAAACGAGAAATTACCTTTTTGATTTGCAAAGTATAATTTTAGCAAAGTTGGATAAGTACTTGAACACACCCAAATACACATGATTTTTTTAAAAATTATGGCAAATAGTTTGTTTATTAATTTAAAATATTTTAAACCAGCAAAATGGCTACGTTTTTATCACAGCAAAGCTACCCCCACACACTCAAAACTGTATTAGCACCAACATGAACCAAATGTATCCTTCACTTTTTGCTCTGAGGTTTGGCTTTTGCTTTCCTGAGCAATGGATCGGTAGAAGCAATTGAGGATTTGGCAGTGCATTTACTGGAACAATGGGTAATATTATTTGGAGTCACTATGAAAGCAGTTCCTGGGTTTTCTTCATGTTTTACTATGTTTAAGTTTACTAAATTAATTATTTCCTTTTAAGACAAGAAAAAATGAGTAGTAAAAGGAATTTATGAAAGAAAAGGGAAGGGATTCTGTGAAGCAAGACATTACTAATAATATCCTAGAGGAATCCATTTGTGTCCAAGAAATTAGCATTGCCTTCTATTTTCGTCAACTTGACCTTGACCAGAATCTGTTTTATATACATGAAAGCTCGTGAAATGTTCTGATTTCTAAGATTTTAACCTTGTGCAGGAATCATCAGTCTTGTATGATGGATGGACGTTGTTTTAAAACGACATGCATGTAACTATTCCTGCATAGAAAAACTGAAATATTGAAGCAGTTGTTTACAATTTTACAGAAACACAAGGGAAATAAAATGTCACATTTTTATTACAATATTTTTATTTCATTTACACAGTTCTGTAGATCAGTGTTACACTTCCATTTACCCATGTTAGCAGCAAAAAGTTTTGTAGATACTTCCTCTTTGAAGGAAATGATACATTCATTGTAATTCAAAAACAGTGGAAAGAGGTTCAAGAGGTTCAAGGAAGTCTTAGGAGCCTAAATTATCCAAATTTATCGTCCAGGATTGCATGCTTACTGGACTTGCAGCTTGACCTGGACCAGGCAGAATCTGTCTTCATAGATCTACCTTAATTAATGACAGATTTTTCATTCCATTCCCTGTAGTGACCTGCCTACAGGGCACCTCTTGGTTAAATTAGTCGCATTCAATGTGAAATGGAGAAGAGGTAATTACTGAGGGAATGTTGTTTGCATGCAACTAATCTATAACATTCAGGCTTCTCCAAACCCAGTTGGGGCCTAGATGATTAGTCTCCACAATCCAGAGAATTAAGAGCTTCACCACTAATGTTACTGACCTTACCAGCTAGGCCTGGTCCTTGTGTGGGAGGGGATCTCTGAGCCCTGAAGGCCCGAGATTAAGAGGGGAAAAGGGAGAGTTAACTAGAAGTGGGACCAGGGAAATGAATGATCCCCAAGGTCAGGCCAGCAGCCAGCAGTCCCTAGTTAAGGGGGTGCTGAGCAGTATAAGCAAGACTAGAACTGGATTACAGAAGAAAGGCAAAAGGGAAAAGGCTATCTGGACCTTGGTAAAGTAAGATTGAAGGACTAGTTGTATTTTTGCCTTAAATCAACAGTTCTATTTTTCTTCCCAGGCACTGCTGCTAATGGGAAAAAAAAAAAGGCATAAATATTTGATAATTCAGGTTAAACTTTTTTCCTCTATCTTTCCATCACTATTTTATTTCACCGATTTTTACATTTCCTGGAGTGATTATGGCTATATAAGTCTGACCTTTGTTTACCATATGAGGCATCTGGCAATTTGTTGCTCCTAACATTTTTGGTGTTAGTTTCACAGTAACCATTTTCCACTCTAGATCTTAAGTCCATGTTTGTACAATGGCAAAATGCCTAGATGGCAGAGCAAAAATTCAGGCATCCATCTTTTTCTTACATGATTAAGCGACAGCTTTACTTTCTTTATGCAAATTTCAGTGACATGAACTTAAGCTCTTTGTGACAACATGTAATCACAGTCCTTGACGTGTGATTAGTTAGGAACTATAGGTTCTATTGAATAAGTGATAACAAGTTGTTACATTTTACTGTTTAATTTCAAATTCTGAATTATTAGCTGACATTACTTCCAAAGGAATCAAAAACAAGCCTATGCTTCTAAAAATGTCGTTGAATCAAACAATTTTTAAATGATTCCTAAGATCACAAAAAAACTTATAGAGTTACTTAATCTGTTCTGTCATATCTGTTTGGTGAAATGTTGTTCCAAATTTCATCTTTAAAACTTATGTAATGATGAAATTAACATTTATTTTACAGAAAAGGTTATTCAATTATTATTAGTATTCTGTAAAAACTACAATTATTTGATCAACTGCATTTTTCTTTTTTTTCTTTTTTTTTAACTTTTTGCAGTCAGCCATAGTTGCTCCTAATAAATTTTAAAAATTTGTGTAAAAGTTTTTATGGGAACACATGATTCTGTAGTCAGCTCTGATACTAATGAGTTCTATCAAATAGTGTAACTGCCCTTCTTAGGGCCTTAAATCTTTTTCTACCATCTGAAATGACACACCATTCTGCTACTTGGATGGACTCCAACTATTATCCTTCTATATCATTTCTTGTGAGGGAGGGTGAAGGAGTGAGAATGAAAAACATTTAGGAAGCCAGCAAATTCCCTTTATTAAATAGCAAAGAGACTAAATAAGATACATTTATTTATTCAAATCTTTTGTTTTTCTTCTTCTCACTTTTGGATGCTTTACTATTTTTGTCATCAGCAAATCTGAAGTTTTCCTAGACCACTTTGTCAGCATGGCACAGCGGAAGTGGGGGTGGGCAGCCAGTCACTGTCTACAGTGCTGCCGGAGTTCATTGATAAACCTCTCCTTTTTATGAGTAGTGCTAGCCTTCTGTCTACAGCCACACTGCCTATTGCCCCTGCACGGCATTGAGATTTCCTTGTGGAATTCTAGCAGATATTGGAAATTGTGGTGGCAAATTAGCAGGGGCCACAAACCAGAAGTGACAGCTCCAGTACCCTGATGAGGGGAATGTAGCAATCCCTTGCCCATAGCAATTGGCCAGGCTTATCATATGGGCTAATCACAGCAGATCTGGGGAAATAATGGGCACCAGATGTTATCGCTTTGTAGGCTCGAGCTCTCCAGAGAGTACAGCCATGATAGGAAAGCTCCCTGAAAACAGGACCGTGATTCTGTCGCTTAGTAATCAAACTGGGAGGCTGGGTCTCATCTTCTACTCCTTCCTCAGTACTATGGTTTCTCTCTGCTACGTTGATGAATAGGGAAAACAATTTCTCTGTGTGTGTGTGTGTGTGTGTGTGTGTGTGTGTGTGAGAGAGAGAGAGAGAGAGAGTGAGAAAGAGAGAGAGAGAGAGAGAGAGAGAGAGAGAGAGAGAGAGAGAGAGAGAGAGAGAGAGATGTAGACCAGAGACAGCAGTGGGGTAGGGGAGAGAACCTGGATGCATCTATCACACACGTACACACAATTCAATTTATTACCTATAAGCATTTTTCCTAGAATTAAATTTCTTTCGTGATTCGATTGTATTCAGTATTGACATATCAGGAAGAACTTTCTTAGTTCGATCTTTTCTTTTTCTCCATTTTATTTATTTGAATTACCCTTAACTTTTAAAAGATTATGTATTTTAAACACATAAATAGGAGGCCCCAGCTGTGAACCAAATTCTCATTTTTGTTGACCTTCCTGACAATTCTCCATGGATAGTCTAAGATACCACAAACTTAGTGCATCAGAGCTGATAGGGTTCAGGATACACCACCCCAAAATGTGGCACCTTGGCATATTGAATATTTTAAGCTAAAGGAGTTTGAGAAACAGCAGAAGCAGGAGGGTCTCTCTGATCTTTCCCCCACCGTCCCCCCTGAGGCAGATCATAAGACCCTCATCTGAGAGGTGCCCTCTCTATCCTTGGAGGAAAGGAGCACCCTTGTCTCCAAGACAGAGTGACGCCGAGAAGCCTCTGAACAAACAGGCCTTGCTAAGTGTCCCCAGTTTACTATACTTACCTCATACTCCCTAACCTACTACTATATTCCTCCACGACTATCCACTCTTCATCAAACCTAACATAAAAACACTGAGATTTAGCTGTTTTTTCAGGTCTTAATTTCCTTATAAAATTCCACATCACATAAAACTTATATTAAATAAATATGGATGTTTTTCTCCTGTCTTTGTCAGTTTAATTTTTCAGACCCAACCAAGAACCCTAAGGTCAAGGAAAAATTTTTCCTTCCCTACGGAACCAAACCCACCCTTTGCCCCCAAACTCTCCCCAGTTCTTCATATGCCACTTGTGGCCCTACTTAATTGAAGGTCATCACCATTCTCTACTTATCTAGACCAAAAAATTTGAAGTCACCTTGTACTTCTGTCGCTTTCTCAGCCCTTACATTGTCTACCTACAAATGGTAGCGTCTTGAATTTAGCGCTCTTTCTCTGTCTCTGCCTCTCCTGTTAGTTTCTTTTATTTCCTTCTGCCACTGTCCTGGTTCAATTTCACATCATCGCATTTGCAGAGCAGTACTCTATCCTCCAGAATGCTTTTGTTTCCTATCCCCGTCCAGCCCACGATCTGACCCCTAGTTGCTTCAGGAGCTTTTGCATCCCTACATGCATCCTAAACTCCAGCTATTGAAAATCCCTTGAAGACCCTCCCTCTTGCTGCTTGTCCAAGTTCTGTCCTGCATTTGTCTGTGCTAAAAGGGGTGGAGGGCAAGTCAGGAGGCAGGGAAAAAGTTTGGAGGCTGTTGGAAATTTTTGACCTAAAACGCTGGGTGGTGGAAATAGAGAGAAAAAAGGGTGAGTAATAACAACATTAATAATACTAATACCTGACCCCCATATAGTGTTTACTATGGACCAAACACTGCCTGAAAGTCTTCATATATATTGACTCATTTAACCCTTAAAACATTATGAGGTAGGTTCAATTATTATTGCTAACTTAAAAAAATTTTGTTCTAAAAAATTTCAAGCTCTGCATTATGGAAAATTCACACAAAGTAATGAGAATGGTATTATAAGCTTTCATGGATCAACAGCCCAACTCAATCATTGTCTCCTTGTGGTCAATTTTGGTTTCCCTACTTACTGCTGCTGTACCCTCCTCTCCAATTTCTGAAGCAAAACTCAGATATCATACCATTGTATCTATCTTAGCTCCCTTTTAAAGATGAGGAAACTGAGGCACAGTAACTTGTCTGAGGTCATGTGGCAAGTAAGTGGTAGAGCTCATATTTGAATTCATGGCTTGCTACATGTGAACATATGCATCTATGCTGATACCCAAATTGGCGATCCTCCAATAGCTTAGGTTGTACCTGTGGCCTCTATATACTGCAGATTCAAAGGGACCAAGCCAGGGAGACCCTCAGCAGCCAATAGCCACTGAAATAAAGAATGACTTCCGTGGGTCCATTATAGAGCTTTCTGGGGGGTAGGGGTTAATGAAACAAGAAAAGCCCTGAGTTCCTCCTCATTCATGCCACATCTTTTCTGTGTCCTCTGTCCTCATCTTCTACCAATAAGACAGGGTTTCAAAACCAGCCCTCAAAGACTCCAAAAGTCTCTTTCAAGTTGTCAACCTCTTCTCTGTCTGATGGCCTAATTAGGCAATGTACTCTGTGTTTCTTTCAGAGATGCCCGATGAGGTGGCAGAGTGAGCTGGAGGTGAGAGCTGGGGAGATAAATCCCCTATGTTTCAGTACAAGAGTGGATGTCTAATGCTTAGACAAAAAAACCAGGTTCCTGGATTTCCCCAAAGACACAGCCCGATGGTAGTGCTTTGTCAGTTATTCTGAAAATGTTGCCTAAGCCCTATGTTTCGTTGAGCAACCATTCAAATATGGCTGCGCAGTAGATCACAATCAGCAAGTTCAAAGGAACGGAGCTGCTTCTCACATAGTCTTTGTAACACACAGTTCCATTTACTTCTCAGTAATTTAGAGCTAGAAAGGAGTTACGGATATTTCAATGAATATTTCTGGTCCTTAAATGTTTGCAGCCAAGATTACTTAAAGCTAATAAACACTTATTTAATGTGGGCTGCACAAAATTAGAGTTTGTGATTGTTTGAAATTGTACCCGGGATAAGGTTTCACCTGATATTTTCTCTGAAAAGAACGTTTACTACCTGTATTGATAGTGTAAGCAAAACTGAAGGGGGCGTTTTCCAGTTAATTATGAAGGTAAAGCATTCTCAAACAACCTTAGCAGAAATACTCATTTGTATGTAATTGATGTCTCACAATCAGATTTTATCTGTTGCTCATGTTATCCTCTAGTCAATAAAAATATTTTCCTAGGAGCTACCCCTAGAGAAGACCCTAGTTCTGTTACAGTGTATTCTTGAAAGTAATAAAGGTTCATTTCTTTAGACGTGCTTTAAATTCAGACTCTTAGTTTAGCCAGTGCTTTGCAGAAAATGAGTTCCTGTTAGGGAGGTTTGCTGTTATATGCAGGTTTCCCATCTGAACATATTGGTGTCAGTGCAAGTAAACTCCATCATTCATGTCATCCAATTAGCTGATCAATCCCCAGAGGGTCCCCCCACCCCATCAGCCCTCCTAGGTAGACAACAGAAAGCACAATCCTGAGTAACTAATCCTCTCCCCTCTCGATTCCCAAGGGGGCTTTTAAGTTTGAAAAATCTTTTCTTAGTTTTCCTCATCTTTTTATTCTACAAATTTCCTGGTTTTTATTTCTAAAGACACCCATGCCCTGAAATCCTTGCAAAAAATGATGATGGAATATGAAAAAGAAACCACGGAAGGAAAGCAACCTTGTCTGAGAGAGGCGCATGGATTAAGGGATAAGGAGAGAACAGAGAAGAGCAGATGGTGGTGGAGAAGAAAGGAAAGACTTGAGGAATGGAGGGAGGGAGGGAAAAAAATGCATCAAAGATGCAGAGAAAATTCAGCTCAGATGGAGGAAGTAGGAGGGGATAGTGAATACACACTAGCACAAAGCAGGGTGGATTGAGGTGAGAAGTGAGGGGAAGTAGAAGAAAAATAAAGGAGGGATGTATCAATAAGCTCCTATCAACCTTTGACAGGGATGGGTCCACCTTTTTCTACATCTCATGAAAGCTACTTTTTTTTTTTAGCAGAGTCTTTACCAGTTGTATATTTTCCCTCTACCTGTCTTTATTCCTACAATTCAAAAGCCAGAAAAGAAAATTATCTTCACATTAGCAACTCATTGAATGCCTCCATATTTTGTCAGTGAATCACTGCTGGATCTGAATGCATTGTTTTTACACATCTGAATGCCTACTTAGAGGCATTGTCAGCCAGGACATCTAGGCTGGGAGCCCTTCTGTCATGCATATGGGTAAGTGGGTGGGGTGGGGCTATGTCAGAGTCATCCATCATTCTCCATCAATGTCATCACCACCTGCGGGGACCCAGCCAATGGTCAGTCAGTCACTCAGGCCTGACAGCTGGTCATCACTCCCCACCCCGTAGGGCTATGCTCTGGACTCCAAAGGTATTACATATTGGCTCTTTTTTGCTAAGACTGGTAAATTCTAGGAAGGTCTCCACCTTCAGAATTATGAGATATTGTTGATTTTGCTCTCTTGCATGACAACTGGTCAGGATCACATGAATCAAGGTAATATTTGCTCTGTATCTACCTTAAATTATGGAGGATCATCATTTAAAATCAAATATTGGGCAGTTCAGGAAAATATGGCAGGTACTTTCATGCATGGCAATAATATACATTTTTTTGGTGTATGTTTATTTTAGTGTTGACACTTTAGTCTCAAGCAAATCCATACTAACTCGTGGTAACTAGCTGCCTAATTAGAAAAGCTACTGATGAGTTAAGCCTGTCACTATCATACATTGTCTTTCTCTAAATACTTAAAACTGAATGCCTTCTTTTTTAAATTGAGGGATATCAATTATACGTCAATATAAAGTAAACTTTACAGTGTCATGACTTTTTGCATGTGTACACTTTAATATAACCACCTCTAGATCGCAATATGGATTATATGCTTCTTTTCCAATTACATATCTCATGATATCCCCATGATATTACTGTAATGGATGAATATTTTTATCTCCTTTATTAGATAGTAAATACTTGAAAAACAGTGTTCGAGTATTTACATACTTGTAGTTCTCACAGTGTCTGGCTTGATATCTTGCCCATAGCAGGTGCTTCATTTTTTTTTTTTAATTAATGATGCTCTAAGTAATTTTAAAGTCAGAATAGGTTTATACAGTCTCATATACTTAGTAGGAGCCTTAATAACCAAGAGCTCAAAGGAGAGAAGAAAATACAAGAGAATGAACTGAAGAAGAAAGCTCACCCACTTCCCAGCTGTTAATACTGAAATTCATTCAACAAATTCTTTTTTTTTTGAACCGGTGCTAGGCTCCACACAAGGCTCAATGTTCTTGGAATAACTGGTGAACAAATTTCTGCCCTTGTAGAGTTTACATTCTAATGGGGACATGACTATCCACTGTGTGTGTGGGGGTGGGGCGGTGGTGGTGGGGGACACATGTATAAGGTTTATGTGAGAGATTATTACAAGAAAGCAATAGATCCTACACATTTTTAAATTGTGTTTTAGCAGAATTTAAGTGGAGTCGGGTTCATCGTGGATCTCCTATTCCTCAGAGCGGTCAGTGAAAAATTTACAGGTAGCCCAAGATTAAAGGGAAGGAAGAAGCAGGAAATCTGCACATTTATTTTAATTCAATATGCAAACACTTTGGACATGGCATATCAAAACTTAGTTCTGGAATGGAGACTTAATACTAAATCCGAAATTATTGCCACTGTCAGAGTGAACCAAAACCTCATCAGGGGTATTTAGCTGACTGCCAATGCCCATATCAATTGATGTTTAGGAAAACTGCATGTTTTTCCTTCAGGATGGGTCCTGTAGGCCTGTGCTTTTATTTTTTTTCTGCCTTCATCTTAATTCAGCTCCATAAATCTGTATCCCTCTGTTATATCCCTCATGCAGAAACAGGCCCACCTTATTTTAAAGTCAATCCTAAAAGACTCTGAAACACATCCAGCAGACTTGACGCTAGAGTCCACAGGAGACTGAATTAAGTTATACTCACTAGACTGAATATTATTGACCTGCTGGGCTCTGAGATTCCTTCAGCACCAACTAGCCATCCGGTTTCATAGAGGTGAGGCAGAGGGTCCAAGTTGCATCACTTCTAATTCCTGAGTTAGTGCAACTTTCATGCCTGGGCCTCTCTAAGCAGACCCCACCCCATGGTCTGCCCTGTCTCCCACTCTGAAGTCCTACCCTGAATCCCAACATACCTGGTTGAGGTTCAGTTCTTGCTTTCATATTTCCTATGTCTGCATCCTGCCTCCTTGTCAAAGCTGGGTTGCATTCTAGTGGAACTGCCGGAGTGACTCAGCTTGGGCATGTATCCTTTGTCTTAGCTTCCCCCTCCTGGTAGGGACCGGATCATGTTGAGCAACTGCACCGTGGCGTGCTCAGTTGTTCTCTCCAGGACAGGCTCTAATCTGTCTCACATCCGGTGAAAGGTTCCCACCCGCCTCCTGGCCATGACACTGCCAAAGTCCCAGCCTGCTGCACCAAACTCTTACAATACCCTATACCTTTGGTGACTTAATTATGGGACCCAGCACTGAAAGAATAAAACCTCAGAAGTCATTGTTCCCAGCCCCTTGTCAAGATGTACTATTCTTAGGTGACCCTAAATGACAGGTATTCATTGTTTGGAAAACTGAAAATTTCAAGGTTCATACAAAGAAGTAGATATTCCCACATAAGGAGAGAATACATTATGAGGAAGAAATACTGTTTTCCTGGTAGATCTGAGTGATGTGGATGCACATTTTAAATATGTAATAGCTTTAATCAAATGTTCATCTAATGTTTTGGTTTCTGATTTTGTGTTCACTTTGGTTTTACTCCAATCATCATACAGACAGAATCAAGTAGACTGAAATGAGAAACCACCCAGAAAAATCTTGGAATTGAAAGGATGTCTATGCCTTGAATTTATTCTACAACAATAAATAGGACAGTCAGGGTCTGCTTCATCCTCTCCAGTGATGGGCAGTTCACTACCTCACAAATTCTAATTGTGAAAAGATCTAATTTTTGTCATTGTTTTCTTACTACTAATTGAAATAAACTTTGTTGTCTCCTTCACCCGTTAATGAAGAATAGCAAATATGCTGAGTGCTTATATTCCAAGCATTCTGCTAGATTAGAATGTAAGGCAAAAATAGACATGATCTTGTACCTCAACTTGCTCACAGTCATTAGGTATTCTGCGGGAGATATACTCTTACATGAATACTTGCAACACATGATAAAATGATAAAATTGATATGAAGAATTTCAAGAGCATAGAGAGAAGCAACTAACTCTGGCTGAAGGATGTAGGGTGATAGAGAGTCTTGGGTGCTTTCACAGAGAAGGTGAGAAATAGCTTAAGACTTGAAGAATGAACAGTTTTGCAGATAAGGAAGAATGTTCAGAACAAGCTGGTCCGAGGGAAGATCATTTCCAACATATGTCTGAATTCTTTATGTTGAAGGTCACAGACTACTCCACTCAAGTTGGCTTGAATCAAAAGATGGGTAAGTCTGCCTTCAGGTGAAGTTTGAGTTGGGCTGAAACAACGTTACCAGGATTCTGGCTCCAATTTTCTGTGACTCTCTCAGCTCTGCATTAGTTCATCTTTAGGCTGCATCTGCTCATGGAAGCAAAATGAGAACAGCAATTCCAGACCTCGTATCTGCACCTACCATTGTCCAGGGGAAATGTTGTAAAAGTCTTGGCATTCGCATTTGCTCATTAGACCTGATTGGGTTATGCACTCATCTCTGAATTTGTCATTGCTGTTGATGGAAAGGAGATATGGTCTTTAGAACTATCCCTAAAATTGGAGGTAATCCAATCCTATCCTAGTCACGTGGCAAAAAATGAGGGAGAGTCAAGTTCCTCAAGAGGACGTCAAAATATTGTTTCCAGGAATGGAGGGATGGATGATGGGGCGGCAGTTGACAATATTCTCTGTAAACAGGCTGGAAGGAGATCTTTATGCGTGGTCTTCTCATTCAATTGGAAGATTTATAATTTTAATTGGAGAAGAGGGAGCATTTGGAAGTGTGGCCATTGATGAGATTGAAAGGAAGGCAGGAATCCTATTGAGAAGGGTAATACTATATTAGTTAAGGGGAACATTAAGCTGCTGGAACAAAGTGCCCCCAAATAGTAGTGGCTTAAAGAGGACAGAAATTATTTCTGATTCAAGTTATGGCCCTGAGGAAAATGGTGGCTTTGCTCCATGTAGTGCATTCAGAGATTGGGTCCTTCTCTTTCTGTTGCTCTGTCTCCCCTTGGGCATTGAATGAATGCCCATGGCTGAAGCTGGGTCATGCCATATCCATGTTTCAGCTCGTGGGATAAAGAAAGAGATAAAGGCTAGGGTAGCAGTTTCCTTTTAGGTAAGTGTATATATCACTTCAGCTTATTCCATTGGTAAGAATTTAGTCATATGACCACATAGTCACAAAGGAAGCTAGGAAATGTGGTCTCTAACTGGGGTTGGAGTCGGCTGTGTGTATCCAGGAAGAAAGAAAGAATGGACTTGAGAGGCCAAGAGCAATTTGCCACAGATGCTAAAAACTCTGGTAGAATTATTTGGTAAACAAAACGGTAGCCTGAGATGATTAGATTCAGGTTTAAAAATTTTCACTTGGGTGTCAAAGGAGAACTGAAATGAGGCAGAAATCACCAGCTGAAAAACTGTTGCAGTCATGCAAATATGAAATGCTGAAGGCCCAAACTAAGTAAAGATAAAGTAAGAGTTGAACTACTACAATGACCTTGAAGACCCTTTTCCTTTCTTTGGATCAGTCTTCTGAGATGTGAGTAGCTGCTCCTTTCCATGAGTCATCGGTTCTGGAAAGGTCTAAGCAAATTTTAACAATGAGCCTACCCACATGCATGCAGTCAGTGGGTGTTAATAAAACACCAAATGTCAGGGGCATGGGCAGAGCCATTTCTATTACATGACGGGGTAGAGAACAACCAATTTCTGTTTACAATGCAATACATAATTAAAATCTAGTGTGTCTGAGTGGGAAATGCCAGCGCTCAGCCATTTACTAACTCTGCAGATTTGGATGGTCAGGTGCTCAATAAGGGACATTGATATGTGTCCCCCATCCTGTGTGTGTTTGTAAATTTGCCTTTGTTCTTAAGAATATTTCCGTGATGATCTCAAAGTGAAAGAAAGTAGTTTTTTTTAACCTAAATATTATGTTCTCTGTAGTGGCCCTCCACCCTAATGCAGGCTCATTATTCTCAGGGTGCCTGGTGACCGAATATCCACAAGCTCCTCGCAGCTGGTAGAGGTAGCACATTAGAAATTCATTTTTTCCTGTCATAATAACAAAGTGCAGAGCGGCAGCCTGGGCATAGTTTCGTATGGGAAAACCCACAGAAAGGGACAGCTGAAAGAAGCTGTGCTTTTCTCTGATATTTCTTGTCAGGGAGAACCATCCTCAAAAGGAAAGGGGAAAAAAAAAAGAAAGAAAGAAGAAAGTCCCTGTTGAATTTGGATGTCTCATTTCTAGCGGCCAAATGGTTCTCCCCTCCCATCCCCTTAGCCTGCCTTTTGCCGAATGGAAGTACAGACACCTAGTTCAGACTCCTGGGAAAACACACTTTTGCAGCCCTTCTCTTTCAATGGACGTATCTGAATCCTAGAGAGCATCAGCAGCTCACATAGCCAGACATGATGTTTCTTGATTTCCCGCTGGAAAAACTTCCTAAGAAATCATATTCCTGAGTTCATTGCTTAGGTCCTAGACGTGACATTTTAATTGGGGGGAAATTAAAAGAAGAGAAATTAGGTGAGGTTTCTTTTTCAGAACAAATTAATGGATCTAAGTGGGTGTTTATGTGCATGTATACGAGTATGCTGATTTGTGAGTCTGTCCAAACATCTCCAGGTATAATGAAACGCTAGTAGGAAATTAAATCTGGTCTTCAAGAGGCAAAAGGAAATTCAGGACCTGCAAACTTAGCTGCTTGGGTGGTGATAGGGTTTAGGACACGCCACCCCCAAATCTGGCACCTTGTCATAATGAATATTTTAAGGTGAAGGAATTTGAGGGAACAGCAGAAGCAGAAAGGTCTCTCTGACCTTCCGCCTACGTTTTTTCCCTAAAGCAAGAAAATAAAACCCTCCTCTGAGAGGTCCCCTCTGTATACCCAGAGAATCGGAGCATGCTTATCTCCTTAGCAAAAGAAGAGTCGGAATAAACAGGCCTTGCTGTGTCCCTCAGTTTATGACTGTCCACTCTTCATCAAGCCTAGCATAAAAGTACACATGTCTGTTTCTTTGGGTCTTCATTTCCTTATGGAGGCTCCTGTGTCAGGTAAAACTTCTATTAAATAAATCTGGATGTTTTTCTCCTGTTAATCTGTGTCTGTCAGTTTAATTTTCAGACCCAGCCAGAGACTTTAAGAGGGTCGAGAAAAACTTCTTCCTCCCCTGCAGTGGCTTGCTCACCAGTAAGCAATGTTTTGCTTTAAAACACACACTACAGTGTATGAGGAAATGGTTGTAAAAAATATAAGAATCAGTATCCTAGTTAAGGAGTAAGCAGCAGTCAAATGTGTTTAGACACAAGGTCACTTGAAGAAGGAAAGTGATTCAGGGCCCTTGGGGGCATGTTCACGAGAAGGGCTGCCTGCTCCATGAGCAGGCACAGTGCCCATGATAACTTTCAGGGGCTCACAAAAATCTTTTACATTTTTGTCTAAAAGAGAAAAAAGAGGTTGACATATTTGAAGTTATATAACAATATGTTGATACTATTTTGGTGGGAGGGGCCCACAAAGACAAAATTGCCCAGGGACCACGAAAGTCATCATGTAGCCCTGAGGAAGAGCCAGACTTTAAAAACAGAGAGAACATTAAAATAAAGGAAGATAAAATTAGTGAACTTTTCAATGGAATCTTGTATTTAGTAATTTATAATTAGCAATGAAATCTAATGACTTGTACGGAAGAACGATATAGATTTTCAGACTTATTTTCATCATACCAAATATTAACATTAATCTAATTTGACTCTTGTATTCTTGCTAATTTAGAAGAAGCCAATGCTAACTGCTCTCACCCTGTCACGTCATCCACCTTTTCCTGTGCTTCCAGCTCTCTCCCAACCCTGAAATACTTTATTGCCCTTCTGGTGGGAATGAACTAACATCTCTGGGTCAGTCCCTTGCGTTCAATGTCAACCAGCAGGGGTTGCTAGAGAACAATCCAGGCCTGTGTCTCTGAGCAGAGGTAATGAACAAGTAAGCCCTCAGAGAAAATGAAAGCCATGGTTGGCAGTCAGGGCTTCCCAGCACCACACTGCACAAGAAGTCGAAGTTACCATGGAAAAACGAGCCATTCTGCGTTTAGAGATTAAGAAATAAGCATATTGTTATTGGTGTTTCTTGTTTTTGTTCTGTCTCTTTGTGAGTCATATATGAACGTTAGATCTTAGAGCCCCAATAAACCCAATTTCTCCTGTTGACTGATAGCCTGGGGAAGTCTGGCTGATGCTCCACTCTCCTCAGAGAGCCTGAAGCTCTTCTCTGGATGAAATGCTGAGTCTCAGAGGGCTCTTAAATGGGTGAGTTTTGTGTTTTCTTCGCACCTGTTTTTGAGGAAAGCAAGATTTAATTTTGGACTTGTCTGGCCTAGAAAAAGACTTCCCGAAATACTCCCACTAACAACAAACAAACTGAAACTTCAGATATGTAAGTTCTGTGCTTTCTTGCTGATGATTTACTAAAATGTTGCAGGGTCCGCTGCTGCCTGATAATGATTTTAGTAAGTCCTCAGCCTAATGGCGGCCACTCTGAGTTAAATGGCCAGTTTCAGGAACTCAGTCTTGAAGGCACATTTGCTGTCTTGCTGCTGCCTATTGTGTTAAAGAAGGTTTTTCTCTCTCTTTTTTTTTTTTTTTGGCCTGATTGTAAATGTTTTGAATTTAAAAGACACCCAAATTCATTAAATGTGTGAAATGATGGGAAAAAAAGTGTGAAATTGTAACAGTCGGTTTGTAGTTGATTAATAGAAATCTCTTCTAACAATCCCCAGAACCTTCCGGGGGTCATTGGAACAGAGCAGCTGTAGAGACAGCAGGAGTGATTTTGACACTGCCCAGTGAGGGCTGTGCAGAGTTCCAAACAAGTGGGGAGAGTCCCATGCACTCTGCACTCTCGTCGGCCTCTCAGAGATGATTGGCTGCAAGGTCAAATTAATATGCAGCTCAACCAGCAAGGTGCTGCTTTGCTCTTGGTCTTGAAGGGGTTTGTCTTTAAGATACATTATGGTTTCATCGTGGTTGAGTCACTTGGAGGAAATGGCCACTTTGACCCCAGGAAACTGTTCGCTCAGAGCCAGTCTGATTTCTTAGCTTGACCATCTGTGCCACAAGCAGAGATTCATAAATTGGTTTGTGGCAACAACTTTGGGGCGCCCTGAAAAGGGCTATTTAATGAGCACAAGACTTGGCAATTGATTGGAGTCTCCAGTCCCCCCTTCCCCACACCTCCTCGGCTGCATACAAGCCTTAACAGGGGCAAGGAAGGGAAAGTAAAAAATTGCCTTTTTGGGGGGCCAACACATTTTTCCATAATTTTTGGCCTTTGCCCACCCCAAACCTGTAGTGCCTTTTCTCTTTGAAACCCTGCTGCAGGCTACCAGTCTGAAGTTAAAGGATTTTGCCTTCGAAGAGGTACAAAGGAAACATCAAAGTGAATGTCCTCACAGTGACATAAGGATAGAATAATGGTGACCTAGCAGCTAGAGACTTGGCCAAATGCTGAAAGTAATTCACGCCACTCGCTAACAATGGGGGATGTGTGACAATGATATATATACCAGGAGACACTGTGCAGGGCTTCGATGCCCCGCAAACCCAATTGTAGGCAGATCAATACTGTCATAAGACAATTATCAAAGACCATCAGCACATCATATTTTCATACCATAAACAGCTCAAGGCGCCAGGAATGGCTTTCCTACAGAAAGCACATAGCATAAATTTGAAGGGTGTGAAATTGACATGATTAATAATTATAGTTATTAGCACATGTGCCAGCTGCTCATGTATGGTTTATCCCTTGATTTATAGTGCCATAAATGCCCATCTCTCCCTCTGATGCTGAATCAAGGGGGCACACAACCGTGGGCAGAATGAGTCTTTCTCATTGCCAGGAGTTTCATCACAAATAAAAGAAAAAAGTGGGTTGAAAATCACCCTGGATCTAGAGACACCTCAGTGAGAGGGAAGCTGCCTTTTGTTTGCTTGGCTGCTTTATCGGCTGCTGAAACCTGTCTGTTCAGTGTTCTCAAAGCCTTTGAAGTTTGGACTGCAACTAACAAGGGGCTATAGTTTTCCAGCCCCCCTCACTCCTCGAGCTGTTGCCAGGCTGCAAACAATCACTATACATATTACAGATGAAACCACTAGGGCCCACAATGGAAGAAGCAAAAACTAATCTTTGGGGTGCCAGAAGTTAAAGCTTTTGTTGTCAAATGCAATTTGAGAAGGGTTTTCCTGGACTTTAAAAAATGTTTAAAAAATTGTTTCATATGGTCATAAACAGATCTGAACATTAACAGTATATCAAAATACATGTTATTATCTGGTTCCTCAATCATCATTGTCTTTAGGACAAAGAAATAACTCTCAGAGCCAGTAAAGACCCAAGCCTAAACACATGAATTTCTCTCAGCATTTACCTCTTAAATTATAAATATATCTTTTCAGTCACTACTCCTGACTTATATAATGTTAAATTACATGTCCACGAAAAAAAATTAATAAAACATAATAACAAACGAGATATATTTTAGCTGATAGCTTTCTGTACTTTTTAAGACATAAAAAAATAAGAAGAAAACAGGTAGAAAATGATGAAAAGTTTTTTTTTAATTTTAGCATTGCAGTTATTCATGTACATTTATAGACATATAGAAGGTAAACAAATATGTTAGAAGAAAAGGCTTTTCTAAAAGACAAAGCTTAAAATCTGCAACCCAAATATTGAGATAATAGGACACATCAAACTTGCTAAAGATGAGTGAAAATGTCCTTTGTAGATCTCCCCAAACGTTCAACAAAGAGACACCAGAAAATCTTCAAGACTTTTTCTCTCCTGCCATTCTCTTCATTTCCTCCTCTCTAATCTGAGCCAGGAGCCCCAGCTAGCATGGCAGCCTGGATTCAGAGGTTTGTACTAGCTAGTCCAGGTGGGCAGAGGTCTGAGCAACAGAGGCTGCTCTTCTTTCCATCATATCTGGCTCAGGAGTTCACCTTCATCAGCTCCCACTCCTGAACCAAGACCAGGATCTGAGGATCATTTATATTATAATGGATTAACTTTAACAGAACATGCAGGCACACAAAAAATTTCAAGATAATGCATACTGACTTTTTGTTTTTTGACCCTAGAAAGAACTAAAATTTCCAAATATTAATCAGATGATGAGTAGAATAGTCCATGGAAAGCAAAAAGAAACTTAAAAGGCCAGCAGGCATGTCCAGGGGCTCTTTGAGGACAATGGAAGCTCCAATGAGATTGTTGGAAGTAATTTAGAAAAGACTGCCAAACTGTAGGTCACTTTAAGCCAAAGCAAGTAACCCAAGACATAATAAATCCTACGTAACTTAAAAAGAGATATTTTAAGCAAACAGTGTTTAAAATAAAAACCAATTATTTCTGACTAATGAATATAAATAAAAATCAGTAAGTCAGTAATCCAAAGCTTCGGAAACATAATGTCAGCAAAGTGTTTAATATTTTAATTAAAAGCAAATTTACAGTAGGAGCACATTCTAAATGACTTACTTGTTTTAAATGTAATCCTGTATAATACCTCATATTAATTCCACTAATAATGCTGTTGAAGCAAATCTTCATGACAGATCACAGAACTAAATGTTATCCCTAGCTTGAAGAAAAGTAAAAAGAGAAATTGAAAAGTAAAAGATAATTTTAAAAGTTAAAATGAAAAGTGTGTTCGATCATGAAAAACAAGTAATTCATATCCTGAAAGAACCAGATATTTTCAGTTTAATTTTTTAAACAATTATTTATGTATAATGACAATTAGGCTACATGTTTGAATTGTATGATTAAGAACACAGATTTTTTTAGCAATAGTAAAAAAAAAACCTGCAATAGAATAAGTTAACAGATAACTTTCCATGTGGTATTTAGCATCATTTTAATGCAAGAAGAGGAAATTTTAAGATTTAGACTAGTGAAATGTCTTACAAAATACTATGCATATAGACTCCTAAACTATTATTGGTCAAAGGGTTATTTTAGATCTTGCCAAAATGCTTTACTTTGTAAACTTAGTAAGTGTTTTGAAAAGAGTGGGTGAATGAAGTAATAATCACACATGCGTATTAAGGAAATAAGTAAAATTTGATAAATTTGAAAAAAAATGTCTGTTTTTCCAAAGATTCAATTATGAATGAATTTTCTTGGCAACATCTAGAAGACGATATAGGAATATTTACTCCTAAGAAGGAGACAGAAAGAATTAGGGTCCAAATGAGTCTCTGAACTTGAGTTTTCTGAAGAAGAAATAGGAAGGGATATGAACAGAGAATGGAAATATGTCCGAAGGCAAAATCAACACTTTTGTCCACTTTGACTCAACACCTTTAATAGTGTCCTTCCCATTCATGTGTGAGTCACTGGGTCTCCCTAAAAAATACTCTGTGTCTACATTTTAGAGACTCAGGGAACTGCTCAAGCCTACTGCTACCCACTCGCCAGTGTCTGCTAGCTTTCCTTGGTATCTCTGGCTGCTATGTACCACTGCCTCATTCCTAGGCTTTCGGTCTCTGCATGACTCTTTCAGATAGAAACTGTCAGGTCCTTGATCTTTGGCTTCATTTTTTGAATTTGGTCTTTCCAGCTTCCCTTGACGCCGGTCTTCACCTTCAGAGTCAGCAGTGTCTTAACACTCAAACCTGGCTGGAGCCTGCTTGCCCATTGAAGGAACTCGGATCTTTTATAATTGTCAACATCTTAGAAATCTTGTTTGCAATAAGGTTGGTGCAACAGTGTTTATTAAGAGGCCCTCCCTGTCTACCTTCTTCTTACTCGCATGCTCCAGAAAAAAATACTTCTTTTGGGTTTCCTGATGTAATGTAGATACGTTCAGGTTAACAGACAATGACAGCAGCCCTAATTTGAGTATTAGTAGGTTAACTAAATTCTAAGACCTTCACATTGCAAATTGCAGCCATGCATGTCATTTTGGTAGGTTCAAGACCTGGGCTCCACAAAGGAAGGAAGCCACTGCCATTATTTGATAGGTCTTTGGTTCAATTGGTTGCTTGTGCTACAAACAGAGTGGCCTAACTGTGAATTTTATCTCTTACTTTTGGTTGATATTGGTATTGTTTGGTAGAGAACTGCCAAAGTAACAGATTTTAGGTTTTTATTCCAAGGGAAAAACTTTTATTGAATAAATGTTTTCCTGATTCCAGAATGATTCCTTTAGGTTAATTACTAGCTCATAAATGTGCTGGGTCTGAAATTTACCTATAATCGCCAATGTGACTTTCTGACTGCATCCTTAGAGAGTCCAAGAGTCAGTCTTTTTTGGGGACTTGAATGGTATTCATAGTGTCACATTGGAATACTTTCCTCAAGAAGTTTAATACTAGTTTCTAGAGCCCTTGTTGTATCCTAGATCCTGGCTTAGTCAGGTAGATTTAATAAAATTGAACCTAATCCACAGTGCAGAGGTAATTATTTAGTGACAGAAAATGAATTAAATAGAACATCGATTCTGACATAATTGGCACATCATGGAGGAACAGGTTTAGTATCTGAGTCAATCTCTTTGGGTAGCCAAATTTCCTTAAAAAGCTGCCAGAGACCAACCTACTAATGTTATTAAATGCTTTTGGAAGTTGAACTATACACATGTGGCCACAGTATATGTCAATCAACATGTAGTTTGGACTTTGCTAGAGGTGGAAGTTATGTGGTGAGTAATCATTGCTCAGGGGAGGAAGGTACCAAAGAAGATTTAGTCTGGATCGCAAAGAACTTACCATATTGTTAGGGATAAGAAGTACAAAACTTATAGAAATTTAGACATCATAAAAATGGTCAAGAAATGTATGATAAATGCTAAGTGAAGGCACAGAAACAAAAGCATGCCACGGGGGTTCTGAAAAATGAGAAGTTAGGTGAGAGAAGCCAAGAGAGTCCTTACAGAAATTATGAGATTTTGATTTGGTCTTGAATGGAGGGATGGATTTGAAAGAGGAATGCGGAGGGTCCTGCTAGTAAGAAGAATGATGGAAAAAGAGGGTTGTGTGGATGATGGTGGGAGGATTTGGAGAGAAGGGCAGAGGACTAAGGATTAGGCCTTACGACTCACCAACCTTAAAGCAGATCCACTGCTACCAACCTACCTGGGGCACCACATGGCAGACATGTCTTTGTTTCTAAGCACTCTGTGCATTGGACTCAATGAATTTTTCAGTTGTAAAGCTCTTGTTGCTGTTTATTCTAGATCCTTTCCAACTGTCAAGATGTTAATGTCATTTCTCTGCAAAGTCCTGAGTGTCCCTGGATAATAAATCCTATGCTTACACCATGTTCCTTGTCTTGTGACTTAGCAGCAGACTCTCTGCTGTGTTGAGCTGCAAACCATGGTACAGGAATATGACTGTCTCGAATACTCATGTCCAATCCTCTATTATTCTTCTCAGAAAGATAATGATCCTGGCATCTTTAAAATGAAGTGGTAATAAGCATGAGAGAACTATTCCATAGCCAAGGAGGGAACACTGATATGTCAGAAAGAGTATAATGAATTAACCTTTTAACTGACTCCAATTACCTTGACTTAGATTTCCTTAGTGGGTGGCTCCAGGTAGGGTGAACCCCCACAGATATGAAGAGCTAAAGGGGACTTTTGCACCTCATAGAGGCTTCATCTTCTCTTCCTTCTTTCTCTATGTTTTCCTCCTCGATGAGGGTAATTCCCTCATCAATGTCCTGTAATCTCAGGTCATGATGGTGTCACATGTGTTACAAATCTTCTCTCATCACAGAGCCTCTCAGGTGGGTTTGAGGGATAATTAGATGCTATTTGTTTCTCTTAGGGGCCAGAGGACTCTTTAGTCACTTTGTCTTTCTGTGGATAGACACCCATCTTTAGATGACTGCTGATTATTCTTCTAGGAAGTGTTGCTTAGTTGTTTTTGTTTGTTTGTTTGTTTGTTTTTTACGTCATTATTAGATTAGTTTTATCGCATTTGCACAGCATCTACACACACACACAGCTATCCAGACACAAGAATATTGTGCGTTGTGTCTCTAATATTCTTGTCCATTATTTACCATTGATTTGGCTAAAGTGAGACATCAGATTTCCCTCCAACAATGATAGTTCCTCCACACTTCAGAGTGCAGCTATCTCAGTAGTTCTTAGAATCAGTTAACATATCTATTATAAGATGGCAAGGTTTCCTCATTCTCATTTGGTACTGACCCTCACCCAGCTTCCCTAAGAAAAGATGACCTAAAGTCTATTTTACGACATCTTGATAGGTTATCTCACTGCACTATAGATTTTTAACAAAAAGAATTCAATGTGGTATCTAGGATAAATCCCAAACTACTCTACATAGAATGATTCTCCAAGGAGGGCAATTGAAGGCAGAAACAACATAATGGAGTAAGTAGTTTGACATTTAGCCACCAGTAGATCAAATAGCAATTAATAATGTAGCAAAACACACCTTTGTTGCCCTCATGGAATAAACATTAGTAAGACTTCAGAACAAATATTTCACATTTAGATGGGCA
This sequence comes from Rhinolophus ferrumequinum, assembly GCF_004115265.2. NCBI lineage: Eukaryota > Metazoa > Chordata > Mammalia > Chiroptera > Rhinolophidae > Rhinolophus > Rhinolophus ferrumequinum. Next base: position 83,435,230 of record NC_046286.1, on the reverse strand, counting down.
CAAAGAGTAGAAATGAGGATATGTATCATCCTGTTCATGCTATATGTGTGTGAAGTGAGGTGGCAAAGAAAATGTGGTATATCATCTTCATCCTCAAGGTTGTATCTTTTGATGAAACATGCTGAATTGATGATACACATAAATAATCGGTTATGACATTTCTCTCTTTATTCAGAAAAGGAGCAATAGTTTTTTTCATAATGCCCTGATTAACAACCTACTCTTTGGTATATGAGTTTTCAAGGTTATCAGAGCTCTAATTTGTAACTATTGTACTTTAAGTAAATAGACTTTTAAAATGGAAAGAAACTTTTCCATTTATTTTCACTAGGCTTAATTTACTTCTGCTTTCTGTGCAATTTAAGAGAAAAAAATTGGAAAATTGATATGCATTATCAATGTTAGGCCACTAAAACATCCTTTAGCAAACTACTGTTCATTTCTTTTATTAGCTTTTTATAACCTTGGAGCACCAGAAACTCTAGATCAAATCCACAGTCCCTATTAAGGCATTGTAAAGGGCTCTTTAGGGGAAATAAGACGTAGAAACTACAATCCTCACCCTTAAATTGTTCTTAGTAGGTTCTTAGCCTAGTTCTTAGTAAGACAATGAGCCAGTAGGACAAGCACTTCCCTGACACATTATCTTGAGTTGGTATCAGGTTGTGAAGCCTTGTCAGCTTATGCTCCTAAAGTCAGGCCACAGAGATAGATATAGATCCAGATAAGAGCTGCCTATAAAAAGTTGATTTTGACCATTTTATGTAAAGAATGCATGTTGATACTGGATCAAGTCCTTCACTTACCCAGGATCTCCAACTATTTATCTGAATGAATTAGAATCTTCAAGGATATTTAAGGGGAAGGAGTGATGAGGAAAGGGTACACTCTTTCTAGCATTTCTTGCCTAGAAACTCCTACTGACTCTCTCTTCAAAGGTATAGCCCCTAGGAAAACTACTTTGATTGCCACAAAATAGTTAGTTATTGCTTCTTCCCCACTCCCACCCTCTAGCACACAATTCCAGTATAACATTGACCCAACTGGGATTATCTGCTTGCTTGCTGAGTTTTCCTCAACACTGAATTATGGCAGGACAGGGACTGTTTTCTGTTCCTTTTGAAATTTCTAGTCTGTAGCACAGTACATGATGCTTGGTTTTTAGTTAAATGGATGACTGATTAAATGAATGAAAAATGAGACTGAAGCTGTGTGTATAGGGATCCTCAAGGAACCAAAATAGGACTCACTTGGTAAATGAGTAAGTTCTTGAATTGGGCCAGGTCACCCTGGAGAAAAACTTTTGGAAAATGGTTCCAGACCAGAAGGGACTAGAAACTGTATCCAGGCTAGACTGACCACCCTCAGGCAGCCAATAAGACCTCAGTAGCTCTTAGGTGAAAGTGAACAAAGACGGATGTCACACCCTATTTGTGATATTGACCACCTAAGGGATCTTTGGTCTGCCAATATGCATTTACTGTTGTCAGTGGTGTGGCCTCCTGGACGCTCCACCCACTAGAGATTCTGCCTCATGCACCAAATGTGTCTTCTGAAATGTCCTTTTAAAGAACTATCCCCAAAACATTCACTGAGCATCTTCTGATCCATTACCATGCATGGACAAACAAGAGCCACAGGTCTAATACCAGCGAGCTTTCCAGATGGGCCTATGTTAGGGAGTTTCCAAAAAGCTTTTTTAAGAGTTTGTCACTGACTTCAGTAAGCAGGGAAAACAAAGGAAAGGCCATGATTGCTAGTATATGGTACAATATATTCTGCAAGATATGCCGAATTTGTTTCTTTCTAATGCACTCCAGCTGAGTATTAAGTCAGTCTTAACCCACTTGTGGCTACGAAGTTGACAATATTAAATCAGCACCGCTTCTCAGATATGTGGCTCAGTGGTCTGCAAAGACATGATCATATTCACATGCTTTCTTTAAAATTTAGAGGCAAAATAACTATATGTAAGAATTCATTTTTAAACTCATTTTCACTTGGGTATATTTCTCTCCTACCCTGTTTCCCCAAAAATCCAAAAGATGCATCAGAGCTGATTATCCGGCTAGGTCTTATTTTCGGGGAAACATGGTATGTATTTCTTAAATCTCCCAAGCTATTTGCAAAGCTTCCATTTGCCCAATTATTTCCTTTTCTCCATTTTCTTTTAAAAGAAATTCTCGGTGTTGTTTCTAACCAGATGAATATAAATAGACACATAGCAATTTTAGTCTGAAACAGAATAAAAGGGAAATTTTATCTTTTACAGCCTTTACAAGAATTTATTCAATAAATACAGATGTCAGGGAGGTATTAGTCAAAGAGGACAGAGTTTCAGTTACACAAGATGAATAGAGCTGACCCTCGAACAACATGAAATTGCACGGGTCCACTTATATGTGAATTTTTTTCAGTAAATGCGTCAAGCACGGTAAATGTATTTTCTTTTCCTTATGATTTTCTTTGTAACATGTTCTTTAGCTTCCGTTATTGTAAGAATACAGTATATAATACATCTACATACCAAGTGTGTGTTAATTGACTGTTTATGTTATGGTAAAGCTTCAGGTCAACAGTAGGCTATTAGTAGTTAAGGACGTGGGGAGTCAAAAGTTATATGTGAATTTTCAACTATGCAGGGGTTGGCACCCTTGGCACCCACATGGTTTAAGGGTCAACTGTAATTTCTAGAGACATACAGCCTAGTGCCTGTAGTTAACAATCCTATGCTATGTACTTAAAATTTTTCTTAGAGGGTAGATCTTATATGAAGTGCTCTCATCACGCAAAAAAACTACTAATAATAAACAAGATAATGGGAGGAAACTTTTGGATGTGATGGATAGGTCTGTGGCATGGATTGTAGTGATGGTTTCATGGTTGGGTATATACCTATCCTCAATGTCATCGAGTTATATATATTAAATACATACAGCTTTTTGTATGTCAATTATACCTGAATAAAGTGGTTTTAAAAATAAATAGATACATAAATACATACATACAGGTAAAACCATTTTTGTATTGGTAAATATATGCAGTAACAACTAAGAAAAAAATCCAACAGAGGTGCCAATGTTAGATAAAGGCAATTTACTACACAGCTGGGATCATATTTACTTGAGTGAAAGGGGGAGAACAATAAATTAATAGGTTCAAAGATCCACCACAGTAGATGGGCCCGAGTCTGGAGTCTTGCTATTAAATGAGAAATTGAATTTCAGCATTTAGCCTTATTATAATATGACCTTAGAGTTTCCTCATATGAATGAAAGAGACACCCTTCACATTTTTGTCTGTATGAGAAGAAACATTAATCTTTATGTCCATTTAGGTGTTTTTACAATGATACTTGTCTATTCAAGCCGTTTTTCTGAAGACTGTTTATGCTGAAATGGGCATCTGCTCAGCTCACCCAATTCAAAACAAAAATTTGCATAATCTGTATTTGCATCGCAGCAAGTGGGTGGAGTTTAGGCAAGTGCACAGATGAACATAAAAATCAAATATGGGCAGGAGGAAACTCAATTTCATTATAAAAAAACATGTTTGTTTAAACATAAAAAAGCTGTGTAAACAATCCAAATGTGTTTACCATAGTTGAGCCTACAAGGTTCCCATTTTGTTCTTATCCTTTTAGCAGCCCAGTTGAACAAATGCAAATAAATTTGTGCTGTTCACGAGAGATTTAAACTGAAAATTTACTCTTAGAAAATATAAGAAATAGGATAGAAAAGCCATGAATGGGATGACGTGCACCGTCTGGAAGAAGAAAGTTAAAGACAATGATTAACAAAAGCTATAATTAGAGGTTTTTAAAAATTTTTTCAAAAAAAATTGAAAAGTTTTTCAGGCAAAAAATTTTTCAGGCAAAATTTTTCAGGCAAAAAATTGAAAAGTTTTTAAATAAAAATGTTAGTTTGTATGCAGCAAAGATTTAAAGAATTTAGAAGTGGAAGCAAGGAAGATTAGGATTGAAAAAGATAAGGACAGACCATCAGGGTAGTAAGAATAATTTAAGGGAACAATATCCTTGTAACAAAGAAAGGGAAAGAGAAAGATCATAGAATGGAATATTAACTTAAAACAAGTTTTGGTACAAATAGTATGCTGATTTTGGTTGGGCCTAAAAATGAATATACATTAGGCCCAAGGAAGTAACACTTCAACATTAGTTGTATAGCTAATATGTTGTGGACCTGAATATTACCAAGTATATTGTTATCTGTGGTCAGAAAATGAGACCATGATGTTAAGTCTATCATAACACAAACTGTGTATTAATAGAGCCATTAATCACCATCAAAACTGTATTAGGAGTGAAGATAGCCAAAGAGAGCTTAACTGACAGCAAGTGGCCATAAACCTGTCCAAAAACTAATTTGATTACCATCATACCAGCATCTGTGCCACTTATGAGGGTTCATTTTTTGATGAAATTAAGTAGACAAGTCATTCATGCGTATAATAGACATCTAAATCATGGTAAACATGTTGCTGGCAACAGAAGTAGTTAAAGAAAGTGTGGGATTGTGTTGGTGTCTGAATGTAGAACCACCTCAATGGGAGGTGACTTTTGCACAACACTTGGGTACAAAATGCCGTCAAAGAATCTTTGGGTGAAGCCAAATGCCAAGTGAGAAATAGATGGATGTGAAGTCCACTGTGAGATTCAGGGAATGTTGGTTGTTTACAAGAAGGATTGTTTTGCCAGGACAAACTCTCACTCTTTATGGGTCATAAATGTTCCTAGCAAACAATCTGTTTTATTCGGAGACAGTTGGATTTGTTAGATTTTAGTCCTGACAGACGGAATTGTTGGATGTCATAGTTAATGACAGTCTAGAGAGAGAGCCTAGAATGCGCATGCTGAATGAGAGACAGAATGAGAGACGGAATGAGACGGAGAAAGACCATGTACAACTCGCTCACTCATTTTTTCAGCTAGCTATTTTTTAAAAATCTGGAATTCTTTATCCAATTTGTGCTTATATGATTTTGTCTTAGAACAAATGTGGCTTTATATTCTGCGTATTTTAATTATTTTTTTCCCTTAGTGAAAGGATCTCCCTTTTCAAAGATTCTAAATTATTCAAATTATTAGTGGATTGGCACTACCCACTGACCTGCTGAAAAACAAATACATTCCAGTATTTCTTTCCCAGAGAAAAGGAATCATTTAAAAATAAATACCAGATACATTTGAATATAACCAAGAACAGATTATTTTTGGTATATGAAATAAAAAACAATCATACAGGTTCATGTACCACATTCGGGTAGGACACAGTATAAGGTGTCCACGTCCCGCTTGCTCCATAACCTCATCCTTTGAGACAAAGGCATAGTTCTCTGTACATATCTACTAGGTTATATTGCCATACATGTGTGTGGAAGCTTTTAGGAGACTAAATGAATTTGAGGAACAGCGAATTTTTCCTTTAAAGCTAAGACTGAGAGCACTTCCCCCATGAATATCTCAGGAAAAAAATAGCAAGAGTGACACTTATCTCCAGCGCTCCTGAAACATTATGCTGCTAATACCGAACACCTTGCCACTGCTGTGAGAAGGCCTCCAGCCATGGGAAACTGCCTGCCGTTCACAAGCTGATGCCTTGTAGGCCTCCCCGTCTTACCTGAGTTTGCAGATGGGCCATTTCCCAGGTGGGCCTGGCCAAACACTCCTCATTAATCATGGCTTAAACCTCTCTCAGTGGGAAGACCTCAGGTTAGACATCATTTGGAAACAAATTGGGTGAAAAATAGCTCTGACAATAAGGAGCCCACATGGAATTCCCCTGTGAGAGCTTCAGCAGTGTGAAAACAGGCTCTTCCAAGACACTAAACGATCTGTCAGTTAGTGAATGACATTATAATCCAGTTTTATGTCATATGCAGCTTTAAGCAGTTGCTGCAAGCTCCGGCTTTTTGCTGCTGTTGTCTTTCCAACTCTCTAGGCTCACGTAATTTACAGAGGGTTTGGATTTAGAACTGAAAAGATGTGCGTGCGTGCATGTGTATTACATATGGCGGACACACATATGCATAGGCACACAATAAACTAACAGAGTACCTGGCCATATGCTGCCTCACTAAAAATGATATTTGCTCAAATATCCTGGTGGAACCACAAAAATCCTAAGGGGACAAGCCCTAAACCGAATGATGCGGTTATGGTAGCAAAACTAAACAAAACAAAAACCTCGGATCGTGACAATATGATTTGTCCTCTGGGTGAGAAAAACTCAGCTACTTTTCTTCAAATGCATTCCAAGCTTTAGAGCCTTGGGATAAATTTATTCTTCCTGAGCCTCCTTTCTTAAAAGTAGCTGTATGTTTGCCTTAAAATGACAGATGGCTTTTCCAGCACATTTTAGCCATTATTTATACTAACAGATTGCTTCTGAATTGACTGTAAACCAATGTATTTTGTCTTCCATCTACTGTAATTCTCATCGTAGGTTGACCTAGGATGCCCACCCATGTACTCTTAGCACAAGGATTCCGTTTGTAAGAAGAATACTTTCCAGGGCACAAACCATGGCCACTGTCCTGTTTGGAGTCAGCCCAGTAAAGCCCTTCTTCTAGAATGAGGTGTGGGTGGGGGCACATGTCCTGGGAGAGGGCATAAGACTGAGCACTTGGTTTCTTATGTTCCAGAGACTATTAGGCAACCTGTATTATGCCCACATTCCTGAGCGTATGCACAACCAGCCCATTTCTCTGACCTATAGAAGTCGGAGGGTGGAAAACTTCTCTACCTTCCTCTGTGGGCTCTGAGTTGAACTTTTGAGAGGATCCTGATCCTGGAGGTGGAAGAGTCCTCCATTTTCTTCTTGCCTTGACCTCCAGGCATGCACATGAAGGACGTTTTCTGACTTCTCGCTTTGAGATGGGCTTAGTATAACAGATTTTTATAATCTGGCATTTAGAAATCATAACAATGTATACTTTTATTTTGGTGTCACAACATTTGTTGACAAAATAAATCCATTGACATAAGGATTCAATTGGATTGAGAAGCATCTACCAGATGAGTGGAGGTGGGTCGTGCTGCGGGCTCATGCTGACGGCCATTCCTTATCTCCAGGGAAAGCAAAGACAGGCCTAAGTCAGAGTGCTGCCAGTTACTAGCATAAGGCAAATAAAGAGGGATGTTAACAGTGTCTCTTGCTTTGGGTGATTTGAAAAAAATCATACAAATGTTTATTTTTATAATCCATCTAATGATCACACTTGTCACTATTGACTTAGTTTTTTAGTTCTCTCATGTATGTTTCCTTTTGGTGGTGCTTGTCCAGCCCACATCTCTTTTGTGAGCTCCAGACTCTATTTGCATAGTTCCAAACACCTAGTGGAGAGTGCTGCCTATCTGTCACATAAGCATTTCTAATTTCATATGTTTAGAATTAAAGTCCTTGTTTTTCTTTCTTCTCTCTTCCCCATTACAGCAAAAGATAGCATCATTTATCCAGTTGCTGAAGCTACATAACTAGAAGTCATTCTTTGCTTTTCCCCCTCCTTAACCCTTCATGTAAATCTATGAGCAAGCCTGGTCTGTTCCCTTCCCCAAATGCCTCTGGAGTATCTCCACTTCCTTTGCAGAAGATGGAAAAAGGGATATCTTTGTGGACAGTGATAACACTAGGAGTCAATTGCCCCCTACCAGTTTTAGCACTCTAAGTTCCTTGAAATTTATACACAGCCAAGTGGAAAAGGAGGCTTAAAACCTCCACTGGGATTTAATGAACTCGTCCTAAAACATATGAAAAAATTTAAGGTTCACAAATGGTGAAATCAATTTTTATAAAGAATGATAAAGTGAGACTTGTCCTATCAAATATTAAGGTATTAATCTAAGGCCACAGGAAAAAAAAAGTTATGATATTGGCTCAAGTACTGACTAATAGACCAATGGGATTGAAAAGAGAACTCAGAGACTGTGAATATAAGGGAACTACAAATAGGAAAAAGATGGACCATTTAGTAAATCATAAAAAGTAAATACATAATAAAATATTAATTGACCGAGATAAATCTACGCCACCCAGCAGAAATGCAAGCTCACAATAAAATTTAAATTGAATATAAAAAAATACCTTAAATCCCTGCATACCTGAACTTGTGGAGTGAGGTTTATATTTACTATAAGAGTAACTTCAGGCTGTGGGGAGAGAGGAACACTTCTTTTCCAGGCAAAGCTACGGGGCCCAGCTGAGAAATCAGGAGAGAAGATAGGAAAGGAACTAACAGGCATTGAACGACTGCTAAGTGCTAGGCTCTCTATCAGATTCCACGACTATTTTCTTATTTATTTTTTACAACATCATTATAAAGAAGGTACTATTTTCCTTGTCTTACCGATGAGAAAACTAAGGAAGTTGAAACAACCTCCGCTAGGTGATATTTATTGATTTCTTTTATTAATTTATTCACAATTATCGATCAAGTCCCTACTCCCTGCCAAGTGGTTCTTCCCAACACTGGAGATAGAGTGGTAGGAAACATTGACTGAGGCCCTGACCCCAGGTAACATATTCTAAAGGTAGGAGACAGGCAATATATCTCATAAATAAACAAATATATATGTATATGTATAGAAATATATATATAGAGAGAAATATATATAAAGTAATTTCAGAATGGAAAAAGCTGTGAAGAAAGTGTAGAAAGTTAATGGGATTTCTGGGCATGGGATGTAAGGGTACAGAAACTTTACGTAGATGGTTAGGAAAAGCCTTTTTAAGGAGGTAATTTCTGCAAATACAGAAATGATGAGGAAGAAGCAACCAGATGATAATCTTAGGGAAGATTGTCCCAAGCAGAGGGCAGAGCAGATGCAAAAGCCCTGAGGTGACAATAAGAATAGCATGTTTAAGGGACTGAAAGACTAATGTGACTAAAGCACTGTGAGCAGTGAAGATGGTGGAAGTTGAAATCAGAGGTAGAAAATAACACCTTTCATGTTATAACCTACAGACATAGGTCGTATTTTTTAATGACATTGAATAATAGGGATTTATTTGATGAATTTCCTCTCAATGGAAGTTGTTTCTCCTCTAATTACGTACATTCACAATTAATACTTGAATAAATTCCCTTACTTCAGGTGTCTTCTAAGTTCAGAGGAACTAAGAAAAGATTAAACTTAACTTAAGCAAGCCAGTTTTGTAATATTTAGATTTAATAATAGACTTGGAGGGAGAGAAGGTTATAAACACTGGTTGCAATCAAAATTTGGAAAGATAATTGTCTTGCCTTTGTTCATTTAAATTTACCACTTCTTGATAGCGTCTCTTCCGTTTTCTTCTGATTTCTTCAAAGACAAGAAGAGGCCACAATGTTGAATAAACAAGAGTCCATAAAATAAAAATTGTATGAATCTGGGCAAGTCATCAAGGCTGAAATGGAACCAGAATTTGAAATTGAGTAACTTGTGGGTTGTTACACAGTTCTAAGTTAAATTTCCAAGAGAATGACATTGAATATACAGAGATTTCCTCCCCTTATTTCCACACTCTGAAGAAACAAGCAGCAGAAGACAAAGTGATTGTAATTTCACATATTTTAAAAATTTAAATAACAGAAATATACTTTGTTCTTTGTGGACTTCTAAACTCCTAAAATCTTTTCTTAATTTAATATTGTAAACTTGCCCATGAGATTTTTTTACATGGAATTACAAACTGACAGGATTCTGGGCATTGCTGAAACCTGGATTAAAACTAAATCTAAAAATCTGTATACCAACCTGTTTATCTTAAACAATACTTCAATGAGATATTTCTCTAGCAAGATGGGTTTACTCAGGAAGAAATTTATTCAGGATTGCAAAACGTTCAATCATGGCAAGCCACTGCAAGTCTGCTAAAATGAAAGGCAGGAAACTCTTTTATAAAGGAGAAGAGGAAGTTGGAAGAGATATTACCAAGCGTTCTCCCTGTTGTGCTTAGTGATAAACCAGAGTGTGAGAGCTCCCCTCCTAGGCCCTCCTGATTCATTTTAAAGGAGGTTTCTGTTGACTAATTTAATTACAAACCCAAAAGCTTTTTTTTTTTTAAACCACTGATCCTAGCACAAATATATATCACTAATGGGTGGGAATTAACCATGTCACAATGTTGGGACAGCTTGGCATCCCACATCATGAAGTGGTTGAACACTGCGGTAGGGTAGGAAAGAAAGAAAGAAAGAAACAAACAAAAACATAAGGAATTTCACCTCCATGAAGAGTGGAGAGATTGAAACTCTTTGACTGGATCTTGCTTTTTTAAAGGAAATACAATGATTGAGATGATGACCACAACTCATGCTCACTGGGTGGGTCTGGCTCTTACATCGCCCCTGAATTCTCAGCTTGTTCTAGATTCCAACGTTGGAGGAGGATACTGACATATAAACAATGGCCTCTTTATAAAGTAGAATGAAAAAGAGGGACTGCCAAGAATTGGAGGCTCCTTCTGGGAAGTCCCAGTGAAGGCATGAAGACATGAATGCAGACGTGGAAAAGAGGACAAATCAAGCCAGGTCCAAAAGAGATGACATAAAGCTAAACACACGTTGCTTAATTTATTTTTAAAATATATATGGACTGAACATTTGCTGTGTCTTCTAGCAATACCCAAATTAATCAAACAGTCTCTTAGTCAAGAACAGACAGGGAAGACGGGCTAGACCAGGCGACCGCTCAGGCTGACCGTGATGGTCAAGGTGGTATAATGACTCCCAATGGCTGGGGCTTGCTCTTCAGCCTCGGTTCTAAAGAGAGTTGTCAAAGGTTGCTGTTGGTTTTAATTCATAAAAGTAACAGTACTGAGGATGCTGATGTACAGTTGGAGCACACTTGGCCCCTTGATTATGTCCTCATGGATTGGACAGCTAAATTAGTCACTAATGTAGCAATCAAACATCAGACACAGAGTTGGGCGGTTTGTTCCAGTCAATAGACATCTTTATTTAAGTACCAGTGTATAAAGATGTACTTCAACCAATTACTGTATGACACACAGTAAAAGATGACACACAATGTAGAATAAACTTGATAGTGTATAGAAATTCCTTAGTACAATTTTTGTCTTGATTTTTAAAAAATTCCCTTCTTGAGTATAATATATAACAATAATTCACTGTAAAATTTTTATGTCTTATTCTGGGCTCATCTTTGGCCTCAGAGCTCTAGTTAGTTTGACACTAGCAAATGGGTTTTTTTTTTTTTTTGAACAATTTAATTACAATTTTAATGAACTCACTAAAAAAAGCAGAGGATTTTGTAAGTCACATACCTGAGATATTAAAGATAGGTCCTTCTCCCTTACTCCCTGTTGGTTCTAACTCCTTAATGTCTCACCGATCCATTTCATAGGGTTCTTATAGAAAACATACTCCTTAGGTCAGGCCCTTATTTGCTACTACCTAGATGTTGCAATGACTTTTGAAGCCTTCCTCCCTGCCTCACTTACATCCACTCTTTATACTGCTTCCACAATGAATATCATCATGCAATCAAGCTAGTTAGTCTTCTCCAACCCCATCTCTGCGTTGATCAACTCTAAATCTTTCTGTCTCCTGCTTACAATCTTGTGATAGCTTTGTACTTCCCGCTGGGTAAAACTTAAGTGTGCCATACCCTTTGCGATATGGCCACTCTCTATCCTCACTGCCCTCAGAGGAAAACTGCTTTCAAGCTATTCCAAGTTCCACACACTGCCTTGAATTCTCCACCCTTCCTCTCACCTCTCACTCCTATCACCATTTTCAGTCCTTCTGTTGTAGCACGTTCAAGTTCATGGACAGCCACAAGAGCATGTGATATCTCTATCACTGGGTGGGCATCTTCTGAGGTTATGTTCTACATTTTGTCCCTCTCTGTATTTGTATTGTGGTGTTTGGCACACTGTGTATGCCTAACAACACAGTATTTCTGTAATGAAGTTACCTTGGGCCCAGATCACAAGAAAGTGTTTCAATAATGGGGACATATTTTCACCGCTGTTCACCAAGGAAGTCATAGGTTTAGGTTTTCAAAAAGCAACTCTGATTCTTACAAATTACTCTACTGGGAGTGTACAGGGGGACTGTTATTTATAGTTATTTTAGTAAGTTGGTGACACACGCTTTGGAGTTAGGTTAGGGTAGCAGAATTCAAGAAATAAGTTTTATTATCCTTTAGATCTCTATTAGACCAATTTTTTCATATTATTATTAGTTTCAGGTGTTCAAAACAATGTAATAGACATTTAAACCCCTCACAAAGTGATAACCTCCCTCCCTCAATGCATTACCCCTCTGACATATATAGCTGTTATGATTCCATTGACTCTATTCCTTATGCTGTACTCCACATCTTGTGACTATGTGTGTGTATACATGTGTGTGTGTGTGTGTGTGTGTGTGTGTGTGTATATATATATATATATAAAATAGTTGACATTCATTATTATTCAGCTTCAGCTTCAGGTGTATGGTGCTGTGGTCAGGCATCTACACTGTCCATGAAGTGGTCTGTCTAATAAGACAAGTGTCTGTCGGATACCCTACAAAATCTTTACTACATTATTGATTATATTCCCCAAACTGTCTTTTGTATCCCTGTGGCAATCTTGCGGTTACCGATTGTGCTTTTTAATGACACTAAATGGCTTTGAAATGGCCTTTTCTCTAGCCCTTCTATGATTGTCTCTTTGATCCAAAAGTGGTCAGCTTTCCTCCTCTGTCACTTCTATCTTCCTGCCCCCAACTGTCTCCTAAAAGCAGACGGTGGAAATTAAGCAGGTCTGGTTGTGAGGAAATGCAGCAATTATCTTTTTTTCTAATTCATGTTCTTTCTAAGTGGCTTGTCAATTGGTCTGTGTCCCTTCGCGTGTCTGTGGCTTATGTCCTGGGACTTCTTGTCCAGGTACTATCCCGCTCACAAACTGCTCGCTCACAGGTTGCTACTGGTCTAGTAGAGATCTGTGGCAATGGCAATGGGAAATCCTGGGGAGTCTTTGATTTCTGTGGCCCTGCAGGTGGGAAGGTGGGAGCTGGGAGCACTGATTAGAGGGACAAGGAGAAGTAAAGTTTCCAGTTACAGGCGAGAGCACAGGTGGTCTCTGAGTGTGGCCCAGGGCAAAAACCCATATCTGTCTTCACTGAAAATAACAAACCCAAGGAGAAAAGTCAGGAGTTGAGAACACATCAGAATCAAAAGGGAAGGGGGAAAAAAGTGAAAGCAAAGCAAAATGTCCCCATCTAACTGCTGTGAAAGAAGCTGGATGGGACCATTCTGCTTAAACCAGAATTTAAATGTCAAAAACACTCTTAAACAGACCATGCCAACTTTTAACAGAAATAGGGTGTTATTTCTTCCTATAAGACCCATCTTCAAAACTAATCTAAAAACTATTATAAAAGTTATCGCTTTTATTTCAAGTCCCTGGTTAATGTATTTATTTTCACACCAAACCTTTCCTTTAAAGAAAACAACATACTGGAAACACAATTAAGGCCAATTTGTAACATTCCTTGTGACTTTCCTTTGTCTCTCTCCAGTGGCAAGCAGCTTCCTAAAGTTGGTAAAGATTGCCTTTCCCTGATATGTTTTCTAAGTTTTACTGTATCCTTCAAGGCATGGTTTTTTTCCTCTTTACTACATGATTATGTATCTATAGACATACATTTAGCTATACTATATACCATTTTCTTTTTAAATCTTTATATGAATTATATTTTTATTTGCCTAGTGTTCTGCAACCTGCTTTACTCACTCACTATGTGTTTGGGTGATATATATAGATTTAGTTCATTAATTTTTAATTGTTCTATAGTATTCCACTATGTTAACAAACCACAATTTATTTATTCATTCCCTTGTTGGTAGATATTCGTGTTGCTTCAAATATTTTGTTATTATGTTAACAAAACATTTGAGACAAGAAGAGAACTCATCTTACTGGGAATACCAAGGAACTAATATACATATACATCAGTTTACATATACATCAAACGGAATAGTTTACATATACATCAGTTATTAAGGAGAAGTCACTCTCTTCACTAAAGTAGCTTTTGAAAATCTGAGGATCCTGGTCTTGGAAAAGGTATGTTGCTAAATGAAACATTTTTAATGCCTTTTCAACCTGATCAAATATGTTTAAACCAGGATCCCTACTCAACTTAAACCTTGTAACCTCATTAAATAAGCAATTGACACATGCTTACTTGAATACTGAATAAAGGAATGAATTGCTTCATTTATTACTAGGTCATTGTCTTGCCATGACTTTGTTCACTGAATAATACGTATTACTTGTTGAGTTACTACGATGTGCCCAGGAGTTATACATATTAGCTCTGCTTATCACCACATTTAATTACGTTCTCATTTCATACACACAAAAACCAAAAAGGGAAACTGAGATTCAGAGAATTTAAGTGACTTCCCAGGAGCACACAACTATAAGTGAAAGAGTCAGAACTCTTTTCTGTCACTACTTCAGGCCTCTTCTAACAGAAGTCAGACTGATAACTCTCTTGGGATAGAATTATTTAATTATTTGCTCAAATTCAATTCTTGGGGTAGAATTATTTAATTCTCTGCCCATGTACAAGTACCAGCATTGAATTCCTCTTGGCAGATATAGTGGGGCCTGAGCTAATGCATCTATATGAATAATTGCTTTTCCATAGGCTTATCATCATAGAAAATCAAAAGCTAGGACAGAATCTAGATTTTTAAGCAAAATACAAAGTAGGTGACATCTTTGGGATTTTGCATTTAATCCATTTCTTTCAGTAATCAGTTCATCATAGAATCTTCAGAAAGCATATTCTGGATGGTTAACTATGTAAGAGTTTCAGGGGGGATAAAATTTGGCATGAAGCAAAGAATCTATAGTTTTAGAAACAACCCACGGTACTTGAGCTGGAGATGGGAATAGATTGGCAATCTAATAGTTCCTTCAGTGAAGATTTTTACCTAAATAGGACAGATTCTGGACGCAGGTACATAGTGAATCACTAGGGATTTTCCAGGAAGTCTAACTGAAAAGGTTAAAATACATTTTGCTTCATCTTTACTAGCTTCTATGGGACCCAAGTAAATTATAAAATCAGTTACTAGAAAAGTCTATACTTGGGTGTTAATGTCCCTATCTACACTGAAACTTTAACCTTACTAGAGGAGATTAAATATTAATGCTATTTCTAAAGATCTCTAACTCCACATTCTCCCCATGACATGATTCTCTTATTCCAGGAGTTAGAGGAAAAACAAAATGACAGTCTAGAATGATACAAAGGGATTTCTTCATACTTGCCTCCAGCTACACAATGCCTAGACATGCTGAATGTCAAGGTCAGTGAATTTCTCCAAAGGTGAGCACAGTCATATCCTCGTTTTACATCTCACGATTCTGGTAGAATGCTGATTTTGAAAAACGCAGTACAACATACACATACATACACACATGCACAAGTAAATGATTGTCAAAGGTAAAATAATAAGCCAAGGGCAACAATGAACATGAAATACTGAAATCCCGATCAACTGTGTTATTGTACTAACAATTCCTATCACATTCTGAACACTTACTATGTACCAGGCTTGGTGCTAAGCACTTTACAGGCATTGCATCATTTGGTACACCACTGGTTTTAGGTAGTAAGTGCTAATATAATGCTAAGGAAGTTTAGGCACAGAATATTTGAGTAACATGCTCAGAGTCGCACAGCTGAGGCAGTATTCAAACCCCACCAGCCTGTTTAGAATCTCTGCTCTAGCCTTTGAGAGAAAGATATCATCCTTTTAGGGACATGCAGATAAGAGCTCTAAGTATTTCCTACTCACAGCACAGATATGCACAGCATTCTCATCTTGTCGCCATTTTGGGTCATATGCAGTTAATGGCACGTGTGGCTATAGCTGACTCTTGTTTTCCTTCCCTGGAGACAATCCCAGAATCTAGAATAAGAAAAAATACAACTACGGAAGGATTATGAAGCTACCAATATTTTGGCTGGATCCCATGAGTCCTTTCTATTTCATTTCCTGGTCGTTATGAAAGCTAACCCAGTGCTTTCTCTCCAGGGGAGTGGCTAAGGGAGCAAACCTAAGAAGAGAAGAGAAATCCCCAATATTCTGGATGGCGCATCCCTGGGGAAGGAGATTATGCAAAAGCTCCACCTCTTATTACCTAATAAAGAAAAATGAAAGAATCCCAGCATTAGAAAACAACCTCACACAGCATCCAAAGCACCAGTTTGTCAGGACCATGCTAGTCTCTGAAAAAGTTGTCCTAGTCTCGGGAAGGAGAGAGATTCCAAAGAGGCACTGAGCCAACATCATCAGCAGTGCTCACATGGCAGATTGCCTTTGGATTTCCAGTCATGAACTGAGGAGCCGGGAAAGCAGGACTGATCCAGCAATCATCCCATCTCAATATGTTTGCACCTTGATACCAGTCCCTGGAGAACACGGGGCTGCCGCCAGCCTCGCTCATCACACAGAATTAGTGGGTGAGTGCTATGGCATGGCAGGTCTGCACAGCAGTCACCGAGCAAGAAGATTTATTGCTCTATTTGACAGTCTGTTATTCACTAACTGAGCATGACACATCTGGGAGTTAGAATCATCAACTTGACATGTAACAGGAGAACAAACCTTGGGGAAGAGGACGGCGGTGGCGGGAAAGAACCGAGGGAAATGGCAGTTTTCAGAATAGATTTCCCATTTTCTTGCTGACCCTGATTGTTGCTCCAAGCTTGGGGTCATCACCAGACTGAAGGGATGAGGCAGATGCACAGAGAGCCTTGGTCTGCAGTGATATAATGAAGCTGCAGATCACTGAAAGGAGAGGCACTTTGGGTCCTTGCAGGGGGATGGACATCATTCCTGGTAACATTCGCCAGGCTTTTGTTTGCCTCCTCTTGTAGGAAAGAATGTTCCAGGAGGACACAAACGAGCTCCCCTCCACGTCTCCTTCCCTTTGCAGTAGAAGTAGAGCCTGGCTTTACTGCTTGACGTCACCCTTTCAACTCTAGGGCCTCAGCGGCACGATGGTCCTTCATCCCCTTTTCTGTGCCCTGGCCATGCCCCGTCAGCTGGATGGGCTGAGATGGGCCACGGCAGTACCTTCAATCCTCTGCATAGGCCCTTTGCATCAAAATAGGTGTGAGGACAAAAATCTTGTCCCACATAGAGCTGAGATTCTGTCTACAGCATAACTGCAGGCTCCACCTTTGCCATGAAAAAGAGAGTGGGGCTCACTAATGAGTGGAGACATAATTTATTTAATCTTCATGGATCCATTGGGAGCCATAGCTCAGAGACCCATGAATAAAAATGGCAAGTTTGCTCAGAGCATTCAAGGTAGTTAAGACAATTTGTTTAGCCTGCTGCTAAGCGCTCCAAGGACTTATCTATCCTACTGAAAATAGCACACACACACACACACCATTAAAAGCACCTAATCTCTATGCTTCTATTCTAGCAAGTAAATATAAAATGAAATAAAAGTTTTAATGCCTGTTTTCTTCCTCTTTTGGTTCTCATGTGTTATTCCCTTATATGTTTATTTCCTCTTCATTTATCTTCTCTCTCTCTCTCTCTCTCTCTCTCTCTCTCTCTCTCTCTCTCCCCCTCCCCGTCTCTATCTCTCTATTTCTGTCTCTCTCTTCACCTCTCCTGTCACATCTCCACCCTACTTCTCTCCTGATTCTAATTTCCCTTCTGTCTCAGCAAGTTGAGGAGATGAACAAGGCAGTGAGACCACAATCAGGAGATCTGGTTCACATTTCCTCCTAATTCCTTTGCAGAGCTCTGTAAAATAAAGGAATATCAGCAGCAATGAAGCAGAAGAAGTGAAGTACCAGGGAGAATTGCTCTCTTTTACTCTAAACATTTTAAAAGTTGAATTGTGGTTTAACTTTGATCTTACTGAAAGGGACACATTTTTTTTGTTGTTTTAAATAGAGACAACTCTGATCCTCTTTTTGATCATTTATTGAGTTAATGGAATAGAAATATTCGAAAGATTGCAAGCATGTAAATCAGTACATAATAAACTCTTAGCTGTTATATACTGATGGAGAAAGTTTAAAACAATTTAACCAAATTAAGAACAGGAAAAGGTGGCAATGGGAGAAAAAAAAAAGAGAGGTTTTCCAACCATAAACCAAAGGTGAATGGCAATGAGTTGGCAATTGTCAAAAGAAAAATGCTTAAAACACATGCTTGGAACAAGTCACAATCAACAGAGAATGGCAGAGAGACCTAGAGGGTCCTGGCTTCAGAAAATCTCTCATGGCCCTTTCTTTCCTCTCCTATGGTTGTGATTTTATAATAATACAGATACCCTGAGGGACAGGGGGACTTATATGACTTGGTCATCATTTGTAATTATATTTCCTGTATTAATTAAGCTCTGTTCTGTACTCTTACATCAGAGTGATTGTAAGGGGAGAAATCCAAGGAGCTTATGCTCAATATAGTATGTATTCCTAAGAGTGCTGAGAGGGGGACAACAAAATAGTGTGATGACCCAATGTAAGTCATCTGGCGTAGGTCCTTATAGAAGTTTCCTGAAGTGTTACCCACCCTTCCTAGAATATGGGTCAGCATGGGATAGGCTGCTGGACTTGAGTAGGCATCTTTCAGTTCAGGTAGGGGTGGGTGCTCATGACTACAGAGTATCTGGACATTTCAGGTCATGGTTTAGAGCTCAGACGAAATCTATCATTGGGTGATGATGCGGTGTCAGCAAGATTCTTGGGAGACAGAACTGTAGGAACCAACACAGCTCCAGCAAGATTCTTGGGTCTCCTGACTCACTGAGGTTTTTATCCTTACTAGTTTAGTCTTTTCCACTTGAATCTAATCTGTTACTCTAAGCTTCAAGAGGTTTTACTAATTATGTAATTCGGCGTCTCATGGGAATTAAAATATTTCCTTCAATACTCAGAAATGCCACCCAAGGAACCAACTTTCTGTGGTCCCCACCAGTTCCTACAGCTCATTGCATCTTGGCCTCTTCCTCCCATATCTGTAGAATGTTCTTTTTACACGAGCATATAGAAGCCTGGCCTGGGACCAACTGTCTGCTGGAATGGTTTTTTTGGTATAGGCCTTCTTCCCTATGAGATAATTATTATAGTCCTTGGTTCCTTCTGCCCTGGTCAAACTCCTCATCCATGGTTAACTCCACCCATGTGTATTAGTTTGTGAGGGCTGCCAGGACATAGTACCATTGACAGGGTGGTTTGAATAACGGATATTTAGTTTCTTACAATTCTGGAAGCTAGAAGTCCAGGATCGAGGTATTAGCAGGTTTGGTTTCTTCCTAGGCCTCTCTTCTTGGCTTTCAGGTGACCTTCTCACTGTGTCTTCATGTGGTTGTCGCTGTATCTGTGTTAGTGGTGTCCTAATATTCTCACCACACTGCAATAGGCCCACCCTCAGAAATCCATTTTAACTTAATTGCCTCTTTAAAGGCCTATCTCCAAATGTAGTCACATTCTGAAGTACTGGGGGTTAGGACATTTGCATATGAATTCGGAGGGCACACCAGTGACCCCATAACACCATGCCTGCTCACTTGGACTGACTGCACTTCTGCCTCTACTATGCTGGTAGATGGCACTCTGAAGCTCCACCTCAGGAGCCAGCACTTGACTGTGAACTCTCTTATTTCCACATCACTCTTGGTTTATTTTTATACAAAAATTCTTTCTCTTCTGCATATCTCCTCATCTGGTTGGACCACTGATGTCCTGGACATTTTCACATATTCATCAAGGACTTTGGCTCCTTTCATTGTCCAGGATAAAGTCAACAGCCACGTATACAGTGCATCTAAAGTCTGCGTGAGACAGACATGAACCATCTTGGTAGACAATTTCTCCCTCAGATTAACTGCACTGCATTCTATTGTCCCCAGTTCTCTCTTGCAGTACTCTTAAAACAAAAGTGGGTTATTCGATTATAAGACTTGAGAAAAATGGGCAAACACTGTGATGGAGCAGGAAGCCATTATTTCAGGTTTTGCAAATGATGCTAATTTTATAGCCAAATAGGTCCTGGGCCAAGGCCTATCTAATACAAACAAAAAATAAAAATTAAAATTAATAAATAATAAATTCAGAAATTTTGTAGTTACACATAAAATTAGCTGACTGAGAGCAGTAAAAATATTAAAACTTTTTTTCTCTGAGACAGACATTTGCTTGTCATCCCAAACATTCTTGAAATGGTACCACAAAGTTAACCCAGGCAGAAGGCAAATTCTACCTGACCCATTGGGGTTTCAGGCACTTGGAGCCTAGGGATCAGTTCCTCAAAGACATGGAGGCAACGCTCAGAAAATCATGTGGTGTGTAATTGTCAATCAGTTGCGTAAGTAAACCAGTAAAAGGGAAATTGAGTCTCTGGTGAGATAATCTGTGATGACTAGAGTAGGGGGTTATTTTTCTTCCAAAAATAATATAGTTCTTTTGTTTCTAGTGCTTGGATGATTTTTTAAATATAAATATTACAAACGCTAATTTTAAAAAGTTTTTTAATGCAATAAAATATTAAAAAGAAAAACCTAGAGATTTTTTTAAACGACAGTGATTTAAGTGTATTCCAGTCTGGTTGTTTTTTAGTGCTTTTACAATTATTTTTTAATTTTTTTTACTTCATTGGGACCATGCTGCATATTTCACTATGCAAATATGTCATAATTTAATTAATCATGAAAATGTTCTCATTTTTCACTATATGAATAATACCTTGATGACTATCTCTTAGACATGTTTTCATTTTTTTATGTCCATTTTTGTGCATGTGGTGAGAATGCTTACGAAATACTCTGTTAGCAAATTACAAGTATACAATACAGTATTACTAACTATTGTCATGATACTGTACATTAGATCCCCAGAACTTATTTATCTTATAACTGAAAGTTTTGACCAACTTTCCAACAAAGGATGTTGGTTGGCATCCTTTGACCAACATCTCTCCATTTTCCTTACTCTCCTAGCCCCGGTAACCACCATTCTAGCCTATTTCTATGCATTCGACTTCTAAGATTGTACATATAAATGTTTTTTATACAAAAACATTTGTGTTTCTCTGTCTGGCTTATTTCACTTAACATCATAATGCCATCCAGTTTCATCCATGTTGTCACAAATGACAGGATTTCCTTCTTTTTACAGCTCAATAATCTTACATTTTATATATATGTATGTGTGTATATATATATATATGTATATATATATATATATATATATATATATATATATATATATATATATATATCTCCCATTTTCTTTATCCATTCTTTTGTTGATGGACACTTAGGTTGCTTCCATTATCTTGGCTATTGTAAATAATACTGTAATGAACATAGGGATGCATACATCTTTTCTAATTAGTGTTTTGGATAAATACCTAGAACTATCATAGTTCTATTTTTAATTTTTTGAGAAACCTCCATACTATTTTCCATAATGGAAAATTTACATTCCCACCAACAGAGCACAAGAGTTCCCTTTTCTCCACATCAATAGTTGTTATCTCATGTCTTTTAGATAATAGTCATCTTAACAATTGTGAGGTGATGTTTCATTTGTGCTTTTGATTTGCATTTCCCTAATGATTAGTAAAGTTGATCACCTTTTCATGTGTCTGTTGGCTATTTGTACATCTTTGGAAAACTTTATATAGGTATCTCACCTATTTTAAAATCAGATTATTATTATTATTATTATTATTATTATTATTATTATTATTATTATTTTGCTATTGAATTATATGAGTTCCTTATGTATTTTAAATATAAACTCCTTTTCAGATATATTGCTTGCAAATATTTTTTTCCATTCCATAGGTTTCTTTTTGTTTTGTTGTTTCATTTGCTGTACAGAAACTTTTTAGTTTAATATAGTCCTAATTGTTTATTTTTTCTTTTGTTACCTGTTCTTTTGGCATTCTATTTTTTAAAATATTTGCCAGAACCAATGTTGGACATGTTTCCCTATTTTCTTCTAGGAGATTTATAATTTCAGGTCCTTTATCATTTTGAGTTAATTTTTGAGTGGTGTACATGCATGTTTTCTGAAATTTATGATTATTGCCTTAAAGTAGATTCATTAGAGTAGAATAAATAGGCCAAATGAAATGAACTGTAAGGTTCTTGATTCACATTGTCATATTATGTACTAAATTAGAAAGTTAAATCAAAACTGAGCCCCATTAGCCAAAAATAATAGTTCTTCTCTATTGGAAATAAGGTACTAGGAGTTCAAAGTGCTTGGGTTTAGAAAGTATGCGACCCTTTCCAGGATAAGATAATGCTAGTGGTCACTTCTGTACACATGGATGTCATCATTGCCTAGCAAAGAATGTAAAACCAGAAAATCCTGATGATTTACATTTCTTCCTGCCTAATCTAGACTTCTACAATGAGCTTTTTCTCTATGTTTACTTTTACTTTTATATATATATATATATATATATATTTATATTTGGAGACACAGGTATATCATTTGTATCTGTAACATGGAACATATATATAATATATATAATATATATTCCATATGTTACAGATACAAATGATATACCTGTGTCTTTAAAAACACCAGCCTCCACTCAATGGGTCCTCTTAATAAAACTCAACTTTTTCTTAAACTACAGAAATTGTTCTATTATTTCTTGGATAGTTTTTCTGTTCTCTCCTTTAGAATGAGGAGTATGTTGAACTGCTGGATACATTCTACTCATCTTTCAATATTTCTTTCACATGATCCATTTCTTTATCCTTTTGCCGAGTATTTGGAAAGAACACTTCATCTCAATTTTGACTTGCTGATTCAGTTATTTCCATTCTGCTTTTTAGCCCCTCTATCAGCTGTTAATTTCAACCACCAAGTATTTAATTTACAAAATATCTAGCTTAATTTTTAAGTGTACTAAATATTCTTAGATCAACTTTGGGGATTACAATCATACTGATTCTAATATTTTGTTTGGTTGGCCTTGTTACTTACTAATTATTTGAAAACCTGTACTTTCTTTATCCAGTGTAGATTTTATTCAATCATTTGGTGAGTCTTAGTTGGATATTAATTTTGGTATATGGGAGTCCTTCTACTATGAATGATGTATCGACAATCGCTGTATCATTTACCTCAGCCAGCTTCCAGTGATTTTGGTGAAGGGGTGCTATTATTTGGTGGATGTGCTACTGTTTGGACTGGCCCAGCAGTTAGTCATCTCGAGGTGAGGGCTTCTCACCCATGAGATTTACCAACCACTTCAGGCCCTGCCGTCGCTTCATTCTTCTAGCACAAGCATCCACAATCATTGATTCCACTTGTGGAAGTTGTCTCCCCTGCTTCCTTCTTGAAACAAGCAGGGAGAGAAAAAGGGGTCAGTTTGCCCACCTGCTTACATTGTGATACCCAACCAGCCTTCCAAGGGCCCCATTCAGGTCCCGACACCTGCCAGGTACAAGCTTGGAGGCCCCTCAAGCTGCTCTTATATTGTGAATTAATCATGCATATTACATTTTCTGGCCATTGTTTTTCTCCTTGAATCCAATTTTATTTTCTATTTTTCCAATTTTTATGGAATCTCAGAATTTTTGATCTGCCTGAGATATACTCCTTTTTGTTTCCCAGATTTGTTAGTTTTTAAAAATTCTGGTATTTTGAAGCTTTCAGGAAGAAAAGGGAGGCTGGAGCTTGTGCTTAGTTTATGATGTTGATGCAATCACAAATGATCTTTATTGAATAATTTGAAAAATGTAGTGTGTCTAAGGTTTTTTTGGGTTTTGTTTTGTTTTGTTTACAAAAAAAGCAGGATAGTATTATCTAGTAATCTATATAATATTCCAGTAAGGCTGATGGGTCTCACCCTCATTGTATAAAAGGAAAACTGGAGGTGTGGAGTGACGATGTATGTAAGACACATAGTATTGAGAATGACCAGCATTCTATAGGGCCTTACAGCTGACCCTCATGACAATCTTTCTGGGTAAATACTATCAGTTATAAAATCGAAGAGACTGAAACCCAGAGGACGTGTCACTTGCCTATGGTTACCAAGGGCATGAATGACATAACAATGTCTCAGATCAGTCTCGTCTGACCCCCTTGAAAGGAGTATTTCTTGATGGTGAATTATTTACTCTTTTAAAGTAACATCAGCTTAGAACAGCAGACCAATAATAATGCCACCAGAAGTGTCAAAACCAAGTATAGTTATGTGAAACTAAATTTTAAAATGTAATATAAATGTATTCCATTTCCTCAGTATATTAGTTAGGTTCATAGTTAATAAAGAAGCAATATGTACAACAGCCATATAATATTTTAAAATATCCCTTAGACATTCTAGTGTGTATCAAATTTGCTTGAATAATATGTGAGCTTTAGGTCTAAGTTTGATCTAATGTTAATATGGGTTGAAAGGATAAGGAGTACTGAGGTGCCAAACTCTGAAACTCCTGGAATCCTTTTTGACATACGACTTTTAACTGTGTTTTAACTTCACAATTTCAATATATTACCTTAGCACCCTGGTAATGGGTTGTCATTCTTTGTACTTTAAAAAAAATTTTCAAAGTCATACTGTAGTACTTTGAAAGCAAATAGGGAAAGTAGAGGTGGGTCATCTTTAACAGTGAAATATAAAATTAAATTATGTTATATTGAAAGTACTTCCATAATTCTGGTGCCAAGTCTTTTCCAATACCTTCGCCCCTACTTCCAAATTTGAGGAAAACACCTAGTATTTTGAGAGCTTTTCATTGGTCCTTTATTGACTCCCTTCTGGGCCTTGCTCTCTAACATCTTTCCCTCCCTGCCCTCCCCCCAACTAAGACAGTGGCATTGATACCTCAAAGTTAGCAGCCACTGCAACCTGCCTGCCGTTCTTTGGGATTACATTTCCATTCAACCAAAGTGAACTGGAGGAAATAATAGTCTGGAAAGTATTTTCATCTCCTAGTTTGCTTTCCCTCTCATCAAAGACAGCAAATGGATATGCAGATGGGTTTAAGAACATCTCCCCAGGCAGGAAAGTGTGGAAATCATTTGCATAGAATAGCATCTGGAGTCCCAGTGCACTCAAATGCTTCCAGGGGGAAGACAGCTTTCCACATTCATTGATGTTTCCTAAGGAAGGGGAGAAAGGGAACATGGGAGGAGAGAAAAGGAGCAGGGGACTCCCTTTGTATCTGTGTCCAATATGGTTTCTTTTGATTTTTCATTCTCCATAGTCAAGGGCTCCCCAGGGGCTCTCATCTGTTACCAGGCTCGGCTGTACCTGCCTGCCTGTGTGAAAGTGGCTCAGCTGCTGCCCTGGATGAGGCTAACACATCACATCTATCTCCCTGGCATCTACTGAGCTCTCAGGCCGCAAGGATCAAGCCCCACACAGAGCACAATGGCAGGTCTGTATAGAAAGAGTCAACCTTCTTTTTTGTCCAAAGCTCTTTGTGTGGCTGCTGGGGGTCAGCATTCCCTCCACATTCAGGCCTTTGCCATGAGAGAGAAGGACCGGGATGGAAGTACAGTAAGCTGTCCCTGGACTGTCGTTTGGGCAAAAGTGTACAATTATTAATATGTCCACCATTTCCCCACCACTGATGTGCCAACATAAAACCCAGGATATCGATGGCATGGCATTTTTTGATACTACTTTTTCTTGTCCAAAACCAGATAGACTTCTTGAAATTGTAATGGACGAAATTCAAGTTTTAGTGGAGATTTATTTAATTAATTATTTATAAATTAATTATGATAAATATATTGAAATAGCTTAATTAGAGAATTAGAGTTGGTTTCAGATTTAAGCTCACGTCCACTGACCTTGGAAAAGAAGACATTGAGGATAATCATGCCAGTTCTATTAAGCATGATTATCCTCCACCATCTAAATTTAAAAATTGATTTCAGAAAGCCTAGGGTTGTTGGCTGAAGGTCTGAGCTGAGGTACTCAGAGAAAATAGAGCTTTCTGATTAGGATAAAATACTCATAATCAATGATAAGGGAAAAAATCATGATAATTAAAAAGCAGATAAGGAACATTTTAAAGTTTGATGGTATCATTGTTATTTAATAAAAGAAAGAAAAAAGTTTCAATGAAAGCACTTAATAAATAATGGATGTCTAAATCAAGATGTGAAACTCATTATTAAATCTCTCACAGTATTTTATACGCCTTACTTTCTGTCAGGGTTTGGTTAATAAAAACAATTCTGGCCCCCTGATACTGACCTTTGATCTTATGCTTGTGGGCCAGCCTTTCTCGTTCTTTCCTCCAAAATGCTGTTTTATGGTTTAAAGAGGAACATTTCTATAATTGAAGTATCGTCTTATCTAAGCCCATGCAATTTATACTTCTGAAAAAGTATTTGTCACTTCAGAGTTAGAAATGATAAAGTATTGTTTTAGTCTGCATTATTTATAACATTCTATATGTTACTGACTCATTTGATTTTTTTTTCCCTTCAATTGAAAGATTTCAAATTTAAATCTCAGGGAAATGACATATATCATTTTGCCCTGGCATATGTTTTTGCCACCAGTCATATAGGCGTAACTTTTCTACGTGTGCTGTATCTTTAATTATTTTAAAAATATTTTCCTCTATTCATATTTTCTGTCTTCTTCACTCACCTATCATTCCTTCTCTGAGAAGACTCAGAAAATGGGCAATCAAAAAAAAACAACAAAAAAAAACAAGCGCTGCTGTTCCATTCGTTCCGCCCTGCCCCCATAAAAAGCTAATATTTTCAGGTTGACTGAAAGTTTAACTTTGTTATTTTTTTTTTATTTTTCAAGAAAATCCAGCGTGACGTGGCACGTGTTAGTGCCCTCTTACTTAACAAATTACATGTTTTTTTGACCTAAGTTAAAAGCTGTGCAAATCTCCCTTGTCTGTGTTTTCATTGTGTATGGATTTCCCTGGTACAGCCGCAGACATGTTCGTGGTGGAGCTCTGAAATGAACCTCAATCTTTCTGCTCAGAGCTCCTCTTTGTCCCTCAAAACTCCGGACAAAACATTGTCTTCTAAGACTGTGATATTTTCTGATGGTGCAACTCCCTCACTTTCTTGCTTGTCATCAAAAAGCTGAGATGACTTGGGGGTTTAAGTAACTCTATGTCCTCAAGAGAATGACGTCAGGGAGGTTACCATCATCTTGTTTTTCAGGAAGAACTTATCCTTTTTAAGTGGTTAAAAAAGCCATTTGGGTCTGAGAGAATCATCAGGGTTTGTAAGAGTCTAAACAATTTTTTAGAGGTTAGAAAAATTAAATGACCACAAAAGACACAAAACCTAGCTTTCTTTTTATTGAGAGGAGCTTTTTAATGGCATACTGAGTTCTTTTCCAGATCTTTGGCATACAACCTAGTATGTTTCTAGATGTTGGCCTGAGTCCCACCCTGTGGTGTGGAGGGCTGCTCCAAGGCTCCCGGCAAACACTGCCTTCCAGGGGGGAAAAAAATCAATGAGAATAAAGCTTTTTAAAAATGGATTGGAGAAGTCTTGAGGGAGCCTCTGCTTGTCTATTACTAAACACACCAATCCTTTCTTTTCTCTGCAGACTTGCCTTGACTGACCCAAGCTCTTGCGCTGGGTAATGAACGTTGAACTGGTCATGCCTGGGGACAGGCCCTTTCAGCCTAGCCCCATTTTCCC
The DNA here is from genome assembly GCF_004115265.2 of Rhinolophus ferrumequinum. NCBI lineage: Eukaryota > Metazoa > Chordata > Mammalia > Chiroptera > Rhinolophidae > Rhinolophus > Rhinolophus ferrumequinum. The sequence goes on along the minus strand of NC_046286.1, from coordinate 83,407,555 downwards.
CCTAATGTGCCATTTCATTTTCAAAAGGGAGAGATATTCTAGAGCTATAAATCTCCTCTCTTTCTTTGCCCGTTTGCAGCCCTGCCCTTATGTGGGGCTACCTCTCGGAAGTTATTCACATTGGGTTGGGAGAGGTCAGCCCAATGCACAGTTCCTGGCAGGTGGTCCAACATGGAAGCTCAAGGCCCCGTGCAGAACTGCGGCCCCAAGGTGCTTTAAAGGCTCCCTCTGGAAAATAATGGTCGTGTGTCTTTGTCTGCGTCTCTGGGGCTGTCTATGACAGGCTTTGCTTCATGACAGATTGCTGTCCAGCCACTGACCCCGCTGTATCTCCAGTCAGCCTGCTTTCCAATCCCCGTGTAGAACAACTTAACATCCTTCCAGAAAATAAACTCTTCTTACTTTAAAAGGAAAAACAAATGAAAAATGATTGTTGAAGGTAGCCACAGAGTGGATCCTTTAGGAAAGACCATGGAGGACAGAGAGGGGAAACCCTGAGCAAACAGGTATTAGAATATTAGAATATGAACAGTCGTGGCTAATGTCACTGGCCTTTCTCCTGTTTTTCTCCACATATTACTTAGATTTCATTTCACTGTCCTTTACCTTTTGAATTCCTTCCTAGTCTCTCAACGTAGTGTATTATTTATCTTTATTTTCTTTATTTTCCTTCTGATTCCTCTAGTTTTCCCTTCATTTCATTTTCTTCCCTTCCTTTATCTTCCTTTTCCACTCATCTTCATGTAAAACCTTATGCTAACCCTGTAGTGGATAACGACATAAGTAATACTGATTATCTCTTCCTTTACCCCATCTCTGTATCTTATATAGTTTAAAACTTATTGCATTCATTGACCATATTTGATGATGTTTGATGTGTTTTTATGTGTAAAGGACTAATGTAGTAGCCAGTAGCATTTGAAACCCTATTAATATTTATTGAATGAATGAATGAATGAATGAATGAGAGAAACACAGTCTTTATAAAGAATAGATTCTAATGTGCTAGCGAATGTTGACTTGGAAGACACTAACAAGGAGTTACTAGGGGGAAAAGTCCACAGTTAAATGGGTTTGACACATTCTCGGATAAACAAAACTAAATAAGGCTGTTTAACTGCAGGTCTACTTAGAACCTTTAACATACTAAGATGCATTGTGAATCAAAGGAGGTAGATAGAAGGCAACATTTGGCACATGTACTTGTTTGTGGAACTTGTATACTCGTTTGGATTTATCCTCGCCGTCGTGAGAATCCACTAAAGCCAGGACTGCCATGAATCATACACATTTTAGAGAGCTCCCTCTGGGGACAGTAGATGTCAACTTGGAAGTATTAGACGGGAGGTGGGTGGAGGCCCAAGGCAGAGGCACGTCGGGAGGCTGTTGTAATTGCCTGGATGAGCTGTTGAGCACCTGAAAAAGGATGATTTGAAAGGTGTTAACAATATTCAACCAACGTGACTTAGTGAGCACAGACGAGCCCTGTTTCTGGCTTGGCAACTAGGTGGATAGTGGTGGTTCCATCACGTAGTTTTCAGCCTAGTGCAGGGGATAGACTTGCAAATAAGTAATTACAATACAGTATCATGCACCAAAATTAAAAGTAGCTGCAAGGTATTGTGTGAGTAGAAGTCAGAGCTTATAATTATCTAAATGTATATTTAGATAAACATGTACAAAAAAGAGGTGCACAGTTCATGATCTTTCCAACTAGAGCAACATGTATAAATGTTCCAATTGCCTATATTTAAAAAAAATTAAATAGTTTTGAAATTGGGTTCAAGTCTCAATTTTGTACGTAAAAAAAAAATAAAGAAGTTTTGGGGGAAGGGGTTATAAGAAAATATATTTAATAGGAAAAAAAATGCAGACTGACATCTCTGTGAAGGCAACGATTTTGCCTGTTTTGTTCATCCTATATGTCTAGCCCCTAGTGAGATGGCCTGGCATATAAACATTTGTTGAATAATCTGAATTCCAAAGCATTCTATATATGTCTTTGAAAACTGAATATAATATTAAGAAATGATATGCTATGATGATTTCATTTAACCCAAAACATCACTTTTTGCAGTGCAATGGGATTCTTCTTCCCATGAAAATTCTCATCTAACATGTGCTCAATATTCTAAATAATATTTGCTGTTGTTAGGGAATAACTCTTCTGCTCTTGGGGGTGAGGCTAGGCTGATTTGGCCTGAGTGGTCTCAGGGGAGACCATCAAGGGTGTGATGGCAATCCCAGAGCTGTACTCAGTTATTTGATGACACAGGTCTCAATATAGCTCCTACGCTTTCACAATTCCATTCTGAATTCTGTTAAGTAAGCAATCAGCTTTAAGAGAATGGCCTAGTACTTTGTTCACAAGGAGAACTGAGTATTACCTGTATCTTGCAAACTAAGGAAAGCAAACATGTAAGACACACAGTTTCGTTAGTTTTGATTCTCTATTGATTTTAAACTGTTGGGCATTCCTAAAATGTGATTGGATCTCCAGATATTTATAAATTATTAGAAGAATCTGAACTGTATTGCCTCTGTCATACTCACCCCCTCTCTCTCTCCTCTGCTAATTTCTATAAAGTAATATACAGGTCCCGATACCCTAAGTGTGGCACATGGACCAACAGCATCAGTATCACTGGGCGATATCTTAGAAATGCAGACTCTCAAGCCTCACTCCAGACTTACTGAATCAAAAGTACCCAGGAAATTAACATTTACATTTAGAGTCACTGATATAGACAACTCTTGATTGGCCATGTTAATAGGAATAAAAATAGGGAAGACGAAATGTTTCATTTTAGACATACTTTTTTATTGAGATATAATTGACATATAACAGTATATTCGTTTCAGGTGTGCGACACGATTCAATATTTGTATATAATGCAAAATGCTCACTACAACAAGCCTAATTAACATCCCCACCATTCAGAGTTGCGATTTTTTTCTTGTGATGAGAAGCTTTAAGATATACTCTCTTACCAACTCTTAAAAGATACAGTATAGTATTACTAACCATAGTCACCATGATATGCATTATATCCCCATGATTTTTAAAAATTTTATAACTGGAAGTTTGTACCTTTTGATCCCTTCACCCAAGGAATATCAGATAAAAGAAATGTTTTTAAAAACTACAGCCAGTCTTGGGAATAAACTCCAAAAATATTATGTCCACCAGCACTATGTCACTTGCCTGCAAAGGTGGAGAGAGGCACCTGGAGGGACCATGTCTGCATAAACACATGATGGGCAAAGTCTGGACATGACATTTCCTTTTCCAAGTTCGGGACCCCTAGTCAGAGGGTTATTTACACGTCAGTCGCAGTGTGTTGGTCAGTGTTCCAGGCTGTCAGCTCAGCACCGCCCTGCTCTTCTGTAACAAGCGCCATCAGAGCTCAAGCTACACGGAGCTTTGAAAGGTTAGTCAAAGACCACATTGTGTGCCTCGAGCTGCAGGAGCGGCTGCACTAATTTGGATTGTGACTTGGCTTGTCTTCCCCACACTCTTCCTGAGATCTGAGCTGGGTTTGTGTCAATCAGTGGTGTCACATCATTCAAGCATTGAAGGATGGTGGCCCTCCCAACTCTTGAAGTAGTTTTTAGGGTAAATTGTAGTAACACATTTGGACAGTGCTATGCAATTCTGCCCACTCAATACCAGTAACAGTCACCATGACTTCTTTTTGCAGACTTATGGAAGACATGTATCATATCCAGTGCATTTAATTTGTACCCTAGTTGGTCGAAGGAGTATTAGGCCTAGAGCCAGAAGGCCTGGCTTGAGTCCTGCTTTTATTACCACTTCTTCTGTGCCTCAGTTTACTTATCTATAAAATCAGCATGTTCTCTTTCTCATTAAAATAACACACATGAAATCATTTTGTAAACTCTAAGAAGGCATTATACAAATTAAGGTGGAGCCACATCTGAACCAAAGATCAAATCCCGTGTAATCAGTGCTGCATGTTACAGGATGTAGGTCACAGTCAGACATTTCAAATTTGAACAGTATCTATAAGAACCAGAATTATCAAGGATCATTAGAATCAGGGATGACTTTATGGTGTTTGCTATAGCAGCAAGCATTAATTAGGTTTCCACTAAGTATGAATGTTTTCCAGTTATAAATGATAATTAATTGCCAAATAAAACTCGAATAGAAATATTCTTTAAGTTAATAAAGCAGATGAACACAAGTAAACAAAGCACAGACCTATCTTTTTTAAAGACGTTGGCTGGAACAGGTCGTTACTGTGATACAGTCCTACCTGGCAAAGACAGTCTCCCTCCTCTTTTCTCCATTATGTGGAAATTTCCCCCATTCTCTTGGTTTTAGGTGATGACAGCAGGCCACACACTCCAAGAAATCTCTTTTCTTATTCTCCTTTCTTGCCTTCTTGAGTAATGATTTCTTTTTTAGGGCTCTGTTCTTCTGATCCTTGCTTCACTAAATTTTATCTCTAAATGTTCTGCTTTTGTGACTCTTTCCCTAACTCTGGTCTCTGCCAAATCAAGAGTAGAATTTCCTGAAATTTCTTATCTCTTTAGTAAAGTGTGTAAAGAATGTTTTCTCCTTATTATCTCATTCTTTCTTTCTGAACTTCTAATGGCAGCTGGGAATATTTTGCTTTTTCAAAAAGAGGTGTTGGGGTAGAAGAAGAAAGTAGGCTCTTTTTAACATGTGGAAGTATGGAGGTAAGATAGAGGAAAATAAGAGAATTATTCCCATCTTTAATGAATCAAATGTCTGCTAGCGGGAGTGTTTTGTGAATTACAGAAGGTATTTTTAATTCCTTAGAGGAAAGACTTATTTTGAGAAGGAGAATGGCGTTAGAGCCCAAGGTAATCAGCCTTTGACACCGTCTGCATTCACATCCTTAATAGCATGCATTGGCTGGGATCGATAAGGGCACACTGATGAGCCGAAACCTGGGGAAGTGATTCGGGAAGCACTTGTGCCGTACAAGGGCCATCGTGACTTCACTTGGCATATTATTCTATCAAAAGTCTCAAGTTTTCTCAGTTATCTTATCCTTCACAATTTCAGTGTAGACCTGGAGAACTCTTTGATCCAGGTTTCATTTACACAGCTTGGGCCACCAATTCTGCTGGTCTCAGCCTTGGAAGGACCAAAGTTTCAGCATCCTGATTCTAAGTGGCTTTCTAGATGAATAAATAAGACTTGCTCAGTATCCATACAGCTATTTGGTAATATTCCTCTGGGGCCCTCAGTATCTCCTAGAGATTACTAAACAATCAGTCAATCTGTTTTCTTACAATGTGGACAGAGCTTTCAGGTTTTATTTAGAAAATAAACTTTGCTAAGAACAGCAGCATTTGTTTCTTTTGGTCATAGATGAAAAGGACCAGAGTCTCAGCCAGAAATGGTACCTGGGGAGTAGTCAGGAGGACTTGAGAGAATAATAAAATTCAGATATCTATAGCACGGAAAAAGAGACTACAATTTTCCCAGATTAGAGATTTCTTACTCCTTCTGAGTCAAATTGAGTAACAATTTGAATAGTCTTGTTAGAATAGAGTGTGTTTTCTCTCATTCTAGTTTGAGTCAATAATTATGTAGTTCCACTTTTCATGTCCATTTAAAATTATTGTTCTAGAATGCATTCATCGTAGTCATTAATAGAATAAATGACAACCCTAAAATAAATTAATTTAAAAATCAATTGTGTATGTATTTATGATTCAAATCCCATGAAAACTGGAAACATGTGCATGAAATATAGTGCTGCGCTGAGACAACACAGCACCAACTAAAAAGAAAACTGATAGTCGACCTGATAAAAATCAGAAAATAGGCCTAAGAAATTTAATACTAATAATGAACACTTTTGGTCAAATAACTGCATAGTTTACGGTTCCCATTTTTTATTCCTAATCTTTGTAGCAACTCAGCAAGAGGTATTATGTTCCCATTTTTCAGAGGATGAAACGAAGGCTGTGAAGGTGGGACAAGTGACCCATGTCATTTAGTTATTAATTTCTCTCTGACTTCAAAGCCCATGTTCTCTCCACTATGCCAACTATGCTTCTGGTCTCAAATATTTCCTTTTTGTTTGGCTTCCAAAATTAATCTATGTTTGAGAATTAGAAGCTAATTCTACAGTGTGTAGCAATAGGGAGTGAAAGTGAAGAAATAGGTTATTTGAAAGCAAAGAAAATATTAAGTTAAATTGGAAAATATGAATGAGACACATGCTAGTTTTACAGTGTCTTGAATGAAAAGACATAAAGCATCCCATTACCTGGGGCTCTCTCTGGATGTGGTGCATAAGAAGCCAAATGTCCACATTGGAACTGCCAAGTCTTTGGATGGCCCTGCCCATTTCACTACTATTGGGCCACAACTCTTAATCAAAGTCACTTCAAAGACCCCAAACAGATTGATTCACATGTGAATTCTACCCAAACTGTCTTCCAAAGGAGGAGGGATTCTGGTCGTATGTTCCTTTGAACCTACTGTTGCTCATTTACTAGTATTTACTTTGCATGGCCTATGGCTGAACCATGGAAATTGGAAAACAAACTCCTATTCAGCAAGTCATGTCAAAGGTGACTGCAGAGCCAGAGAGTTGACTGTGGGACAGACATTCTTTCTGATCAGGAGGCCTTTTCTGCAGTGCTGCTGTCTCCACAGTTACATACCTGTCCATGGAAGCCTTTTGTTTATCTTGTCTATGTGGGAAGTCCTAGACGATGCCATCAATCTGAGATGCCCATTTGACATTCCAACAATGGTTGGAGAGAGAGAGAGAGAGAGAGAGAGAGAGAGAGAGAGAGAAAGAGAGAGGATTAGCCAAATTCTGAACAAAGTTTTTTTGAATTGTACTACTATGGTCAAGGGAAGATTCAATAGACACTGGGTTTAGAAACACATTTCGTGTTCTGTCAAACACACAGTTAAGCAAGCATTTTCACTTAAGAACATAAAATGGGTACTTTTCAAGGACTCAGTGAAGAGGGGGACAGGCGATAACCACATTCTAGAGTTTTCCTGTGGGGGAAACTCAGATTCCCCCAGAATAATGCAGCTGCAGCATGTATCACTGCCTACCAATCTTTATGAGGATGATATTTCTGGCTGGTCATTCCAGCAGTCAGTAAAGGGGTGCAAAGTATGTTATATTTGAATGATTTGTGAGTTCTGTGATTCCCAAATCAGAGTTGCTGGTATTATTACTAGTCTAGATTGTACATAGAAAAACGTTTAAATTGGATCCTTCCAAGACATTTTCAAACACATTTTAAAGTTCTTTTGACGTGAGACATTAAAGAACTCAGATTGAATTGTATGTCTCTTTTTTTACCTGGAAGAAGATCCTTTGCATATTCATTTCTCATTTTATGCTGTTGTAAGTTTCAATTGTGAAATTGCCTTGGAAAATATAATGTGCTTCTCACCCTCGCAGCCATCATTGTCACCGTCATCATCATTGCTAACAGAATTCTTTGGAAGCCTAGCTAAATGTCGTGCCTATGATGGAAGCCGAGTCCCTGTCATGTCACTTGAATTGAAATAAAGACGAAGCTTTTCTTATGGCAAGGTCCTTGACTAAGGGATTTGCTGCCAAACTCACAACACTCCAGCCAGCTGACCTTTAGGGCAAGGTGCAAAGTCCATCTGCTTAGACAGACTTTTGCTCCCTAGGGGTTAATTTGAGAAAAAACTTCTCAGACATGATATGGAGGAGATGTGAGTGTGAATGTTAATCTTTATTTCATACTATTTTTTTATGAATAATGTTATACTTTATAAATGTTCTGAATGCCTCATGAAAATAGAATGAGTATTCATTCAAAATATCACAGAATGTCATTTGGAAGTCTACATGAATAAATTATATTAAATGAAAGGATAAAAATTGAAAATACATATTGGAAATAAAAATTCAAATACGTCATGATGGGAATAACACATTGTGTTTTAAGCAATTGTTTTAATCACCATTCAGATCTCAATATAGCTGAAATAAAAGCGAGTGAAGAGATAAAACGAGGGAAGTATCCGTTAAGAGGTCCTGTGGAGAGTCCAGTGTCAATTACCGTAATCTCATGTGTCTCCTGTTACAGGATATTTCCCCATCCTCAGAATGTTGTTACTGCAGAAGTGGTCTGCGAGGTTATCTCCATGCACACAGCATCCTTTGACATATATTCCAAACCTCCTGCTAAGACCACAGAATGCTTCTCATCATGATCTCATTCATCTTGGTTATGTCACTCTGGGGTGGCGTGTGTAGACACGAGGAAGCGGATGGGACAGGTAAGTAGTTAGATACAAAGGAACTGAATATCCCATTCTCACTTATTGCCCGTTCATCACACCTTCCCTTCCCCCCAAGAATCCATTTCCTATAATTTCCTCATTAGACCATGAGTGAGAGATACTAGATTTAAAATATTCCCTTGTTATGTCATTAGCTTAAAACTTAACTACACAATAGTGACTATACACATTTTTACAGAATTAGGACGAAAATCTAGCCAAGAACACAACTTTCTTGTCTATCAGCCTCATTTTTATTTCACCAAATCACATCAGCACATGAACATGTATCCATGTGTTGGGGGTGGGGGAGGAAGGGTATGGTTGTGGCAAAGTGACGGTTAGTGTATAGAACTGAGATACATAACGTGGGTTCAAATAATATTATAGGTCTTAAAATAGGTCTATTCAACCTCAGGCCTAGTTTTTAATTTTCATTTCTCTCCTCTGTAAGACAAACCTGAGTATTAAGCTGCAATTGATGTCCGATGGAATTAGCTTATTCAGTAATAACTAATGAAAATATCTGACACTGATGGACATTTCCACTGTGCCAGGGTATCTAAGCTTTGGATGTGCATTGCTTAATTTAAACCTCACAAGTACCATATGGAGTGGGTGCTATTGTTATCTTCACCTTACAAATGAAGAAACTGAGCCTAAGGGCTGAAGTAACTTGTTTGGGGATCATCTAGCCAGCAGGTGGGGAGCCAGAACTGACTCCAGAGCCTGTATTATTAATCGCTGTGCCCTGCTGCTTTCTCAATGCAAATTGTACCCATGGGTAACCCAATGGGTTGGGTGGACCCCAACACCCACTTCACTGGGGAGATAGTCTGTCTGATTTAGTGGAGACCATTTATTAAAGGAACAGCTTGGGACATAGCTAGACACAAACTAATACCTGAGCAAATGTGGAAAAACCAAGGAAACATTTGCCCAAAACAAATCAGCCTGGATGTACAAAGATCATTTGTCATTTGCACAATAGCTATTTGTATATAAATAGAGGCTGATGTAAACTTAAATATTTTGCCCTCCGATAGAACAGGTTGAATGCTCTCTTGGAAATCTGGTTCACAGTAAGAATTTGTTTCTCAAATCTACACTATGCAGAGGTCTACTCATTCGGTCAGAATTGTGAGGCGCCCCAGACTGGCAGTTTGGAGAGCAGTGAGGTCTCAGTGCATCTGCCGTTCAATCTGCATTTGCGTCCCAAGTGTGATTGTCTCCCACTGGTGATGTGCTTGTCTCTAAGTGAATCAGACTGGAGCCTTGAATTCCTCTCCCCTGAACCCTTTGGACATTGCATGTGATAGAATGCAAGTCTCCACCTGCCAGCAACAGGTACAGCGTGGGGAAGAACACCAAGCCACAGATAACTGGCATGCATATATCTGGTGGATTTAATTAGACACAGTACCTATTAACAATTTCTGCAGATGTTCACATCAAATCAGCTGAACTAATTTTCTCACACTCTTCTGTTTGGCCTATTTTCCCTTTCCCAAGTGTATCTACTCTTGCCTTAATCTTATGATGTTTACATGCAACAGAATCCCACTGCTCCTAGAATCCAGATACTTGATCCACTGTGTGATGTTGAAGAGATACACTTGCTAGTTGATGCTAGCAAGATCGTAGTTTTCACTATGAAATGCATATTATTCATGGTTAAGGGCTTTCGCTGGAGGGTAGGGAAAGAGTGGCTGTGTCTGCCTGGAAGCTGCAGTCTCTGACACAGAGAATGTGCACAATGGGTTTTTTGAGACACACTGGCTCACTCAGTCAAATAATTAAAAAGAAGAGTGTCTGCCTTTATCTGTCCTACAGAAGCACTTGCAAAATCAAATGCTCATGGTCCCAGAAAGCCAATGCTTGTTCTAAAAAATGCAACTTGTTCTCTAACGGTGTTTTAGAGTATGTCTACATAGCTAAATACACTGGATTAAAAAACAAACCAAGCACATTATAACACAGCGGAAAGAATACTTGAATCAGGAATGAGGGGATTTCAGTGCTAGTCTCATTTTCGTCCGTAACTAGCTGGGTAACCTTGGCAAGTCACTTTGACCCTCTCAACCTTAGTTTGTTCATTTATAAAACAGTGAAGTAGGGGGGTTCATCTTTAAGGTTCTTCTAATTCAAAAGTTCTGTATTTTTTTAAATAGCTAAATGGCACTGTTTCTCTCTGCCCTACACGCATGGCTCATGATCACATTAGAATAACAATCGGTAGTGAGCTTTCCATATATCCTTTCTTTCAAGGCTCACTAAAGTCCTGGCAGATAGATTTAGTTATTACTCCCATTTTACAAAAATCACCCCCAAGGGCAGATTTGAAAATGCCTGTAAGACAACAAAGAGATCTATGACATGTCAGTATTGACAAACATAGAGAGAAGTTCTAAAATATGGTATGTGACCACTTTCCTTTTTGTCACCCTGAGCTTCAACTACCTCTGTGAAATGGGTACATCTTACCTCTCCAAAGCAGATATTCAGAGCAGATGAGCTCTTCTAAAATGCATGTGCATACCTACTTGGTTTCCTCTAATCGGGGGTTGGTTATTTGGAAATCAGAGAAAGCTTCTGTTAAGAAGAGGCATTCATAGATCATTTAGAAATAAGACTCTAGCTGTGTAGATAATATCTGACCAAGGCATTTGGGGAAGTTTTAGGACAGGCCTCTGAGGCTTGATATGAGGCTGGGGAGAAAAAGGGAAGACTTGATAAAGATGCAAACTAATAAGTAACTCACATGGGTTTGAAGCAAACCTAAGAATCTGCTATGAATAGTCTCTGCATTAAATATTACGTAGATATGTATTTTAGTTTATTCATATGCTCGCCTGCTAGTTTCATGTTTCTACTATTTTCAAGATGATACATTTTCTAATTACTTTTAGCGTTTTGGGGTTCGAGTTTTTGACGTCTCAAATAAAATGTCACTCCTACACCCATCAGATGCATCCATGTTTCCATAAATTACCTAGGAGCATGCACGACGACCAGACTTCACATTTCAAGCGCAGACCTGGAAGCAGTGGATGGTGTTGACAGATGTAACAACACAGTAACGGGACAAATGTGCTTTTATTTTGCATGAATAAATCTGCACAGCGCACTGAGTCTAGTAAATGGATTCCCGAAGTCCCATGAAAATCATCAGAATTGAAAGAGTAAAAGTATGTTAGATGAGCCAACATAAGTAGGTAAGCAACATGCTATCAGTTCAATAGTATTTATGCAGTTCAAGAGACCTGCATGGGAAATTCCAGGTCATGCTCCACGGCAGAAACAATGTGGTTTGATAAAAAGAACCCTGCACCCCGTAACCGTACATATGCAAAACATAGTTGGTGAAGAGATTGATGAGGAAGTTGCATCTTCCTTTTACATATGTTAATCAGTGCTGATGACAGGATGGAGTAATAGAAGAGTGATTTATATCAAAATTTATTTCTCTAACCATTTAATTTTGTTTGGAGTCTTTGCAACCTTTCTATTTTTTAAATTGAGATATAATTGACATTAGTTTTAGGTGTACAACATAATGATTTGATATACAAATTTATGGCAAAATGATTCCAGAATAAGTGTAGTTAACATCCGTCACCTCACATAGTTACAACTATTTTTTCTTGTGATGAGACCTTTTAAGATCTACTCTCCTAGCAACTTTCAAATGTACAATACAGCACTGTTACGTATAGTCACCATGCTGTACATTGCATCCCCAGGACTTATTTATCTTATAACTGGAAGTTTGTACCATTTGACCACTTTCTCTTATTTCGCCCACCCCTACCTCAGGCAACCACCAATCTATTCTCTGTGCCTATTAGTTTGGCTATTTTTCTTTTTTAGATTCCACATATAAGTGAGATCATACAGTATTTGTCTTTCTCTGTCTAACTTATTTCACTTAGCATAATGCCCTCAAGTTTCATCCATGTTGTCACAAATGGCAAGATTCCTTTATGGCTGAATCACACTCCATTGTGTATACATGTATATATAGGGGTGTGTGTGTGTGTTTGTGTGTGTACCACATCTTCTTTAGCCATTCATCCATCAATGGACACTGAGGTTGTTTCCATATCTTGGCTATTGTAAATAACGCTGCAATGAACATGGGGGTGCAGATACCTTTTCGATGTAGTGATTTTGTCTTCATTTGATTTTTAAAATAGCTACTTTGAATGGTCTTTTCTAAGTTTTCAGAACTAGACACTGAAATTAGCTTTAGTAGGGGAGTGCTTTTCATCCTGAAAGCATTTCTTTTAGAGGGAGTATTGGTACATGATTTTTCACAGGCCTTCCAATGAATAAGAAAGCAAAGCCCACTGCCACCCTCAGAAGAAAAGCATTTACTGTCATAGAAAAGGACAGACCCATTTCTACCTTGTATAAATAAACCTCCTAAGGGCAGAGTTATCTTACACAACTTATTACTCTGATTACTATTTTCTTTAGTAACAATGCATATTAACTTATTCTGTAAAGAAATTTTAAGCATAATAAGCTATCAAAAATTTCCAACGATATGTACCCAAGTGCAGTGTTTTATTATCCATCTTTAAAGATTAACATGTTCTGCACAAGTAAATTATACAATAACGTGAACTTCACCACTGACACAAAGAGCTGTTTTCGCCTATATTTTTCATGGGAAATTTGCTTTAAATTTATATTTTCTGTTTCTGCCTCATAAAATAGAAGGTATTGCCCATAGTAATGTCACTTAAACTTGCCTAAGTGATTTGGAGTTTTCTCTAGCAATAAGTGTATTTTTTTTTTTAATGCAGGAATATAATTCTGTCCTGAATTATATGTAATTCTTCTTAGCAGAATGTCAGTTGTCACATCACCTGTCCCTTTAGCAGTTCTCACCTTTCTCTTTCCCTTCTTCAGTGTTATTTATGACCAGGAAAATGCACCCAATCTAAGAGACCATAAGGCTTGGAGTGTGTTCCTAATGAACTAAAGTGTGTAGCTCTAGGGTAAGGGATTTGGGACTGAGACTTTGGGGACAGTGGCATTTTTCACTTATTTTGGACTGTCCTGGAACACACGGTTTCCTTACATCTGACCCTCGAAGAGTGGAGTGTTAATGTAATAGTTTGTATATTCCTTAAAGATTACAATCCAGTGTTTGCCAAAGGGTTGAAAAATAAAAATTCCTGATATGAATGTGCAGTGTGTATGGCTCACGTATTTTCTGGGACGCACAAAGAAGGCTTCGTTTCATTTCTTTATCTCAAACTCCTCCAGTATGAATCCATAAGTCCCATAAAAGCCATACGAGAGGGGAGGCCTGTCTTTTCCAGGCTTCTCCATGATCTAACAATCTCTGCCCCAACCTCCACTCCCCAGGCATTTTTGTTTTCATGCTCCACAGTGTCACTCTACAAAGCAAGCCACAAAATGGGGCTGGGAAAGCTTTTGGCAAAGAATGCCCCTGTTCTGTTGGATACCCCAGAAGTGCCCCCGAATGAGGCCAGAGGCATCCTTAGGAGGCTGACCCGACCCTGGGAACTCTGGAGGTTGACACAGGGGTCGAGAACCGATGTCCCTTGGACGCCTGCAGTACTGTTGTATGACCCCATCCCACTGGGCGGCTGTCAGCATCACAGCGGACATTCGTTTTGACTAGAAATCGGGCCTTATTGTGAGAGACCGCACTGGTATGAAAGGAACATTTTCATAAAAAGATCTGTTAGAAATCTGCTTGGGAAATTATGGACCTGCTGAATTTGCATTCTCCAGGTTATTCTTCCTCAAATTTTTTTTTTTTTTTTTTTACTTTTCTATAGATGGAGATCAAAAGATAATAAATTACCTTCTGTTTCTGCCACAGACAAGGGACATCACGGATGATTCATCTTGCACTCCTCTTCCTTCATATGAAATACAGAAGGTATTGTCAAGGTCATTTCAGCACAGTTAGTGTCATCTCCATTCCACAAAAGAAGAATCGCTTCCTCTTTTCATTTGTGCCAGGCACTATGCATTAAGCCTTATGTACACCGAAGAGTGACTTATCTTAGGGGAAAGAAAGTGATACCTTGGAAGTCCTATTGGTGGTTTTCTTCTTTCCCCTAACAGGCTCTGTTATCTATTTTCTTTTGACTTTGAGTTTATCAAGTGTTGTATGTGTAGGCATCATCGAACTATGTATTTCCATCATACCTGGCAATTCAGGAGAGAAAGGGCACATGCCCTTTTTAAAAAGAATGGAGAGGAGTCCCCTGACACTTGCTAGATTCCCCATTGTGTTCTCAGGTGGGCAAACCAGTTACCATCACCTGTGCAATCCCATCCCACAGAGAATGCATGGGAACTTAGGTATGAATCTCCTCCTCTATTTAAACACTAGAAGAGTCTCAGGATAGTGAGATTCCCTTCTGTAAGTTGCAGGGATTGCCAACCCGCTATCTGGAGCATTGGCAGAGGAGCGTGGGGTGCCTCAGGAAAACTAATTAGGGCTCTCACCCTAGACCCTGAGCTGCCTGCATTCAATCTTGGGCCATCGACCCTAGGTGCCCCTGGGAAGGAGACTGCCCAGCCTTCCAGGTTCCGAGGACTCCTCAGAGATGAACTGGATGCTGCATATAAGGTAATCCGCACACTGCTGCATCCTGCTACTCCAAACCCTGATTTGCTCCCTCAGCTAACCCCAACCCCGTTTTGGGTGTCTATTGCTCAAAGGAAAGACGTTTCTGTTCTAGCCCTAAATGTTCGGGCTTTGTCACAGGTTTGAGAAATCTCTAAAAATCTGGACAATTCAACTTGGAGTCTAAATAAGCAGCAAAGGAAATAAAACAAGAATCTGTTCTGCTTTATTTAGATAAAATAAATATGTAATCAAATAAGTATTTTATTGGTAATAAGATAGTAATAAAAATACATTTAAACACACATAAAGGGGTTGCCCTACATCCTCATGATGCTTATAGCTTTGCATTTAGCCTTTTAATTTTTCAATTCACTCTATCGCACATATTTTATAACAAATTATTACCAGGTCAGACGCACCAAAAAGTGTAAAATATTTTCCTACTCGTCTTTGGCAAGTTAATAATATTCAAGGTCATATTATATTAATCTGCATAGAGATGTTTCAAAAATATCTAATGTATCCACCACTGTACATTGCTATATATTTCTTATAGCTAAGTTTTTATCAGTGAAAAGGTGGCAATGAATGCATTTCACGATCACCTCAGTTTAACACCATTAACAGCTGGTTAAAACTATCTTTTAAAATAGCCTTAAAAAATACAGCCATCACCACCGTTACTTAATTTTAAACCTTCACACATTTGTGTTCTTGGGTCAAGATTGAGTTTCTTAATCATTTTACAGTATGATTATGCTATACACTTTAAACTTATGTAGTGCTGTATGTCAATTATACCTCAACAAAATTGGAAACAAAAGAATTTTCTAAATTTCTTTTAGAGTAGACAGCCTAAGATCGTAAATAACTCTCTAACTCTCTGCATACAAAATCATATTAGTAAAATCTTAATAAAAATCACATCTAAATAATACCAATAAAAGAAATTCTGTGCATAACTGATATTTCTCCTTCCCCTCCTTCTGTCACCACAATTTCCTTAATAGTTTCTTTAATTTTTCTCTTAATTATCTACAAGAAACTCAGGTAAAGGTGGTGAAAGAGAAGACCTATTCTCCATGAAGGCATAGCAATTATAACTTACTAAAGATTGAAAGATCATTTTTTGAGATGTCATAACTCAGAGATCAGGGTATATGATCAGTCACCTTTAATGTAAACAAATAATGTTAATTTTAGAAATGTTTAACTTTGGGATCTGAAAAGATAGTCTACTAGGAAGTAATCATACAGTTCTAAAGCAGCATGAAGAACATTTTATTGGCACGTGAAAGACTTCGAGACAGCATGTTACATAAATACACTTCTTAGTTAACGGAGATATCTTATCATGTTCTTGACCTTAAGAGATACTGGAATAAATGGGCACTAGAAGCATGTTGTAGCTATACTGTCTTCTCAAACACTAGATGTTTTGGGAGAGATGAAAATAAGAATAAGTGGGCGAGGAGTTAAATAAAACAGTAAAATATGAGGGAGCTTTCAAAAACAGCAGATCTTTTTTATTCTCTTTCTTGTTTTCCCTTCTTGAATGGTGTCAAGGCACAAAGGCTCTGCAGGCTTCACTCAGGGGACGCTCAGCCAGCGATCACCCCTGCTCTGAGGCCTGTAACTGCTGGGAGGGCTCCAAACTTTCCCCATTCCCCTCTGCCCTCTTCTTAGCACGCCTTCCCCAGTCTCATTCCCAAATGCAGTGTGCGATCAAGTGTGACCCCTGCCCGTTCTGCCCTCAGAGCTGGACCAGGAAGCATGTTAAGTGACCAGCTTCCGTTCAGACCCAGTAGCCCCATAAAATAGACACATACATCTTTAGATGCAAGATGGCATAAAATTATCAGTTATCAAAATGAAGGTAACACGGAGCAAAGGTCACTGTTAACTTTAGGGTCCTTTATGGGGAATCGTTTACTACATGAATACATGCACGTCCTGCATCTGCATCACTCGGGAGGCTGCTGATCTCTTCTAATCAGAAGAAAGTTTCACAAACAGGGTGAAACTCACTATTTAATGCAAAGGGAATTTACCAGAATATCAAATGAATGTGGACAATATGCCATTGAATTATATTTTGCCTCTCAACTCTGCATTGGTGCAAAACAAGACTCAAGTGCCTTATTCCTCTGGGTTACTCTACATACAGACAATATTTCACAGCTTTTTCAATAAGAGGACGTTTATTATTCCATCCCCAGTTGAGAACTTGCTGATGTACAGTCTAAGCTCAGCCTGGAGCCTAGGACTTGTATCACATCATCAGCCAATGAAAAAGCCAATAGTTTACAATCACAGTCACTTATGAAACAGTGCACTGGACAGTACAGTGTCTAGTGTCCATTATTAATTCATGGCCAGTTCTGTCCAAGGCCCTTGACCTTTGACCTCTTGCCTGCTAGCACAATAGCCAGTGAGTTCAAGCAACACTATTTGACCATTATCCTCCCTGTTGTTTACGCATGTTACAAGAAACAACTTCATTAAGATTTGATTTCATGAGAATGGCCTTTCTGCTTTCCCAGGTCTCTACCCACACAGAACCTCAACTTCAAAGATTAGCTAAGGACCGCCTTCTGAACTTGGCGCCAATGACGCCACCTTGTGGGCACCAACCCTTCTCTGAAAATAACAGCTCATTACAGAGAGCTGCCTGCCAGCAGCCTTCCTGAGCCTGGGAAACAGTCTTCTCGGAGCCTCGGAAGGTTATTCCTACTGCCCACCCCCGGCCACGCGGCGCTCCCGCTGCACTGCCCAGACTGTTGGCCTTTTGAAGGTGGCACGCAGCTCCGTGCCCGGCGCCGGCGTCATTACTTAGAGCTGAGCAATGCAGCGTCGTTCCTGGCTTTGCCAGGCTTCAGCCCAGGGAGACACAAATCGCTTGCAGGAGGCTTCGCATATGATTAGCGTGAGCCAATGAGAAGGCTCGGAAGAGGCAGTGGTTGCCAAAAGAGCAGATGTGTCTGAAGTCTGCATCAGTTCATCTGGTGACCTCCTGAAATCGGGGAAGGATTTATATTGCTAATTATAGACTTTTTTCCCCTAATTTAGCAATTCTTCTCTTCATTAGAAAAAAAGTGGAGATTCTGTTCCGGATTAAAATCCAATGTTACGTTAGGAAGGGTGGCATCATCTTTGCAAACCACAATTTAGACTTTCCTGAGTTAGACTGGCAAAACACCACACACACACACACACACACACACACACACACACACACACACACACGGCTATTTACAGTCATATCAAACTCCGGAGCTCAGCACAATAAAAAAACAAATGTACTTTGCTTGGAGTGTGATGTTCATTATAACTTAGAAGTTGTGAAAATAAACTGGAGCTGCCTGGGAATTTGTGTGTTCATCAGATAATTATTACTGAGGCGACCGACTATGGGAGAAATTGGATAAGTAGCCAGGCCACACTGCAGTGGTTCATTGTTGGAAGTATGTGATTTTTACATTTAGATATTGTTTGGGCCATGGGGATTTTCTTCTGCCACTTAGAAAAGAGAGAAGAGAAGAAAAGGGAAGAGAAAGAAGAGAAGAGAAGAGAAGAGAAGAGAAGAGAAGAGAAGAGAAGAGAAGAGAAGAGAAGAGAAGAGAACCAGAACAAATCCACAAAGCTTTCTGGAAAGGGGTGGTAAAGGGGCAAGTGGTTATTCCTTTTCTCGAACAATTCTCTGGCTTTCCTGTGGGACTGCTTTACACGAATTCAAGTTTTCTGTAACTGTTTCCACCAGCCCCATCAAAATGAAAGCAATTCCCTGTCAATTTGCCTTGAAAAATGAAAAGACAGGTTTCCTGTGTCTCTCAGATGGGTTGAGCCACAGAAGTACATGCCAAAAAAGGACAAGAAGTGTAATTCACTCTTAGCCAGTGAATTTCCTCTTGCATTAAGGAATTTAAGATGGGCTCTAAATACACCTTCCCAAGTTCACTGCAGGACTCCAAGTCCAGAGATAGCAGATGGTATGCGTGCTTTCGTAGGAGGCCCGCACTGAGTCAGGAATATTTTCTAGTATTATGAGAAAAGTTTTCATGCCATGTCCTCCCAGAAATGAAACATGAGTTGTTTCTTTTGAACATTAAAAAAAAAAAAAAATTTAACCAAAAGCAAACGATTCAAATGGTATGAGGTAGTTTTCAATGTTAGCACTTGAGTTACTTTGGTGTTATTGACATTACAGTCAAGTTCAGGAGATTTGGACCAGCAAATCTACAGTCTTTACGCAGTAACGTCAACTTTCGATCTTGCTGTATAAAAGAAACAAACACATGCTACTGGCAAGAATTCCTCTAGCAATGCCATAGGTAACTGTGTCTGGGTCCCATGCAGACCCAGATATATAGGACCTGAACTCAAATGCCCACATGGAAGCAACTCCAGACCACTTATTTCCTAATCCAGGAAAATCTGTTGTCAGGAACTTGATTGCATATGCAAAGAATGTTGTTTTATTTTCAGAACCAAAGATTTCCGACTAGGTAGAACATGCGCTTTCTGAAAGAAGGATCTTTTTGGGTTTTTTTTTCTCACAAGCACGCTCAGACATAGCTTTCCTTTCAGCTAATTAAGCTGTTTTAAAGCAAACTGGTCAAACAGTGACATCTTAGTAGGGAGCCTTGGAGTCAATTGCATGATATAGAAGGCAGGACACTTAAAGGGTGACTTCTGCTATTGTTTTCTCTGGCTGAATATTTTCTACTTGGTCAATGCTGCCAGAGTGACCCTATACAATTGGGAGAATTCAAAGCCACTGGCCTCAAGAGATGCCATTAAGAAGACAACCACAGAATAAGATTTCATGGTCAGAAGCTAAACTTACTCTCTCCTACCAAGTCCTGATGCTTACAATATTTTATATGTATGTTTTCTTCCTGTCATTAGCATACTCTTAAAACAGCTAAATGAAACGAGAACACAGCCATTGGGAATTGCTGTAAATAATTATTCTTGTGTTAATGTAATCCTCACAGACTTTTTCATAAGGGAAGTAGTTGAGAAAAATGTCAACTTCTAGATGAATGATGGTTCCTTTGAAATAATGTGTGGAATACCCAGAACAAAATTTGTCTTACCTAAATACATAGTAAAGATGATAAACTATCTCCCTGGTCAAATATATTTTAAACGATATATGACATCAATCGTCAAAATGGATGGATACGAATTTGGTGTTTTGACATTTGTCAAGATGGCACATAGTTTTCCATGCTGAAGGAAAAAGACAAAATTTAAATTCTCTATAAATAATTGCAAGATTATTGAAAATGCTTCTCTTTTGTATTTCTCATATTAAATCCTAGCACACTGAATCCATCAGTAAGCTGGATACAGGTCTTTTAAAACTCTGATAGTATTACAAGAATTTTTTTTCATCAATAACAAATGATTCATTATTACTTGCCAATTAACATAAGGTTTTCACTAAGCATGTGATTCTGGGCCTAATTACAATGAAAACTGTGTTAAGATGTGTCTTCCTATGGAGGTCAGATGCCACATGTTTAGACAGGAGACCTATGACAAAAGGAACTGAAGAAAATAGTAAAAAACAGAAAGAGGAATGATAACACAGATGTCACACTTAAGTCAATATTTATTTAAAGGCTGTCCTAGTTTTCCTTTGACTTTTCAATAGCAACTAGACTAAAAATAAGTGATTCATGAAAACAGAGCCTCTTAATAATAAGGAAAGAGGGAGCTGACTACCAACACTTGTCTATAACTGAGCGGAGTGTTACTGAGAACAGTATTGATGAGTGCATTGTCGCTTCGTGATTAAGAGAGAAGCTTTGGGAGCCAAACTGCCTGGGTTCGTATTTCTTCTCCACCACTTCTCACTGTGGGGCCTAAGACAGGTTATGTAACCTCTCCGTTCCTCAGTTTTAAACCTGAGAGAGGAGGCTGATAATATACCTGCCCTACAGGGACTCCTGTGAGCATTAAATGAGTTAAGTGTCTGGTACATAAGAATCACTGTAAATGTTGATAACTATGATTGCTATGCACCAGCATTATCCTAAGTGCTTTATATACATTATTACTCGTGATCTTCCCAGAAATCCTATCAGGACTAGATTATCCTCTCCTTTGTAAGGCTGAGAAAGTGACAGCTCATAGACTCTACTAAACTGTTCTACTGTCACAGAGCACAGATTTTAACCCAAGTTGCCTGACTCCAAAGTCTGTATTATTCCATATCTTACTGCTTCTCAAACATCAATACAGATGTTTTTTGTCTGTTAGATTGTGAAAATATGAAAAAGTAGAAAATAAACCCTCCAAATTCTATCTTCATTGAGCAGTACTATATATATATAATATTCAGTATTATACCATGCATCATTTGTGTACAACACAAGCATCTTTTATGTGTAGGAAATGACTTGGCCATATTTACACAGCCATCTGTGGAAAGATGTAACCCAATGAAGAAGCTGCTATGGAACCATCCTGAACTACAGGAAAATGAAGAATTCAAGTGGCTTTTAACTAACTACTGACACTTCCCAGGAGTTTGAGACAAAATCAGGCTCTGGAAGGAGGCCGTTCTGGCACGACACTGGTACACATCACGTCCTGGCTCTAGCTTTCCATCCTCCGTCTTGGGCTTACATTGTATAATCAATGGCACATGACTAAGGAGGTCCCAGCCAGGCCCCCACCCTACCTGATCCAGTGCCCAAGCATTATTGTAGCAGAAGGGCTGCCCAGATGAATGGGCAGAGGAAAGAAGACAGTGGCGAGAACCAGGCAGGCCTGGGACAGACTCCAGTTCTGTTGTTGTCTAGCTATCATGTGACTTTCTTGTCTGAGTCAGTTTTCTGCTCAAAAAATTTGGAATAATTTCTATCATTCAGGGTGGTTGTGAGGATCAGAAAAAAAGTTCATGAACTACATGTCATAGAGTTGGTGACAGAGAAAATGCTCCATAGGTAACAATTAATAACAATAATTTGTAATCATTGAAAACATGTTCTGAGTGCCTGTGACACTATTTCAGGTGCTGCATGTGTGAGATCCCTGCTCTCACCCATTGTTCAGATGACCATGGGGACCTCTGTGATTCTGGAGAACAGGACTGTGTCCAAGTTTAGGGGCAAAATGTCTTATTAACACTGAAGTTGGCGAGTAAATCAATTCTGTAGAGATGGTCGAATGAAAAATGAAGCACTGAAGTTTCGTTTTTAAGTAGCTGCAAAAATAATGTCTGGGTCAAGGAGTAAAACAAAGGAAATTTTGACTTAAGAAAATTCCACACAGAAGGCTTTGCGTGCATAGAAACTATCAAACCACTCAAGCAATCAGGGATTGTTCGTCTGTCTTCAGTCAGTGGAGTCAGGGAAGATAAAAGGTAAGAAGAATTACTCTCCTGAGTGATGGAAAGATTGCTAATGCTCTTAAGTATAGTTGACATAATATTTTGGGTGCGAGAAATCTTGCTTGTGGAAAGATTGGGAGGGTGTAGGGAGGATGAAGATTCCAACACAATTTTCCCATATGTACAAGAATACCTGAAGTCTAATTTATAGCATTATGTCAGTACAATGCAGAAAACACGTTGGTTCATATGCATTTTTTCCTGAGCTTTAATGTTTTAAACAAACTTCGTCACAATTCATGTTCTATCAATATTTTAAAGTCATAAGAAAAAAGCTCTAATTCTGACAGAAGCCACTTTTTTAAAAATTAAAGTTTATTGGGGTGACAATAGTTAGTAAAGTTACATAGGTTTCAAATGTACAATTCTGTATTACATCAGCTATATATTATGTTTTGTGTTCACCACCCAGAGTCAGTTCTCCCTCCATCACCAACACCAAACACCATGTGTTTGATCCCTTTTAGCCTCATCTACCACCCTCCTCCCCTCTTATCCTCCAGTAACCACTAAACTATTGTATGTGTCTGTGAGAGTGGAATACTATTCCGCCATAAGAAAGCATGAAAGAAGCCACTTTCTTTAGACAAAGAATGGCTGGTTCAGTCCCTATGTTTTCCACTATGTTAAACTCTCTACACACGAAAGTTTAGAGCAGCTTTATTTGCTTTATTCATAACTGCTAAAACTTCGAAGCAACCAAAATGTCCTTCAGTAGGTGAAGAGATAAACAAACTGTGGTCATCCACACACTGGAATGTTTTAGTAAGTGCTAAAAAGAAATGAGTTGGGGCGGCTGGTTAGCTCACTTGCTTAGAATGTGGTGTAGATAACACCAAGGTTGCCGGTTTGATCCCCGCGTGGGCCACTGTGGGCTGCGCACTGCTTAAAAAACAAAAAATCAAAACAAAAAAAACCAAAGAAATGAACTATCAAGTCATTAAAAGACATGGAAGAAACTTAAATCCATATTGCTAAGTGAAGGAAGCCAATCTGAAAAGGCTGCATACTGTATGATTCCAACTATATGACATTCTGGAAAAGACAAAACTATGATGACAATAAAAAGGTAAGTGGTTGTCAGGACTTCATGGGGAGAAAGGGAGGAAGGAATAAAGGAAGCATAGAGGATTTTTAGAGAATTGAAACTATTTTTCTCTATAATACTCTAATCGTGGATACATGTCTTTTATACATTTGTCAAAACCCATAGAATATACCACACAGGGAACTCTGGTGTAAACTATGGACTTCGGTGAGTAAAAACGCATGATTACAAAACTTTTTAAAAAACACGTGTACATGAACAAACTACCTGGGAAGCTTACAGTACAGGTGAAACTGTGAAGAAGTTCCACCTGGGATTAAAAAAAAAGTTTTTTTTTTGACTGATGAAGAACTCTATCTTGGATCAGACTATTAATTTTGATGATATATTTCAAAAGAGTAAGCAGTAGCCCCGAGCTTAAGGCTCCAGAGGCCCAGCTAACTGTGACATGGTGCGACTGACAGATATTTAGCTGTAACAGAATTCTTACTGGGATTGCTATTATTGTTGCTAACGGTCTAATTACAAGTTCTGAGTTTTGAAAAATCTGTCCAATCCTGTTTTTCCCAAGAGCCCTGTTATTTTTAGTATATGTCTTGCAATTTTGCAGAACACGAAGCTTTTCGGGAACACATACATTGCATTTGAGCAGAAATACCTCTATTTCTTTGCCACAGTCACAATGCTAGAATCTTTGCTTCTTGTCCATTAACTAAATTCTTACCTCTACTGTCGAATCTTTCAGACAGCCTAATACTTTGAAGATATTAAAATAATGTATGTTTTACCTTCTTTCTCATAATCTCTAGTAGGAATTCTGTCATTGTAACCCAAGGAAAATGGAAAGACAATTGCCACTGTGAAAAAGAAAAATGGAATATAACATCAGAGAGAATTCCAATAAAAATAGAGGGAAAGAGGAATCCATCCCTTTGCCCAGTAGAATAATGGGGGGAAAGGAAATGTAGATGATGAGATATGTGTATTCTAAGCTCCCCTCTTGAAGTGGGAATTCTAGAAAAAGAAGCCTGTTGCACAGGTTGAAGAGAGGACTTTATAGGCAGAGGTCAGTGAATTCTGGGCATGTCAGGGGGTTAGGGACAGCTGCTATCTATCATTCACAGCCTAAGCCAGAAGCTAAGGATGAAAGAAGTGGGAGAAGCTCAGTGGGGGTCTGAAGTGCAATGAAGAGCCAGAATAGCCCTGTTAGCCAGGGAGGACCAGTGGGTCCTGAGTAAGTTGGGAGAGAACAATCTCTGTGTTTGCCAGGTTTCAGTAACAAATGCAGGGGGGAAGCAGCACCAAGGAACGAGGGTTCTCCTGAAGGAAACAAGAAGGTCAATGCAAGGACACTGTTGAATCAGCCAAGGCCCTGGTAGGTAAACCTCCACCTGCTGCAAGTGGAGGCTCTTGGTGAAGCCGTTACTTCCAGAGACATGTGCAGAGTTGAGGGAGCAACAATGAGTAGTGAGGCAACCAGAGACTAGTAACGCTAGGATGTTCTTCCTCCCCATAGGACTAAAAAGATCAACCAGAATTGTGCCAGCCTGGAATCATGAGGCACAGAGCCAAAGAAGTGGTGCCAAAGCAGAGAGGGAGCAGGGAAGAAATGCCCCCACTTGTCACCTTCCAAACACCCATCTCCTGCTGGTGCCTCCTATTCACCAAACCAACAGAAGCCAAGCAGCAAGAAAGCCTGGGAGAGGATTTACAATGCTCAGTCTTCCAGGACACACAGGAGAAAAGATAAAGGCATAGAGGAGGGGTCGGGGGCTGGGGGAGGACAAGCAAAGAATAAGCAGACACCTCCTTCCATTCCAACATGAGGTCGTGTAAGCCCTTCTTCCTTAAATGCACAGGGGCCATGTTGGAGAGGAGCACCAGCAGATTTTGAAACAGTGAATATCTACCTCAAGAGACTAAGTCACTTAAAGGAGGTGTTTAAATGAATGAAACAGACTGAGTTTGCTAAAATATAGTTTATTTTTCTCTCAACCCATCTGGTGATTGTAATGAAAATTAGATAAATTTTTTTTTTAAAAAAATAAGGAAGCTCCATTTTCATTGCACAATATCCTGAAGTATGAGGAAATCTGTGTAACTTTTCCACTTTGTACTTTTTCTACTTCCAAAATTAACTGAGGTGACTGAAAGAAGAAACATGACAGAAATGTCCTGAGAGAGACAGAAGAAAGAGAATATTTCAGACTCCTCTGCGTGCAAGTGAATCTTAATAATTGGGTGCTAAGTTATTTAACATCTAAAATGGCAATAGAGTACTCCGTTACATCCTTAATTATTTAAAATAAAAATATAAATTTGTTTAAAAAGTGAAATATTTTCTGAAACTCAAATAAATGATAATTTATCACAAGGGATCTTCTATAAAGTATATTAAGTGATACGCAAAATAATTCCCATCAGGTCCTCTGGGATGAAATGATGTTCAAGCATGATAAAAATTCTGCCTGACTTCACATTTCTTAGTCTTCTGCTTCTGTCCCCTTCAAAATCGTTTACTATATACCCTTGCCTCATGCCACACATCAGTTTCCTGGTTTCTTCTAGACAAAATGATTATTTTTAACAACTACCTCCACCCCTGTCCTAGAGCCCTCAAATCTGCTTGTCAGAATGTCTTGCTTCGTGCACGGACTCAGCATCTGTTCTCACTTGGTTTCTCCTTGAATATCCCAAACATCCAAGTACCATTTCGTATGTCTTTGTTCAACACTTCCTCTCCTAAATTTAATTATCCCAGTACAAAATTCTTCCACAAATGTCACGTCAAACATTTAGCAAACTGCCATCATAATCTTTAACTGAATTCTTCCATCAAAACTATTTTTTTCTGTATATATCTATTACATTTGTTTATGTCTGTATTCTCCCCCTGCTATTATACATAAAAATATCTGCAGGTAGAGGCTGCATTCATTTTCACTATATATGGCTAACATAGAAAAAGCTAGACGTTCAGAAGTAATCAATAACGTTATTAAAATGGAGAATACGATACTAACAAATCTATTTGGAGGAAAATGTGTACTTTCTTGTCACATTAAATATTTTTTTTTAATTCAAAGGAAAATGTCTGAATTTCAGTGAACAATTTGTTTAAAGCACGATGTTGATTACCTGTTTCTCTCTTTTTTAAGCTATTGTTCCAAGTCTCAGTTAAATATTAAATATTGTAATGGCAACAGCCCCTCTCCACCCATCTCTCTCTCTCTCTCTCTCTCTCTCTCTCTGTCTCTCTCTCTCTCCAACAGCGTTGCTGGAAAATCACCCTAAACCAGTGGGATTAGGAATCTGACTTAAATGAGCCTTTGTAAAAAGCAGCATTATTTGGAAACTTCATGCTTAATCGTTTTTGATTTGTGGCAAGAACTTCGAAGAGTGACTCCTGGTACCGTTTTCTGGCCACTTGCTACTTTTCCTGTGTAGTTGCATGTTAAACATGATGACTTGCTGTATAGAAGCCATGTGTTGTCATAATGTAACATCATTAAACAAAGTGTTTAGAGCAGTTTTAGCTGAGCCAGAACATGAACAACAAAACCCGCCAATTACAGTGTCATTTTGTGTAGTTGTTAAGGTTTCAAATGTCTCCAACTTTTTCTGGTAGGCCATATTGAGCATGTCACAGTGAACATCTGAGATAACGATTTGCTAGGCAATGTGCAATTCTCGCTCCTTTTTTTAATATCAGAGAAGAAAGAGTTCTTTATAATAATTTGGCTCAAATGTCTACACACATTGCTCCAGCGTCTGTAGCAGCATGTGTTTCTAGGATTGTTCTGGAAGAGAAAATGCAGAAACAGCAGGGAGCAGAAGATAAACAGGCACTCCGTGACTCATTAAAACAAGCATTGGTAGCCAACATTGTGGAGTGTGTGAAGACCCCAGATCCAACTCGCCTATAAACTTTTTTTACCAGCTGGACTTAGCATCTGTCAGAGTTTGGAAGGAGAGATAATCTGGTACAAATGATTTCAGTGTGTCGCATTTATTAACCTGCCACCTTACATAACTCTGCTGATTGGGAACTCAGGGAAATGTTTGAGCAATGACACAGCTTATTGTTACAATGTTACAACTTCAGTAATAAAGATGCAAGTTGCTATTTAAAAAAAAAATGCAAAGACTGTAGAGCCATTGGAAAATGATAATGAAGCAAAGTCAAAAAGCATCAGTCCTGAGAAATGTACGTGCCAGAAGAATAATTGAAATGCGGTTCATGTTCAATTCTTTACATCAATTAGGCAGGGAAAGTATTTTATTTTTTAATAGTTGTCACATTAGCTTTGTTAAATAGCTCTGATGTAAACAAATGCCAAACCGGGAGCATTATCGTGTCCTTTTCCAACTACTTACTGTTCTAACTGAATGACTCGCTTCTGTTTTTAAATGCCTCACAATTGCTAGAGGGCATTTTTTGCTTCTTTTGCATTTTCACAGAAGAACTGAAGGAAAAGTAGAGGAGGCTTTATGTGAAAACTGTGTCCATTTTTGGTCTTAAACAGCTTTGCCTTGGCTCACAGTTCATTAAGGACAAAGAACATTACCCCAGAAGCCAAAACCATGCAAAGTAACCTGCACATTTTTCATTTCTGTGTTTCGATCTAATTCCTTTTTGCCTTAAAGTTGGCTTGGGATTATTTGATCGGAGGGGCAGGGAATACCACGAAACAATCTTCTGTTTCTTATCCAGCTTACATGCCAGTAATTTCAAATTAATGGGGATGTTTACTCTCTGGTCCAAAATTTGCACACATATTAGCTGATAAAATATGGATAAGCTGGTTTCCTATAAGAAAATATAGCCCCGCCATTTCAAAAATGAAAATTGCAGAGACTTTGGAAAAAAATCAGCTGAAGGAATGCTTCACGTTTTGCAATGGTTAGCCTATTATTTGTAGTTTTGAAACTTTATTGGTCCCCAATCTAATCTTTTCTGAGTATAAAAACATTAACATATGGTTTAACACAGCACAGGGCTGGAAAGTCCAGATCCCAAATGCACACTGTATGCAGGGTGACATTCACACTGAATATCATCCCTCAGGGTCTGTACTCCATTTTACCTGGGATTGGAGAGCCATGAAATCCCTGGAAAAGTTGTTCATGAGTCTGAACCAAATGGTGCACAGTGTACTGAGATACTAACAGTGTATGCTTCTGCCAAAGGTTGTGGCTCAAATGTCTCTCTAAGTAACATTAAAAATCTGCTGCTTCATGCCTATGAATTTCAATATTTATAGCATTCAATAAAACGGTCCACTGTCAGAGAGAGATGTGCCACTGTGCACTCTCCGAGCAGATGGGCAGCAATATGGCACATTTACAGGGACCAGCTGTGGAGCACAGAAATGGATGCTGGTCAGAGGCAGGGTGCAGGCCCCACATCTGGAATTCTAACCGACTGGCCTTGGTACCCATTGTAAAGTTTCCTTCCACAAGACGAGCTCTGATTTAGAGCTGCTCACTTGTGTGCCTTAAACTGCATCGAGAGTCCTCATTAACACAAGAGACTAGAGTGAGGTTAAGGCCTGGAACTCCTCTGTTGGGCATCTGTTAGAGTCTGTGGTTGGTACTCTGTAGTTGGTTATAGACGCACCCAGGGGAAGAGTCTCTCATGCATGATGCAACATTCTCTATTTAATGGGTTCGATACCAAAAAACGGAGGTTTTATTATAAACAGAGTTACTTTCTCCACACCCCCTTTTCTAAACAGGTCAGAAAAGACTCTGAGAAAAAGGACAACCCCTAGGATAGTTTCAAATTTGGTACAACAATCCTTTTTTGTTTTTTCAAGTCTTAAATGGAATGTTGTCTTATTGTGGATAGAATGGGTTTAGTTCAAATGCATAGTTAGAAATTTCTAAATATATGAAGCTCTTAGACTGTCTGTGTTGTAGTGTCACAATTCAGATCATCACAAAAGTATAATTTTTGCAGAGTTTAAATCATTCAACTCACTTGATAGAAAAGTAAACTGCTTTACCTAAACAGTTTAACAAGATATAAACAAGAAATGGTTTGTTATAGAGAAATATCCTTCGAGAGTAATATTCTAGTTTAATTTTTAGTAAATATTTTCCCTTTAGAGAAAACCCTACTTTCATTCTTTCATTTTGTAAAATGATTTTTCTCACGATTTCCAATTACTCACTTGAAAATTTATTTGGTCTTCAATGACCCCCATCTCTTGAGAAGTTATTCATTTCTAGCCTCGTACCATTGATGACTCATTTTCTGCAACAGTTTCTCAACATCTATCTTTACCTTTTTTCATGTCCAAGAGAAACACAGATATTTTAAGC
Organism: Rhinolophus ferrumequinum; assembly: GCF_004115265.2. Taxonomy (NCBI): domain Eukaryota; kingdom Metazoa; phylum Chordata; class Mammalia; order Chiroptera; family Rhinolophidae; genus Rhinolophus; species Rhinolophus ferrumequinum. Next base: position 83,377,857 of record NC_046286.1, on the reverse strand, counting down.
AACTGAGCCAATACAACAAGTTACCAACTGGGTTATGCTAACTTAAGAGTGTAACTTATAGATATTTGAGTGACTTATCATCCAATAATCATCTACTTTAAAATCTAGGACTGAAATTGTATTTATGCTATTTGACCTCATTTTTTAAAAAGAAAAACACGGTTAGAACTGTTAAAGAAATTCTAAGGAATTCTGATTTCCACCTAATGACAAGCTAACAGGTTAAAAATACTCTGGTTGAGTAATTGCTGGATGATTAATTTAATGGTATAGTGGGTTAGTAGTTAATGCATGACTGAATGCCCAGCCAAGGCATGTTAACTAAAGTAATAATTATTTACTTAAGATAGTACCCACCATGAACACACCCATTCGGTGTGTACCCTAGAGACTCAACCACTTATAAGGAGGGTCAAGTGGTAAGAAGAAAATGAACCACACTGGACACTTGGAATTGTAGTGATAACAGGTATGAAATTGTTAAACGGTAAAGAGTATTTAGGTAACGAAGAATGAACCCAAATTGGCAGTCCAGTAAAATACATATGATCGTAGCAGTTTCCAAGAATTCAATGAGAGGGAATTTTAATTTTCCTTCTACTTTTCAGCCGTGATTAAAATTTTCATTGGCAGTTCAACATCCCAAAGATATGTGCTTACTTCAACAGCAAATGTCAATATTTAGGTCATCCCAGACCCTCCTTATAACCGTATGGATTGTGAATATTTGTGAATCAAGAAGGTAATGCTCTAAATGGAATTACAATCCTCCAATCAGGGCAATATTGAAAACAAAATGCATGTGAATCAAAGTGCAGTGAACATGATACAAACATTCCCATATAACAATCTCCAGCCACAGTAGCCACCTCCTTTCCATTGTGACTGATACAATTTTTCCCAGCACAAGTAATCCCATCTCTGGGTGTCCATCAGGCAGGCAGAGCTCCAACACAGTGTTGTCCGGCTCAACATGTGCTCGTCACGGATTGCTGACTGCACAACTTTTCCCATCTTGTAGAAGGACTTCCACTCCACTGCTCCTGACAAGAGACAAATCTATTTATGTATCCTTCTTCTAGTTTAGACATGCAGAAAGGTTTTTCCTATGTTATTTTTTTTTAAAAATTACTCTATGAGGGCAGTACTTTAATCACAATCAAAGAGCTATAAAGGATGGCATAGATCCAGAAACTTGTATAAAAGCAATAGTTAAATGTCTAGTAGAATGAGCTTTTCTTAACTTAAAAAATAAAAATGTGTGGACATGACTGTGTGTAAGTGTGTGTGTGTGTGTGTGTGTGTGTGTGTGTTACAGAAATTTAAGATGATAGAGCTACAAAAAAGAGACATATCTTGTTTGATAATTTTGTGATTTTATCTTGTAGTTTGGCAGGCAATAAAAGTGCAGATAATCTCAAGAGGATTTTCTTTGTTGGTGTTTGTTTCAAATTCTTAAACTGAACATGAGAAGGAGTTACAAATACAGAAAGGGAAAAACTTAGGGTAAACCTTGTAGGTTTAGGATTAGAATTAGTGTAAGCTCAGTTTCAAAATATATTTATAGAGATAGAAATAAATATACAGTAAAAGTGTGTCTACCCACATATTCCTACATTCACACATTCTCTAACTCTATCCACTGAGAGGGCCTAGGAACCACGTGGTGGCTTAATAGCAATGAGCATCCCTAGAATCCTGAGCTTGGCTTCACTACCATTCTTCACTAAAAAAAGCCAGGGCTCCTTAGAGAGTTCACTGACTCCAGGGCTTGGGCAAGGAAAGTACCAGATGAGTCTGGAGCATCTTTCGCCAGAAAGCAGGAAGCACACAAAGAATCATGGGAGGATGTGAAAAGGATTCAGGAGCCAACTTGATGGATCTTCCACTGGCCAAATTGGGGACAATTTGAGCATCAAAACAAACAACAATAGCAATGTATTACAACTCATCGGATAAAATAGAAAGTCGTGAAAACATGAATTTTGAGAAGGTACAAGATAACTACATTGTTTCAAAGTATCTCCCCACAAAATATTTATTTATTACAAAGGAGAAAAAGATTATAGTTTAGAAGACTGGCTAACATCACCTTAATCAAGCCACCAAAGTGAACCTCATCAGTGATGGGATATGTATTCAAATTATTCTTCACAACAGGAAGAACCAGTATTACTTTTATGATATCCTTATCAAACGTGTATAACCTGAATTTAATGAGGAAGCATCTGACAAACCCAAATTGAAGGATATTCTACAAAATAAATGATCCGTAATCTTCAAAAGTGTCAAGATCACTTTTGTGGAGGAAATACTAGGAACTGTTCTGGTCTAAAGGAGACTAAAGAGACATGATAACCACATGCAAGATGTGATTCTACACAGGTACAACTGACAAGAGACATTTTGGGGGCAATGGGTAAAACTTGAATGAGATCTTCAATATATCCATGTTAACCATCTGATTTTCTTGGTTATGTAGCATTTGTGTTGGAGAATGTCCTTGTTTGAAGGAAATTCACACTAAAGTATTCAGAGGCGATGGATCATTAGGTCAGCAACTTACTCTAAATGATTTAAGGGGAAGAAAAGTTCTTTTGTATCTCTAACCTTTCTGTAAGTTTGTAATTTTTCAAAATTAAAAACAAAAGGTTTTAATACCTATGCAAGAGCCTCACCTCCAGAGGATCATGATTAATTTGAGGTGAGACCCAGACATGTGCATGTTTAAAAATCTCCCCAGGTGTTTCCAATATGCAACCAGGGTTGAGACTCATTGGTCTAGACTCTAGACAAACCCTCTCATTTTACAAAAGAGTGAATAGAATTCAGATGCCATACATAAGGTGATGCAACTGGCAGACCTGTCTCCAGAACTCAGGTTTTCAGACTCCTAGTTGGTTCATTCATTCATTTTATTGATATATTCAGGGCACTGTGCTGGGTATTTTGGGGGGAAAAAAACACTAAAACATATGTGCTTGTAATAGTAATAATACCTTCTCTTGTGTAACATTTTATTGCTTGTAAAATGTTTTAACATTTCTTTTGGTTGTCAAAGCAATTCACTTGAGTATTATTACCTCGGTTTTACAGACAAGGAAACCAAGGTTACAATGAGCAAGTGATATCCTGTGTCAGGTCCAGGACTCAGGTCTGCTGACACCTAGGCCAGGGCTTTTCTGTCACACTCCACTAGTTTAATAGAAGACACCAAATGTTAAATGTCAACTGAGTAATAAAGAGCCATAAGCATTCTGGGAACATACAAGAGCTTGAACTCACTCCAGGTGCAGTATTGGGGAGAACTTCACAAAGGAAGCAAGATATGAGCTGAAATTTGACAGACAGATCAGGAAGATTATTTAAGCAGAGAGAGAAGGAAAGTCATGCTAGACAAACAGGGTATATGAACAAAGGGCAAGAAAAAATAAAAGGAGTAAAGCAGGCTGGGTAGAAGAAAGGGTTCACATCAGTGAAATATTCCTATCAGAAAGATTATATGAAGGTAGACTACCAGTATTTTTAGATAACCTGCAGTTCCCAAAGGGCAACCACAAGCTGGCTGAGTAGTATGGGTTAGAAGTCAGGGAAAGCTGGGCTCTGAATTTGAGCCTTAGCTTTTCGTTATCCGCCATGTAAAGCGGAAGCAATGGAAACATCTCAGTGCTTCCAACAATGAAATGAGGAGGCCAAAGCTAACTGATCTCAAAAGGATTCTACTGAGCAAGGATCATGACTTAATCAGGCAGGAGGTGGGAGACAATATGCTTTGCTCTCACATGAATTGCCTGTTTCTTACAGGGCAGGGATCTTGGTTACGCTTCACGGCAAGCTCATGAGCTGGGATTCCTGTCACTCTTTCACAGATAAGGAAGCTGGGAGTAGCAGGGGTTCATCGAACTCAAGGTCACCCGTCTGGTACGTTGCAAGACAGAGGTTTGAATTTAGAGGTACCCATCTCTCAAGGCCCTCCCCTCCCTCTCTTCTGTCCCTGCACAGGGCGAGGGAAGGCAGCTGTGTGCACAACTTTGGTGAGGATTCATTAGAACTAAGCCTTTGTGAACCTGAAAGTAAACTTCTGTCACAAAGTTCAACTCCAAAGTTGATAGAACTTGTTTAATTGATACATATTCATTGCACTGAATAGACTCATTTCCGTTTCACTTTAAGTAGAGAAAACATCTATTTCTTATGACTTTTATAAAAATAGTAGTTTATAGTACTTTTTCATAGTTTTAAGTGTAGAGGTGGAAACTCTGTATCAATGAAAAGGATTGAGGATCTAGCAAAAAGATCTGGCTCTGATAGAACGAGGAGGGTAGCAGAGATGAACAATGAACTCAAAGAGAGCAGTTTGAAAAGGCATTTCAAGAAATTCTGGCAGGAATCAATTTCCTTACTTCCAGGTTCCAATATTGAAAACGAAACACCACAGCTCATCCTCTCCTGTGGTTAACCATTCTGCCCTGGGAAAAGCTTCCCTCATTCACGCCTTTGCTGAAGGTCAGTGGAAATAAGCCTACTGCTCACACTATCAATGATGAACATGGGCGTGAAAATTTTGTTTACCCCAGAAAACAGATTTGAAGGTGGGATTAGAAAAGAGGGAAGCATCCTATGCCAGGCTGCCGGGACCTGTGGCCTAGAATCTGGGCAGTGCTTTTTCTGCTCAGACGGACACACGTACCTAAACACATACAGCCAACCAATATAATGGTTAAATGCTGTCATTGCTTTCCCGTCCATTACCGCCCCCATAGCACTTGTTTTGCCTTTTCAATATAACAGACACAGTCACTGCTCATGCATGGGGTGCAGTGTGGGCAGGGAGTCTGTGGGGAAGAAATGGACGAGATACCTACCACCTCAAGGGTCTTTATTCTTGGAGATGTTCAGTTATGATTACAACCTTAGGTCTCCATTTGTTCTACTGTGAATTACCTGTAAAGGCCCTGCCATTTTAGCTGGTGAATACCCATTTGACTCCTCCATGCTTGCTCTTTGCCACCTGAAATTAATCTTAGAAAAGGTAGTGAACTGGTGGCAGTCAAAGGCAGAAGACACACGAGAAGGGATAAAATTGTTTAAAATGACTGGTTCCACTCCTCAATTCCTACATTCCTCAATGGCAAACAAGGTCAGGCTCTGTTCTGGCCAGAAAAACACTGTGAAGCATCTCTTCAACTTTTGCCAGAGGAAAAAGAAAAAAGCCACTAAAAACAGCTGAGAAAATTTATGTTAAGTTTCTGTTCAATATAGCCTATGGAGAAATATTTTAGGTAAATTGCTCATGTTTATTGGAAATAAAAGGTTAGACGGATATTATTGCATCATAAAAGTTATAAGAAAACAACTCTGAGTCATATTTGACAAATATTAGTTTAGACGCGCTGCATTTTGCAACAGAGTCTCCCACATACTTTCTCCTCCCTGATGAACAACAATCAGCTTTTAAATTTATATGTAGATGGAGAACAGTGATACAGATTAGCCAAAATTATTTCTATTTTGGGTTTCAATTATATTTTTGTAATTTTCTGTAAAAGGGAACGTGTACCTTGGAGTGATGCTAAGATGCTATATCAAAGAGATTCCAAAATACTCAGATCATAAAATGGTAGAAGCTACTTCTCTCTCATAACATTTCTGCAGTGGGTCATCCAAGGTCCCTCTCCGAACTGGTTTCAGAGACTTAGGACCTTCCATGTTGTTTCATGTCCCCTAGTACATGGCTATCATGATTGAAGCTAAGTCACCACCACGTCTAGATTCAGCCACAGTAGGAAAGGGAAAGAGGTTGTGGACAAAACAATCCGAAGCCTGAAGCTCCAGGCCCAGACATGGCACATGTCACATCCTGTCACATTCTATCAGAGAAAGCTTGGTCGCATCTAATTGTAAGGGAGACTGAGAAATGCAGTCTTCAGTTATGCAGTCAAGTACCCAGCGGAAAAAGACGAAGGGGGATTGAGGAGATAACCAGCAATCGGCACCATGTTGATGTTATAGGAAATCATAATTCAATGTGTATTCTTCAAATAACTTAGGAAGCCCCATGGTAAAGACCTCGGAGAAGCTATTAAACAGCCTTGTTTCCTTATTGCCTCCTAAAGAAGAGGTTAAATTCATCTAAACTTAGAGGAAGTGGTCAAGTCCAATGTTAAAATAATTCACCAACTTGCAGCTTGAACCAAGACTTACTAATATAAATAAATGATATCATTAAGAACTACAAAAAGACATATCTCATATACCCCATATCATGCAGGGTGTCATGCAGGGTCTCTAGTCCGGCTCCCCGCATAAGAACACAGGACATGGTGAGGCCCAAAAGGAACACCCATGGAGCCAATAGATAGGAGAGTCATGCCACTATATTCTCTCTGATGGCTGGGTTCGAGACACAGGAAGCAGGAGCCACACTGTCTGCAACCTGCCGTCCACTCTCTTTCTCTGCCAACCAACCTCACTTGCTAGCTGCAATCTGCCGTGCTAACTGCAATCCGCTCTTGCTAGCTCAGCCACCATCTTCTTGCTAGCCCCCCATTTGCTGCTAGCATAGCCACGACAGTTATATTAGTGGCCAACAGCTCACTGGTTACAGCTGACGGCCAACTAGCCACAGCTGATGGCCATCCAATCACAGTTGACGGCCATTACTACCTGAGCCAGCACCTTTCCACGTGAGGCCAAGAGCCTGGAAACTGCACTCCTGGCTCTGTCCCCACACCCCAAATCCCACACTAGCATCCTGCAGGTTGAAAGAGGCTCTCAGATATCGTTCATGAGTATGCCACAACATATGACTTTTCTTGAAAAAAAACAAACAAACAAGAATCCTGATAAAAACACAAGACTGTCATTTCCACCTGGCAACAGGCTGGCGTTCAGCTGGAATAGACGCTAAGCTCACCATAGTCTCCAATACAACCTCCTTTCTTATCTCCATACTGCTCCAGTCTGGCCCATACACACATTTGAGCATTTGAGCCCTTGGTTATACAAGATGTAACTAATTCACTCAAACCTAGTGTTCCACTTCAACTGTGATAGCAAGAAATGCTGTTGTAGAGAAGTGGGGTAGTTACTCTCCACAAGACTCATCCTTCTACAGGCTTACTACCTCTGCACAATTAACTGTAAATTTTTCATTGAACTTTTCTAATTTTCACTTTGCTGTTTAAATACTCTTTACCATAATCTCTACTAATAACTGAGTTATCAATTTAGATAAAAACCTAGATTCATTGAGACTGGTACTTTCCATCAATATTAAAGGTAACAACAGCTGTATCCATCGTAGAATAACATGAAGTAAAATTGCAGGATAAGAGACAAATTAGAGATATTGGGCAGTTTTCTAGCTTCTCCTAAGACAGCTTTTAATATTTCAGGGTCACTGATTCATTAAAAATAATATTTGCATGATAAATTCCCATAACATCAGACAATAGAACGCTGCTTAAGCAAAAACATAAAAAATGCACTCTTGAGCCAAAGGTAAATCATTCGTGGTTTTTAAGTTTCAGGAGCCTTTATTATCATACATTGCAATCACCCATAAAGAAAAACCACATAATCATGTTCTCATATAATGAGGCATATATACGTAGACAATAACCATGTGTGTTAACATAGAACAGGAAATAAGAGTTTCCAGCATAATTCAGACTTAGCACTATTAGAGGAATCATTTAATAATGAATTGTGTCTCGGGTGAATTTTGTGTTATGAACCTGAAGAAATCTTCAGAGGCATAGGTGAAATATCGGGAAGGATGTAAAGGGAACAACCATCATTTGGAAATACATTAAAAAATACTTTTGCTGTTAGAAAAATTCAAGGAAGTTTTTAAAATCTTAAAAAACAAATTCACTGAAAAATGAATCTATGATGAAATTTGGGTAACAAGAATAAAAATTAGAAATGTAGCCATAAGAATAATTATATAGGAGGGAAACAGACTGATCTGTGTGCCTAAGAAAATAAGCTTTTTCTTGTGTCTTTTCTTTGCAAATCATTTTATGCATGTCTTTTATGCAAATCATTTATGTAATTTTCCTCTGAGTGAAGCGACAGACTGGACTGTAACTTAAATCAATCAACTGGTTAAAAAAGTAGTATTCCAGGCCAAATCCTTGGAAAATGTACAATATGCATTAATTCTCCAGAGCTCTGCTCAGATCCCACTGGTTAAAAATTATGTTAGACAGGGTGTTGATTCTCTGCTCTCCCTACACTGTCAGGACCCATATCCTTTCCCTTATAAATTTGAGCTGGTGTCTGGTTTTGTTTGGGGAGAGAAATAAATAATATAACAAAACACACATGGGGGAAATCCAACAAGGCCATCATTAATGTGCTAAATTATTTCTAATATCTATCACCCTCCTAACTCCATGACTGCAAATGTTTTGCATAGCAGTAAAGCTGTCTTTATCCACTGAGATGGAGCAGAGGGGCGAACATTTGCATTTGACTTCTGCTGATGAAAATGAAACATTAAAATGCTATGTGGCAAGTATGCAAAAGTCCAGAAGAGCAAGGCCTTATTCTTTTCTAGATGTAGTTCTTTACAGAGTCTCCTTAAGAGTGCTCAGTAGGCTGTGACCATATTGCTCCCCGTGGTCATCATATGGTTTGCCCACGCAGACGCCGAATTGTTTTGTGGATGTGAAATATTGTATGTTACCCCGAGAGCAGTGGAGCCAGTGGAGCCAGGAACTGTCGTGGAGACTGACAGTTACATTGTGTTCCTGAACAGTGAACCGGCAGAATCAAAAACACAAATGGACCCAGACAGAATGTCCTGACCTTTAAGAAAAAGCCTGATTGGATATGGTGTAAGTTCGCCTTCATATCCCTCGATAATCCATTACACCTTTCTCAGACCACTTTCTCAGGGTAGGCGGCTCGTAGATGAGCTTCTCTTAGATTCTTTATGTGAAATTATTTATGGGGGGGGAAACCCAGGAGCACAGCAGTAAATAGGCGCATTCCCCCATATAACTTATCTTTGATAGTTATTTTATATTAACACCATTCAAAACCAACATTAATGGCAAATGGTGTGTTATTTTCATTAATGTAATCGTATTGGCATTTATTACTGTAGTTAAATTAAAAAAATAAAAAATTAAGAAAGATGCCCAGATATAGGAATGGATGGGTAACCAACGCTTCCAAACAAATGTCATTTAAATGTCTTTAAATTCACAAATTACTGTTTGCAGTCACTATTCACCACATTGCCGACTTCTTCAAGCGACTTAAATATAAAATAGAATATGTGCAGAAGAGTAGAAGCAGCTAATGTCTCATTTCTTAGTATAGATTTTTCCGTTATCTGTTGTAAAATAATGGTTTTCTTTTTAAAAACTCGTTAATTACTTGCTAAGTGTATGATATAATTATAATAAATAAAATATTGTATGTATTTTACTAAGCTCATATTTCAAATTTAGTTTCTTTCATTTTATAGATGAGACTATCAATTGTCACCTTTTATAAAGTCAATGCTATTCACGTGTGACTATATGTCTGATATGTTATTAAATCAAGTGTCTTACGCTTTCTGATACAAGCTCCACATGGTAAGTTAGAACAAGAGTGTTAGAGAACAACTGAGAGAATTAACATAACAAAGTAATAGTTTAAACTACATATTTACTTCTGCAACATTAGAGAGAGAAGTGAAGTGAAATTTTGACCACTAAGAAAGGTTGAATCCCCAATAAAATAGTCTAGATTGATGTTTGTAGTAGAAAGCAGCTCCTTTTTATTCTTACTAAAAGATAGATTTCTTCTTTGTGTTTTCTTTCTAGTAATTTTTTCCCCTTAGAGCAACCCTGTGGACACACAGCAGCCTTTTTAAGGGTTCTGTTTTTTTCTTCCTCGCTTTTGTTATTTTCTTGATTTCTAGGCTGCCCTTCCGCTAACAAACTCTCTTCCATACATTAATATGTTTGATTTCAAAAATTTGTTGTTGTACATTTAACACTAATAGATTTGTAGCACATGATTTAAAATATTTATGAGATTGTTTTACATTTATTAAGATATTTACTCTATCTCAAGATATGCAGGGACTTACCATATTTTTAAACTCCAAACTTTTGCTTTAAAAGTCTGTTGATTCCACCGGTATTTCTTGCATCTCTGTTATACAACAGGAAAGCATCTTCTAACGCAATTAGCATGCTAAAGAATGGGTTTGGTTTTGTGCTCCATTAAAGTCAACTAAATGGATGCGCTGCATGTCTTTATTTCAAAAATAAAGCTGAACAATTAAATCCCATGTCTCTTTGCTCAGCTTTTGATTCCAAACAAAGCTTTCCCACTTGCTGCCTTTGGATGTAATGTTAACAAAGTCAGTTAACATCCAGCACTGCAGTAACAGGCATGGCAGAATTCCTTGTTTTTGCTCAATCAGTCTGTGTTCAAACTATCAGTTTGATTTATTTGTCCACATTGACCCTTATTCACCACTTAATTATCCTCGTATAATGTTTCAAGAGGCTCCTGACACTAGGAGAAAGACAATTGCCGATGTTCTGTGAAACAACTGTTGACCTGATGGGCCCAAATGAAGACCATGGGTCGAAGGTTGTTTGCTTTTGGAAGAACCCACTTCTCATGCCTGAGAGCTGTGGCCAGAGCCGCTCACTGTGGGTGCCAAAGGGCTGTCCGGTCAAGCTGTTAATCAGCTTCTCAGAGTGCACGCTGACCATCACCCCAGGATAGTCATGGCGTTTTGCTCTGTCAGCCTTTCCAAATTCCATCATAGATTAGGGATGATAGTAGAGTTAAGAAAACACACCCACACACACACACGCTGCACTTCAATTTTATCAATGTCCTTATAAGTATAGGGTTACTGTTGTTATTGGAAATATACTTCTGACTTCATGTATGAGCAGGAGGGATTTCAGATACGATATAAATAGTATTATAAGCATTGAACGGCTTCATGTTGCAATTGTTCTCTAAGCTTATGCTAACAAATCAGATGAGTTAATATTTTATTGGAAAACAAATCAATATCTGTCTTTTACTTCTTGCCAGAAATCCCATATATAGTGATACGTTTAATTTGAAGTTAAGACCACTCATTCAGAACTTGTGAAATCAGACAACTATTCCACATTCATAGCCACTGAAATTCAAATGCAAATAAAACAAATGATAGTGAAAAACACAGACAATAAATATTAAACTTTATAGAAAAAAACAGCACATATAAATATAAAAGTGTAATTTTATATTTATGAAGTGGTTTTCTATAAATATCTGAAATTCTTTTCTGGCAAGTTGAGCCCATATTTCATTTGGCTCCATCAGAGTATACATAAACGGTCTTTACAACACCCTACGAACCTCGGTTTGTTGTTTTAATTTTTCACACATTTTCCCCTTTGTTTGGTATGTTCTTCATCTTATTAAATTTTGGTCCCCAGATTTACTGATGTAAACTGACAGCATAATTGTTTTTTATAAATTAAAAACGTTCATAAATGTCGTTTGAACCTAATATTGAAAAACCACTCAGGGATTCACAATCTGACACACCCTCCATGTGTGCTGGTGATTTTTATGCTTGTGTATCTTGGCCTTTCTTTCTCTGTAATGGGTATATGATTACAAATATTGCCACACTGAAACAATATCATAAGAATTGGGTAAATAACAGGTAGCATTTGGAAAATGAAAAACTTCTAAAAGTTACCTAGAGGGACCTGCTATGACTGTAACCAAATCTCTGGGAAGCATTTACAGAAACCCCTGTAACTATGGAAACCACCAGAATGTAGTCTTGCACACCTCATAACCCTGACCCCTCATTCCCTCATCATGCGGAGGTCTGAAATCCCAGCAGAAGTGGTTTGGTGGCCAGTGACCTTCTACCTGATTCAGTGCAGAGTGGGTGCAGGTCAGAAGACCCGCGTGACCCCAAGCATCCTACTCAGACGTGCCAGCAGCAGCTTCCTCATCAGGGATGGCTTTCTTCCATCTGAGGTTTGGATGCAGTGTTCTCAGGAGCCCCTGTCATGCTCAACAGGGTACGCCCCCGAGTGGATGTATGTTGGGGCAGGTACATCAGCAAGTTACAGCCCTGCACACCCAACTTTTACCACGTGGATCCACTTTTTTTCCTGTTCTTTTCCGCATAAGATTTTTCTCCAGGACAAAGGATTCCAAGAGTTTTTTGTTTTTGTTTTTGTTTTTTCCCTTTATCTGGATGTAGAAGCCTTCCAGCTCTGGGATGACATAAGTCTAGGAATGAAATTGTCATTCTTAAAGCTGAAAGCATGCAGAGACAAAATGGAATAGGCAGAAGGAAAACCTCAGGTGGAAAACTTGGCCTCCATCTTGTCCTTTGGACCACTCCACCATCCTTCCATGGGTTCTGTCATTTGCTGCTGAAGAAATCATTCTACCTCTTCTTCTGGCCAGAGACATATGAAGCTGAGCTCTTCAGCCGAGGAAGAATGCCAATGGGAAAGTGACGATGTACACAGCAAGAAATTGTTCCAACATGGAATCTTGCTATAAGAAAGGCCACAGAGCTTTTCTCTCTGCTCTGGGCTTGGCTTCCAACATCAAGAAATTTCCATATCATGTTCCAACAGAAATGATCAAAATGAAAAGTCTCCCTGAGTAAAATGTAGCCATCTTTAAATTTTGTATGTTTGTTTGTTTTATCTTATTCTTCTACTCAGGCTTCCTTTCTACCTGAAAATATATATATTTTTTAATCCGAAAAAAATAATTTGCTTTCAACTCTTATAGCTACTTATACCTGTTTCCTTCAAAAACAGATATGTCAAAAGTCCACTTCCAACAGCTCGAAGATTCTCTCACAGATTTGCTTTTGCATCTATTTGTTACATGCTAGTAGTGATTAAAACTGGAACACAAATGTAAAAATAACCAAGGGGAGAAAGAGTAGCCAGGAGTCACAGAAATACTCACATGTTTTAGCAAATATGCTTAACCATCTCCCATAAGCATAAACCCCCCAACTAATGGAATTAAGGTTCATATGAACCTTGCCAAGAAGGAATGGGACTCTGATAATAATTCTAAATTTATCAGCGTACTTTGGGTTATTATGGCCAGGGTTAATACTTTGTTAGATTTGTCTTTTGATGGAGTAAAACTTCAACAAACTATACGTTGGCCCTCCTATGAGAAGAGGCTATGTAATATTTGAGAACTTGTCTTGTTTCAGGAACTATACGAAGTGTTTTAGGTACATTGAAAGCTCAGACAGCTTCTCTACTTAACACCTGTGACCTGTGTGCCCTTGTAAAAGTTATTTAGTTTTTCAGAACCCCATGTTCTTTATATATAAAATGGGGACCTCAATGTATAGTGAGATAATCTAAATACAGCACCTACCCGATGATGCCTGTCACAAAGAAAGTAACCTACAAATTAGTTTTCTTTTAATTCAGTACCTTTTGCAATTCTACAGTCTGTGAAGTAGGTGTGATCATATTTTTAAGGATAAAATAACTTAAGCGTAGGGAGAGTAACCAGAAATCAAACATAGGTCTGTTGGGCTACCCAGCCACGCTCTTTAAATTGCCCCCTTCAGTCCTTGTTCCTCCCCAGAGCGCCACCATAATAAGATGAAGATTTAGCTACAACATGTGTGAATTCATGGAAAAGTATGTTACAGGTAGAGGTGAGGAATGGAGAAGAATAGAAACCTATGGCGACATATAGCTTGTGACCATATATCTTACCTTTGGTCTTGGAAGTCAGGCAAAATGGCAAAGTCCTGACTAAAGATGTAGGAAGAAAACCAGTGGGTGCACAGTTTATTGGTTTAAAACCCTGGTCCCTCAGGGGATACTGGGCAATGTCTAGAGACATTTTTGGAGGAAGAGGCATTACTGGCATCTGAGGGTAGGAGCCAGGGATGTTACTAAACATTCTGCGATACGTAGTCCTCTACAACAAAGAATTATCCTGCCCCCAATGCCAATAGCACTGAGGTTGAGACCCCCTGGTTTAAAATTTAAAAATCCAATAAGAAAAATAGTGTTCTTTCCTTGTAATAATTTCTTTTCAGTAACAGTCTTTAAATATTCTGCAGTAACGTCAAGTGGAGGTTTGCTCAGTACACCAATTCTGAATTGCGAGATTACAATGGTTCTGGGGTGAGAAAATTAAGTGTTTAAATATATGTGATGTCTCTAATACCGGACTGACAACAGGCCTGAAATAATTGGTATTTAAATCATTTATAAGTTTTAAGTTGCAAAAGGTAATATGAAGTCTAAAATAAAATCGTAACATTTTTCTCATGTTATTTTTCGTTCTGTTAGAAGTCTCGATTCTTTGCCTTAGATTATTTCAATTCCAGGGATTGGTAACAATCTCAATATCCAAAATAGAACATGCATCACAGAAAATGATGCAGGAAAGATAAAGATATGAGTTTAAGATCATTTTAAATCTGTGTGCTGCTTAAAGCTTCGATATGTAGTTCAAATTTGTTCCTTCCCTGTAAAACACAGATACTGAATCCAACAAGATTACGCAAGCAATATTCTATAAAGAGCAAAGAGTAGATTTAATGTATGATTTAATGATGTGTCAAAAACAATCTGAGCATTAGAAGTTAATTTCTTAATGAACTCCACAATACAAGCATCATTAGCCTGCTTATTGAAAACCAACTACTTGTAGAGGAAAAAAATAAAAACACTTCATTTTCTCATTTTACATGAGTCTTCCTAATACAAAAAACAACATTGAGACTGAGTGTTCGGTAGAGTTTATAGTGTTGGCCCCAAAGTTCAAGATTGCATTGTTGTGTTTGATTCTCTGTCTGATGGCAGAGGCTTCTATTGCCCAGAATCTAATAAGAAAAATCAAGTTGTGCTTTCCGTGTGGCAACTCCAGTAAGCAACACTTTAAATACACTTTTAAGAAAAACATATGAACATGTAATATTTTCTGGTTGGTATGAATAGATGAAAAACCACTATTTTTTCTATGGAAAATTTATGACCACGAAGTCAGTATAAATCAAAGTGTTTGGCCAAGGCACACCAATAAAGCATTCACCTACTGGGTTATGTTAAAACGGGGCAAGATAAAAGTAAAGTTAGTTCATTTCTTCCCATCACAACAAAAAAAGGTTGATAAAGAACATACTTGATATCAAACAGAGCTTCCTGCTGGCTTCAGTTACCTGGGAGTTGGGAGCCTGTGGTTTGAATAATGTTTCCCCTACAATAGGAGTGACAGCAGAAGTGTGGAGAGACTGATGGGGCTTCCTGCAGGCTCAGCTTTTAGAGTTCAAACTCATTCTTTATTCTCAAGAAGAAACGATAACAAATGTGTAAATAGTCACTGATCTTCTGATGTTTCTTTTTTGGTGCTGGGAATTACATAACAGTTTGCCCAGCAGAGGTAAGCTAACTGCATCAAACTACATTTCAGAGTTATGCAAGTTTTCAAAAGAATTAACAAAGAATCGTTTTTCATAGTTTCACTTGAAAGTAAATGTCTGTATATGAGATTCCTGAAGAAAAAGGGTTTAGGCAGTTGGAGCATGGACTAAAGATGATTTGATGATGAAAATCATAAAACCCATAATATTAATAAACTTCATACTCATGCACAAGTTCTCAATTTAATGACTACAATTTTTTTTTCTCCTCAATTCTGGGAAACATTTTGCCAAAATAATAAATTTTAATATAAGAATTAAAAGTTTAATATGAAATGTAATACCTACACTAGCATTCATAATTTTTTTCCTAAAAGGAATGCCTAAATCAATATCAAAGAGATATCTACTTGATCGTCAGGTGTTTGCCTATTATTTATCTGATTTTCAACTATGTCGACGAAAAGATTTAGGCAACACATTTTGTAATTGCATACATTTTCTTCTAATAGTTTCTAAGCCTCAAAATAAAAATGATGATATTTAATTATCATTCCGATTTTTGAGTGCATATGTTTTTGTGAT
This sequence comes from Rhinolophus ferrumequinum, assembly GCF_004115265.2. Taxonomy (NCBI): domain Eukaryota; kingdom Metazoa; phylum Chordata; class Mammalia; order Chiroptera; family Rhinolophidae; genus Rhinolophus; species Rhinolophus ferrumequinum. The sequence goes on along the minus strand of NC_046286.1, from coordinate 83,361,860 downwards.
TTACCAACTATATTTCAAGCAATGCCCAGAGGGAAATACTTTTACATAAGTCCTTGTAAATTAACATTTAGGTTACAGGAAGGTAGAGACAAAGAAAATCCTGGCCAGATTCAGACTGACTGAGCTACACAGCAATTCTGAGTAACCCACCAGAGGGCAGCATCCTCAAATAGTTGAAGGGCGGGGGAAGAGGCGCATAGGATGAAATCCGTGGTGTTTAGCTGCATCTATTTAGATCTTCAAATCCTCCTACTATTTTCTAATTTTCCCAACTGAAACCCAAAAGTATGAAAGCAAGGATTTTTGTTCTCCAACTTAAAAAAATGTTGAAGAAATTCCAAAGCAGAAATCATAACACTTGACAGCACTTAATCATGTGCCCAGCACCATTTTAAGTGCTTTGCATATATTAACTCATTTAGTCCTCATAACAACCCTGTGATGTGCGCACTGTTATTAACCCCCATCTTACAGATGAGGAAGCTGAGGCACAGGGAGCTTCCGGGACCTCTTCTGGCCAAGTGATAGAGCTGAGATTCAATCCAAAACACTTGGTTCGAGTCCAGGCATAAGACCTCTCTCCTAGAACCCAGACTTCTCAATACACTCTCTTCCACTGAGTCATTAGGCTTCTGTGATAAACTCAAAGTCAGATAGCAATTTCTTCCTCATCTCATGTTCTTGAAAGATATAATTCCACTTTTTTCTCTTATTTTCCATAGTAATAATCCATCTGTACTTTAAAAAAATTCATCCTGTATTTTTTTTTTAATCCATACTATAACAGGCATATCTATCATATTAAGATTTGTCAGAGAGAATCATGTCCATTTCAGGTTTCTGTCCATTTTTTGTGCACAGAAACCTAAATGTGCACAAAAAATAAACACTAGAGCCTCAACCACCACTGGTCTTATAAATTGGTTGAATCAACAGGCCACATATAGGAGAAGATGAAGAATATGTACAAAGGAATATATTATTAAATTTTCACCGTGATATTGGAAAAAGTGACTAATGAATTACTGCTCCCAAGTTAGACTGAAAAGGACAAACAGAATTGATTAATCCAAATTACCATACCAAATCAAATCAAAACAATTTTTAAAAATACAATTACAACTCTTATGGAAGAGCGAAGTTGAAAATGAATAGGAAATAAATCTGAACTGTCAAGGGAAACCATTCATTCATTCATTTGACAATTATGGAGAGGTAGAGACAGAATTAGTAACCTCTTCACAGAGTAGAGCCTTGAAATATGAGAAGGATTTTCCTCAAAGAGGTAAAGGGGGAGAGCTTCCTAGCAGAGGGATCAACAAAAGGTGTAGAAGATGAGAATGTGTTTGGAGAATGGCAAAAAGCCATAACTGGCTGAGCCCTGTGGTCTGTGAAGGGAGGTATAGGGAGAGGGAACTGCAAGCATAAGGGGAAAGAGGGTGTGAGGGGCCTGGAATGAAAATCTTAGTAATCTTTGTCTTGTAAGAAATGCAGAAAGTGTGGATTAAGTTCTAAAGCTGGGTGAAAGTCTAAAGCTAGTGTGCAAGTTAAAGGCCAACCTCTGAGGTAGTATTAAGTATTCATATGAAGGACTCAATAAGGAGTTCCATTAGGTTCACAGATGCTGCCAGGTCTGGAAAGCAGGCTAAGATTGTCTATACCTTGACGGACTGGAGAAGCAATGTTTCAAAAGAAGTAAGAAAAGATAAATGAGGAGAGGAAATAAGTAAGGACACTTAAAGAAGAGCTAGCAGAAATAATGTCTCAGACCATGTATACCAAGGGATTTAGATAACGACTGTCTGTTTGCCATTCACTATCCATCAGTCTCAGACGAGCAGAATGATTGAGAGGACCCAGTTATCTAAATCAGACTTTTTCTAACCTAGGCATGTGCCCCTCAAGCATTTTGAGTGCCTACTATGTTCAGGGCACTGTGCTAGGTGCTGATGAAAAAGAGATGATTGCTGCCATTAAGAAGTTCACAGTTGTACAGAGACAGGGTAGAGGTGACAAGAAAACAAGTCATTGACTGTGATTGAGAGATTCTCATGAAGATCTATCTGCATAGTTCTATGATTTAGAAAAATAAGAAACCAGTCATTCAGAAGAATGATCTCATTATTGTTCTCTGGAATGCTCAGGGTCAAAGATACCATTTATTTCCTCACCTCTTCTAGAAAATTCCATTTATCTCTCAAACCTCATTTCTCTGGAAAGAGGTTACTAATGCTCCTCTTACCCCAGCTCTTAATAATCCTGAGGCTACTGAGGCTACGTGATCCTGACGCTACGTGCGGTAGATAGTATGGAGGATGAATTAGAGAGGAACATAACTCAAGTCAGGTTACTGAGTGTTCATAGTTGTTTGTACCCTCTCTACAATTCACCTTATGGACATAGTATGTATATTTTCCTACCCCAACGACTTTGAGCTTGGCCAAGAGACTCACTTTGGAAAACAGAATCTTAGAGGATGTGATATATGCCACTTCCAAACGGAAGGTTTAAGTGGGCATGATACAGCTCTATCCCCCTTGAGCTGCTATTGTCCATGAGACTAGTAAACCCCAGATAGAGGCAGCTCCTACATGTGGGTCCCAGAACGGGAAGACATGTAGAACCCAATCAAACTCAGCCAAGCCCAGCCAATATCAAGGACAAGCTATAGTCCTCATGAAATGTGAGCAAGAGATGAATGTTTTGTTAGATAACTAAAATTTTGGGATTGCTTATTGTCACAATAATTGTTGACTAATCTGTTCGTTAAAATGTGATAATCCAGATAAGGAATGATTACGGCATAAATTATAATAGTGATATTGAGATTGGAAGAGTCAATAGCTATTTAGGAAGTAAAATTAAAAAGACCTTAGTAATGGAGGCGAAAGTGAAAAAAAATACAGGAGTGAATCATGATACCCAGATTTCCGGCTTAGAAACAGGGGAAGACAAGCAAATGTCCAAATATGAAAGACGTTGGATTCTTTAACGTATGCAAAGAAAATAATGAAGAATAACTTAATATTGAAAAATATTTTAATATATGGGCATGACTGTAATTATTAAAGTGACTATCATCCATCTCTATTAAGCATCTAACAAGTGGAAATAAGCTTAATTTGCATGAAAAGAGGTTATTACACTCAAGAATGACACTTCTGACTAGAAACGTTGTTAGATATTAGAATGCATTATCCATGGTATTCAAGGAATTTTCTTTAACAGAATATATTTAGTTCCAGATTAGACATGGAATTTTCAAATTAATTATGAAGGAAGATCTTTTTCTAGCAGTATGATTTTACACGATTTTTTCCTAATTTTCAATGACTTTGATTGGGATAATTTCATCTCTCTGGGACTTCCTTTTACCATCTGTAAAACAAGGAAATGCTAGATGATTTTCAAAACATCTCAAAGTTTGGAAATAGTAAAACAGACCACACCAGTCCCACAGGACGTAAGAGGATAAACCCACAACCTGGGTTATAAAAGGTGCTATGGGAGTTATGGGAAAGATGCCTATATAACATGTCCTTTTATATATTGACATTGACATAAAGAGAGTATACTCTTTTTAAACCACAGATATACTCCCTTTCTTATAAGGAAAAAAAATAGTTAAAATTATTTTTGACATCATGAAAGTGTGCAAAAAACGGTTGAGAAATGTGATTTCCTGTGGCTTTTTTTCCCTACGAATATAAATTTCAAATATTTAATGACTTAATCCTAGCTCCATGTGCCAATAGAAATAAACTTTACAGTTTGGCCTGAATTGCTACGCTTTGCCTTGGGGGGAAATATTAGAGTTAGCAATGTGCACAGAACTTTAGACGGAGCCCAGCATAACAAATATATGTAACACTCCTAATTCTTGGGTTTAACAATTGAGCTGCTTTAACAGCTATAGTTCCTAATAATTGGGTACAATTTAACTTTATTAATTGAGATTTTTCTTACAAAATGTCTGGCACATAATAAATACGTATCTTTTTTAAAAGAGCCATTAACACTTTCATGTCAGGCCTGTCATCGAGGCTCTGTAGATGCAGGTAATTCTAAATTTGACGCAAAATAACTGAAATCATAGATTACTAATCAGTTAACAGCATTTATGGAAGAGGGTGCTGCAAAGTCAGACTCTACATAATGCAGAAGAGGAGGAAATCGGTGTTAGAAAATACACTATGACACACAAGACCCAAAGAGGAAGTTAGGTTGCAAAATGGAAAAAAAACACAGGGTTTCTAATCAGTGTTCCTCAAACCCTAAAAATAAATAAGAACATGCTGACTCTTAATCTGCCAGCTAAAGGTAAAGCAATACATAGTCTTAAAATATAGAGGAGCTGGACCAAAACAACCCCTATAACCATGAATCCTGAAATAATTACTTAACTATCAACCCAACATTCTTTATGCCTTCATGACTAACTAAAAAAAGTTTTACAGATTTTTGCTAGACTCAGAATTAATAGGAAATAATCTTTTTGAACTAAAAATGTCCAGTATGTAATTTTTCACATAGGTACTCAATATGTAAGGAACGATAAATTATTAGGGTTAAAAACCCTCAACTCTGCAAATGAAAACTATTATTTTTATCTACCTGGCCTAACCTTATCCAGCATGGAATAATTAGAGTAATGACTACTATATATGCCAGAGATTCCACACTGATATTTATGTGTAAGCAAGTTAAGAATTTTTTAGTGAGGGGGGGTAAATCAAGTAATAGTTATTTCAGGTCTTATTCTCGGTACTAGGATAGGAATCACTGGTCTTAGTTTATGCACCAATAATATAAATGTATAATACTACCAAACACTTATGCAGTGTACATGTGCCAGGCACTGTTCTAGGCACAATTGTGTGTGTGTGTGTGTGTGTGTGTGTGTGTGTGTGTGTTTGTGTGTGTTCTCAGTTAATTCTCACAATAACCCACTGTGGTAGGCACTATTATCCACATTTTACAGATAAGGCATAGAAAGATTAAGTAATTTTAAATTAAAATTAAGTAATTTAAAAAAAAACCCGAGGCATAGAAAGATTAAGTAATTTGCTTAAGAGCACACAGCTAGTAAGTGGTAGAGCCAGAATTCAAAAGCAAACAACTTATCTCCATTATCCCCTCTCTTATCCAAAATATTATGTTGCCCCTCTAATTAACTAATGTTTATTTCATTCCAGTCTCTCTCATAAGACTGGAATTTCTCCCAAGGAAAATTGTGGCAACTCAAGCTAAGTTTCATAAATTCTAGTGTGGCATATACTCCTTGGTATACTTAAAATGACTACTAATGTTAAAGGGAAATATTGCTTTTTAACACATCTCCAGCCCAAGCTCAATTCAATCTGTGCTTTCACCTGATAATCTGAAAAACAAAATGGCAAGTTTACATATATCTTAATGATCACCTTATTTTTTATCTGATTATCTAAACTTTCAATGAAAGTGAATGAAAAATAGAGGCCCAAAGGAATTCAAACATAGAGCTTTAGTTTATGTTCCTGTTTTTCAACTTTCATATACTCTAAATAAAATTATAGTCCCCCTGTGTAAGCATTTCCATGGACAATGAGTTCTTGAGTGATGTGAGTGATAGAAACTTGTCAGGTTTCTTATCAATATATATCCTGCAGTGGGGAAATCATGAAGTCCCTTCTGCCCGGACAATGCCCAACTCCAAGTGTGTTAGTCAAGGCACCTTTATGATGATCCTGCTGCAGGTTGGGGCCCTGCCCCAATATCCTGCCCGTCAAGAACTATGAAAAGTCTGAGATTTGTACTCTACACGCAGGCTAACAATTTTGTCTGCCACAGTTTCATGGATGATGGCAAAAGACATGAGACTCTGGGTTAGAGACAAAGGACTCTATTCTTCCCAGCACAACAGGCAACATGAATTGTCGTGTTCACATCAATTCCCCTATTCCCCTAAGCATCCCTGAGATGATAAAGGTGGGCCTGCTGTATACTGCACATGGAATGGGTTGGCATCACAGCTGAAGAATCCGGAGCTTAGAAAACCCAGCAAACAAATATGGACAGCAAACAAATCTGTTCTCTGTTCTGTAAACAGTTGCTATTGCCATCTTCCAAGGCTGTTTGCTATAAAAACATCTTTGAAAAGACAGTCCAGATCAAGAACAAGAGCTGCTGGTTGGCTCAGTTGGTTAGAGCGCGAGCTCTGAACAACAGGGTTGCTGGTTTTATTCCCACATGAGTCAGGGAACTGCGCCCTCCACAACTAGATTGAAGACAACGAGCTGCTGCTGAGCTGCCAGAGGGGCGGCCGAATGGCTCAGTTGGTTGGAGTGCGGGCTCTCAGTAGCAGGGTTGCTGGTTCAATTCCCACATGGGATGGTGGGCTATGCCCCCTGCAATTAAAGATTGAAAATGGCGACTGGACTTGGAGCTGAGCTGGGCCCTCCACAACTAGATTGAAGGAAAAAGACTTCGAGCTGATGGACCCTGGAGAGACACACTGTTCCCCAATAAACACACACACACACACACACACACACAAACAAGAGCTGTCAGTGCCTTGGCTGGCAAGTCACAAGGAATATGAAAGATCCACAGAGAACTATCTTCCAATGTGCTTTTACAGCCAGAGCCAGCTGACTCTAGCTAGGAGTCTGTAATACACTGGCATAGCCAAGTAGCTCTACTGAATCAGGGGCCAGGGTCAATTTGCAGAAACTCTGAGTCCCACCCAACAATTAAGGTCTGACTTTGATCCTCCAAACCATAGAAGCCTGGAAAAGCTACCAATGCTACTCACCCCAGAGACCAATCAGCCCTCCAAAATGGCAGGAATAATTCAGTGAACCCCCAAAAAATGACTCTGCTAGGGATCATCTATGTTGTAAAAGATGGTATCCTATAGCATTAAACCAAATCCACTGAGGGGAGACAGATTTCTCTTTTTCTGTAGGTGAACTTCCTAAGCTCCTGGGCCCTGGGGAACACACATATGAAATAATTTGCCTGGAAAAGTCTATAATTTCTAGTCCTTTAGGATAAGAGTAAAAATAATAATTTTGATTTGATCCCTCTCCATCAGTTTTGTAGAAAACCAGTAAGGATGAATAAAAGTTGGATGGTAGAATAAGGGAAGTGGAAGGTGACACAAAAGAGGATTACAAACTCTTATTCATGCCCTGCAGAAATTCATATTTCAAACCTGGTCAAACATCTGTGTTTGCACTTGGCTGTTGGATCAGTACATTTATAGGAAAGCATGTAGAACTAGTTATTACTTGTAGAAGAATAGGTTAAACTCTGAATGTTCACATGGGATATTGTCTAAAAAATTACCCACCATATCCCTGCATGGAAATTAGAGTAGTAAGGGATGACACACTCCAGCTTCCCTAGCAGGCCTCCTGTGGTTTAAGGACAAAAGGAACAGCAGGCTTCCGCCAAGCACATACATTTGCAAACTGCCGCCAGAAAAGTTCCCAAGGCCAGGGGCTGGTTATTGACAAAGGAGACAACTACAGATTTACCTATTTTACTCTCCCTTCCGCAGAGGCCCTGCATCTCAGGAAAAGCTACAGGATTCCTTCCTGAGAGAGCTTCAGAACTCGTAGTTAGGGGGTTTGAGAGGAATAACTCGATATTTCCTTTCCATGATAAAAGAAATACCTTTATCAGAACTTCTCTCCCATGTCTCTCAGAAAGCAAGGAAAACTAAAAAAGGGCTATCTTTTGCAAATTGGATCTTAAACACTTGGTTTTGGTGAGATTGGTTAGTTACCTAGGAATTAGAAGCTCACTGGCAGGGCTTTGCATACATTCAATTCTTAATCTATTCAAAATAAGGTATGATCTCATCAAGGACTTAAAGGGTAATGAGTTCAGTCACATCTGTACTTCTGTAGCTTTGAGCAAGACCCATTGAAGTCTGTCTAGATTAATTAATTTACCTCCATGCGAAATGGCAAAATGTACACTCAATACACCACGAAACTTCTCAGTACTGGATTTATCTGGGTGATCGCTTGGTAATACATATAAATGTCTAATCACTATGTTGTACGTCGGAAGTTAATACAATATTGCATGTCAATGATAGTTGAAAAAACGTTTAAAAAGAAAACTACACTCTTCACATGTATGTTTTTGTGGGCTCCCACCTCAGATGATGTCAGCAGTTACTCGTCTATTCCCTCCTCCAAAATCCTTAGCAAAACTGATAAGATCTAATATTTATAAAATGCTTCCTATGCTCAAGATCCTGTCCTGAACACTGTTAAAAACAAGACAACCAGCCCAAAATGGAATCGCTTATGCTAAGGCCCACAGCACCAAACTGAGATTTAACTTAATTATAGTTTCAGCTGTCCCCCAAATGGACCTTAGACTGATCAATCAGGATGAGCCCCAGTTAGGTAAATTGCCTGATAGACCCCTGCCATGCCCAAAAGGAAAGTAACCTTGCAATGAATAACTTGCTTTTTTATTTGCTCAATATAACCCTCGTTTCTGCTTCCTTCTACCGATAGAGAAGTCTTCCAGTTTGGACAGCTTCTCAGAGCTATTTTCTCTCCATTGGGATTAGATACTGCCTGATTCATGAATTATTGAATAAAGCCAATAAGATCTTTAAAATTTACTCAGTTGAATTTTGCTTTTTAACAACACATAACAAGGTTGAATTTATTTCATCCTCACCATACCCCCACTATGACTAAGTACATTTATTCAATTTATTTTTCAAATGATAAAACTCAAGGTCACAAACCTAGAATTTGGCTCAGAGAATTCATTCCAGGAACCTGACTTCAGAGTCCACATGCTTAATCAGTATGTTCTATACTCTTATTTAAAGCAAGATCTTAATTTTCCATAAAATTTACCATTGCACCACCCTGGAGTATTAGAGATTTTGGTCCATTAGTTATTTATCTAGTTTCAACGGCTTTGAGAAATTATTATTTGGGGGAAAAAGATGAACTCAGAACGGATGTTAGTTAAATTTTTTTAAAAAACATATGACTTTTAAAATGTCAAACTTGGGTAATATGCATGTATTTCAGAGAACTAGATATTTGGGCACCTTTGTCTACATTAAGGACAAATAGGAGCAGGGGGAGACTAACATTTAAGCATTTGTGTATTACGGCTTCATGTGTTACCTGACTTAATCTTTATAGCACTTCGAGCTTTTTATTTTCTCTGTTTTTCAGATGTGGAAATTGACATACAGAAGCATTTGTTAATATTTCAAATAATCATTAAATGGCACAGCTAGGATTTGAGCCTGGGGTGCCTGATGCCACCCCCACCTCCCACTCTCTCTTGACAGCACGAATGTATGATGCTTCGCTACCACCAACCCAAGTGAGGGGAGCTCGATCTAAATACAGCATCCCAGAATCTTCTAATACTCCTCACAATTACAGATTATAATGTGAGACAGAGAAAGATATTCTCAGTGAAAATTGGCTCAGGCTGAGCACTAATAAATCAAGAGGACAGAGAAGTGACAGGAAAGACTGACATTGTGAGACAGTCCATATGTGTCTCACTCATGTGGAAGAGCATCCTGCGAGGAAAAACTGACATCTCCTGGCTGAGAATCACAATCATCCTTGCTTGGCCACTCTGTACTACTGAATGTTAGCTAATTTCTCTGAGTCACACTCATGTGGTCGTAAACTGGAACTCTTACTAACCCCTATCATATTACAGAATATATTAGCTTAGATCTGTTGTTGTTGAAGGGTAACAGAATATGTCACCCCAAAATATTTGACTTTAGCATAAAGATTATTTTGAGCTGAAGGCAATTGAAAAGAAGCAGATACCATAAAACTCTCTGACCTCTCCCTATTTGCCTAAAAGCAGGACATAAATTATAAAGGTGTCCCCTCTTCCCTCTCTTAAGAGAAGAACAGAAGTTAATCACTGGAGACAAATCTAGACTTTTATCAGGCATCAAATGAATCGATGAAACAAACCTAACTAGCCCTTCTCTACCATTATTTGCTTGCCCATAATTTGCCACCAGTAGCGGAGGAAAAAAAAATTTTTTTCTTCTACCTTTCTAAGCTCTTTTGGCTGGTCTAATGATCAAATTGACATGAGACAGATTAACAGGAGAAAATAACCAAATTTATTATGTGTGTACATACAGGGATTTCCTAAGAATAGGGGACCTGAGGACAAATAGGGGAACTGAGACTTATATTCCATTCTGGACTATTCAGAGAGAGGTGGGGCGGTGGCAGGGGGAGGTCTGGGACTTCAGAGGGAAATTAGGCAATTCACAGATAGATGAGAAGAACTAATATTTGATAAAATCTTGCAGGTCACTCAGAAACAATGGCACAAGTGGGAAGCCTACCAAACAGAAGTTGCTAGATTCTCCCATCTGTCACACTTAGTTCATATTATGCTAAGGTGATAGCTCCCTCCCTTTAAGTAGGTTTTTCTGTCTGAATTCCTTTAGGCAGGTAAGGAAGAGGATCAAAGTTTCTTTTCGAATCTGTGTTTTTAAACCAGCTAAAAATCATTATCCCAAAAAACATATTTTGGGGTTGTAAAACTTTGTTCTCCCTCAGTGACATACCATTACTTTTGCCATGTTTTGTTGGTTAGAGGCAATAGATCCAGCCCATAGTCAAGGAGGGAATTACATAAAATGTGAACACGAGGAAGTGGGGATCATTGGTGGTCATCTTGGAAGTCTGCTTACCACAGTCAGGCATGGGACTGGGAATCCAACGAGCTGATATATTTGAAAGCACTTAGGAAACCTGTAAGGTTAGAGTTGCCATTCAAACGTGGCATTTCCCAACAGCTCAAATTTTCATAATGAGAATTCGATATAATTCCATTGATTAATTACATCAATTTCATTCCATGCCTAGTGGTTAGAATGTGAGCTTGATCAGGTATTTGCACTGTGTACTTGAGAAAAGAGCTGCCCAGGAACACGCAGCTTCTTTTGGGAGTGGCTGGAAACTAGTTGAGGCATTAGGACTACGCTACAGTTTGTTTTAATCTTGTGCATTTTTTTAAAAAGTAGGTTATGTCAATTTGGGATTTTACAAAAAAAAAAAAAGGATTATAAATAATAGTGATCTAGGAATTAATTGATTTTGTTTTGGTCTTAAAGTACGATTTCTATCATTCTCTGTAACATTAGATTATTGTTTCCTAAATTTTGATTAACTCCTTTATTTTAGTTTGTTATAGCAAAATACACATTTATAAAACGCTTATAATTGAATTTCCTGCAGGAAAAAGAAATGGGCTTCTGAAACTTTGTAGTTCCTAACCCCTTTTTAACCAAGCACCCCACTGCAACTAATATTTTATCAAACATTTATGAATACACAAGGCTTCTTAAGAACCAATGATCATATTAGAGAAGAAAAAACTTCACACAATATAATTCTGATGCTAATAGGTCAGCTCTCTCTTGGGAGCCTCTCCCTTCTGTAAGCCCTTACTTTCTTCAAGTCCTATGTGCCCCGTGATATGTCCCATTACTCAAGCCAATACCACGTTTTTCTTTACATGTAAAATTCTATTACAATTAATGTTACTACTTATAACACTTAACACTATTTTATACAATTTCTGTTTCACAGAGACAGCTTTTTGTTTTCCCCCAAAAGATGCTTACAAACTCCTTAAAGGCAATAACTTTGTCATTTGTGTGCTTGTTACACTTGCTTCTGGGGAGCCCATTAGTGACTTATGGAGGAAATAACTGAAGGGAAAAGAATTTAGGATCAGCGGTATGTAAATGTAGAAGTTAGAAATTGCCTAAATTCCACATGCAGCCCACACAAACCACTTCCCTTTCTAGTGTGAACATATCAATACTTTTCCAGACTATAACCAACTTTGAAGATAAATTATTTGTTTACTCATCTTGTTCTTCTCTCCCCTTCACTTTGCACCAAGCATCCGTTCCCCAGCATCTTGTTAAAAAGCCAACCAAAGTGGTGAGCAATAACCTGAGCTGACTTAGACTTTATATCAAAGAGCCATTTACTAAGAAATAAATCCTTGTGCTAGAAAGCAAAATGGTGGATGTAGCACCAATAGCACATTCTGGCTTGGCTGCCTGAAGCCTCTGGTTGGAGGCCTCCTTTCTTTACTAAGTGAAGAAGACCACCCATGGTGCCTGATGATAAGATCAATTTCCACCATTTCTCCTGCCTTCCCCCTCCCAAGAAAAAAGCCTAAATAAAAACAGAAACAAAAGGAGGATGTTTCCTTTCTCTCAAGACAGGGAAACTGGAAATCTCCCAAATGCGGCCCATCTTGTCTGTTCTATAAGCTGGGCAGTTTCAGATAGTATCAAATAGCTTCAAGAAAACTCTCTCTGGGCCTGTCTGGTCAAATGGTTTTACCCTATGACCTGAGGATTCTGCAAGTCTCCATCCCTGCCTGCACCAGGAATTGTAGGCCTATGACTAACTGGAAAGGTAAATTAATTTTGTTTATTTACTGGGCAGAATTAATCAATCCTAACACATTTTTCTGTTATTTGGTGTTTTGCCAATATCAATTCCATCTGTAATATGTTCTTTCCAAGACTCAAACAATCTGTGTGTTTTATCTCACCTTTGTTCAATCTGTGGGTTTTCATCTCTATTTGCTGAGTTTCCTAGGAACTGAGGAAACTGAAACGTTGCATAAACCAGAGCAGTTGGCATACTGGGTCAGAGGATAGAGAAATGCAATCCAACAAACAGTTACCAGCCATTTCCGTCAAGCAAAGTGTTGTGTTCATTGGACAGAAAGATGAGTAAAATAGAAGTCCTACCCTCAAAGAACTCACAATCTGTGGTAATTGCACAAGTACACACACACACACACACACACACACACACACACACACCCCTCTACACCCTTATTATTAGTCAGAGTATGCCAAGTGATTCAAAACGGATAAAGCAAGTGTTGAGAGAAGACAAAAGAAAAAATTCATTCTGACGGAGGCTATTAGGAATTTCATAGATAAGTTAATATTTCAGATACAATCTAACACAGAGTTTCAGTAAACAAAGAAGATGTGATTGTTACACGGAAGAAAAATTGGCAATTGGTGGATTGGTTTTAGATTAAAACATTATTTTGACTTTTTATACCATAAAGTTCAGTGTTTATGATAAAGCTTTAAGGAGGGCATTTCAACTTATATTTTTATGTATTTATTCTTACATATAGGAATATCAAGCATTCTATTATATATGAGTTTTCATGCCTTATCTGTTTATTCTGTTAGTAACCATTAGGTAAATATTGAGTTTCAATGGAGTATCTGTCCACAAACCAGGGATCACCTTTATTTCTGCTCCTAGTGAGCTACACAACCCAAGATAGTTTAGACTTAGAGAGGCCATGGTCATTATGTGCACTAAACTTCTTGTTTCAGGCACCAGTAAATGGCTAGTCAGCAATACAATTCACACTAGAACCCAAGTCTTCTGATATTTCTTTTCAGGTACCTTCCACTACAATTACCATGAAACTCAGCCCCTGTGAAGGCTCTTGGGAGAGAGGCACCGCTCTTGCTCTCCTTTTATTTTTGTTTTATGTTTTGTTGGGAATGAGAGGGGAGAGGCAACAGCAGGAAATTACCTTATCCCCTGGCCTCACAAATGGGCTCTTTTGCTTAGTAAGGAAGATTACTCTTCCCAGGTAGCCAGCCAACTTAAGATCACTCTGCAGATTTTCTTAGAACATTGCACTTCCTTCTCCTTTCTTCCCGGCCCTCAACCCTTCCTCCATTGGTCAGCAGTGGCTGGTTCAGATCAGCTGGATTTTCCTCTCACTTTCTCTCCCATTCCTTCCTGGTAGTTCTGGTAGTAATAATTGGGTACAAGAAGGGAGCCCACCAAAGTTGAAGCCCCACGAGGACAGGATTTTGTCTATTTGGTTCATTTCTGAGTAAGGCTTGGCACATAGTATGTCCTCAATATTTTCTGAGTGAGTGGCAACATTTTCATTTATCGATGGGCTACAGCTGTACACTCTTTTTCTTTCTAATCACTTCATTTGGTCCTTGGTCATGCATATGAGAGTAAACCAGTCTGACTTTGTCACTGCTCTCACCAGGATTAGCAGTCTTCATGAGGAACATAAATGTAACACAGATTCTTTCAGTTCTTTCTTCAGAACTCCATTTGGACATGTAACATTTTAAAAAAATTATTCTGATTATATTTTTCTTTTTTCTTTTAAAACCTCTCCAGAGAGGAAACAATAACTTTAGTGATCGCTCGCCTACCTCAAGGTTTATATTACAAGAATGGACTGTAGATAGCAAAATACAGTTGGCAAGATCAAAAAAAAGTTCATGAGAAATAAATTACTGAAATAGCACTAAGTATAACTTTTAACATATTTTAAAATATTGAAAGTGTATATTAAGATTATATACATATATAAATTATTTAAATTTTAAAAAGTATATGTCTTTTAAAAATATTTCTAGAGGACATCTGCTTCTAACAGTAGCCTACGCTGATAGGTAATTCTCCTCAATCATGTTCTTCAGCGGTCCGAACATTAGTGTTGCATCATCTTAATATTCTAGCAGAGACTCTCCTACACCTATTATTTCCACACATCCTTTACTTCTTTTAACTTTTTTCTAATCATCCCATATTAGCTGGAAATTGAATGCCTATTTCACTTTCATTGCTCCTTGTTTTACTCCCAACAGTCTCAACAATTTAATTGTGTGGACACTGACACGTCTCATATATCATCTTAGCTTAAAAGCATAATTTTCAAGACAGAGCCACTAGAGGTATTGAGAAGGTGGCGTGTAAATAAATCTAATCTCTCTGTACCTTCACAGATGTATAAGGGATTAAAACTATTGTGGTCATTGAGGAACTAAACCAAATCTTTCATACAGTATTTATCTATTCCTTCAGCACATTTTTATCAAATGCCTACTGTATACCCAGACCCTATTCTGGGTGCTGAGGTAGAGTAGATAGAATGTATGCCCTCACTTATCTTTCTGAGAGAGCTTTCTTCTTGTGTAGGGGATGCAGGCAGGGGGAGCAGAGAATGGAGACAGACTTGTCTGAAGGTTTGGAGAAATGAAGAGATTTTAACATCATAGAAACACAATTTTCAATGGAATATCAGATATCTGTTATCTTCCAAAAGCAGTTCCTTGGCCAATTCCAACATGTATTTTTTTATATACAAAAATAAAATTGTGTAATCTTAAAACCTCAGTTGGAAACACCATCGTTAACCAGGTTCACTGTATTTCCTTTGTGTTTCCACTCTTCTTCTTGTAGACTCATTTCTAACTTGAGTGACTCAATTAGCAAGTAACACTTGCATAAAGACTTGCAAGTGTTACTGGCTAATTCTTAGAACTTATCTTTTCACTTTCACAATATAATCATCTAACCATAACGATATAAAAATACACTTGCCCAATAAGCCTCATTCATACATAGGAGTGGAAGAAAAGGAACAGGCAATCTCAGGAAGCAGAAATCAATGTAAGAATAGGGTTTGAACTACAATAGAACAAAGTAGATATTTTCCGAACATATGAAGCAGTCAATCACAATATACTTTATAGCCTCATAGGAAGCACTGGATCCTATTAAAATATTACCCACAGCCATGTTAGCATCCAACAAATGTGTTGCATCAGTGATCATGACTAAATTTATTAATTTCAGTGATTATTGCTACACTTACTTTTTGTAGTGTTAAAAATGTAAGACTCATCTTGATATCAATTGAATCTTATTTTTAAATTATTATTTAACAGGCAAGTCATATAAGAATTGCACCATCTATAGATCCCTTTGTAGTGTATTCACATGTGTTGTCCAAATTCATAACAACCAAAGCATTAAAACCAGTATTATTAGTAATAAAAAAGCAATAAAACCAGTATTATCATTCCCATTTTTAGACAGAAAAATTACTTATTGATTATTTTATTATATTTCTAACATGTTGAAAAATATTTAGAATAATTGAAATATAAATATGATATATTAGCCAGCTTTAGCATCTCACCATTTTATCATATTTGCTTGAGATTTTTAATTAAGAAACACAATATTATAGATACAATTGGAATCTTGTTATTCCTTTCCTACTTCCATTCCTTTCTCTTCCTCCCCACAGCAATCATTTAGTGTTTTATTATTATTAAGGATATTTTCACTACATATATATGTATTCTTAAGCAATATAATATTGTTTTATATGTTTTTAACTTTGATGACCTCATATTCTAAGTGTTATTCTAGGGTTTCGTTTGTTTGTTTTATTTTTTGGCTCAGCATTATATTTTGGAGAGCCATCTATATTAATACATGTTTCTTTAATTCACTTCTTCTAACCGCTATATAATTCTGTTCGATAGCTAGAATACAGTACTGCAGCATAACCCTACTTGGACTTTTCAAATTCAGCATGTTCCAAATTGACTTGTATCAACCTATTTGAAATGGACTCATCTTCTTTCCTGCATATCTGCTCTATCCTTTGTACTTTTCCAGAACCACCACTGTTTTGCCCTGTCACACCAGATGTAGCAGCTGTCTGAACTGCCTCATTGATCAATACATGCTGGAGACCTCATGCAACAGCACCTGTGGGAATCTGGCTATCCTCCATCATATTCCTTCCTATTAATCTGGTTGCCCTATCTCACTGTCTCTAGTGACTTTGTTTCTTGTCATTTCTGATGAACTTCATGCTTGCTTCTTATCCCTGTATAACACAAATTCACGTATTCAAGAAATGTAATTTTTTTTGTTGTCCATAAACTTACTTTTAATCAGCGTCAATCCAAGTAGTCTGTTATCTCAGCCTTCCTATCCCTGCCCTCCACAATTGTCCATAAGAGAAGAAACGTATGCAGAAGGTGGGGGACCACTCCAGAGAGCACTGGGAACATGTGGTCTCTCCCTATACCAGGCAGAATGTGGAGAAATTCTTGGTAGTATCCTCCTTGTATACTCGTGCAGCCATCTCTAGTCTCCCCACCTCACACATGCTAAATCAAGGGAAAATCTTCATGGATTTTTCCCTGTCTGGTCTCTACTCTAAAAGCAAGCATCAAGTGTCCTGTGCTCTTGGGTTGCCCCTGTGTCTCCACGGCCACAGTTATGAGTCCATCTCACCTCGAGGACTCAACCTGGGGCTGGGCAGAAGTGGTGGTATTTGAGAAGTAAGAGAGCAAAGCTTGTCCCGGCAGATACAATGTCCATTACTCCCCTTCCAACTCTCTTTCTCCCCCAACCCATGTACTAACTACACCATGCCAGAAGACTGCTTTCATCATCAAACATTAGTCTAAATCTAATGTTGGTGAATAAACTCAATGTCTTGGGACATTCTAAGTTTTAACTTCTGGAAGTCAAGAGCTTCCAGAGATCAAAAGGCTTATTTCAGCTGTATCATTCTTCCCCTAAGACAACAGATACCACTAACAATGGAAGAAGAGCAACATGTACAAGGAAAGAGAAAAACAGGGAATAAACTCCCCTCTCTGGTCCTTCAGTGCATGATTCCATTGAACTGGAGTTCTGGTTTGTGTGTCTGTAAGAGCTCTAAGCTCTTTCCCCCAAGGACCAGTCTTGCTAGCTCATGCACCATTTGACCAGGAAAGTTCCAAGAAGAGGTATCCTTAGCTTCTCCTCTACTTCACTCAGTACATTTCCTCCTTCACCTCATCTTTCAGATTGCCCCCTCACCTCCATTCCAACCGCCACAGTCTTAGATCAATTAATGTTCTAAGAAGGATTCCTTACTGCCTCCTATTTTGCCACCCCCCACCTCACCATCCTCCATAGGGACCACACTGGAATTTCCAGCCACAAAGCTCATCATGTCCTCTCCCTGCTTCCATTCTCCACTGGCCCCATCACCTTCAGGACAATTTTGGAACTCCTCAGCACAGCACAGCACAGAGGCTCTTCAGTGGCTGCCTCTGGCCCACGTGTTGACCTCACCTCCGTCACACTCCACGCCGGGCACACAGATGCTCCCAGGAGGGTCTCTGTGTCTTCTCTGTATTTTTCACATAATAGTCTTTCTTTGTGGTAAATGCATATTCCTTCCCCACCACTTGCCTCACCACCTCAGCACCCCCGCTTCATGCTGAACTCAATAAGGAAGGCACTAAGAAATCAAATGGTGACTTTTTAGAAAGAGGTCTTCAAGAGAAAAGACCAAGGGCACTGGTTTTCTTTAGTTTACCAAAAAGTGGCAGAATGATAATTATTTCCCTGCATTTTGTTTTATTCCCAGGTCTTCTCCATTTACTTAGCTTCCTGGAAGGGATGACATAGCAGATGTCTGGCTTTTGAGTCTCAAATACTCAGGTAATTTGTGGGTCGAGGAAAGGGGAGTGACGCCAGGAAACATGAGTGGTCTTAGATGGCGGTGGGCCCTGAGCGCTCCGCCCTTTGGTAGGTGAGGAAATTCCAAGGTCAGGAGGACTTGTGCCTTCCCCTGAGGGAAGCCCAGGGGTGGAGCATCAGGCCCTAGGATTCCTGTGACCGGAAAGGTGCAGGTAGCAGAAGAAAGGTCTGTATGATGAGTCTGTGGAGCAGCCCTGGAACTGCCACGTTTACCCCCGGGCCCAGGATGGCATGAGTGAGGGGTACAGAAAGGGAAGAAATGATTTCCTGCTCCCAGGATGCTGAAGAAAAGAAAGATGTGACACAACATCGGTGGAAGTTAGGGATACCCTAAATTGACTGAATTTACTTTCTACCACCCAAAGGAATGGGGCATTTTCAATAAAAGGTGTTTCAGTTACAGATACGCGTCCTACATGCTTGTTGTAGACCGAGAATCATATGTACACCTCCTCTTCCTCCAAATATAAATGGAGCAACACTTTATTACCAATATTTGAGTTTAGGAAAGACATAATATGAGTAATCTGACTTAGTTATTGATTTTCACTTGGGACCAGGCAAGAAGAAATGGGCTTAAAGTGAGGTAAGAAAGATTCCAGTGGGGCTGGAGGAAGATTTTCTAGAATATAAAGATGTTACCAGAAAAAGGATATGATTACATTATTTTTAAAAGAGAAGATTGGCCTATAATCTTCCTGAAGTTGTAGTTCATATTTTGGTTTATGATGAGTTAGAATTAATAAGTCAATCAATAAGTTAGAATTAATCAATACAATGTGAATTTCACTTGGGAGAAAGAAGTTTGGGCCGACCCCATCTTCGGTCACCACCCCCACTTCTGTCTCAGAGTGTTCCAGAGACACAATAACCTGAGCCAACATCTGACTCCAGCACAGCAGCACCTGCAGTGCCCAAGCCAGTGGGTGCACAAAGATTCTTTGCAAGTTCATGTTTGTTTGTATGTCTGAGTAACAGACTCGATGTACAGGATTTTCTTTTTTACAGTGAGAAGGGAACCATGGAGCCATGACTACTGTTGTATTCAACCCGAGAAGAGTTTAGCCTCTTCTCAAAGTATCAACTCTTTATTTTGTGAAAAATATTTGACCAACAGTAATTATTATTTTGATGATTTCAAGTCTGGCCTGGATATTAAGCACTTGACAGATATTCCAGGGCAGCAAGGCTAGTGAAAAATGTTTTTATCAGTTCAGTTGCCTGTGTCTTTGTTGGACAGTGCAGAACAAAAATGGTCTTCTGTGTTTTGTTTTGTTTTGTTTTTTAACTTTCCAGATCCATTATATTGCAATAATACTTCTGTTGTGGAATGGTGACAGTCTCCAGTTGGAGCTTCACACAGAATCACAGCTTGTTTTAAACAAGTCCAAATTCTTTCCTCTCCATTGCAAGAAAGCGAAGCAAAATGGTCACTGTTGTAACTGCTATGATTCACAATGAATAGAGTTGTAAGATGAGTAGGGAGAAAATCCAAGGACCATATCTGTGCAGGCACAAACACACGGATTTTACGAGAGGTGGTGTTTACCAGCGGGCAGTATTTATAGCTCTGCATAATTTATAGCTTTTAAATCTAATGTTATACTGCAAATAAAGTTTTTTCTTCTCAAGTGATGAGCTCATGAATAAACCTGAAAAGGATGCTAGGTTGGAGACAGAGATGGGAAGAGGAGGCTGAGAATGAATCAGTGTGCGTCGGCTTTCTCCAGCAACTGTCACGGCGACCATGGGATCAGTCACCGCTCAGCATGGGGACTCCGGGCATGGCTATGTGTGACATGGCGCTGAACAATTCCCATCCGAGGCAACAGACCAGGAATGCTGCTCAGCCCACCGTGCAACAAAAATGTATGAAATCGCATTAGCAGAAAAACAAGATTTCTGGGTCTTATCACAGAAAGGCTTTTTTCCCCTCCTAGATGAATGTTCACCTCTAATTGAACAACAGTTACCCTCTTTTTTTCCTACCTGAAAGTGGCTTTTAGAACTCATAATGAAGGGCAGGATCTTTTATAATCCCATCACGATGGAATGTCTTTTTAGCGCGCCTGAAGGCAGTTCATTAACAGGGTATTTAGAGCTGTTTTTTCCCCCCATTAGTTAATTGGACTCCAATTCATTTGCATGTACTGAACATGCGTTTTAAGTCTATATAAGAAGTACATTTGGCGACTTTTCTAAAACACGTAGTAGAAGGTTGGAGTCCCTGAGCCTTCTGAAACAAACACGACTTGAGGCATGATTTGTACTTGAGAGGGACAGCATAACAGAGAATATTGCTAAAACTCAATTACGCATTCTCCAAATTAATATAAAAAATTGTTTCTAAGAGAGAAAGAAATTATACAATATTTTCCCAAAGTTGATAGCTCTTCATTAAAACAAAAACATGATCTGAAAGTTCTGCTGGAGTTCAAATTTAGAGTTTTCCCCGAGGGAACTGTGCATTTCACAGAAGTGGTGGTGGACAATACTCTCTAGAATTTACCATGGACTTTTGGGGGTGTGGGGATGCTTAAGGGTTAATTTGTTTAAAATTCTTGGATGATTTTATGGGGATATATTATCAATTCTACTCACAGGCTGTTAGATTTGGAAGACCAGAGATAGAAACATTAATTTAATGGGTCAAAATCCTAGCTCTTCAGTTTACTAAAATAGGCCCCACCAGAAAGTTGTCAAACGATACAACGTTGCCATATAAACACATCTATCAATCTAAACAGAGATTTAGTTTTGTATTCCCACCTTTTTTAGATTGCTATCCACTTACATCGACAGGCTCAGATCAGCCTTCCTGATAGATTAGCTTTACTTTTCCCTCAAAGATTCTACAGTTTTTCAATTGATCCTTGTTCTTATGGACACTAAGCAGACGAGTTAGTCCTGAGGCTAAGCTGGCATTAACATCCCTTCTCTTTAACTTTCCTTCTCAGTAACTTTTAAGCACTGTAAAATCCCTCCGATCCAAGGATAATTCCTGGGCTCCAGGATCCTTTAGAGAATAAGTTGACAAACTGGGCTCGTGACAAGACTTTCAATGGTAAAATCTTTCAAATTTCTTCTAAGAATAAACACAGACCCTCAGCTATAGGCGTAGTACTGAACTGGACATTATTCAAAATTCTCAGTAAAAGAAGAAATGATATTAGCTCAATGTTATAATTTTTTTCAAGGACAAAATGTCAATAATCTTTTAAAATTTGAGAACTGTATACAGATGTCATCTTAAAGATTGTCTACCATCATACATGTGTGTATATATATATATATATATATAATAATATATAATATATATAAAGAGAGAGGCTTAGATCAAATAAGTTATCCAAAGTTTCTCAGCCAGTCTAGAACTCAGATCTCTGTTCTGAAGAGGCACACTCTTTCTACAGCACTATTCTGCATCTGATGTTGTCAATTTATTAAACATCATGTATTGTTATAAATTAAGTGCAAGTAGAGTTCACTACTATCTAATAAGCCCTTGAATAAAAACTGCTTACAAATAGATGAACAAAAAGAGTAAACAAAAAAGCAAGCAAGTAAACAAACCCTTGTAAGATGAGTTTAAATAGAATATACAAAAATAAAATTTTTTAAAATTATTCTTAAATTCTTGAACCATAGATTAGACTAAGAACATGTTGCTTCAAAAATAATTTACTTATGTTCTTATTTTATTCCCAACTCATTATGTATATAATTAGTTATAAAAACTACTCATAGTAATTTAAACCTCTTGAAAATAAATCTTAAATATAAGGACATGCATTTAAATCCATGGTATGAATTTAAAATCCATGCTAAGAATTTAAATGTAATATGAAAAGGTCTATGTTTGGTCTCACCCACTGAATGTATTTTACTTAAAATAAGTACTCTGGCTACTTACCTATATAATTGGAGTATTTCTTTGCTCTAGTTATTTACATTGTAATATAAATTTTACCTCACTATATCTCAATATATGTTACTATGATATGTAACATGTTATACATAAAACATGTTAACATATAGATACTATCCAAAATGAAAATCCCTTAAAATGCATTATATGCTGATAATAATTGCTAAAACTATTTAGTATGAAATGTAACACCACTATTTATCTGTGCACCACTCATTTATCTGTGAGATTTACAGTTTTGTGAAGTATGTATCTCCAAACTGAACTCAAATTAATTGTCTCAGTGTCTTTGTGGAAATAAGCACAAAGCTTTGTTTTGAGTGGATGACAAATTCTTTGGTTGTTTTTTGTTTTGTTTTTTTTTGGGGGGGGTATTTTTTTTGGACCCAGTAAATTAACAGTGATCTCAGTGTCCAAAACTCCAATAACCAAAAGACTGGAAATCCCTTCAGACACTTTATCAGAAATGTAAAAAAATACATTTTACACCAGGGAATACACAAATATAGAAATGTTTACATATTGTATTTTAAGTAAACAACAACAAATTTTACTGACATTGTTTAAGATATAAAATGTTATGACAGTGTGCATGAAAACATACTATTTGCTACAAAAAGTTTAAGGATTAAGCAATCAGAAGGATAAGAACCAAGCTCTGTCATTTTTACATGGTTGAAGCATGCAGAAATCTTAATTCTGAAATCACAATTATAAATCATTCAAATTGGTTCTCGTACACATGCATCTAGAATTATTTTTATTTTATCATTTTATTAGAGATCACTATCTTACATAGTTCATCAAGATATAATACAAAATGATTTACTAACATGTTTTTTTTTGCACTAATTTATTTTAAAATCTCTATGAATGCTGTTCATTCAGAGTTTTCTTTAAGTGCTTGGCAAATTTGTTCTCAATGAACTCCAGTAATCTGCCCTTCAGATAATATTAATAAATGTAGCACTTAGTATTTTGTCATTTTGGGTCAAAAATATCAATTTTGCACAAAAGTACAAATTCCTTTCAAGTATGAATATTTATTAAAAGGAAAATTGAAATGGATCTAGTAAATGGTCAATGATTAAATATATAACCTGCTATTTTTTAAAATAAATTTTTTAAATTTATTACAAAAGTCACCTTGAAGTATGTTTTATTTTGATTGCAAATTTATCAGCATAGATTTTTCCCACATATTTCTAACTACACTGTATAAAACAGGTGATTTGTTTTATTTCACATTGTGTTTTCTTCTTAGATAATTTTAGCTCAAAATGGATTAACAATGTCTATACTGTGAGCAGGGTTAAGTTTGTGTTTACAGTATCAAGAACCTTTTGGCCAAGTAATATATATGCACTATGTTGCCAAAATATTTACATGAAGAAAAATTGTTTCTTATCTTTAAAAACTAGCTGGTTAACAAACATATTCTTAGCTAAATTCAAAATTGGTTTTTATGTTATTTATAGAAGACCATAGTAATGCTGAATACAATCATGATTAATTTTATTTGTAATTTTAGTCTTATTGTGTTGAATATAACATTTAGTATAATATTTCTAGTGCTTTGGGTACTATAACATCAAAAACCATATGTAGCTACATTTACTCTTTAAAAATTCCAGATTTCATAATCTATTTTAATGATAGTCAAGGAAAACATATTATATAAAAATATTAACTCTTATATTTGACTCTAAAATGTTAAATGAAAAACTAGTGAGTAATATTGTTTTAGTGAAGAAATTTAAATCATGTTTTGATTATATCATCAAAGTCTAGCTTAACAGGCTTTAATGTTCCATATAAGCCATTATCATTCTTTGCATATGATGCAGTTATATACCCAGATCATCTAAAAAAGTCAAATAACAAACCTTAAATTTCAATGAAGTGAATGGATATAAAATAAGCATACAAAAATCAATAGCCATAGGATGACATATAACGCCTAGTAATAACCCTACAAGCTAGGGACAGGACCTATTTAGAGAAAACTATAAACTTTTACAGAGGAATAATAAAAGGTAACACTTCATATTTGTGGATGGAACAATGAATGACTGTAACTCCTCCTAAATTAATTCTTGTATGTTAATGGTAACCAAACAAAAATAACATGGTAATGAAATTTTATCTGAGATGGGAGATACTTTCCAAAATGATTCTGGAAGAATTTAAAGCAAGAATGGTCCAGTTTTATTTGAACCAAAACAAGAAAAGAATGGTGTGTTCAAAAGTATTATAATATTTCAAAATAAGTGGTCTGGTATTGATATAAGAATTAAAACATAAATTAGAGCAAATATTTTGGAAAAAATCCTAATATATATAAAATAGGTGTATTGTAAAGAAGCATCATAAACAAATGCAAAAGAGCTGGATTATTAACTCAGCAAAGATTTTTGGAAAATACCTATTTAGAGAATAATTAAGATAAGCATTTAACTTATATAATACTAATGGATTTTTTAAAGATTTTAGTGTAAACAATGAAACTCTAAAATACTAAATGAAAACAGATGTGTCTTTTTAAACTGGTAGGAAGATTTAAAAAAGGATTTTCTAAGGTAAAGGCAATGAAAGAGATCATAAAGGAAAAAATGATAAAACAAAATTAAAACTTCTATACATTAAAAAAACACAAAACAATAAACAAAATATAAAAGTCAATATTTAATTGGGTAAATGATTTTGACAAGAGATGGTTATCCTTAATAAATAATAAAAGGTACTAAAAATCACTAATATTCTAATAAAAAACACAGACAATTCTTGATTGGAAAAACACTAATTGCCATAAATATATAAAAAATTACCAAACTCATTAGTAGAATAATATGTCATAAAGCCACAGTAAGATACTATTTATAATTTGTATAACTGACAAAATAATTTTTCAATTTAATTCTCAATGTTTATTATAATAGGTACTCACACATTATTTGTAAGAATGTAAGTTGACAATTTTACGAGATCAAACAGACAATTATCTCAAAAAATTCAGTCTTTACATCAGTAATTCTTCTTCTAAAGAAATAGTCAGAGATAGGTTCACATGTATAAAGATGTTCATCATACTGTTATTTATAATAGTAAAACATTAGTAAGAATCAAAACGTCCAACAGTAGGTAAATAGTAAAATGAATTATGATTTAAAATTCATGGATTTGATAGGATATTATGCAGTCATTATAGTGATGCTTCCAAAGCATATTTAAAGACTTGGAAATTTTTCATGATAAAATATTAAATGAAAATTCAGGACTCAAACTTGTATTTGTATAATTATTAAAATAAACATTTAAAAATGGAAATAAACCAAAATAGTGATAAGCTTAAGTATGATTTTTATTTTCTTCTGTATATTTTCCAAAATGCCTGCAATGAAATCTATTCCTTTTATACTTGTAAAATTCCTTTAAATTTTTTTAACGGTATGACAATTTATGCATGGAAAATATTGGGGTAACAAGGCGATACAAGTAGATAGAGGATAAACAGATATCGACATAGATATGCTGCTATGATATACATATATCAAAATATCACAATAAACTGCTACATTAAATCAGGTTTAAATAGCATTCACTCGTGTATTTACATTAATTTTCGTTTATAAGGTAATTTGGAACTAAGGGTGGCCATTGCTTTTCTCCCCTTCCGTTAAATTTTTCTTGATTTATAAAAACTGAGATGTAATTGAAATATAACACTGTGTATGTTTAAGCTGTACAACATGTTGATTTGACATATTAACCTATTGCAGTCTGATTAACACTCTAGTGTTAGCGAACATCTCTATCACATCACATAATCATTCTCTGTTTGGGGTGAGAACATATGAGACCCAGTCTCTTAGGGCCTTTGAAGTATGTAATACAGGATTGTTAACTATAATCGCAATGCTATGCACTAGCTCTCCAGAAATGATTCATCTCCTAACTGTAAGTTTGAGCCTTTGACCAATATCTCCCCCAACTCCC
The DNA here is from genome assembly GCF_004115265.2 of Rhinolophus ferrumequinum. Lineage (NCBI taxonomy): Eukaryota > Metazoa > Chordata > Mammalia > Chiroptera > Rhinolophidae > Rhinolophus > Rhinolophus ferrumequinum. The sequence continues at coordinate 83,335,535 of NC_046286.1, read as the reverse complement.
TGACCTTGCAGACCCCGGTAACCACCATTCTACTCTCTGTTTCTTTTTCTTCTTTTGATACCTCAAATTCTTTATAAACAAGTAGGGTATAAATAAATATAAATGCTACTGTCATTTTCACATGGACCTGAACCCATTCCAGGGCGTCACTATGATTTTCATTTTTAAATGAACTTTTACTTGGCTTCCCCTGCCTCAGGAGTGGCTCCAGCTGGGGAGGCCCACAGCGGGACCTGGAAGGGACTCTGTCCAGCAAGGCCATTCTTCCCAGGCTTGCCTCTCAGGTTACTTTCGCCCAAAAATGTAAATGTTCACAACCACGGAAAAAGCCTTTGCAAACCTTTGCTGGGAGGAGGAATTCTCTGCAGAAGGAAATCACTAAAGCATGTGTATCTTTCCTTTTTTGTGTAAGGGTCGGAGATTGTCAATATCACACTGTTAGCATGTTCAAAGTGTATCTAAGGTAAATATAAAATGAAAATATATGGAGATCACATGCTTTAAAAAAAAAAGCCTAGCTAGACCTCTGAATCTTTCAGTGACTTACTAGAAATCCCATACAAGATAAGAACAAGATAATGATGGAAAATCCCAGGAGTGTTATATATTGTGCTCTTTATCAGGAAGAATGAAGTTTTTCACAATATAATTGCAGCCTAAAAACTTAGTCTATATATTAAAGTTCAAGCAATAATGTAATTCTATAGTAAAATATGTCATTTAGTTAAATTGGTGACAATTTTAATAATAGTTTCACAAAGAAAAAATTGTAAAATATAGATTTAGGTTTGTTGAAACATAGCAAGTAATCTCACTGAGTATAGATTACTATTCTGACATTAACTGGAAATAAATAATTCTAAATTGAAGACTTGCTTATCATTAGTTTACAGTTGAGGTTGAAATTTACATAAAGTCAAATAATTCAGGTAATTAATGCAAAATGAATCTTTTATTTGAATTTCCAACAGTTACCTCAATTTATTTGCCTCATCTTCATTGCTGGTTTAGGGAACTAAGAAATGACTAGTAGTATTCTTTCTAATATGCTTTTCCTGTTTCACAATTCCTGGTTAGGAAAAACTGTGTGCCTTTTGTGGTGTGTGTGACGTGTGTGTGTGTGTGTATTTGATAGTCAAACATGTTAAACATAGTATTTATAATGGTACACAAGAAATGATAGAATTTTAAAAACGAAACAACTGCAACATGAGTAATGTTTTTCACCCAGCTACATTTGAAATTTTAATGAAAAAAAAATAAACCCCTTTTTCTAACATTCTGATTTAAACATGACATTAATCTATATGAAAAATTATTATCATCTCTTTCCAAGGAGAAAAAAATGTTTATTTTTGTCTGCAAATAAATATTAATTATAATAAGAGATTTAAAATCTCTCATGAAGCAGATTATAAAATTAATAATTTAATAGTTTCACATTTAATATGTAATTTAAATATTGTACTATTTGGGGAAGACCATTATCGCTGGTTATGTTGAATATTACTTCTCCTAAACAGCCCAAGTTTTTAAATGTTATTTAGTGACTGAACAATTTGCTTTCAAATTTTTACGTCATTTACTTACCTGATAGGAAATAATCTCCAAGTGTTGATTTTAGAACAGAAACTGAATTTTTAAACTTAAACAATGAGAAGATACTTTTACAAAATATTAACTGTAGTAGACTTATGCTTATAGTCTTTGAAGTAGAACTAGTTTATTTATTGTCTTTTAACAAGAATATTTTACATTTAATTTTTAATTAAAGTAAATAACATAAATAAAAGTTACTCTGACTATTCTCTTGATTTTGTCTAGGATCTAAGAGGCTCAAGTGACCAAAAACAGGTTGCTATGTTGCATTGACATCTAGTGGATTAAAGCAGTTATTACAAGGTTGAAGATAACTCAATTTTTAGTTAAAACAATGTTAAAGCTGAAAGTCAGTTTAAAGATCACCTCTAGGCTAATCCAACAGTTTTTTAGCTATGAAAACTGAGGCAAAGAGAAAGCAAATTTGTCAGAAATATTTAAAGAACTGTGAAAATACTTGCAATAAAGATAGCATTGGTCATGGTAAATGAAAATTCAATTTAAGTAGAAAACATATTAATATAGTTATAAAGCATTTAGTATTTTCCTCTTTTTGCCAGGAATACGGGGTTTCGTTACACTGATCTCTCTGAGTATGTTTGAAATAAAAAGATTTTTTAAAGGAAATGTAAACAATTGTGTGAGGTTAAAAATATACGTAATTGCTGCTGTTATGATGAAAAACATTTTTTTTCTTCAGTTTACCAGAATATGAAAAGAGATGAGAAAGGAAGATAAAATGAAGACTAATGTTGCTTCTCCTCCGGTGTATGGTGTACGCATTTTAGCAGTTCTCTGAGCTGATACTTCTTAAGGAGGAAATCACACTGAGTCAAAGGCATTTCCTTCTCAAGCTCAGATACTTTGCCTCTTAAAGTACCTGGTAGTTCCTCAAAGAAACTTAAACACAACATCACAGAAGAGAACGATTTTATGTGGGGGTTTTCAGACATTGACTCTCCCTGTCCATGGTGCCATTCCTCTCCCTGGAAAGCACTTCCCAGATGCTGTGCTTGGCAGCCTCATTCTTGCCTCAACTCCAATCCATTCTTAGAAAATCCTCCCTAACTGGGCGCTACTCTCCTAGCCACAGGCCTGCTCTGCTGTCTTCCATATCCTTGCAAACTCCCCACAGCACAGACTATACCTTAAATGTGTTTGTTTCTTTCCCTAGACTGTAAGCTTCTTTGGGGCAGGGAACCATCGTGTAACCATTTCTTTCCAGTGCCTAATATTATTTCTAGCCAATAGAGGTGCTTAATGAGTGCCTGCCAAATCCAGGTGTGCTCTGGTGCTATCTCCTACAGGCCTTCTTCACAATGCTTCTACTACCTGCTATTAATTTCCCCTATTAACATAATGTTTTGAAAGTTTATGTCTCACAGAAAGCCTGTGTTTCTGAAGTAATGGTTAATTATTTTGACCAATTGTGTTGATTGAAAGACAGTGCAGACTTTCGAAGTCTCCCCGCCTGGCTAAGGAGTTTTCATCTGGAGTGTGTCCTGGAGATTCCTAGGTAAGCACACAGGTTTATTATCATCTGGCCTAGGGATCTAGAGAACTAACAAGTCACAGGAGTTTTAATTAATAGGATTCTGGAAAGTGAAATAACTGCATAATTTGTATTACTGTCAGTTTTCTTTAATGTTTTTAAACATCTTCATTGATGTATGTCACATAACCATAAAATGTAAAAGTAGTTTTGAATTTAGGATTATGAAAGTATACAATTCAATAAACTCACAGCTTTGTGCAACCACCTTTACAATCTAACTTTAGAACATTGTCATCACCCGCTCCTAAAAAATAACCCAATATTCATCCTACTCATTAGTAATCACTCTCCATTCTTCCCCACCTTGGTTCTAGGCATCCAGTAATCTATTTTCTGTCTCTGTAGATTTGCTTACTCTGGGCATTCTATATAAATGAAATCATACAAGAAGTGGTCTTTTGTGACTGCCTTTTTTCAGTTAGCATAATGTTTTCGAGGTTTATCTATGTTGTAGTGAAATCAGAGGGCAACGGAGTCCGGGGCTCGTGCTGCCTGTGCCGCTCAGCCAATAGACCGGTACAGGAGTTGGGCTATGGAATAAGCGTTTATTATTAGAGCACCGGTGGTCTGAGAAGGCAGCAGGTTAACGGCCTTCAAAAGCTACCTTAACATTCTGAAACTGGCTTAGGGTATTTAAGGGAAAATCTAGGCATTCCTCCAGAGGTTACTCATGGTTCCAGGAGTCTGCACAGAGCTTACCCTCTGGCGAAGTGGTTCTCCTGTGCCTGGCTTCAGCAACCCAGGAACAATGATGGGAGCAGCCTGGAAAGAATACTAGATCGCAGAGACTGTGATCAATAAGCATAAGGAATTCATCATAAGTTTCAGGGTAATTTTCTAAAGCAGGGAACTGGGACAGGGGACATTCCGAGCTCAAGCTGCAGGGGGACACTCTATGACTAGGCTACAGGTCAAGGAAAGGCGAGTCAGGGGACGCAGAGAGGCCTCTATTATAGGGGTCCTAACTGGGCCCTGTTTCAGGAGCATGTATCGGTATTTGTTTCTTTTCTTGCCAAATATTATTCCATTGTATAGATATGCCACATTTTCTTTATCCATTCATCAGTTCATGGAGACTTGTGTTATTTCCAATTTTTGGCCATTATAAATAATGCTGCTATGGACATGAACTGTATTCCATACAATTTTGGGGGGGAATTTCTCTGAGCTATATATAGCTAAGGGTAGAATTTCTGAATAACATGGTAACTCTACGTTTCTGTGAGGAACTGTCAGACTGTTTTCCAAAGTGGCTGTATCATTGTACATTCCCACCAGCACTGTATGAGGATTCCAATTTTTCTACATCTTTTCCACTTCTTATTGTTCCTTTTTTTTTTTTTTAAGCCATCCTAGTAGATGTGGTTTTAAGTTGTATTTCCTTTAGGACTAATAACGTGGAGCATATTTTGATGTGTTTATTAGCCATTTGTATATCTTCTTTAGAGAACCGTCTCTTCAAATCCTTTGCCTTTTTAAAATTGGGTTGCCTTTTTATTGTTGAGTTATTAGAGTTCTTTGTATATTCTGGATAAGTCTCTTCTCAGATATGTGATTTATAAATGTTTTCTCTATTCTGTGGGCTGTCTTTTCACTTTCTTGATGGCATCATTTGCAGCACTGAAGTTTTTAATTTTGATGAAATGCAGTTAATTTTTTCTGGTTGCTGTGCTTTTTGTGTCATATTTAAGAAATTGATTAGCCCAAAGTCACAGAGATTTAGTTCTGTCTTCTTTTCTTCTTTTAAGAGTTTTACAGTTTTTGCACTTTCATTTAGGTCTATGGTCCATTTTGAGTTAATTTTTGTATATGGCATGAAATAGTGATCCAAGTTCATTCTTTTGCATATAAATAATAGAGATGTCTCAGTGCCATTTTTGTAAAGATCATTCTTTCCCACTGAGCAGTCTTGACACCTTGTTGAAATCAATTGACCATACATGTATAAGTTTATTTCTGGACTCTCGATTGTGTTCTTTCCTTACACCAGAGCAACACTGTCTTTGAGGTAAGTTTTTAAATAAATGTAAGTCCTCCAACTTTGTTCTTCTTTTTCAAGATCATTTGGCTATATTGGGTCCCTTGCATTTCCATATGAATTTAAAGTCCATATATTTTGTTCTGGAAATGTGTTATTTATGTGTTCTTTTTAGTTATATCTTACAAGTTTTTAATTTTTTTCAGTCATAATTCCCTTTTCTTCATAGATTTTTCTCTGTCTCTTAAGGTAACTGTCTCTGTCTCCTAGGTAACTCATTTGGGTTTTAACAGTGACCATCTTATCTTTTAATTTTTTAATTAAAAAACCTTTTAGTTCCAGAAAGCCTTGTGTGTATGATGTGTGTGTGTGTGTGTCTGTGTGTTTTGTGACTTCATCTTCTTATGTTCTCTTATTACTATTTTATTTAATAACAGCTTTAGTGAGATATAACTCACATAACATGAAAGCTGTCTTGTTAAAATGTAAAACTCAGGGGTTTTAAGTAGATCCACAGAGTTATGCAACCATCTAATTTCAGAATGTCTAATTTCAGAACATTTTCATAACCACCAAAAGAAAGTCTGTAACCATTAGTTCTTGACAACATTTTGATAAATCTCTTTCTTGACACCTTTTTTTTTCTTTTCACGTTAGTAAAACCACCACTTTGCCTTGAGCAATTTGCTTATTCAAAACTAAAGTGTATTCAGGTAACTTGTTATTATTCACATTGACTCTAGAGAAATCTTAATTATTTTTCAAGGAAGTGCTCAATTATTTACACAGAATTGAAAAGGCTGTGCTTCTCATCATCTAAAACTAGAGGCTTTCCTTTCTTTTAAGATTACTCAGGCCCCATTGCAAACCTATACAGTTGCTCTCCATTTGAGCACTTCGATTTCAGGAAGTGTTTTGAGAGAAAAAAACGATTTGACTTCCTGGCTCTGTACTCTTTTTTGCCTATTTTTCCTTTTACGTAAGAATTGAATTAATAAATGATTTCCAAGAGTAATATAAAAAAATTAGAAAAGGAATTTAAGCAAAGTGTACGTGCACTCAATTCTGTATCAATAATGAATAAGCCTCTTGCTTACCCCATTTGAAAACTACTCTGAACTCAGCTGTAGAGCTTCCTGAGTTACATCAGTGGAAGCTTTGCCAAGAACAAACAAAACAATGAGTTCCAACTTGGACAGTGTCCCACTCTAATCATTTTCAAAGCCATTAGAACTTTGAACTTCATCATGTAGGGTATTTTCTCATGTTTTGAAGTTAGGCAGAGCGGGGTTAGAATTCTACTCAGCAGTGGTGTTACCTTACGCAACACATAAAAACAAACCTATAGTCTGTGAACTTCAACTTCCTCATTTATACTCCTAACCTGATTTCTTCCAGATCTCACCGCTGAACAGACAGACAAGGTCACATGAACAATAATGACACATATGTCCTGAGCAGTTGTCCCCTCCAGCTCATGGAGGATTTAGTTTTTCCTGTAAAGTTCTTCTCCCCATGTGCCTCCGGGTGTGTCAGATTAGTTCCTCTCACACTATGGAGGGCACTGCCACTCCTCCACACCGCACTGGGGCTCAGATCTGTTCTTCTCCTCCCTGAGCTCAGAGTGGGCCCTGCTGCTGCTTCTCCAGGGAACACAGGAGTTGAGGATCACCAGGTACCTGAAATTATCCTACTACTTGATTCTCAAAATCTTTACCCTGATCTGAGTTTCTACCTGGTTCTAAGGGCAGGAAATCTATGCAAATCATCTCTAGAGACGTGGGTTTCCAGCCCCAAGGCGTGTAAGAATCCCCCAGTGAGTTGTTGAAAATGTAGACTGCTAAACCCTATCCAGGTCTCTGAAGTGAATTTCTGGTGTTGAAAGTCCACAGGCTCCCTGGAAAGCACCTCTCCCGTGTGTTGCTGATTTGGATAGTGTCAGGCTGTCTGAAGCTTCCACAACATGTCCTCAAAGTCATTTCTGTACCTTTCCTCTTACTGCATTGCAGAGGGCTGCCCACAGCCCAGCTCGGCCTGTGAATGGTCAGTCTGTAAACAGTAACCCACGTGACTCAGGCTCTCACTTTATTAGCCGTAATAAAAATGTACTCAGGTAACAAGTAGTGTGAGGTGGAAATCGACAGGGTCCTGCTTTATCATCATCTTAGTTCTCTTAACTTTTGTCTCTTCCAGTATTCCCTGGGCATTTCTATTCACTCTACTCATTTCTATTTCAAGTTCCCTTTCAGTCTGCCCCTGCTCCCCATTGATGCTGCAGCTGCCCAGTTCAGGTAGCACCACCCCTTGTCTAGACTACCAAGATCAGCTCCCAGTTCTTCTACTGCCTCCAGTCCCTTCCTCACAGTTGAAATCCAACCTCTATCTAGCCAGAGTGATCTATTAGAAATGCAAACCTGTCATCCTAAAGCAATCATCCTCACAAACCCCTAAAGCAGTCATTCCCACCCCCATAATACTATACACAGAACCTAATATATTAATCTAATAAAACAGGAGCTGCTCAGCTGAAGGAAATTCATGGGTTGATGGGAAGAGGAGGACTAGACCTCCACGCACCCACTCGACCTTCCTGGGTCTTCCACACTTCTATCACCAGCCCTGGCAGCAGCTCTGAATAACCACAGAACCACTGGTCTCCGTGGAACACAGTTTGAAAACCACATCTCTAAAAGATAAATTCACAATTACCTGCACAGAAAAACAGGCCTCCAGTAACCTAACCCCCACTCACCTCTCCAGCTTCATCTCCTCCCGTCAATCGCTCAGAGATACCTTATGCTTTGTAGTTGTGCTGACACTGTGGTGGCCACTAGTCACATGCGACTCTTTAAATTTAAATCAATTAAAATGAACCGAAAGTAAAAAGTCAATCCCTCTGTCAACTGGCCACATCTCAAGTACTCAAGAGCCAGTGTGGCCCGTGGCAGCCATGATGGGCTTCGTAGATACAGACCGTTTGCTCACTGCACACAGTTCTATTGGTCAGCACTGCTCTAGACACACCAAACTAATTGCAGATCCCCAAGCCCCACACACTTTCTCACAGTCTAGAGCCTTTGTACACACTGTCTAGCATCTTCTTCTTTCTATTGTTTATTTGGTAAATTCCACACATTCTTCAAGATTCCCTCTGAAGAAATTTCCCTTAGCGGCCTTTCCCTAACTTTCCAATTTCCCGTCTGATTCAGAGAACACTGGAGCACTGTTTCTTCTCTGCTCCTTTGTAGCCTGAAATTCCTCTAATATCACATTTTCCATGTGGTTTTATAAGTATTTGCTTGGCTGTGTGTGTTTTATATTAGACTGCAAACAGAGACATTTTAACTCATCTTTATAACCAAAGCAATCGATGAATATCTATTATGAATTAATTGATAAAGGATGGAGAATAATCAGATTGTTAACTACATTTGGGTGAAAAATGACGATAATCATGGACGTGGTAGGCAGCATAACGCCACCCCCAAGAGGTCCATATCCCAGGGCTCAGAACTTATAACATGATATCTTATATGGCAGGAGGGACTTGCAGATGTTGATAAACTTAAGGACCTTGAAACAGGGAGACTATTATGAGTTTTATTCAGGTGGGCCAATGTAATCACAATGCAATCCTTCAAAGTGGAAGACTGAGGCAGAAGAGAAGATCCGAGCAAGAAGAGAAGATACAGTGTGAGAAGGACTCAACCTCCATGTGCTGGCTTTGGTGAGGAGGAAAAAGAACATGAACGCGGGTGGCATCTAAAAGCTGGGAAAGCAACGGTAAAGATGATCCCCTAGAGCCTCCAGAAAGGAACACAGCCTACCTTCCCCTTTTAACCCACTGAGACCCGTTTCAGCCTTCTGATCTCCACAATGATCAGATAATAAATGTGTGCTTTTTTAAGCTGTTGTGTTTGTAGTAATTTGTTAGAACACCAAAAGAAAACGAATACAGCGGAGTTAAGAAGGGAAGGGTGTTAGTACGGAAAGACAATATGTTTAGCTGGGGGAGTTCTTAGGGCTGGGACCCTGGGTCCAAAGTGGGGGAAGGCCCCAGTGCAGCAGAGCACAGACATAATCACTGGCCTCAAGCTGGAGAGGATGTGACCCGAGCTAAAGTACGGTCAGGTGTGAGGAGGGGTCTCACAAGACCCTGGGGCTGGTGATCTTAGTACAGGCAAGGAGATAGGTTTTCTTGACAGGCCCAATGGTGCCAACACCTAGTCTAGACTTTATTATCCTCTTTGAGAGCACAAAAAATGATCAAATACTTTTTAAATCCCACAGGTGTCTAGCCCATTGCATAAATTAAACAAACATTTATAGTGTTATATATAAAAGACACAGTGGAAATTTTACTTTATACAGTGTAAACAGAGTAAGTTGCATTATAACTATATCTACACATGCAATGGAGAACCTTCGATTCAGAGAAACTACAAATATATACTACCTATTTCTCAATCAGAGTTTCAATATGAATTGAACAGTTTTCAATGATTTGATTTTTTTTTTTAGAGCATTCATCTAACAACTATTTTCTATTCCAAACCATACCTTTGGATGCAGATTTGAAAAACCTAGTCACAGTCTAGCAGTGAGGCCAGAGTGTCAAGTTTTAGTAGTGTCCTGACAGAAGTGCGAAGAGCGTGATGGTCACCATGGTCGTGACTACCCTGGCGGAAAGGTTCACAAGAGGAAATGATGATTAAACTATGTTTTGAAGTATAAGTATCTGCCAGGTGAAGAAGGTGGGGTAGGAGTGACTCTGGAATATAAAGGAGGAGGGTGGCATTGCAGGCAGATTTTCATCTGAGCCAGATTCCAGGCATGGCTGATTCCAGAAACTGCAGTCATTCCACTCTGCAGGGTCAGAGTGTAAGTGAAGAGAGGGCGGAAAGTGAGGAGAGTGCTCTGGAAGGAAGAAGGCAAGGGGCAAGCCTGGGACACTGTGTTCCATGCGGCCATCAGGACCCACTGAGAAGTTTCAAGTAAGGAAGCAACAAGATTGGATTTGCAGCTTAGAAAGGAAACGCTGACAGTCATACACCTAAGAGAAGGCTGGGTGTAAGATGACAATATGTCAGTGATGTCAGCAAAGAGGAAGTCATATGCTAGAGATGTTAAGAAGGCATAACAGATGGGTTAAAGTTCCAGAACTAAGTTATCCGTTTGCTTACAGAGAGAGAAAGCAAGAGGGTTCTGACTGACTGACAGGAGGGTGGCATCACCACTGAGATAGGAAAAGCTTGATTGTGCACTGGTTGAGCCTCAGAGTGCCTGTGTATTGGCAGTCAGATATCTGCACTTGAAGCTCAGCAGAGAGTCTGGATTAGAGCTAGTGACTGGGGAGTTACCAATAAATAAACATCACTAAAGCTATACACTGTATAATAACTTCTACCAGTGATTGCTTCTTAAATACTAGGAACTGTGAGGAGGACTTTATATTCATTATTAAATTTAATCATTACAACAGTCCCGTGGTACATGTTGCTATCACATTTAACAGCTGAAAAATCTAATGCTTAGAGAGGTTAAGTAACTTAATTTACCCAGATCATAACACTTACAAATGGGAGAGCTGGAATTCAATTCTAGAAATGTATTCACTTGAATACTAGATAACATTCATTACTATTATTAATTAATATTATTATTACTATTATTGTTATTATTATTATTATTATTATTGGTATGTATTCTTTGTTTTTAAAATTCACCCAAAATGCAGATTTAAAACTAAGAAATTAAACAATGATAGTCAATAACATCTCAAGGGAGAGCATGGAAAAGGCAAATGAAAAGGGAGAAGATGAGCTTACAAAAGATTATGAGAAGGAACAGTCAGAGTTGTGGGAGAACACAAATATCCTTCTAACTCTAAGAGTGCCTCCTAAATTTACTCAATTAAAAAATTTGAAGTTAAAGTTATATTAGAGAGACTATCTAAAAGTAAGTAAGGATTCCATCTACTCTGTTCAATTTGCTCCTTCTGAGCGTTTACTCATACATTGTGCAATTGAATCATAGTGAAAGGATTAAAATACGATGGGAAAATGACAAAGGAAAACAAAACAAGTAACTAAGGTGACCAACACCATATTGCATATGTTTCAAAGTTGCTAAGAGACTAGCTCTTAAAAGTTCACATCACAAGAAAAAAGAATTGTAGCTATGTGTGGTGATGGATGTTAACTAGACTTATTTTGGTAATCCTTTCAAATATATACAAATATCGAATAATATGTTGTACACCGGAAACTAATATAATGTTGTATGTCAATTACATCTCAATTTAAAAAACTGACCTTGCCCTTAATGCAAATGCCATCTTAGGTATTGACAGTGGAGTTTTCAAAGGCAAGTTTCAAAACACAGTCTTCACGCCCAGCACAAAAGCTTCTTCCATAAACTTTCTCTAATCCCATCCTATGAAGTCCTTTCTCCCCAGACAATGTCTAAACTGCCTAGAACTGTGTGTGTAACTTCCAGCTGTGCACTGCATTTCTCCCCTACCATACAGTAAACTGCGTAAGGCAAAGGACCTTTTTCATAGGCCCTGGTAAGTTGCCATAGTGCCTATCACAAAGCACCTAGCAGGTGCTCAATAAATATTTGCTGAGTTCCTTTATTCACTCATTCAACAAATAGGTGTCAAAGTGCGTCCTCTATACAAGGCACTGTGTGAGAGAGCAGGAGACAACAGGAGGCCAAATATGAACAAACCCTGCTCTCACGGAACTTCCTGGTTACTACTTGCAGCACAGACACTAATCAAAACATCACAGATACAAACATAATTGCAGTTATGATTTATCCAAAGGCAAGGTGTGGTGCTATGAGTGCCTAATGAGGGCATTTCCCCAACCAGGGAGGTCCAAGAAGATGTCTCTGAGGAAGTGATGCCTTGAGCTGAGATCTGAAGAAAGAGTGGGTTTTAACCAAGTGAGGTGGGCGGGAAAGCATACTGGGCAGAAGGAATAGCACCTGTGAAGGCCCTGAGTCAGGATGAAAAGGAAAAGAAGGAACGATTGACGTCCTCTCCGAGAGCAGGTTAGCCTCCAGGGAGGAAGGTCAAGCCTCCGCTCTTCTTTACTCTGCATTGCCTCTTCCCCTTTCTTCACAGCATCAGTATCGATTAGGGTTTCCAGGCGGGAATTCCTTCCCGCCCGTTCTCAGGGATTTTTTTCGCTTTCCCGTTCCCGAATCCAGAGAAAAGTTGGTCGGGAAATTGGGAAAATCGGCTCTTTGAACCCAGTAATACCCACAATGGGAAATAAACGTGCTGTTCACAATGTATCCCTTAGACATTTTTGCTATTTATCGCTATCTAAAGTTACATTGTGTTTAATGTTACACGCGAGCGCCACTAGACATGCATGCGGGACACAAGAATCAGATACCACATGACCAGCTAATTTTAGCCCTTGCAAATCGAGCACATTTGATCATGGAGAACAGAAAACAATTTGTATTTACACAGAGAAATATTTTTTTCACAACCCAGGATTTGACTACAAAGTCATTTTCAGGTGAACCAACTAAGGAAATCTAAGGTAGTTTCCCTTAATATGACATTGTAGTCAAACCCTGGGTTGTGAAAATAAATATTTCTCTGTGTAAATGCAAACTGTTTTCTGTTCTCCACGATGAATCGTTTCCACAAAGTGACAGCAGATACTACCAACCACACTCGATCACTTATGGAAAGAAGAGTATTATGAAATATTGAGAGGTTATGTTGGATTGCTTACAATCCGTAAGATTAGCAGTTGAAGCCTTAAGCAATAGAGAAGCTAATATTCTCACAAGTGAAGGAATTTTTAAGTTCCTGTTCAGTAATTTAGAAAAACAGAATTCTTCAATGAGCCAAATGCTTTCAAAGGAAATACAATTAGAATTGGTTAAATGTAGAAATAGAGATCTTGTGTCTCTCACAAAGTACTTGAGCAACATTAGTTGTCTATGTGAGATGGAAGAGGATGAATTTTTTGCCTTGTCAAGTAAGAATGAAATTGCATGACTGGCGAAGTCATTAATGGAAAGACTTTTTAAAGGAACATTTAGAGCAGAAGAAGTTCCAAGAGAAGAAATAAAGGATGTCCTTATAGAGAGTTCTGACACTAAATCAGAATCTGATCTGAAGTGTGAATTGACTAAAGCAATATCAATTTCGACATTAAAGCCTAGCCCTATGCATGCGGACAAAATATTTGCTTCTCTAAGGAAGGGAATGAGCTTATATTTGAAGCAACACATTCTCTCACTCCCAACTTGAAGATGCTTTCAGATGCACTCATAACAATTCTACCAACGTCTACAGAAAGTGAAAGAAATTTTTCCACATCAAGTATATTTGTAACAAAGTGAAGATCACGATTGTCTGATCGGGCAATTAATGCTCTATGTTTGTTAAAGTTTCATTTAAAAAATGACGAATAAAAACTATTTGAAGCATTTTTTAATTTTCAAATGAATAATATTTGCATTTGTTTTCTATTAATGTTTAATTAATAAATAAAATATTTAAATGAGATTGGGAATGTTAATACATTGTGTGATGTATGTAAAAACTCACTGTATACTATAAGGTTTGATTAAATAAAGTTTGTATTAATTACATTATTCATACTTTGAGAAAACCTGAAATATAACAGAAACCTAGCCAAAATGATACCGTAGTGACCCCTGTTTAGCGCTCAGGACAAGAGAGACACTAGTCATGAAATTCTGGTCGACCTCCATTTAAGAAATTTTATTTACTCAAGTTTTGCATGGATCTTTTACAGATGGGAGCGTCTCGAAACCTCTGAAAGACTGCGCTGGGGCCACGAACCCTGGTTGCCCCACCTTCTCTACAGTTTTTCTGTTTATTAACATTTACTGTTACAGCCATTATTACAGATGATCAATGAAAATTAAATTAAAAAGATTATTTCGGGAATTCTCGAGAATTCTCGGGAAATATGATTTCCTGTTCTTGATTCCCAAAGGTTCCAAAATATCAGGAATTTGGAAACCCTAGTATTGATATCAGGTGGGAAATATCCCTACTTTAAAACAGCATCCAAAATTTGGATTTTTAAAAACATTCATTTAAAAATTTTTCCTTTACTCTTTTTGAATTTCAAATTGCAGGTTTATATGGAGAAACAAGAATCAAAGCCCAGAGTATGTGGCCCAAGAATAAAAAGATCTGGGTTCTAATTACTGTGTAATCTTGGTTACTGATTTCTTTGGGTCTTGATTTCTTGATTTGTAAAATTAAAAGGACAGCTGTAGAAGTTCCTCCCTGCTCTAAATCTTCTTTATTCAGGTTCAGATCTTTAAAGCTTGAAAGAGGCATTAGCGTGGTATAATAACAAATAGAGTAAATTATGACATGGTTCGCATTCCAGTTCTGCTACTTAATAGCTGTGTTACCTTTGGCAAATCACTTAAACTTTCTGATGAACAGGTTCTGAATATAATAATGTCTACCTTGCAGAGTTATAAGAAAAATATACACAGAGCATCTTCAGTAGTTATTACAAATGAAGTATACTCTTTTAATACTCTGATGGGTTTCTATGACCTCTTTTTAAAGGAAATTGTAAAACAATGCATAACAGACACAAGAAAAATGAATCTTTGTCAGAGTTTTTCCAAAGAGAGTAATAATTTGTCCTCCACATATATAGGGTTTTGTTATTCTTTAGTGTCACTAACTTACACATACCCAGTGAGGTATAAAATTCTTTACTAAGCATTTTCCCTCTTGCTGAAAAGAACATTGACTGTTGGGAACTTGGGAGTCCTTTATCTCATCAAACAAGGGGTAAAAGGAGAGAAGAGAATTACTATCAACAAGGAATTTACCTCTAAGTTTAACAAGTTTTGTTGCAGCTTCCATTCTAAGAGTCATTGTCATTAAGATTTAGGGAACAAAATGTAGGAAGTGAACACATCAATCTGACAGGCTATGAGAATGTCACCCCAGAGAATTTTGCTATTAATTCAGTGCAGTTTTAGAAAAATAATTTTCCTAGATGTTTTACCCATATAAGCCCTGGCCCTGAAAATCCATGCTCAAGTAGAAACCTGCCCTCTTTTCTGAATAACTGACATCACCAGGGCTATTGCTTCCAACTACAATAGGTAAAATTAGATTTTTGAAGACAATCTTCATTCCACTGCAAATAAATGGATAAAAATTTTTAAATCAAAATATTTAAACCGAATTTTTCCATTTCATTGCTTTTAACAGGAGAAAAACAAACAGAATTTTAAAAACATGTAAACATGTTTCCCTCCTGCAATCATGGGATATATCCAGGAAAACTGAGTAATTCCCTGAAAAGGCCCAAGCGAACACCTTAAATACAATTCCAGATAAAGACAAAAGAATTACATAGATTACATAGATTTCAGGTGTGCAATTCTATATCACATCATCTATAAATTACATTGTGTGTTCACCACCCAGAGTCAGTTCTCCTTCCATCACCGTATATTTGATTAATAACAATTGTCACCCCAATAAATATAAAAAAAAAAGACAAAAGAAGATGTTGGGGCAGAGGGAATCAGTTTTGGGAGGTACCAGGAGAAGCACAGGAAACCAGGGGAGGGTTATTATGCAGATTTCAGTCCATGCCATCTTCATTGCTAAGAGTTTGTAGTCCTCTTTTTCTTCTTGGTACAGACAGTGAGGCAAATGGAGATTTCCCTGATAAATATAAATTTCTCTTACCAAAGGGTCAGGAGGAATAAAAACTGCAGAATGAGATACAAAATGTCTACTAATAACGGAATTATCAGATACAGGACGTCAAATCAGTATGTTTACTATGTTTTAAAGAAATAATAGAAGGAATTGAAAATAAGATGAAGAAATAAGAGACTATCAAAAATGACTAAGCAGATTCGAAAATAATCAAATAGAAAATGAAAAAGGTAATATTTGAAGTTAGAAACTCAGTGGGTGTTACTGAGCTCAAGGGGTTCACTTTGCCTGCGTGCATCAAATAGCCAAAGGAGACAGGAACAGGAGTTTGCAGCAAAGGAAGGAGAGGTTCATTTAAGGAAATGGCACCAAGACTGGAGACACAGGTGAGCTAATAAAGACCTGGCTCCCTGCCAGCACGTAGGTCACAGATTATATAGAGCAAAATCACAAGACACCATGGGTTAGGGTTTCAGGGTTGTGTTGGGACCTGAGTGGTTGGAGGAGATGTAAAGGTAATGAATCATTGCCTCATGTCTTGAGGACAGTTCTGAGATCTTTTCCAGAGTCTCTCACTCTGGTCTCATGGAAAAGTAGCCAAGGGGTTGTTCTAATATAGGGAAGGGGTTCATGGCCTATTTTTACAGAAGAAGGAACTTGGAGGTCGGACTCCAACCCTACTGCCTGCAAGCTGCAGAATGAAGAACTTGAGCAGATGTGACTCACACAGAACAGAACAGCCCGGAGGCTACTGATTCCATGGTAATGGCCATTCCCATCATTAAACCTGTTACAAACTAGGCACAGGCTGTACCTTACAAAAGTCAAAGGTAAACCTGCCCCTATTCTTCTAATACCTCACTGAAGTTCCCCATCCCAACAAGTTTTCCATGGAAACAAGACACACATATAAACCCTAGCCGGTAGGATGGAGGAGGTCTCTCTTCCACTAGCAATTAGACACCGCCACTCTGCGTGTGGGGTGGCCTTTCTTTTCTTACCTACTCTCTGCTAAATGAACTTACTTTCATTTTAGACTCTATATCAGTTCACATCTGAATTCTTTCAGAGGCCAAGAACCTTCTTAGTCCAGGGCTCGAGTCCTCACTCCAGGGGATTTGCCCCACTCCATCATCAGTTCCACCTGAGAGGTCCAGCCCATGTGACCACTAGGTGTCCTGTGACTGTCTTCTGCTGCCTCGGGCGTTGCTGATTATCCAGGGGAAAGGCTAGGTCTCTGAGGGGTGTATATATGTACATGGGGCGGGGGTCGGGGGCGTGAGAGAAAGAGAGAGAGAGACAGAGACAGAGACAGAGAGACAGAGAGAGAGATACGATTTCTAGAACTAGGATTTAAAACTAAATTTAATCAAAGTCATAATTGACCCTCGGTTTCTTTCATTTCCTTTTTTTTAAGAGGAGAAAATAAAATGTTTTAATACATGTGCATAGTGAATTTACATAAGCATAAAAATTCCAACGATGGTGAGGCAACCTTGGATATAAAAGGCATTTTTGGACAAAGGAGAAGAGAGGAAGGGGTATTAGATTTCAGAAGTGAAAATGGGCGATTGACAGGTAGTTGAGGAAGACGGGAACATACGTGGCAGGAACATTCTTGCTGGGCAATGCAGAAACAATGGGACACGGGGTGTCTAGCTCACAGAAACCTGCCTGATGTCCCCTTATTTACCACACTTAATTCAAATTAGGCTAAGGCAGCATCTTAAAATTTCCTTCCTGAAGCAGGTTTCTGTCTGAATCTCTTGGGCAGGAAAGGGGGAAAGAGTCAAAGGTTATTTCTGAGGCTTGTTTCTTAACAAATAGTTTAAAATCCATTTCCCAAAAAGCAGTTTCAGGGTAGCAAAATTTTGGTTCCCTTCAGTCCCGCCTTTAAAACTTTAAATAAAAGTTTCACATTCTAGAAGCTAAGTTGATAAACTGCTTCCTATTTCACTGATACAACCATTCAGTCTCAAAAAGTTCAGTTACACGGTCGAGTCTCAATTCAGGAGGGGGTAATGCCGACAGGCACCCAAGGTGAGGCCTGGAAAGACTGCTGTGAACCATCAAGTAAGGTCCCAGGCTGTTTTTCCACCGGGTTTTTACTGGCTTTCAAAGTCCATCTTAATTCCTTAAAGCTTTCTGGTGACAAAGTCTGTGCGTGTCTCTCTCAAACATGACATTCCACTCAAAGTCTTGGTTAACCCTAGTTTCCAATCGTGTGCTTCATTGCACAGGCTGTCAAGATGGTGGAGTGTATGTGGTGGTGTGGGGATCTCCGGTTGTCCACAAAATGTGAGACCTCTCAGTTTCAACTGAACAACAGATTACACACACCTAAAGAGAAAACATTGAAATTAGGAAAGAGAGGTTGAAAGTTTAGGGTCATAGAATGAGAAAATATAAAGTATATCTCATCTGTTTTCCAGGATGAGGCAATAGAAGGAGGGAGAAAAGAGTTTGCCGAGAAACGGTTGAGAACTTTTGGGAATTGATGGGAAATAACAATTCTCCGATTCCCAAGAAACGTCCATCAAGATTAATAAAAAGAAATTTATATCTATAGAAAATATACTGAGACAAAAGAACACCAAAAAGATCCAAAAGTAGCCAAAAACAAAAGATACCCAAACTTACCTCCAAAGGGTCAACAATTAGATTAACAGCTGCCTCTCCACAGGGAATAAAACATTGTCATATCTTCAAAGTTCTAAGAGAATTATAGACTCAGTGGAATTATGTTTCAAGAACAAGGGTAAAAATAGATATTTGCAGACAAACAAAGACTGAGTTTACTAGCAACACACTCTCACTAAAGAATGTGTTCACTAAGTATGTTCTTCCATAGATAGTAAAATGATCCCAGAAGGAAGATCTCAGATGTAAGATTAAAGGTGAGTGAAGAAAATGATAAACACATGGGTATCACTAGATAGGCTCACTGATTACATAAAATAATAATATCAACAATAACTATTTCTTTTGCGAGTATAAACATAAGGCAGAACCACAATACTGGGCAAAAATTTAACTCAGGTTGGCAAAGGGATCATAAGGGGTAAAGCATTCGAAGATCCTAGTGTTTAGACGGAAGGTAAAAGTTTGATTTAGTTGAGACTTCTTAAGTTAAAGATGAATATTAAAGTATCTAGAATAGCTTTTAAATATACAGAAATCGAATGTATAATTTCCAAATTAATAGAGAGAAAAAATGGAACATGGCAGGGAGAGACCTTCAATCAACATATTTACGTAAGTCAAAAAAGGCAACTAAACCATATGCGTTTTAACATACGTATGTGATGAAATTACATTTTTAAAAAAGCAAGGGAACGATTAACACAAAGATGAAACTGTTCCGTACTTCTCTATGGAGTCAGAGGGTGCTCCCTGGGGAGCTGGTTCGGTCCTTAAAGGACTAATTTAAAGGGAGGTTACTAAAGGGATTCCTTACAAAGATAGGAGAAGTGTGTAGAAAAATAAGTTAATGCAGTGCTCCATTGACCAAAGCAAAGTGGAAGTCAGAAGGGAAAGGAAGCTGTAGGTGGAAACCGTACAGGTGGGCTCCCCAGAGCACAGAGCATGTAGGGCAGAGTGGAGCAAGGGGGTCAAGGTGAAGGGCAAACCAAAGATACCCACACAATGGGGCTCATTTCATTCTCCTTTTAATTCAGTAAATGCATTTTCTTTATGTGAGTTTGTGTGTATGATATACTTTACAGCTCAAAAATGGAGGAAAAAACAATGGGATTTTTTGTTTTTCACTGAAAAATTAAAGATATTTCAAACATAGAAATGAGGAGCAAGGAAAATATGAAACTTAGAAATAATGAGTAACAGACATTGTCTTTCCTTTGCTGTTAGACAACTCCTTTATTTCTATTTTCCCTCATTTGCAGAAAGAACAGCAAAATATTTTAAGTTGTCACAATCTCACTTATCAGATCATCTAGCAAGAAGTTTCTCATTGGGAAAAGTGATAAGTAACAGGTCATTTTCAAGAAGGGCAGTTTGCTGGCTCAAACGTAGTATTGTGGGGAATAAGTTAGATTTCATTTACTGTGAAAACGATACATAACTAAATAAAAATTATATAAACAGAAAAAAAGAAGTTTAAATACAAAGAAATTCGGTGATCATACAGAAAGCAATTTAAAATTTTTCTCAGCACCCTTGATTATAAGAAAATTATATACAAAAGCACAACTAAGCAATAGTAATAACAACAACTACTGAGTGCTTATTCTTTGTCAGCTAGTGTTCTAAGTGTCATTTAATATCAAGTCATTCAATCATTACTGGAAGCGTACGTGGTAGGATTATTGTACCTTTTCACAAATGAGGACAGGGAAGCATAAAGAAATCAAATCACTAGGCAGTGGAGTTGAGCTACGTTCTTTACAACTGAGCTTCTCCAGCTGAGGTGTGGGGATGCCCAGCCAGAGCTCCATCTTATCCTCTTCTCCCTTAGCAATGGGGCACCCCATGAGAGAGACTGTGGAACCCCTAGAGCTTCACGAAACATAATTTGAAACCTACCAACTTAAAGAGGGGAAGCTCATAAGAATATTTGGGAGAATCTTAGAATTAATCATTTTATTTGATACTTAGTTTCCTTAAAGCCAAGAAAACCTGGGAAATATCCAGGCTAAGATCAGGAGTTCTTAACCTGTGGTTCACTGAAGGCTCTGAAATCAAAGGTAAACTCTTGTGCGTATGTGTCACCTAAATGTCCCAGACATCCTTGCCTGTGAAATCAAGTTTCCCTTTAATGTCTAAGTCATCAGCATGCTTGGCAAAAGGAATCGGGGAACTTCCAGGCAACTTTCTATGTGTCACAAATCATCCAGGTTGTAGCTTGCCACTACAACCAGACTTCTGGATCGAGAGTGTAGCTCCTCCCTTTTACAGATCACCTCTTGCCATTTTATAAGAATAATTGATTACTGGCATCCTTGCAGAAACTGAGTAGCATAATAACAATGC
Organism: Rhinolophus ferrumequinum; assembly: GCF_004115265.2. NCBI lineage: Eukaryota > Metazoa > Chordata > Mammalia > Chiroptera > Rhinolophidae > Rhinolophus > Rhinolophus ferrumequinum. Next base: position 83,314,703 of record NC_046286.1, on the reverse strand, counting down.
AAAACATTGGTTAAGGTCACAAACTTCAAGATCAACCAGACCTGGGTTTGAATTCTGTGGTTTCAATTACTTAGCTGTGGACAAGTTGTTTCAATTGGCCTGAGTTTCCTCCTCTGTAAAGGGAGGATTGTAATATCAATTTTGCAAGATTCTAGCGAGAATTAAATTCAGTAAAGCATGTGCTTGGAACATAGAGTATACTCTCTAAATAGTAGCTCTTGTTAGATTATAAATCTTTGCAAAAGAGACATCTAAAAAGGTGCAGAAACCTTAATTCCCCACAGCTATTTCTTACATCAACATTCAAGAATGCCAAAGACAGCAACATTAAGTACATTAGTAAAGAAAATTTTAATTTTACAGGGAGTTACTCTAATTCAGACCAGATAGTTTAATTTGTGGTGATATAATATGATAAAGGGATAGAAGTGAAATCTTACAAAGGGTGAAAGGTTAATATTTTACTTACACTGTTGTCAAATATCACTTACCTCAATTGCATTTTTTGCGTGAATTAATTAGGTCAACTCAAAACTTAACTTTCAGGATAAAAATTTTCTTTGTTGTTAACTAAGACTAGATCCACCTATTCAAGGTACCAGATCTGTACATGACAAATTTTACTCCTTATTTAGAAATTAAGGAGTATGTTTTGCTTGTCAAATACATGGGGACTTGTTCTACCCTTGCAAGGAGGTGAAAAACAAGGGTAGTGAAAATTCATTCCCTGAGAGCACTTCTCCTTTTTCTTTCTAAAATATCACCAAGAAAGATATGTAAATTTTCTTTAAAACAGAGTAAAAGAGAGAGTTTTCGCCTCGTGATCAAAACTTCTGCATTTAATTTTGCAAAGCTCACTCACAAACAGTTGGTGGTATTTTAGCCAAAATTGAGAAGTTAAAATATTTTTGAATTGACAAATCCCAAACAACTGTTAAATGTGTTAAAAAGATTTGGTTAAAATTGACCTGAAGTGAACTTTTCTTCTCTCTAACAAAGCATAACTGCTGTACTGACAGGAAATAATGCTGTAACAGGGGCATGCAGCCTATTCTGTTCATCCAAATTAGTATTTACTTAGTGGTTGTTGTATGCTAAGTCATACTATTTTAAGTAAAGTGTGTTACATGTTTATATTTATACTTTTCAAACCTAGTTGTTCCTCATAATGAACTTGAGAGGTAGGTGAGACATTTCAGATCACTGTTGCTACAAACACATTTTAAGCGTCTACGGTCTGTAAAGAAATAGAGACGCAGAAGCTGGTCTAGTTCCTCACGAGATCATGAACTAGTGTTGAATGCCATCACTCCACCCCAAACCGAGCCCAGACAGGCTATAGTGAAAAGAAATTGGATAGGTCAGTACACAAAGACTGAAAAACTCCAGGCGAGACCGAAGGGGCTGGATCCCAGTGTTGGGGCAGAAGACTAAGTGCTACACGTGGAGGACTGCCTGCTGGGAGCCTTCCTGTAATGCCCTGCTCGCTCTCTGCTCCATGTTCCTTGGCTGGATCATTGCCAGTCAGGGGCCACACACTGACTGTCACATCAGGACAGCTGAGGAACCAGTTGCCATGGGGATGAAAGGCAGCAGACACAGGCTGACCAACTGCCTCCCAATCCCTGTCCGGGCCACCCCGGAGAACCAGGAGGTGACAGCACAGGGAGGCAGCTTTTGGGAAAAGGCAGTGCTGAGATTAAAGGAGGTCCCATGAGAGATTGAGTAATAGGAGTTGGGGATACAATAAACGGCACTTCTCATCAGAACTCTCCATGCTGAGGAAAGTCCCTTCATGCTCACGCCTTAGATGTACTTGGAAGGGCAAAGAGCTAGGAGCTGAGACTTTTCCCCCTCCCTGAACCGCATACACCATCTAAGGACAAATAAATAATGAAGGTGCTGACAAGCCTTAAACACTTCTCCCCAATTAATAAATTGTTCCCTTATATATTTGACCGCTAAATTGATTGGTGCATGTATAGTTTTATATCTTTTTGAGCTAACATTTCTTTTTCCCATGTGTAATGTCCCTCTTTTGACACTTAAAATGTTTGTTGCCTTAAATTCTGTTTTACTTAACCTAAAATTGTTCCCTCAGCTTCCTTTGGGTTCATGATATCCTGGTATATCTCTTTTCATTTATTCCTTTCAACTTTTCTTTGTTCTTTTTTTCCACAAAATTTGTGGATTTTGATCAAGAAGTTTGAGCCTTTTATTTTATTTTTATTTTAATTTTTTAAAAAAATTTATTGGGGTGACAATTGTTCGTAAAATTACATAGATTTCAGGTGTACAATTCTGTATTACATCATCTATAAATCCCACTGTGTGTTCACCACCCAGAGTCAGTTCTCCTTCCATTATCATATATTTGAGCCTTTTAAATAGAATGTAATCACTATTGTATCAGGACTTTTTCTGTGATTGTATTTCATATTTTCTATTGGCCATACTTTGTTTCTTTTTTTTCTTTATACTTTTCATTAGACAATTTAAACTTCCTTGTCTTTAAATTTATACATTTTAAAATTCGTCCAGTGATCACCCCTTATTTACTAAGATACATATTGATGTTTTTGTTTATTTTATTTTTGTCGTACAATATCCTTGTCAAGATCTATTTGTTTTCCTCCAACAAGGCACCCTTGTCTCCTTCTGGTTCAACACCCTACATCGTACTAGAGAAAAAAAAAACTGTAGGAGAATATTTTGCAGACTTAACGTAGGAAGGAATATTTTAAGTGAAAACCAAATATTAGCAGTCTTAAGGTTAAAAAAAAAAGATTAATTTACACTGAAATTCAGCATTTCTTTCCAACAAAGAATACCACAGGCAAGATGAACTCTTTGGTGACAGATTGGGAAAAAATATTTGTGATCCCTAAAGTCCAAAAGAGATTTATGTCTAGAATAGAGAAGGAATATATATAAATTAACAAAGACAGGAAACACAATAGAAGAATGGACAAAGGATATGATGCAATTTATAGACAGGAAAATACAAAATGTTAACAGGGATAGAAATAGACACTGAACCTGATCATTAATTGGAGAAATGCAAACTAAACAAGATTTAACTTTAGGTACACTTAGATAGATCAACAATCATGTTAAGTGTTAGTAAAAACAGAGGGAAATGGGAATGATTGTGCACTGCAGGTGGTAATGTAGTGTTTTAACAATTCAGGAGAGCACATGGGTAGAGCACACAGATAAACAGGCCATGAACGGGCAATCCTCCTCCTGGGTGTGTTCCCAGAGTGGTCTCCGTGGAGGTCCACGAACACGTGGACCATGAACATGCCTTCATGCAGGAACGCCTGTGCAGAACAGGAAGCTAAAGGCATTTCAGGTGTCTAATATTGCAGGAAAAGATGAGTAAAATCTTCATGTTTTTGTTATAAATGTTATGCAGCAGTCAGAAGGAATATGGATACAATCTTAAAAACAGAATATTGAGTTTTAAGTTTAAGGAAAAAAGATCACTAACACAATACTATTTAAATAAAATAAAAACATTTGTATACAATCAGCAAGGTATCCTTTGCATGATATATGTATCTATACATCTCTATGTGTTTAAAAAAAACAAAGAACTTTAGAGCTAAGGAACAGGAACCTAACTTTTTAGAGCTAGTGAACAGGAACCTAAGTTGAACCATTACAAGAATCGTGGTGTCTCATCCAGCTCTCAGATCTGAGCCAGTTATAGACCCAGAGTCCCTCGAACGAAGAGGTGATAGCTTTCCCTTGAGAAAGGACCCTTCATCACTGCCATAATTTTGTATTATGAATCTTCTTCCTAAATTTTCACCAGAGAAGCATGTGGTCTTTTACCAGGGTGTCTAAGCACTGGAAAAAAGGAAACTCCCAGACTTTGGGAATATCATTAGATATTCCCAAAATATCTCAGATACTGGATCTGAGCTGACCTTAATCCCTGTGGAACCAGAATCCTGTTCTGGTCCATCTGACAGAATGGGACTAATGGTGGAGGTCAAGGGGCAGATGAAGGTGAAGTCTTAGCCTGAATTGGTCTCAGATAGTCTGCAAACTCAATTTGTGACTGTTTCTCCAGTTCCAGAGTGTATAGTTGAAAGAATTGAAATAAAAAGTCTTCAACCACGGAGTAAGGGGTATTATGAGGTCCGACAAGTAAGTTCACGAACTCATCCTAGAAAAAGTGCTACATGCCTCATTGCTGAATATCACTATGGTCACCTTCAAAGTACTTCCCTTGGGAAGCTATGCCCTGATGCCAGCGCCTAGTCCGCCCTTCAAAGCAATATTGGAACTCTTTCTGGAATGGCCATCAGAGCTGTCTTCGTATTACCTTTGATGTCCTGAATGTCATCAAAATGTCTTTCTTTCAATATTTCCTTATCTTTGGGTAAAGAAAGAAGCCACTGGGGGCCAGGTCAGGTGAGTAGGGAGGGTGTTCCAATACAGTTATTTGTTCACTGGCTAAGAACTCCCTCACAGACAGTGCTGTGTGAGCTGGTGCATTGTTGTGATGCAAGAGCCATGAATTGTTGGTGAAAAGTTCAGGTTGTCTAACTTTTCCACGCAGCCTTTTTAGCACTTCCAAATAGCAAACTTGGTTAACTGTTCAGTTGGTACAAATTCATGATGAATAACCCCTCTGATATCAAAAAAAATGTTTAGTAACATCATTTTGACTTTGGATTGGACTGACGGAACTTTTTGGTCATGGAGAGTTAGCTGATTTCAATTGTGCACTTTGATGCTTTATTTCAGGTACACCCATGTTTCATCATCAGTGCTAATATGGCCCAAAATATTGTCTTGCTTCTCCAAAAGTTCTTTGCAAACTTTAACTCTCCTTTGCTTTTGTTCAGCGGTGAGCTCCTTCGGGACCACTTTGGACCCACATTTCTCATGCCAAGATTGTCAGGTAAGATTTTCCTAACTGTTTCTCTATTGATGTTTACTTGGTCTGTTGTGCTTCTTACAGTCAGCCGTCTATTTTCACACACAATTCGATGAATTTTTGTAATGTTTTCATCAGTTCTGCTCATTACTGGCCTCCCTGACCTCTCTTCATCAGTGATGCATTCTCTCACCTCAGAAAAACATTTAACCCATTTGTGTACTGCCATTTTCTTCATGGCATTATCCCCATAAACTTGGACTAATACGTCCCTGGTTTCATTTCCCCTCTTGCCAAGTTTAACAAGAAATTTAATGTTTGTTCGTTGCTCTAATTCAAGCTCAGACATCCTCGTGACAGCACACAAAAATGTGCAACAACAATATTGAACACCACTCAGCAAGACACCGCCACACGTTGACAGGAACACAGCTATGAGACACTATATACCAAGGTTATGAAACCTTACCGAGCTGTTTGTACAGTGCTGCCAATGTAAGCGCACAGTGGCAAGTTCTCAAACTTAATTGTCTGAACTCGTACACATATTCCCAGCACTGAGCTGATAAATTCTAGCAAGTACAGATTGACACACTTGTCATAGCCAGTCAGGACAATCCACAAGCAGAAAGGACTTCCAAGAAACTAACACAGTTCTATGATTTGTTCCCTCAAATATTTGACTAATGCACAGTAGATACTATAAGAACAAAGTGCCACATTGTCATCTCTAGCTAGATACGGCATTCTATCATTGGCCAATTAGCTTCACTTTCAGTGCCTACATTTTATGTCCCATATCCCGGTCAGCCGCTTCTAACAGATGGTCAGTGTTCACAAGGAGTCCTGAGAGAAAGATTGGGTTAGTGAACATTCTTTGTTTATTTGTTTGTTTTTAAATCATGACCAGAAAAACCCAGGTCCTCGGGATAATGGGTCAACAATAATAAAGGCAACTTCAGTGGCCAACAGAACATTTATTTGGGACGTTTTTACAAACTCTAAACCTTACATCTTTTAGAATGACAAAGTTAAGGAATTTTGAATACGAGCATTTATAGACTCTTTTTCTCGATAACTATGTCTGACAGAAAAAATGTTTTTTCTAAAGATCTCTCTATCAAATAACAGAGAATCAAACCATCCTCCAGTTTTTGATGAAAAACCTTTCAGTGTCAGGATGAGGGGCCTCCCTTTAGAGACTAAGAAAGCAGACAAGAAATATTACATGTTCCAGTCTCGACAATCAGAATGGACTGCCAATCCAAAGCATTTCTCATTCTATTATAAACAGAAAGAATAGCTGAACAACAATTCAGAAACATGCTGGTTATTCTTAACACCCAGAAATGCCCATTTTTAAACCATGCTTTAGGTTACTCAGAAATGTTCAACTCCTTGTGACAGCAGAGACATTTCTCAAGTGGTCAGCATAAATGAAGGGCATTGTGCAACTTCCCCTCAACCGAACCACAGTCTCACTGTCAACAGTCACACCCTCAAAACGATGCATCTGAAAATCAGAGATTCAGAGTTGGGACTATGGAAAAAGGGAAAACTTTTTTCAAAACTGGCTTTCTATATTTTCTGATGCGGAATACCTCTTTCTGTAAGTTGTAGACATAATAAATAGCAGTTCTGTAGTGCATGCTAGGTACAAGACACTGTACTGTTTTATGTGGGCCACCTCATTTATTCTTCCAAAAATTCTATGAAAAGGACATTATCATTATCCTGTTTTTACAGGTGAGGAAAATAAGGCTTAAAGAATAGGTTGCACTGCTAATAAATCAATGAGCCAAGAATTAAAAACACATCCATCTGATTCCAGAATCAGTGCTTCTATTTATTTTTCTTTTTTTTTCTTTTTTTTTTTTTAGCCAATTCTCTTTCCCCATAACTATAGGTATTTGCAAAAGCACAGGTCCAAAGACTTTTGCTCTTTCCTGTACAAATTCTTTCCTTTATTTCAACTTGCCTTTAAAAACATTCTTCCCAAATGAGTATCTTAGAATCAGCACACTTCCTACCTGCAAGAGCTTGCAGATTGGTGAGGGCTGATGTATCTGTCACTGCTCCTCTGTTTATCCTTAATTTCCAAATGAGGGTTTCTATTGTGAAATGTCACACACTCAACTCATAGCAGGTAATTGTACAAGTTTAGAAAATCATTTAATTTCCTTGGCCCTAGGTTGATTTTTGTTGTTGTTGTATATTTAAATCATCCCCAAAACTCTAAACAACACAGTTCTCATTCTGTGATTCTACATATAGGACTAAACTCCATCATATTATTCCCCAAACCTCTCCTTCCCAATTTGCCTATGTCTATGAATGGACATTTGAGCAGACACCTAAAAGAAAGGAGGACATGAGCAGCGTAGATCTCTAGAGAGGAGAGAGTTAAGCAGAGGAAACTGAAGGTGAGGGTGAGCCTGATTAGCATGTTGAAGAAACTCTGAGAAGCCATCATAGCAGGATTCAAGTAAGCAAGAGAAAACGCAAGAGAAGATGAGGTCAGAGCAAAGCCAGATCACAGACATGATGTCATGGTGGGGTGTGTGGGGGGGTGTCTGCATGCATTTTGTTGAATGCCCTGTGGTTGGCACCTTGGAATTATTAATAAGAGTTTTTAACAAGGAGCCCCACATTTTCATTTTATACTGGGCCCTGCAAACTATGTAGCCAGTCCTGGTCAGAGCAGTAGCAAGAGATGATTGCTCTAGAGTCTTGTAGCCATTGAGCCTTGTAAGGACTTTATCTCTGAATGAGATGAGAAGCCCTTGAAGGATTTGGAATGGAAGAATGATAAGATCTGTTGTTTTGTGTGTGTGTTTTTTTTTTTTTTTTTTTTTTTTAATCACTCTGGTTACTGCTTTTAGGATAGATCAAAGAGGGTGATGGTGAAACCAGGGTGACGCAAAACAATCCTGTCAGGAGATAATGGTAATTCATCCTATGCTAGTAGCGGTAGAGGCAGAAAGAAATGGCCAGATTCTGGGCATAGTCTGAAGCATTTGCTGATGGATATGACGTAGATGTGAGAGAATGAGAAGTCAGAGATGATCTTAAGGTTGGGGGCCTGAGCATTTGGAAAAAGAGCAGGTCGCAGGAGACAGAGGCTTGGGGTTATGGATACCAGGAGTTTGGTTGTGGATATATTGAGTTTGAGATGCCTAGTACACACCAGACTGGAGATGTTGAATACCTACCTCTGACAAACCTGTACAATTGTGTACCTACTGCCACAATCAAGTTATAGTGTATTTTCCAAAGTTCCTTCAGGCCCCTTTGTAGTCACAAACACCACCAGCCCCTGCAAACACTAATCTGTCCTGTCTCTATAGTTTAGCCCTTTCCTGAATGCAATATAAATGGAATCACCTACTATGCAGCCTTTTGTGTCTGGCTTTTTTCACTTAGCACATGCTTTTGAGATTCATCCATGTTGTTGAATGCATCAGAATTTTATTCTTTTTATTCCTTTGTAGGATTCTGCTTTATGGATGCACAACAGTTTATATGTTCACCACTTCATGGTCATAGTGTAGTTAGATATGCAAGCCTGGTGTTCAAGAAAAAGGTCCAGGCCAGAGATACAAATAGTCACAGGTGGAGGAGATGAGGAGGAACTAACAAAGCAGAATGAGAAGAAGCAGGTGTTTCGTTTTTTTTTAATCTCTAAACTTTTTTTTTTCATTTTTTATATTAGTTTTAGGTGCACAAAACAATGTAATAATTAGACATTTATCATTTATATCCCTCACACAGTGACAACCCCCCTCCCTCCATCCACTACCCCTCTGACATCGCACACAGCCATTGCATTTCCACTGTCTCTATTCCTAATGCTGTACTCTGCTTCTTGTAACTATATATACATATATAAAATTGTAGTTGACATTCATCATTGTTCAGCTTCAACTTCAGGTGTACAGTGCAGTGATCAGGCATCTACATCATCCCTGAGGTGGACTCCCTAATGAGACAAGTGTCCATCGGATACCCTACAAAATCTTTACAACATTATTGATTACATTCCCCAAATTAACTGTCATTTCCCCGTGGCAATCTTGTGGTTACTGACTGTGCTTTCTAATCCCCTCACCTGCCCCCTTATCCCCATCCCCCTTCCCATCTAGCAACCCTCAGTTTTTCCTCTATGTCTCTGAGACTGTTTCTGATTAGTTCATTCATTAATTCTTTTCTTTAGATTCCACATATAAGTGAGATCATATGGTATTTGTCTTTCTCTGTCTGACTTATTTCACTTAACATAGTGTTCTCTAGGTAGGTCCAGCAGGTGATGTTATGGAGGAGACCCAGAAAGGAGTATTCTCAGGTTAAGAGAAGAAAAAAGGAAGTGTCTGGTATGTTGGTTGATGTGTGTCAATATTGCTGATAAGTAAAACGCCACTGGAGAATTGCCTGACCATTGAATTTAACAAGATGGGAAATTTGTAAAATGCTGTTTCACTTTATTGAGATCTTTCTCCTTGTCATTTAAATGCAAAATTTCAAGTATATCAACTTCTTATTTACCTTCACACCAATATTCAGCCATTGATTTAGATTCTCCTTTTATCATATCCATTCTTTTGGTTCTTTAAAAAACTCATATTCAGCCTTTACCAATAGTACAACCCTGTCATTCAGGGCCCGGTTATCTCAGGACTGGACTGCTGAGGCCCATTCTACGAGGTGTGATCAAAAACTACGGTGAATATTTAAATTTAAAAAAAATTGATTACAGTAAAAAATACATTGCCATTAATCTCCCTCAAAATACTCCCCCTCACTTTGAAAACACTTATCCCATCATTCTTGCCATTTTCTGAAGCAGTTCTGGAAGTCCTCTTTCATGAGTGTCTTTAGTTGGGCTGTTGTGGCTCCTGGATGTCCTGAATTATTTTGACTTTGGAGAAGAGCCAGAAGTCGCACGGTGCCAGGTCCAGTGAATAAGGTTGATGAAGACACGCCGTTACATTTTTGATAGAAATTACCCTTTACCAGAAGGGATGTGTGACACAGAGCCTTTCTGTTGTGATCAAAGAATACTGTGAATGCTGCTGCTGAGTGCTATCCAACGGAAAGGCTGGGATATGGGAAGCAGCATGTCAAACCTTAGTAACAGTGTGTGACAAGTTTCAACTTGTTTGGTGCAGTCAGTTGGGTGTGAGCTACGGTTGACAGAAGGTTTGTTTTAAAGTGTGCTATAAATCATCTTCCATCATGACAATACTCTGTGTCACACATCACTTCTGGTATATGGTAATTTCTGTCAAATAAAAACATTACGGTGTGTCCTCATCCACCTTATTCACCAGATCTGACACCGTGCGACTTCTGGCTCTTCCCCAAAATCAAAATAATTCAGGACATCAAGGCAGCCACAACAGCACAACTAAAGACACTCACGAAAGAGGACTTCCAGAACTGCTTCAGAATAATGGGATAAGTGTGTTCAAAGCAAAGGCAGGGGTTGGGGGCTGGGAGGTATTTTGAGGAGGATTAATGGCAATGTGTCTTTTACTGTAATAATTTAAAAAATATATTTAAACATTCACCGTATTGCTTGACACAACTCATAAAATATTTCCTGGCTTCTAGTTTCACCAGCAATCCATCCTGATTAGTCATCCTGGAAGAAAGCTTTTCTCAGGGTTTTTCCAGGCTCTTTGACTTACATCAGAAACATACTAATAAAAGCCTTCTCTTACTCACTTCCCCAGTCCAGTGCACGAACATGCTGTCCTGATACAAAACATACACCTGTGCACTTGTGAAAAGCAAAGATCTGCCTGAACTCCACAGAAGGGAATCCACAATTAGAGCCACCAGGTAGAATGATTGGGCCCCTGTATTTGTCAGAATTTGATGGACTGATTCAGCCTCTTAATTTAAGAGGTAGTATGGGAGACTGAAAAGTACCAACAATGATTAAATTGGGCAAAGGACTGATACTTTCCAATAAAATATAAACTCATACACGTGTTAGAATGGTTAAATTAAAACAGAAACAAACAAACAAACAAAAAACACAGAGCATCCAATATTGTACTGGCAAGAACAAAGAGCAGCTGTAACTCACAGGCACTGCTGGTGAGAATGCAAAAACAGTTTGGCCACTTTGGAAAATAGTGCGGCAGTTTCTTAGAGTTAAACAAGTACTTAACATGTGACCCAGGAGTCTCACTCCTAGGTGCTTTCCCCAAAGACACTAAAATATGTGTCCACAGAAAAATATGTGTAAGTGAATGTGTTTGAAGCTTTATTCATAATCCCACAAAATCTGGAAACAACCCAAGTGACCTTCAACTGGTGAACAGACAAACAAACTGCTGTGCATCCATAAAGCAGAATCCTACAAAGGAATAAAAAGAATAAAGTCCTGATACATGCAACACTATGGCTGAATCTCAAAAGCATATGCTAAGTGAAAAACACCAGACACAAAGGGCTGCATAGTGAATGATTCCATTTATATTGCATTCAGGAAAAGGCTAAGTTATAGAGACAAGAACAGATTAATGTTTGCAGGGGCTGGTGGTGGTTGGAGCCTAGAGTGTATGACTACAAAAGGGCCTGAAGGAACTTTGGACAATACATTATAACTTGATTGCAGTGGTAGTTACATGGTTGTACAGACTTGTCAGAGTCATAAAACTATGTATCTAAAAGTGGTAAATTTTACTGCACATAAATAACAACTCAGTAAACCTGATTTTAGAAAGAAAGTTCTATGAGGAAAAGCACTTTGTTTTATTCACTGCTTTATCCCTAACATCTAGAACAGTAACTGGCACATAATAAGTATTTATAGAAGGAAAGAGGAATGAGAGAATGAAAAAAAAGAAGAAAGGAAAAAGAGAGAAAGAAGGAAAGAAAAGAGAGAAAGGACAGAAGGAGATAGGGGGCGTAGGGAAGGAACATCTTATTATATTAGATTTTAGTCTGAAAGTTCTTTAAATTGTCTCATACAAAAATTCTGGAGAGGCAGCTGGATGGTACAGTGGATAGAGTGTGAACTCTGAGCAGCAGGGTTCCTGGTTTGATTCCCACATGGGCCAGTGAGCTGTGCCCTCCACAACTAGATTGAAAACGGCGACTGGACTTGGAGCTGAGCTGTGTCTGCCACAACTAAGATTGAAGGACAACTTGACTTGGAGCTGATGGGTCCTGGGAAAAACGCATTGTTCCCCAATAAAGTCCTGGAAATAAATACTGTTCCCCTGCCCCAATAAAAAAATCTTTAAAAGAAAAAAAAAGAAAAGAAAATTCTGGAAATAGTATGTAACCCATCCTAGAGCTCCAATTTATTAAACATTTAATTACAAATTTCTTTTATTGTCTAGAGTAGAGAATAAAAGTTTATGTCTTGGATTTTGTAGTCCTTATAGCCTTCCTTCTAATTTCTAAAAAATAAGGATTATGAAACTGTATACATTTCTGGTTGAGATAATACAGATATAAAATAAAGGAAGAAAGCTCACAACACATTTTTTAAATCGATTGGGAGTGTAAAAGAACATAGAACAAGTTTGTCTTTGCATATAACTGTAGAATTTTCTGTTCAAATTATTTAAGCTAGGAGTTCAAAACTGGTTAAAGTTAGATTTGTCTACATAGACTCATCAGAAGCAAACATTAATGAGTTTCAGTAGAACAACACATCTTCAAGAAAACTGACTTTGATTAATCACTGTGTCATGTATCACACTTCTGGTATATGAAGTTGAAGTACAAAAGCAGGCTATGTGTGGTCCCAAGGTATAGTGTATTGGGGCTGCCTCAGTTAGGACCAAGCTTAAAGAATAACAGTAGCCAAGCATAACTAAGATAAGAAGAAGAGCATCCTAAAAGGGGCTAGCAGATTAATACTCTACATATCAATAAATGCCTTTAGAAATGGTACCCTCCAACATATGGAAGGTCATATTATTATAAATTAAATCTTTGGTTACAAGTGGTTCTCCCTTCCTTTGATTCACTTATCTTCCAAATGCTTTGGGCCTTTGGGGATTTTTCACTGCCTGTTCTTAGAATCACTTGTTATTAGCAGCTTTAGTCTTCCAATGTCAGCTATAGATTGTCACTATGAAGTCTAGCCATCTTTGTTCCCTGGCGTTACTCACTGTCTCCTATGCCAGACCCATTCCTTCAGTCTCTGGGTGGAGACAGCAATTCCTTTCTGAGATGGAGTAGTGAGAAATAATACAAGTGTGTAAATCATGGTTTACAAATCATACAATAGGACAAAGGAAATGACTTGATTTCTGCCCTAGAAAAAAATACAAATGACCGGTAAACATGTGAGAAAATATTCAATCTCACTTAAAGGTTGAATAGATTCAATTTTTTCCCCATCACACCAGAAACTTTTTTCAGTGATATAAGAAACAGTATAATAAGTGATAGAAGGATATAACACAGGGCACTTTTACATGTTGCTGTTGGTACAATATTCCTGAAAATATTTATCAAGTGCATCTCAAATGTTCAGACACTTTGACATGTAATTTTACATCTAGATACCTACTTAGTAAATAAGGAGAAGTGCAGGAAAAGATTTATGTATTGAAATGTCAACCACCACATTACTTGTTTGGCAAGGAAATTGAAACACTCTAAACACTCACCCTGAGGAGGGTGAGCAATGATACAATGGTTTATTTATAGAATAACAATAGCCAGCCTTTTAAAATGATATTATGTAGGGTCTTTCATGGAAAAGAAAATATTAAGCCAAAATAAGGCAGAATTCAAAGTTGAATACTCAATACATCTTCGCTATGTAAATTTTTTAAATATTTCATTTGAAAAGGATTGGAAAGAAATAGCCAAAAATCTTAGTAGTTCCTGCTAGGTGATGAGATTATGTTTAGGAGTTTTCTGTTTCTTTAGACTTCTTTGTACATTTTAGGCTTTCTACATGAGAATGTATTGAAAACAATATCAAAAAACACTTTGAAAAATTATGTATGGTTAGTGAAAGAATCTAGACACAAAGGAGTACGCTCAAGACAATTCCATTTATATACAGTACAAACAGAGGCAAAACCAATCTCTGGTGTCCGAAGTCAGAACAGTGGTTCTTCTCAGGCTAAAGTGAGAGAAGATTGAGACCCAGAGATTGAGGGGAGGAGTCTGGCAGAGGAGATAATGAGTAACTGTCAAGGAATGGAAGTGGCTAGTCTTCACTAGTGACAATCTACAGAGGGTGCCAAAAAAAATGTATACACATCTTAAAAAAGGAAAAAAACTGTATTAAAGTTATAATACAATGAATGATGCTAGCATTCATTTGATTAACGCCGTCTTTTGAGCAAACGTCATTACTACACATTGCTACCGTAATTCAATTCAACTTCTAATTGAATTCGACAACATCTCTTAAAATATACACATTTTTTTGGTGCTCCCGGTATAGCTGAGGTTGAAAGACTAAGGTTGGTAACAAACAAGTGACTCCAAGGTTGAGCATTGAGAAATTCCAAGAGGCCCAAAGCATCTGGAAGATGAGTGAACCAAAAGAAGTGAACAACACCATTTCAAAGATTTAATCTATAATGGTATAGATAAGCTTCCATATATTAGAAGGTACCGTTTCTAAACTCATTTCTAAATTATTTCTTTCCTTTCCTTTTATCTTCCAGGTGGACAGCATGAGATGAATTCTGGGGTGCTGGTATATTCAGCTTCTTCTGAGTGCTGGTTACTTAGCTATATTCAGTTTTTTTTTTAAATAAATAATTATATTTTCTTATGCATGCTTTTCTGTATGTATATTATAATTCACCAAAAGTTTTTGTTTTTTTAAGAAAAAGTATTATATTTCCCTTCCAGAAAGAGGCAAACTGGGATATTTTAAAGATCCTAGATGTCTTCATAAAACTGTGCACAAACACAACATTGTCCAATTAACCTATTTTCTCAGTAGAGAACGTAATTCATCACACTATAACAAGCAACCAAGTAAAAAAATAACAGTTTAGACCTTAATACTAACTAGTCCTCCAGATTTTCAGATAATATTAAATACCCCCAAAGCATTTAAAGGCTGGTAAAAAAATGTTTAAGGAATATACATACACAGGAAAGAGTTATGCTATGAATGAGACTCATCTGCGTGTCTACTGGTGAAAAAATTCATTGCTCTTTCCCTCCCAGCAAGGAGGTAAAGACATATTTTTCAATACTTTTTTACAAATGGGTAATATCCTGAAAGAGAATGAGGGCAGCCAAACAGAAAAGGAAGAAAGGAGACAAATAAGACCACATTTGAGTATTAGTGGGAAAGGTTTCTTGAAAAGCTACCTGGTGAGCATATGTAACAATACCTGTACAAAGGTAGTCAATTAAGAGCATGGTATAGACAGCAAACTGCAATGTTGGGAAGTAAAAATAATTTTTAATTGATGAGCATTTTTAACAAAAAGTTGTTAAAATTAGTAAGAAACGTGGCCAGTGAGAAATGTACTAGGAAGTACATGCTTCAAAAGGGAGAAGGGAAAATAAAAACTTGGGCTCTATTTTCCTCTCCTGATGCTTATTTATTTATTTATTTATTTATTTATTTATTTATTTATTTTATTGGTTTCAGGTGCACAAGACAAAGTAATACTTAGACATTTATCATTTATATCCCTCACACTGTGGACCCCCCTCCCCCCATCCACTGTCTCTCTGACATCGCACCAAGCCATCCCATTTCCACTGTCTCCACTCCCAATGCTGTACTCCGCCTCTTGTAAATGTATACTTTTATATATATACCTATATATATATAATATTATAGTTGGCATTCATTATTGTTCAGCTTCAGGTGTACGGTGCAGTGATCAGGCATCTACATCTTCCCTGAGATGGTCTCCGAAATGGGACATGTGTCTATCGGATACCCTACAAAATCTTTACAACATTATTGATTACGTTCCCCAGATTAATTTTCAAAACCCCATGGCCATCTTGTGGTTACTGATTGTTTTCTAATCCCCTCACCTTCCCTCTTACCCCCACCCCCCCCCCGCCCATCTAGCAACCCTCAGTTTTTCCTCTTTGTCTCCAAAACTGTTTCTGATTAGTTCATTCACTTATTCTTTTCTTTAGATTCCGCATATAAGTGAGATCATATGGTACTTATCTTTCTCTGTCTGACTTATCTCACTTAACATAATGTTCTCTAGGTCCATCCATGTTGTTGCAAATGGTAAGATTTCTTTCTTCTTTATGGCTGCGTAATACTCCATTGTATAAATGTACCACATTTTCTTAATCCAGTCATCTACCCATGGGCATTTCGGTTGTTTCCATGTCTTGGCTATTGTGTATAGTGCTGCAATAAACATAGGAGTGCATAAAGATTTTTGAATTGGAGTTCTGGATTTCTCTGGATAGATACCTAGGAGTGGAATTACTGGATCATAGGGTAGTTCCATTTTCAGATTTTTGAGATACCTCCATACTGTTTTCCATAGTGGCTGCACCAATCTGCAATCCCACCAACAGTGCACAAGCGTTCCCTTTTCTCCACATCCGCACCAACACTTGTTGTTTGTTGATTTATTGATGATTGCCATTTGGACTGGGGTGAGGTGGTATCTCATTGTGGTTTTTATTTGCATTTCTCTGATGGTTAGTGAGGTTGAGCATTTCTTCATATGTCTGTTTGCCGTCTGTATGTCCTTTTTAGAAAAATGTCTCTTCAAGTCCTCTGCCCATTTTTTAATTGGGTCATTTGTTTTTTTGGAGTTGAGTGAGTTTTTTTATAGATTTGTGATATTAATCCCTTATCAGATATATCATTGGTAAATATCTTTTCCCATTCAGTAGGATCCCTTTTTGTTTTATTGATGGTTTCCTTTGCTGTGAAAAAAACTTTTTAGTTTGGTGTAATCCCATACGTTTATTTTTTCTCTTACTTCCCTCGTGCGAGGGGATATATCAGTAAAAATCTTACTCCGGGTAATGTCTGTGAAGTTACTTCCTATATTTTCTTCTAGGTATTTTATGGTTTCAGATCTTACATTTAAGTCTTTAAGCCATTTTGAATTTATTTTTGTATATGGTGTAAGGAGGTGGTCCAGCTTCATTTTTTTGCATGTGTCTGTCCAGGTTTCCCAGCACCATTTATTGAATAGACTCTCTTTACCCCATCGTACATTCTTGCTTCCATTGTCGTAGATTAAATGGCCGTATAGGCATGGATTTATTTCTGGACTCTCTATTCTGTTCCATTGATCTACGTGTCTGTTTTTATGCCAGTACCATGCTGTTTTGATTACTGTAGCCTTGTAGTATAATTTGAAGTCAGGTATTGTTATACCTCCCACTTTGTTCTTATTTCTCAAGATTGCTGAAGCTATTCGGGGTCTTTTATGGTCCCATATAAATTTTAGGATTATATGTTCTATTTCTGTGAAAAACGTCGTTGGTAGTTTGATAGGAATTGCGTTGAATATGTATATTGCCTTAGGCAGTATGGACATTTTAACTATATTAATTCTTCCTATCCATGAACATGATATGTGTTTCCATCTATTTATATCTTCTTTCATTTTTTTCTTCAGTGTCTTATAATTTTCTGAGTACAGATCTTTTACTTCTTTGGTTAAATTTATTCCCAGGTATTTATAGTCTTTGGAGCAATTGTAAATGGGATTGTTTTTTTAATTTCTCCTTCTGATGTTTTATCATTGGTATATACAAATGCAAATGATTTCTGAATATTAATTTTGTATCCTGCTACTTTACTAAATTCATCTATCAGCTCTAATAGCTTCTTGGTGGAGTCTTTAGGGTTCTCTATATATAGTATCATATCATCTGCATATAATGATAATTTTACTTCCTCCTTACCAATTTGGATGCCTTTTATTTCTTTTTCTTGTCTGATTGCTGTGGCTAGAACTTCCAGCACTATGTTGAATAGAAGCGGAGATAGTGGGCAACCTTGCCTTGTTCCTGATCTTAGGGGGAATGGTTTTAGCTTTTCCCTATTGAGTATGATGTTAGCTGTGGGTTTGTCATATATGACCTTTATTTTGTTGAGATATGATCCCTCTATTCCCACTTTCTTAAGGGTTTTTATCATAAATGGCTGTTGGATTTTATCAAATGCTTTTTCTGCATCTATTGATATGATCATGTGATTTTTATTTTTCATTTTGTTAATGTGGTGTATCACATTCATTGATTTGCGGATGTTGAACCACCCTTGCATACCAGGGATGAATCCCACTTGATCATGGTGAATGATCTTTTTAATGTACTGCTGAATTCTGTTCGCTAATATTTTGTTGAGGATTTTGCATGTATGTTCATTAGAGATATCGGCCTGTAGTTTTCTTTTTTTGTGGTGTCTTTGTCTGATTTTGGGATCAGGGTGATAGTGGCTTCGTAAAAAGTGTTTGGGAGTCTTCCCTCCTTCTGGATTTTTTGGAAGAGCATGAGGAGAATAGGTGATAATTCTTTGAACGTTTTGTAAAATTCACCTGTAAAGCCATCTGGTCCAGGGCTTTTGTTTGTTGGGAGATTGTTGATTACTGATTCAATTTCCCTGGTGGTAATCAGTCTATTCAGGTTTTCTGTTTCTTCTTGAGTTAGCCTTGGAAGGTTGTACGCCTCTAGAAAATTGTCCATTTCTTCCAGATTGTCAAATTTGTTGGCATATAGTTGCTCATAGTAATTTCTTAAAATTTTTTGTATTTCTGTGGTGTCCGTTGTCACTTCTCCTCTTTCATTTCTGATTTAATTAATTTGGGTCCTCTCTCTCTTTTTTTTAATGAGTCTGGCTAAAGGTTTGTCAATTTTGTTTATCTTCTCTAAGAATCAACTCTTGGATTCATTGATCTTTTGTATTGTTTTTCTGGTTTCTATTTCATTTATTTCCGCTCTGATCTTTATTATCTCCTTCCTTGTGCTCCCTTTGGGCTTATTTTGCTGTTCTTTTTCCAGATCCCTTAAGTGTGAAGATAAACTGTTGATTAGTGATGTTTCTTGTTTCTTTAGGTAGGCCTGCAATGCTATGAATTTCCCTCTTAGGACTGCTTTCGCGGCATCCCATAGATTTTGGGTCGTCGTGTTTTCATTTTCGTTTGTCTCGAGATATCTTTTGATTTCTTCCTTGATCTCCTGCTTGACCCATTCATTACTTAGTAGTAAGTTATTCAGCCTCCATGAATTGGTGTGTCTTCCATTTTTTTTCCTGTAGTTCATTTCTAATTTCATAGCACTGTGATCAGAGAAGACAATTGGTATGATTTCAATTTTCTTAAATTTATCAAGACTTGTTTTGTGGCATAACATATGGTCTATCTTGGAAAATGTTCCATGTGCGCTTGAGAAAACCGTGTATTTTGCAGCATTGGGGTTAAATGCTCTGAAAATATCGATTAAATCCAAGTGGTCCAATGTATCATTTAAGGCTGTTGTTTCCATATTGATTTTCTGTCTGGAAGACCTGTCCCTTGTTGTCAGAGGTGTGTTGAAGTCCCCTACTATGATAGCGTTACTGTTGATCTCTGTCTTTATGTCAGTCAGTACCTGTTTTATATATTTAGGTGCTCCTATGTTGGGTGCGTAGATGTTTACTAGGGTTATGTCCTCTTGTCGGATAGATCCCTTTATTATTATATAGTGCCCATCTTTATCTTTTAATATGTTCTTCATTTTAAAGTCTATTTTGTCAGATATAAATATTTCAACTCCAGCTTTTTTCTTATTTGCATGAAATATCTTATTCCAACACTTCACTTTCAGCTTGTGTGTGTCTTTTGTTCTCTTGTATACAGCATATACAAGGGTCTTGCTTTCTTATCCACTCAGCCACCCCATGTCTCTTGATTGGAGCATTTAATCCGTTTGCATTTAAGGTGATTATTGATAGGTACATAGTTATTGCCATTTTAAAATTTGTAGTTAGATTGTTTTCATCTTTCTTCTATTTACAGAAGTCCTTTTAGTTTTTCTTGCAGTGCTGGTTTGGTGGTAATAAATTCCTTTAGCTTATTTTTTTCTGGAAAGCTCTTATCTCTCCATCAACTTTAAATGATAGCCTTGCTGGATAAAGCAATCTAGATTGTAGGCCTTTGTTTTCCATCACTTTGAGTATCTCCTGCCATTCCCTCCTGGCCTTCAATGTTTCTGTAGAAAAGTCATTTGATAGTCTTATGGGAGTTCCCTTGTATGTAACCCTCTGTCTTTCTCTTGCTGCTCTTAGGATTCTCTCTTTGGCTTTAAGCTTTGCCATTTTAACTATAATGTGTCTTGGTGTGGGCCTGTTTGGGTTTACCCTGGTTGGAACTCTCTGCACTTCTTGGGCTTGTATGTTGGTTTCCTTCATCAGGTTGGGGAAGTTTTCGGACATTATTACTTCAAATATGTTCTCAATCCCTTGCTTCCTCTCTTCACCTTCTGTTATTCCTATGATGCGCATGTTGTTACGCTTGATGTTATCCCAACGGTCTCTTAAACCATCCTCATTGTTTTTTATTCTTTTTTCTTTCTATTGTTCTGTTTAGGTGATCTCTGCTAATTTGTCTTCTAAGTCACTGATTCGATCCTCTGTTTCATCTAACCTGCTGGTAATTCCTTCAAGTGAGTTCTTAATTTCGAACTGGTTGTTCGTTATGATTTCTACATCCTTCTTTATGCCTTCTCTAAGCTCCTTAAACATTCTTATCACCAGTGTTCTGAACTGTGTCTCTGAAAGGTTAGTTACTTCTGCCTCATTTGGTTCCCGTTGTGGAGGTTTCTTCTGTTCTTTTATTTGGGACGTGTATCTTTGCTCATGGGGGGGGACATGGGGGTAGGATTGGAAGAGCAGGGGTGGGGAGGGGGGCCCAGGTATGGAATCTGTGTTCTTTGTCCGCTCTAGGGCCCACTAGCTGCTCCCCTGGCGGGAGAGATCAGCTGTGGGACGCAGGGAAAGAGCCCACCTCCTGGTTTTTGTGTTCTCTGTTCCGCCCTGGGATCCCATGCTTCTTTGGAACTGCGGGGTATCACCACGGTTTTCACTGCCCACGCCACCGCTGCCCGGGATTCTGGAGCGGGACCATGCGTTTTCACTCCACTCCCCTCTTTCCTTCCCCTGCTCGCCCAATTAGCGCACCTTCAAGTAATCCTTCCACGAGTCTCTTAGCTGTTCTGTGTGATGAGCAAAGAGTTCTTTGATGGGTTATAGGTCCCGTTTGTAATAAGATCCGGAGGAGAACTCAGAAAGTGCACCCCGCTGCCGCCATTCCTATGACGTGGAAATGCTTATTTATTTTTAACATCAAGAAACTCTCATCATCATCCTGAAAAGTCCCCAAGATAAAATCTTTGCTTCCTCAATCTTGAAACAATGATATCACTTTAGCACAGCTCAATACTTTCTTCTTCCCACAATCCAAGGAACCTTTGATAGAAAGCAGAGCAGATTATCTGGCAACTTTAAAGATATGTTTTCTTTCAGAGGTCAGAGCCAAGGGGATTTTCCTGAAGAAAGACAGGAAGTAGCAGGAAGTGGGCGAGAGTAGAAAGAGTCCTTGGTCCAGAGCTCAGCATTCAGGATGAGCCAACCAAGTCACCTGGCTTGGGACTTTGGGAAAGTCAGTTAGTTGGTCTACACCTCTGTTACCACATATAGAAAATAATAACCAATAATGATGCTTCCTGCAGGGATTCTGGTCCCGCTCCCCACACAAGAACACAGGACATGGTGAGGCCAAAAAGGAACACCCACGGAGCCATAGATAGGGGGTCATACCACTATATTCTCGCTGGCAGCTGGGTTGGAGACACAGGAAGCAGGAGCCACACGATCTGCAATCTGCTGTTTGCTTCTCTGCCAACCAACAAACCCCCTAGCTTAGCCATGGCAGTTATATTAGTGGCTAATGGCTAACCGGTCACAGCTTGATGGCCAACTAGTCACAGCTGATGGCCATCTACTACTCGAGCCAGCACCTTCCCACAGGTCAAGAGCCTGGAAACTGCTCTCCTGGCTCTGTCCCCATGGATTCTATCTAGAGCTTTCAATTGTGGGAATCCAATAATATAATGGCTGTTTAAAAGTGCTTCCTAAGCTGTAAAGCAAACAATGATAAATTCCTGTTACTATTGTTATATCAGTCAGTCAGTATTAAGA
This sequence comes from Rhinolophus ferrumequinum, assembly GCF_004115265.2. Classification (NCBI taxonomy): domain Eukaryota; kingdom Metazoa; phylum Chordata; class Mammalia; order Chiroptera; family Rhinolophidae; genus Rhinolophus; species Rhinolophus ferrumequinum. Next base: position 83,292,678 of record NC_046286.1, on the reverse strand, counting down.
GATGGCATATATTCTTGGACCAACCGCAACGTAAAAGATTAAAAGAAGTATTAGATACAGTTATTAGACCACAGCCCCAAGCTAGACATCTCCACTTTAGAATCAGACTGCAACAGGTGTCATTGTCCACCTATAACTGAAATAGACTCATGGATAAAAATCAGAAGCCACGGCCTCTGTGGGGAAGCAGAGTTTTTGCCACTCCAAAATTTTCCTGTTGGGATACTGATTGTTTTAAGCTCGTTATTTTTAAGAAACAAAAGACTCAGAAGAAAAAAAACCCTTGAACCTCCTTCCTTACCAGCCTAAAGAAATTCAGATAGAAAACCCTGTTAAAGATGCTAAAGGAAGGAAGCTATTACCTTAGCTTCATATTATAAACTAAGCGTGGCAGACAGGGAAGAATCCAGCAAAGCCTGTTTGTTAGACTCCCCTGTGTCCCATTATTTCTGGGTGGCCCGGCAGGGATTTGTTTACTGCACCTCTGCTTCTTCTCATCTGCATGTAAGTTGCCTACTTTCCCTTTGAAGTCCCCTGCCTCCCTCTGCTTAGTCCAGAATGACATATAAGCCTCAACTTCCCAATTTGTCCTCAGGTCCTATATTCCTAGGGAATCCCCGTATGCACATACATAATAAACTTGGTTATTTTCTCCTGTTAATCTGTTTCATGTCAATTTGATTATTAAACCAGCCAGAAGAACCTAGAAGGGTAGAAGGAAAGTCATTCTTCATCCCCTACAATGGAGTGAGGTGAGAATGAACTTGGTGGCAGATGGCAGGTTGTCACAGTACCAAAAAAGAGGCTGAGATCAACATGGTACTACAGACATGAAGAGAAAATGGCAGAAGTGAAGAACATCATTTTCTAGTCCAGTAGATCGTAATGCACACCACATATGTCATTTAAAATTTTCTAGTAGCTACATTAATTGTAAAAAAGGTATAAAGAAACAAGTGAAATTAATTATAATATATTTCATTGAATCCATTGTATTAAACATGATCATTCAATATGTAATCAATATCAAAAAACATTAATGCTATGTTTTACTTTTTTTATATGTACTAAGTCTTCCAGATCCAATATGTAGTTCACACTTACGGCATATCTCTATTTGAACTAGCCACATTAAAAGTGTTCAGTGGCCATATGTAGCTAGAGGCAAGTCTGGACATTTAAAATATCTTTAGGCGTCTTATTCTTTCTCAATTCCTATCTTACAAACTGGACTGGATTTACAGATTTTTAAATCCACATCTTCATCTTTTAAAACTGGATTGTATGCCCAGTCCATTTTTTTTATTTCAATATCTTCTATTTAAAAGACAAGAGTCTGTTACATAAATTTGGACTAAAGCAATGTTTACAGTGAGTATTCTAGCGAAAAACTACAATTATACCTCAACAAACTCCCCAGCTCTTCTTTACTGCTGATACATTAACACACACATTTTAAACCACAAAGTGGAAAAAACAAATCCTTTGAAGTAATAATGAAGTGATGATTAGAATTTAACACCTTCTAAAAAGGAAACCCATTGCTACAGCTATTTGAACTTCTAGGCTCTAATTCAAAACCTCCCCATTTTTTTTCGAAAGAGAAAATGAGAATAATGTTTACCATCAAAAGATTATTTTTGTCTTTCATTCATTTTCCTAAAAGGAATAGAAAACTAACTTAAATTTTATTACAGTCACATTACAATAACCATTTTATAATGACACTTCTAATTGTTGAAGATTTTAAGGCACTAAGACATAAATTCAGAATCTGTCTCCAGTGAAGTAGACACACCCAACAATGATTTAAGGATTGGGGGTGGGGGTTCTTCATCTTCACCGAGTCAGAAATGGGGCTCAGGTCCTGCAAGGCAAGACCAGCATACCAATCATCTCCCTAATTTCTCCTCTGTCTCAGATTTCCAATTTTTCTGAGATACCACACCCAGAACATATGTGAAAACAATACTGGACACCAACCAACTGCCTTTTTCCTGAAGCAGATGCTACTAACTTGCCTTTTGCTGGATGTTTTGTTTTCAGAGGTCACTGGGGCCAAGTTCAACTGTGTGGCTAGGTATTGAGGTTTTTTCTTACTCTCTCAGTCCTGCTTCTGGGAACTTGGTTCTGTGCCAGTTTCTACCCGCATCCTAAGCCCACTGAGAGACATCCACCCCCAAACTGCAATAGGAAGACTCAGTTCTGCCCATAACATAAACCAACACCTGAGTGAGTGGGAAGTATCTAAGCGCTAGTGGATTGCATTATGTTGAGAAAGTGCTTAGATTCTATCTTCATGTCAGTGTCTATCTTGACCAAAAAAAAAAAAAAAAAAAAAAAGGCATCTTATTCACTTTTGCAGAACAAATAGAATAGTTGTGATGGTTAATTTTATGTGTTTATGTGTCAACTTGGTTGTGACACAGTGCTCAGATAGTTGGTTAAATATTATTCTGGACATTTCTGTGAGGGTGTTTTTTGATGAGATTTACATTTAAATCATCAGACTTTGAGTAAAGCAAATTGCCCTGCATAATATAGAGTGAGGGGCCTAGAGTGAGGGGTGGGGTTCACTCTACCCAAAACCTATGACTGCTATGCAGCAGGGAAGGGCTGGGATAGACATTACAAGAGACAACAATAATGTTCAGAGCGTATCCTCACATTCTTCGTCTTGGTCATAAAATGCTAGCATCATAGGCTATTAAATCACCAACTAAGTCAGGATTTTCCACAGAAATAGAACCCGGAGAATGAGAGAGACTGAAATTTTAAGGAACTGTAATTTACTCACATGATTATGGAGGTTAGCAAGTCTAAAATCTGAAGGGCAGCTGGCAGCCTGGAGACCCAAGAGTCAATGTTTCAGTTCAAGTCCAAAGGCTGTCTGCCGATAGAATTCCTTCTTGTAGGGGGAGGTCAGTCATTGTTCTAATAAGATCCAACTGATTAAATGAAGCTCCTATAATGGCCTGGCCTTGTGGCCTGTCATGGACCCCCCAGCCAGTCTTCTCTCATGGTGATTTTCTCCTGGAGGCCTTCCATTTCTCCCTGCAGTCCCTCATCAGCATCCACGTTCCTGAGTCCCAACTGCAGTCAGGGTTCAAGGTCATTTCAAGAAGTTTCCAGTCCCATTTAAGTCAAACAATGTGGCTTAGCACTTGTTTAAAGCTCCTGAACATCTCATGACAGTCAGCAGCAAGTCCCCAATATTCTTTCACCATCCCAGGCTTGTTTGTTTTGTGTTCACTGAGGAGTTGTAGCAGGTGGTTTTACTTAACACCACCACCCTGAGTCTCAGCGTCAGCCCCACTCAATAACCAAAGTTAACATCAGGAATGTCGAAATGGAGTGGGCTTGTGCATAGAGTGTGTTGGAGCTGAGGGCCAGAGGAAAGAGGATGAAACTGAGATAATTAGAGAAAAGAGAACTACTAGCTATGATTTCTTAAGCACTTTCTTGCACCAGGCACTGCACTATACTCACTGAGTTCTCACATCTGCCCCAAAGGTGAGTATGCCTATTACCCACATTTCACAGATGAGGAAAGTCAGGCACACAGAGGTGTAAGAACTTTTCCAAGGTCACAAATTATTAATAAATAGTGGGGCTGGGATTTGGACCTAGGCGGTCTGGTTTTCCACACCCTTGATTAATTTTCTGGCAAAGGGACTTGGTATGTGCATACTTAGGAAAGGATATCCTCTCTAGGACTCTGCTGGGGACACAGCCAACAACTTTGTATCCTTGAACTCGACGTTTTTCCTGTGTTTCCATCAACGACATTCTTCTTCTTTTCATGCAGTTTTTTTTAAAAAAAATATGCTAATGTCTCCACTTAGGTCATAATTAACTTTTTCCTTCCTCTTTAGCCCAAGGGAGAGTGATGACTTCATTATATTTTGATTTTAATAAGCAAGCTCCTTTATAGATACAGGGAACAGATTGGTGGCTGCTGGAGTGTGGCGGATGGGGTAGGCAAAATGAGTGAAAGGGTCAAAAGGTGCAAACTTCCAGTTATAAAATAAATGTCATGGCGATGTAATGTACAGCGTGGTGACTATAGTTAATAAAATTGTATTGCATATTTGAAAGTTGCTAAGAGAGTAGATCTTAAAAGTTCTAAGAAAAAATGTTATAACTCTGTATGGGGCTGGACGTTAACTAGATTTACTGTGGTGATTATTTCACAATCATTTCACAATGTATACAAATATTGAATCATTATGTTGTACACCTGAAACTAATATAATGTTATATGTCAATTATACCTAAATTTTTTAGAAAAGCAAACTTTTGCTATGATCTCTTATCAGAGTGCTGACGTACTAAACCTGACACGAATGACTAAGGAAAGGAGTGTGGCGGAGGTGTAGAGTTTGTGGGTCTATAAGTGCAGGACCTATAAAAGACAAAAACAGAGGAAATGCAAGCTGATGGTGCTGACAGATTTGTTACTTGCAATCACTGAAATCTAAGGTAGTAAGCATTTTTTTTTTTTTTTGGTCAAAGATATAGTCATTTCTTATTCATCTTTAGGAAAATACATGTTGCTAAATTTTTTATTTTATTTTCTTCACCATTGTTTGGTGATTGCTAGGAGTCCGAGGTAAGAGTAGAAAATCGTTTTAAGATTTAGTTCAAAGATTCTCTCTTCTTGTAAAGAATTTTCTAAGTACTCTTCACCCTTTGTGTAGAACTGACCACTCCCTGCTGTGTTCTTACCAGAGTTGGCACAAATTCTGTCACAAGAAAAATAAAGCTGTAATGCCATTTTTAGTTTCTCTCTCACTTTCTCAGAATAAATTCCTTTAGAGAAGGAATTATAGGCTTATTCTTCTTTAAATTACTGTGATGAGGGGTATCTAGCAAATAATAGTATACAGGTAATGTTCACCTACTTACCTGTCAGCCATGGGGCTAAGCACTGTTCACAATGATCTTATTTAACCTCCTCAATGATCCTATGTGGTATACATTAGTCTGTCTCTACTTTATAGGTAATGAAACTGAGGCACAGTAACTTGCCCCAGATCACATGGCTAATCAGTGGTGAGGGATGCATTAAACCCCGGTAGTCCAGTTTCAGAGGCTTCATGCTGGATTATTGTACTATACTATCTCTCATAAACGTCTGATGACAGATTGCCTAAAGAAAAGACTGTCTTGCTCACTCCTAACCATTAGGTAGGATTCTGTGACAAGATTAACACACTTATCCACACAAATTTTCATGTAGTAATGGAGTACTACATAATTTGGAGTAGTATCTTTGTTTGTTCAGGCTGCTATAGCAGAATACCACAGACTGGGTGGCTTATAAACAACAGAAATTTATTTCTCACCGTTCTGGAGGCTGGGAAGTGCAAGATCAAGGTGCCGGCAGATTCAGAGTCTGGTGAGGACTCGCTTCATGGCTCATAGATAGCCATTCTTCTCATTGTTTCCTTACATGGTGGAAGGGGCACGGGAGCTCCTGGGATCTGCTTTATAAGGGCTTTAATCCCATTCATGAGAGTTCCGTCCTTATGATCTAATCACCTCTCAAAGGCCTCACCCCTAAATACCAACACATTGGGGGTTAGGATTTAATATATGAATTTTGTGGGACACAGACATTCAGTCAATAGAAAACAGGAAATTACCTTTTCATTTTAGTTTGAGCTCTGGTCTAAAAATCATATTATAAATTCTTCGTTCGCACAATCTTAATATATTTCAATTCTCTTTTTAGAGGTCTGGACGGTAGCACATTTACATCGAAGTATTGATTGCGATAGCTTAGTGGCAAGCTATAATTAAAGGTTAATTTTAATTAAAGGATGATATAAGATAATGGTCCCAAGCAGAAATGCCTGCAGGAAACAAGCAGGTGACATCAATTAAGCAGATTGTGTGGTGATTAGACAGTGGGCCTGTGGCTCAACTGGGAAACTGTGGGCTACAGAGAAAATTGGGGGTTCTGTACAGTTAAATTTTCTGAGCAAATTTTACAGACCTTTGGGACCTAAACTAAAAGAACAAGCCTGGAAGTGAATTTACGAGTGATTACTTAATGAGAATTCCAGAGAGATTTACCTCCCCTGGAGCTGTGTGTTTTTTTATGTCAAGGAGCAATGAACACCACCATCCTCACCCCCGCCCCCTTTCCCAGAACAATGGAGACAACTCCTGGGATCTAAAGCTGGAGATTCTAAAGCGGGGTACTCTTGTTTTCTTTGTGGAGACATTTATTTATAGCCCAAATGGTAAGAATCCAGGATCCTCCTCCTTTTTCCTCTGCCTGCAAATTATAGAACCGTTTACCTAAATGTTGATCAAAGATCAAGATGAACGGAAGACTTAAGCTGAAGTCTTGTGAACCAGGGCAGTTCTAGGTCCTCAAAGTAGGAGGACTCTGGGTATCTGAAAAGTAGCAGAGGGCACTGGGCATTGGTGTGGTGAAGGAAAACACTTAGAGAGGAAGACACCATGAAAGAGGTAATGTGAGGCACTGAGGACAAGTTGTATGCTTCTTTACATTGCTGGGTTCTTTTCAGCAACAGTTTATCTAGACCAGTGCTTTGTGTGATGTTGAGAAATGTTTTCTAAAAGAACATGGTAACTGTCCTTTATGAGACTGACCACACGTAGCTAGAAGTTATGTTAGGTAGGCTCTTTTAGTTGCAAGGGACAGACACCGAGATTACCTTTAGTGACAAGTGATTCTGGTGAAGATGTGTGGGGACAATCAGAAGAGGAAACAGTCACAGTGAGCTGGACCTCGGAGGTCACATTGAGGGAGCACTGTTAGGGTACACACAAAGCCTCTGGGCACTGCTGCAGCTCCAAGACCTGGGCCTCTTGTTCTCCTCATCCACAAGAGATCTTTGCTTACTACTCTAGTGTTCTACATTCTGTCCTTGAGTTTGTTGTTTCTTCCTTTTTCTTTCCCCCTTCCCTCCAGCCATCTTCCCTTCCACTGTGGTTTACATTCCAGCTCTCTGAAAGAAAATTTACTTAGGTCGGCCTGGCATTGAGTAAGAAAAAAAAAAATTCAGCTCAATTAACAGAAAACCAAACTGGTTGTGGCTTAAATCAATAGGACTTTATTTTTTGTCCTATAACAAGACTCCAGAGGTAGGTGGTTGCAGACATTGGTTCAGCGTCTCAATGCTAATATCGATACCTCAGGCTGTCTATCTTTCTAGTTTTCCATTTAGTTGTTGGTTTTTCATCCTCAATCATGTTATCTCGTGGTTGCAAGATGGCTGCTGCAGATACAGGAAGCACATGTCTACATTTAAGGCAGGAAAACTGGAGAAGCGTCAAGGCCAGCAATCTTTCTTGTTACATCTGTTACATGCACACATGCACTTCTGCTTATGACTCATTGACTGGAACTGTGTCATATGACTATGTTTAGCTGCCATGAACATTGGGAAAGTGAGTATTGAGCTTTTGTAGCCTCTATAGTAGGAAGGAAGCAAAGTAGAAGGATATTGAGAAAGGTAATTAGCGGTCAGCTAATGAAAAATGTCTGTTAGTCACTATCTTGCATGTGGCATTTATCTTAGGCAGTGCTGCAAGATGAGCATCGACTAGCAGACTTTACAAAATACTAAATCTTTATTCAATATTCATAGAATGATAGGCACTTGTCTAGGTGCCGTTGTTCTCTTTGGGTAATGCTTACCACAATTTCAATACATATTTGTGAGTGGCATTTTTTGTCATAAGTGCTATGACAAAAACAGTTAAGAAAGAGACAATGTAGAAGCATGGGTAGAGTGTAAGAGCATAGGGGAGTATTGCCTATACTTTATAGAATAATCATAATTCAGAACTACATGCTCTGGCCACAAACTTTACAATCTTCCTCCTTCAAAAGGAAACTGGCAGACGTTTTTGCTCTAGAGAAAAGAGGAAGGAAATGCACAGTGCCAGGAGACAAAAGCATACAGTTTGTGCTACATTCCCAGTCTCTGTTCTTATTCAATCATAGTTCAAGTTTCTTAAATTATTTTATTTAGCTTAGTAACTTCTTTCCTCTAGTCTGTGCTGAGTGTGGCTTACAAAACATAGCATTGATCCTGAAAAGCACTTCAGTTTGCACTTGTTTCTGGAATAATCCATCCCTCATCCCACATTGGTTTTCTTGGTTTTAGAAACTCACTAGAGGATATAGTCAGACCAATATATACTTGGATATTCTTAAGCCATTAGGCATTGGAAACTGGCACTGCTCATTTGCCTTCTGTGTGGCTATGTAAGATATATATATATATATATATATATATATATATATATATATATATATATATGATTTAAAAATATATTTTAGTGATATTCCTCCTACCTCTCCTACTAGCCTGTGACCCCCCCACCCCCCAGCTTTACCCATGCTAAACTCCCTTATTTTCACCTTGTAATATAATTGTACCTGCCTTAAGAAAAAATTTCCTTAAAACTTTGACTAAGTCCCTCTTCATGCCCTATAAATTCATTCTCTCTTTGATAATAATTACCACAATTCCAGTACTTATTTGTGTAATAAATTGTTTAATGCTTATTTAATCTCTCAGTAGACTGTAAGTTCCATGAGGGCAGGGGCCATATCTGTCATGCTCAGGTCTAATCTTAATGCATAGTAGTACTGGACACATACTGTGGCACTCAATAATATTTCATGAAGTAATAAATATCTTTAGTCTGCAAGTGACTAGCACAGTGCCTCAAAAAGATACTTCACTGTGGCAGACGCTGCCTGTGAAACTCTGCCCAGATCCCCCATTCAGGAGTAGAAGACTTAGCCCCATGTCCTCCCTGCTAGTGGGGGTGCTGTTGGCAGAAACCCTCAGCTCTCAGCACTCTTTGGAGAATGCCTCAGTTAACGAAATGGACAGCCCCAAATCATGTCCCATGCCAAGAGTGGTTTGCATCCAATGACTAATCAATGCTAACAGTTGAAGGCCCAGACATTCGTATTAACTCAACACACCTCTAAAAGGCCATCCCAGTCCCAAGGGGTCACTGAAGTCTTTGTTGCAGTGGCATCACAGATCAACTTCTCCCTCTGCTCAATCTTATTTCCTCCACCTCTTCATAGGGGTCAATCCCAAGAGAATACAAGAGCATGTGTTGCACACTAATCTCTCCCCCAGACTCTACTTCCTGTGATGGCTAATATAAAAATGTTTACTGAACTGAATTGAATATTATGTTCTGTCCTACTCCATGAACTCCTAAACAGCAAAGATCAGTTCTTATTATCTGTTCATCCTTACAGTGACTAGAAGATGCCTTCCATATAGTGAGTGCTATGGTCTGAATATGTCTCCCCAAAATTCACAAGTTGAAATTCTACTCCCAAAGGTAATAGTACTGAGAGGTGTTTGAGTCATGAGGGGAGACTCCTCAGGAATGGGATTAGTGCCTTATAAAAGAGGCTCCAGAGACACTTCTCCCTCTTCCATCATGTGAGGTTACAACAGGAAATCTGCTACCCACATCTTGGGTATGGTGCCCTGATCTCAGTCTTTGAGGCTTCAAAACTGTGTGAAATAGAATTCTGATTTTCATAAGCCACCCAATTCATGACATATTGTTATAACAGCCTGAATGTACTAAGGTAGTGGGCATCCTAAACACATCAAACAAAGTATTTCCTCAAACTTAGCCTAGATGGAGCTAAAGCCTTCCTATTCAAAGTGTGGTCTAGAGCCAGAGGCATTGGCATTCCTTGTATATGTTGTTAGAAACATGAGTCCCAACCTGAATCAGACCCACTGAATCCAAATCTGCATTTTAACAAAATCCCCAGGTGCTTCACCTGTACACTGAAGTACTGAGCTCAAGGATTTATTAGTATAAATAAAATGGTCCACCTAATAATTCCTCTCGAGTTTATACAGTATTTCCATAAGGTTTTTCTAAATTTTTGCTTAACACTAATCATGCATTCTTGCATTCAACAAATACTAATTGATTGCCACAGATTTCAGTCCTATGGAGTTTGTATTCTACAAGGGGTGGGGGGAATAAATATCAATATGCCTATTGTAGAGTGTGGGGAAAAGTGGTAAGTGCCATGAAAATGTAGTAGGCAGGATAAAGAGAATGGGGTGGGCCGCAATTTGAAATTTTTGCAAAAGGCCATGACAAGCCAAGACTTAAAGCAGGTGAGGTGATTAGCTATGTGCATGTCCAATATGGCTGAAGTGGAATGGGAGAGATGCGGAGTAATAGGTGATGCCGTCAGAAATGAAAGAGGGCAGATCTCATGATAAAAGGCTGCTTAATAAATTGCTATTTGATATTTAATTGCTGAAAAGGTAATACAAGTTGTTTTTCCACCAAGGAAAATGTAGTTCTTGGCCAAACCAATTGGATTTGGGCTGTGTAAATATGCACAAACCATGTCACTAGTGAAGCTTCAGATTCCTTAAATATAATACAAATTCAGGGATTAGGGAAAGCACTTAAAGGCTCTTTCTGTTCTAAACTCTCAGGTTCCCAGATGCCTTGATGGCGAAGGCTAATAGGGTAAAATGGTTGTGGCCTAGGGCAAAGTTCTGCCCTAACACTTTCAAAATAGGAAGGATCGCGAAAGGTGTTGCCAAGTCTCTGGACCCAAGTTCCTCAGAAACCCAGGAGCCCAGATCGCTCCCACGGACTGCCGTGACCCTTCCGCCGTGCTGCCTTGAAACTGGCCTCTCGGGGCCTTTTCGTCTTATTCCTGCCTCCCCGCCGCGGGCCCCGCCTCCCTGACCACTTCCGGCCTCCTGCGCGTAGTCCCGCCTCCCGTTCCAGGTCTTGGCTTCGCTGTCCGCGTCTTATTGCCGTGTCCACGCCCTGGTTCCCGATGGAACTCCGGTACGCGGGGGCGGAAGTGACGCGAGTTCCAGGGCCTAGGGCCGTGCGGAGGGGCGCTGGCCGCCGCTCGGGGCCACTCTCTGAGTCTATCCAGAGCAGCATGGCTCTCCTCCTCCTCTTCGTCGTCGTCACGCAGGCGGCGAGCAGGACTGTGATCAGCACCGCGAAGCCGCGGCTGTCAGGTACTGCCGCTCGGAGCAGGGTCGCGGCCGGGGGGGCATGGGGGTGGGGCGGCCGCCGCCCCTGCTTGGAAGCCTCGCCCCGCGGAGCCGCACCCGCGTTCGTCCCGGACGCCTCGGTTCCCGACGCCCCGGGGCGTTGGGTCCTGCTGGGGTGGCACCCGGGAAGGGGACTGTGGGTCCCCGCGATTTGCACACACTCTAGTTCCCTTTCTCTCGCCTCTTCCGTTGTTGCCGAAATAACAAAACAAGCTTCTCAATTCTCCAGTGCTTTGTATTCATTTTTAAATAAGTGAGTTTCCTGGTCAGCATTTGTACACTGTGGCCAAAGCTCATGACTTAAATACTATACTCTTAGGGTGGACCCCCCAAATCCTTGGGAGATGGGAGAAAAGTTGTTCTTTCGCCAGCTGAGAGTTAAGTGGCAGTTCTTGGTCATCTTACGGATAAGTCTTGAAGTGGTGAAGAGCAGGTTTGCCAGGCGATAGGTCTCTTCATATCGCTTAGTTCTTGGAGCATTTTATTTCCGCTCCCTTACTGAGATTTCCCCGGAATCAGATGCTGAGAATACCCGATGTAATGGTGATTCGGAGCTCCAATAAAATCAGGAAAGCCCTTCTACAAGAGGGATAAACCTAAATTATCAGAAACGCTGTCGGGTCTTAAGTGTCCCCTCAGTGTTCACAGCTAGCACTCGCCTGGAATGGGTCAGGGAGGCCCAGCTCCACCACCTTTGGCAAACTGAGGCTGAAGCTCTGTATTAGGACTTCTTCCGCGAGCTTCTGTTAGGTGTGCTCCAGCTCTGCTCGGCTTCCTCTTTAAAAATCAACTTTAATTTAAAAAAAAGAAAATCAAGCAAACAAATACTCATTCCTTGGGACAGTCAGTGTTGTTGGGAATATAAAAATGGGAGTTGTCAGTTTCTGCTTGCTTTCAGGGATCATTACATAGCTACCAGTTCAGTGCTAGGCACTGTTGTGGGTTCTCATTTTCATCACATCTCATTTTCATAACAACTCTATAAAGTAGGTACTGTTGGTATCTCCACTTACAGATGAGACATTGAGGCACGTCTGCCCAACTTGTAGAGAGGTGGCTGGTACTCAGTGTGGGGAGCCTGGCAGTTGGGCTCCAGAGTCCAAGTTCTTAACTACTCTGCAAACTGCCATTACTGTGGGCAAGTTAGTCATCCACAAGGGCGGGTCAGTACATTGTGGTAAGAGCTTGAACTTACGCGCTGGCTACTAGAAAGCAAGGAACAGGTGCCTGGCTCTGGCCAGGGTAGTCAGGCAAAATGAGAAGATGACCCCAGAGTTGGAACTGAAGGTGCAGGAGACTTGTGTGTGTTTAGAGGAAGAGGTGTGAAACAGCATGTTGAATTAGTGGAGTATTAAGCATTTTCTTGTATTACATGTGTGAGGATACAAGGGGATGCGAGGGGGGAAGTGCCTTGGTATGGTCACGTGTAACTACAAAGGATAGAAACACAGCTTTGGGTGACTTAGGCAAAAAGAGGTATTGATTGGCTCAGAGTCTAAGCAAAAGTTAAACAAAAAGGTAGAGACGCTAGCTGGGCCTCAGGAAGCCGAACCAAGAAGTTCAAATCGCCAACACTCTCCATTTCTTATTACTAACTCTCGGAGCATTGACAGCTTTCCCTAGTTGGCAAGAATCGTGGATGTTGACAACTTTTGGGTTTTGACATCTTGCAGCTTCTATCCTAACAAAATCCCAGAGGGAGGCCCTGATTTACCCAGCTTGGGTCAGGTGCCAGTTCACATGGGAACGATATTTTTGCAGGGGATTGTGGTAGGGGAGTTCCCAGAAGAAGAAAAATCATGTTTCTGAAAGAAATACCAGTGCTGAGCCAACAAAATGATATGCTCACCATACCTTGCTCAAGTCAGTGGGCAGCCACTGGATGATTTTAAGAGGAGAAATGATTTTATGCAGGATCGGATATGCCCTATAGAAAAAACCATGCACATTATAAAATGGTTTGGGGATAGAATCAAAGGAAAGACACCACTTAGGGCACTGCTGAAGTCTGGGAGGAGTTGGTGAGAAGTGGCAGTTTAAATGGAGAAGAGAGGACAGTTTGAAGAACATTTAGAAGGCAGAATCAGCAGAACTCTGTGACTGATTGGATGTGGAAGAGAAGGGGAAGATGACTAAGGTTCCTGGCTCAAGCAGGGCATTATACCAAGTGCCAGGCTCTTCCCTTTGAGTACAGGGCACTCCTGAGCATGGCACATCTGTGACTGCACTATTTGCTCATCCTTGAAGCAGCCCTGGGAGTAGAATTGCCTGTCTCTCCCCCATAGAAAGATCTACTCTGGCCTTCTGTATGCCAGCATTTTGTAACCAAGTGTTGGCAACCCTGCCCCCCCCCCTTTTTTCAGTGTGTTTCTCTAGATTTTGTTGTGTTCCCTATGCTTTTAAAGTTAGTTTAAAATGCAAACTCTCCAGAGTGTAGAGGACAACCCACAAGGACGCCCTGTTTCTGGCTCTTGGCAGCTTCCCTGTCTCTCCAGCGCCTGGCACTTAATACATATTCAGTGTGTTAACCCTTATTAGTGCTGGGTTTGATGGTGTATTTGGAAGTTCACCTTAGATGGGATCTGGTAGGAACAGCGAAGCCGACAAGGGAATATAGTCAGTCTCTGAAAAATCCAAGTGGTTGAGAATGTATTGCATTACAGTTGTGGGCTTTTGTTAATATTTCTTAAGTGAATTGATAGGGAAAATACATACATGTGTGCCATCTAATAATTCACTTTTCATTCACTTTTCATATAAAAGAAGTATATATTGTGATGTGAATCAGTGCCTGCTAGTAGCTGCCTTCTTCCAGTTTGCTCTCCCACTCTGGATATTTGTCGCGTCTAGCGCAACACGGGCAGTGAGGGTACGAGAAGGGGCGACTTTGGGTTAAGTTTTAAGAAAGAAACATACAGAGACTTAATGCAGTTAAATCTCAAAAGGCCAGGGGTCTCACAGTCATGAAAGACTGGAGCCCAGAACAAAGCCGACTGGAAGTTTTTATTGGTAAGTATACAAGGGAGTAGCAGTGTTTTTGGCACGGTCTGTGGGACTCACTTATCACGTTATAGAAATTACCCAAACCAATTATGTTGCTCTTCAAACAGCCGAAGCAGAAAGTCCTTGAGGTGAGGTATGCAACTCCTTTAAGGGACATATATCATGTGTCGAAATTGTTTCACAGAGCTGAGCAGAGAGAGCTTAATCTTATCACTCTCAAGACTTTTCTCCCAATTAGGTGAGAGGGGAAGCCAGAGTCAGCAGCCGCTTGCCTGGGGAAGGGGAGACAAGGCCCCTTCCCAAATCTTTCTAAGGCAGCTCATGGGGGTCTCCACGGGGTTCCGCCTGGCTTGAGTTGTCCCCCCCATGGGGAATCTTACTCGTCATTGGCTGCAAACCCTCTTTTGGAGACTAAATAGAGAGAAATATACAGTCCCAGAAATGCACAGTCTCACAGACTCTTCTTTCCTTAAGGAAAGACACGGGGGGACAGTCTGCTAGGCTGCTGTGTGACAACAGGTATTATCTTAAGAGTAAACTGTACTTTGGCACAGATGTGGCCAAAGTACAGTTTACTGTACTAATTCACCTCTGTTTTTCAACTGTCCTTCTGTTCATTCTCTGACTTTAGGATAATGCTCTGAGTGTATTTAATTTTTTCATTGTTTTCTTTGGATTCTATTTTTATTTCTTTCAGAGATTCCAAATATTTATGACAATGCATTTTAATTGAATTTATTGAATAGGTGTTAATAATAATTTTCTTTTACAATTTATTCTGATTCATGATTCAAATGGGCTATGAAAGTTCCACATTTCAGTTCTCCGTAAAAGAATACTTAAAGAATTGAAGAGAAAAATAACCTATTTAAAGAGCTGTCTTACAAAATTTTGTAGCACACAGCAATAATGCAGTTGTTGTATGAACTAGATGAATAATTAATGGTTCCATTTTGATTGGATAGTCAGAATGAGAGTTGAACCATATTTAAATGAATTCCTGACAGGAATGAATCAGTTCACTTGTAATTTTCCTATGAAGGGAGTGTCTTTATTTTAGATTATCCCAATACATAGTAACCCTAATATGAGATATCCATTTTAATCATGCCCATGTGATGTCTAAAGAAATGATTTACTTAAATGTACTTTTCAAATTTTGCAGTGGCCATCGTTTAATCGTGATAGTATAATAAATCGGAAAATTACTTGAAGCAGGTGCTTGTGAAGTCATCAGAAAATAATCGTCTCCAATTCCTATTTGTAGATGGAGGTTATTTCCCCCTTATTTTCCCCTTATTTTCCCCTTATTTTTATCACACTATCACAAAAATGACACCTAAGCAGTTTTTCTTAATTAAAACCAACACAACTTTACATATTGTCAAAGCTTTAGGTAACTTCTCTAAGCCTCCGTTTTATCATTGGTGAAAATATGTACAATAACAGTACCTCCTTTATAGGCTGTCGTGGTGCTTAACTGAGATAATGCATAAAAAAGTTGAGCGCATTCCTTGTCCTGTAGCAAATGTTTAATATATATTAGTGATTATTATTCAATAATGTGCCTCTTTATTTTAACAAATATATTTGAAACATTAGATTGTTTTAGTTACATATGAGAAATTATGTTGACTTAAAAAAAAAAAATCTCATCCAGATCAATATAAGACATTTAAACAGGCCTAGCAGCTAACTTGTTCTCCCACCTTTTTCTTTTCATGGACTGAAAAGGCCTTTATTTTTTAAGTTCTTAAAGTATTTCTCAACTTACAATGACTTAGTCCAGAGGGGACTTGGTCTTGAGAAATGACTATTATCAGGGGACTAATCCAATTAGAATTCATTGCCTTGCCAAGTAAACTCATCTAGATGAAATTGGATGAACAGGAGCAAGAATAAAATCCTGCATTTCAGGTCAGTAAAGGACCGTGTTTCTCCAAAAATAAGACCTAGCCAGACAGTCAGCTCTAATGTGTCTTTTGGAGCAAAAATTAATCTAAGACCCGGTATTATATTATATTATATTATGTTATATTATACCTGGTCTTATATTAAAATAAGACCAGGTCCTATATTAGTTTTTGCTCCAAAAGATGCATTAGAGCTGATTGTCCAGCTAGGTCTTATTTTCGGGGAAACAAGGTAGTTGAGCAGATGTTTATTGGATAAGCCCTAACTTGGTGGTGGTTTGGGTCAAAGGGATTTTAGTTAATTACAAGCTCAGTATAAGCCCATCTCTTAAAAAAAGACAGAAAAGAGAGTATTTCCTTCACATCTGTTGCATCACTTCTGGGCTCCACATTTTAAGAGGTGGAGCATGTGATAAAACCAGACTAAATCCCAAAGACGGTTGGGAATAAGAGAAGACTGCAGGAATAGGAGGGGCCTTGACCCAGCTGAGGACCTATTATTTAGAAAGTAAAATAGACCTGAAACATTTTAGGTGTTCTCAGTTGAACCCTTAGTTCTGAAACTATCTTTTTCTGCAGGTGCAAGAAAATAATATGGGGATATACTGTACAACATGATGACTATAGCTAACACTGCTATATAGTGTATTCACAAATTGCCAAGAGAATAGATCCCAGAAGTTCCCATCACAAGGAAAAAGATTTGTTTTCTCTTTTTTCCTTCTTGTATCTATATGAGATGATGGATGTTAACTAAACTCCTTGTAGTTATCATTTCACAGTGTATGTAATTCAAGTCATTGTGCTATACACCTTAAATTTATACAGTGCTATAGGTCAATTATATCCCAATAAAATGGAAAGAAAAAAATAAAAACCATAAAAAGAGAAAATAATAATAAAAAGAAGTCGAAAATAGACTGTTTTCCATTCCTTTCACAAAGTGATGGATATATTCCTAAATTTCAAAGCCCCCAAATATTGAAATGTTTCAGTGAAAAAACTTCTATGAACACTTGAAATATCATGTGCAAGAATTCTCAAAGTGTCTCTTCATTTGAAATCTATAGGACACTGCCGCTTGCTAAGAGAAAAAGTTGGAAAGCATTAATAAAAATAGCCATTTTATCAATACTGTCAAACCATTCAGGAGGGAGATTGTGACCATAAATATATTCTGAAAAAATGCTGTAGTCTTGGTTTGATATTTTCCCCTTTTCCTGTCTGAATTTCTCATGACATTTCTCAGTTTGTAGTATAAGAAGAAACCTTTGTGAAAATACCCATGGCCTGCTTCTTTCAGGTGAGGAGGGTGTTAACATCTTTTCTCTGAGAGTTGTTCGTTCATTCAGGAAGGGATCTGGATGCTTTAACTTGGAACATTTGTTTTTGACTTGTGGTATTAAGTGACTTCTAATCCACAAAAACACCTTAATTGCTGGCCCCTTTATTCTCATGTCTTTTTGCTGCTCAGTTTGTCTTTCCCGTAGAGGGGTTAGTAAGCAGATTGTCTAATCTAATGGTGTCTACAGGGTACAGAACTCTGTTCTGCCATAGATGTACACATCTTCTAGACAGTCTTTGTATGCTATTGTGTCAAAATCAGTGAAGAACTGTGGCTGCCCCTCTTTCAGTAAAGGCACAGGTGCTTTTGGCGGTTATACCCTTCTGTCACCATCCGTGCAGAGGAACTCCTAAGATACCTGTAGTTGTTTGCTTCCCCCCCACCACCCTGCCTTTCCCAGGAATTATTACAGAGCTGCTCTTGCTGCTGTGTTTTGGTCTTCTGTGACATCCTCATTGCCCCGTCTAGTGGCAATGCTTCATTACTTACTAATCGTCATCCCTATTTTCTGTTCTCTCCCTGGCTCTTTTTTCATATCCTGTCTCTTCTAGTTTATCACCAGGAAACAGTTGGCTGTACCGAGAACCCTCCTTCCCCCCCACCCCCGCATTGTAATTGAGTGTTATGAAAAACTGATTTTTCTCTCCTGTGTTTGGTTTTGTTAAATCCTCAGCTGCTAGTTCTAGAGGAGTTCTGGGAAGCAAATCTTAAAATAGCTCAAGCGTACTCTGGGTCGTCTGCAGATATAATGCACCAAATAACTGAACCCATTTCCAAAGACAAAATGAGTTACAGAAAACTATCCTGGGCATTTTAAAGAGATGGGAAAATCTGTAAGATTATTTTATTTCATGAGATACTCGAGTAGGATCTTTCCTGAAACTCCATGCATAGTACTCTCTTGCTATATTTTTATTTACATAAGGTAAATTTATTATGAATAGGAGTTTGCCGTACACCTTATTTTAATCTGAATATGTAACAATTTGAACGTTAGGTTACAAAATTCTGAAATTTAATGAGAAAACTACTCATGTCTATCATGTGATTTTTGGCAAAGATAACAAAGGAAGGTGTCTAATAACTATATGGTTTCTCTTCTGGTAGCATGAAAACCACAATATATCCTTTGATGTAAATACTTAGAAGTTTCTCCTTTAATCTAGTGGTAATTTCTGTCTGCTATAATCCATCAAAACCTCTTCTTCCTGCCACCTGTCTTGATTACTTTGAAAGTCCCTGTCCTAGTCTAACCATGTCAAGCTTTTACTTAAATTATGGGAAACATAGTTTGATTCACATTAAAATCTAATCTAATGCTGCACAAATCTACTGTTTTTGGTTTTATAATATATGAATCAGTAACCTCTTAAATATAAATGCATTTTATTTGATATTCTGTATATAGATTGACTTCTGTATGCCTTTTTCTCAAATACAGGAATTTCAGATTGAGCATATACAGTTAAAAAGGCATTCCTGTTGGGAATCAGTTTTTAAAAGGGGGTTAAACGGAAAGAAAGAACTGTCCTAATTGGAAACTGGAGGAAGGCATATCCTTGTTAGGTGCTGGCAGAAAGCTACTATGAAATACGCCTGGTGAGCCGCATGACCTAGCTAAGGAGGTTTCCAAGCAAAGTGTTGAAGGTGCCATGTGGTTTCTTCTTGCTTCTAGTAAATGCAAGACTAGAGAGTGTAATCAAGGGAAGGACTGTTAAATAAGAAGAAACCAGAACCTGGTGGTTTGAAAATTCTCAGCCTCTGAAGAGGCAAAAGCTGCTAAAATTAAGAAATGTCTTCTGCACATTCATTATGAGTTTTCTTAGCATCATGTCTCTCTTAGCTGGTTGCAAAATTACGTTTATATCTGTGATTATTATTTGATATTAGTGTGGAATTGAACCAGTGTGGGGTGCCTTTTATTTCCGCCTCAACCGTAGACTGTAAGCTGTTTGAGATTAGGTTGTTTCGGGAAGTTGATGAGCAAACATGTCATAGAAAAAGGAACCCTATTAAGGAAGCCTCAGTCGACCCTGCTGTACCCTGTATAGTAGGTATTTCCTTCAAAAGTAAGCAAATATATATGTGAAATTAACACCTCACTTTAGCAGATGAGGAAATCTGAAATAACTGTTTAGTAGTATAGCCAGGAAAGAAGGCAGATTTCTTAATGTCCAATGCAGGGAATATTTTTCTTATTAGAACAGTCCACTCGGTATACACCTGAGTCACCATCACTGTCATCTGGGGTATCATCTGAGGTGTCACCTCAGAATTTTAGAGGAGAAGGATGAGTAATGGTTGGAAGCCACTGAACCTTGGCCACATTGCCATTCATTTATTTAAGTTGTATAAATAAATCATGTTTAATAGAGTTTTCTATTTTGGGTCATGTCCCCAACTGTATCTATACCTTCGTATTCATTCATAAAGAAGGAAATGGAAGGAAGGGGGGAGAAAGAGAGAAAGGGAGTGGGGAAGAGGAAGAGAAGACATTGTATGTGTGTCCGTTTTCCAAGGGTCGGTGGAAGACAACCTGCTGCATTGAGCAGGGGGAAAATGCCTACTTTTAATAACTAGGTTTCAGTTTTGGTAATGTCTGATGACAATATAAAAGTGACTCTGCCTATTCTCATGTGGCTCACATCTTATCAACAGACGTTTTCTGATAAAAGAGCAAAGGCAAGAAGAAATATTGGATATGTTTTGTATAAAGCCCTGCACACCACAGAGAGTAAAATGTTGGTGAAACTGGAATGGCAGTTGGCTCTCCTTCAGTCAATCATTAGGCATCTATTCCTGTGCTATTTAGAAAAGGTATTAAAGGTGTATAATAGTACTGGGGTAGGGTTGAGAGCCTGAGAGGTTTTAGAGTGATATTGGCCATCCCTATGGTAGCCACTTCTCTAGATATTGAATACAATCTTTGGTGTCAAATATAGAAAATTCTAGTGTTAATTAAATAAATTGAGGATTATTACTACAACAGGCAGTGCATTTATTTTAAAAACTCCTAAAACGTTATAGTAACGTATTGCCTTATACTACATTTGTGTTTCCTTGTATCACAATGTTGTTTTAGTAATTTAAAATGAATCAGTGCTCTTCTGTGCATTTTTCAATAAAATTAATTTTTAGAAATCTCTTAATTTAAATAATTTTATTATCTATTTTGATGAATTCTACTTTTCTTCAAAATATATATTTGGTTAACACGGCTTCTTATAATAAGGTTTTTCTAATGTCAATGTTAATTGCTTACTATGTCCGTTATACTTTTTGAATCTCTTACAGTGCCTGTACCAACCAATGTTAAAATTGACGCCTATAACTTGAATACTGTCGTACGTTGGGATTACCCGGTCATGCCACAGACACCTGTTTTTACTGTACAGGTAAAGAAATATGGGTGAGTGTTACTCTTTTATACTTTTTATTCTGTTTTTGTCTAGGAATTTGCATATTCCATAATGCTCTGTGTTTTCTTCTGTCATCCTTCCTTCCGATGTGGCAAAACGTCCTGAACTGCTTATAGACTTCCAGAAGTCTTAAGGGTACAATTAGTTCTTTTCAGAACTTCCTGCCTCTTAGTTCTTCTTCCTGTCAAAATTGTAGACAAGTATCACTAATTTCCACTATTTTAAGGCATGGCAAATAAAGCTTACAGTTCTGTATTAAAAGTAATGATGCACTCTTCTTTTTTTTTTTTTTTTAACTTGGGGAACAGGACTTTATTGGGGAACAGTGTGTACTTCCAGGACTTTTTTCCAAGTCAAGTTGTTGTCCTTTCAGTCTTAGTTGTGGAGGGTGCAGCTCAGCTCCACGTCCAGTTGCCGTTGCTAGTTGCAGGGGGCGCAGCCCACCATCCCTTGTGGGAGTCGAACCGGCAACCTTGTGGTTGAGAGGATGCACTCCAACCAACTGAGCCATTCGGGAGTTCAGTGGCAGCTCAGCTCAAGGTGCTGTGTTCAATCTTAGTTGCAGGGGGCGCAGCCCACCATCCCTTGAGGGAGTCGAGGAATCGAACTGGCAACCTTGTGGTTCAGAGTCCACTGGCCCATGTGGGAATCGAACCGGTAGCCTTCTGCGTTAGGAGCACGGAGTCCAACCACTTCAGCCACCAGGCGGCCTTGCTCTTCTTATAGTGTATATGTAATGTGTTGGATTCTGTAATTAAGTAGTGATCATGTTAATAGAATGTAAAATTGCTTAATGAGCAGATTTTTAAAAATTGCATGTGGAATGGGTGTACAAGTCTTATAACTTGAATTGAGCCTTTTTATTGTAAAGGCATTTGTAGTATTTGTCACCAAAGTAAGGGCTTCCTACTTTGTCTAGCTTCTCCGTCCTATTCTTATTCAGTTCCTTCTACCAGCTCTGTGCTGTGAATAAAAAGCAAAGCGTAGGCTGAGATGGTTCAAGTTTATATATTAATAAAAATCCTCTTCATTTTAGGAATGCAAAATGGATTGATGCCTGCAATACCTCTGATCCTCAGTGTAATATCTTTTCCATGACTGGCGATCCATCAGTTGGTCTGTGGGCCAGAGTTAAAGCTAGGCTTGGACAGGAAGAATCGGCCTATGCAGAGTCAAAAGAATTTATTTTGTGCGAAGAATGTGAGTAGAATCTATACATGTCTAAATTTTGAATTTGAAAATACTTACACGTCTTCTGTATATATTTGCTTTTATTAGCAGTTGCTAAAAATTATTACAATGCCCAAGAAACATTTGGAAGAATTCAGGGAGTTCGTGTCTTCCTCTTCCCAGGTCCCACAAAATGGGGCTAAGAGGGGCCCATCTCTTTGGCCCTACTAGATCGTTACATTTTCTCTCCCTACAAATATGGGTTAGTGCTCTGCAACCAGACTCCACATACCCTCCGCCTCCGTACCTTCTCGGTCATTCCTTTCTAAGTTACGTTCACTGAGGACTTTGGCAGTTGCTGTCATTCTTCCTCTCTGCCTTAAATCTTCAAGGCCTGAGGGAATTTTAATCCCAATTTTATACATTAAAACAATGTTAGAGTTCCGCAATCTCTTCAATCTCAATGATTTTCAGTTCTACACACTTCCAGCCCTCCATTCCCATCTGTACCTGATCTTCGTTACCTCTTCAAGCTCTCGGCTCTTCAATGCCAAGTCCTCTTTCCTGATTCACATCCTACCTTGTAGCCCTCATGCCCTCATTCCTGGGTAAAAGAAGCCTTTAGTCACCTACTCCTCCCTAGTCTTCCAGTCCTTCCGTGCCTTGCCTTCCAGCCTCACTTCCTTCATTGTTCAGCTTCATGCTTCATTGCTCCAACCATTGCCTCGTTCTCCTCCTCCTTTTCCGATTGTGCCTACTGGGTCTCTTCCACAGCCCTTTCTGTACTTGCCTTTGAAATAGGTTTATTCCTCCAAGTTCACACCTTTGTCATCTGATAACTACACCATCTGTATGTCAGATTTTTCCCACATAGATTTGTCAGAGGCGTGCTATGTGCCAGAAAGTATGTTAGGCCCTGAGAGGATACATTAATGAG
Source organism: Rhinolophus ferrumequinum (assembly GCF_004115265.2). Lineage (NCBI taxonomy): Eukaryota > Metazoa > Chordata > Mammalia > Chiroptera > Rhinolophidae > Rhinolophus > Rhinolophus ferrumequinum. The sequence goes on along the minus strand of NC_046286.1, from coordinate 83,269,816 downwards.
TCAAAAACAGACCTGCCTGGGACATAGCAGGTATACAATACATATGTGAAGAATAGATAAATGTTTCACCAACGAAGTGCCAGACATCAAAGACACATAATAAATATTTGTTGAATTAATAAATACCTAGTTCTGATTTTCACAATAAAAATTGAATGTATTTAGGAAATTTTTATATATAGCCTTCATGCCAGACATCCATAGGTGGAGCTACAAAGTTTCGGTGAGGGTTCAAAGATAACTAAAATGCCTTTTCTGAAACATTTTTTAGAAAACCATTTTTTTTTTTTTTAATCCACAGAACCAAAGAAAAAGGAAAAAGTAACTTAATAGAGCTTCTTTATGTCAAGTTGTTTTTACCAAGATTTCATGACCAACTATTTTTCTTTAGGACTAGAAATGAATTTAAAGTGTTAAAGAGGAGTTTTGATTAGATAAGAATACTTCTTGCCTGAAGAGATTTATTAAGCATTTCTTTATTAAGGACACATAGACTGTCTTCTAGATCATTTTGGAATGGTTTAAATGTGGTTTTGCTTTAGAACAGCAGTAACAACTAGTGTAGGTTGATTGATTTTGGTAATTTATATAATGTACTATAAAGTTCCAGGGCCAGTACTAATTTTACTTCTTTTTTGTTCCCCCGCCCTAGGGAAATTTGGACCACCTAACGCAAGTATCAGACAGAAGGAAGACGAAATCATTATTAATATATATCATCCTTTAGCTGTAGATGGAAATGAGCCAGAAGCTATTTATGATGAAGAAAATTCTTGTTCTATATTCGTGTACAATGTGTATGTGAGAATAAATGGAAGTGAGGTATGTGTTTGTATTTCATGTTTTTCAAAATGGAAATTTTTCTGTTGCTAGCATAAGTTGTTTGTGCATGTAGTGTAAAAAAATAGAATGCTTATGACTCTTCAGGCAAAACTCATGGATCCTAAGTTTTGGTAAAAAAGAAAAAAAAGAAATAGATGAATGCTTTTGAAGGGAATTAGTGTTGGTGTTTATCAATAACACTGGCCAGGTGAGCACATTTTTTTTCTTTGCCTTGTGTAGCAGCATAGCCCTAATCTAGGATTTTAATGTGTATATTTTCATTTTTCCACCAGTAAGATGAGGATAATTTGAATCTTTTTCTTCCTCATTGGTAGTAGTGTAAAATAATACGAAGCTCTAATTGGAGTCATTGTTTTTCAAAGAAAAAGTTAATAGTACACTGTGGGGAAATAATTACATTCTGACACTGGTATGCAGACCACACTTGATTAGAACTATTCTATTCCATCCATTCTCCATAGTGCAGCCATTCCTTTATTTAACAATATTTGTCAAGCATGTGCTGTGTGCCTTCTGCAGCAGGAGAGAACAGTGAACACTACAGACAAATCTCCAGTGATAACTGCTATGGAGAAAAATAAAGCAGGGAAGAGGGAGGGAGAGGGGGGTTGGGGGCAGCAGTGATTTTCAGTAGGGTGGTCAGAGCAGGCTTCACTGGGAAAGTGTTGCTGGAAGCAGGGCTGGAGGAAGTGAGCTCCATAGATAATGATGGGGAGAGTGTTTCAGGGAAAGATCCCAGCAAAAGGACACTGCACAGGTGAAGGGAGCAGCAAAGCTGCACAGAGTGGAGGCAGGTAAGGCCATAGAGGTCACTGGGGCCACTCGCCTTAGGGCGTTGGAGGGATTTGACATTTATTGTGAGTTGAGATGTTGTACCCCGGGAAAGGTTTAAGCAGAAGAATGATGTCTGATTTAGTTTTTTTTTTAACTTTTTATTTATTTTAAGTGTGTGTTTCCGGGACCCATCAGCTCAAGCTCAAGTAGTTGTTTCAATCTAGTTGTGGAGGGCGCAGCTCACAGTGGCCCAAGTGGGGATCGAGCTGGCAACCTTGTTGTTAAGAGTACCGTGCTTTAACCAACTGAGCTAACCGGCTACCCCCTGATTTAGGTTTTAAAACATCACTTTGATTGCTAGCAGAATTGTCTTTCTAAAGTGCAAATCTAGCCGTATTAACTTCTCTTCTTAAAATCCTATAACAAATCCCCATCGGCTACAAAACGATATCTAAATTCTCTTTCATGGCATGGCCTCCAAAGCCTTCTGGGGCCTGCTGCATCCTTCCCAGCTGCCTGTCTCCTCATTCTTTCCAACCTTATTTTTATTCCTGCTTTGGTGAACTTGCTGTTCCTAATTCCCTGCACATAACATGTTCTTTCATAGAATGTCCTTCTCCTTTGGCAAATTTCTACTCATTCTTTAGTATTCAACTGGCGTATTATCTCCCCTTTGAATTCTTTTCTGCCATGGTAGACTATTTCCTCCTCTAAGGTCTGGTTATTTCTAATTCCTTATAGTAGTCCTCTTGCAGTACTCATTACTCTCTTAACATTTTTCTTAACGTCTCTTCTGTACCCTACGATGTTATCTGAGGTCAGGCACCACTGTCCTGCCTCTGTCTCCACATCCTAGCACAGGTAAGCCATGTACTTTGGCTGTTTTGAATGAATAAAATCCCCGAGATTGCTTCAATCCCTTCTATGTATTACTGCCAAGATAATTCTACAGCCTTTGCATAATACCTTTATTATTCTTCACATAAGATGCTTTTATCTCTCACCAGCTAAGTTTCTAGCACTATAGAAATAAGACTAATGAACATTTGTTGACATAGCAAGTAATAGTGAACATTCCTGCTATTTGGAACATTCCTGCTATTTGGGTTTTTCTTTTTTAAGATTTTATTGGGGAAAGGGAACAGGACTTTATTGGGGAACAGTGTGCACTTCCAGGACTTTTTTCCAAGGCAAGTTGTTGTCCTTTCAGTCATAGTTGTGGAGGGCTCAGCTCAGCTCCAGGTCCAGTTGCCGTTGCTAGTTGCTAGTTGCAGGGGGTACAGCCCATCATCCCTTGCAGGAGTCGAACAGGCAGCCTTGTGGTTGAGAGGACGCGCTCCAACCAACTGAGCCATCCTGGAGCTCAGTGGCAGCTCAGCTCAAGGTGCTGTGTTCAATCTTAGTTGCAGGGGGCGCTGCCCACCATCCCTTCCGGGACTGGAGGAATCGAACTGGCAACCTTGTGGTTGAGAGCCCACTGGCCCATGTGGGAATCGAACCGGCAGCCTTCGGAGTTAGGAGCATGGAGCTCTAACCGCCTGAGCCACCGGGCCGGCCCCTGAGTTTTTAAATTTATCCCTATAAAGAACATTTTAATGGATACATAGCATCATCTGTGTTGAAGTAACAAACTGACTTATTTGATGTCAACACTATTTTCAGACATGCTCAACATTCATCATACATACATTTTCTCCAGGTATTTGACCACCATACATATGATTGTTTTTTGCAGATTAAAAGGAACCATGCATTTTCATGTTTGTTTTTGCCCATATAGACCACAGAGAGAAGTTATGTACAAAAGGAAGATGATTGCAGTGAGACTCCGTGCAGCCTGAGTATTCCAGTGTCCTCACTGAATTCTGAGTACTGTATTGCAGTAGAAGGATTCTCAGATGTATGGCCTATTAAAACTGAAAAATCCGAAGAATCCTGTGTTACTGTTCTCAGTCCGAAGAGCATAGCAGGTAAGTTCTTGCCATTTTTTCCTAAATATAAAAAGTGGTAACTAACGTAGGGTAATGTGAAAAGAGGCAGTTTGCAATTTCAATAAATCTCTTCTCTTTTAAAAATAGTTCCATTCCTCAGAGAAGTTCAAAATTAAAAATAAGGCCATTTCTCAGCCAGCCAATTTGTAAAGCCATATGATAACCTTTTAACACAGGAAAGAAAAAAATATAATAAACATGTAAAACTACGTGCATAAATGTCTGCATTTCAGGATTACGCACAATATAAGTCAGTTTATTACTTCAGTATAGCAAGATGGTACATATTCATTAAGGTGTTCTTTATGGGGACAGTAAGCCGAAAAACTGAATAGGAGGAATGTTGATTAAAATTGTGTGACGTGAACTGGACAAGCACTAGAAATTCATATTCAAAAATAAATTTAGATTGGTTTAAATAATGAATTATGGGTCACTTTTATAACATTTTAATATAATTATTTTTATTTAATCATCTTTTCTTTGTGTGTGGGGATATATAGAACTTTAGAACTGACATTCTCATGTGTCAGGTACTGTAACAAAAATTGGGGCCTTTGAAGTTTTGAAATTTAAATGTGCATTGTAGGTAATTTGTAAAATATGAAAAGCCAGAAGAAAACAAAATTAGTTGTAGTTCTGCCATCCACATAAGTTACTCACCGTTTGGTGGATTTTTTCCCATCCTGTTTTTCTCTTTTTCTACATATCCAGGTCATGTTGTTCATTCATATAATTTTACATACTGCTTTAAGCATCTGTTATAAATCTCTTTCCATATTATTTTACATAATTTATTAATACTACTTTTTAATGTATGTAGAATATTTCATCATGCAGATTGTATTCTATTGAATGTTCCCCAATTTTTGGACTTTTAGATTACTTATATAGTATATATATTTTTTCACTTGTTGGATGTTTTAAGGATATATTTCCTAGGTTAAAAAAATACAAAAATTTTATGGTACACATATCTTTTTTTAATTAGTTTCAGGTGCACAAGACAAAGTAATACTTAGACATTTATCATTTATATCCCTCACACTGTGTGAACCCCTCTCCCCCATCCACTAACCCTCTGACATCGCACAGAGCCATTACATTTCCACTGTCTCTATTCCTAATGCTGTACTCCGCGTCTTGTAAGTATATACATACATATATACATATACATATATATATATATATATATATATACACATATACATATATATATAAAATTATAGTTGGAATTCATTGTTGTTCAGCTTCAGGTGTACAGTGCAGTGATCAGGCATCTACATCTTCCCTGTGATGGTCACCCAAATGGGACATGTGTCTATCGGATACCCTACAAAATCTTTACAACATTATTGATTACGTTCCCCAGATTAATTTTCAAAACCCCATGGCCATCGTGTGGTTACTGACTGTTTTCCTAATCCCCTCACCTTCCCCCTTTACCCCCACCCTCGCGCCCATCTAGCAACCCTCAGTTTTTCCTCTATGTCTCCAAAACTGTTTCTGATTAGTTCATTTCACTTATTCTCTTCTTTAGATTCCACATATAAGTGAGATCACATGGTATTTGTCTTTCTCTGTCTGACTTATTTCACTTAACATAATGTTCTCTAGGTCCATCCATGTTGTTGCAAATGGTAAGATTTCTTTCTTCTTTATGGCTGCGTAGTACTCCATTGTATAAATGTACCACATTTTCTTAATCCAGTCATCTACCGATGGGCATTGCGGTTACATATCTTTTTAAAGAATGGAAATCTAGGTTGAAGAATCAAACCAAACACCTAAAATTTAATACTATTAATAATAACTTTTAGGCCATTATATGAGAGTTTCAAATAGGTGACTTAAAATAATGCTGTGCATTTTGTGCCAGTTTTCATTATGCTATTTTGAAAAACAAAATCTTAAAATACACAAAATTTTGAAAATAATGCAAATGCCCCAGATTTACTGTTAAAAAAAAAATCCTGAATTATAAACTGGGCCAATATCGTGGCCACATGGTGGCACCACTGTGGCTCACAGCAGCCTTCCCTGCGTGCTTCTAAGCCCAGTGTGAGTTTAGTTATGTGCTGATTTTTATCTTTTATTATTATAATAATTTATTTCCACATCCTGTAACAGGTGTGATACAAGCATTCATTTAGTAGTAACTTCCAGAATTACTGTTCCAAAGAAATAACTTTGGAATAGAAATTAAAGGTAATGAAATGCCATGAAGGGAGGCCAAACACCACCACTATATGTGGGTACTATTGATTTGGAAGAGATGAGTATGAAAAAAAGTACTGAAGATTGGGCTATGAAAAGAAAAAGCAGCATTAGAGACAAATACCCAACAGTGATTCTAGATGTATGTGCTCTGAAACAATCTTCCCTATTTTCTATTGTTCTTTATACCCGGTTTGCAGTCAAGGAGACTTTATTTCTGTGCAGCATTCGTCCGTGTGTGCATGTGTGTACATCTGTGTATCCTTATAAATATCTTAATCTTGAAATAAATATGAAATGTAACAGAATTCTGAGGAGTCGGACTACATTATTTTAAGAGTTATAGACATTGCCAGAATTTATTTCTAAGGAGATATATTTTAAAAATTTTTACTTCGCCTCTTTAAATGAGAAAAAAAGCATAACTCTGGAAACACCCTCTATTTGGGGTTGTAAGAACATTGTTAGGAAAACGCTCTTTTATCCACACTGTGCCGTGAAAGTATAATCAAAGACAGTGTAGAATGAGCGAGCTGGGAGGAACAATGTTGCATGTAGGTCAGGAGCTGATTTTTCACTCCTCTCCTGACATCGGTCCAGTGTTCCTTACCCTCTGACTGTGTTCTTCACCTGATGTGTGCGTCTATTAAAGGACAACTCCAAGAGTTTATAATTAGTACATGGCTACAGCTGTATTCTATCTTAATTCTAATTTGTGATTTTTCCCATCTCATAGATTCTGTTTGGATTCCAGTTGTTGCTGCTGTCCTCCTGTTTCTGGTACTTGCCCTGGTATTTCTATGTTGTAACGTTAAGGAGATGAATCCGTGTAAGAGAAAAAACATCATGTTACCCAAGTCATTGGTAATGTATTTAAATACTTTAATTATATACACTCAGATGTTAATTTGAACCTTTTTGATCGTTTCTTAAAAGTTCTCTTTAAAAGTAGACTGATGTTCAGCACCGTGTCACCTACCATAAGTCGCTCATCTGCCACACACCCAACACCACATAGTTCTCACTATGCACCAGGCACTTTTTTATGCATGTGGCAAAAGCACAGTTAGGCAAGTCTGTTAAGAAGCTTCAAGTCTAGTGGGAGAAAAAAAATAAGTATTCAGTGGGTGTGATTAGGTTCAAAAACAGAGGTTTATCTACATGCCAGTGAGGACTTTGTCCATTTTGTGGGGTGGGAGTCAGTCGTGCCTTTTCCAGAGGCCGTGATGCCTGAGCAGTCTTGAGGGACATATAGTAGTTCATCCAGGGACTTAGGGATGGTATGTGCTGAGGTCCAGCATCAAGAAAATATGGCTTTTGAAAATCTGCAGCTACAAAGCCACTTCATTATGGTTGGAGTGTAGAAGGAAAGATGGCCAAGAGTGAGACTAAACTAGAAGTTTAACATTTCAATGCCTAACATTTAAAAGCCTTTGTATGCTGGGAGAAAAAAAAAAACAGTTAAAAGATAACAGAATGGTAGTTTTTTGAATCACATATGACAGGAGTGATAGCTGATATGCAAAAGGCACATTTAAATTTGTTATGAATATGCTATATTTCAGTAAAGTGGATAAGAACTAGCAACAATTAGTAGACAATTCATGTATGAATTATCTCACTTGTCCTCACTAGTAATTAAGCACAAAGCAACATTGCATTATGCCACTTTACACCCACTAGAAAAAGAAAAAGAAACCTGAATATTTAGGAGTATTAGTAGTGGTAAAATGGATATATGTTGGTAAAAAGTCATATAGCCCTGGGTAGGAAGATAAGCATCAGATGAGTATACAGTGTCATAATTCCATACACATGCCTCAGCCTTGGACTTAGTTATTCCACCCTTCAGAATTTATTATAAAAAAAATAATTTCACAAATAAAAAGACACGTGAGAATATTTTTTTCAACATGTTTTGGTAAATAGTAAAAATTGGAAACACTTTAACATTTACTATTAGACAAATTATTTAATCATCAGTATAAAGAAATTATGAGCCAATGAAAATGGTAATTATGAAGGCGAATGGTAAAATTATTATGTAAAATGAGTAGCTGTACTCCCAAGTATAACATGCGTGTGAAAAGTAATGCATGAAAAGCAACATATATTGGTGAGATAGTAACTTTTTAAAAATCCTTGTTTTTAATCTAAAAATAGTATACTGCTATCTTAAGTATACCATTTAGTGGTATATTTAGTTGTTCATTAGCCTTAGACCATTTTTTTGTTTTTTTGAGAATAGGCACTTATGTGTAGTAGTTTATTGTTTTTAATCATTGATTTCCTCTTCTCTTAGGTGTCTGTGGTAAAAAATGCCTCTTCAGAGGCAAAGTCGGAACCAAAGTATGTGTCACCCATCAGCTATGAAGTAATTGTCCCTGAAAATGAAGGTGACAAGGTGATCTGGGAAGAGCAGTTGTCACCAACAGTAACTTCAGGTACGCATACGGAGGACAATCTAGGAAAAGCAGAACACAGAGAAGTTCTTTCCAGTGAAACAGAAGTAGTGACCATTGAAGAAAATACTTCTGACACGGTCCCTGGCAGCCCCCTGACCTCCGTCATCAGAGAGGATTCTCTCCACTCAAGTAGTAACCAGTCTGAACCCGGCAGCGGTGCTTTAAACTCTTATCACTCCAGAAATGGTTCTGATAGTGGCCTTGTAGAATCAGACAGCTTATCTGATTCAGAATTTCCTCCAAATACTAAAACTGAAATAAAGACAGGAGGACAGGAGTCCATAATGCTGAGAAATACTACTACCTCCTTTGGTTATAATAAACCACATGTGTTAGTGGATCTGCTTGTGGATGAAGGCGGTCAAGAGTCCTTGATTGGTTACAGAGTCACAGCAGATTCCAAAGAGTTTTCGTAAGATCAACCAACCTGCACCAACTTAAAGGATCTCCTTGCCCTAAATAATTTTTCTGCTTCGATTTCATGTCTCAGCATGTTTTCAGAAATTGTATCTTCGTTGATATTAACCAAATACAGTAGCTTGATTTAGGTAAAAGGGTAAAGAGCCTATTTCATACCGTTGCAGGTGGTCTGAGAACAGCAAAGACTTTTTTTTAAAAAAAAACAAAACAAACCAACTGTCACATATGAACCTTTCCATATAGATAGGTTAGCAGTAGCAGTGCGTACGCTCTAATAACCCTGCTTCCTGTGATAGTAGATGCACTTCAGGAGATAAAATGGATTTTTTCTTTTCTGTGCCTCCATATGTTTTTGGTGGTGGTTTGTTTTTTGTTGTTATTCTTGTTAAGTTTATAGTATTTTTAAATGCTGCCTTCAAAAGAAATCGTGAAAGTTTTTCAAGTTGCATTTAATATCGAATTCAAACCAATAGAATTAATAAACTATGTAAATAGAATCATGTATATATATTTTTTTATGAGACATTGTATCAAGATTTTAAATAAAAAATTTTTGAATTTATTTTTGTGTTTATTTATTCAAGCACTTAACTTGAATATTTGTATTTTTTTGTTCCCATGCATTAATGCTATAGAATCATTTTCTAATTATTCATATCTATAAAACAGTTCTAAAAATAATCTCATCTTTAAAAATGGTCTTTTATGTCTGTGTTTCAATATTCATCACCCAGTGTGCAGACCACTGTTCCAAGCTGTTTGGGAAAAAAAGCAGATTTATCTGTCGAGCCTGTGGATTGAGGAGTCTCTAGCATACAGATGGTGGCTCCAAACCATAAGAGTGGGTGAGGGAGCCCTGAAAAGCATGTGGTATGAAGAGAGAATCCTCAACGAGAGGCAAACCAAGACCTAATACCTATATTATACAAGGAATTCCTGAAAGTTATTGAGGATAGGAATTTTAAGATTCAAATTAATTAACTGACAAAATATTTAAGTACAACTTATGTGAGGAAATAAAACATGGAAAACTTTGCTCATTTAAAAGTGCAAATCAAAATGAGGTACTATTTTATTGGTGGGAAAAACATCAAATACTGGTGAGATTTCGGTGAAACTAGTATATATATCTAGGGGACAGTGTCTTGTGAATTGCTTTTTTAACTGATGCGAGTACACAGCACATTCAATAAAAATACATATCCCTTACAAAATTTCTTCTGGAAAAACTGAAAATTAAATTCTTAAGACAAAATGAAAATTTGGACACATTAAAATGAGAAAAAACAAAAATACAAAAATAATTGAAATAGCCAAGTCACTTCTCTCCTAAAGAATTTTGCTAATAGATTTTACTGCCAAATGTGAATGGAGTAGCTGCTTTTTTACCCTGATATCAGTCTTTTTAATCTCTTCCAGTCTTAACAGGTAAACCATTTTAATACTTTACTCACATTTCTTTAATAATTAGTAAAGTTGAGCATATTTTATAAGGTATGGTTTTCCTTCTGTGACTTGATTGATCTTGTCCTCTGTTCACTTCTTTCTGGGCTGTTTATGTCTTTTTTGATTGTATCCTTTTTCATGAGATACGCAGTTTATAATTCCTTGACTGTTGACTAAGTCTCTTACCACACAGATGTTTAAAATGTTTATAAGACCAAATTTGTTCTTTTCCATTCTTAAAAACCCTTTCCCAAGAAGATACACATTTTCACCCATGTTTTCTACATTTGGGAGCCATAGTTTGTTTGATTTCTACATTTAATTCTTCAAAATTCATCTAGATTTTTTTTTTTCATGAGACGGATCCAGCTTTATTGTTTTGGTTTCTAGGGCTGCTATAATAAATCACCACAACTTGGGTGGCTTAAAACAACAGAAGTTTATTCTCACCATTCAGAGGCAGCGCCAGATTCTGTCTGAAGGCTCTAGGGGAGGATGATTTTTTGCCTCTTTAGCTTCTGGTTGTTGCTGACCATCCTTGGTCTTCCTTGACTCACAGCTGCAACATTCCAACTTGTCTGTCACATGGCTTTCTTCCCTGTGTGTCTCTGTGTCCATCTCTCTCTCTTTGTAAAGACACTAGTCTTGGATTTGGGCCACACTAATCCAGTATGGCCTCATCTTAATTTGATTAGATCTGCAAAGACACTATTTCCAAATAAGACAACATTAATTAATACCAGGGGTACGACTTCAACATATCTTCTTGGGGGACATAATTCAACTCATTTTTATTGATAAATTAACTGCCCCAATACTATTAAATCACCCCAGTTTTCTGTGCTGATTTCAAATGTCACATCATCTGCCAAACTCCAGAGACTGTATCATTGTTCTGTCTTTTCTTGTATCGGCATCACACTTTTTAAATTATAGCTTTATACTGGGATATATTTTAACTTTTTGAGGTTCTCCATTTCCCTAGAGCAATATAACTACTACTAAATTGGTTGAAAGCTGACAAGTGAGGGTAAATACTTAGTCTCATGGGAATTGGATTAAACTCTGCCTCTTGGCTCTAAGAGTCAGTGTTTCCCCTTATGTTAAATAATAAGGGAATCTTCTTTCTGATACAGTTCTGCTTCTTAAATATTTTCCCTAAATTACTACTGGTTACCAAAAACTTGTGTTAATTGCATCATTTCATGCCAAGTTTAGTTATCTAAGGTTACTGGCTGTGTCACAGTTAAGATAACTGCTTTCCATGCCTAAGAAGAACATGAATAGATGACTTAGAAAGTAAAATCGAGCTTTGTTTGTAGGATGATTAGTCAGCTTCACCTATGAGGTGCAATATTTGCTCTGCATTTCCCCCTTTTATGTCTCTACATTCTGGAGCTTGGACTCCTGGCCACTTTCTATGAGAGCTACCAATCAGGAATGAATGAATGAATGAATGAATGAACAAGAGAACAAAGGTATAATTATTGAACTGTTTTCAAAAATACCCCATCTCATTTCATCTTTACAACACCTTGTATGGAGGAATTGCTATTCCCATTTAAGATGAGAAAAACCATGACTCAGTTAAGTGACTTGCCCTTTGAGGGACAGGTTGAGGATTCTGCCTTCCGTGCTTTTTCCAGTAAATTTTATCTGGCTGCTGGTGGTTATTTGCATGTTTGGTGGTAGAACTTAGAGAATGTTTCCTGGTATGTTAAGCTGCGTTAAGAGACTATAAAAGTAGAAATAATTTTACAGATAGTTAACATCTAAAGGGAAGTGGGAGGAATTAAGCAGTTAGAGGAAGATAAAGCCAGAGATAGATATCTGATTATCCATGCCAGCAAGGAGATGGAAGAAGGATAGCACAGTTGCACTGAGTTCTCCATTAAAGATCATTGGTTAGGTTTGGGGGATACTTTGAGATTCTCTAGAAAGCTCTGTAACCCGGGAGCTGAGGCATAAACACTAACATTTATTGACTTCCTACTGTGTGCCAGGAACTATACTGAGTGTTTTACTTGTGCTACCTCATTGCTAAGACTCCATATTACCTGTTTGTTTTTTATAAGTGAAGAAACTAAGGCTTGGAGAAGAAGAGTAACTTCCGTCTTGTCACATAGCTGGTCAGTGCAAAACCACTTTTTCAAAATGAGGAAAGTTACTGGGGATTGCCAGCCTATTAGTTCTAGGAAAGAGGGAATCCAGAGCACCACTGAGTAGAGGGTTGACCTGGCTCTCCTCTCCTGCTGGTAAGAGGCCAAGAATGGCATATTGTACACATGGGCAGGGTGAAGTGTGTGGGCCTGAGCAAGGAGGCATCCCTGAAACTAACACACTGGTTTCAAAATTTTGGCTGGAGAAAGGGCGCTCTAAATTCAAAATCTCAAAGATGGATCAATTTCAAATGATTATATGGTCCAAGAAATCTCTTTTAGTCAACATTTATTTAGCACCTACAAATAGCCAAGGACACACTGGAGGCCTCCAGTCCCGAATATGTGTAGGACATTGGCTAATGAAAAGGAGGGGCTCTGAAGTCAGACCCTTGAGTTAGAACCCTAACTTTGCTCCTCATCAAGTGTTTTGAAGCCAGTTACTTCACTTCTCTTAGCCTCAGTTTACTCTGAAGCAGGGATAATAACAGTACTTCATACATAGTATGGTTATTAGATGACCTCATAGAGCCCTTAGCACAGTACGTGGCCTACGGCAATCACTTAATAAAAATTAGTTACCATAAGTGTGGGAAGAAAACAACAATTAAATCATCAAATTTTTCATCACAAAACTGACAAATGTAATGAAGGAAAAACACAGGTGCAGATGGAGCATAACGAGAGGACTTATGAGACCGGGGATCAGGTCAGACTGTGGAGGAAGTGGTACTTAAGCATAAATTGGATGGTGGATGCAGGGAGAGTGAGTTGGAAGGAACTTACAAAAATGTAAGGTGAAATGAATGTAGGATCCTGAGCTGCAAATTTTTTTTTTAATACACATAAAGATATTATTTTTAATTCCATTTCTCTCTTCCATTTGAAACTGCTTTCATCCTCACAGTTCCGCAGTGCCTTCAAGCAAAGTCAAGACTCACCCTAGGAAGTATTGCCACTTACAGGCAAAAGATAAATAAATGGCTTTGTTTTGCACTGACCCAGATAAGGAACAACTTAAACAGAGATGTTATAGCTTCCACAGTTTTTGTTGCCAACCCAACTACCTCAATATTGACATTTTATGATCATTCTTATTTCAGATTTTCTCCACTTAAAACCTTCCAGTGGCTTCCCCTTCTCTCAGAAGGCATCCAAATTACATGCCGTGGAGTCCACGGGCTTTAGCTCTGAGCCTGGGATGCTGCTGATCTCATCGCCAACACTCTGACCCTTGCTCCCTCTCCTCCAGTCACATAGCCTCTTGCTCTTTCATTGGGGCTTAGTTGTTCCCTGTGCTTAGACTGTGCTCCCGCCGCGTCTGCATGGCTCCCTGCCTCACCTAACTCAGGCCTCTACTCATGGTCAGTGAGGCCTTCCCTTGCCCCCTATTTGGAACAGCACTTTCTTAGCAGTCTCTTTCCTTACACCCTGCTTTATTTGTCTCCACAGCGCTGACTGTCAACTGACGAAACAGTCGTGTGTCTGTGCACTCCCTGCCTCCCAAACATAGGTTAGGATGTCACCTCTATGAGAACAAGAATTTAGCTCATCCACTGTTGTATTTCCAGACTTTAGGACAGTGCCTGTCACAGAGCAAGTGCTCAGGAAATATTTTTTGTCTAAATGAATTATCCACACAACCACTCTTCTATTTGGCTTATCATTATGTCCATGTCAGTTTTACTCCTTTTGCAGCGGGGTGTGTGTGTGTGTGTGTGTGTGTGCGTGAGAGAGAGAGAGCGAGAGAGAGAGAGAGAGAGAGAGAGAGAGAGAGAGAGAGAGAGAATATGTTTGTTTTTGATACTCCAGAAAATGTGAAAATTTCTGCAGAACTGCAGAAATTCTTGCAAGCCAGAATTGACTGAGTCAACAATATATACAGAATCAATGGAATAATGATGTGGGATTATAGTCAGATGACAAAAAGCTAGACAAATTGGAAAAAAAATCCAGCTTTTTTATTTTGTAAAAGTACTAACCTCCATGCCCTATAACAGCTTACCAAATTCAGTGAATGATTGTACGTCAACAATTCTGCCTGTGTTACGCCATTTACAAAACTGTTTGTTTCCATCATTTCCATTGTTCTCATGTAACATGGAACCAGATCTGATTCAATCTCCAGGCCTGTGGTGATCCTTTCTTTCCACACTACAGGATTCCTGCCTGAATGTTTGGAAAACATGGGAGCTATCACAACTCACCAAGCCTGGAGGGAGCGCTAATGTTTGTCAAGCCTCTGTGACAGGCAGCTGTTTGGCAAAAGTTCTCTTATTGACTTTCCTAGCTACCTGGTGGGACAGGTATTACGTATTTTTTTCCCAAGTAAAAAACTTGGGACATAGGAAAGTTAGAAGTTGTTTTATATGTAAAAGAGGAACCAAACAGCTATGTCTTGGGAATATATTATAGTAGGAATTCAGAATGCAAATAAAACATAGAGGCTGGCAGGGTTGAGCTTGTGAAGCTGGGGGTTGGCGTGGGGTGCCACCGGGCTTGGGAAAAGCACAGTTCAGAGGCTAAGTGGTCAACCAGGAGCTGGGACACGGGAGCCTGGAGCCCATGGAAGTATAAAAAGGCTCATTAAACCTAATGTTTGACTATACGGTATGCTTTAACTCTGATGACTCAGCAACTACCTCCAGAAATAGCCTTAGGGGAAGCTGGAAACATACTCTAATAAGTTACTTATGGTGGTTACACATAATGCTACAGTAAAAGTGAGACAAAAAGTCATTATTTTAAAATGAAAAGAGGTATTTTCCTTACTCTGAGTTTCATAAGGATTTTTAAATTTTGCTTGGAAGCTAAGTGTACATCTTATTGGACGAATATGATATCTAAGCAATTGTCTGGCCATGTTTATCTCTGTTCATGAATAATAAATTAATACTAATCCCTCTCTCTGCCCTTTGCCTCCCAGAAAGCAAAGCAATGAGAGGGGATTTCCAAATTGTGCATGATTGCATAAGTCAGTGTTTTTCTCATTTCTGGAAGTAATGAGAAGCAACAATGAGAATTAAAAAACTTTTCCACTTGTAAATGTTGTTTTTAATTCTCTTTTTCTAAGTTCCTGGATCAGAAAAAAGTAATCTAAATTGGAAATTGTTAAAGAAAATAGCTTACTTCAGAGTCAAAGGGGAAGCCTTCCTATGGAATATATTTCAGAGTAAATTCCTTGTGTAAATACTTGTACATGTTGATATAAAATAAAGAATAAAACAAATGAAGTAAACATCTGACTCAAGGAGTTCTTATAAAAATACACAATGAATTAAATAGAAAGAAGACAAAAGGAAGGAATTTTAAAAGGTAAAAGAAGATATGAATGAGACATGAAAAATTTTAAAGTAGAATATATAACTAATGACGAAATCTTGTTCCTTGGGAAAAAATTAAAGCCAAATAACTAGCTAACTTAACTAAAAAAATAAGAAAACACAGGAAAAATGTTGTCATGCAGGGACTCAGCTCCCGCTCCCCACATAGGAACGCAGGACATGGTGAGGCCAAAAAGGAACACCCACGGAGCCATAGGTAGGGGAGTCATACCACTATATTCTCTCTGGCAGCTGGGTTGGAGACATAGGGAGCAAATATCCGCCAGTACCCCAACGAGGGGTCTTCCCGCTCCCCAGTCTCGCGGCTGGTGAGACACAGGAAGTAGGATACACATGATCCGCAATCCGCCCTCTGCTTCTCTGCCTGCCAACCAACCAACTGCCTAGCATAGCCACAATAGTTATACTAGTGGCTAATGGCTCACTGGTTACAGCTGGCAGCCAACCAGTCACAGCTGATGACCATCTACTACCTGAGCCAGTACCTTTCCACATGAGGCCAAAAGCCTGGAAACTGCTCTCTGGGACTCTGTCCCCACAAATGTCATTCCTCAAAATAGGAAATTATAAAAGGGAAACCACAGAAACGGAAATTGAACACATCATAAGGGAATAGTTTTCTCAACTCTGTGCAAATAAATTTAATGAATGAAATGGACACCCTTCTAAAGATAATTTGTAAAAACTGAACCTAGAAGAGCTAGAAAATCTAAACAGATTTATGATTATAGTAGAATTAGAATTAGAAAATTGCCAAAGAGAGGCTGTCCCCGCGAGCCCCTCTGCCCCACCCAGAAAAGGACCAGATGATTTCTCAGGGCAAGCCCACCCGTCCTGAAGAAGCAACTCATTCACAGGTCACACAGACGAAGTGGTCCAGCTGAAGAATTGACAGTGGCAGCACATGATGTTGCAAAGGCCAGTGTTGCCTGCGGGTGTCCGACTGAACCCTAGTGACCTCACGGATCAGCCCTCTCCCAGCAGGATTCCCATCCCAGACCATAAAAAAGCAGAGAAGCATCGTCCTGTTCTTTTAGCTTAAACCTCGTAAATTCATACCCGCAGCTAACATCGTATTCCTTTCCACTGATCCACTAGATATGCAGTAAGTGCTTACTATGTGCCCAGCACCATCCTCAGTGAAGAAAGGAAAAAAACATACAACATCTCTGTCATGCCAGGTGTCAGGCAGGGTCTCTGGTCCCACTCCCCACATAAGAACGCAGGACATGGTGAGGCCAAAAAGGAACACCCACGGAGCCATAGATAGGGGAGTCATACCAGTATATTCTCGCTGGCGGCTGGGTTGGAGACACAGGAAGCAGGAGCCACACTGTTCGCAACTCTCACTGCTCCGCTTGCAGGCTCAGCCCCCATCTCCTTGCTAGCCCCCATTTCCTGCTAGCGCAGCCACAGCAGTTATATTAGTGGCCAATGGCTCACTGGTTACAGCTAACGGCCAACTAGCCACAGCTGATGGCCATCCAATCACAGTTGATGTCCATTCACTATCTGAGCCAGCACCTTTCCACGTGAGGCCGAGAGCCTGGAAACTGCTCTCTGGGGCTCTGTCCCCACAATCTCTGACATCATGGAGCTTAAAATATACTAGGGGAGACAGACAGTAAGAATAAAATGAAACATAGCCTATCAAATGATGAGAAGTGTTATGGAGAAATATTAAGCAGATGAAAGGATGGGGACAGCTGGTAGGGAGAAGCGCTGCCATGTTGTGTGGTCATGGAGGAATTCCCTGATAATTTCTGAGCTGAGACATGAAGGAGGTGAGGGAGTAAGCCTGGACATCTCAGGAAAAACAGTCAAGCAGAGGAGACAACTAGTAAAAGTTCATAGTGTGGGGATGTGCCTGTCATGTTTGAGAAATAGCAAAAAGACCTTCCAAGCTAGAGACCTGAGGGTTAGAAGGAGAGTTGTGGGAGATGATTTTAGCATTAATGGGGCCAGATTACTGGGCCTCGTACGTGACTGTAAAACGTTTGACTTTCATTCTGAGAGAAATGGGAAGACACTGGAGGGTTCTAAGCAAAGGCTCTGATCTGTCATTTAAAAGGAACACTTTGCCTAATGCAGAGGACAGTGGCAGAGGCAGGGAGAATGGAAAGGAAGCTATGGCTACAAACCAGGCAAAAAATGATGGTAGCGGGGACCTAAGTAGTTGCAGTTGAGGGGGTGACAGCTGGTTGGATTCTGCTTATGCCATGAAAATCTTTCTAGAGTGGAAACAACGTACAGGCATATGCTAATTCATGGGCACAATGATTAATCATATCCAGCAGGGTTTTCAAGGTCAGTGAAAGACCTTGGTCAAGGACAATCAAAGCAATATTTATAGCATCTTTTAATCAGAATAATATGAGTGAAGAGCAGAGAAAGTTATTCATGAAACCGTAAGTCCCATGAATGGAGATTTTAAAATAATGTGTTAGTGTTCATAGTCTAAAAATTAATCAAAATTAAACTTGATCAGATTGCTCATTGTATTTATTGCCTATATTTGACAAAGAAGTTCCTTTTTAAAATTCAAGTTCATCAACTATTTTGAAATGCATGACAATTATTTCCAGAATGCAGAACTGCTTAAAGGTCATAGGTATTACTCAGCAGAATTATTGAGGGACCAGCAGACACAAAAAGAACAAATAGTTTCCCAGTTTTTGGTGCTACAGGTATATGGTTCTCCAAAGGTCTGAAGGAGAGAACGGTGGTGTTCAAGCTATCATTCATTGTGAAACTTTAAAAAGTTATCCTGTTGCTTACCAAGTTATAGAATAAGGGAAAGGGCCTAGAGCAGAAACCTAGGCCATCTGATCCCAAGGAAGTAGTCCAGGACACCAGTTTTTAAACACTTTTCTAAAGGAGAATAAGGAACATGTGGCCCTTCACTACAAGACCTAGCTGAAGGACGTGATCTCGCTCCAGGAGCACTGGCTCTGCCATCTTGTTTACTACTGCTTGCCTAGCATGGTACCTGGCATACAGCACATGCTCAGTAGATTTGTTTGAGAGACATATGTGGAATATAAAACTGAAAGCAATAAATAAACAAGACAAACAAAAACTCATAGACACAGACAACAGTTTAGTGGTTACCAGAAGGTAAGGGAGGAAGGCGATTGTAGAAGAGGGTAAACGAGGTCAAATATATGGTGATGAAAGGAGAACTGACTCTGCGTGGTGAACACACAGTGCAATATATAGACGATGTATTATAGAATTGTACATTTGAAACCTATATAATTTTATTAACCAATGTCACCCCAATAAATTTAATAAAAAGAATTGATTGATGAATAAACAATGAAAGGAACGAACAGCAGAATCTTCTTTGACATCATTTTATCCATTTATGGAGGGAATATTACAAATGAAGAACAATGCATGGTGATTTTATAGTAGACCTCAGGCCCTGAGATCAGCCCGACCTGATTTTACTCCTGACTTAGTCACTACATGCACTGTAGAGCCTGGTCAGTTTGTCTTGGCCTCTCTCTGTCTCAGTTTCTTTATCTGTTATATCAGGATAATAATACCAATCCTGAGCTTGTTGTGAGGTTTAACCAAGAGACGGCATGGAAAGAAATTAACCCAGTGCCCCACAATTATTAGATCTTACCATTGGTACTGAAGTAGCATTAAAGTTACCAAAAGGAGTTTTATAAAGATGGCATCTTTATAAACTTTAAAAATGTTTTTCTTTTGTTATGAAAAATTTCAAGTATATATACAAAAGCAGACAGCATAAAGAACCTCCATGTACTCAATAACCAGTTCCAACAATTATCAGCTCATGGCCCCCTTCCCCAGCCCCTTGGATTATTTCAAAGAAAATACGAGACATCGTGTTATGTCATCTGTAATATGTCAATATATAGCTCTAAAAAATAAAAAAAGTAATAACCAAAATCCAATGACACACTTAAAAACAAGTAATGATTCATTAATAAGATGAATTATTGGCCTCTTGGAAGCCACAAAGAGAAAAGAAGAGAATCAAGGCCGGAGTTTAGTCAAATTTTCTCCAGACAAAACACAATGGAAGCATCCACTCTTACTGTCAAGGTGGACCCTTCCTGCTGAGGTTTGAGCGGGGTGGGATAGAGGGGAAGGGAGGGAATGAACTTGAAGCCAGAATTTCATTGCTGAAGCAAAGTAGAGCAGGGGTTTCCCCATTTTCTTTAATCTTCTTACTTTCCAAAGCAAATGACATTTTATTTGAAACAATTCTATACAAATTCCTCTGCCTCCAAATTAGTGGGATTTCAGAATTTAGTTTTATCTTTTCATCTCCCTTGAGGCACTGTTGGCAGTGTTGGCTTCTAGTACAGATTATATCACACAATTAATGAGCTCACTGAATGGTAACAACACTGGCTTAGTTTCTGAAATTTCACATAGCACAAAAACTTACACATCTTTGCGAGAACTCATTTCTCGGTATATTCTATGCTCTTCTCCCTTTCCCCCTAATTTCCTCTAACTTTGTTCTACAAAGTCAGTAACTCAGTGAAAAACCTCGATTTCATTCTCTGCTGCTCTACTTATTAAACCTTGAATTAAAATATTTTTCTTTTTATTCTTAACTGGAATTTGGAGCAACTTGATTGCTTCACACAAGAGCTATTGGTGTTGAAGATATTGAACATCAATAGTGAAAACCCAGATTATCACTTCTCCTTTAAAAACCAAGGTGAATGCCATGTCCAGAGTTCAGTGGGCAATATCAGCGAGTAAGTGAAGGATGATGCTGAAAAGGCTAGAAGACAAAGCGCATCAACATGGTGCAAAGGGAACTTAAGATCTACTGCAAGTTTCTTCTCTGAAAACCTACTTTAGTGTATAAGCAATGAACACTTTACTTGGAGGAGATAAAGTCCGAATTCAGAAGTCTGACAGTAGCATGGAGGCAATGGAAAACCTGGTTTTGATGAGTCCCTCCATACTGCTCTGGCAGTATGTCTACTTTCCCGTTTAGCAGTAGGCTTTGGGAAGACAGGGGCAATGCCTACCTTGCTTGCTGCTGTGTCCTTGCTGCTGAGAGCAATGCTTAGCACATGGTACTGCAGCACTTGTTAAATATGATCGCCTAAACGGATGAATGAGCACTGCTCAGTAACCATCGTTATTCCTTACAGAGGCCATTCTACCAAGAACTTGAAAGAGACTACATAGGAGGGAAAAGAAGTCAGAATATATTTCCTCTTTTGAGCTAATGAGCCTCTTTTAAAAAGAATCTTTACGACTTTCTTGTGCTTTAAGGTATAATTCTAGTGCCTCTAAAAACACGTGGTAAATTTTTTTGGTAAGAAAGATGATGTAATGAATCAGGGGCAAACAACAGATGACCTAGTTTGATCCGATTTCCAAGAAGATACGAAAAAGATCTAATGTTTTAGCTCTTTTCCACATCGAAGAATGATTTCTCCACATTCATCCTTTTAAGGACTCACTTCTCCACAACCTTTTAAGGACTCACGTGGTTTGATGCACTCAAAACCTTCATCAGGTTGCTGGGAACTGAGGTGGAAATGGAAAAAGAAGAGGCATTAGCTGAGTAGGGCTTAGGGCCACCATGGATTGGGAAGACAGATAAGTATGGCAGGGAGCCCTGTGGAGAGCCAGAGGATGTGGAGAGTATTAGGTGTGTCAGGGAGGTTAGTCAGGAAGCTTCCAAGAAGAGAGAAAAATAAGAATTAATCAGAGACCCACCTACTTTGAATCACTGTCAGGGGCCTTGACTGTTGCAACTGCCAAACACAGTGCTCAAAATTGTCCCGTCAGCCAAGTCCTGCTGGCTGGCAGCCATCTCTGCCTCCAGGGAGATTACCTGAAGATCTCAAGATCTCGCGTGCTCCATTCGCTCATGTAGGAGCATAATTCCTGCCCCATCCTGCCTCTAGTTTGCCAATCCTCAGTGTTTTGCCTTTCACCACTAAGAAAACCCCGGTCCCAATAAAATCGAGCTTCCACATCAAAGTCACTTACAGTAAATATTTCTTGAAGCAATTCTTCTACTTTCATAGTCTCCCTAAAATAATGAAAGATATTAAGTTAAATTGTATTTGCTTCAAGGAACTATTGGTAACCAAGAGGGATGCTCAAAGTGAAAATGTGAGTTTCCTCTTTTGTCCAGATCTGTGCTCTCACTGAGGGGAACGCTGGCTGTCTGACCAGTCACACGCGCAACCATGACGCGTGAACACTGCTTTCTAGGCTTCCTCATCAGTGTCTCCCTGGCTGGTGTAGTAGGTAAGTGCTTCATTTTTTTTTAATTGCTCACACTTTCATCATCTGAGTGTGTTCAAGGGACTGTTAGAAACGGCACTGGCACTTTGTGAGACTTGGAAAAATTTCAGCTTTCTCCTGTCATGAAATTATCAGCACAGACATGGGGTCGGTTTCTATCTTCAGCCTGAATAACTCCACGTGGACTTACTGAGTAGCTACTAAAGAGGAGGCTCTCTAGTGGGAGCAGAAAACTTCATACAGGACAAATGTACATCTCCGTCTCCTTGGCATTATTTTTCTTTTTTTTTTTTTTTTTTTTTTTTTTTTTGCCTTCAGGGGACATGATAGCACAGTGGGTAAAATCAGTCTCCTAAGTCAGACTGGGTCTGGATTTCAGTTTTGTTCTTTGCTCTTTGGGAAAACTTGGGCAATTGACTTAACCCCCTGTGTCTCCATTTCCTCATCTGTAGAATGGGAATTGCATGTATTATGAGGATTAAATGAATTAATATATGCCAAGTGGTTAGAGCAATGCCTAACCACTTAGAGGCCGTAAATAACATGGGAGAATTTGCTCTTGGTATTCACGGAGAACTCTTCAAAAGCAGAGAACATTTTATCACCCCAACATACCTCCATGTGAGGGGCTAAAGTAACTTTCCCAGGACTGTACAGTTGCCCCGTGAGTGATAACATAAAAACAATTCAAGCCTCCATCTCCCAGAAATGTGTGGATTTGTGTAGACTATGCCTTTGGTAACACCAAGGACTCAATTAGCAAAATACAGCAGGAATTCTCATGCTACCAAAATGATCCTGGCCCTACTTCTTACCGGGCCGATAACCTTGGGCAAGATACACAACTTCTTTAAGTCTCAGCTTTCCTATTGTAAACTATAAGAATAAGAATACCCACCATATTTAGTGGCAGTGGAAAAGAAATAAGATGTAAAGCTTTGAGCACCATTCATGATATATGTCTATTGCTCATCTATGTTCAATGTTCCGTGAACGCCAGCCAGGAGGAGGAGGGAAACAAGGAGGAAAAGGAAGAATATCTTCAGCCTCTAGTTGTTTTGCTTCCTCCATTAGCTCCTCTCTCCTGAGGCTTTGCCCTTGGTTTTCTGTAGTAGGTGACAGGCAGGCTCCGGAATCAGAATTCCCAGGTACAAAATCAGCATCACTATTTGCTGCTGTGCAAGTGCCTTCAGCTCTTCAAGACTTAGTTTTTCAGTCTGTAAGAGGAAGAATGCAATAGTACCTTTTTCATAGACGAGCTGGACAGATTCAATGAATCAATGCAGGTAAAAGACCCGCAGTGTCTGGTACTGAGTGATTTGCTATTATCTTTGATGGTGGTAGCAGTGGTGGTGTTACAAAAACGAAAGAAGAAATCCATAGACAGAGGAGAAAAAGGGCACTGAGCCATCTGTCTGCACAGCAGCAAGTCAACTCTGGCAGGGGCTTTAGGAAATTGTGCTTGTCATCTCCCAAAAAACTCTGGAATTCTTATGTACTAAATATGAGTGGTTAGGTAGTGGTTTTGGTGAGCAAAATCAAGAGTGGCAGTAGACTCTTCCCAAATACACACCACCATTTGATGCACTGAAGGAGGTCCAGAAAATAAAAATAAAAACAAACAAATAACAGTATTAATACTATTTGATTGGTAAAAATAAACACCTAAAGAAACAGCCCCATTCATTAGAAAATGACAAATCTTGAATGTTCAGAGCGGAAATCGTTGATTTAGGAATATTTGCTTCCATCTCAATGATATTTGAGCAAAGACGTGAGGTATGTAGAAATCCAGGGAAAAGTATTCCAGGAAAAGGGAAGGGCTAGTTTGCACACCCTCACATAGAAGCACGAGAAAGAAAATGAGGTCAGGGAAAAGACAGAGATATGCTTCCTGACTTCTCCTGCCCAGCTTCCTACCCCTGATCAGAAACTTTGGAGCCACAGGGGATGCAAAGCTTTACCTGTGCCCACCTTAGGTTTTCAGCTGGGACTCTTTAACAAAAAAAAAAAAAAAAGATTAACAAAAGAAAAACAGTTTGGGAATGCATGCAGCGCACATCACCGGGGAAAATCTAAATGAAGAGTCACTCAAAATGGCAGGTTAGAATCCCACTGATGAGTATGTAGCACCTCCAACAAACACCAATACATTGGTCGAGACATAACAGGACAAATGAAAGCAATTTTAGGCTTCCGAGGGTGGCACACTCTGGAAAAGTAAATACAGAGGATGCCAAAAAAACGTATACACATTTTAAGAAAGGAAAAAAACTGTATTAAAATTGTAATGCTCAATATATACTGATAATAAAAAATGAATACAAGTCACGTTTGACTTCTGCAATTACAAGAGGTGCTCAAAGTGGTTACCATCAGCATAATTTTAATAGTGTTTTTTTTTCTTTCTTAAAATGTGTATAGATTTTTGGGGGGCACCCTCTGTATATGAGAAGAAACTAATGGAGTAAGGCTTGTTTGCAGATTTTTCTGGTGCTGTCTCTGGGCTGAAAAGAGTCCGTCTCCAGAAAAAGGAGAATTTATATCCTGCCTTTAGACAGTAAACTGGGGAAGATAGAAAGAGCTTTTTCTGCTTAATTGTCTTCAGCTCAAAATAATTTTTATGTCAAAGAGGCGTATTTTGGGGTGACATATTTTTACTTCAAACATAGAATAAAATTTTGTCAAAGGTCTCTTCCCTCCATGGGACTAAATGCAAGTGGGGTTGTACCACCTATGTCACATGATCTGAGGAAAAAAGCACAAGCCATGCCAGTGCAAAATTATCCCTTTTCATTCCATGACTGCTGTCGAGACCCTTCTCAGGAACACTAGGCCCCATGGCAGTCTTGGACAGTCTCTCTCGATAGCATGGACCAGTTTATCTGAAGCAACAGGCTTGAGTATTTGAAGCCCCAATGCAGGCAGGTAAGTGCAGCCATTCAGGCGTGGGACAGCAAAGGCTGACCTACCTGGAATAAAGCCAGGCCAGCTGGGAGAGGTGAACACTGAGTCAGGTCGCAGAGGTTAAGCAAAAGGCTGAGAAAGAAGGAACCCAGAGCTGAGTCGATGTCCTGGAGATTGATCCCAGGACAAAATTTTGCCTCCGAGCAGCAGTAATATAGTTAACTCCTAGGAAGGTGCGCGTATGGCTTGGTTATCGGTCTTTCATCTCCATCATTACATTCATCACTATCAGGAAAGGGACTGAGGACGATATTTTTTTTTACTGTTATTTATTTCCTTTCCAGTTTGGGAATAGGGGGGGAGGCAGTCTCTCATGTGTTTATCGTCTGAAACCTCAGAGTACGTAAAAGTCATCCCATTGAAGATTTCAAATGTTGATTTCTATGTTCCACTTCCGTCATCTGCACTTACAGCACCGCTTTAGGGAATCCTGGTCCAGGTAGGACGCGGAAAATTGTTGCTAACAACGATGGTGCTTGTATCAAAGTTCAGCGTTTTTCCTTCTCTTATTATTTTAGAAACTCAGCCCGCCCATAAGTCTCTGAAGCCTCAGAGAGTACATTTCCAGTCCCGAAATTTTCACAACATTTTGCACTGGCAGCCTGGGAGGGCTGCTGCCAGCAACAGCAGTGTCTACTTTGTGCAGTATAAAATGTAAGTAACTTAAGCCTTCTCCAGCTGAGAGAACATGTTCTAGAATGCAATGGAGGGTGAGGATCTGAGCTTTTTTTCAGTTTCAGAGAGGTTGAGGAAAAGCACAGGTAGGGACAGGAGTGTCTTGTCTCCCGTGAAGGCTGGCTGGTGACACAAAATGCGTGATGCTCTGCAGTGTGTTGGGGGCAAACGTCATCCCTGAAGACCCAGCATCCAGACCTCACAGACTCAGCCTTTGGCATCACAGCAGAGCCTTGCACATGGTAGGTTCTTAGCACATATTTGTCAAGTGAACAATGAAAGCAACTTGCTCAGCACATAGTAGGTACTCAATTAAGTCGACATTGTTGATACTTGAAAAAGAAATTGTGGGACACAGAGATCAGTGTGTAAAATACATTTTTAATTTAAAAGCCATTTTCTTTAGTGTGGGATTACTACTTAGAAAATTCTTTTCAAAATTTAATGACTTCTATAAGCATGAACACAGATTGGAACGTGCTGCTGCGTGTTCCTGTCATCTAATCGTCAAGCTAGTTCTAGTAGATTGTAGACAAAACTCAGATATAATCAACTCCTTTCCTGGACTGCAGCCTAGAGACAGAAGCTCCTGATTTGCAAATGGCAGGTTTTCACACTTATACATTTCCTGGGGTTTTTTGGAAGCTCTTCCTTCTCTTATATAGTTTGAAATGCTGGTTGAGCATGAGACAGGAAATATAATAGTTTAACTTTCATGGTTTATCGTTAGAAATTCAGAAATCAGATGCAGCTATGGACCAAAATTGCAAGTTTTATTCCATAAATTCATTAATATCTCTCCAGCCTGGGGCAAGTCCAAGGTTAGATTTTTCTCATTAATTAACCTCTGACTAACTTCAGAATGAATATTTCTAGCAGTTTATCAGTCTTTTTAATTGCTGCTGCTTTTCTCAACACATTTCGTGTAGCAACTATAAGATTTACAAATCTTTACAATAAAGATTTCTCCATTCCAAAATGATTTGTACATAGTTGGAGCCGCTTCCAGCATACAGGAAGCAGTCTTGGTCTTTCCCCCTCAGGCATAAAGTGGGCCTATCTGTGGTCCAACATAAAAAGCGGATTAGAAATTGTTTTATCATGATATTAATGATGATTAAACTTTAGGGCAACATGGAAGAATTTTATATTTGCAATTCTTTTTCTTAAAGAGGGCTCCCAAACATGTATAAAATTCAGAATACCTGGATTCATTTCTAACTATGTGGAATTTTCAACAGCACGATGCAGATTTCTACTTTTGAAATCTTTCACTTGGGTTCTAGCCAATTCACGTGGGTCTACGGTTAATATCTGTGCCATTTTGGATAGGGCAAAAAATGAGGTATCACATTATGAGAGGCCAATCATTACAGCTAAATTCAGCTAGCAAACACAATGTCTCATCAATAAAGAACAATTAAAAAAACATTAAACTGTACTCCATGTATGTTGTTGGTTCTGCTTTAATGGTATCTTATGATATAATGAAAGTGCTGTCATAGAGTTTACAAAGTACAGACACCAGCAATATTCATCATTAGAAAGTCATAAATTTTAAGTCCTTCAACAAGGCAGCCTTTCTTCTCAGCCTCAGATTCCTGCTCTGTTCCCACCCTCACCTTATTGCACTTTCTCTGATTTGTGACCAGTAAGGAAGTGAGCATTAATCTTCCCTTTTGCTGTTACACCATCCCATAGTCTTAGAATGAGTCAACCTACGTGCCTCTGTCTCACTACCTTTTTTATTCCATGGGTTCCCCTCCCTATCTTCCAGCTTCTTAGTACAGGACTGATTAATATAGCCCTCACGACAACACCCACTCCATTTTCAATAAAGAAATTGACCATATGTGTTGGGTAAGCATCACCTGAGATGAAAAGTTGTAGCAACTTCTCAGAATCAGCGATGTTACTCAACAGTAAGCTGATGAGAAGTGAAGAAAACCACAAAGAGTTGAAACCTCAGAAGCATTAAGGATGTGGAGAGCTAGTACTTAAAAAATGGAAGTTGGTCCATACACCAGAAGAAAAACTTCACTAAGCATGAAAAAACCAAAACCCCCTATGCTAGTGATACAGAAGGTATCACGCTTGAGTTTATCTTAGCAAGATAGCATTTCGGTTAACAAGAAGAAATCTTTTTAAGGATACTTAGCCACACGTAAGCTTTAACAGTGGTACTGATATAGGATTACAATTTTCAATCAGTCTAAAAAAGTAATAGACTGAAATAACTGCAGACTCCTTCAGTGGAAAAAAGAAACTCAGATTATTTGTCTTTTCCCTTCTACAGATATGGACAGAGACAATGGAGAAATAAAGAGGACTGTTGGGGTATTCGAGAATTCTTTTGTGACCTTACGAATGAAACCTCTGAGATACAGGAGGCTTATTACGGGAGGGTGAGGACAGCCTCGGCTGGCATCCAATCAGGCTGGACCATGACACAGCGGTTCATTCCCTGGTGGGAAAGTGAGTTCTATGGAGTTTCTTTGCATCTGCTCTTCTGCCCTTGCATAACCCTCACAGAGGATGGCTAGTGACCAGGCCCTGTGCTTTGCTGTGGTCTACACCATTGTCTCACTTGATCTAATTCTCTGAACTCTAGAAGATGGTTTTTACTATCCTTATTTTACAGCCCAGGAAATCAAGGCACAGAGCCTTCAGTAGTTGCCCAGGTCTCACACCATGTTAACCTGAATCAAGATTCAAATTCTGCTGCATCTGACTGCAGAGCTGCAGTCTATCCCGCTACCAGAGTGTTACCTCCTAGAGGGGTGTGGCGGGTGGGGAAGTAGTTTTAGACGGCAGGAAAGAAGTTGTACTACCCTAGGCCCCTCCTAAGCATGGGGGTTAAGTTCTTGAAAATACTCGTTAGAAGAATCCTTTGTTTTAGTTACCTCCCCAAAGGGGAGACCAAAAGTTCACTCTCTATCCATTTCTTCATGATGCTATTCTTTTCTCCAATTTAGTCATAATCCCAGAGTAATATTATAATCTAAGATATAATTTATAAAATAAACCATTACCAACAAGCCTTATATAAAATAGTAGACAAAAGATAAAGAGAAAGTGAGTGTTTAATGTATACGTACAAAGATATTCATAACAAAACAAAACAGAAAATGTGGGAATTCATTACAAACCTCCTAATTGAAACCAATCATGAAGCTGTAGTTAATATTTATAACTTCTCTTATTATTAACTCAGCGTTCACTTTCTTTTCAGCCAGCACCTCAGCATTTCATTCATGAGGAGTTTGAGTCTTTTGGTCTATCCTGTTTAAGCTTGACATAATCATAAATTAATTTTTATCACTGAGTACAGAGTTTTAAGACGCACTTTAGAGGATACCGAGCATACTTTTACCTGACCACATTGTATATATGTAACAATTCTATTTCCCCTTGATAATCAGAACCAATTGTCCTAGCCAACACAAGGACCTCATTCTCTCCTTATTAGTCACATGGCACCAAGAGCTTCAAACAGGAGGCAGCCCCAACTTCCAATTCTTTGAAACCGTTGTTGTTATATGGGAAACAAACCATTTCATGAGTAGTTCAAAATTTTACATTCCCCTCAGTCATATATGAGGGTTCTGATTCTCCATATCCTCTGCAAAACTTACCTGACTTTTTTATTATATCCGTCCCAGTAGTTATGAAGTGGTAGCTCATGTGGTTTTGATTTACATTTCTCTGACGAATAATGATGTTGAGCATCTTTTCATGTGTTCATTAGCCATTTATGTATCTCCCTTGGAGAATTGACTGTTCAGGTCCTTTGCCCATTTTTAAATTGGATTATTTGTCTTTCTATTATTAAGTTGCAAGAGTTATTCATATATCATAGACACCTGTTCCTTAACAGAAGTGTGATTTTCAAATATATTCTCCCATTCTGCAGTTTGTCTTTTCACTTTCTTGATGGTGTTATTTAGAGTCCAAAAGTTTTTAACTTTGATGAAGTCCAATCTATTTTTTCTCTTGTTGCTCATGCTTTTGGTGTCATATCTAAGAATCCTTTGCCAAGTCAAAGGCTGTGAAGATTTGCCTTAAGTTTTCTTGTCAGAGTTTTTTATTAGCTCTTACATTTAGATATTTGATCCATTCTGAGTTCATTTTTGTATATGGTGTGAGGTATGGGTCCAACTTCATTCTCTTGTATAAGGCTCTTTAGTTGTCCCTGTATCATTTGTTGAAAAGATTATTCTTTCCTTATTGAATGATCTTGGAACTCTTGTTGAAAATCAGGTGGTCATAGATCTCTGGGTTTATTTCTGGATTCTCAATTAGATTCCATTGATCAATATGTCTATTTTTTGTCAGTACCACGCCATCATGATTACTGTTGCTTGGTAGTAAGTTTTGAAATTGGAAAGTGTGAGTCCTCCTACTTTGTTCTTTTTTTCCAAGATGTTTTGGCTATTCTGGATCCCCTGCAATTCCATACCCACCTAGATTTTTGAGAGCTTCCTTTTTGTAGGTGCCTCTTGCTTTGCATTCACATGGATGCAGAAGTATTTGCTTAAGAGTCCATCCATATACCTCTTCTACAGACCTCCTTCTACCACCTGAGTGGTATATAATGCTACAGCAGTCCACTTCTGGCCAGTGCCATCATGTCATGCAGAACCTTCTGGACACCAGTCTTTTTCTTTTCTCCCTAAGTTAACTGGTCAGAGGGAACTCCTCAAGAAGCCAGGAGGAAGAAGTGATATGACAGTAGTAGGTGTAGATGCACTGGGAGGATGAGCCACCTACTTTTGCAAATAAATTTGATGTTAAGACCAGCTAGAGGCTGGACTCATAAAATCCTTTTCCCTTTCAAACCTCAAAATCTTATGAGATACTTTGCAAATGTGTAGCACAACTGAATGTGCTATGTGTACCCTCCAAAATTCATAGAGGTCTAACAAGCCCAGTGAATGTTTCTTAGTAATAGGGGATGCAAAGTAAAGCAACTTGTCTTTCACTTGAGAGGAAATGTCTCAACTAATTCCAGAGAAAACTTAATTCCAACATTATGCTTCCCCATATTTTACTCAAGCATCCATAGTGCCTAGTACATTAGGCACACCAAGTTCAGGGAGTATCGTGTGATCAATTTAGTGAACCAACAAGATATCCTGTGAAAGGATCAAGGACACTGTAGACTATATGTGACAGAGAACCAGGATGACAATGAAAGCCAAGTGAAAAAAAACTGTTCTGATGCTTTCTGATTCGGACAAAGGAAGGAAAAAAATCATTCTCTAAATTAATAATGTTATATCAAAGACTGTATGGATTGGCTCCAGAACAGAGACACTATAATGAATAGCATTTAGACCATAGTCACCACCTGAGTACACTTACAATGATCCCTTTTATTATTCAAGACCCATCTTTTCTGGGGGGAGGTGGGAAGGGGACGAGGTGGTTATGATTCAAATAAATAAGTTAAATGGGAAGTGATACATCTTACTGCCTCTGCATCATTCAAGGTGTTTTTGAGGCATAAATCTCTGCAGTTTCCCCAGGGACATGGTAGTACTTTTGATTTTCTATTTTGTTGAAAGGAGAAATTCCATTGGCTTCCACTTGGCTTGTCATAGCATAATAACTTTCATGCCGCAGGTCAGAGAACCAAAATGGAATTGGATTCTGACAGTTGTGTATATTTCATTGAATTTGCTTTTATTACCTGACAGCTAAGAACCCACAGTGCATTCTGAGTCCCCAAGGATTATCATAAATTCAGAATCAGTGTCCGTTATTGGCCAAAGGATCTGTACTTAACTTTCTCAGTTCACGATTACCCTATGGGGAGGGATAAAAGATTTATTTTAAAACTTGTAACATTACCTCACTTGCCTTCCAAATCTCACCCTAATGATCTAACTGATGCAATGTCCACTTAGATCCAAACTAACTGGATCATGTCCAAAATGCTAGATGCAAGGGCATTGAGGAAAGGTCATTTTCAGTTTTCTAACTCTTCAACTAGCTGGAGAGTGGCATGAGAATCGAACAAACCAATCCATGGTATCCAGCACGTTGTTTGTTGGAATAACCTGGAATTCAAGCCCAATCCACTCCAACAACAATTCTCTAGGTGAGGAAAAGGAGATTGCATGACTAAGCTGGTATGCCCCAATGAGGGGAATTTTCAGGGCTGTTTAATTATTATATTCAAGCCTAGAAATGGGGTCAAAGCTTAAATGTATTCATCAAACAAAGCCTTCTTGACTGTGACCCATTAGGATAGTTGGTAAGAGTAGCCAAAGACATGAGGTGAGATGAGGTGAGGCTTTGGCTCAATTCTATTTAAATTGAAATAGTATTGAGTTAAGAATGATTTGTGTTATTTCTATATGACCATCTCATCAAGAACAAAATAAAACCCAACTGAAAAAGCCTTATTCCCGGACCTTTGATTTAGAAGAGTAAGAAACCCAGTGCATAAAACAGGAAAAATTAGAGCTACTCTTGTTGAAACGATAGTGAGGAGCTCCGCCCACTTGGTTGTTTCCTCACTCTCCAGCTTTGCCCTCCCCTGCCACAGATCCTGAGGCTTTCTGAAGCACACGTTTTGGAAAACATCTTCTAGGATATTAGGACATCATGTCCTTAGAGTCTGTGATATAGCTCTAATGGGCCAACTGGATGCACTGACTCACCTGGGAACTATTTCTGAACAGCAGGTATTATTTTAGCTTAAGAGGTTCTGATTCCTGCTGTCTATCTAGAGGCAAACCAACAATTTTAAAAAGTTTCTTAAGTTAAAATCAGCTTTGAGGTTCAATAAGATTTCAACATTATCTAACCCCCAAATTTCTTGGATTAAAAATAGTTACAGAGTTTTGCAGTAGGCCTGATTTTCTATGGAGTGGGCTAATGTCAGATTAAACAATTACCTTGTCTCTTTATTCATTGAGCAAGTATTTGTAAAGTAGTTACTATGTTCCAGGTATTAGGCTAGGCCCTAGGGAGCAAAAAGAAAGCACAGCAGACACGGATAAGTCTCTTTCTTCATAGAGCTTTCTGTTTAATGAGGAAGACAACCATTAATGAAATTAATGAAATAATCACACAAACACTAAATAATACCAATGACAGGTGGTACAAAAGACATGCACAGTGTATGAGAGCCTAGTCAAGGAAGGACCTGATCAGAGAGAGATGTCAGGAAAAGCATTTCTGGGGAAATGACGCTTGAGCTGATATCTAAAGATGAATAGGGGTTAGCTAGGTAAAGAGGGAAGAATAGAGCATTCCAGACAAAGGGAACAGCATTGGCAAAGCCCCTCTAACAGAAAGAAGCATGGCAAATACAAGAGACTGAAAGACCACTGGTATGGTGAAGAAGAGCAGGCAGGAGAAAATATGAAATGAGGTGAGACTGGACAAGTTGGTCGTCAATGGGTGTTTTCCTTTAAGCAGCTCTGACTTCTTTCAGAAAAATGTAATTTTAATCAGGGGGCCACATGATCAGAGTTGTGTATTGAAAATATCACTTTGGTTATATTTGGGGGTACAGATAAAAAACAGAACAGATTGGGGACAGCCGGATGCCTCAGTCGGTTAGAGCGTGAGCTCTTAACAACAGGTTGCCGGTTCTATTCCCACATGGGCCAGTGAGCTGCACCCTCCACAACTAGATTGAAGGACAACGACTGATGGGTCCTGGAAAAACACACTGTTCCCCAATATTCCCCAATTAAAACCAAATTTAAAAATATCAGTTTAAAAAAAATAGAACAGATTGGATATAGGTAAGGGAGATAGTAGATTCCTGTAATAGTTGACAGGAGACAGGTAGTCGACAGGAGACAGTATTTGACCTGAGTTCAGATAATGAAAAGGGCTATAGAAAATATACCATTGGAGGGACAATATGATAGAAAAAATTGGCAGGGCATGGTGATGGGTTGGATAAAGTGGTAGGGGAGAAGGACATGCCACAGACGACCTATAAGTTTCTGGCTTGCATAGTTAGATGAATCACTGAAATGTTTTTGATGGGGTTTGGTGGGAAAATACCAGTGAAATGTGGTGCACGGTAATGGAAATCATGAGTTCAATTTTGAATATGTTGAGTTTAAGTTGCTTTTTAGCCACCCCAGGGAAAATATCTGTACAGATTCAGGACAAGAATGTGAGAATTATGTTTTTTTATCTAGGAGAAAATTAATTATATATCATAGTAGCCTACAAAACTGAGCAGTGATTCATTCTTCTCACTTTGTAAGGGACAGGCAAGGGATCTATTGTAATCAGAATTTTGAGCATGGAAAACACAAACAGGATTATATATCAACCACTTTGCAGGATTAAGTGTAAATAAAGAGGAATTCCTTCTCCTTTGAACAATTTGGCAAAATTTCCAACATAGTTGAAAAGTAAATTAAAAATTTCTGGTTCCAGATGAAAAGCCAGAGGTAGGATTGGGGGGAAGGGTTGCTTTTCTTCTAAAATGCTTAGAAATTATAGGAAAGAAAAACCACATTCTTTTAACGCTACAAAGAAGCATGAAAGAAAATAAAGGAAATCTCCAGGGGCCAAAACAAAGTAGCTGTAACCAGAGGGGAAACCAGAGGATAAACAAAGTGAAATCTCACTGCCCTGACGACATTTGCCCAACTTGGTAACTAGAACCTGATTGGGGCAGAGAACAAGGTCCTACGCCAACACAAGATGGGGATTTACAAGTAGTGACTCATAAAATCTCAAAGGGCTACACTCTCAATAAAAGAGCCGACTCAGGGATGGCCAGTTAGTTCAGATGGTTAGAAAGCGTGGTTAGAGCGTGGTGCTGATGGCACCAAAGTTGCCAGTTCGATCCCCACGTGGGCCACTGAGCTGTAACCTCCTTAAAAAAAAAGAGCAGACTCAGGAAAGCCTTTCCATAAAAGAGAAGAAACAAAGAAGAGTTAATGTTTCAGTTTTGACTCTGTTAGGAACCAAGTATTTCCTAAATTCATCAAGGTCTGAGATTCCAACATATACAGCTTTCATGTTCTAGAAAACACCAATTTGAGGTTGTACCAGGCTGATGGTAGCACAGGACACCTTACAGAAGCAAAGCCAAATAGTTAAACCAGAGATCAGAAGCGTCACGACATTTGATCTACATGCAATAGAGTAACTATGGTCTTTTTAATAAATGAGACTAAAACGGGTGGGAAACTATAAATCTTGGGACCCTACATCACCCCTTTAGAAAGCCAAGTCTAGGTGAATGAAAACAATAAAACTTGGTAACTACAGCATATGGGCAAAATTTGACCTACTTCTGTTTTGTAAATGAAGTTTTATTGGAGCATCCGTCATACCCATTCATTTACATTTCGTCTACGTAATGCTTTCACATGCATTACAATGGCTAAGTCTCAGAGGAGTTACAACAGAAACATATACGGTCCACAAAGCTTAAAATATTTATCTGTCCCTTTACAGCAAATGTTTGCTGACGGCTATGCGATAATGTAACATGGAAGAATATTTTCATGACTTTGAAGTAGCTAAACCCCTAAAAGTACTAATGCTAAAGAAAATAACGTAAATTGGACTACACTAAAATTAAGCACTTTTGTTTATCAAAATATAGCATTAAAATAATGAAAATGCCACTGTAAACAAAGCTGTAATGAACATTGGAGCACATATGTTTTTATGGATAAATGTTTTCAGATTTTTTGGGTAGATACCCCGGAGAGGGATTGCTGGGTCATGTGGTAATTCTATTCTTAATTTTTTGAGGTCAAATATATGGTGATGGAAGGAGAACTGACTGGGTGGTGAACACATAATGTGAGATATACATGATGTATTATGGGATTGTACACCTGAAACCTATGTGACTTTACTAACAATTGCTACCCTAATAAACTTTTAAAAAAATGAAATTTACAATACATGTATCTGACAGAGGACTATGTCTAGAACATACAAAGAACTCTTACAAATCAAGAATAAAAAGACAAGACAATCAATTAAAAAATGGGCAAAAGATTTTAACAAGCTCTTCACAAAAGAGGGTATTCAAATGAGCAACTAACATGAAATTCCATTAGCCATCAGGGAAATGCAATTAAAAAATACAAAGAATTGGTATACATACTTACCAGAACTGCTAAAATTAAAATTTTTAAAAATAATATTAAGTGTTGGAGAGAATGTGAAAAATAGGAAATTCTATATACTGCTGAAGAGAATATAAATTGGTGAATCCACCGTGGAAAACTGGCAATGTCAACGAAAGCTAAACGTATATAAACTCTACCACCTAGCAATTCTACTCTTAGTTATATTCCCAACAACATGCATATTTCCCAAATGACACGTACAAGAATATTCACAGAACTCATAATATCCCCAAACTAGAAATAACCTAAAAGTTTGAATTACATAATAGACAAAGTGTGATATTCATACAATTCAATACCACACAGCAATTAAGAGAACAAACTATTAATACATGCAACAACATAGATAAATATACGAGTCTATAGATATATCTATGTATCTATGTCTTTATCTAGCTGTCTAGCTAGCTATCAATATATATAGATATAGATACAGAGACAGAGACAGAGACAGAGACAGAGATAGAGATAGAGATAGAGATAGAGATAGAGATAGAGATTAGTTTGCTAGGGCTTGCCATAGCGAAATACTACAGACTGGGTGTCTTAAACAACATAAATTTATTTTCCCAGAGTTTTGAAGGCTTGAAGTCCAAGATCAAGGTGTGAGCAGGGGTGGTTTCTTCTGAGGTCTCTCTCCTTGGCTTGCAGATGGCTGCCTTCTCCCTGTGTCTTCACACGGTCACCCCTCTGCGCTCGTACATGTCTACATCTTATCAGGACACCAGTCATTTTGGATTGTGGCCCATCCATACCACCCATATGACCTCATTTTACCTTAATTGCCTCTTTAAAGTCCCCATCTCCAAATACAGTCACATTCTGAGGTACTGGGGGTTAGGATTTCAACCTATGAATTTGGGCATGACACAGTTCAGTTCATAATTATATACATAAATAAAAGTGAAACAGTGAAAGAAGCCAGACACAAAATATGATTTCAAAAACTAAAGTATATGGTAATACAGTGTTTCCCCGAAAATAAGACTTAACTGGACAATCAGCTCTAATGCGTCTTTTGGAGCAAAAATTAATATAAGACCCAGTATTATATTATATTATATTATATTATATTATATTATATTATATTATATTATATTATATTATATTAATTATATTATATGTATTATATTGTATTGTATCATATATTGTATCATATCATATATCATATCATATTATATAAGACCGGGTCTTATAGTAAAATAAGACCCGGTCTTATATTAATTTTTGCTCCAAAAGACGCATTAGAGCTGATTGTCCAGCTAGGTCTTATTTTTGGGGAAACACGGTAGAAGTCAGGACAATTGTGGTTATCTTCTGGGGTTAAGTAATTATAGGGAACATAAAGGAGGTTTCTGGGTGCTAGTGATGTCTTATTTCTTGATCTGTGTGGTAGCTATACAGTGTTTATTTGTAAAGATTTATTGAGCTATATCCTTATGGTTTATTTATTTATCTATATTTATCTTATAGGTCAATAAAAAGTTCATTTAAAATAAAAATTCAAACCAAAGCAACAAAAAATAAAGTATCAACTTTTAAACATATGCTTACAATAAAAACACAAAGAAACAGATTTACATAAGCAAATTTGGAAGAAACAAGCACTGACCTGACCAGCACTTCAAGTTTTGTAATATTGCAAGCAGATAATAAAATAAATAAGTTTAAAGATATAACAGAGAGAATAAAAACATAATCAGAAGACAACATTTTATTTCTTTAAAGACAAGATAGATTGAAAAAGACCTAAGTAGATCTCATAGAATAAAAATATATACAACCATTGAAATAAAAATAATTAATCTTGGTGGTTAAAGATCAGTTCATATATGACTAAATAGTAAATTGGTGGAATGAACACAGGTCTGAAGAAACCATTCAGAATATTCTGCTGAGATAAAAAGGAAAAATATAAGAGAATTAAGATATATGGAGAATAGAATAAGAAATTCTAATAGATGTTGATTGAAATTCCAAAAGAAAAGCATCTGTCTATCTATCTATCTATCTATCTATCTATCTATCTATCTATCTATCTATCTATCTATCTATCATCTACCTATCTATTGATCATGGCTAATTCTCAAGAATTACAAAAGTTATGAATCTACAAACTGAAAATATACAATGAATACAAACAAGGAAAGAACAATAAAATCTATTAAAGAATTAAATCCACCTAGAATTACTGTAGTTTACCTGGGGAAAATTAAAGTGACGATTAATTTATCCAATTTTCTTTCCTAGTTAATAAAGATCTGGTTATTGACACCAAAATGCAAGAACCAAAAATTCTCTCTTGATCCTTCCCATGTTGTCTTATAGTACATAATTTTGAATTAATTTTATAGAAACAAGTCTTCAAATGGTTTTAAAGCTGCTTTGAAATTTTACATCTTTTAAGGACCTACAAAATATTTGCCTTCCTCTAAGATCTCCACTCAAATAACTTTTTAGACTTCATTTTCAAAAACAATCACTGCAGACTGTAGAAATGATTGATAAATGTCCTTTTAAGCTGAAACAGAATCTATGAGTCTTTGCAAATAAAAATCTATCTTCAAAGAAACGTCTCAGGTATTTTTTAGGTATATTTTTAGGTATATGTTTAGGTATTTTAGGTATATTTTAGGTATATCTC
This sequence comes from Rhinolophus ferrumequinum, assembly GCF_004115265.2. Lineage (NCBI taxonomy): Eukaryota > Metazoa > Chordata > Mammalia > Chiroptera > Rhinolophidae > Rhinolophus > Rhinolophus ferrumequinum. Next base: position 83,231,471 of record NC_046286.1, on the reverse strand, counting down.
AGGTATATTTTAGGTGTCAGCAGTACCTCTTCATTTTTCCCAGGTCTCTGAACTTAATAATGACTTGTTGCTATGCATAATGTGGCCATGTGAAATATTACATTTTTTTAAACATTTTGTCAAAATGTCCTGTTCTTTCTCCAGCAAAAATAGATCCTCCAGTTATGAATGTAACCCAAATTAATGGATCCTTGTTGGTGATTCTCCATGCTCCAAATATACCATATAGAAACCAAAAAGGAAAAAATGTGTCAATGGAAAATTACTATGAGCTAGTATACCGAGTCTTTATAATTAATAATTCACTAGAAAAGGTAAGTTCAAATGAATAAATAAGTTTGGTATTTTTTTCTTTTGTTCATTTGACTATGAACAAAATGTTAGCCATAAAATGTTATCTCTCTTGCTACTCTATCCCTTCTTATTTTTCCTTATCTTCTTTTAGTCCCTTCTCACTTTCACATTCATTGGTAAGCAATTAGTGCTTACCATTGCCATCAGAATTTGTGTGTGTGTGTATGTGTATATGTGTTTGCATCTTTTCAGTCATTCAGCCTCTCTCCACTTGATTTCCCTGCATATCTAAAGATTGGTATTAACAATATTTAATTCAATTTGACTGTGACAACTATTAATTTTTATGGACTTTCCACATATTATTTTAAAGTGGCTTTTGGATCAAACAGAGCATTATATGCTTGCACCAATTTTTATGTAATATTCTAATTCATTGTCAGTGCGTTTATCTTGGTTTGGTGGTTAAGTGTATGTTCCTTTTTGGGTGTTCATCTAAAATAGGTTTCCTTTGGTTGTAAAGAACCCATTCAAACTTGTTCAAAAAGAAAAGGGGAAGAGTTTTGATAGGAGATAACAAGTACTCTTATGGACAGCCAGAAGCAAGAAATAAAGTACTGCCATGCTTTGTAGTGACGGAAGGAAAAATGAAGAAGCAAGTCTTAAAGAACCCTAGTCTGCCTCTCTGTGGTCGCATGTTGCACGTCTACAGCTGTTTCCAAATCTACTCCATTCTCCTTACTGCACAGTTCAAATTCTTAAAAAAGAGACTGGCCACTGGGTCAGTCCATCAGTAGCCTTCATGGAGTACCTACACAGCCACTTTGACCTGCTGCTCTATCAGGCTGTGTTTCAGGACTCTGGAGAAGAAGGATGTGTCTGGGAAGAAACCCTACAGGCCATCTACTGCTGTGACCAGGAATAACTTATTAATTTTATCAAAAAGAGAGTAAACCAGTGACTTACTGAAAACCGTTTATCATCTCTTTTATTTTCCCCTGTGTATAGGAGCAAAAGGTATATGAAGGGACGCACAGAGTTGTTGAAATTGAAGCTCTAACACCTCACACTGGTTACTGTGTAGTAGCTGAAATATATCAGCCCATGCTAGACAGAAGAAGTCAGAAAAGTGAAGAGAGATGTGTGGAAATGCCTTAAAGTGGTGTGGAGTGCTCTGCCATACAGAAATCAGCAGCTCTCTGAGAATGGGATGGCTCCTGTTTGAAGGATCTCATTGAAAAGTTTTTGTGTTTTCTTAAAGCAACATGGCACTTCGGGTACTTCTTTGTTTAACCATTCTTTCTCCCTTTATATTTTATTTGTAAAGTAAATTTAAGCAATACCTATCCCTCCAAAAACAAACAAACAAAAACATTAGAATTTAAAGAAGTGGCAGAAAATAAGGGCTCTATGAAATATAGACCTTTCTTTCTGAATATAACTCCCCTAACAATCCCCATTCTTCTAAAAAAATTTAAGAACTAAAGAATCGTAGGCATTTAACAAACTTTTGTTGAATTAATTTTTTTTACAAATATCATTATAAATAGGCAATCCTGAAGCAATATTTTTCATTTTCTATTTAGACAACTTGACACAGATGTGCCAACTTTTACATGAATGGAATTTTTACATGAATGAATATTTTCCCATATCTTTCTATTTTATATGAATATACCTTTTCATACACTTAGTTTCTATTATAAAATATTTCTACTTAATGAACCAATGCTTTCTTTTAAATTGTATTCCATGTAAATAAGAATAGATTTTGACAAAAAACCTCATGATCTCTGGATTATTGTCTAGATTAAGATTATCCACAATAACATCTAAATACCGAAGTCTATTTCCCTCATTTAACTCAACACAATTTCCCTCATTTAACACATACTCACATTCAGGTTTTCTTTTCTATTTCTGTTTTGTTTCATTTTGTTTTTTAATGTCGTCCTAAGAATTTCTTCTTATTCTCAAAATCAGGTGAGATGTTTTTCAGCAACAAAGTAAAAAAGAAATCTTAGCTCTAATTTATATCATACTCCTCTACCTTCCTGGTGAAGGATCTCAGGCCACTTGCATGTTCCTAGTCTCTATGTACAAAGATTTGATGAATGACAGTTTGACTGGGGACAAGGGGGATGGTTGAGGGCCAGGTGGAGAAGTCTGCTTGAAGCTGAAAGCATGCGGTGGGTGATAGGTTTACTTGGGAGAGGGTCTGGTGCTGGCAGAGATTATAGGATTAAAGCCCACAAACAACCTCCTAGCAGCTCCATTGCCCCCTGATAAAGGGGTGTGGCCTAAGGTTCAGTGTAATCAACAGAAAGTTGTCTTCTTCCCTCTGGGTTTAATCTGACATATGTGTCCAAGGTTGTCTTTCTTGTGAGGATACATATATTGGAGAACATTTGCACAATTCCTCATGGAAACTGCTCCAAAATGTGACAAAAATATAGTAAGTGCTTCTGGTTATATACAAGTATACACAATAATAGATTAAAAATTATTCAGAAACGCATGGAGGGACAGAGTAAGAGACACAGCAAGAGCTAGAGAACTGGTTTCATGGCTTTCCTATATGGTCAGAAAAATATGAAATGGAGCACAGATCTGGAGACAAAAAATTATTTTAATCTATGTTTTTGAAATGAGCTTTTTACCTTCTCCTTCTCCTTCTTCTTGTCCTTTTGAGAGTGAATTAGGGGCAATGGGATGGGTGAAGGGTGAAGATTGCATGCAGCCAACAGAAGTTATTAACAGCATCAAGTTTTGGGTTTATTTTGTTTGTTTTGCTTTGTTTTTGCTTTCATGCTTAGGCAAGTCACTTAGGCATGCTTAGTCAAGAATAAAATACTTTGTAAAAAATAATAATTGTCACATTCTTCATTGTGTTGGGAATATACTGTCATCCTATTTTAATAAATCTTTTAATTTTTTGCTTTGCAATGTGAAATCCTTGTTGTTTGGGTTGTTTAAAAGAAGGATAGAATTTTTAAGTCTATCCTTTTAAGTCTATCCAGATGAAATCCTAATTAGACTTCTTGGACCCACACTAAGTTCCAGCCCGAAAGAAGCAAACTGTTTAGCAGGACTCCAGGCATTCACCGATCTTGCCCAATGATCAAAAGGCAATTCTACGGTTACAGTTTCTCAGGCCAAAAGCTTTGGGGCCATCTTTCTCTCTCTCTTTTCCCTCACATCATATATTCAATCCATCAATAAATTCTCTTGGATCTAGTTCCATAACATTTCTCACAACTACCTTATTCCAGGCTGACATCATTTCTCATCTGGATAATGGCTATGGCCACTTTACTGATCTCCCCACGCTGCTCTTGCCTCCCTCTAGTCTAGTCTCAACAGGGTAGCCAGGCGACCCTGTAAGCATACATCAGGTCATGACAACCTTCTGCTCCCAAGTCTCCAATGGTTTCCCATCTCCTAAGGGTAAAACTCCATCGTTATCATGGCCTCCAAGGCCCTGCATGATCGGATTCCTTTTCTCATAATCTCTCAGACCCCATTCCCTAATTCAAGCAATGCTCACTTCGCTCCAGCACACTGACCCTGTTGCTTGGCCCTCAAATACAAATACTCTGGCCTCTGGGCCTTGGCACCAGCTGCTTTCTGGTAAATTGTGCCCCCAGATATCCATAGGCTCCTCCCCTCATCTCTATCAGGCCTTTGCTAGAAAGTTGCCATATCAGTGAGACTTTCCTCACCTGATTTAAAATTGCAAACTATGCTCTGCAACTCTCTCAACCCTTCATTTTTCTCCACAGCATAGCACTTAAACCACCTGACACACTATAGTTTACTTGTTCATTGTTTGTCTTCCTCTCTCTCAATAGAATGTAAAGGCAGGTCTGCCTTTTTTTTTCCCTCCACAGCTGTATCTTCATTATCTAAAACAGAATCAGTACGTAGCAGACACTCAATATTTGTTGGAAAAATTAATGAATCACGAGTGGAACCACTGAAGGCAGGGGAGGGGTGTGTGAGGATGACTGGATTAGAGGCTTTCCTTATAATTTGCACAACCTCCTGCCATATCTTCTCTATAGGTTAGTGTGCGGGAGTGAGCCATTCTTTACAGAGAAGCAGAGGTGGAGATAAGTGGAGACGAGGTCTTAGACAGACAATTCTGACACCATAGCAAAGAGCTATTCTAGAATAATTGCTTCTCCTCCAACTGAGTGTCACTTCCTAGGCATTATTTGTTCTTGTTGGCTGGTAGTCAAGTCCAGAAGGCCTGTCCCAGATTTTCTTTAAAAGAAGAGAGGGAGTGCAATTGGGAATGTGAAAAGGAGATATCCACATTGATGAGAAGGAACTTTAGAGTGTTCTCAAGAAAGGGTTGAGGTGACTAATAGAAAATCATGAGAAACTAAGCTGGCCTATCAGCAGGCGAGCCTGTTACATTTGGGGTTGGATCAATGGTCTGTTGGAGTGGGCTACAGTAAGGAGCTAACTTCTATTGTGCTTCTAGATGTGCCAAGCGTTTACACATTAGGGGCTGTCCATAGGATCATGATGAGAATGACGGGAAGACTCCAATGGACACACAAGGCATAACGTTTCTTCAATGGTAAAAGATAAGGACATTTCAGGAGATGGTTAAATCATGAAGCACAACACACAGCTCTGAGATGGGCGTTCGTTCCCCAGAGCCCTACAATTCCCCACAAAGACATAGGATTGCAGCTATTGCCAGCTGCTCAGAACAAAGTTCCTCCAGGTGAAAGGCCCTCTTTGCCAATCTCACAGGGATTGGAGACCATCTTAGTTCCCCTCTCATCTATTTTTTGAGAAGCCTGGAAAAGTTATGCCTGAACACAAGGAACAAGTATATATGGTGACATATAATTTCAGCCCCATCTCTCCCAGGGGAACTGGCTGTAAGAGTGGGTGAAATGACAGTCATTTCTTCAGGCACATCCCTCAGTAGGTCCAGGCTTCGGCCTGTCTACAGTCTACACTTGCACAGACATTATTTCTTTAACCTTCACAGCTGCCCACAAGGTGGTCATGATTATTATGAAAGGTAGTCATCTATTCCATAGGTGAGCTCGAGAGGTGATCTGTCAATGTCAGAAACCACATCTGTCTAATGCCACAGCTGAAGCACTTTTTATCAGACCCTGTAGAAATTCCTCTAGGTTTTTGTACATATGGTTTTCCATTAAGTCTGTTAATTAAAATTCCTTTCTTAAATGTCAGTTTTGCTCTGTTGAACTTCGGTACTTTCTTCTTTCTTTTTTTTTCCTTTCTTTAATGTCAGTCAAGATATTTAAGGGCAAGTGTTGACCTTTAGGACAAGAGAGCATCGGGGCAGGGAGAGCTGGTAGGACAGCTGGGCAGCTGGTGGGTGGCTACCTGCTTTTGGGAACAAATAAGAGCAGTACCTAACAATACCTACTTGTCCTGCACGGTTGGAAGGTGTGCATTCACTGAAAGATCTCTTAAGTCCACACATTTATTGGCAAACATTCACTAGTTGGTAAGGTCCATCACCAATTTGTTTTTGTCAATCATTTCTATGGTGTCTTGATTTTTAAGCAAAAATGCAGAAATTTATTTTGTAACTGAAATTCCAAAGTTTTCAAGGCAAAGAACAACAACAATAAAACGACCTGATAGCTTGAAATCTGATTTAGAGTGAACTCTAGACAAGCCTTTTCAAAGTATAACCATTTTGAAATTCTTACCCCAAACTATATTGTTCCCTTTACTTACATTCCATTTACCTAGAGAAAAAAAGTGAATTTGGAGAGTAGAACGTTTCGTTGTTTCCGTGAATTTTCTTTTGTTTATTTTATCCTGCTATTTGGGACCATGTTTCCTGGAAAGGAAAATAAGCTTTTGTGCTGAAACAATGAAAAAACTCACAACATAGCCAAGTGCTTGACTTTACCTGGACTGAATCACTAAAGCTGATCTCTACAGAGTAGAGGTTGGTCCAAGGAACAGGACCTTAACCCCAATGCCCTAAAGATGCAGGTTGTTTTTAAGCTAAGACCTCAATTCCTTTCTGCACTTCTTCAATAATAGTTAGTCTCCCTTTACCCAAACCTTCTGGATCTGATTTGGTCTACTGGGCATTCTTTTCCCTCTCAGGAGCCCCAGGCCTTCCTCCTTTTTGATCCCCAGAAGGTTAAAAAAAGCAGCCAGTTATGCTTGACTGACACTCTATGAATGACACAGTTCTGCCAGATATTTGCATTTGGGGCTTTTTCACCTGTAAAAGATTAATCTAGAATGATTTGCTTTGCCCTAAGTGAAACTGATTCCAGACACTGGCATTCCAAACTGGACAATATATTTTAGACAGAAAGGCCCTTCATCCTGCCCCCCAAATCATACTGTGCCCAGGGCTGATGATCCTGGAGATGAGTCTGTTTAATCTTTTTGGAAATCTAGGAAGGAAAGAGATGGCTGAGAAGAGGCAGTATGGCAGCTACTGTGGTCTCTGCACAGCTTATCCTTTCTTTACACTTACCCTTCATTTTACCCACCAACCCCAGGATTTCCATATGACAGCCCCCAGAGCTCTGCTTATTGTCTCCTTTCTGTGTCCCTGTTTGTTGTCACCTTGTCAAAGGGATGCCTCCGACCTACCCCCCTCCACACACACACACGTACACACCATGATCACCTTGTGGACTCAAGTAAGTTACTCAGAGTTATTGTCAAATGTTGACACCAAGAATGGAAGAGAGGAGCCTGCTCTCTCTTCTGGGATTATGCTCTGTAAGGATTGACTAAGCATGGAGCAGCCACAGGCCAACATTCCTGTCAGATAAAGCCCGTTAGAGAATGAAGTTAACACAAAAGAAAGCAGAGCAGAGACAGACAGATTTCTCATGGTATTCAAGTAAGTCCAGCTGTGCTGAAAACTAGCCTAGCTTCTGAATTTTTTGACTTTAAGTGAGCAAATAATTTGCTTTTCCTCCTTATTTTACTTTGATTAGAATTTGTATCACTTTCAACCAAAAGATCCTTGACTAGGATCAATAGAATAAAATCACAAGTATGTGTGGCATGAATTGTGTGCTGTACTAACAAAAGTACATTTTTTCCATGTCTACTATAACCTCTAAATATTGAGAGAAACATGGCTAGAAAATCTGTATTTCTACAGATAATACAATTAATGCAGTTTGAGTTCAGGAAAGCTCTACAGAAATGTGTGTGTGATTCTGGTCAAGTCTTTATCAGAGATGGTGTCAGCCAAGGTCTTGGGGTTCAGCAAATTCTCATCTTGGTTATATTACTTGGTTCAATTCAGAGCTACCTTGGTACTAAAAACATGTGGAATTTTATTTCTACTTATTTTTATAACAGTAAATCAAGTTCCCATTTGATATTCTTCGGAAATCATAGGGCTGCCTGAATACTATAACCAAAGAGTCAGTACATACCTCCCTCTTATTCTATTATATAATCTTCAAGGTGAACAAGTCCTTTTGGAATGTCCCAAGTTCAGGCCACAAATACTTACTGACATCCTAATGTATGCCTAGTGCAGTGCTAGTGACTCTGTTCCATATACCATATCTACAATATCTTTAGTGCTTGTTTCAAATGCTTGCAGCTCTCTCTCTCTCTCTCTCTCTCTCTCTCTCTCTCTCTCACACACACACACACACACACACACACACACACACACACACACATGCATAGCATAATCACAGACACACCATCTGCAATTGTAGGCCCCCAGCATGTCATCTCTACTGTTTTGAGAACAGGGCTTTGTAACTCTGTCTAAATTCCATCCAAGTATCCTCATCTGTAAGTGGAGAATAATATTTTGCATGGGTCAAAATTAATCCGTCATTTTTTTGCCTTCTAAAAATGACTTTAGCAAAGAGGAATGTTTCTAGAAACAACTATCTGTCTACTACTCATCAGAAGAACAGCCTCCAACTGCATATTAGTGCTTGTTTTTGATGTTGCAGCTACACTCCAGGGCACAGAGCTGGGGCTATCAAAAGTTTTGCAACAGTGGCAAGAATGGAGCTGTGGAAGCAAGAGACTGATAGTCTGACAGACCTCCACGAGCTGGGACCCATTGCCGTTAATAAGTATAGTATTACAACGGTTCAAGTTCATTATTAAAAATAATAAATCTGTCTCTTTTAAGAAATAGGTAGTTGCTTTTCAGAAACCTATAAAAGGAAAACTGAACTCAGGTTAATGTGGAAAGAAAAGAACTAAGCTACTACGCATATATCTGAAGCTAATCTCTCAGCAGCTTCACCCTGAATGGGAACAAATTCCATTGCCTTCCTGCAACTAAGTGATCTAATAGAAAAAGCAACCCAGGGATTTCCTTCACTAGCACAATGATTAATACAAGATGGGTTTGCGTTAAGTATCTGTTGACAAACTGAATTACCTCACTGTACAGACCTTTGTCATTCTTGCAGGATGCTTCATGTTGCAATCCCTGTCTTACGTTTGCGAAATCCCTGGTTTATGAAATAGTAGCAGCTCCTTTCTCTCTAAATCTTCCTTGCAACTAAAGGACAAGTACCGAGGCTCTGCCAATCTGATATCCCTGCCCTAGAATTTGAACTGCAAGCTAGGTCACAAATGAGCAGTCTTGTGCAGAATCCATTCTGGCCAGAGTGGTGGGAAGGAGGCACAGGGACAGCTGTGGCTGCAGTTTTGGTGGCAGTATCCAATGTCTAGTGTGAGAGCTCTAAGGGGTATAAGTTGTAGTGGGTGTGACCAGTGGCCGCACAAAAGTCTTCAATGGACCAGTCCGTGACACAATTGGGACATTGTTCCTGGCCTTACAGCCTCCAAATCTGGTTCTCGTCCCCTGTCCCATCTTCAATTCCCTGGGGAGGCGGTGAGTTGCCCAAAGTCCATTTATTTTTTCTTTTAAAATTGTTATAACATACGCAGAAAAGTACACAAGTCTTAAGGATCTAGGGTGATACTCTGTTTTACATATGTGTCCTGTATGTATTCCAGATCAAGATTTAAAGTATTTTCAACACACTTAAGGCTTAAATGTAGAACCTTCACTTAGTATTCCCCAGGGATAACCGCAGCCCTGATTTCTATCCCAGAGACAAGTGTTCCTGCTGTTGAACGTGATATAAATGGAATCACACAGTGTGTAATGTTCAACAGCTGGCTTCTTTCATTTAATGTTAGGTCTGTAAAATTCATCCATGTGGTGGCATGTATCAATTATTCATTTTTAAAATTAATGTGCAGATTTCCATTGTATACTTATAACACAATTTATCTGCTCCATTCATGGACATTAGGATGCTTCCTGACTGGGGCTATCACAAAGTTTCTAGAAACTTCCTTATGTGTGTTTGGGGTGGACAGCCTCATGGACTCCTGTTGGATATATACCCAGGGGTAGGGCATTTGGTTTAAGTGTGATGAGCTTCAGTGGATACTAACAAACTCAGTTTTTCAAAGTAATTGTTTCAATTTATATTCCCACAAGGAAAATAAGAGAATTCTAGTTGTTCTACATCCTTGTAAATATTTGGTATTGTTTCTAATTTTAATTTTAACCGGGTATTTAGTCATATTCCATTGTGGTACATGTGTACGTGTGTGTGTGTGTGTGTGTATACGCGTGTTTAAGTGAGCATGTAATTAAAGATATAACTCGTGACAGAGGAAACCAGAAGAATGGTAAAGCTTATTCAAAAGGTTATAGGAGAGGGAGAAGTATTTATAGTCATTGAAAGAAAGAATGCTAATTTAGATACAAACGTGGTCAATGTCCCACAGGTCAATAAAACTGTAACCTTCAGGGCTATCTTTTCTACTGGAAATCATTTCTATCTCTACAGGAAAAAATCCCTTGCATTGCTCTGGAGAGAATGGTTTACATGCCATTCGATGTTCTCAAAGTTAACATCTATCTTGAATTGTAAAATATCCTAATAAATAGCAACCAGTAGGACAAGGATAGGCCTGTTTGACAGTGAAAAGGTTTGTAGTTTACTACTTCTAAGCATTTACCAGATACATTGAAAAACTGCCACATTTGAGTTTGATCCAGAACACGAGATGGCTTTCTAGCCCATTCAGGCTACCTGATAAGCAGCTCAGCTAATCGGTTATTATGATCCAGAATAACCAATTCATTGTATTTTGTGGGCAAAGCTGAAAACTAAGAACTGTCAACACACCTGATGAAAAGCAGTGAGGAAAGGGATAGAAGAGAAAAAATATGTATATTGTATAATATATTAGGTATATTTATGCATAAATACATAGGCATATATATTTATTTTGTTAATTTCTCTTCTTTTCTATTCCATCCCTCACCACTTTTTATAGAGTGTGTTGGTGATTGTAATTTTTCAGCTTTGTCAATTTTGATGACAGGGGAGACAAAACCCAGGGAAGGATTCTACAATCATCTTCCTAATCAGGATTCCCCTCCTCTGATACCCATTCCATGTTCTCTTTGTCTTTATCTATCTCCTGAGGTCACACAGGATGCGTAACAGGTGACTGACCATCACCTTCATTCCTGGGGCTTCAGAACCATATGTGAATTTAGTTCCAGCACCTGTTCTTTAACTTTTACTACTCGACATGGAAGTATTGGGAGAAACCCCAGAGAATGTCTTGGGTGCCAGATGTATTCCTCCATGACTGCATTGGAAAGAGCAATTGTATGTACTCTTGAAGTTCAGAATCAATTACCCCAGATAATCAGTTACCCCATTTGGGGCAGTCACATTGTGGCATGATGAACCAAAATTCCCCGATAGCAGTTTCAGTTTTCAATTTGTTTAAGTCATTGGAATTGGATCCCTGCTCCTCATAGTGGAACATAATCCCCAACTAATACAACAGGTGCAAGACTGTAAAGCCCTTGCTATGCCACAGTCTATTGGATTTTATTTCACAGAGTAAGAGACAGGGAGGTATCATGTTCCCACACCTTGGAATGTCCTTCCTCCCTTTTCATTTGGCTAGCTCCTTATCCTGCAGCTTTCAGATTAATGTCATGTCCTCAAAAGGCCTTCTGTCATTATCCCACTTAGAATAAGTCTCCCATCGCCATATGATTATGTATCACAAGACTGTTTTCTCCTCCTTGTAATTATCACACTCTTTGACCATTGTTTGTTCACATTATTTTCAATTCTCCTCTAGATGTAGCAGTGTCTCACAGCAACGGCCCCCTAACATGGTCTCTGCTGAACCCTCACCACCTAGAACTGGTACATAATTAGTGCTCATTAAACATGTGCTAAAGCATTGTGACTGAACGAATTAATGATTTTCAAAAAGCAAATGCTATAGTTGGATTTTAGTATTAGAAAATCACTCTGGAAATCACATTATCATTAGATGGGAGGAGGCAACACTTGATAGGAAACCAAGAAGGAAGTCTGTGACGTCTTCATGGTAGACCACAGCCAGGGCTTCTTGGATTTGGGAACAAAACCCTACCGTCAGCAAATAACTAGTCTAGTTCTGGAAAACAGCTTTTGGCTTTTTACCAAGCCCTGAGGGATGCCAGGTGACCACATGACCTGAGGTTCCCATCACAAATGGGTGTTCTCTTGGGTCATCAAACCATCAGGCAGGAAAGAAATAATCAACACTGGGCACAAACATGTTCTTACAGCACAAATAAGCTTCAGGACCTCGAGGATCAATAGACAAGATGACGCATTCTTAGAAAATGTGAACTCCTCAGCCTCTTTCCCAGACACGATAGTATTTTCTTTAGTTTTTGGTTTTGTTTTGTTTTGCTTTGTGTTTTCCACAACAGCATTTAGCCAATGTGCTCATGAGCAGATATCCATTCAGTAGGCATGGGGGCTATTTATTATACAGCACCCAAAAGCACAAGCTTCCTCTAAGGCTGACCTGACTCCTGCCACTCGGAGCGCCCCTCAGCAGTAGCAGTATGCAACCTTTTAACACTTCATATGTCACCACATCTCGGAGGGGGCAGTGATTTGTCCCCAGTGCAGTCCCCAGTCTCCCTCTTCCCTCCACATCAAGATTTGGGTTTGCTTTCCTAGCCCATAATGCTTCTGTCTGGCCCAGCACCTATGGACTTAACTAAGTGTCTTATTCACTATCACAATACTGCTCTGACAGAAGAACTCTTTTGACAGGGAAAGAAGTAGAGTAAATATATCCAAGTGTCTATGTGACATCTCTTTTGGAATGTTTTAAAGGCATCTCATGCTCAACATATCCAAAACAAAATTAATAATCTTCTCCTGTAATCTAGTGTGTTCTTCCGCCGTTTTCTGAGTGACTGGTAATGCCGTTTATTCAGGTACCCAAACCAGAAAACTCAACATCATCCTTGGCACCTCCCCTTTCTCATCCTTAATATTTAATCCAATTCCAAGTCCTATTAATGTTCCCTTACAAACATTTCTTAAATTCATCTGCATCTCTCTATTTCCACCATCCATGCTGGGTGGAACTTTCAAGACTTCTAATTATGTTATTAACTAGAGATTGCTGCACCTTTTACCCTTGCCTCTTCTTTCCTGTTCCTGATGGCAGAGTGGACACAAGCCCTGGAGGTGCAGAAAGTATCTTGCAGTCATGAGGCAACAAGAATAAGGACGAAAGCCTACATGAGGCAGCATGGGAAAGTGGAAAGACAAAAATGAGCCTGGGTCCCTGAGCTCACTGCACTGCCGTGATGTGCCTGGACCACCTGCCTCTACTCACAAGCCCTTCTTTGTATAAATTTCTCTCTGGTTTGTGAATCAGCAGTCATGAGGATGTAAGTTTTAGTTTTTGAGGAAAGAATTTTGTTTCAAAATAGAAAAAAAGTAATGATGTTATAATGTTTGTTCCTTTGACTCAAAACGCTTCCAAAACCAACACATTCAAAAACAATGCTATCTACTCCCTTAACCTAGTCAACATCGAAAGAGAGGAAAATAAAGCTGTATCTTTACATCAAAAATTTCAGGAATGTTTGGGAGTGTCATACCTGTCTTCACTTGAGTCTCACCTCAGCTAAGCCCTCCTCTCACCCCAACACACACACACACACACACACACACACACACACACACACACACACACACCCCTTGACTATACGACAGTTACCCTTTACTGAGTTTTACTCTGTCGCTGTGAAAGGACATCTTAGTGGTGCATGAAACCAATTATTACAATAAAAGTGAGATAAAACTATAGGATAAATTTGAAAGATTAATGTGAAACTATAATCTTAACATCTTTACTTCTTGTTCAATCAACAGTTGCAACAATGGTACTCGTGCTCTTCACAATTCTCATATGTCCCCTCCTTCTCCCCCCGCAACCTTCCCTCAGATTTTGATTTCTAACACTAGCCCCCAATTCACAGATATAAGCGTCCTATAGCTTATAACAGAAAAAGAAAATATCAGAATTGGTCTGGAACATCCTATTTTTGTCATAAAACAACAGGGTCAGAGCTAGAAGGATGAAGTATAAGGTAGCTTGAAGAGAGTTAGCAAAAGCCAAATTATGCCTATTTGAGAAAGAGCTCATAACAACGCTCAAAAGAGAAAAGTCAGCACAAGAAGCACAAAAAATAGTTGCAATACTAAAGAAAAATAAAAAGAATTGGTTATATTTATTGACTTTTAAATATAGGCAAATGTTGATATTCATGGAATTTTTTTCTTCTATTAACCTATACATCTTTCAAAGTATACATATGTATTTGTTTCTATCTACAGAAACAGGAAAGGGTGAACAAAAACATGTGAGTGAATCAAACACATTCAGAGAAGCAGGAACTGTACCAAGAATAGGAAGGTTTGATCAGCTCTGCTGATTTCACACAACAGTTAGGGAGATGGGGGCCCCAACAGTTATTAGCACCAGTGATTACCCATAAAGATCAATTACAAAGATGGTTGGTGAGAGGCTTTCAAAAGGATAAACACCAAATGTTCTAAAAAGGAGAGGTACCTAGGCAAACTCAAAGTCTCATTTTCTAGGAAGGAAAAATTTCTACTAATTATAGTTATTACTTTTAATAAAATACTAATGATAAATACTTACATTTAAAAAATATCACTAGTCAATGTCTACATACCAAAATGGACAGCTAGTGTCAAAAAACTTGAAGGCTGTAACATTTGAAGAAAGACATGGCTCAAAAAGTAAGACTCTTTATAAGAGGCGCAGATCTGAGGGCTCCATGATGAAGCGAGTGAAAATGGTTTTATAAAGAGGCCTGAGCCTATGATCAAAACTTGGATTTGAATCATATTGGACGGTACAACCCAAGAACTTGTGAGTTCTACCCAAGAACCTACAATATCCTTAACAGTGGCGTTTGGGCCAGAAAACATTATTCAGAAGATGTGATTTTTTTCAATTAATACTTGATTTATGAAAACTACAAATTCAAATTCCTTCTTATTCTTTGAGTTTTTAACTCATAAATCTTATTACTCTGTTTATAAATCTGGCAACTTGTAATAATCACTTTTAAGAGGGCTTTTATAACTTAATTGAATTATTTGAAATATTTATGAATTCGATATATTCTATATCATCTTTGACTACTTCAACTATATAACAAAGAAGTTGTCAAGAGCTGTAAGAGGTCTGGTATTTTACCCTACCTGGAAGCTAACAAGGTACATAGCTTGTCAGAGTTTCTTAAACCCTGGCAGAAAACACGAAAATCCTGGGTCAGAGACAAAGGTTTTGATACTCACAGCAATAGCAGTAGCCAGAGTATCATTATTTTACAGTGGCTCGCTGTTCAATAGATCTGTTTAGGATTCAAATATAATGCGATGGTTAAATTTAATGTGGTAGCCTGGATGGGATCCAGGAACAGAAAAAAAGTTTATTTTTTTAAGTTCAGTAAATAAAAAAATACTACATAAATGATAGTACATATGGTACTTGAACATTGAAAACATTGTGAAAATTGTAGTCAGTGACTGAAGTTTGGGAACACTGGTTTTGACCATAAGAGGAACGTCTGAACTCGCTGCTGAACACTCATTCTTTCCCACCTGTCTGACAGGGGAAGGCATGTGATCAAACCACAGCAATTTCTACCCATAGGTTATAATTTCAGGTGATCCTTCTGCAGCACTACTTAGAAGAGTCTTTCATCAACCACCCTGAGAGTGAGCAGAGACTGACCACGAAAAGCAGAGCTGAAACTTCAAGAGTACATGTCTCTCGCTGGAGGAAACTGGGGCTTCTTGGCATCTGGGTTCTCAGGGGATTTCTTAGGTGACGAGTCACAGTTAAAACCCAGACTCTGGTTTACCACAGAGGCGTGGCTATTCGGAAGTCTTGTGTCTTTTAACAGTCCCCTTGGCAAACTTGAGACCTTCTCTACATAGACAAGACCCCTCCCTCTGGGTGTAGGGAGAAGGAATTGAGGGCCATGCCCACTGGTGCCCCATCTTCAATAGCCCCCTACCATCCGTTTTCCCAGCCTGTTTACAACCATCTAGGGATTATAGCACTTGTCCCTCCCTAACCCCAACACCCAAGGTCCTAAAGTGAGAGATGAAAGTGCCGATGTTCCTTACCTATAAATGGAGGACAGGAAGAAAGGGTTGCTCTAAATCAGAGGTCGGGAACTTTAGCCTACATAAGAATGACTTGGACGGCTGATTACAACACAGGTGTCTGGGCCCCACCTCCTAAGTTCCTACTCAATATAGGGCTGATAATTTGCATTTTTAACAAGTCCCCAGATGAGGCTGATGCTGCTGGTTGGAGAGCCATGCTTTGAGAACCACTGGCTTAAATGAGCTCAAGAACATCTATCTACTTTCATATTTACTAAATCCAGACTCATGTGATCATAAGACTGTCTTGTGAACTTGGTAAATATACAGATCGACAGGCTCCACCCCAAACTTACTGCATCAGAATCACCAGGAGAGCACCTCAGGTGATTCTTATGACCAGAGGAGTGCGGGAAATGTTATTATAGCAAAACTCAGGGCACCATCAGTGAATATGGTCTCAGGTTGAAGCAAGACATGATAGGTAGATCGTGGTGTTCAAGGAGAGCAAGCAGGTCGCAGGAGAATTGGGTAAAGCTGAAGGAGGGGGTAAGAAGGGATCATCAAGGTCACAGTCTGGCCTTGACCCTTTCCCACTGTGGGTAAAGCACTGCAGAAATCACCTCAACCACTTGGCATGCTTCTGCACTACCCTATCAATACTATTGGATGGGAGGGCAGAAGACTCGAGTTAGTACAAATGGCAAGGGTGACATTGGGTCAAAGGGCAATATTGGAAGGTCATCAAACATAACATTCATTGAGTGTTTTGAATGTGCTTGGTTTCCCCAAACACATAAAAACTTATCAATGGAAAGGCCTTTTATTTACTTATTTTTATATCCTCTCTTGTGTGTCCAGGGTTCAGGGACAAAGCTGGTCTTATGAGTAAGTACAGCATATGGCTTCCAGGGACTCTTATGGCCAAGGAGGCCATATGTGCAGGTATCCCAGGACATCCTACTGTTACGCCAGCTTCCTGTGCAGTCCTCACCCTCATTCTCTCTCAGAAGTATCTTAGTTTAGGTAAATTATATTAGTTATTTAAATTAGATAAATTACTTATAGCTCTAATATTTCACATATGGGTCTCATCATAGTCATTCATATTTGTCTAATATCTTGTATCTTAAAAGGGAGTTTTGTAAAATGTGTTGGAGGTCTTAGGTCTTATTATCCTCACTAGGACATTTTGAAAACACAGGCTCAGAGAGGCTAAGTGATATGAACAACGCAAGGCAACCGGTGGCAGAATAAAGACTGAAGCCTCCTCTAAACTCTAGACCAATGGGTATCTTCTAAAATAGTATTATTTGAAGGTAAAGTAGTCCATCTCTGTCATGCAGGGAGTCATGCGGGGCATCCTGCGGGGTCTCTGCTCCCGCTCCCCACATAAGAACGCAGGACATGGTGAGGCCAAACAGGAACACCCACGGAGCCATAGGTAGGGGAGTCATACCACTACATTCTCGCTGGCAGCTGGGTTGGAGACACAGGAAACAGGAGGCACACTATCCGCAACCTGCCGTCCACTTCTCTGCCAACCAACCAACCTCTCTTGCTAGCTGCAATCTGCCCTAACTGCAATCCGCGCTTGCTAGCTCAGCCACCATCTTCTTGCTAGCCCCCATTTGCTGCTAGCGTAGCCACAGCAGTTATATTAGTGGCCAATGGCTCACTGGTTACAGCTGACGGCCAACTAGCCACAGCTGATGGCCATCCAATCACAGTTGATGGTCATTTACTACCTGAGCCAGCACCTTTCCACGTGAGGCCGAGAGCCTGGAAACTGCACTCTTGGCTCTGTCCCCACAATCTCTTTAAACTAATTACCTATGTGTCCCAGAAAACAAAAATTTGTCATTGAGATGTTCATTCCTTTTAATCTTTTAATATCAATAGAAGTTCCTTTTAAAATAAAAATATTCTAAGCTTCCATCAACTTATAAATCTGTGGCATTAAACAAAGGGGTCATAGAAAGCTGGGCCTAATCTAGCAGGAATAAAGGGCGTGCCACCACTATAACTCATAATTTCCTCCCCTGGGAAGATGTAGAAAGAAAAATAGCAACAGAAGAAAAAAATAGTGAGTAGAGAGACAGATATTCTCAAAGGTTTTTTGCTCAACGGAGTTGTATGGCGAGGAGGGGAATCATAGTTCCTGCCTCCCAATTTTGCCTGTGTGGTCCCCAATAATGCCAGTTAGTTTGAATCAAACAAAAATACTAACACTGACTGAAAGCAATGAGAGGCTTTCATTCTTTCTGGAGGTATTTCTCTCTTTCTTCCCTGAAAGGAAGGATTCTGGGTATGTCATTTTTCCCTGGCAGTGACCCCCCTTTTTTTCCCACAGCATGGGGGTGCAGCTCAGTTAAATAAGAGACTTAAGGAGAAGGCCGTTAGAAAATCGGAAAGAGTGGCAGCTAGAGAGCAGATGCTCCGACCTTATAAATTCGTAGAAGATTATGCATGGCCAGCTGTACCATATAAATGCCCAGTTATACCACACCACAACCCACTGTGTTTATCATATGGTCCAGCATCTGGTCAAGTCTGTCCCCAACTCCCATATATCTATTCAAATAAGGCATTGGCTGGGGATTCATTTATGTAGCTGATTTCAATCTCAGTAAGGATACCCTTCTGAGATCTTAACTTGCAGCATGGTAGAGAATTTAGCCCAATAGGTCCTTTGTTCACAACTGTAAGTTCCTGATTCCCTTGGAGGATCATTTTATTTTCACAAGGTGTAGGAGGTGGGTAGTGGCCAAGTGAGGAATGTATGCATGTATATAGATAGAGGTAGATATATAATTCTCAGAGTCTTTATATACCAAAAGAACCAGATTAGGGAAAAGTAATGTTTCGTATGCCTTGAACAACTAGGATAAAAAGAAAAGAGATTTCCATGTGTTTTAAAAATCTGAGGTTACATAAAAGTTTTAAACCTGAGGTTACATAAAAGTTTTCTAAGTTTCCTTCCTTTATAAAGACAGTTTTTCCAGAAGAAAATCCATTAATTGATTTCTTGGCTTTGGGTGTTTTCCTTTAGGTGTCCTTGTTCATTTCTTTTAAATAGGACCCATGTTATGTGTGTTCATCTTGGAGGTACAATCAAAAGAATACCCTGTTCTTCCTCTCATCCCACACAGCAAAACAAATTTTAGATGGACCAGAGAATTAAACTGAAAAACTCAAAACAAAAATAAACTTAGAAGAAAACACTTTAACAATTTTTTTCTGATCTCTAGGAGATGAAAAGTTTTAGATTATAAAACCAAAGGAAGAAGTTATAATAGCAAAAGATCGATCGATTTTACCACATAAAACTTAAAATTTTCTAAATCTTAAAATTTAACATAAACTGAATAAAAAGACAAACAGTAAGGTGTGATTTTTTTTTTTTGCAAGAGATAGTGAACAAGGAATTAATAATCTTAATATATGAAGAGCTCTTGGGGATCAACAAGAAAAAAAAACCCCAAAGCAATAGACAAATAGAAAAAAAGACATAAATAAGCAGTTCTCAAAGAGGAAATACAAATTTTCAGTAATTTTTTTTATTGTTCAATTAACTAGTAATGTTAAATCCTAAATTAAAACAAAGGGCCATTCTATACCTATCAACTAGAAAAAAAATTGTAGTAGCAAGGATGGAATGAGATCGATAAATTAGGGCAACCAATTTGGAAAACAAATTGGCTTTTAAGTGTTCATATCTTTTGAATCAGTACTTGTATTTCTGGGTCTCTATACTAAAGGTAAAATTTTCAAAACACAGATATAAATTCAGGTACAGTGATATTTGCTGTAGTAAGAGCAAAACAAAGTGTGGAAACAATCCAAATGTTGTTTAAGTATAGGGAAATGGTAAAGTACATTAGGATGTGTTCACGAGGCTATTATGTTTTCATAATAGCCCAGAATGATTTCATAATAGCCAAAAATCAAGAATGGTTTTTATCATTCTTACAAGAATTTGTAATGACATAAGGAAGGGGGATTAAATTCACATTTCTCTGGCCTAGTTAATGTGCCACGTTTTCCATACACTTGATCTGTATGAAGTGTCTAGTCTATGTGATGTTCTCAACACAGTACTGAAGGGATCAGTATATGCCCCCCTCCCCCAAATATGCCACTTTGGCATAAAGAGTATTTTGAGCTAAAGGCGATGAAGAACTAAAAGGTACAGGAAGAGTTCTCTGCCCTCCCTTTACCTGCCTACAAGGAGGGCATAAATTTCCTTTTGTGAAGGTGGAATAAGTTTTCCCCACTCTGCTGTACCACGATAAGGAAAACAACCCTTATCACCAGAGACAGAGTCAGCATCAAGATGAGTTTGCATAAACAAATCTTACTAAAGTGACCTTTATCTTCCATTAGTTCTCCCATGTATTTCCTAGTTAGTTCCACGATTTATAGAGCCTTGAAGTCCAAACCCTCTTTCCTTTGTTAAAATGTTATATAAGCTCCCAAGTCTAAACACTCCTTTGAATTTCACTTCTGTGAACTCCTGGGCACATAAAAAATATTCATACATTTGTATTCCTTCTCTCCTGTTAATCTGTCTTTTGCCAGTGAAATGCACAGGCCCCCAGACACTGAACATAGGAGGGTAGAGGAAAAGTTTTCCTCCCTAACAGCTTCTGGCACATAAAAATTCCTTCATGAATCGTAGCTATTATTGTCATCTCATTTAATCCTTGAAAGAACTCTGTAAAGTTGGCATTGTTTTACTCATTTCATCAAAGAATAAAGCAAGGCTCCATGAGCTAGGATGTCTAACTAAACTGCTATTTGAACAGAGATCTATCAGGTTCCACAGACCGCGTCCATCCCACCATTTGATGCTCGAAAGACTGGAGAATTCAACAAGACTCATCGTAAAATTCAACAATATTCCACGTTAAAAAGTTGTTTTCAATTGTTTGCAGGGTTGCATTTTGGGCTTTAGGGCAGGAATGCAAAGAAACTACTACCTATGACTCTGATTAGTAGGAAGGCGAATAGTTTATGATCTTCAGATTACTCAAAATAAAGCAATATAAGGATGAACTATCATACTAATAGTAATACTTTCTTTGCAAAAAGAGAGTTTAAAAAAAAAGACCAAAATATTTGCAGTAGAATGATGTGCCTTCTTCTCTGATTTTATCCGACTAAAAAGTCTTCTGATACACAGAGGCAAGTATGTCTATGAATTGCAAATCTGAAATTCTAAACCTGGACTCTGAAGCACGTTAGTGAGTGGAATGATATATAAATGTGATCCAGCTGTCAGCTTCGAATGCTACAAACAGAGGTGTCTCAAAATGACTCATCTAGTGACTGAGCAACATCAGGGATGCAGGAAAAAGTAACTTGTTTGTTTCTACTACACTCTGATTTTAAGTGCATTCTCTTTACTAGATTTGGTTACCCACATTTTTCCTGTGTTTATTTTTGAAAGGTAACATCCCTTTGACCATATGCCAAACATTCATCAGTATGGAGGTTTGTTCACATATCAGAGTTGGTGAGCAAAGGGGCTACTGCAAGGTGTCTCTGCTTCACACAGAAAGGAGTCATTTAAGACTTTAAAGTGATTTGGGGAATATTTAAGAATTAGAGGGCAAGAACCATCAGATAAAGCCCTAAGTTCAAAGAGAGGGTTTCAAAAAGCGAAGGAGGTGAGGGAAACGAGATGCCTTCTTTTTTCCATGATTTTACCTCAGTGTAACTTTTTTTTAGTCACTTTATGCAAACAGGTCTGTAAACATTACAAATTTGCAATTATACATCTTGAATTTGAGGCATAGTATTCAATGGAATACTACAAATGTGGTCACAGCTGTGTCTTCACATGCTTCAACACACAGGTGTCCCAACATGGCTCACCAAAGTTGCTTTTAAATCTTGACTGAACGCGAGAAACATTAACTTGTTTTTACGTAATTGGGCACTATTGAGACTTTACAAGGCTTCAGATTTTACCGCTAGTAAAAGCTACAAATTGAGTCTTCCCTTACCATCAATTTCTTTACCTCACACCTCCCTCCAAACCCCACTTTTCCAACATAAACAGTTGAACCCCAATTTTACGAAAGGGTTTTATCATCCACCTAGACTACAGATGATACAAATGGCTTCCCATATTATGGGGTGGCAAACCAATTTAGCTCCAAATACCATTTCTTTCAACACACCAGTAGCACAGTACATGAATCTTTAAAAAGAGGTGCAGTGTCTATTCTGTTTTGTAAGCTGCAAACATACTTTGTTCAAGCTAATCTGTCAATTCTTTTCTGAAAGTTTGGAAGGTCTAAGGTCCTCCTGGTTTAGAATAAGGAATGTATGGATTAAAGATAGCAAAGGGGGGCTCAGTTTTTTCACCTTGTTGTAGACCCACAGCACGCTACTGACCTCCTGTGGCCGTATTTCAAGGAGCCATCTTCCAAGGTGCCATTTTCAATTTAAAACCAATTTCTTCTGAGGGCAAACAACGCAGGAGAGGTCCCCGTCACTGGGAAGCTGCTTGTCATTATATTCGGATGTGGAATTACTGAGCTTATAAACCCAGGTTGACAGATTTTGTATGTTGAAAAATTCTTGAATTCCAGAAATAAATCCCACTTGGTCATGGGGTTTAATCCTTTTAATATGGTGCTAAATTCAATTTGCTAGTATTTTGTTGAGGACTGTCATGTAGGGTGTCATGCGCGGTCTCTGGTCTCACTCCCCACACAAGAATGCAGGACATGCTGAGGCCAAACAGGAACACCCACAGAGCCATGGTTAGGGGGTTCATACCACAATAGTCTCGCTGGCGGCTGGGTTGGAGACACAGGAAGCAGGAGCCACACGATTGGCAACCTGCTGTCCACTTCTCTGCCAACCAACCAACCTTACTTGCTAACTGCAATCTGCACTTGCTATCTTAGCCACGGCAGTAATATTAGTGGCCAATGGCTAACTGGTTACAGTTGATGGCCCACTAGCTACAGCTGATGGCCATCTCCTACACGAGCCAGCACCTTTCCACGTGAGGCTGAGAGCCTGGAAACTGCTTTATGGGACTCTGTCCCCACAAGGACTTTTGCATCAATATTTATAAGGGACATTGGTCTGTAGTTTTCTTTCTTGGAGTGTCTTTCATTGGCTTTGGCATCAGGGCAATGCTGGCCTTCGAGAATGAGTCAGGAAGTGTTCTCTCCTCTTCAGTTTTTTTGAGAAGTTTGAGCAGGACTGATTTCATTCTTTAAATGTTTGGTTGAATTCACCTGTGAAGCCATCAGGTCCAGGGCTTTTCTTGGTTAGAAATCTCATAACTAGTAAGTTATGTCTATTCAGATTTTCTGTTTCTTTGTGATTTAGTCTTGGTAGGTCTGGTGTTTTGGGGAACTTATTCATTACATCTAGGTTATCGAATTTGTTGACATACAGTTGTTCATAGTACTCTCTTATAATCCGTTTTTGTCTCTGTATGAATTGGTAATAATGTCCTCATTGCATTCCTGATTTTAGTGAGTCTTCTCTTTTTTTAGTCCATTAGCTAAAGATTTGTCAATTTTGTTGATCTTTTCAAAGAAGCAACTTCTGATTTCACTGATTTTTTCTATTGTTTTCTGGTACTCTGTTTTATTTATCTCTGTTCTAATCTTTAGTATTTCCTTCCTTCTGCTAGCTTTGGGTTTAGTTCAGTTTCTTAAATTGTAAGGTTAGCTGTTGATTTGAAATCTTTCTTGTTTTTTAATGTAAGCATTTATAGTTTTAAATTTCCCCCACGGCATTGCTTTTGCTGTTTCCCATAAGTTTGGGTACGTTGTGTTTTCATTTTAATTTATTCCTAGTATTTTCTAATTTCCTCTGCCATTACTTATTTGATCCATTGCTTCTTTAGGAGCACATTGTTTAATTTCCACAAATTTTTAAAATTTCCAGCTTTTTTTCTGTTATTGATTTCTAAATTCATCCTGCTGTGGTCAGAGAAAATACTTTGTATAATCTTTTAAAATCTTTTGGGACTTAATTTGTGGCCTGAAATATGGTCTATACTAGAAAATGGTTTATGTGCACTTGAGAAAAATGTGTGTGCTGTTGTTGTTGTTGGGTAGTGTTCTGTATATTTCTGTTAAATCTAGTTGATTTATTGTGTTAAGTCCTCTGTTTCCTTACTTATATTCTGTGTGGTTGTTCCATCCATTATAGAGAGTGGGGTATTGAAATTTCCAACTATTAATGAAGAACTGTCTGTTTCTCCCTTCAATTCTGTTAGTTTTTGCTTCATATATTTCGATGGTCTGTTATTAGGAGCATAAATATTTAAAACTGCTATATCTTCTTGCTGTAGTACAGCTGTTATTAATATGTAATGTCTTTCTTTGTCTCTTGTAAACTTTATTGATTTAATGTCTATCTTATCTGATATTAGTCAGATATTGGAATAGCTTCCCCTGCTTTCTATTGTCACTAACTGCATGGAATATCTTTTTCCATCCTTTCACTTTCAATGTATTTGTGTCTTTGGATGTAAAGTGATTCTCTTATAGACAGCACAGAGTTGGATTACATGTTTTTATTCATTCTGCCAATCACTGTCTTTTGATTGGAGATTTTAATCCATATACATTTAAATAGCTACAAGGAGGAACTTACTTCTGTCAATTTGCTGTTTGTTTACCATATGCCTTATAGCTTTTTTGTCCCTCATTTCCTGCATAACTGTCTTCTTTTGTGTTTAGTTTATTTTTGGTAGTGAAACATTTAAGTTTCTTTCGCATTTCCTTTTGTGTATATGTATAACTCTTTTGTTTGTGGTTCCCATGGGGGTTACATTGAACATCATAAAGTTATAATACGCTAATTTAAATTTATACCAGCTTAATTTCAGTAACATACTAAAACTCTGTTCCTTTACAGTTCGGTCCCCACCTCTTCTGATTGTTGATGTCACAAAATTACGTCCTTATACATTGTATGCCCCAAAATATAAACTAATATTTATTTTAAATACATTAGCCTCTAAAATAAACATTCACCTTTTGAAAGACACTTCCATTGTTTCCAGTTTGGAGCTATTACAAATAAATCTGCCATGAACATTGTAAGTCTTTGTATGGATACATCTTTTCATTTCTCTTGGGTAAATACTTGGGAGTAGAATGTCTGAGTTTTATGGTAGGTGTATGTTTAACTTTTGAAGGGACTGCCAAACTATTTTCCATAGTGATGATACCATTTTACCACAAGAATGAGAGAGTTCTGGTTGTCCCACATCCGCCTCAGCAATAGTCGACATTGTCATTTTTTTTTTTTTAATTTTAGCCATTCTAACAGGTGTAATGCTATCTCATGATTTTAAATTGCCATCTTGCTAATGATTAATGATATTGAGTGTGTTTTCGCATGCTTATTGGCCATATCTTTTTTTGGTGTATCTTATTTTCCATCTTTATCAATTCCATTTAATTCTGGTGACTCTCTGAACATCTCTTCTGCATTTTTTCCCCATAATTCTTTTCTTTCTGATATAGATTTAAGCTATACTGATTACTCTGATGTTTTCCATCCACTATCTAGATGATATTGAGAGGGAAGGCAGCTGGTAGAGGCAGTGAGTCTGGAAGAAACCTTTGAAGTTCTTCCCTTGTTCTCCCCACACTGTCCTGTGGTAATCCCTGCCTCCCTTTCACTGTGTAACTGTGGCTGGTCTCCAGTGTTGGACTCCAAGGGGTTCTATCTGGGCAGCACAAAAGCACAGCTCAGATGAAATGCTGATGAAACAGGTGCAGACTGCCCACCAACCCCCTAAATTTGCTGATGATTCCTGGGGAGTTTGCCCCCTTCTAAGGCATCTTCTTCCTAAGGGTTAAAGATGGAGATGCTGCTGACCTGGCGCTGCCTGGTGCAAAGGCAGCAGGTGTGTGTGGTGAGCACCGTGCTCTGTTCTGCCTGGGGTCCTAGGTCCTGTGTCTCATCCACTCCCCTTTAACTCACAGGGTGCCCACACTAGGCCTCGCTCTTGGGCCTCCCATCATCGATAGTACTGAAGGAAGTGTACAGAAATAAACTATCAAGTCATGAGTTTGGGGCACTCTGGAATAAAAGAAGTTGTTTGTAGGAAACTGGAAAAATAAAATCAATGAGTCAATAACTCTTTTTTAAAAAATAAAGAGAGATGATGCAGTCCCCGATATTAAAGGGAACTGTTTCTTCTGTCCTCTGGTTGTTTACTTCCTATGAAGGACTATAACTCCAGGCTGCTCTCCATCCCTTTAATCGCCTGATTGCTCAGTTTAGGAAGAACAACTAGGCATTCTCAATCGCACGCTGCCCTTCTTCCTCTTGGGAGTAAGCTAGTCCAGGAGAGCAGGAACTCTCCTCTGCTTTTCTCCGTAGGAGTCCGCCACAGCCCTGCATTGCTCGGGCAGGTGGGAAGGCTGGCCTGCCTAGGAGGCATAGCAAGTCCATTTGGCTCTCATGTGATGTCACATCCTCCACTTTAGTCTCTCATCAGTAATAAAGGTGTTACTTTTTCTTCAATATTCACCCTTTTGATCAATTTTTCAAATAGTGTAGAACTTATACAAAAAGAGGGGCATTATCTCTTGAGGACCTCAACCACTGACAGCCTGAATAGAACCTGCAGTCAATTGGCAGAGGCTCTAAGAATTTTTTCCTCCTGCTAAAGATTGCATAGCCTCTACCACTACTCATATTGTGGTCTGCAGAAGAGCCGCCTGGGTATGGCCGGGGTGCTTGTGAGACATGCACTAAATGGGGCTCCCTTTCACACTGGCTGCAATGGAATCTGCATTTAAACAGGATCTGAAGGCGATTCATATGTACGTTAATGATTGAGTAGCAAAGCTCTGGAGTGCTAGTAGCAAATATTCATAAAAGGATTGTTCTCTCCCAACTCAATCTTGCATTGGAAGCTTAATTTGCAGTTATTTTATTCATTTTTATTAGTTAATTTATGAGTTATGTTTAGAATAGTACCTTATAAGACATTTCTTCACCAACTTTTGCAATAGTAGTAAAATTACATCAATGTAAAATCACTTTTTGGCAAGTACATAGCACAACTTGCATTTTAAGAGGGTAAAATATTTTACATAAGAGAAAACCAAATGAACTACATTGAACAGATATGTTTATTTTCTGCAGTAGTAGAGTTCAGTATTTTGGTTTCCAGTCGATAGTTTAGTTTTGCCATCAGAGCTACTCCAAGTGGAATAAAAACTTTCATATGAGTCTTTAAGACAGTCTCATTTACATTTTTGGCAGTGATTCACCTCTTTTGACAGAAGGGGGTGAGAGGCAAAGAAAGATGTGACTCATTTATTTCTTCTTTTCAACAGAATGTCAGTCTGAGTCTTCCGCATACTTTTCAAGACCGTACTATTGTAAGATAATAACACCTTATGTTTGTGTGGTGTGCTACCATTAGCAAAGTGCCTTCCCATTTATCATCTTGTCTCATCCTCCCACTAAGTGGCAAGGTGGGTGACATTAAGCTTTTCCTGCAGATGAGGAGAGTCAGACATGCTGAGGTTGACTTGCCTGAGATGCAAACTAGTAAAGAACAGAACATGGATGGAGAGTCCATTCTTTTGACTCCAAGCCCAAAGTTATCTCCACATGGGACCTAGATGGGATTTGTCTGAATGTGCTCTGTTCCACAGAGCTAGAATCTGGATATGGATATATAAAGACTAACATTGGTAGAATAATTAGCAAGTGTTGGCACTGCTTTAAATGTTTTACCTTTCAAAATTTACAAGTATTAACATATTTAATTCTCACAACAACCCAATAATGTAGTTAATTTTCTTATTCCTCTTATAGAGATGATATATACCTACATATGCCCTTTGCTTTGGGTTCTAAGAAAATGTATCGATACCACGTCAAAAAATAGCTTCTATGAAATTATAAAACTCATCATTACTAGAATAGGTACGTCAGTGTGGGTTATAAATGACTAGCCATCAAAAGACAAACATTCAGTGGTGTACTAGTAAATGTCTCAAAACCAGCTTCCTGGGGAGATAAGGCCCCAATTTTTAGATCTTGCCAATTTCTGTGGTGTACTTATTTCCATCCTGGCCCACTTCAAGCTACCAAGTTGACATCACTAAACTTGGAGCTGGGAAGATACTCGTCTGTGCCTAGTCAAGTCTTGCAAACTGGTTCTGACACATCACTGGTCCAGGGCCAAGTACAAGCTGTTTGTAAGCTGGTACTCTTCATATTCTTGAATAAGCCGGAACTGCTTTGTTTTGAAGACTAGGTTACAAGAATTTTGGCAAGCTTTTGAATTACTATTAATTTTGTCACATGTGTTTCCAGAGTAAGTTATACTAATAGTCTGTAGACAGCATGAAGACTCGTACATAAGCAACTAAGACAATGATTGGCAAAACTTTTTTGTAACGGGCCACTGCGATATGGCTTGCACATTTGTGTCCCTGCCTCTAACTTTCATATGTTGAAAATCTAATGCCTGTGGTGATGACATTAGGAAATGGGGCCTTTGGGAGAGGATTAGTCATAAAGGCAGAGCCCTTATGAATGGGGTCAGTGGCACAGTTAGCTCCCATCTACTGCCATGTGAGAACATGAGGAAACACCTGCCCCTGGGAAGAGAGCCCTCACCCGACTCTGCTGGTACCCGGACCTTGGACTTCCAGTCTCTAGGACCATGAGAAGGAAATTTCTGTTGTTTATAAGTCACCCAGTCTGTTATTTTGTTACAGAAACCCGAATGGATAAGACAGCCAGACAGTAAACATATCAGGCTTTGCGGGCTATGTACTGTCTCTGTCACATACTCTTCTTTATTTTTATAATCCTTTTAGATAGATAGATAGATAGATAGATAGATAGATAGATAGATAGATAGATAGATAGATAGATTAAATAGATAAGATAGATATAAATATCTACCTAATCTATCTATATCTGTATCTATATCATCTATATATATTTTTTCCCTTAGCTCTTAGGCTATTCAAAAAGAGCTGGAGGTGGCCAGTTAGCTCAGTTGGTTAGAGTGTGGTGCTGGTAGCACCAAGGTTGACGGTTCGATACCCGCATGGGCCACTGTGAGCTATACCCTCCTGAAAAAAAAAAAAAAAAAAAAACCTAAACAGCTGGGTTATGCCCACAACCTAGATTTGGACTACACATTATAGTTTGCTGGCACCTCTTCTAAGCCTTGGGAAGGCAAGTGGGGGACAGAAACGAGAATGTTCACAAGATCAGACCCTCCTGATCTTTACTGCATATGTGATAGTGACAGGTCTCAGTCTTGACCTTACAGAAGGATAAGGGTTAAATTAATTCCTGTGAAAGCTCTTCCTAAAGTATAATGTTTCAAGAACCATAGGAAATCCTTAGCATTCTCCTGAATTGCCCAAAAACTACGACAACTACAATCCCCGTTTAATTGAAATCTCTCTCCAGAGCAGAAAGTACCATCTCATTGAATACCTGGAAGCCCCAATAGCAGAGGAGAACTGAAACCAGTTCAGTCTATTCTTATAAAACATTCTATCTGTTCTAAGCCACCCCTGGAGCAACGTCCAGGCCTCAGCTCGACTTAAAACTGTTCAGAGCTCTGATGCTGAAAACACATTGCCTGGCATGTATACAGTAGGTGCTCTATCCATAATGCATGAATGCATGAACGATCATATCCAACTGGCTGAGCCCTTCCCTTCTCAGAGCCACAGCTCTCCCAAGACACAGACCTAAACCATGTGCTCAATCAACCACCTACCCATCCCAACACAGAGAGGATGCCCTCCCTATACTTTGTATATAAGATATCCAACCATCCATAATTGTTGAATAAATGTCAGACTTCCTTTACATCTTCAAAGTCAATAATATATTATAATTATATTCTAATGATTATTTTTTCTAAAAAATAAATAAATAAAAGGAAGAAATCCCACTTTTGAACTGACTGTGAAATCCAATCTGACAATAAGGAGGGGTGTCCCATGAGCTGGAGTGAAAGGAGAACATCCTAGGACAGAGGTGATCTTAAGCTCTACTTCTTTTTCATTATTATTTAATGTTTAAACAATTTATCATTATTTGAAAATGCTTTATAATAATTTATTAATCTGGTACAGTTTATGACCAAGGATTTTAGAGCATTTTAATTTAAAAAGATTTCTATCTGAATACATTGAATTTTAAACTTTGACGTCTAAATCAAAACCCATTCCTCTCAATTCTACTGCCTCAGAAAGCTCCCACCTTCACTCTGGTGTGTGAGCTGGGACCCTCTTTTTAACTTCTACCTACCTGAATGAAATATGTCTCTACTTTATCAGTTAAGTAACGTTCCTTACTATATGGAGAATGAGTTAAGGATGATAAAGCAAGACAGATTTAAGAATCTAGTTTCAGAAAAGAAGGCACACTTGTTTTTTTCAGATGCTGGAGAGAAAAAAGCACAACTGTAGTTTTTACCCCTATCAGTGAGTTAGGAAATGGAATTTGGCATTGAATTACAACATGTGTTAGAATCCAGAGACATCATAAAGTCTCACTGAACATAGGAACAAGAGTAATTAGGAAAGCTGGTATTGAAATAAACAGAAAGGGATCTTCATAGACCAATTCAAATGGGAAGATATGTTTTTTATAGAGTTGTGGAATCGTGCAGCATTCAGTTATATTTCACTTTTATTCATCTCTAGTGAAGCCATATCCTAACTAAGAAGTTTATTTCCAATACAATAAGGATGGAAATACTAAAAACTAGTGATATTTAAATCAAAAGAGTGAATCTAGAATTTAAAAAAATCAACTCTGGTGGATT
The DNA here is from genome assembly GCF_004115265.2 of Rhinolophus ferrumequinum. Classification (NCBI taxonomy): domain Eukaryota; kingdom Metazoa; phylum Chordata; class Mammalia; order Chiroptera; family Rhinolophidae; genus Rhinolophus; species Rhinolophus ferrumequinum. The sequence goes on along the minus strand of NC_046286.1, from coordinate 83,200,829 downwards.
GCATTTAGAATGCATCAATAAAATACTTGTGGAAGTTAGGAAAGGAGGGAGGAAGGGAGGGAGGGAGGGAGGGAAGAAAGAAGGGAGGGATCTTTTAGAGGTTTGGTTGTTTTTCCAGCATGATGATCGATTTACACTATGTTGCCTGGTTTTCCAGTGGCCCTATAGGTTAAGTATGTAATCTGTGGCGATGAAATAGGACATAATTAAGCCACCTAGGCATTAGATCATGACAGTAGTTTCATGTGCACTGTATGCTAATCAGTCTTTGCAATAGTACACTCATATTTTCAGAGAAGGAAAAAAAATGTAGTTCTTATACTGAATGGACTCCATCCAGATTTTGTACTGGATAGAGTCATATGGTCATATGAGGTCATATGAGTTAAGGAAAGGGATGAGGGGAGTTGAAATCCGGTATTTTTATATTGTTTGCATGCAACCAAGAAATCAATATGTAATCATTATAAGATTTTCAGAGAAATTTCAGTGTGGTTTTAAGAATCATGACATTCTTAAGGTCATACAAGCTCTTTACTGGACTATGATGGGTATTCCCTGTCAGCTACCATTCAATTATCCAGGTGCATTAAAAAAATTAATATTTGATTATCAGGGAAGGAGGACAAGAAAGGGAATCTGGCCATTCTGCCTCACATTTTCCCTTTCTTCCACTATAACAATGATTAGGTGACCCAATAGAGCTGCCGTACATTTTTCCCTGTGATTTAGCGAAATCTGCAAACTGAAATGAAGCAGACAACCTGACACGATGCAAGGCAGCAAGCATTTAAGTATCATTAACTTACAGACATGCTGCAGGAGATCACTGATATAGTCTCATCGAACAACAAGAGGGCAAAAAGATAACTGTTTATGTTCCTACGTTGATCAATTTGAAGTAAGAAAAGTCACAAATTAACATACTTTTTATTATTATGCTGGGCAGGGTATAAAAAAAAAGTGCTGCTTCAACAAAACAGAAAAGGACTGAGGTATTCTCATATTTCTTTTCTCAGCCTAGATTTGAGCATTGCCATTCCATCCGACTGTAATTCCTGTAGGTAAGCAGATGGTCAGGCAGCACAGCAAGAATTATAATCATCTATGTGGGATGTTCCTAAGACATGAGTTAATGCTTTCGAACCCATAAAGCTTGGGATTTTATGGAGATGCACCACATTATAGACCCACAGGCAAGCATGTGCTCATCAAAGTTACCTCAACTGGGTCAACAGCTCATTTACACCTCCTCACCTTCTGGAACTGACCTGTCAGAGGCATCTGCAAACTGATGTCTTCCCTTCGAAGGATGAAAATTAAATATTGAAAAACATACATAGCCAGCAGTGATAACACACATTTTCAGATTCAGATTTCTTGATCTAAAACAAATATGGGAAACGGGATAAACTGCACTGCCAAAAGCAAGAGATTTTAAATTATAGCCCGCGGCCTCCCTAAGATTTCAAGGGATACTGCCGGAGGTAACTAGGAAAGAGATAGGAGGGGAAACAAATGGAAAAATTCACAAGAGTAAACTGATACCCATAGACTGCACACAATTAATTGAGAGCTGGCTTTGGTGCAGTGCCAAACAGGCAAGGCTTGGAATCCAAAAGGCTAGGGGTGAATTGTGGCTTAGAAACTTATCAGTCAGCAGCATCAAGAGGTTATTTAACCTTTTTCTGCCTCAGTGTCCCCATCCTTAAAATGAGAATAACAACACCTGCCTCACAGTGTAGTTGTGAAATAATCTGTATAAAGTATCTGGAACACAGTACACAGCCAGTTATGTCCTTTATGTTTCTTTCTTCTTCTATTTTCTCTTTTTCGTAACAATCCTTTCAGTTTGTAAACATCTTACTGCTTTCAAAGTTATTCTACATAGATTTTTCTTAATTGATCTCACAGCAAAATATGACATAAACTTTAATTCTCTTTCACAGAGGAGAAAGCTGAGTCTCGTTTTAGAACCCAGGCTAGATTCTAGTCTCGTGCTAATCCCACTAGATTGAATATTGGGATAGCTGAATCATATGAAATAGCTCAAAACAGTGAATAGACTCAAAGACCAAAATATAATAATCTAAAGTTTTTAAAGACATTAGGTCAAATAGACAAAAGAATATTGTAGCAATCCAGATGATATCCATTTCAGTTTTCACTACATACTTGGGAATGCAGGAGAATATAAATAAATATATCATTAAGAATTATGGAGTGCATGGCATAGGATTTAGCAGGCTTTTGGAGAGCTGTGAAATGATTCGTTTAAAAATTCATTCTTGTTTGTGGTTATTGTTTACAGAAATCTACAGATAACATACACACATCAATATATAAGACAGTTATTAAAAAGCTCTTGCCATGGCAAAGTTAAGGTTAAATAGTAAGGATGCATAATAAAATAATTCACAATATAGTTAAATACTACTAGAAAAATATCCTTTTTTTTGTCTAGTTTTCATTTTATTACTACCACTAGCATAGTAATAAATATTTCATAACTATCGCTGGAAGTCTTCATTTAAAAATAAAGTTTTAGAACACCTTTACGAAAATCTCAGAAATCAAAAGGTGAAACAAAGAGGTAACATTAAGTGTTCAACAAATTTTGAAAGAGAACAGAAATAAAAGTTAGTATTTGAAAAAAGGGCATTCATAAAATACCCAGCAATGCGTCTTTAGTCGAGTTCTACTTTTCTGCCAGGGGTACACGTGTTTTAGGTTCAAAAGAATAAAAGAACAGGCCAACAAAGATTCAATCTGAGAGCAGAGAGAGTAGCAAAGCAGAATCAGTTCAGGGTAGCAGGCTCGTGTTTTATAGAAATAAAAGAACGCATCAATAATTTCTTGAAACCCCACTGTGTTAAAAGCCTGGCTGGGTTGCCCTATGGGTGCTACAATGCACCACCAGATCCCCACTTTGGACTGGGATATTCCTTTCTGAGCTGCCGGAAGTGTCCTTCCCGGGGAACTGCCCTTGGATGAAGGGAGCTGCCTTACCCAAGGTTATGCTCCCCTGTCCCAGAGCAGCTGGTACCCAGTGACTGATGGATGCAAGGTTACAAGGCCCAGCAGCCCCTTGCCTCAAATGGGACAACTCTGAGGGGCCCTCCCAGCTCTGGAACCCTCTGTGGGATTGGCTGAAGTTTGTGGTACAGCTATATCACAGTTCAACCTCACTCTATTAATACCACTTCCTTCGCTCCCTTACCCGTGTTGACCCTTGGAGCACTCACCAATAAGCCAGTGCCCATAAATCTCCATCTCAGAGCTGTTTCCAGGGGACCTAACCCAAAACAGTTAGTTGCAGAAAGGGTCCTAGCAAGCTGACTTTAATATGGGATTTTCAAGATAGATTGCCCGCTGGCCGGCCAGCTGGCAATAAGGACCCCACAAAGGGTGATAAGTGGAGATCTGATATCCTGGCATGTTATAGGGAACAACTGTCAAAACGTTCAGCAAGGGTGAAGTGGGATAGGATAACATGAAAGGCAATGCACAGGCTTAGGCATTTGAGAGGTCTGGCATTTGAGAGGTCTGATTGTTATCAGAGCTGTGGAGTAGGGCAGCCCTGACTCATCTGCGGGGACTGGCTTCACTGTAGAAGTGACGAGTTCAAGTAGACACTAAAGGGTGACTGTGTATGTGAAGGGGAGGGAGGGCTGGTTACAGAAGAGTCTAGTATCCAAAGGAAACAGCAATGACGGAAGCTGATAAGGAAAAGTGCAGTGAGAGGAAATGAGAAATGGCCAGTAAGTCTCTAGAGAGTGCAAATGAAACAAGGCGAAGGATCGTGCCAGATGAGGCTGGAGAAACAGGCAGGGGCCAAATCACAGCCATGGTGAAGATCGTTGTTATCTTAAGAGTGATGATAAACCATCTTAAGGGTTTGAAGCAAGAAAGGCTACGAGACTTGCCTTTTAAAAGATCTCTTTGGCTAGTTCTGAAGTGATTGGAGAGAGCAAAAATGGATATGAAGAAAACAGCCTCTTCAAAGCTGTTGCAGTGGCTGGTGTTGGGATGTGGTGGCCTCATTAGAGCCTGGTTTGCTCATTGAGCTACGAGCCACCGTCTTGGGGATGGGAAGGCCAAATGTTTCCCTCCTCACTGGCTGAGGGCCACAGAAACAATCCAGGTGACATCCCTTTAGTTTACAATTTTGATTTCTATTTGAACACTTCAATGTGGGATCCACAGTAACAGGGACTTTATCTGTTGTGTCACTGCTGTGTCCCCAGCTCTTAAAACAGTAGAAGGTGGTACTCAATAAATAACTGTTGATTAATTAAATAAATAAATTTTAAAGGAAATACTCCTTATGGGAGTGTAGAAAATTCCTATGGATCATTCATATCTTGATAAGAATGATAAATGTGAGCATAGGCTCAAAAGGAGTGGCGGAAAAGCAACGAGTAAGGAGGCTGTAGCAACTTGCCTACTTTTTATTATATTTCTATTTCTATTACAAGTATGGGAGGATGAACAGGTAATGCCTGGAGGTTGAAAAACTTAATAGGACTAGCTATAGATATGCTTCTGAGTCAAATGCTAATCTTGTGCAGTTAAGACGTTCTTTCAAGATGACAGCAACTTTTATGTTTTGACATAAACTGGTCATTAAAAACCTTGCTTTTCTTTTTCTGCTTTTTGGTTTTCTTTTTCTTTCAGTGGAAGGATTTTGGTGTTATCTTTGAATGTAATCTAAACTAGCTGTGAAATCCAAATGATTTTCAGTCCTGCTTCCAGGCCTGGGCCTGTAGAAGAGTCAGTCCCTCTTGACTGAAAGAGAAATGGCAGCTGTGTTCCTTCTGGCAACTGTGGTCCATCTTCTGAACACTATTTTAGAGCTGAAACTAAAACTGAGAGCTGCACTTGAGATCACTCATCTCTTCTAAACCTTTCTGTGCTGCTCAGAACAGAAAATCAATTTTATATAGGAAAAGTAAGTGATCCCATATTGAGGAGGTCTGCACAGGTGAGACTGTGCCCTCTGTCATGGTTGTAAATGAGGACTTTGCATATTCATGAATAGAGGCTCTCCATTGGATGCCTAGACTCAGGAGCATGAGAGAACAGTGACATCCTGTGGCTAGCTGGGTGCATTTCTGATGAGCAGTGGACACAGGTGGTGAAGGATGGAGCTAACTCTGCTGCAACTGCTGGCTTCTGCTTTTGTCCTTTCAAGTCTGGGAACCCTGTGCTTCTGAAGATTCTGAATTTAGATCAAGTAGGTTCTACCAGTAATATTTGCCCTTCCATATTCTCTCCTGGGATTTTACTTTCAGGATAATCATTCATCTCTCCCTAGAGCTGCAATGTTTGAAACTGCATCGTAAACTTTAATAAATGTTAATGTTCAACATTTGAGAAAAGGCAAAACTCCAAAATTCCATGTTTCCTAGTTTTAAAAATAGGGTTGTCATTCATTCAACTAATGTTAAATGTGCATCTACTAGGTGCCAGGCAGTGAGTAAAAGAGGAATTCTGACCCTCTTGGAGGTTACATTCTTATTGGAGAAGACAGGCAATAATGTACACAGACATGTCCGTACACACATCTATAGACCTCTCATAATGTCAGGTCATGGGAAACACTAAAGAGAAAAGTGTAACAGGTAAGAACACAGAATTTGAAAAGGAGTTGACTATTCTGAATGGCGATCATACTCGTCCAAGTTCTCTCCGGGGACATTTGAGCAAAAACCTGAACTGAGGCGTCAGATCATGTATATATCAGGGAAAGAGCATTCTACACATAGGAAAAGGCAAGTGATAAAAATAACTGTCAGGTGAAATCAAGATTCCAGAGAAAATTAAAAATGAGGTTGTCAGTAGTGAAATAAAAATAATTATATATGAAAGCAATTTTAATTCTGTTTCTAATAATGAAGAGGTTATGAGCCTAAGCTTAACTTTCACACTTTAGATAGGAGAGTGCGTAAGTTCATTACAGTCAATCTTTAAATTAGGAATTCAGACCCAACGTAAAATAGTGTCACGTAATTACAAAATGCCTCTATTTACAAATAATTTATTTCAATGAAAAGGCAGAGTCAGGAATGTGGATGGTCACATGCTTCGTTCAGCCCTCTCCCCCAAGTGCATTCAACAGGAACAGTGCAATACAAGCCTCCTAGTGGCGGCTAAGGGCGGTATCCTCCCATACAGAGAGGGAGGGGGAGAGAGAGAGAGAGAGAGAGAGAGAGAGAGAGAGAGAGAGAGAGAGAGAGAGAGAGAGAGAGAGAGAGAGAGAGAGAGAGAGAGAGTTCCACATCCATCATGCTACCTTTGGGACAGATAACTTTTTTCTTTTTATTTCCTCTTTTTGAGGTGTAAAACTTACACGTATGTTTGAAGGGACAGCTTGTTTAATTTTTACATATGTGACATGTGTAAGTTTAATCACCCCTACATCAAGACAGAAAACATTCCCAGCTCCTCAGAAGTCTCTGTTTTGTCCCCTCCTCCAACTTCCAATGTAATCAGTAGTCTGACTTCTATCAATACACATTTATTTAGCCTGTTTTTGCACTTCTCATAAATGAAATCACATAGGATATGTGCTCTTTTCGGGTCTGGGTTCTGTTGTTCAAAGTTACACCTGTGAGATTCGTTCACATTGCTGCAGGTAGCAGCGATCCATTTGTTTTCATTGCTGTCTAGTATTCCATTATATGAATATGCTAGTTTATATGTTCTACTGTTGAAGCACATTGGGGTTATTTCTTGTTTTGAGGTATTATGAATACATCTGTTAACATTTTTATATGTGTCTTTTCACAAAAATCAGCATTTATTTTTGTTAAGTATATATCCAGGATTAAAATTACTGATTCGTAAACTGAGCTGGTTACATAATTTGCACGGCTCAATACAAAGTAAAAATGTCAGGCTTCTTGTTCAAAAAGTGGGGGAAAATGCCATTAAAGGTACTAAAATACAAAACCTTTTCCTTTTTTGCATGATCTCTCTCAACTTGTCATGGTGTTCCTTTATTTGCTATTTAATGTCACTCTAAGTGAAGAAAAATTAAAATGCTTAGATATTAGCATGAATTTCACAATTTACCTTTATATCGTGCGGTGGCGGTTTTCAATGCATCTATAAGAGCATTTAACCTGTATGCAGAATCGCTGAAATTACCCAATTCGTATTTCATAGCTTGTACATACATATGTACTTCATTCTTAACAAAACAATGAAGATGTTGCATTGAACTAGTCGGATATTTTTAGCTTGCTTCTTGGTACGTGCACGTTATACCAACACTCATCTACCCTCAGCTTATTGGTAAGAAAGAAGGACTAAAAGATAAAAGAACTGTCGGTTGCCCTTCTATGTTATCATTTCTAGAATGTACGTTTGGCTAATGCAGATATTTTTGATATCTTCTTTGGTTGAAGTACCTGTTGAAACTTTTGCCTATTTTTATGTTGGACTGTCCATCTTTTTCTCATCAATTTGTAGGAGGTATTCATATTTTCTGCATTCTTTTGATGTACATGTGCATTGCAAATTTCTTCTGCTCTATTTTCTCAGTCATTAGAGGAGTTTTTTTGATGAACAGTTGTTCATTTTAACACATTCTAATTTATCAATTGATACATTCTAATTTATCAATTTATAGCATAAAGTCTTGAAATATTGGTGTAAATTGTCCAATTTTGCTCTATTTGGGATTATTTTGGTTATTTTAGGCCCCTTTTGAAATAAAAACTCCAAAATGACCAACATGCTAACCAAAGCTCTTCAAATCTAAATTCCTTAAACTACCCAGCAGAGGGAACTATGCTACAACTGAGCAAAGCCAAACGACCTCAGGACTTGGAACAAAATAGGTGATTAATATTGTGCTCCGTCTTTCCACACCAGAAAACAGGACTCTTTAGTTTCTTTTCACATCCTCTGGCTAATTAGCATGCCTGGCAGGTGCAACCACCAGCTGAATTATTATACCAACAGTTGTTGCATTGAGATCTTTTTTGGTGATCGTGAATGCCAAGGTCATTCAACATTTGCAAGGATTTTCATCTTCTTTATTACTACCATTCTTTATGGTACTGACTGAACTAACTTCTGAGGCTATTTATAAACCCTTCCAGAAGCCATTGTTTCTATCGGGAGTACTGTTTCCATTTTCCATAGTAGTTTTCAATCTCACAATAGAAAAGAAATGACCAAACATCACAAATCTCTTAGTTAAAAATATTCTTTAAAATTAAGTAAAAGTTGCCCAGTATTCAGAATACATAAAATCTTCTATTGTTAGGGCTGCCATAACAAAGGTGGCTTAAGTGACAAAAATATATTATAGCTTTGGAGGCTAGATGTTTGAAATCAAGGTGTCAGCTGGGCCAGTTCCTTCTGCGAGCACTGCAGCACTGCGAGGGAATCTATTCCATGCCTGTCTCCTAGCTTCTGGTGGTTTACCAGCAGTCTTTGGTGTTCTTTGGCTCGGAGATGCATGCCCTCTTCAACCTCTGCCTTTCTGTTCACCTGGCATTCTCTCTGTGTACGTTTGCGTCCAAATTTCTCCTTTTTATAAGGACATGAGTCATATGGATTATAGGTCCATACTACTCCAGTATGACCTCGTCCTAACTTAACTAATTACATCTGCAACAACCTTATTTCCAAATAAGGTCACTTTCTGAGGAACTGGAAGTTAGGACCTCAACCTATGACTTGAGGGGGAGGGATATCATTTAACCCATAACAGCTCTTCAATGCACCTTACATAATTTTTGTATGTTGTATGAAATAAGGTAAATACCCAATTCTCCCAGAATTCAGTGAAAATCCCATTCTTTCCCTACTAATCTAAAATATCCCCTTTATCATTTATGGACTGTCTATAAATGTCAGACTCTCTATACTGTTTCATTGATCTTTTAGTCTACCACGTTGTCTTACTGTAATTTTATGTAGAAGGGAATCTTAATATGTAGAAGAGAAAGTGCTCCCATCTGAACTTAAAAAAAAAAAGTCTTGATTATTTCTGGACCTTTGCAATTCCATAGATTTTATAATCACCTTATCAAGTTTCACAGAAATCTGTTAAAACATTGACTTGAATTGCATTGAATCTATGACCTAATTTTAACAGATATTGAGCCCTCAATCCATAACTGCAATCTGTAAGTCCCCATCTAAAAAAATTTTTTTTGATGTCACTCATTGGAATTTCATACATTTTCCCATAAAGGTTGTCTATGGCCCTGGGTATCTTTCATGCCATTCTAAATGATACTTGTATTTAATTTTCACCTGATTAGTATTGCTGTACAGATGTGCAGTTGCTTTCTGAATATTGAATTCATGTCTAGAAACATTTCTAAACTCTCATATTAATATTTTTAAATTATCCGTAGATATCTATTAAGTCTACAAGATACTTGGCCAAAACTTCTTAAGACTGGCAAGGTCATGACAAACGTGGAAAGACTGAGAAATTATCACAGACCAGAGGAATTTGAGGAGACACAGCGACTACATGCAATGTGGTCCCCTGGAATGAATCCTGGAACAGAAATGGAAACACTAGAGAAATCCAAATAAAGTCTGGAGTTTACTTAACAGTAATATGCCAATGTAACTTTCTTAGTTTTAAAATTTTACCATGGCTATGTAACTGGGTAAGGAGTATACAGAAACTCTCTGTACTGCCTTTGCAAATTTTCTTTCCAAAGGACAAAAATAAAAGCTAAAAAGTTTATTTTTTAAAATTTGGTATTGGTGTAAAAACAGACACAGAGACCAATGAGAAGGCTGGAGATCCAGAAATAGACCCATACATATATGGTCAATAGATTTTCAACAAAATGGCTACAGCAATTTAATGTGGACTGAAAATTTTTTGAGCAAATGGTATAGAATCAAGAGGAACAGTGCATGACAAAAAGAATGAATCTCTACTTTTTTGTCATACCATACACAAAAATTAACTTACAACCTATTATAGATTTAATTGTAAAAAGTAAAACTATAAAATTTCTAGGAGAAAGCATCTTCAACCTTGGGCTACACAAAGATTTCTTAGATGGGATACCAAAACACAACTAAAAAGGAAAAAAATTGAAAAATTGGACTTTATCAAAATTAAAAACTTCTGCTCTTGCAAGCATTGTAAAAATTAAGAAGGCAAGCAATAAACTGGGGGAAAATATTTGCAACATCCATATCTGACAAAGGATGTACATCCAGAATCCAGAATACATTAAGGACTCCTACAACTCAGTAAGATACAACTCAAATGTTCATCAACAGGAGAATGGATAAATCAAATGTGGTGTATTCATATAACAGAATGTCAGGAAAACAACTCCATGAATATTTTCACATTTCTGGACAGTTTGTCTTCCTGAGCAAAGGAAATCGGCACATCATAGACTATCTCCTATTCCCCAGACTCATTTGCTCCTCATGTTGCAAGGGTGTTAGACCTGGAGCCATATGTTCCCATTCAAAGGATGATTAAACTTATCTTCTTCAGCCAAATGTTCATATCCAGGATAGGGACTTTCCCCTTTGCCTTCCTGAGAGAATTCACTTACTTTCTAAAGTACTTGTTTACGTTTGAGAGAGAGAGTTTCTCTCCCTGTCACAGACTATATCACATTTAAGAACTTCTTTTATTACTGTAGTAAGAGAGTAGAAAGCAAGCCACAACAAGAGGGAAAATATTTGCAACGTACATAAGTTCTAAATTTGTTACATATTCAGCATATGTAACAAATTCCTTCAAGCAAATTAAAAATAAAATAAAAAGGCAATCTAACAGAAAAAAAAAAATAGGCAAGAAGCAACCAGATCCATGCATGACCCAAATGGCTAATAAATTTACCAAAAAGTTCTAAATGTCATTAATCATCAGAAAAGTGAAAATGAAAACCACAATGAGATACCACTATATATCCTCTAACATAGCTAAAATTATGAAGCCTGAAAATACTAAAAAGTATTAGCCTGAAAGTATTAGCAAGAATGTGGAAAAAGAACTTTCATTACAGCTGATGGGCGTGTACCCTGCTACAACCTTGGCCAACAGGTTTGGCCAATGTCAGATGACATTATGTCTGTCCTATGATCCAGCAATTACACACCTGGGTATGTATCTGACAGAAATATGCCCACCTAAGCAATAGACACATACAAACATGTTCAAAGCAGCACTATTGCTAATAGGTCCAAACCAGAAACAACCTAATGTCATCAAAAATAGAGAGAAAAAAATGAATTGTGGAGTAACTTCACAGCATTGCACTACAGCAACAGGTAACAACGTGGGTGACTCTCATAGCATAATGTGGAGTGAGAGAAGCCGGGTAAAATGGAATACACAGTGATCTGGCAGAGAAATGAAGGGGTAGGGGAGGGTCAGCATTGTTCCATTTCTTGACTTGGGTGATGCTTATCAACACTTTCACTTTGTGATAACTCATTGAGCTGTAACATCTATCTTTGTGCCTTTTTCTGTATGCGTATGATACTTCACAATTACAAGATTTAAAAAAATGCATGAACCACTTCTCAAAAGAATTGAAAAAGTTAAGGAAGATTGAATGAGATTGGATTCCATGGGATTTAAAGTATTAGATATTATTTGGATTTAAGCAGATGGCATAATATAAAAATTGTTAGCAGTCTCAAATTTTCACAGAGAATGGAAGAGTAGACTACAGTAGTACCTTGGTTTTTGAACGTCTCCGTTCAAGAACATTTCGGTTTACAAATGCCGTAAACCCAGAAATAAATGCTTCAGTTTTCGAACACGCCTTGGAAGTCGAACATGTCACGTGGCTTCCACTGAGTGCAAGATCCTGAGGCCTAGCTGTCAGCTGTTTTCCAATGGTTCAGAACTCGAATTGTCTTCCAAGATGGATTACATTAGAAAACCAACGTACCACTGTACAAGGATTTTAGAAATTGCAGTACTGAATGCTTATTATCTCCCCAGGACTCTCTCCTTTTTTCAAGTTTGTCCCCATCCCCAACCCTTTTCAGAGAACTTGATCTTGCCAACTCTTTCCCTCTAACACCTGTCCCGTAATCTGCAGGTTTACTCTGGAGTACATACTGAACCTTGGTACATACACCTTAGTACATACTGAAGGTGCCCTTGGCCCTACCTGAGTGTCCAGGAATGGGTAGCTGTTCCCATTCACAACTGAGCTTATTATATGGAAATCACACCAATGATGCATTTTTTCATAAATTAGTAAGTATGCACCTTAATATGTGTGCTATTTTACAGTTCACCACTCAAACATATTTGCTTTATTTTCCTAAGTGTAAGAGGCATATAAGGAAGTAATGAAAAACAAAGACTTTGGAATCAGATTAACCAGGATTCAGATCCCAGTTCTGTTGCTTATTAAGTGAATGACCTGTCCAAGCCTGTTTCCTCGTTTTGCAACTTAGGGTAACGTGACTCACTCACAGGGTTATTGTAAGGATCTAAGGAGGCGGTACATGTAAAATTCTTAGCATAATATCTGGCTCAAAGTAAGAATTTAGTAACTTCAGATGATGGAAGAGGAGGAGGAGAATTAGAAGTAGTAGTATTCCGGGGAAACTAGAGTTCAACTGGAATAGGAAAAGTCTGTATTCTTTGGTTTGTGGTGTTAGTGCTTCTGTTGAGGGTGGGAGGTGTTGGTTTATGGCCTTTCTGATCAGAAAGCCCAGAAATCCATATATCAGGCTCCAAAAATTAAGATCTCAGTGTGGTAAATCATGGCAAGGGTTGTCATTTTTATAAGTAGAAGAAAATATCCATTTGAATGTGTTGAGTCATTTCAAAAATCTAATGAAGGATATACTAAGATTTGACTGGGAAGGTTTACACAGGGAGGCACTCAGACTGGTCTTTCTGAAGTTTACATGGGTGGGTAAGAATTTAAAGGTACAAAGGAAACTCCCTAAGGTGAGCTCTGGGTCACAGGTAAAAACAAAAGTCATGACTGCATTCTTTAATAATTTAATGCCTGGGAAACACCAATGTCACAGCTACGAATTCCTGAGGTCACACTCATCCTACAACAAACACAGCATACTGAGGACAGAGTGGCGAGTTTGTTAACAGTGAAATTCTGACTTGCCCTCTGACAAGTGCAAAGGGGACCCTGAGGAAGAAGGGAAAGAGGAAGGAGGGGTATACATTCCACTGTTTGGCTCACAGACAGGGGGTAGCCCACTTATGGGGGGCAAAGGACTGCAAGTCCCAAGTATCCTACCCATTTCCCCTTCCTAAAGGGAGGAAACAATGAACTGTTACTGCTCAAGTTACGAAGAGTGAGGGGATATGGGAGGGAAGGCTGCCTGTATCTCTGCTTTATCCCCTTTAGGACCATGAACAATTCATGTTTGAATAGAAATGCATACAAGTCCTAAAGCTTAGATATCAAAAAATGATGAGCCCAAAATACTTTTGTGGCAAATACACACATTTAACCCACTAGACTTAACATGATAATGATGGTGCTAAACTAATATAATTTACAGTTAGTAAGAACAGCAACTCAAGACAACGGATGATGTACTTACTGATAAGACAGAGTCCTTCCTAACATGTTCAGTCCATCCTTAAACCCTTGCTGAATCTGTTCGAGTCCAACCAGAAAAACAGAAACCACACCAGATATTTTAAAAGAAAGAATTTGCTATGAGGAATTGGGTAAACAGAAGTTGGAGAACTGGAAAAGTAAAAAGGGGATTGTGAGACTGTGACAGAGTAACTACAGCAAGCAACTACCAGCCTTGGGACTGAAGGAACAAAGGAAGACAGACGTGGGGGTTACATTCCTGGAAGAGGAAGCTAGGAAACTGGAACTCAGACCTCTGAGAACGGGACATGGCCGACCTATTGTTGGTATTCCTGAAGCAGTGCAATGAGACTGATGCTGGGAGTACAAGCAGCAGCAGGAACCTGGAACAAGAACCAGCTGCTCACGCCAGGACAGAGCCACTGGGGCGTATTGCAAGCAAGAACCATACACAGGAACCTGCAAGTCCCTTCGCTCCTCCTCCAGCTTTCGGTATTCCTCCAGCGCCCCCTATTGGTGGAACTAAAGAACACGGCTAACAAACAGCTGTGGTTTGCAGAGTCCTAGGTTCCGCATCACAAAGCCAAGTCCCAGCCAAAGGGACAACCTGACCTGGATTCATCCTGTATTTCCAAGTCTTTCTGGGGAGAAGGACCTAGCATATTTAGGGGACTCTGACAATCCTGACCAACCTGTCACTCCCTCCCACAAAAAAAAAATCTTGTTTCAATTACTGAAGATTCTGTTTTCTAACATAAACGTCATTGATCTAATTTTAGGGTCGTTTTTCTTCATCTGTACATTTGAAAACAGGTATTTGTAAGGGAAACAGAGGGAACATGTTTGAACTAAATTGTTTATTCTATTTACAGACTGTGACCAATTTTTATAACTCCCTGTCAAAGACTAGAGCTGAGTCTGTCTCTCAGATTTTCTTTATACCATTTCAATACATTTCTTAATTTCAATCCCTGCCCAACCATTAGGAGGAGCATGGGACCTTGAATCAGGCCTGTAAGTTCCCACGCCAGTGCTCACAGGCTTGGGAGACTTGATTTAGGCTAACACTTGGACTTTCTGAGTTTCCCTTTCCTCATCAGGGAAATATGGGACAATACCGAATCGCAGGTGGTGAGGATTAAATGAAATCAAATACTATGTATGGCGGAGTGCCTGACAGCATGTTGAGAAATATCCGTTTCATTCTTCTTCCAGAAACTGAACTCTGACATTTCCAAAGCTTGAGAGACGTGACATTCAGACCTGAATACCAGAATCACTTTTCAGTGTGCTCGCCTCACTCTCTTTACTGCAGTAGTGACCTCATTGGTTGGGGCAATGAAAACTCTCTAGACTCAGAACTGAAACAACGAGTGGCTGAGAACTAGAAATCACGGGACCTTCTCCTCGCCCTGGCATCCAGCTCAGGCTCCGGCGGTACGCGGGTGGGGCGCGGACCTCGCACCACCGCCCTGGGCGCTGGGCCTCCAGGAGCCCCGCGCGCAGCCGGAGGACAGCGCCGCCGCCGCAGTCCGTCGCTGGAGAAGGGGGCGTAGGATTCTGCTGGCCTCCCGCTGAGATGTGACTCGGTCGGGCAGCCCATGTGGGGCCCCCGGCCCCCAGGAAGGTCGGCGGCCAGAGAGGCCCCGGCGCCCGGCTGCCAGGTCCTGCCGCTGTTGCCACCACTGCTGCTGCTGCTTGTGGCCGCGCCGTCGGGACGCGCAGGTAGGTGGGTCGCCCCCGGGCACCGCCGAGTGCAGGACGCGGACCTACCAGAGCCGGCCCCGCCAGCAGCCCAGCGCGGCGGGGCTCCGTCCCGCCCGCCGGGTTTCGTTTCTCCGTGGGTGGAGCGGGAGGCCTGGGGTCTGCGCAGGGAGCCCCAGGGAGAAACTCCCCGCCACGCTCGCACACCTGGTTCTGCGTCAAGTTTGCACGACTCCGTGAGTCACACTTTCCCTCGCGGGGATGGAGGAAGTTTGACGGTGGTCGCTCTAAGTGGTACCCACATCTCGTAACGTGCTGTCCGTGATATTGACCGCGCGCAACGCTCTCGCCGGCACATCTCAGGCTCCGGCCAACCCCGCGGCGGTCGCGCTAAGAAGCCTTGTCCGGATTGCGCCCTTCGGTGGGCCGCCGGGACCTGCTGCCCTTTCACAGGGACCTCCCTGCTGCGGAGTTGAGTTGATGTCTGCACTTTCAAAAAACCAAACTCCCTGAAAGGATCTGCTCGAAAAGAATGGGATCTAGAAAGAGGCAGCGTTTCTAAATACCCTCTCGCCTAGGCACATCATTTTTTTTTTTACTTTGCAGGTACGACCATGTACAGATTTGTGCTCTTTGATTTTTCGGAAATAAAACTTTTAACTGATCCATGACATGTGGAAACTGAAGTGTTTTCGCTTTTAAGTTTAAACTCTACTAGCTGGAATCCAGTAAACCAGAATGATTAATTAACCTGATTTCTTCTCTTTTTTCTTTTTTTTTTTCTTTCTGTATTTCTGGTATAGAGAAAAAGATTTTTTTTTTCTAAGGCATCTCTTTATTTTTGAATTGTAATCGAATACAATTATTGTTACGTTTGCTGCTCAAATTGTTCCAGCGTTGGCCATTTAAAGCTCTTTTATTAGTTTGGCCCCTTTGACCTTTCCACAAGACCTGTTCTTTTTGAGCCCCTCATTGCTTTCTAGCACCACAAAATGTTCTAGGTTTATCTTGTATTTCCCCTTCCCAGGCCTGGTGTCAGCCACTTCCCCAGGGCTTTAGGTCTTTCTACTGTAGAATAATATTTAGAAACCAAGATCTGGGTGCCAGGCATGCTCATTGCTACTGGGATTTTGTTTCTAGGCTCTCTCAGTGGACAGAGCTGGGAATTATAAATATGTACACTAACCCAGTCACCCACACACATCGGTATTTCTCTCTCTCTCTCTCTCTCTCCCTCTATGGAGAGGGAGAGGGACAGAGAGAGAGTATATACACATTTATATATATATATATATATATATATATATATATATATATATATATGTATATATATGTGTGTGTGTGTGTGTGTGTGTGTGTGTGTGTGTGTGTGTATGGAGAAGGAGGGAGAGAAAGAGAGAGGGAGAATACACATTTTAAAAATGATGATCTTACACTGATACGTCTGATTTCAATCCAACAGCACAGAGTTCACACTGGCCTTCCTTTCTTTCCTTTTCTTTTTTTTTATTAGTTTCAGGTGTGCAAAACAATGTAATAGTTAGACATTTACACCCCTCACAAAGCAATAACCTCCGTCCCCCAATCTATTATCCCTCTGACATTGTATATAGCTGTTACAATTGCATTGACTCTATTCCTTATGCTGTACTCCACATCCTGTGACTAAATATATTTGAAATTATAGTTGACATTCATTATTATTCAGCTTCAGCTTCAGGTGTACAGTGCAGTGGTCAGGCACGTACACTGTCAATGAAATGGTCTCTCTAATAAGACAAGTATCCATCTGAGATCCTACAAAATCTGTACAACATTATTGATTATATTCCCCAAACTGTTTTTCGTATCCCTGTGGCAATCTTGTGGTTACCAATTGTACTTTCTAATCCCTTCACCTTCTCCCTCATTCCCACCCCCTTCCCATTTAGCAACCCTCAGTTTTTTTTTCTATATCTATGAGACTGTTTCTGATTAGTTTGTTCATTTATTCTTTAGATTCCACATATAAGTGAGATCATATGATATTTGTCTTTCTCCACCTGACTTATTTCACTTAGCGTAATGTTCTCCAGTTCCATCCATATACTCGCAGATGGCAAGATTTTATTCCTCTTTATGACTGAGTAATACTCCATTGCATAAATGTACCACAGTTTCTTAATCCAGTCATCTACCGATGGGCATTTCGGTTGTTTCCATGTCTTGGCTATTGTGAATAGTGCTGCAATAAACATAGGGGTGCATAAATTTTTTCAAATTAGCATTTTGTATTTCTCTGGATAGATACCTAGGAGTGGAATTTCTGAGTTATAAGGGCTCTCTATTCTATTCCATTGATCTATGTGTCTGTTTTTATGGCCCTTCCTTTCTTTATTTGTAGCTTCTTTCTCCAACAATGAGAAACTACAATTTCTCTCCAACAATGAGAAACTACTACGTTTACCGATGTGTTCAATTTTAGTATAAAATAGTTTCCAAATTGCTAACCCATGCTCTTATGAGAAGCACATTTACTAACTAGATTATAGCACTAATGTATAGGTCTTTGGTCTTTAGCAAAACAATATCCACTCAGGATATCGTTGATCAAAATTACTTAGATTAGTCCTTTTTTTCTTCAGGTTTTTTTCTTCAGCTCTTGTATGTTATCCACTTGCAATATGGTTAGGATCATTTGTTCACTTGGGGTTCCCCCACAGGATGGTAGGTTTTATTTGTTCATTTGGGGGTATTGGAAGGATATGTGAAACACTACTATGGTTTAAGAGCCAGAGCTATACAAAATGGTACACACAGAGACGTGTCACTCCCTCCTCATTCCTGTGACCTCGATCCCATGTTTCACCACCTCCCATAGGTAACCAAGTCTCCTTAGTTTCTGGTTGATCCTTACTATATTTCTTTTGCAGCAATGAGCAGATAAGTGTATATGTGTTTTCATATCCCCCTTGTTTCTTATATGAAATGTAGCGGGTAGAGATACTCTTACAGTTCTTTGTTTGTTTGTTTGTTTGTTTGTTTGTTTGTTTTTACTTAACAAGATAGTTCTTTTCTGCTTCACAAATCAGAACTCCTCAGGGGTATGCCATGACCATATTAGCCAAACTCATTTCAAAATTGAATTATTTCCAATATTTTCTTCAACATAGCTTGAAAACATCTTGTTTTAAACATACCATGTGCTAGTAGTCAAGAACCAGGTGTAAATCTGGGTTCTTTCCTACAGCCAGTATAGCATTTGCCCACTCAGATGTTCTTTTCATCAAACAAGCTTGTCATTTGTTTTTGACTGTTAAAACAAAGAATTGCTTTATTAATACAAAAATACATACATACAAACTATAAAGTGCTAAGACATTTAAATATCCAAGTCATAGCAAAGAGGCGGCAGTTCAACATCCAGGATGGACAGAATGCTTGCAGGAGTCCGCAACAGATTAGACTCCCACTGGGGAGAGGGCATCTTCAGAGGTAAGGGGGCCCAGCAGTGTAACAGCTTTTCAGGTTCCTCTCCTCATCAAGGATAATGAGAGGCACCCCATTGAAGAGGAGACGTGCAATCTGATGCTGTCCAGGCAGGCTGAAAGTCTCAAACTCTAGAGGACGGGAGGGAAAGAACTTTTCTATTTCTGGTTAAGTGTTATTCAAGGCAGTAACAGAGGTTTTTGCTTCAACAGTCTTCTCAGTTATCTTTGTGGCAGAGAAGGTTGTCTGTTTTTGTTTGAGGGATCCATTCGTCTTTACTACCTCCTCCTCTTTGTCTCCCATTGCCTTTGGAGCAGACGTGAGATGGTTTCTTGTACATGTACATTTGCATGGCCTCCTCATGCTTGAGGCCTATCCCCAGCATGTCTGGAGAGCATCATATAACCCAAGATCCAAGCGTGCGGCTGTAGGTATCACCAGCCGCACTCTTCAGAATGGCAGTCCTACTGCCTGTAACTTTTTACTCTGCTTCCTGCAGAATAAATTCAGGAAAGACAGTATTTGCTGTGGAGAGCAGCTAAGGAGATGGATTACCTAAGGGGGTGGTGTAGTACAGGAACAAGGCGGTAGGAATGAGAGGGGAGCCACACTGCTCTGAGTGTACTTTTTTATATAGTTCTGACTCTTGGGAGTCATGGGGAGGGCACATATTTTCCATTTACGCATAAACTTTGGTTAAAGACAAAGATAATAGGCAAATAGAATTAATAATGCTAAAAAATAATACTTTAAGCATTTCAAGATAAAGTTGTTTATAATACTGTTTTTATAATATTTTTAATAAAATTGCATATCTACGTGTTGCCTTTTTTAGTGTTTGACATAATACTTTTCACAAAATATTACTCAGTAAATTTGCATTCTTTGGTTAAAAGCACCTTTCATTATATGCTTGATATTTTTATGGTGATTTTTTAACTTCCATCTTTTTCTTCAATGTACAGTTTTACCAGGTGTGATTCACATGTTTACCTACATGATAATAAAAAAGGTAGCATATATTTTAATAAGCAAAATCATTTTATGTGTCTTAATTGTAACATTACACTTATGCTATGATTGTGATATTCTGACAGCATTTTTACTTTTCTTGGTCCACATTTATGATTATTTGATGCAAAAGCTGATAAATGAATTAAATCATTACAAT
The DNA here is from genome assembly GCF_004115265.2 of Rhinolophus ferrumequinum. NCBI lineage: Eukaryota > Metazoa > Chordata > Mammalia > Chiroptera > Rhinolophidae > Rhinolophus > Rhinolophus ferrumequinum. The sequence continues at coordinate 83,180,936 of NC_046286.1, read as the reverse complement.
CAATTCTAAGATGTATCAAATTATGTATAAAATTAGAGAATGAGAGAACTTTAGAAAAAAAAAAACAGAATGCTGGCTGGAGACTTTAAAATTAAGTATTTCCTCTGCTTTATCTTTCAGAATTCCTCTTGTTACAGAAACCTAGCGTTAAAGTCCCATTTAACTGCTACTCTCTTGAATCTCCTCCCAGTATTACTTCCAAGTCATTACCTCCTGTACTAGTTTCCTAAGGCTGCCATAACAAAGCACCACTAACGGGGTCGCTGGATAACAGCATGTATTTACCATCTCACAGTTCTGGAAGCAAAATGTTGGCGCTGTTGATTCCTTCTGAATGCTGTGAGGAGGCCTCTGTTCCATGCCTCTCCCCTAGCTTCCGGTGGTTGCTGGCCATCTTTGGTGTTCTTTGGCTTGTGGATCAGCATTCTAATCCTCTGCCTTCACAGGGTGTCCTCCGCGTCTAGTCACGTAACCTTCCCTCTGTGCATGGCTCTCTTTGTGTCCAAATTTGTATAGTAACCAGTCATGTTGGAATAGAACTCACCCTGCAGACCTCCTTTGAACTTGATTACCTCTGTAGAGAACCTATATCTATTTAAGGTTATTTTTATGAGGTACTGGGGCTTAGGATTTAACGTATTTCTTTTGAGGACAAAATTGAATTCATGACACCTACCATACCCTCAAAGGTTTGTAGGGTGGTGAGCGGGCTCCGTGGGCTTGGCTTCCAAAGTGGAGAAAAGCTACCTTTTCAGCTTCGTGCAGCAGTTCTCCTCCTTGGCCTGTTTGTTAGTCTATGTCCACTGCCCAAGGGAAACTTTTGCAGAAGGGTCATGCCTGAAAGGTTCCCCTGAGTATGTTGAGGGCAGAGATGAGGTCTTCTGCTGTACTTTCCATGAACATCAGAGAGAGCCACCATTTTGCAATGTGTACAAATATTGAATCATTATGTTGTACACCTGAAGCTAATGTCATATATCAATTATACCTCAATAAAAAAAAAGGGGGAGAGCCATCAGTGGGTGTGTGATAAAGTCAGTGAAGTTTAAATTTCTTCAGCAGAGGGGCTCACTCTTCTCAGATCTCTACCTCCTGCCTCCTCTTTTCTAAGGGGCACTTTCACTACAAAATCCTTCCCCTTGCTCCAATAAGAACCATTTTCATACTTAAGGCTAACTATCTATATAATTCTAAGCCAGCCTTCCTCCTCTATTTTAGATTAAAATATATGTGTTGCAAAAGATTCACTAAATTATCTACTAAATGCCTTACCTTGTTATTTTAGAAATTGGCTCATAGTTTTTAAGTGCAAAATAGAATTCACATGCAGTTCAGGAACAAATAGCTTAGGGAAATGAGATATTTGAGATGATCAGATTTACTGAAAAAGAATTACCTTAATACCCCATGCATCCATTTTTGAGTTTTCAAAAGTTAAAATATAAATTGAGACAATGTGATTTTTAAATAGTCTTCCTTTGAGCAACTTTCCATTCATCCATGCATTCATGCGTGCATACCTTTCAGGAACTGTTCTAGGCATTGAGGTGAACAAGAAAACAAAATCTCTTTCTCTATGGAAACTTCAGTCTCAGACAGGTTATTACATTAAAGTATAAATGCCAGAATTGAGGAGACCAAGCTTCACTCAAAGCGAAGACTAAAGCAATTGATCTAATATAGAAGTTAGGCAGGACTTCCTATAAAAAGGGGCCTTTTAATTGAGTCTTTTGAATTGCAGTGAGTGTGTGTGTGTGTGTGTGTGTGTGTGTGAGTAATCACATCACCTTCCGTCTACTTGAGGAAAGATGCATTAGAAAAGAAATGAGATGTCAAATCAGAGTCTTACTATCAACAAATACTACAAATGCTTTTAGGGAAAAACATAAATTCAATAAATAGCCATAGGTAAACTGCCATCCATATTATGTGAAATAATTATAATGGCATATAAATTCAGATAGTTGTCATTTAAAATATTAGCAAGAATTAATATTTAGTATCAGTAAAGGTAACTCCTGCTGTAAGCCATTTTCTATCTATAAATTACCAGGTAGTTAATATTCCTTTTTCACGCCTACATTTCTTTCTTATAAAACTATACAAATCCACAAACAAAACCTAACAACAACTATCAAAATACCACTAAGAGGATGACATTTTCGAGGGTGGTATTACCAAGGAAGTGGGAGTAAGGAGCTTTGTAGCTATAGGCAGCCCGACCTCAAGGTCCTTGGTAGCCTCAACAAGTCACTGTGTTCTGTGGCTCATTGCAATACTGAATCAAACCACAAATAATTATCAAAAAGCACAAGTGTTACAGCTGTGGTTTTCTAAGATCGAGCTGCTGTCCTACGTGCTATTTCTCACTTCCTGAATCAACACAGTCCTTTGAAGGCTTCTATTAGCTGTAATGAGCAGGAGCAAAGGGAATGTCTTAATTGATCCATTCTCTGAGTTGCTCCTGGAGAAGTTCCAGTGTCGCCAGCAACTTTGACTTTTCTTCATTGGTCGGCTTTCACGTTGCTCTGCTTTTATCCTGACCAGTATTTTTTTGTTTGTTTTTTCACATGCTTGTGGCAAGATAAGTACCTCAAAGAGCTGAACTTCAATAAGGCCTATGTGGAGCCCCTGTTCATTTTATTGCATTTAGTTACACAACTTTATTAAGGCCATAATTCACCCCTGAAGAGGTCTGATCCTAGTCCTGGCCACCCTCAAAACACAAAGCATCTACTTGTCACTGAAGAGGAAAGTTAGCCTATTGAAAAGTATTTCACCTTTCTGATAGGAGATAGAGGCGACTCTACACTTCTGTCTTCATTCTGTTTAATTGGAAAGTCTGAAATCACACCATCAACCTCATTTGCCTCAATATCCCAATTAACAATGAACAGAAGTAAATACTATCAATTACTTCCAAGTCTCCACTAGATAATTTCTTCCAAATCTTCACTAAATAATTATTTTTAAGCCTCTTACTTTTTCTATTATTTTTCTCCCATTTTTATATTAATTTTCTCTTTGAAAATTTCAAGTGATGGAGATATTAACAAAAGAATCGCATTGCTTCTGTGAGGATAAAAAGAAGTACTAGTTGTAAAAATGATTTGAAAAGTAAACTGGATGAAGTATGTTAATATTTAATAAATACCTATTGACTGAACTTGGAGTTCCCAACAACTATTCTTTCCAATACCTTAGTGGTCCCAAGTGGTTTTTCTTTGACACTGTTGTTTCATCTTTTCCTTTCTGAAGCAAGTTATCAAGTGTTAGAGACTCCAACCCACATTTACTTTTTTTTTTTTACCTACTTTTCCAGTTACTATGATACTCATTACTATCAATTAAGACACTTTGGAGATCACAAAATGTGGAGAAAATCAAGCTTCTGCCATCAAAAAGCTAATTTCCAAAAGGGAAGGGAAGGGAAGACATACAAGAGATGACATAAGGTAGTAGGACTGGTTTTCTAACAATGGGGCTGACATATGGCATATTCAAAATAGGTATTTTAGGAGACTATACACAAAAATCTCACAACAATGTATCTCTTAAACTCCTTTTTTATGGAGTTCCAGGTGGAGTTTGGTATACCTTGGTCAGAATAATCCCTTAAGTGGCAAACCTTCATCTTTGATTTGTGAATTGAATATAAAAGCATTCAAAGGCACTTACAACAGACTTGAGTAATCAAGCTGGGAAATGCTATCTATGTTGGGCAAAAATGAGGTGTGACTATAAAATAATGAGGTGGAATTTTTGGCATGTTTATTAGCTATCCCTGAAGATAATTGTAGCTGAAAGGAAGCATGTCGCAAATGCCACTAAGTGAGCTGAGCAGTACCATGAGAATAATTATAGTATAAACATTCCCGAAGGAGCTACTTGGAAGATATACACTCTCTTTGGCAGGTAAACAATACATTTATTTTAAAAAGTAGTCTCTAAAGTTCTTTAAACACCAACAGCAATATTCAAAAACATGTTTAAGCACATAGATTTACTTATCAGGGTGTGGCTATAAAGAAATAACACTGCTTTTTCTATATTACTTATGCATCAGTCATCGATATAAACGTGCAAATACCTGGCAGGGTACATTGGCATATATTGATGGATGGTGTCCAAGACTGAGAAAAAGATCTGCTCCATGAGAACAGGGCCTTCTGTGTGTATTTGTCCTCTACTGCTCTAACCTAGTACCTATCCGTTTCTATTTCTAGCACATAGTCGGTGCCCAGTAACTATTGATTGAGTGATATGACTATGTACAGTTCCACCATGTAAAGTTTCAGTGAAGAAGAAACACTTGGGTTTTTCTCATTGAATTTCTTATATTTCTCCTTAGAAGCAGTCATCTTTAACATGCAAAATTTACAGTGATCATACAATCCCTTCTTCCCACCACACTGTTCTTTGGAGCATTTCCTGAAGGCAGTAGGTGAGTGATCCTAGTAGACAGAGCCCTGTTATTGTCAGAACGCTGGGCTCAAGCATCCGCCATATGGCTGAATAACCACAGGCCGTCATTCGGTCTCTCTGGGCCTCTACCGTGTTTCCCTGAAAAGAAGACCTAACCAGACAATCAACTCTAATGCGTCTTTTGGAGCAAAAACTAACATAAGACCCGGTCTTATTTTACTATAATATAAGACCGGGTCTTACATGATTAGTTAGTTTTTGCTCCAAAAGACGCATTAGAGCTGATTGTCCAGCTAGGTTTTCGGGGAGACAGGGTATCTATTCAGCGCTAAAATGACAATAGTTAACTACGGAGAAAAATACTGAGCTAATAATTATTGAGCTCTTTCTTTGTGTCAGGTACTGTTCTAGGAGGTCTGTGTAAAAAATCCTATTTAATCACCCCAGAGCCTAAGAGGCAGATAGTATTATTGTTTCTTTTTACAAATGAGGCAATTGAGGCACAGAGGTTAAATAACTTACTTAACGGCACACAACTGGTAAGCGGTAGACCAGAGAGTAGGCCCCACTGTGGTTTTAGAACTCTGGTTCTTAGAACTTCTCTCTGACCTACTTACATAATTATTAGAAGCCAATGAGATAGGGCAGGTGGCAGTGCCCTGTATAAGTGTATTAGTTATGTATTTATATGTAAATGTATATAAGTATTATTATAGAGAAACTGAGGCAGCATATATATACAGCAGTGAGAAGGCAGAGAAATAATAGTGGGGATTGTGGTTATGGGAAAATAATCAAGTTCAAAGGAACTAATATTAATACCAAACTATGCCCTGCCCTTTATAGAAGACAGTTGTGTATCTTTTCTTCAGTAAACAGTTCTTGAATCACATTTTAAGTGCTGTTTAGAAGACTTTCTTTTTAAAAGAACTTGATATATAATTAGGGGGGAGTGGAGGAGAGAGGAGTTAATATTTTTCAAGAGAATTAGTTTATAACTTGAGACAAAAGAAAACATGCCTTTCCTTTCCGCATGATGAAGTTAGAACAATACTTAAGATAATCTGTTGAAGGCAGCCATACTGTTTGGCCCTCCGTTGGTGGTGATTAGGATGAGTTATAACTTTTGCTTCCTGAAATTGGTTAATCACCCTCTGGTACTTTTTGTGCATTAACTCTGTTTAACCTCATTGCCCACAATAGAAAACTCATTCAGGAGATGATTTTATTCTTTTTCTTTTTTTCTTTCTTTTTTGGTCTTACACCATATTAAAGTATTTTCCTATTTCAAAAGACACTTGAAACACTTGAAATATGTAGCAACCACTTGCCATGGGCTACTGTTTCTTCATTAAAAAGCATCAGTTGAGTAACTTCTGACTGTACTAATCCCCCGTGTATAATGTAAGTTTACCCAGCTGATTTCAAGCCGTCAAGATTTAGTGGTTCAAGCTGTTCCACCCTAAATCAGATGCTCATGGGAACCTGGGTTCTACCCCAATTTCATGATTTATGTGAGCCTCACCAGTGCCCCACCTGATTGTTTCAGTTTTAAAGCATTTATTTACCAGGCACTGGGGATACAAATACTCTTTATAAGACATGCCCAATGTCAAACAGCTCACAGCCCAGTAATTCCTTCACTCTGCTCCAGCTGCAGGACAGAGGAGGCTGTGGGGGCTGGAGACTTTCTCTGGGCGAAACTGGGCAGGGCTTTCTCAATGCTGAGGCTTTGCTAGTTACTCATGACCTTGAGATACTTGAATACTTGCCCCAAAGGGGAAGTCCCCAGAAGTCTGGTTGTTTTCCTTATCGGTGGGTGAATATATTCTATTTTTCCATAACAGCAAAGTTGGAATGCCTCAGAGCTCCCAAAAAGAGAGGTTTCGATAACCACAAGACTGATTACCCTAGTTCTTTGTGAGTTCATTCAGAGAAACTCACCACTTTTTATTAGTGTTCATCAGGCACTAATTTATTAAAAGCATTTAGGCTTTTCCCACAGTACTCATATAATGAAATGGAAATGCTTTTTACTGTTAGGCATATAATTAAAACCGCAACATATTTAGATGATGACATTAGTATTAATTTTGAGACCATTAGGAAAATATCACATACCATTTCACTATATCTGGAGACCTGTACACAAGGTTTCTCTTGCAACCAATGTAGCAGCCACATTTTATAAAACTCTGCTAACGAAGTCAACATAGATTTACCCATTTTGAATGCCATTTATCTCTTTTCTTCCTACTAGAAGGACCTGACAGTAGATACAGAGCATTCGCCCTGTGAGAGAATGTGCTGTCACATAGATGAAATGGGCTAGAAAGCTTTCCCAAAGGCCAAGATACAACAAAAGGAAAATAAACACTGAGAGGGGACACAAATCTCCATCATATGACTTAAAGATATAGCTAACCAATCGTTACTTGGAAGGTCATTAAGTAGATGCTTCGTTGCAGACCCCTCACAGCTTTGTTCTGGCAGAGGCCATCTTAAATACCCACAATTCAAGGGGGCAATCTCAAGTATCCCTCTATTACTCAAAGTCCATACTCTGCTCAGGAAAACTCAAAGGGAACTCAGATGCCCTGCCCATTTCTGAGGTCTTCTGAGTTCGATTTTCTCTTCAAAGACCAGCCTCTTACCCAGATGGCTGTTGCCAGGAATGCCCACTTTCTTTAGTGGAGACCACGTATACCCTACACGACATCACAGCATCATCATATTTTAGTTGCTAAAATAGTACAAAGCAATATTCATTAAATGGATGCACACATGAAGGAACAAGGGATCTTTTAGGTCCAAAACATGCTATAGGAGTAGGACACCAACATTGCAAAGGCACAGGAAAGCAAAGTAAATTAGAGTATTTCAGGTAATTTGGTGTAGCTGGTGAACATGGTACATTTAGAAGAATTGCAAAAAGACCAGACCACAAAGAAACTTGTGTACCAAACCAAAGTTGCAATGGTACAGCACTCCCAGAAATAAAACTGTGTGTGTCAGTCCAACAGCTTTATGATTTGGGAAGTGAAATCGATGAACTGTCAGAGAATCAGAGCTGTACTTCCATTCTAGGCCATGAATCTATGTGAACAACATGCTTTTGTTACCTATAAGTTGGCACATGACTCCTGATATCTATGTGGGCATGACATATTTTCACTTTGGTGTTGATTAAATTATCTTATCAGTACTGGCAGGTTAGAAAAATGACTTACCTCAACTGGAATGTTTATACATTCTCAAAATGGAAACAAAGACAGTGCCTAAAAACTATGCAAAAATTTAAAAACCATAAGAATATACTAGTTACCAATTGTTTTTTCTTTTTTAAATATGCTAGTTCTCCTCCTTAAAAAGAGTGCTGCTTCTACTTTTTTATCACTCCTTTGCATCATCAAAACAGATAAAAGGGCAAGTATTCCTTGATAAATCCTCATCTGTTAATTTAACTTTCATCACACAGCAACTCACTTACTCATGAGACTCTTGCAGTTCTGCTTCATCTGGAGGTCCTGATGTTTCTACTTTGAAAACTGAGCTCCGAGCTGCCCACCCATCTCCATACCCACAGCCAGCATCTGGATGCAAGCTCAGCCTTCCTCACTAGGGCTGCTGTAATTATGGCTTTACTGGTCTCTCCAGTTCTATTCTTGCCCCATCCAATCTTTTCTCCCCTCAGTACTAAAGTAATCCATTTGAAATATAAATAAGCTCATGACTACCCCTGCTTACGAGGCTTCAGTAGTTTACCACTGAATTTCAAATATAACCCAGATTCCTTCCCAGGGCTTACAAAGAAGGACATCTAGCTCCTTTGTACTTCTTCAATTTCATCTTGGCCACTCTTTTCTTCCTCACTTTTTTCCAAACACACTGATCTTTTGACAGTTCCAAGGACACTCACTGTCTTTTTTGGACACGATTTTCCCCATTTCAGGGCTCTGGCCTGGAGCACTGCCCTCCCACCCCATGACTGATTCCTAAGACCCTTTGTAAGTAGGTTCAGTTCTACTCCAAGGGTAGCAAGTGAGTGAGGAGGTTAAGAGCATAGGTTAAGGTCATCTGCTTATGAGCTGTGTGAACATGTGCAGCTCACCTCACTTCTCTGTGCCTCAGTTTCCTCATCTGTGTAATGGCAACGATAATAAAAGTCCCTTCCAGAGGGCTGTTATGAGGATTGAATGATTTGGTTGTATAAAGTACATAGAGTAGTGTTAGCCACATGGTAAGGATTCAATAAATGTTAGCTACTATGTTTATTATATACTAGCCAATTTATACTAGCCAATATTATATACTAGCCTCACATCAACAAAATACTGTAACACATATAGGTTTTCACATTATTTATTATGTTTTCAAGTCTTATGCAAATTGAGTTTTGTTCGCATACTATATCTACTTTTAAACTAGAATCTCTTAGCCTGTCATGAATGGATTCCACTCTCAACATTATTTTTAATCATGCCTAGAGACCTCTCATGTCCTGATGAAACCAGAACTAATCCAAGGGAGCAAGCAGTCCTTATAACTCTTCTTCGCAGAAAGGTCAGACCTCACCATAGTAAGAACCATTTATTTCCATTGATCAAATACAAATCATTAAAATTCCATAATTAACAAAAATTATAACTGATACGGATAAATAAGGTACTACCAACCCCTAACAATTGATAAATATCTGTGTCTGGAAATAAAATTTCTACAAGCAGAGAGACAAGCTATCAAGAAAGAGGACTACGTGGCTTAATTTGCTTAGAAACTAGCAGAACATGTCATTAAAAGAAATATTTTATGTCTTGGGGAAATGTAGAGATGGGCTGGTACTACAACCTGATCTCTTTTCTCATAGTAGGGCTGCTCCTGCATGATACTTTGATTAATGACGAGGAGATGATCCAAAACTGCTAGCTTTTCTGTCGATGCAGAAAAATGATGTCAATCCAAATGAAGAATATGCAGGACTAAAAGGCTGGGATATTCTTTCCCCAGAAATAATGTCCAGAACAGCAACATCCATTTTAAAATATATTTCTAGTAAATGTTTACTACTCTGAATCTTTGTCAGTGTATTTACAATGAACTTTAAGCATTTATCTTTTTTAAAAAAAATCCAAAAAGTTGTTGCTGTGATCTTCATTTGCTATTAAAAGGCTAATAAATTTCTAATCTTCTCATTGGATTTTTAATTTTCTTTATAGAGATAAAATCGACTTATTAAAATAACGTGGTTTTTTTTTTCAAGATTGTTAGATCAGGAGTGATTTGTAACATTATTGGGATTGGAGGGGGACACATTTTTCTTTCTCCAGTTAATTTGCCTGTTTTTTGGTGATTAATCTCTCTTAGTTTCTCTCATTTTTTAGTCTTTATTGTATTAGTTATCCAATGCTGTGTAACAAATTACCTAAAAACACAGTGGCTTAATTCCACAAATATTATCTCACACAGTTTCTGAGGGTCAGGAATCCAGTGATGGCTTAGTTGGGTGGTCCATCCCAAGAGTGTAAACGGGGGCTGCAGCCATCTGAGGGATCCACTTCTAAGCTCACTAGTGTGCCTCTCGGCAGGAGGCATGACTCAGTTCTTCACCTGCTGTTGGGAGCCTCAGTTACGTGTCACGTGTGCTTCTCCATAGGGCTGCTCACAATAAGGCTTCCCCCAATAAGGCTTCCCCCAGAGTAAATATTCCAAGAGAGGGGAAGCAAGGTAGAAGCCACAGATCTTTTATAACCTAATCTTGGAAATGATGTACCATCACTTCTGTCATATGCTATTGATCACAGAGACCAACCCAGATATAGTGTGAGAGGTAACTGTACTGGCTGTGAGGAAAAGGGAATTACTGAGTGCCATCTTGGAAGCTGGCTACCAAACTTGTGGTACGTATGATTTCCCTGTAATGTAGACTTGAAGAGATGTATACACATTTCACAACATTTATAATGAAATATATTTTCTTTTAAAAAAATATAATGGCATAATGAAAAAAATTGTTTAATGTTTTAATATTATTGACACATTATTAATTCTGTTTAATTAATCTACTATTACATAGTTTGGTAACATTTTGATAATTGGCATAGCATTTCTAGAGGATTATTTAAACAATTACAAAACATTAAACAAAATGTCTGTTGAATCAATAACATTAACGATTGATGGCACATTCCAGAGCAAAGTTCATTTCGGAAAAGCAAAATTGCTTTGTTTCCTCATGACAGTGACCAAGAAATTTAAATGAAAATAATCCATTTTTCTGTTACAACTTATTTCTTAAAACTTTTTTGGGTATGTTTTAGGCAACTTAAGAGTTCTGTCAATTGCTTACTTATATTAAAAGATAAACAGAAACTAACGTTGTAAAGATTTGGATAGCATGAACATTGAGAAAATATGCCTGGATTTTAAAATCTAAGATAACTGGTATTTTAAATCTCCAAACTCAGGTTGCCACAAACCAGAACATTCTAGTTCCTTATCAATTAGCTCTGTGGAACCATGTGTTGGTGGTAATGTTTCCATCTGTGATATTATAATGCACAGTCTATTTTAATTTTAGCTCTTACAAGATGATAACCACTCTTTACACGTTAGTGTCATCTAAACGTGTGGGACCACAGCTGTTTAGATGTGGAAAGATCCTTGGGATTTTTTATGTTGAAAGTATTTCTCATTTTTGCAGGGTTGGGAAATACTATACTTCATGGTGCTGCCTCCCCGTGTTCTGTGTTTCATCTTCAAAAATATGATTAAAATTCAGAACCTAGTGATAGCACAGAGCAGTATTAGATAACTGATCAGTAGTCACTGGATATAATTTCCAGAAAAAGCCAATAGCAGTTGATACAGTATGGTTAGAATATAATATGGCATGATATAGTATGGTTAGTATAGAAGAATAGAAATCAAAGACAGACACTGGGGAGGCTGTGTCCTTTTGAGATCCTCTCTACTACCCGCCACAAACACCCACACGGTGATCACTTAATAGTGCTTCTCTTTGAGTATGTAACCTTGTTATTAAACATAAAACTGAGGTATTTTTTAAAAATGGTAAGTGTAAAAGGAGTCATTACAAATACAGCACATTCACACATAAACACACAGTCAGCGGCCTATATTTTGGTTACTCTGCCACATGTTAAAGAAGTTATTTTGGCTTAGCATCAGGGTCAGATCACAAAGTTTAATTCTAAAATAAAGAATTTATTTCTTTCTTTTCATTTGGTTTGTGGAATTGCAATGCATTATATGAGCTAATCTTAGCCAAAGATTACCATAAGCATAAAGCTAATTCCTTTCTCTGACATAAGTCCCAGCTAATGTACACAAGAATTATGGGACATTAGCCAAGATTAGACCAGCTTCAGGGACTTAGCTAAATTTTATTTCCTAAGTTTGATTTGCAGTATCAAAATTTGATGTTTTTCCAAGTTCGTTTACTAGAATATGCAATTTGTGATAGGATAAGTTCATAAAATCTGATTGTTTATAACTCAGTACTTGGATCTCTCTAGTAGTTTAAATTAATATTTTGATTCCTACATGCTACCACTGAATTTTTTCATTTATCTGAATTCAAGGATTTCCTTGTTTTCTTTTATAAAAAACTATCCTTCACTTACTTTCTGTCTTTTTCTAATATCATGGCAGTTTCTCAATTCTTTATTTCTCTACAAAGGATGAAGATACAGTTTTTCTTAGACTGTGAACTTACCAGTATTTAATTAAATAATCTTCTTTCAGGGCAGATAGGTGGCTCGGTTGGTTAGAGCACGGGCTCTGCGCAACAGGGCTGTCAGTTCAAGTCCCACATGGGCCAGCGAGCTATACCCTCTGCAACTAGAATGAAGTCAATGAGCTGGCTCAGTTGGTTGGAGCACGTGCTCTCAACCACAAAGTTGCAGGTTTGACTCCCGCAAGGAATGGTGGGCCGTGCCCCCTGCAACTAACAACAGCAACTAGACCTGGAGCTGAGCTGTGTTCTCCACAACTAAGATTGAAAGGACAACAACTTGACTTGGATGGAGCTGATGAGACTCCAGGGAAAAACACACTACTGTTCCCCAATAAAAAAGTCCTGGAAATACACACTGTTCCCCAATAAAGTCCTGTTCCCCTTCCCCAATAAAATCTTTAAATAAATAAATAATCTTTCACTCTTTTCTAATTATTGCTTTATATATACTTGAGTGAAGCTAATCCCACTCCAACCTCCAGAACGCTGGGCTTTTGAGGACATTTATTCTAAATTGTATTTCTGTATCTAGTAAAGGGATTGTTTCAGTTATCTGCAGGTACCTAACAAACTACCCTAAAAGTTAGTGGTTTAAAACACTCATTTTATTATTTCTCATAATTCTGAAGGTTAGCTGGGGCTCAGCTGTATGGTTCTTCTGCTGGTCTCATTTGGAGTCTCTCATGCAGCTTCAATCTATGGCTGGTGGGTCTAGAATGTCTCCAGAAGATGGACTGTTCACTCTGGCCCCTTGCTTAGAAGGCTGGGCTCAGCTGGGACACAGAACCTCTCCCTCGTCACAAGACCTCATGACATGGTGTCTCCAGCAGGATTGCCCAACTTCTACATGGCAGCTAAGGGCTTCCAAAAAGCAAAAGTGGAAACTTCCAGGCCTTCTTAAGGCTTAGTCCCAGAGTGACTTCTGCCACATTCTGTTTTGAAGTGACTCACAGTGTCGGCTCAGGTCCAGTTTGGGAGGAAATACACAGGGCATGGGTACTGGAAGGCGGTATCTAGAGACTAGCTACCACAGTAGTTATGTTTTCCTTTTTCTCTACTAAGACTTCGATTTCTCTCTACTTCTTTTCAGTTCCCTGTGTCTCTGGTGGTTTGCCTAAGCCTACAAACATCACCTTCTTATCTATAAACATGAAGAATATCCTACAGTGGAGTCCTCCAGAGGGCCTACCAGGGATGGACGTTACTTACACAGTGCAGTATTTCATGTAAGTTGGCTCTTTTCCTTTTGGTTAATTTTTAAACACAAGACTCAAACTCCTATTAATTGCATGAAGATAAACCATCTTTTGTATTAAATAAATATTTGAAACAAATTTTAGATTATTTAATTTTGATTTTCTCGCTATGTTTTGTTAGATTAAATTAGAAAACAGTTTCTTCTTGGAAACAGTAGTATTGGGCGCTTAGGAAAGGGGAAGTTATTTAAATGGAGAAAAGTTGGTCAAAATGTTATTCTGTGGCTGAACAAAGTGGGAAATCCATCATATCTGAAACATCTAAACTTATTGGAATTACAGACATTTTTAAGTGAAATTGAGGGCAGAATTCTGTGTAACTAGCTGTTCCTATTAAAGATAGTAGTGATTGGACATTTTCACTTTTCACCTCTCCCGCAAAACTCATTGTAAACAAGAAAGAATGCAAATCAGATAGACAATACCCGTCTCCAAAGCAAAGAAGGAAATGGCCACAACCCCAAGTCACAAACTATGAAGCATACAAACCAAATGCTATGAAATCTGAAGGAAAACAACTGCAGAAACTAAAAGCAAACCTATACCTTCTTGAATACTAACAATAGAAAATGATTTCCCAAGAATAAATGTCACAGGACTAAGAGGCTTACCTAACAATCTAAGGATGTGTAATCTTAGCCACCAGAAATTGAGGAAATGTCCCCATGGAGCCTTGGTTTGGTGCCACAGAACGTCAGAGAAGGAGGAGCTGAAAGAGAAATCAGGTTCATGTGACATCACAGGCCAGGGGGAAGGCTGGAGTGAGGTGGTGTGACTTTGCAGACGTGCCAAGAGCCACATCAGCCTCCCGCAGTCCCACACCTGAGGATGAGCAGACTCCCAGGCAAAGGGAATAATATAATTCAGTGAGCAGGTGCGTGACAAACCCTCACTCCTATACCCGTTCACCTAATATTCAACAAACAGCTGGCCCCATTCAAGCAGTAATAGTCCCCAGGAAACCAGCACAGCACCTATCCATAATTACTGGAAAGGAGAGACACACAAAAACGAACACAAGTTAAAAGTCTTGAAAAGCTTTCCCAGGAAGTAGGAGAAAGATTCAGATAAATAATTATTCCTAGTTTGAGTCCATAAACAACATGTTTCTAATGAGAAAGCTCAAAGTAACAGTCTCTTCTCAAAGAAGAGATTCTGAGACAAGAAGAAGAACTTTTATTTTTTTTTAATGGTCAGAGCTTAGGGAAATGATGGGAAATAAAAATGTTACACAGAGTTGAGAAACCTATTAGAGCTAACCGATAGTAATAGTCGAACAGCTGGTAATGACTGTCTGAAATGGCTTATCATAAATGTATGTTATGTCTAGGAAAATTTAATAAAAGAATAGCAAAACATTTCCTCATGAAGTTGCTGAACTTTAAGACAATGAAATGATTTCTGGCCATCATAGCAAAAGCAGAACTCAAGTCAGGCAGGGGGGATGAGGTGATTTCTGTCTGGCAGCACTCAACGGAAGACAGTGATCCATCTTCTGGGGGGAAAATAGGAGTGGCTTAAGACTCTAATCAAGTTCAACAGATGTATTTTCGAGCAGGTGGGAATTCAGGATATCAATCTCCTGAGACCTTCTTGGGAGGATAAAAACCACTAACTAAAGATAAAATCACTAACTCCGATATAGAAAGTAATATCGGTGGATATTACCGAAAAAAGAAATTAGCAATGACAAGGATGGCAAAAAAATTGGTAGCACACATTGTAACCATCAAAATGTAGAACTAAGACTAAATAGTGATGGGAAATATGATTATCAAGCTTTCTTGTAAATGTTTGAACCTACACAATAATATAACAAATCAGAAGGTGGGGAAAAACTGTAAGTGTACTGATTTTTATAGTAGCAAATCATTAAATGTGATCTAAAATGAAAACACTTCATTTCAATAACTAAACTCTCAATATTTTCCAATAAACTGTTTTCTTAATTTAAAATATTTTTAGGAACTAATATCACTTGCGATGATGAAACATTTGAACTACAGCAATTCCTGTAATTTACTTCAATTTATTTTTTATATTAAAGTTCAAGTCAAGTTAAATTACTATTTTTCTTAAAACCGTATCTGGTATAATCTAGTTTTTATCTATATATTTAACTATCAATTATCCTTCTGGTTATATATAAGCATAATACGCTGCGTACCAGAAGTTTCAGGGTGATACGTTTCAGGGTGATTTATTTCTCTCTTGATTATACTTTCCTTTTTTTTTTCCTTTAATTAAAGATTATACTTTTATGATTGAGGGTTTTTTTTAATGTACCATATTTACAAAAAGAGAATACAGTCATTTTTGTCTTTGCAAAAAAATGCTGACCACTGAAGGCAGTGAAAGACTTCAGCTGCTATTCAGCATGACCTCATTTATCTAGAACCTTATTCTCATTTCTGAGGAGTTTCCCAGGAGATGGGGTTTTAAGAAAGAGGACATCACTGTGCAAAGAGAAATTGCTCATGAGATGCCCTTACCTCCTATTCCATTAGGTGGAGCAAGGAGCTTGCTCTGTCCTTTCTATGTCTATGTGATTCAGAAAAGGATTTTGAAAAATGGGCAGATTCATCACTGCTCTGTGATAGCAGATAATTTAGCTTGTGCAAACTTCGAAAAAGAATATTTAAAAACAAACTTGCTATACTGGAGTTCTTACACGCCCATGCATGTGGGCAGTGGACAGGAACAGAGGGCGGTGTATTTCACTGACAGGGCTCCAAGCTCCTCCCAGAGTCAGACAGTGCTGGGTTCAGAGTCAGGCTATGAACATAACTGGGTGACCTTGGGCAGGTTACATATTATACTTTTCAGTGAGGTTTGTTTGCAAGTAAAGGATGAAATTTGAACAAAAGTTTAAATTATATCTGCCAAAAGAATTTAGTGCAGAAAATATAGTGTAGCACTAAAAGCACAGTATCAGGGAAAAGTGGTTCAAATCCCATATAAGCCTTTTACTGGTCATATGAACTTGAGCAGTTGGTTCCCTTAATCTTACTGAGCCTCAGTTTCCTCATCCGTAAAATAGGATGAAAATAATGGCACCGGCCTCCTGTGATAATTAAATGACATAAAGTGAGCAAATACTAAGTACCATGTGGCACACAATAGACACGTGATAAATGTTTCCTGCCATGTCCAGAAAGCAATCAGAGGCCACTGAGGGCCCCTGATGACTTTTTGCCTTGCATAAACATCATTACTGGAGTATTCGTTGAATGATTCATGTCTATCAGCTTGTCAGACTTACAAAGCATTTTGTACAGAGCCGGGTGAAAGCCTTTTCTCTTCCATCAACCCCTGTCATGGAAAGCTGCCCAGCCCTTGTCAGAGTGAGAAAGTTTGAGGAAGGAGGGTCAAATAGGGGATGCCAATATTTTTCAAAACACAAGTCCAGACCTGTTGGTGGGCCATGAAATCAATTTTGATTGACATAACTAGCATTATTTTTAATGGAAAGAATTGGCATGGTATGGAGTAGATTGGATTGGAAAATAACTGAATGCATGGCATGTGCTAAAGTTTAGGTAGTATCTTACAAAAACTTTGTTTTAGTATGTTAGATATATATATGTTTTTGTGAGCTAGGTCACAATGTAAAATGTATTTCGTTCTATGGCTCACAGTCAAAAAGTTTGAAAGTCCCTAGGCCATGATGATAAATTGGATGAAGAAGTTGGTCAACAAGACCTGACTATAATATTCTAATGTCTTCTGGCAGGTGTGGTACTTATGAACGAGGAGACATTTACTTTCAAGAATCTGTTGCCATATTCTGAAGAGGGAAGATACCCTTAAGCTTTGGCAACACTTGATAAGTTGACATTTCCTCCTTCTTAATACATGCTCTTCCCTTGACTTTTGTGATGTCTGTTTTTCCTTCTTTCTCTTCTGCTGCTATTTCTAAGTGTAGTTTGTATCCAACCTTTAAATCGTGATGCTCTTGAAATTTTATCCTCGGCTTTGCTTTGTCTCCATGGATAATTTCATTCATGCCTACGCCTTCAATGAGCAGTCTTAGGCCATTGATTTCAAAATCACTACCTCCCACTCAACCTCTCTCCCGAGCCCAGTGTCTATGGGCATCCGCGTTTGGATATCTTTTACATGCCTCAAGCTCAGTGTGTGAGCTGCACTCATTATCTCTCCTTCTTTCTACTTGCCACTCCCCATTTCCCAAGACCACTCTTCTTCTGTGGTCCGTATCTTGGTAAATGTTACAACACTCACCTGTCCCAGACCGACAGAGACATCACCCTCAACACCTTCATTTCACTCATCAGTTACATGCACTCAATCACTGAGTCCTGTCTCCTAATATTTCTTCCTTTTGTCCTTTCATGTGCTCCACTGCCACCAGACTTGTCCAGGCCACCTACATCTTCCACCTAGACGACTGCAGTCTCCTCTCAGCCCCTCTCCAGTCCGCCACTCCTAACCCATCACATTCCCCGAGACCACCAGAGTGATCCTTCTGCCACCCCAAGGCCTCTGCTTTAATCCCTGCAGTATCCTCCCTGCAACCCCCTCTCTGTCACCGGCTCATGCTGTGTCACTTAAACGCTACACCTCAGTCTCTCCCACCTGAAATGTGCTCAAAATATTTCCCCCTCCCTATTTACTATGGGTGTTGTGTTTTTAATAAAGGAGAAATCAATGTGAACGCCTCAGTTAATATCATCATTACCATAATCACAATACTTATTGAAAATGCAGATTTTGGTATGTGCTCCAACCTAGTGAATTTTCCCCAAACCCTTAATGGAAAATAGATTTTTAAATTTTATGAGAATATCAAGGTAATTTTTCTTCCAAGAAAAATAAATGACTAATTTTTTTCTTAAAACAACCAATCAAACTGACCTCAGTATGCATGGTGGACTAATAATTTACATAGATAATTACTAGAAGAATTGATCATACAATATGTAAAACTTTTACTGTAGCCCAAGAATAATAATAAAATACATGCTTTCAAAATGTACTAGCCACTTTATAATTCACAGAGAAGAAAGATGATTACAGAAACTCTGACTCACGTTCCTGACAGCTAATGAAAATAATTGCCAGCAGCAAAAGTAGATCCTTTTTTATCTAAATGACAGGCGCTTTTGTTGTTCTGAAGAAAAGGTCTTAAGTTCCATTCAGTTTTATATAATGACTGGTTTTCTTTTCCTATTGTAAAGCATAGAGAGCACCTCATCATTAATTCAGTTTCCTTCTCAGCAGATATGGGCAAAAGAAATGGCTGAATAAATCTGAGTGCAGAAATATCAATAGGACCTATTGTGATCTGTCTGCTGAGACTTCTGACTACGAACATCAATATTATGCCAAAGTTAAGACCGTGTGGGGAACAAATTGTTCCAAATGGGCAGAAACTGGACGATTCTATCCTTTCTTAGAAAGTAAGTAACACAATTGTCTGTTAAACACGTGTTAATATCAAGTTCATTTGACCTCATAGTGTGGACCTGTCTCAGCCTCATAGACAGCCTTGCCCGAGAGGCCAGTGCTCTGCTTGGCTTTATTCTACACTCTGTCCATCAGCTGGTGGAGTGACCAACCCAAGGCTGGATTGCACAGTCTCCTCTTTAGAACAAAACGTTTGGCCAAGTGATTTCTAAGATTGCTCCCAGATCCAAAATTGATGCTAGATGCCAATATTCTCAAATTTTGGTTTTATTTTATTATTTAGTGGAAACTATGTAATTTGAGGAACAACTGACAGATTTTTAAAAAATGTTGTGGGTTTATAAACCATTGATATATGCCCACGAGATTGGTTAGAGATTATTCTGATCACCAAACTAAAACTCTTCTTGTTATAAACTTGGTAGTGTGATGATGTAATATCTAGGTATAACTCGGGATTAAGGCACCAACTTCCCGGTATTTGCTTTTAAATTATTCCGCCCCTGGTCTGTAGCTGACTCACCCATAGAGGACCCACTCAGAGCTGACGTGGTAAAGTTTACAAGTTCCCCTTAGGTCGTGGAGCTGGAGCCTTTCCCCTGGGTCCTTCTAGATCAGAAGTCAGCAAGTTATGCCCTCAGACCACCACCCCCCTTTCTGTTTTCTACAGGCCGAGAGCTAAGAATGGTTTTTACATTTATACTAGTCTAAATAATACTTGCAACAGAGATCATATGGCCTTGCAAGTCCCAGAATATTTATTGCCTGGGCCTTTACGGTAAACTTTGCTAGCCTCTGTTTTAGATCATTCCAAGCACATCTCCAAAGGTGTGCTTCATTTCTCCGTGTTTGATTTTTGCCACTTACCAAATCATATTAATGTTATTTATCACCAAAATTTTAAGTCACAGGAGTGTTGTAAACACTTTTCATTGCATTTACCATCACCAAGTACTGTTTATCCATGTAACAAGAAACTACGTAAGTAAATACAGAACTTCAATTAGCTGTTTGAACATTGTGTCAGGGTGCGTGAAATGGTTGTTTCAAGAACTAGCATAACTTGGTCCCACCTTCTGACGTACCTCAGATTAGAGGGTGGGTAGAGCTTTGATCCCAGCAGGATTATATTGTACTTTTATCCAGGGTGATTTCTACATCTGAATGTAATTCCCTCTCCCCTTCCCTTTAAGCACAAATTGGTCCACCAGAGTTTGCTTTGACTACTGATGAGAAATCCATTTCTATTGCTCTGACGGCTCCAGAGAAGTGGAAGAAAAATCCCGAAGAAAGTTCTGTTTCCATGCAACAAATATACTCTAACCTGAAATATAATGTGTCTATATATAATACGAAATCAAACAGAACGGTAAGCCTGCAATGGGGGCTTATAATCTCTGTCACTTTTTGCAGTTAATTCTGGAACAAGCAGTTTGATGTTTTAATTGTCTGCATGTGGAAATGGGGAGATGTGATATTCAAAAGAGATGCCATCTAAGATACGATTGAAGCTGCTATGTAGAAACTTAAAGAACTTTCTTCAAATTTCCTTTACAGAAACTCTCTGCTAATGGGGTATGATATGATGTTGCTATTGGAGTAGTTGCCCACCTCACTTTGATGGACAGCTTTTACTTGTAGGACATCTGTCAGTCACTCTCCAAGAAAGAAAAAAAAGTGTTACCGGGAACACGGGACAAAGTTGAATACAAAACGCATCCGTATGTTATTATGTAGCATCGTTCCCAGAATTCCAGTTCCTGATCATGCTCTGCCTAGCTGAAGGAAAGGGGTATTTTAACGCTGTTGTTGAAAAGAAAGTTTTTAGTGATAGGAAAGGATTTCATGGTAGCATGGTCTTCTATTTCCCTGTAATTTGTCTGGAGTGGTACTGGAAATCTTTGCCTCTAACTGCTGTTTGCAATTCCCTAACTAGTGGTCCCAGTGTGTTTCCAACCACACGCTGGTGCTCAGCTGGCTGGAGCCGGACACTCTGTACTGCGTCCAGGTGGAGTCCTTTGTGCCAGGGCCTCCTCGCCTTGCTCAGCCTTCCAAGAAGCAGTGTGTCAGTACATTGAAAGGTAACCTTAAAAAAAAAAATCTCAGCTGCTCTGAGGAAGGAAGGACACCTGATAAAACTAGAAGGAAGGATGACAGTGTAGGCAAGGTTTGGTCAGATCCATTTCTACAGAAACAGGTTGAGGCAAAGGCAGAAATAGCCATCACCAGTAATGCATTGAGCAGCCTGGGCCTCTGCCATTGAACTTGGCCAACATTAGGGAGTGTTTTCACCGGTCCTGGCGTTTGCTGCCAACAAGGCTCTGCCTTGTTAAAATAACACGTAGGAATTTTTCGCACATCTTTTTTCTTCTTTAAAATTACACTCTGGTCAATAGAAGTTCTGTGGTCTTCAAGAACATCAGACAATTTTATTGCTAGGAACAAAACATTATCTTAAAAACACTTTAAGACAGAATCCTTTGCTCCCCATCAGGAATATAAATTACAGGCTCTGCAAGTTGCGTTCATATGTCATTGACTGAACAATGGTCCGGGATCTGCAAATCAGTAATTACTGCCTCATTCTTGCAGTTGCTTCTCTCTCCTTCCTTTTATTTGCCTCTTTCTCGTGTTTTCTGAACTTGGCTGCCAAGGAACTATGGGTGAAGAGTCTCCTTCCTAGTCGAAGACAGAGAGTTAGGAGCTTGACATTTGTTTATACATTCTTCCCCCAAGGTGAGGGGACCTTGTACTCAAAACCTGAAAATTAAAAATAAATCCTCAAGTTTACCATCATCGAATGACTCTTCATCCATTATTCTTCTGTTTCTCTCTTCCAAATGTGCTGGCGTAAGACAGATGTCACAACCTTTGCCCCCAAGCCTTGGTTCCATCGCCAGCTATGGGATAGGCACAGTGACAGAACCCCTGCTTTCCTTTTCCCTCATGCTTCCCACATTTCATGATGAAACTGTCCCAAGGAATAAAAAGGGAAATTTGTGAGTACGTATCAAAAGTGAAATGCGTTATTTTTTAATCTGTCCTTATCATACCTTTCCCTTTAAAATGAAGGGTTCTCTACCTTATGTCAAATAAAATTAAAATGCCAAGTAAGCAAAAGGCAAACCAAAGCAGATTGAAGAAATCATTTTTGTATTTGGAAAAAGTACCCTGTTTACTAACAGCTTGGTCAGTGGCCAAATGGTTGGAATCAATTTCCAATGGAAGTCATTTAAGCAGTTGGCACAGCTAACGCCACTAGAGTCAGATTAAATTAAATACTTCCCTGTAAGCAGATGGAACAACTTTCTCACTAGCCTAGGAAAGGTAACAAAAGAAGGAGGAGGCCCCATTTCAGGTTCTGACCTTTTCCATGATATCCCAGATGTTAGGTTACCCCAAATACCTTTCCAAGACACTGCTCTGAGGACCTACTTTTTAAAAAAATCAGTATTATCTTTTTGGGGGGGACTGTACTTTGAAAACTATTTCTTCTCTCCACAATCTTCCAATATAGATACAGTGTATTAGGTTTATTGGAGCCAACAGGTGCTAATGTACTTTAAGTGCCACTGGTCATTGTTGTCATGGCTCTTTTTGAATTCGGGCAAGTTCAGTCCCGAAACCAGGGATTGTTTTAAGAGGACTGGACTAAGCTGTAGCCTTCAGTAGAGGCAGGTGGTGCTGAGCCCCCTGCGACATCTGTGTTGTGGTGTTGGCACCTTTCTGTGTGGAACCTGGTGACAGATGGGCTCTTCAGGAATTGTTTGGGGTGCAAGAGCCTGCATTTGCACCCCGTTCCTGGTAATCTTCTTTGCTCAGGTCTACTCATTTAAGTGCTAGTCTCATCTAAAAAATGCCTTCACAGAAACACCTAGAATAATATTTGACCAAAACCTGGGTACCATGACCTAGCCAAACTGACACAGAGAATTAACCATCGCAACTTCCAAGTTTCCCACAGAAGCTTAACCAACATAAATTAGTCACAATGAGCCCTGTTCATCAACTGTATACTCTGATCAGTGGTGGGCCAGGACAATTTTCCTTAAAACTATTCACCAGGTCTTTTCATTCCCTATGGACTTTTACTCAACGCGAACGTACAGCACATCAGGCCCTGGCGGGGAGTTACTGCCATTCTCAGTACATACCAGCTCAGCCACCTCCCTACACAGATCCCCAGGCTCCAGATGTACCCAGAAAGTCTGGCCAACTTGCACGAGGATAGTTCCATTAGTCACATAGAAGGTGACAACGTATATTCCTGTCCTCTACTAAATACATGGAAAAGATTGAGTTAAATGAATGGCATGGAAAAGTGGGGCCACTTAGTGGGGTCTTCATAAGAGAGTTTTGTTGTTTGAAGTGCTGTGAGTTGCTTTAATTTCAGACATATTTGCCTTCAAATATAACAACCAGCATGAATCTCATAGCCAGACATAAAATGTTGGAATAGCTGCTCACTTGGGTTTTAACTCATCCTTACTCTAAAGGTTTAAGACGAGTCCAGATGATTCCTTAAGACCACCTATTCTCGGAGAGAGAAAGAATTCTGAGACCCCTTATCATATTTAGCTCAAGCTTCTCAATTTATAAATGAGAAAACTGAATTCCTAAATTTAAGTGATCTGCCTCTTGACATTGCAATGTTTTCCCACCACACCAAATCACAACTATCTACTCCTCTTCCCTTTTGTTTACTTTTTTATTTTTACAGGTCAAACATCAGCATTGGAGGTTAAAATTGTCTTCTGGTATGTTTTGCCCGTATCTGTTACCGTGTTTATTTTTTTTGTGATGGGCTTCTCCGTGTACAGATACATCCGTGTTGGCAAAGAGAAGCACCCAGCAAATTTGGTGAGTGGTAGGTGTGGTAGGAGTCATACCGCCTCCAGGAAGCTAGAAAAGGAGGCTCTCAAATAGATACTGTTCCTTTTATGGGCAGAGTGAGTTTAAAATGAAAGAGTTGATGAATCAAAAACACTTTCTCTACTAGATGAACTCGCTAACATAACCAAAGAGAAAGAGTCCTTAACTTTGACAAAGATTTTATATTTAATGACCAGATTAGACAAGGTCTTGAGATATAAGAGAAATTAAATCATGATTCATGCCCTTTCAGAGGTTCAAGTCTACTTCAAAATGATATGTGAAGGCTAAGACGAAAGCAGGCACTGGGCGTGCTGGGGGTACAGGGAAGGCACTGAAACCCTACATGGGGGCTCAGGAGAAGTTTCATGCCTGGGCTTGGTTATGAACAGTGAGTAAGAGCCAGGGCACCTCCTGCAGGCAGAAGAAACAGCAGGAGCAGAGGTGGGTAGCTGTTTGGGAAACCACACATTATTGCTAAATCATAAGGTTCCATGAGGAGTCGTGAAAGCTGAGACTGGAGAGTGGGTAGTAGGGCCAGGTAAGGGGAGAATTGGGCTGTTAATCTAAGGAGCTTGGGCTTTGTTCTGCTGGCAAAGAGAAATCTCTGCAGGGTTTTGTGTTGGGAGTGTCTTAGATCCAAATGGATGTTAGGTCTAAGACAGCTTTAGTGGAAGTAAGACTAGAAACAAGTAAAACTGCTAAGAGACTGGCAGTTTTCCAAATGAGAGAAGGTGAGAATCTAAAAGAGGAGAGTGGGATATAGGGCTGGAGACCAAGACGTGGAACGGAAACACATTTAGGAGGAAAATGGCCAGGACTTAATGATTCACAGTAAGGAGAAGCAAGAAAGGAGAAGGAATAAACCTTATCCTTCTGGACCATGCACCAAAGGGATCTGAAAGGCTGAGCATATTTTAACCACAAAACAATTATTTCGTTGGGAATTATTAAAATATATGTTCCCATGTACGTGATACATTCATGTATTCCCATTAGTTCAGATTTAAAATGTTCCTCTTAAGCAGCCTGCATATAGGTAGTTTTATAGTTAGCTTTTCAATGGCATAGGAAGATTTCTTGGGAGGAAAATTTACAGAATAGACTACCACATGCAACGTTTTGAAACCAGAACATTTGTAAAAGAAGGAAGCTGAAGGACCTCTTTCATAATGTTAAATGAAATCACATCATTGGATAGACAATGAGGATTGTAACATAACTCATCATCGGCAACCTAAACGGGCACTTTCCACGTAGCCCCAACAAAATTTTAATCTGAAACAAATTTTCCTGACATAATTTAGAGTTTCTCTATCTGCCATAAACTGGCCACTGGATTTCCCTTTTTGCCTTTATTATAGCATGAATAGGATGGTGACTGGCAGGAGTAAATCCGTCCCTACTCATGCACTCATAGCCCTTTTATGTCCAGTGTTCACACCCATCCCCATTTCATGTTCAGAGTCTATTCAAAGGAGGACTGAGAGCCCAGGTAATCACAGCTTCTTAACAAATACATAGTAAACTATAATTAACAAAACAACTTCAAAAACTCTATCTCACTTAGTCCTCGCTATTCCTCATGTGACAAATTCTGATTTTGCAGAATTAAAAATCAGCCTTGAGAAGTTAAATAACTCCCCTGCATACCCTCAGATAGTTAGAGATGGGGGCAATCACACCCTGACCTTTGACCTGAACAAATACCCACCCAGTGAACCACTTTTCACTTCCATATGCATTTCATACGTCTTGGGTCTCTAGCCTCCATGTGAATGAGGTTTTCTGTATATTCTAAGCATAACTTTTACGTCCATGAGTTGGTAAGAATAGATCCGATGACAGTATAAATTCTGCTTAACAGCTGTTTTTAATGTCTCTCTAAGTGAAAAGGTGAAAACCATTCTCTTCTCTCTTTTAGATTTTGATTTATGGAAATGAACTTGAAAAAAGATTCTTTGTACCTGCTGAAAAAATTGTGATGAACTTTATCACCCTCAATATTTTGGAAGATTCTAAAACTTCTCATAAGGATCTAAGTGTAATGGAAAAAAGCAATGATGTATTGGACCTGGATGAGCCCAGCGAGCACCAAGAGCCCCATCAGGAAGAAATGGAGGTGAAGCACTTAGGGTACGCTTCACATTTGGTGGACATTCTCTGTGACTCTGAGGAAAGCACCAAAGGGACTTCCCTAACCCAGCAAGAGTCACTCAGCAGAGCAACACCCACAGATAAAACAGTCATTGAATACGAATATGATGTAAGAACTGTTGACATTTGTGTGGGGTCTGGAAATCAAGAGCTCGCTTTGCAGGAGGAGATGTTCCTACAAGGGAAATCATTTGATCCACAGGCAGCTTTGGCGGACACAGTCCCCCAAACACTACTGTATTCATATACCCCTCAGCTTAGAGACTTGGACCACCTGCCACAGGAGCACAGAGATGTGGAAGAGGGGTCAGAGGAAGAGCCATCCACCACGCTGGTCGACTGGGACCCTCGGACTGGCAGGCTGTGTCTGCCTTCATTACGTAGCTTTGAACACGACCCAGAAGGATACGAGTATCCTGAGTATGAGGAGCATGCGGATGAGGAGGGCCTTTTGTCGAGACTCTATGAAGAGCCGGCTCCAGACAAGCCCCCGGAAGAAGATGAAATCTATCTCATGCAATTTTTGGAGGAATGGGGATTATATGTACAAATGGAAGACTAATGCCCAAACTTGCCTCTGCCAGACCCCTACTGTTCAAAGCACATGAGTGTACATGCATGTGTGACCAAACAATAAAGTACCTGAGATAAAAGAAGTTTACTCAGATTCTTCTGTGTCAGTGAGAATTCCTTATTTCTTCTCTCTGTTCTCAGAGCACTTGTTTCGTTCTGCCTCATACAGGTGGCTGGTGCATGGCTGTGGGTCTCTTAGAATGGGGGCGGGGGGCACCTGGGTACAGAGGCTGAGCCATTGCTTTCTACCCAGTAAGTATTCAAACATGTTTGCCAATTGGATGCAGAATTTATTCAGGTGGGTGTTTATTATTTTCTCTGTTTATTATTTTCTATTTTCTACTTTCTATTTATTATTTTCTATAATTATATTCATTTTCTAAATACTACATTTTTAGAATTTGTTTTATTGGAAGAAGGATGAGATACTTAAAATATACACTAAGTGGGTGGCCACTTGGTTACATTTAAGAACCCTAACCCACTATTCAATCATAATAATCCATTCAGACTGAATAAATCAGGTACAGATCTTCCTGATATCACATGCTGTTGGCTACTTGGGTCATATTAATGCTCCATGAGGAGCTCTGGCGTATAAACACAAATTGTTATTATTATTTGTAGTCAGAAAATGTCCTCTTAACCAGTCAGGCTAGTAGGGGACTAGCCTGAAAAAAAAAAGTCTTATTTTATAATAGACTATTACATTTATTTCTGGAGATGTGTTTTTAAAAGATATTTACATAGTCTGTAAACTAGAACATGTTTAGCACTTGTTGCTATTATATTATTCTATTACAATGAACAGTGCCTCAAAGACTCCTTGGAATATACATGAATGAATATTCCCCATCCACATAATCTTAATAAGTAAACAAAGACATACAAAAGAAATAAATGAATATGTAAGATGAAGTGTTTTAAAAATTTGGCATCATTTATTGTGGGAACTAAAGCGTACCATAAAACAACACTGTCCTCGTTAAATTCCAGTAACTATTCCCATCTCCTTCACTATTCACTTAGAAAATTAAACTCTTTTGCTAAACGTTCGGTATGTTTTCCTGTGGCTTGTTCTATCAACAACAAAGATGTTTTGTATGCCATGTTGTGTAACATTTTGTAATAAATTTTTTATGTCATGAATGCCAATAGATTATACTTTATCTATACTTAAATTTAATTGATGCCACTTAGTGTGTTTTGAGTATTTTTTGCTAAAATTCAATGTAATGGTAAATTTATTACCATATAACAAAGGTTTAAAATAAGAATAATGTCATTTATGTACAAAGCAGCTCAAAATGTTATTAAATGCATAAAATAGTCAAAATCTCAACTTTTTATTCTTTGTGGATTTTTGACACATTTTGAAAAAAAACTTGAAATCAATTAACACAGTGAAAGAGTTAAATTCTACAATCACACGGCTTTAAAATATGACAGAATCTATTAAGTTGAACCATATAAAATTGTTGGTTTTTTGACCTGCAGAAATAGCAATTTCATATGATTTACCTTAATATATATTTGTTTTAATCATAAACTCATAATCCATTGATGCTCTTTCAGGAAAACAGACACCGTCCATATTTCCTTATTTATATTTTTGGCACAGGCAGACAGCCCTGGTAGGAGAGATGGATTCTGGAGTCATGGTCTCTTGAGATTGTCCACAAATCCAAACCGTTTCTGATCTAATGGTTTAATTTAGAGCAGAATTATATTAACCAGAGTGTTCTGTTCTTCTCAATCTTTGTAGAAATGATTCTGACAGTTTTGAGGATTTATAATACTAGCTGTAAAAGAAGATCAGGAGTGGGAAAGAGTAACTTGTTATTAAGAGCAAAAAGAAAATAAAGTGATTGATGCTAGTTTGGCTTACTCATTTCATTCACAAAATATTGAGCACCTACCACATCCTACAGGGTCCCCCTCTATGAAATAGGGACGACAATTCCCTTAGGGTTGTTTTGAAGATAAAAGAGAATATAGAAGGCACTTAGATCGGAGCCTGGAACATCGCAAGTGCTAGTGCTGTGACTGTTATTATCATTAGTAACAGCCAGAACGTGTGCTTGGCACCAAGAAGAAGCCATTTAGACATACGACTATTTTGATTAAAAGGCAGAGTTTGCCTCACTTTGTTTTTCTTACCTGAAAGTAAAATAGTAATTTGCTTCCCACCTTATGCCTTCAGATTGAAATCTGTCAGCGGTTTTGTAAAAGGGAATCTAATTCTGAATTGCTGTTACATCTCTTGTCATTCTACGCATGTCAGAAGTATGGAGCATTTTTCAAATGTTGCTTCTGTACTTTGCAACACACACACACACACACACACACACACACACACATATTCAAATGTGAGCATATGGTAGGTATTTCTTGTGGGGGAAAGGTTACACACTCTCAAATGTGGTTTATCTGTGTGGGTGGGAGCTGTCATACATCCTGTCACCTCTGTGGGCACGGCCTCAGCAGTTGCCAAGAAGTTGTTCTCTGGGACCTCATTGGATTCGATTCCTAGGCCTGCGGTCCAAATGGAGCTGGGAAGTGAAGGTTTCAGGATCTTTGAAAAGTACTCTTCATGCTGTCACTGGCTGGCTGTTGGCTCTAGGATTTTACACACCTTCCACAGTAGGTAAGTTGTCTTGATGAAAACATCTGTCGCTGGCTCTATTTCCACACCCCATAAATTCCAAACAACTAGATGAATGAAAACACCCCCACTAGAAAGTGAGTAAAACCTGGTGCCACATCTTGTGCACAGGAAGGAAGTATGGGAGAGGGACACTTGTCCTGTCAGCCTCCAACATGGTAAAGATCTGGTGTCCCCAGGCTGAGCTCAACTCAAGGAAATCAGTGCAAAGAAAAACTATTCGTACAGTGCAGAGTGCAAGTCTGGCCAGCGTGGTGACTCTAATGGGAACATCAAATAGAAGGTTCCAGCAGCGTGGATCGGTGCACCTGGGTCATAAATCAAATTCTTTCTGGCCCACATATTACCAGTCCCATAACTTGAGATCATTTTTTGCTAAATTATCTTGGAAGAACCGTTTTTCTCTATTTCCTTTGTGGTTCCTCACGTTATACCTTCCATACGTCTTCTATCTACAGTTTCTTCGAAGACTTTCCTCAAAAGCACGTGCCTATAATTTTTTAATAAATAGTTCTGTGGTTGTGGGTATTCTGATCTGTTATGTTTTAATATAGAAGAGAAATGTACACATATTCACTGAAGTGTAAATAGAAATAAAGTGGTGAAAAACAAAAAATTACCTGTTCTACTCCCACCCAGATTTAGCCACTCTAAACAAAGTAGGGTAGAGATATGATTCTCAGCTGGAGTTGATTGTGCCTCCCATGGGACATTTTTGATTGTCAAGACTTGGGAAGGGTGCTCCGGCATGTAGTGGGGAGAAGCCAGGAATACTGCTAAGGATTCTACGATGCACAGGGCAGCCCTCCCCCCACCATAACAAAGAGTTAGCCAGCCCCAAATATCGATAGTATAGCCTGGATTCATAAACCCTGGTGTAGAAATTTCCAGACATTTCAATGCATATATTTATTTTTTTTTCCCAAAAAGAGGGATCATGCTGAACTTTTTATAACTTGCTCTTTTCACTCAAAAGTATATAACAAACTATCTTATTTTAGCTACACTTAAGTTAATTTTAAGAAGCACCAATCTTATTTAACTAGAGCTATTCAAATGACAGATTATGAATTATTTTTTCTCAACTTAATGCTCAGAAAATCTTTTAGCAACCAGAAGTTGCAGTTATTAAGAGCAAAGTACTGTGAGTCCTTTAAAGATAACTGAACCTCTCCAGAATGTTATTTCCTGAAAATTGCTGCTTCTGCAAAGTGATTGGGTGACTAGGAGGTGGTCATTTATCTTCCCTGTGAGACGTTAGACTCCCCTGTGCTTTGTTCCTGCTCCCTCTCCTCTTAGTCTTCAGGATCCTCAGCGACAAGTGCTTGCAAGCAACCTTAGCTTTCACTGTAAATCCTGGATAAACATTCATGTTTATCACCGCTATTCCTGCAGATTCTTTTCCTGTGGCAGCTGCAACAGTTCTTGCGTACTTTGCTACTTTTAGTCTTTAACACATTTTCCAGTTGCGTTTCATCTCTGAATGCCTGAAGATGCTGGGTTAAGGTTCCGAAAGCATTGCTCTATCCTAGGCTCCCTTAAGGAGAGGGAGGGCTTGTGTGTTATGTTGTGTGTGTGCCGGCTGAGAGAAGCTCCTCCTGTCCTGGGGGGAACGATGTCTGTTCCTGTGTTTCCTAAAATTCTGTCTCTGGCACTTTGCTAAATTTGGAAGCAGATGAGGTATTTTCTCCCTTACTTTCTCAACATATTTCTTTTGATTTCTCAATCTGTCAGTCTCTGCATTAGGAGATACTTGGAGGCTTCCCACCAACTCAGAAGGTGGACATATGGCTCATGTTTATGTTTTCAGGCACAGGCCACTGAGACGGTGAACAGCGATGAGGAAAAACCCCATCTACCGTGTGCCTGTGCCTGGAACTGGTGTCTGTGGAGCGTATGAATTAGCCGCTGCTTTTAAAGGTCTCATATACTTAAGACAGTTTACATATGACGCTTCCCGCTAATGAAGTGCATTCTACCCCAATCTGAAATTGATTGTAATTGCAGACACTTCAGAATACTTGACGTGAGGGGGAAGAAACACTGGGAATTTTAATCCCAATCTCCCCCACAAAGAGGCATGGGATATTGGATGTTCATTAAGTTTTTCACTTAAAAAACTTAAACTTTGCTTTTAAAAGACTTTGGCAGCATTTGGCTTAACAAAAGGATATATGGACAAATGAAAACAAACCTTAGAATTGTTCAAATTGATTGATTAGCAGAAGAATCTGTATGGTGTGCTTACTGAAAGGATAGACTCTGAAGCTAAGAAGCTTGGCTTCGAATCCAGCTTTGTGTCTACTTTCTCTTCACCTTAGGCAATTTACTTAACCTCTTTGGACCAAATTTCCTCATTTATGAAATGGGGATAATAATCACACCTACCTCATAGGGTTATGGGAGACTTCAGTGAATCAATACATTTAAAGTGCTTAGGAGAGCGCCTAATTCAAAAATAAGTGCTTGATAAATGTCAGCAATAAAAAAAGCACCAGGAGGCATATATGAGAAATTTTTGTAGAAGCATTATTCATTAAAAAAGAAAGAAACCTTGAGAAAACACTAATAATTGTCAGCAGAAGAAAGCTGTGAAAATGGATGAACTACACCTATACATGGCAACAAGAATGAATCACACAAACATGATGATCAAAAAGAGTGACTCCCGGAAAAATAATTCCATTAATATAAAATCCCCAAACATACAAATACATAAATGTCAAGTCCAAAAACACACAAACATACAAATATAAGCCCCAAAACATACAAAACTAAACACTATTCGTACACATGTTGTGAAACTATAAAGAAAAACAAGGAAATGATTAACACCAAGTTCAGGGGCGTGAGTCCCCCAAGCACTTGACAGAGACGGGAGTACACGAAGCTCACAGGAGCTTCAGGGGAATTGCTAACACTCTCCTTAAACATACAAACAGGGTATTTCTTTGATTATTCTTCTTGAAACTGAGCATGTACATTATATATGCCCTAATGTATGCATATTTAATTAAGAAAAACAACAATTGAACTCCAAAGCTCCTGAATTTTGTGCCATTCTCATAGTTCCATAATCAAGGTCAGCTTTGTACCATTGGGCAAGACATCTGGAATTATGAGAGCTGTTAGACTTTTTTCCTTGGAAGTTAGAAACAAGTATATTTATGGTTATGAGAATCTGTTTACAAAGCTTCTGAGTTTCCAAAGTTTTGATTATGTCTAAAATTCTGAACAGGAAAGAACTAGTAGCAAATTGGTTAGTTGGGTTTCTATGGTGAAGGGCATTGCTGAAAACCATGGCTTTGGTGAGAACTGCCAGTATTGAAAGAGGGCATACCTGAGCCCTGGAAGGACACGAGGAGGACACATGATTCACACAGACTTATGAAATGCAAACACTGTCTCCTAAACACGGGTAAGAATGAGTTAATAAGTAATAAGCTCTCAGGCAAGCAGGCAGGCAGTCCCACTGACAAAAAAAATTATGTAGTGTAAACAAATCCCTTCCTTGATTTCTGTTAACTAATTTCAGGATACAAGGAAGAAATGAATAGGATTTTTAAATGCTCCGCCTTTACACTTCAGCTGTTTCTTTCTGTAGTAAGCTTGCCTTGGTTACAAATGGTTAGCGACCATTAGGAAATAGAATGTGTTTGCTTTTCCGAAGGCCCATTATTTCCTGCCCATGTGTTGCCACCAGCTTCCAAAATAAACGATTTGTGAAATTGCATATATAAACACTTTCAAGTGGAAACATCTAATCTGGGCATAATGATGAACTTTAAACATTTAACTTTACCAAAAAAACAAATATAAATAGAAGTATAATTAAGACATTTGCTAATATTTCTTCTGAGCAATCCCATTATCTAAATCCCAGTCTCAAAAATCTGGATCGTATGTTCATTCGGAGCATCACATTTTAACAAAGGCTTTAACCAACCAGAAAATATCTCAAAGAAGGTCTATAGCCAGGACACAAGGGGAAGTGTGGAGGGAATCCAGGATTTGGTGAAGCCCTGATACCTACCATATGCAAAGTACTTTCCAATGGATGAGGACATTTGACATGTGTTTGTTGCCTTAGGAAAATGGAGTTAGGACACGTATTTGGGAGTTGCTGGAGGGAGAATTCAGTTCCAAGGAAGGAAGGGTTTTCTATAATTAAATGGCAGCTCTTAATTCTTAACCATACAAGGGACTGAGTTCCCTATTACGGGAAGGACTCAAGCATAGGCTTGTTGCTGCTGAAAATTTTGTAGAGAGGATTTCTCCACAGAGTTGGGGGTTAGAATAGGTGATCTCTAAGATCTCTTCTACTTCTAAATATTAAGTTGGTGCAAAAGTTATTGCAGTTTTTGTAATTATTTTTAACCTTTTAAACCGCAATGACTTTTGCATCAACCTAATATCTATGTCGAAAAAGCAGTATTTGAAATCATCTTTATTTCCCCTTTTTCTTTCAAGAAGTTCACTAGCTAGTAACTCATTTTCTGTTTTTCATAAATTGCCATAGACCTGCTCTCTGCAGATAGTTAAGGGGAGCCAAGCAAGGCTTTTCCTTGAATGTGATACACAGGAGCTTAGAAATTCTCACCTGAAGGATTCAAGACGAAACAGACAGTTCTGATCTCTGACCCTAACAAAAAGTTCATTTTGAGTCTAAAAATATCATCTTTTAAAAAACAAAATTTCCCTCTTCATTGCTATCCTTCTTAAACAAGTCCCTTCCATTATTTTTTTCCTGAAAGAAGTTATTGGGTTGTCACAAAAGGCAATACTGCACACAACTAAAGTTCAAAACCAGCTTGTTTCCATAAACCTCTTTCTGACTCCTAGAGCTGAACTAGACATTACCGGGACAATTGTGTATCAGAGAAGTACAAATAAATGATCGATTAAGAGCCGTGTACATTTTGAAAACATAGCCTATATTACCCTTCAATCTGAATATATATTTGTTCTCATCCCAATTATCCAGAAAACCCCAAGGCAGTTAACATTGGAATGAGACTTGCTTGCTGGAAGTATAGAGTTAGCTATTAAATACATATAACTTAGCCAGTTATCTCATTTCTTACTGCACTCAAGTTCTCAGGTATGCCCAAATCTAAAAACTGTATTACTGTGCTTTCCCAACAGATAGAAAAGATGAAAATGGCATGCAAGAAGGTGGGAGGAGAAGGGGATATCTTGATATCTCCAGCACCTTGTACAGTATAGTATGCAACACTCTGCTTGAATCTGTGATGAACAAACAAATGCATTGGAAAGAATGAGCAAAGACACTGGCATTTAATTGCACACTATCTTTAGTTGGGAAACGAATGTGAATAACTTTAAAAAACATTCTCATATGTAATACATTACTTTATTTTTAGAATGTAAACTCCATGAAGGCAGGGATTTTTATCTTTATTTTATTCACTGATATGTTCCTAGGACCTCAAACAGTGCCTATCATATAGTAGTTGCTCAATAAATATTTTCTGATGGAATGTATGAGTAAATGAATCTTTAAAATTATATGAGTTATCACCCAGAAATAGACCCACACAAATATAGTTAACTGATCATTGATCAAGGCACAAAGGCAATTCAGTGGAGAATGTATTCAACAAATGGTGTTGGAACAATTAGACGGCCATATGCAAAAAAAAAAAAAAAAAAAAAATTCCAAAGAGTTTTCATCTTTCAAAAGGGATCATCGGAGACCTAAAGTTAAAATGCATAACTATAATACTTCCAGAAGAAAAAAAAACATAGTAGAATAGGTGACCTTGGGTCTGGCAATGAGATTTTAGTTACAACACCAAAAGCGCAGTGCAGGAAGGGGTTCCTGGCTGAGGGAAGGGCAAGTGCTAAGTCTCCGAGAGCTACATGCACTTGCCCTTCAAAGAGAAGGTTGGAAAGAAGGCGGGTAGGGCATAGTCAAGGAGGATCCTGGAAGGAGAAGAGGACAGGGAACAGTAAAGACCAGGAGACTTGTGGCAGCTGGAAGGTGTTTGGGTTACACGTTAATGACAATGGGAAGCCACTAGAGACTGTTATGCAGAAAATTGATAAGATTCGGTGCTGTCACTGTCAGTTGACTCTGAATATGGATGAGTTTGTGAAGGTAGATAGCAGGCACCTTCTATGTCCCAGAGAGCACAGGGGAAGAAAATTAGTTGTTTGGGGGTTTTCGGAGGGGAGGGGAGTGTTTTTGCTTTTTATTTTTGTATTTGTTTTGTTTCGCTGGGAGTTTGGAGTAAAGCATGAATTTAGTCTGGGGAATACTAACTTTGAGATACCTGCACATGTGGAGATGCCAAAGTGGTGGGTGGGGATACATGTCGAAGGATTGCGGGAAAGGACAGAATTAATCAATCTCATAAATTAGAGTCAGAGGGGACAGTCGGCTAAGGGAGAATATAGATCACAAGGAAGGAAAACCAAGGAGAGAATCACAGGAAATGTCGACATTTAAAGAGAAAAAAGAAACAATGTTGAGAGATAGGAGGGAATGAGGAAATTGTAACTTTGGCCAAGCACCACATAACCTCTATCAAAGGAATAGAAATTCTGAAGTGAGAAGTTTCTGGAGATATAACAACTTAAATGAAGACTCGAAGTCAGAGGAACTAATATGAAGAATCCAGGAGAAGCCATACTGGATCCTCTGCGTTGACAAAATCAGGCCCCATTGAAGGGGGCCAGCTGAGGCCATGAGCCGGAGCTATGGTCAAAAAGAAATTGAGTTCCAGAAAACTTACAAAAATACTTGAGCAAATGCCCAAGAATAGAACTATGTATAAGATGTTTATCACTGCATCTACCATAGGAAAGATTTTTTTTTTAATAATTTGAATCTCCAACAATAAAAGATTAATTAATTTTATTATACCCATACAAGACAAAATTTGCTAACCATTAGAATAAGAGACCATGTTCGTGCTATGTTAAGCAGGAAAATACTATACATGATGAACTGTACCACATTTTTACAAATATACATGTACATATTTATAAATATATATATATATATAAATGCATAGTTTTTCTTTCTGCTTACATGTTTTCTTGTTTTCATCATGGACATGTATTACTTGTGACATTTTAAAAAGAAAAGTGTGGAAATTCTATTATGAGCACATTTACTCTCTCTGTTAGGGGCACCAGCTTCAGGAACAGAGAGGCCTCGAGGCTATTGCATTTTTAGAGACCAAAGCCTCATAGAAAAAGTAATTAGGATGGAATGGTGAGAATTAAATGAATGCTATCTTTCTGATAAAGTTATAAGGACAGGACTCGTGGATAAGCTCAGACAGGAACATTCAAACATGCATTATATTTGAAATAGGAATAAAACCAGATGAATACAGCTGCAGATGAACAGTCCCACAAGATGTCTATCAGGTTGAAATTAGCAAACAGTAGAGTCTGTGACCATAAGAATAATAATAACTCTTCAACTCAGTCACAGAAAAAGGAGCTCATCAACCTTGTGAAACGTTAGACTTTAATTTTAAATGTTAAAAGAACAAAATTAGATTCTGTAGTTGTAAGTGCCATGAATTTTCTGAATATTTTAACACTGCTAGGTATAGAACGGGTGCTCCCTTACTTGCAGAAGCCATCTTTGGTTTGTATAGAATCTGAAATATAAATGTACAGTTAAATAAACAAGTGTCCTAACCTTCAATAAGTCTGCCTTTCAAATGCCATTTGAGGCTAGGTGGTACTTACGTATGATAAAAAAGAATTATTGAAGTTTCAACATTTATAAGGATTTAGTAAAGACCTATATATCTGATGGGGATAGTTGGTAAACATAAATATCTCTGTGTCACATCTGTATTTCAAGGGAAAATATAGAAGGCTAGTGCTTAAGAATTAAATTTTGAGACTCCCCCATTCCTCCCTTGTAAAATTTCCAAAAAGCCCAGACTTTATCTCAGAGTATATAAAGTCAGCACACCGTTGACAGAGAAGGTTCCTGGGCTTACTTCAAATTGCCCTCAATCCCAAAGCTGCCAGAGCTGTCTTCACATACGTGGTAGAATGTCTACCCTCTGCCTGCTGGAGTCCCCTTCTGCTCTCAGGGTCAGAATTCTGAGAAGTTAGAGACACCCGCTGAGAGAGTGGGAAAGAATCGTGAGCAGGTGCAGCTCTGCTACCTCCCCCAACCCGACTGTGAATCTACTTCTCGGGAGGTGGGTGGTTCAGTGCAGGGAAAGTAATGGAGGGAGGCAGCACACAGCAATTGTGCTGCAAGCAAAGCCACTGACATTTATATCCAAAAATGGCTCCTTCTGATCTCAGTCTTCTCAGAGGAAAGTCTGTCATGGCCTCACCACCCTGCACTAAGGGCAAGGATCCGTTCTTAACAGGAGATTGCATTATCCGTGGCCTGCTTTGCATTCAGAAATAGAATCCGGTTAGTCACTGCGCCTGGCCCTGCCCACCCAAATCCTGCTGCCCCCACACACTTCTTTTGCTGCCTATCTTCACGCCTGCTCCCGGGGTCTGCTCTGGGCTGAACAAGTCTCACGGTCAAGGTCAGGTGGCCGCTGGTTGGGGGCAGCAAGTTCAGGGAGAGATGATGAGTGCCCCGTCCCTCCACGCCTCCCTTCTGCCCCCAAGAGCTAGGCTGTGCACCCTTTCCTAAGTGGCCTCCCTCCCAGCTCAATGCTTCCAGAATGATCTCCCCCACAAAGAGGTGGCTGAAATAGGACCGGTTCACCTCAGAGTTAGCTCTCTCAGCAACTAGCGAGAAACACTTCTTCCGGAGCAACTTTCAGGTTTGCAGAAAACTACAGCTCCTTCAGGAAGATTCAGATGAAATAAAAGAAATGGCTCCTCCAATCAAGAGACATAAAGCTAGACCAAGACCACTGCCCAGTGTAGTTTTAGTTCAAACATCCATTTCCTTGCAGCATGATGTTCATCTAACCAGAGATTTTGTAATAACAGAATCTGCTATTTCAACTCACAAATTTGGCAATCTGATATAAGAAGTTATATTTCGTATGCAAGAAAGAACATTCTTGGGAGTGTTTTTGGAAGGTGGTTTTCCTTGTGCGATTTGATTCTTGTTTTATTTTGTTTTTGTTCTTGCTTCAAAGCCAACTGAGATTTTGTAGCTGATTTTTCAGACATATCAACCAGGACTCACAGCAATTTGATAAAGGATAACATACTTCTACTTCTCAGGCTTAGCTTTCAAAATTAAGCATTCAAATGAAAAAAATATTATTTCTCCAGTAGATGTCAGTGATTAAAATCATGAAAATAGTTATTTCCATAGATGCTCCATAATACATCTAGACTGTTTTTTTCTTTTGTCCAACGCTGACCTAATTCTGAGCTTTTGTTTTAAGTGCATCTTGATTTAATTAACTGTTTACAAGTTGCCTGTCACAGATGAGCCTCTTTTCTGAATAAAAATCCCTGAGGAAACGTCTAGGGGTCAGAAAGGTTTCAGGGGACATTTTGTCCCCTGAGTTTGGCTGAATGAGAACAGCTTTCCTTTAGGGAATGACAGGCTTCTACTGCTCCCCCATCCTAGGACCTGTAAGCATACAGAGTGCCTGTG
This sequence comes from Rhinolophus ferrumequinum, assembly GCF_004115265.2. NCBI lineage: Eukaryota > Metazoa > Chordata > Mammalia > Chiroptera > Rhinolophidae > Rhinolophus > Rhinolophus ferrumequinum. Next base: position 83,142,225 of record NC_046286.1, on the reverse strand, counting down.
GGTACTCAGGGCCACTCCCAGTGCCCTCAGGTGCCAGTGCTTGCCTCACTGCATACTCGGCAGCTTCAGGAAGAGAAGTGGCGCCTATGACTATTGTAAACGCTGTTGGAAACCTGAGGAGACGGAAAGGCTGCTTTTCATGGTTTTCAGAAGATCTGATCCAATAAGACAACATGGACTTTTCAATTCCCTTAAGAAAACTTCTGTTTGAAAGAGAAATATATCTGGAGCCGATAGCTATCTGCTTAAGGACAAAGGATATCTATAAATTTCCTCAGTCTTATCTTATTCCCTAAAGGGAGATGACTAGAAAAGGTCAAAGTGATTTTAATTGGTTTCTATAAGTCAGATAAATAAATTATTATTAAGGAGCCACCATAGTGGGGTACTGGTGACACAAGGACAAATGATGGGTGCCCTGCCCTCAAGGAACTTACAAGGACTGCTCTGTATACCATTCATTTAGAATGAGGTGTGTTCTTCCCCAACAGAGAAAATCACTACTAAATGGATTTCACACTTCTCCGACCTTTTGTCCGGAATTCCCAGGTCTTCATTTCAAATGTCAGCTGTACAAAGGCAATGCCTTCTGGGAGAGACTGGAGCTTCTAACTCCATCTTCACACCAACCAGAAATCGGAGAGACATTCGTAACTTTTCCTTCTCCCTCACCCTTCATATCCAATCAGTCATCCTACACCAGAAATTCTACCTCCTTGATCTTTCAAGTCTTAACACGTGTCTCCATTCCCACTGCCACTGTCTTAAGTAGGGCTTCATCACCTCACCTGCGATACTTTAAATGCGTTCTGGCTCATCGCCCTGGCTTCAGTCTTATCTAGCACTTAACCGTTCTCCGTACTATATCATAACTGCCTGTTTATTTGTCAACATTTAGCTCAATCATAAGCCCTTGAGGGCAAGCACTGAGTTTTTCACCACTATATCCTGGGCACCTAGCACAGTGATAAGTTTACAGCAGGCATTTGGCCCATGTTTATTAAATGTATGCGAGAACGGTAGATACATACACGTGTGCATTGAATGTCTCCAAATTATTGTGATTTTATAGTTCCTCCCATTCAGTTTCCTCTCAGATGCCAATAATCACATTGCTTTAGCATTTCTACTCTTTATTCATTTATTTTCACTACGCTAATAAATTGTTGGTGTTGATTTGCTGGGGAATGGCAAACTACACAAAGAAGTTTTTAGAGAGTATATGAAGTAAGAGTAAATATGCTCGGACTGAGTCCCTCTTCTACAATTAAAGCAAATGAGCTTTAGTGCACTGGTTTTGTGAGAGCTGTTTCAGCCCCTCAGGGAACTTTGTTCCATTGCTGTGTTCCAGAATATAGACGTTGTCAATAAGCCTGAATTAATTTTCTGGAAATCAATGATTTTAATTTGTATTTTTTATTTCAACAGGAATCTTACAAATTTGCTTCTGGAAATGTATAGCAAAACTCACATTTAAATAAATGTGAATCTTACTGAAAATAGTTATTAAAATTTATCTCTCATGAAAATATTGATATTCCCATTATTATTTATATTTTTGCTGTTTAACTCTTTCAAACACAGTTTAATGTTACATGAGACAGGTTATCAAAAATCCATGTTAAAATGATTTTAAAGTACCCTCAACTGAAAAGGCATGGACACTACATTTTTCTGTTGAAAATCACCATCTAGTCCTATTCTTAATGGGTTATTTGTTAATGGACAGCTGAGCGTCACAACCCTAAAATACTTCTCAGTACAGAGCATTGGTTTCTGCATTCCCTTTTTAATATTTGGAAGTGCAGATGCTGAACGTCCTTGAAAAAATCAGTTGAGCTTGGAACTGAGATCAGTTTATCCTCCATGTAAGTATTGCAATTGCCTCAGTTAAGAGCACAAACCCAGCTCACACCACCTCCTTTGAGTAAACCCCTGCCAATGAAGACCTGGACAGCCAAGTACACATGTGCGGCCCCAACCAATCAGAACAAATGGACAGCTTACACTGGACCAACAAATTCATAGGCTGGGCTAAGCCAATTAGATTCTTTCTTTTGGAAATGTCAAGTTAGGGCTCTAAGACAGAATTAATGGGTTGATGCTGAGCATTTGACCTGAAAGATCATGTCAAGTCAGGATGGAAGTGGCCTTGTCGGGCTGTATGCAACCAGGAAAAGTGATCTAGAGAGAGAGGGAGCAGAGGGAAGAACTACTCTAAGGCCCTAGGAGAGGCAGAGAGTGTGATCTCAATTCAGAGAATGACCAGTTATACAATTTGCAGGGCCTAGTGCAAAATGCAACTGAGAAGCCCCTTGTTCATAAGCAAGGGAAAATGCCATTAAAGGTATTAAAATATAAAGATTTTTCTTTAAAATATTTATTATTTATAAAATAGATAGGCACATATTAGCTCAGGCTGCCATAACAAAATGCCACAGACTAGATGGCTTAAACAACAGAAATTTATTTTCTCACAGTTCTGGAGGCTAGAAGTCTAAGATCAAGTTGCTGTCAGGGTTTCTGGTAAGACTTTGCTTCCTGGCTTGCCTTCTTGCTGTATCTCACATAAATTTTACTCTGTGCCCACAGAGAGAGACGTCTAGTGTCTCTTCCTCTTCTTATGAAGACGTTAGTCCTATGGGATTAGAGCCCAGCCCTTATGACTTTATTTAATCTTCATTACTCGTACCTCTTTAGTGGCCCTATCTCCAAACATAGTCACATAGACTGGGACCTCAACATATGAATTTGGGGGCACACAATTCAGTTCATCGCATGGGATAATAGTGATACATAGATAACAACACAAACTTACAAATGGAAGAAAATAATATTTTGGTGTCATAATGTTATATAATACAATAATACTTTATTAGTGTGATAGCTTGAATAATTATTAAGACTTTTCTGGTTCCCCTTTGCAAATGTAGTTATGAGATCAAAATGGATACATACCTTTAGCAACTTCATTTTCAATTGTTAACTGAAAGCAATCTGAGTTGCTTTTGAAAAATTCAAGATTGCAAATAATTTTTGATAATTTTTAACTTTAAGGAGGATCTATCTGCTGATGCCACTGTTGCTGGAGCTGTTAAGAGTATTTTATAGGCTGTGAAAACATCGTAATAAATTTCTGATTAATTATTTTGAAATACAAATATTAATACATCTAGAGCTGGTGATTCTTGAAGAACAATTTTTCTTAAAAAATTAACCATTTATGCAAATCAGTTTCATGTAAGTCTGAATTTAATTTTAAATATAAATTTGTACAGTTGTATTTTAATATTTCCTCTCATGTTCCCTGTAACTTGTGGAGGTCATACAAGAAACTGACTTCATGATTTATACACGAGGTGTGATCAACAAAAAAAGTGAATGCTGCTGCCAAGTGCCATCCAATGGAAAGGCAGGGATCTTCAATAAGGGGAGTGGCGTGTCAAACCTTAGTAACAGTGTATGACAAGTTTCCACTTGTTTGGTGCAGTTAGTCAGGTGTGAGCTACAGTTGAGACAAGGTGTGTTTTAAAGCATCCATAAATCATCCTCCATCGTGACAATGTTCCGTGCCACACATCGCTTCTGGTATGGTAATTTCTGTCAGATAAAAACATTACGGTGGGTCCTCATCCACCTTATTCACCAGATCTGGCACCGTGAGACTTCTGACTCTTCCCCAAAATCAAAATGACTCAGGAAATCGAGTTGCCATGACAGCGCAACTAAAGACACTCACGAAAGAGGACTTCCAAAACTGCTTTAGAAAGTGGCAAGAATGATGGGACAAGTGTGTTTGAAGCAAGGGGGAGTGTTTTGAGGATGATTAATGGCAATGTGTCTTTTACTGTAATGAATTTTTTAAAACTTAAACATTTACCATGTTGTTTTAATCACACCTCATATAAATTCAAACACCTGTTTACACATTCTATCACTATATCTTCAATTATGAGGGAAAATAAATTTTTTAATTATCTTCATTAATAATTGGTTTATCTAATGCTTCATATGAAAATAATATTCTTCTCCATCAAATGTGATCTTTAATTTCTACTTCTAAGCTTATGGATATTTGTTTTGCAACGTTTGGCAGTTTTCAAAACCAGAGATTTTAAACCAGGAAGAATTCTACTACCTAAAAGGCTTTGTGGCAATGCCCATGTGTATGTTTTTATTTTGTAATAATTTAGTGACAATGTTTTACCACAGTTCCAACTGAGCACCAACAGTTCCTGGCCAAAGATTTAAGAATTGTGCTGATGCCCCAGAGAGAGGCTCCAAAGACAGACTGGCCAAACTGGCCTCCTGCCATGGATCCTAGCCTTGTTCTCACCCAGAGCCCCTCCTCTCGCCAGGGTTATGGCTGCTGATGCCTCTGCTGCCGTCACCATCATCAACACTAGTCTGGCCCAGATTCCAGCCTTGGCATCTGCTACCAGGATAACTGCTCCACGCACATCACCCACTGCTCACTGTGCCACAGGACTAAGCCAACAAATGAGTGTCTGTGCTGTCGCTTCACATATCTCCTCTGCTCCTGTACATGTTCCCTTATCCAGTCAGACTTAACCTACAAAATACAAGCTCCTCATTGACCAGTTCTAGCACCTTTATTCAGGAATCCAAGCTGAGCTGCACCTTGTCCTTGGATGCCCATAAAGTAGCCCTTTGTATTTTTACAAAAAAGTCCCCTATATAGTCCCCTATGGTAGACACTGCTGGAGGCCCAGTCATTGCCCGTTCTCTCTTCTTTACTAAAAGAAAAGTTATCCTTTCCAGGGGAGCCATGTGCCACCTTTCCATGTAAAGGTAATTAGGTAACTCAGCGCCAATAAAAAATAATCAGAAGTCTGCTAGAGATTTCTGGGAAATGTTTGCTTTCCTGATATGCATACGGTCTTCTTGTTTCTGCTCCTCTTTTTCCTGCCAAGATTGCAGACATGAGGCTGGAGGTAAAAGAGTCATCATGCAATCATGAAGCAACAAGCAAGAAGACAGAGTTGGAACATTATTCTCTGATAACATCAGGAAGCAGCTCCATCAATCCCAAAATGCCAGGCTCTGAACTTCTTGTTATATTAGAAGCATTAAATCTTTCAGTTAGGCACTGAGTCTGGTTTCTATTACATACAGGGGTATCTCAATTAAGATACCCCTTTACTTAAGATACCCCTTAATTGAGATACCCCTTTACTTAAGTTAGTTTGGGTGGGTTTTTATTTTTGCATCTATAGTTTGTGCACCACCCATGTCCTATGGGATTTATTCCGTGCACTAGGGCCTTCTCTTGAGGTATTTTTACTCCTGGCAACCAACAATACCCGCAGCTCTTTTTTAGAGGGATGCCTCAGGCTGCCAAGCCTGTTGGTCTTAAGAGCCATAAGACCAACGGCTCTTAAGAGCCGTACTTTGGAATTTACATCCCTTGGGAGCTATTCATAACCCTTGCCCTAATCGGGATGGTCTTACTGTAAGATTAAGTAAGAGTTATGCCCTGTGGGACTTTAATATACTTTAATATAACACTCTTGCACGTCTGCACTCACCCACCAGTTTTTTTCTGGGGACATTTCCTAATAAACTATGTTCATATGAATCTTCTTCTCAGGGTCCACTTCTAGGAAACCCAACCTAAGATGCAATCTCAAGATCCCTGAATAGAATAGGTAGTGCCAGGTGCTAGGCCTGACTGCTTATATCCCCTGAAAATTCTTTTGTTGAAACCCTCATCCCCAATTTGATGGAATTTGGAAGTGGGGTTCTTTGAGAAGTAATTCGGTCATCAGGGTGGACTACCCATGGTGGGCTTAGTGCCTTTATAAAAAAAAAAAAAAAGGCAGAGAAACAAGATCTCTCTCTCTCTTTTTTTTTTTTTTTTGTTGTTGTATATATGCCAAGGAAAAGCTATATGAGGATATAATCAGGAAGAAGGGTTGTCACTAAAAACCAGAGCATGCTTTCACCCTGACCTCAGACATTCAGCCTCCAGCCCATGAGAAACCATTTTTTGTTGTGTAAGTCACCCAACTACAATACTGGTTATAGCAGCTGGAACTGACTAAGATACTAGGGATTTAAAAGTAATGTCGAAGCCCATTCGCCTTGACATTAGTTGTATATTCAAGGTTTCTATAGAAATAAAGTCATCCTTCTTTGCGTCATGCATGAGCTCTGAAAGAAATTCCCATCCCTCTTCACATATCACATCTGATAGCAGCCCCAGAATTCTTTGATAATTCAACTATAATATGATACTTCAAATAAACATACATTTATTAGTTTTGAATATAACACACATATAATCACCACAAGAAGAATGTCATGATCTTGACACCAAAAAGATGAACAAAATACAGTACCAGGAGCACTCCATTATGGTGCAGTCTCCATGAGGACCACAGGTTGCCACTCTCAGCCTCCTCGCCACCACAATACTATACTCTCAGAATCCTACCGTCCTAATTATCTTGCTACTTTTTTCTGTTGGCCACGTTAAGACATGCATTTCAGAGTTTTGTGTGTGTCAAAGAAAATTTAACAGCTTTATTCAAAGCACAATTTTCTTTTATCTTGATGCTGAGTCGTCCCCTTGATGTCAGCAGGGCTGGGAATTATTTTTAAGGGCCTAAATCGTACTTTCATTGAGAAAATTGGACCAGTCTGGCTTGAAAGCTCAAGATGAAAAGCTGAAGCCCTTTCCAGTACCTCACTTCTGAGGGCTAAGATCAGGGCAGATGGCTCAGTGTTCCTTGATATGATTTGATTACCTGTCACTGCCAGATGCCCTGGCTGAGGTACGTGAAGAGAAGCACAGACAAACAGCTATAGCTACATGGTTTTGGAAGCAGGGGTGCCCTTTCAATTCAATGACTGAACAAGCAAAATGCTCCTTCATGTTTTAAGGAAACCCAATTTTTTGAAAATAGGACATGTCTTCCTGTCTTAAGAGGTCTGTCTAAACACATTCCCTTCTGGCTCCGTGTTTCCACTGAATCTTTGTCACTGCAGAATTCTGCCAAGTTAGGTTTAGGAAAAGTCCCAACAATAAAGGGCCATTGATTTCAGAGACTCATAGAACTCTAGGGCTGGAAGGAGACTTCCAGCTCATTTACTGCGGAGTTCAACCCTTTTGTTTTTTAGAAGGTGACCAGTGACCTGGCATTCTGGTAGTACATAGTCGTGAACTTCGCCCAGCAAGAAGCTACATGCATGTCAACTTCTGGTTGCAGAAATCAGAAACCTCCAGCTTCCTTAAATAAAGGAGAAGATGGTACGTGATTGAAAGAAGGAGGTCATCACAGAATTCAGGGCCAGACAGTGCATCTGAGACTCATTGGAAACTTGAGAAACTCAAGAGCCCTCCGAAACCCATCCTGAACCTTCCACCTCTCAGGAACCACAGGGTTTCCTGCATATCTGCTCATGCATTTTGCACGTGACCCAACACACCTGCAGCTCAGGTGCCCACCACTGACTGACTCGATGTCCCCAAGACGGGAACCTAGTTGACCCCACTCACAGTCATGCCAGTCTGGTCACTATGAATCTACTTAGTGAAACCTCTGGCCAGGTGTCTGATTCTAGTGCAGTGTCCTGATGCTTGGAATTGGAAGGTAGGGTCACTTGCTCAGCTGTGGAAGAATCCCCAAGACAGGGAGCAACTGGCATCTCTAATAACATAAAACTGATTTGTTCTCCTGAGAAGTACTGTCAAATTCAAACAAAATTATATCAGATCTAAACAGAGTTGATGGACTACAAAGATAGTCCAACATATGGTTTATGTTGAGGGCTGCAATATAGCACATCGAGATTTAGAAATAAGGAAAATTATCAATAAGTATCAGTAGACATTTGGCAAAATTCAATAACCATTCATAATTTTTAAAATCAAAATTTGTTAAGAAAACATTAAAAAGGCAAATGACAAGCTCATTATAACGTGTAATAGATAAGGGGTTAATATCTTTAGTATAGAAAGAGTTCCTACACGATAATAAGTTTCTTTTTTAATTAGCTCCTCAATTTAAAAAAGTGGGCAAACTATCTGAAAAGACAATTCATACACACAAGAATACTCAGCCTCAAGAGAGATTAAAATGCAAAATAAAACAGTAAAGTATTATTTTTACTCATCAAGTAGGAAAGATTGAAATAATGATCATACATAAGGTTGTTTAGGTTGTGGTAAATCACACAGTCTCCTGGAGTGTTTTTGGAAGCATTTACTGGTAAAAACTTTCTGGATAACCTTTTGGCATTATTGATCAAGTGCCTTAAAACTGATTATGCAATTTTACTAGGAATTCATCAGATGTATTCTTGATATTTATGTAAGTAAATATTTATCATGGTATCCTTTACAATATATGAAAATTATAAACATTAGAAATTATAACAATTAGAAAGTTTAATGATTAATGATATATAAAAAGAGAGATGAAATGAAAAGCTGGAAAAGAATATACACAAATAGTTTATAGGTTTATTTCTGGGTGGATTTATTTTTTTATATTAACTGATTTTTATTTTCTTCTTTGTGCTTTTTTTATATTATCCAAAATTTGTATAGTAATAGTAATTTTGCTATGGAGAAAGAAAAAAAAAGTAAGCATTCACAATGATGCAAAAGGAAAATAAAATTCCAAAATAGTGAAAAATGGGAATATATTAGAGCCATTTTCTTTAAAATCAGTACCAATAGAAATTATCAAATTTAAAACTATTATATAATATTTTTATATCCTGTCAATCCAAGAAATAAAAAAGAATAAGACAGAGATTAATCCATGGAAAACAGTTTAGTAAAACTAACCAGCTACAAAAAGATAGCCTTGTTGAATATATAGCAATCACAGGCCAAAAAAATGTAAAATAGTAATAATGAAAATATACAAACATATGATTCACAAAACATAATCGTATCTAATTTACCTTCCTAAAAATTGTTGTAAGGATTAGGTAAAATAACAGATTTGAAAGCCTTCTCATATTTAAAAAAAAAAAAAATGATGTAATGGTAGTATTAATAATTGTGTGGACGTAGTTTTCAAAAGAATAAATATATATAAAATGATGTGATCCCTTCCAAACAATACTCACTATTCTCCCACTTGCCAAAATATACATTTTATAATATTATATAGTGGGCATTCATTGTTGATGTCCAGGAGAAGAGAGGTAAAAACAATGGCTTATATTATAGCAGAAAAATGGTTTCTATCCTCTGGCTCTTACCACCTTACACCCTTCTGGCCTTGGCATTTAAAGAAACCAAGATATATAGAGAAGGCATTAGGGGGCTCAGTTCCTGAGAGAGAGCGTAAGAACTGCACAGAAAATCCACTAGGGGTGTATGGCTCTGACTGTCTTGCAGATGGAACATATGCAATATCCAGGGTCGTTTCCAGCCCACCCCCATCTACAATGGGTAAGTGAGTGGCATTCTTCCCTAGAGGCAGCAGAGGTCGGAGGGGGGCTAGAAGACACGTCAGGGAGGAGGCAGTGTTCAAGGAGAGAAGTGTCTAAATAGAAAGGTGTGGTAGGGAGGGACCCTGGCCCTGAGAGCCGAGACTGAAGTACCGTCCCTCACGTAGGATCTGGGAGACCAGTTGCACTTTGTATAAAAGCCACCCTGAACTGGTAACCCCCATCGTCACCCCAATATCCTCCTTGGATTCTGAATTGATTGGGAGACAAAACTCAAACCGGAAGTTGAGAACTGTTCTGTGCCTGAACTAGCTCACATACCAAATAAAAAGCAATTCTAAAATAAAGAATAATTAATAAATCAGTAGAACAGTTTCTGAGTACCTATTCCCAAATGAATTTTCCCTATTTGATATTCCCTCTTGCTTCTTCATCAACATCTAGTTCAAAACTGTAATGTCCTTCATGCCTCCTGAGATGTATATGTATATCATAATAAAAACCAAACTACTAGCTTCAAATGTCAGCTCACCACTTACGCGCTGTGTGATTTCCAAGAGATTGCTTAACCTCTTTGTGACTCATTTTCTTCATCTGAATAATAGGGAGTAAAACACTTATAGGGTGGCCAGAAAGGTTAGTAAGTCAAGGAAATCACTTGGAAAGTGCTCAATACATAATAATTGCATCATAAGTGGTGTTTTTCTAAAATAAAAATAAAATAAAATAAGGTGTTGTTTTTAACATTATACTTTGCAAGTCCTATAATATCACCATTGTAAGTGGAATGAGGTAAAGAAAATTTTACTCACTGGGATTCCTCTGAGGAAGTGCTTTATATTTATTTAAAAGAAATATTTTGATAAACTGAGTAGGATTGAGGGTAACATCTCAAGATCATGCTTCAGGTGACAAAAATACTAAATTGAGATTCAAGACACAAGTGGAGGAATTTGTTTTGCTTCTGAGAAATAGGAGAAAAGCAAAGTAAAATGGGAGGTAGAGAGACAGAACGAAAGGCAAGGGAAACTCCAGAGTTTCGTGCCTGGGTTAACTAATCAGGCAGAAACAGAGGGAGAGGGTATCTACAATGAGGTTGTCTAGGAGAAAATGTGCAGTTCACTCATTTTCCAAATAGACAAATGCCCGGGCTGGGTGTGCCGTTTCTTCTCATCTACAAGCTGGACTACCAGCAAGGTCATGCCTCCAGAAATACTGATAAGGCAATGTGAACTACGAAACGTACTGGGATGGGAAAAGGTACTGGCTTAAAATAGTCACTTCCAAATAGACATGGCCAATATATTTTGACTCAGTACTTCCCTACCTTTTTTTTTTCAGCCTCCCAGAGACCTATCACTTCAGGGAAATTAAGGCAATTTAACATGTCCACAAAGTGCCTTAGTCTGGAGTACACTTGACTTGCTCCTGTGCCTTCCTGTCGTTTTCTCCACCCCAGAATATTTACTTGATTTTAGAGTGCAGCCTTAGCTTTTGGCAATTCTACTTCTCTTGCCATACCAGTAGGGCCAGTTGGAAAAAACAAGCCTATGTTTATCAACTTATATTTAACAATTTATACATGTTCAACTAGCCTGGTGATGCCATTTGACTATATGAATTATATTCCATCAAGGCACGAACTATGAAACTCACGAAACAAGTATTAAGTAGACCTTCTGCAAGTAAAATTAAAATCTGCCCCAATTCAGTCACAAATCAAAGACTGCAGATTAAAGACCCTGAAGCCCAGAATGGATTTTATTTTACGTGTTAAATAAAAGGTATGGTGGCAAAGTTACTCCAGACCTGTTACCTGTAATACACAAGCATAATTTACCCACTACCTTCAGTCATTTCTCAAGTGTTGGGCACTGTGAATTGGGCCAACTTTGTTCAAATAACTTTTTACCTTTTTGGGGGGAGAAAAGAGAAATTCGAACATAGCAATGAAGATTACCAGACATTTTTTTCACCTCAAAGAAAAAAAAAATCCTCTCCGCATCCTCTATACACCTGATGCAGGCACAGCTTCACGTGGCAAAAAACTCCTTGGGCATTCGTTTAAGATACCATCAGCTATCACACCCGTGATGAGATGACTAATTGCTTGGCTTTCGTACTCCAGCCAGATGCACTGGGAAGGCAAGAACTGCAATTTGATTGGAGAGAGGGAAAGAAGAGCACCTTGGAATACAGACAGAAAAGGCACCCAAGTTGGGGGAACTCATCTAAGGAGAAGTGGAGGTAGGAAAGGCCTCGTTCACAATCTGCCTGGTGTCCCCGTCTTCATCTTCCCGCCCCTCGTGACCATGAACTAAGAATCTCAGAGGGAGCTCTCCTGGGGAGCTGAGCCACTCAAAGGGCCCACCCAAACTGATGCTGGTCTGTACTAATTGTTCTGAAAAGGAAATTCAGAGCATGCAGTTATGCAATAAAGTAAAAAGAAAAATGATATTACCCACATATCTCCGACAGGTAAACGCTCTTGAGCTAACTTTGTACATGTTGGGACTTCTCTTATAACAGTTTTGAAAACTAATTATGCATAATAGGGTATAAATCTACATTAAGCAAATTCAATTTTAACCATCTATGTTTGCACAAAAAAAATAAAGTGAAATGAGTAGGCTTTACATTTTTTTTCTTATTTATAAAAATAACACATGTATATTGGGTAAATATAGAAAAAATAAGGAAGAAAATAAAAATCAACAGTAATTCCAGCACCAAGGGAAAACCTGTGAACATTTTGAGGTATTTACCCTCAAGTCTTTCCTACTCATGTATGTAGACATACTTTTTATGGTTACCCTACATTATATACAGCTTTTGCATTTCGATTTATTTTTGAGTAGATAAAACATATATATCGCCTTACATTCAAAAAGCCGTAAGATGAAAATAAGATTCCAGGTACCAAATTGCATTTTCTAGAGGTAACTAGTTGACAGTTTATTTTTAAGTTTACTTTTAAAAAAAGAATTTATTTTTAAATTCTTTCAGAGAACAATACATATGTGAAATAAGCATGTAATTTTAGTACAAATCGTAGCATATTACACACACTGTACTGCATCGTTTTATTTGATTGCTTTCAATATAGTACCACACATGAGAAGCTCTTCCATATCACTATATGAAGATCCTTCATTATCTTTAAAGACTGTTTAATATTCCATTGCTTGGATATTGCATGTTGTTTAATTAGTCCCCCATCAAGGTATATTTTTGTTGATCCCAAACTTTTTATATGTCTTTATAGTTATTTTTTCTTAGTATTACACCTTTCAATTTTCCCATATCATTATATATTCTTTACATTTAAGATTTTGATACATTGCATAATCTTTAATCTTATGCATTTAATTCATTTAATTAATCCCTAGTGGGCAATGATCATTCTTCTGTACAGTGTTTATTCCTATCTCACTAAAATATTTCCTTGTGATAGATTCCTGGTCAAACGCCCAAAGGATACATAACTGTTAACTTTCTTAACACATACTTTCCAATTATTTTCCAGGTAAAAAATGATGCCTATTTATACTCCTACCAGCAGCCCCTATCAGCATTGAGTATTACTATGTATTTTTTTAACTTTAAATTTTGCCAGTTTCATGTGCAAAAACATCTTGTTGTTTTCATTATTCCGTTCAGCTGCTATTTATGAGGGCCACCATACACCAGGCATAGCCTCAGGCCTGGACATACTGTAGTGCACAAATTACCTCCCTCATGGAGCTTACATTCTAGGTTAGGAAACAAATAATAAATAAGTAAACACAATCTCAGGAAAAAAGAAAAGCTGTGAAGAAAACTAAAGCAAGGTAAGGGAGAAAGGTTCTAAGGGTGTAGGTATGTAAGAGTGCTAGGGATCTGGGAGAGCCTCTCTCTGATAAGGTCACATTTGAGCAGAAACCTTGATACAGGAAGGAGAGAATAAATGGGGAGCAAGCTGTCTAAGTGCAGAGGAACAGGGTGAGGAGAGGCCCAGAGGACAGAAACAGCCTATTGTAGTCAAAGGGCATTGGGAAGGTCAGGGTGCTGGTATGAAGTCACTGATGTTAACAGATGGGGCGCACCAGGACTGGAGCACATGGGGTCTTGCTCAGAGCACGTGGGGACCATGTGGATTTTATTCTAAGTATAATGGGAGCCACGAGAGAGTTTTAAGCAGTGGAGCAATCTGATCAGATTTAGGTCTTTAGAAGATCATCCTAAAAAAGGAAGATGCAGAACATTGTATATAGTATTCTGCAATCTGTGTGGAAAGAAATGAATATGTTGGTGAATTCATAGGATAACTCTGGAAGGAAATGCAAAAAAACTGGTTGTCTCTGGGAAAAGGAACTAGGTGGGTGGTGGGACAGGAGAGGGAGAGGCTCATTTTTCACATTATTTATTCTCTTTGGAGAATTAAAACTTTCTTAATTTTAATTTTTTTTAATTTAAAATATTTTGTACCTTGTGTTTGCATTCTCCATTGGAAAGAAACAACTTCTGGATGCTTTGTGGAGCCTTACCTGCAGGGCACAAGACTGGGAGACCAGTTAGGAGGCTATTAGAGCAGCCCAGGAGAGAAGATGGAGAAGTGATCGGATTCAGGATATGTTTTCCAGGGAGAGAACTTGCCAACAGATTGGATGTGGTCTTACACAAAGGAGAGAAATCAGCAATGCCCCCCAGGTGTTTGGCCAGAGCAAACCATGTGGAAGACGGTGCCATTTACAGAGCTAGAAAGAGTTGAGAAGGATGAAGGATGTTGGGTAGTCCGGATACAAACCAAGAGGGTATGGTATTCCAGAAGCGGAGTGAAGAGAGTATTTGCAAGAGCCTGGGATCAACATCAAATTGTGCAGGAGGACAGAGCGAGTAAGGTGAGGGCTGAAGACTGAGTTAGCACCCATCACCTTGACAAGAGCAGTTTCAGTGGACAGTTGGAGACAGAAGTCTGGTTGAAAAATATTAACTGTTTATAATTCTGTCCCTTTTTATTCTATTGAGGCGTTAGTAATAATTCTTATTGAGTTTGAGGAATTCTGCATGTTTGTCATATTTATTGCAAATGTTCTTTCCCCGTAGCATTTTTCTCTCGTTTTGATTTTTAAGGGTTTTTGACAAATTTAGATGTTTACAAACATTTACTACTGCTTTTACAGTTAGAGTCTTTGACTGCCTAAGATGCAGTAATTTTTCTTCTATTTTTCTCCTTTACTTTTTCATATTCTATATTTAACTTTAATCCATTTGAAATTGATTTTGGTCTAAAGTGTAATGTAGTCACACATTATTTTTTCCCTAGAGTTAACAAACTGTCATTTATGGAGAATCATTTCTTTCCCTAATATTTTATATACCACCCACTATGGATTGAAATGTGTCCCCCAGAAAGGTATGTTGAAGTCCTAACCCCGAGTACCTGAGAACGACCTTATTTAGAAATAGGGTCATTGCAGATGGAATTAGTTAAGATGAGGTCATGCTGACATAGGGTGGGTCCTTAATCCAACGTGACTCTTGTCCTTATAAGGCGGAAAGAAACAGACACAGAGAAAAGAACGCCATGCGAAGACATAGACAGACAGGGAGAAGATCGTCGTGTGAAGGTGGAGGGAAAGTTCGGAGTTATGTTGCCACAAGCCAAGGAACACCAAGGATTGTCAGCAACCATCAAAAGCTAGGAAGAGGCAAGGAAGGAGTCTTCCTTAGACTCTTCAAAGGGAGTACTGCCCTGCTGACACCTTGATTTTGGACTTCTAACCTCCAGAACTGGGAGAGAAAAAAATTCTGTTGTTTTAAGACACCCAGTTTGTGGTACTTCATTACGGCAGCCCTAGAAAACGAATACACCTCTTTATCATACATAAAAATCCTCTTATAGACTATTATCAATTTCTTGGGGTCCATTGATGTATGTCTATTATTATATGAGTCTAATGCTATTTTATTAAGGTTTTTATTTATTTTAATATTCAGTACTTTTCCCTCATTACTTATCTTTTCTGAATTTTCTTAGTAATCTCAGAACTTATTCTTTTACAATGAATGTGCCAAGTCCTATTTCCCCTAAAACACAAACCTAGTAATTTCTATATATCCAGTGATATATTATTTACCAGTAACAAAAATTCACAATATGATTACATTAAATAACAAAATCTCCAGTTCATTTAAAATATGATTTGGATTAGAATAAAGCTCATGGAGAAAATAATCTTCAATGGTTAATTATATTTAAAATGGCCCTCCCCCCCAAAAAAAAGGCATGAACGTTGGCAGTGTTTTTGTTATTATAATGATTATTTAGAACAGAGTTAAATGTAGAATGGTCAGAATTACAAAGTAAATTTCAAAACATATTATTTTCCATTTGTGTTTGTTGCTTGGCAGTTCTCTTTGCAAATCATCCGAAGTGTCAAACTTGAAAATGTAGAGAATTTGGTTCTGGGCCCCATCAAATACACGTTATTGAAGTCCCTGAAATATTAAGATGGTTCCTGACAAATTTTTCCTTGAATAAAGATTTTCACAATATATTTTTACATTATAATCTTCACATTATTTTGTTTTTGTTTTAAACAAGTTTGTATTTAGGTAAATGAGGATTTAAAAAAATAAACTGGGGAAACTAGGCTTTCACAGAAAAAAAGGGGAAAATATTTTCCATAATTCTTGGAAAAAATGATCAAATGGATGCATGAAACACTGACATAAACATAGATTATTATTTAGCTTCGATATGTGTATTTATCAGAGCCATTTAGAAAACTGTAATACAAACAACTTACTTGGTATTCTCCCTATTTTTTTTTTTTTTTGGTTTATTCTTTGGTACTATTTTTACTTGATACAAATGAAATGAAAAAGATATATCTGAAGCATAAAACTGCTTTCTTATGTGTGAATGACAGACAAACAGAATGAACTTTCCCTCTTTCCTGCTCCCTCCTTTCTCTTGTAATAGAGAGAACAGTGGCAACTCAAACATACCCACGTCATAGCCTGTGGAACCTATGACTACATTATCTTACATGGAGAAAGGGACTTTGATATGTGATTAAAATGTGAGTCTTGAGGTGAGGATATTGTCTTGGTTATCTGGGGGGACCAATGTAATCCCGGGGTCCTTACAAAAGAGAAGAAGAAATATCAAAATGAGAGAGATATATTTAAAAGTTTTATGCTGCTTGCTTTGAAGATAGAGGAACAGGCCATGAGCAAAGGAATGTAGGTGACCTCTAGAATCTGGAAAAGTTCATATTAATTAATTAATTCATTCATTAATTTTAAAAATATGGTTTGGATTTTTTAAATTGATTTGCACTTAACAATTCACATTTATTCAAGAAAATTGGACCAATATGTGTTTTTAAAACAATTATAGATCTTAAGGAATAATAAAAGTTTTCTATTTCATGGAGCTGAAAGAAACTGTAGTTTGAAACAATAATATTATTATTATTGATAACAGTGCATGTCTCTTTGATTTCCACAGTGTTGTAAATGGTAAAAATGTCTTTCCCATCATTTATTTCTCATAAATGGTGTAACAGAAATTCTGCCCCAAGGACGTTTTGCATTCACCACCCACCCAGCCCAATACCCCAGCTTCAATCATAAATATTTTTCCAAAATCCTTCCCCATGTTGCCCCAAATCTTCCCCATTCCTGTATTATGAATGTTTGGATCCCAGCAATCCTTCAAGGCGCCCTCAAGAGTTGTTGACACATTGAAGCCTTCAGCTTAGAAGTAATTTCTTCCCCTTGCTGAGCTTGTCACTTTCTGTCTATAGTTCATCTTGTACTTACCACATATTGTGTCACAATGTTATCTTTTATCTATGTTTAGGGTTTGAACTATGATTTATTTACATTTGTTGGAACAATAGATTTTTATACTGTGTACTAAAACTTTTTCAAAATTCAGATTGGAGATTTCCACCTACTCCTCCTAAATCTGTGCTTGCAAATTACCTGTTCTTTATGTAGAAGTTATTTTTGTAAAGGGGAATGCCCAGCATTCAAAGTCATCTTTATGTAGGTCGGGGTTGATCCCACAGTTCTATCTCTGCATACTAGATAGTCATCAGCACTACATCGCTGTTTTCCAACACGCTTCAGACAGCTTTCTCAGTGTGATGAAACAAGCACTGGGCAAAGGTTCAGAAAGACTGGATTCAAGTTCTGACACTGACTAATCTTTCACTTCTCTGGGCCCCAGTTTCTGTATAATGATGTTATTGCACTAGATCACTGGGTGGTTTCTGTTGTTTTGCTTTGTTTGTTTCCTTTTTTTATTGTTTTGTTTTGTTTTAATTGCAGCAGCAGTAATGACTTGTCAAAAAATTAAAGTGAGAGGAGGGGCAATAATAGATAAAAGGGAAGCTTCCTTGGTGGAAGCTGGGAGAAAGCGCTGGAAGCCTGCCCTTGGACCTTCCCTACCCTCCCAGCAGCCCAGGAAGCTCCAATCCCAAGGTAATTCCTGAGAATGTACTTTGAAACCATTAAACTAGGTTGGGGTTTTCTCAACTTTGGGCATCTATATACCAAGCTAGGATTTTTAGCAAAATCAGAATCTGCTATGTGCTAATCATTCATTCATTCATTCATTCACTCAACAAATATTATTGAGGCCCTGTTCTGTGCTGGAGACAAAAAAAACAAAAGAAAACAAAACAAAACAAAAACAAAAACAAAAAAGAACAGAGCCCCTCTGTTGGTGGGGAAGGGGGATTCCATTCCAAAGGCCTGTAGCTCATCGTGTTAGGAGTCCAGACCTAAATTCAGACAGATCTGGTTTGTTGGGATTCAGGCAGATCTGTCCTTTATAATTGTAAATTTGGGCAAGTTGTACAACTTTTCTTTGCTTCAATTTGGTTTCCTGTAAAATGGAAATCAACTCATACAGTGCTTGTGAAGATTAAATGAGGAACTACTAAAAAGTACTTAGTATAAGACTAGGCACACAGTTAGCCTAGTCTCTTCTTCTCTGTAATAAAGGCTCTTCTTTTTCTAGTCTACTTCCTTTTCTAACTTAATTTTTAGCCTCATTCAAAGCAAATAAATTGAATATACTATATATTTTTAACGCACTTATCAATACATACACAATTCCATTTAAAAATGTTCTTCTTTACACCAAAAGTCAGTTCAGTACCTCTGTGGTAGGTGTGACACATTTGGGAAGCATAAGTGCCCTTACTTCTTCTAGCATGACCAATCCATGCTCTGGCTGCATGCAGTAGAAGAAGGATCTCATTTTCCTTTGTGCACTGCTCTTACTCCTACCTGTCTCAAGAAAACAGTCATCAAGTGCTTCATGAGTGTGTGTTTCCCACCTGGGGAATGGTCTGTGCCCATTTCTTCGTCATCCAAATAATGATCAAAGCCACACAAAGGTGTGATGAAACCACATGCCAGGTCATGTCGTCACCTTGTCAAAGACAATAAACTAAAACATGAAAAGATGATAAGACATTTATATCATATACTGCTTAAGAAGGACTTGTCAGGGATAGAGACAAGAGTGAAGTCCTGTGAAGCTGTCAGTGGGAGCTCCGCGCTCAGACCACAAGTTCCACGTCTCCCCAGCAGCCCTCTCCTTCCCTGAGGGCCTCGCTGCTGCCTCTAAGAAGCCATTGGCCCTCCTTCCCTCTATCCCCAATTCCCCACAGACAGAGCCTGGACTCTGCAAAGGCAAGGACACTAGGAAACCCCAGCCAAGGACCTTTCTAGCCTCCTATGGAGCCACTACATAAAAGCAGCCTTTTCTAAAACCCAGACCTTTCCTAGGGCCTGCCTTTCCAACCCCAACTGCGTCCAACTACACACAAACTTTCCATTACCATGAATTATCTGCCAATTATTGAAAGAGTCCTATGGCAACCACCCAGAGGTGGGAAGTCTTAGAAGTGAATACAGAAATTTTCAGGTGACTGGGCTGTGGCCAGATCTCTGTGCAATTCAGGAACTCTCTCTGTGGACATCCAGTTTCTGCTTCAACACTAAAGAGACCACCACTCCTCCAGATGCAGCTTACGACCTGATTGGTGACCGTATTTGGGTATAGCCAAAGATCTGCATTCCAGTCCCAGCTCTGTCTGTTACCAGTCAATTGTGACACTTGGCAATATCCCCCTCTCAACCTTATTTTCCTATTTGAGGAAACTGAAGAGTGTGTTTGATGGGATTTCTAAGGTCCCTTCCATAACCAGCATTTAACCCGTCTGATTCCAACCATCTCTCTTCTCGTGACGGCCCTTCAAATATTTAACGGCAGCATTCACATCATCTCTTCCTCAGGAAATGATCCCCTTCTTTTCCACACGTCCCTGTCATGCCTGGTTTCCAGATCCCTCTGTGCTCTGGTCACCCTCCTCTGGAAGGGGGCCAGCTCATCAGCTCGGTTCAGATAAGGGGCACAGCCGAGACCGCCTGGGCCTTCTTCCAGAGCACCTGCTCAGTGCCAGAACCAAGACTGTCGGCCTCAATTAGAACATCTGGTCACCTTCCCTTGTTCCCCTAATCCTATTGCAAAACCACTGGCTTCACAGATACAAGGGATTCGATTTATAATAATGGCCACCAGGAAAAGACAAAAAAGGTACCTGCTAATGTATAACCTCATATTTTCCAAGACAGTAATTTAAGGAAAGAGAAACCTTAAGAAAACTACTTGTAATGAGTACTGTGCAGCTCCTCAACTTCCCAAAGAGCAGCTTGCTTCTGAAGGTACTGGTGGGGAGAAAACCCAAGTCTTTGGCAGTGATGGAAAAAGCACCCACTAGGCTAGTGAACTCAGCCAAGAAGATGCTGCTGCCACCTTGTGGTGACAGTTGTTATATTGCATGTGTTCATCAGCAGGACTTAACTGATGAATCTTTGAGTAAAATACTTATTGGCTGGCTTACATATTAGGAGTCCTGAGACAGAGAAAACTAATGGAGATAGCACACTTGACCTCAACTTCACTCATATTCATTCCCCCCTCTCCGTTCTTCTCATCTCTCAGACCACTCACCCTCCTCCCAACCCTCCTTTATATGAAGAACCAAATGCGCTTTGACAAGCGCTCGCAGCCCAGTGTTCTCTCCTACGGCAGATGTGGCAGCATCTGTGACTGTCCATCTCGGCCTCCCAGAGTGTCAGACAATTTCTGAACAGCAGTAGCCTGCTCTCTCTGTGGTCTCCGTGCCCCTATCTGAAGGAGAGTTTAGCAGTGGCCGATTTCTCCAACATTCTCCACATTCCTTCAAGATAGCTTAACCCTCTGGTCTAGTACCCCCAAATAACACTGATGTAGAGTAAATGTCTTTGCCCACAGTCTGCTAAGTGTGGCACGGAAGGCTTTGAGGTCTGACTTCCATCTCTGCAGGGAAGATGAACCACCTCTCCTCTTAGCAGTAAGGCCATGTGATCCGTGTCTTGTGTGGTCTCCACCCAGAAGTCCACTAGAGATCTGCATGCTTGATGGGGACTTGGGGGTGCATGGTCATGGCTCTAGGCTGGATGGGGACTCTGGGGTGCACGGCTACAAATTACTCTGGTTAGTCCCTTCAGATTCCCAGCTCCGTGTGTCTGCCTCCATGAGGACGTACAGCACCAGCTTCTCCTGCACATGTGTGTCCCCTTTCCTCCCCAGTGCCATTGCAGGGCCATGGAGGGCTGAAGAAGCAACGTCCAGGGAGCAGGAATGACTATGTCTATCTTGTCTAGTGATAATCCCAGGGGCTGATTTCAGGAAGTCTGTCAACCTTAAAATAACTTATTTCCCCCATCACTAGCTCACAAGTGCCATGAACTGAAGAAAACGGTGCCAAAAAGGAGGTTGCAAAACCGTCAGTAGCAGACAAGTGCAATATTAAGTTTATTTCACAGCACAGATATTTACCTAAGCACCTTTCCCAGATAGTCACAGAAAGAACTGTTGGTATCTTAAAAGAAAGAAAAGGACCCAAGTGTTCTAGTTACAAGGTGATAAGGAGAAATCATGTAACGGGATGAGGAGTGGAAACATAAACCAAATGGAACATATCGAGTATTCATTGTATGGTCTGGAGCAGAAGATAGAGCCACCTGTACATCATAAACCTGTAGTGTATGAGGAGAAGGATTTGCAAACCACCCAATTACCAAGGAGAGCCAGTCAGCCACATGCAAGGAGCTGGCTTGTGGAATAGAGGTCATCCATGCCATGGGGCCCATGCCTGAGTGCTGTATTGGCACAAGTAGTTGCATGAAATTCCTAGAATAAGATCTGGAAAGATCCATGCCAAACTGTGCCTGTGGTTGCCTTTGGGAGTGTGGGTGAGGAAAATAGGAATAGAAAAGGGTGATAAATGGAAACATTAACCTTTAATACTTTTTTTTTTTTTTGCAAACAGTACATATTCATTGATCACGTGTAAAATTTTAAAAATTCATTAAAATAGATTACAAAAATCCAGTAGAAGGACCCTGAGCATAGGTTACATAACTGGGTTTAGGTGTCAGCTCTTTATCTTACTAGTGTCTAGCTTTGGGTAAGTCACTAAAATGCTTGAGCCTCAGTTTCTTTGTCTGGAAAATGGAGGCACTCACACCTAACTCACAGGGTTGTGGTGCTGATTGAGACTATAATAAGAAGTACTTGAAATTCAGTTGGTCCTAAATAAATAATTAAGAAAAGAGAGAGATTCTTGCCCAGACCAAATGAAGGCTGATGAGGATGGTGGCAAAGAAGAAGAAAAAGAAAAGAGAGATGAGAAAGACATGACAGAAAATAAGACAATTTGCCAACAAAACTGAGGCTTATGACCCAAAGCCTCCTTCCCTGTCTCCTCACCATCCCTGACTGTCCTTTTGTTCTGCCTTTCTCCTTTCAGGCTGCCACAATGTCGCTGTTGTAAGAGAATATGAAGGGAAAAGACAAAAAAGATTATGAAAGTCGCTGCCATCCTTAAGATTCCATGTCTTGGAACGTACGTACTTCTACCATATTATAGATTATAAAGGTTTGTGGGGTTTTACTTATATTGTTGTTTTTGCTAAATATTTCGGGTCCTGTTAATAGTTTTTCTGATATTTTGAATGGAAGCAAGTTCTCAACTATAATGCTGTTTTGATAGGAAATTTTAATCCATTTAACCATAAACCATGACACATCATGGTTTCCAAAGGGAATATTTGTACCAACAGAAGAAGCATGTTGTATACAGTTTTAAATGATCACACTCAAATCTGTTGGATGGATGGATGAACACATAACTGAATGAATAAATGTTCTTACTATTTAATATTAGGTATAATTCACAGGTGACATTGAGGGAACTAAGTGGCAGGTGTATGTCTTTTCAGCAATGCAGGGGGCTGGACATTGTTCTAATAATAGGCCTACGGATGGGTCTACAGCTTGTGTCCACACTCACAGCTTCCCCAAGGGCTTACTGACATTTTCATTAGACGCTCTGCTGTCTTTCTATTAAAACCTCCGAATAGTATGGTGCCCTTGCTGAGGGAGGCCAGTGACCTCACTGAAGTCTGGAATGACAAGAAAAATCTCTGGTGGTAGATACATTTTTCCGGTCCTTTTTCCCTTAAGGATGATGACATGTATAGGTTGCTCCTAAAGAGTCAGTGTGTTTTCTTTTTATACAATGTCCCATATAAAATAAATCAATAAATATACAAGCACAAACACCACACCTTGCCCCACTTACAAACTTTTTCAATTAAGAGCGGCGACAAATTATCTGTGTTTTAAAGAGGAAATTTCAATCTAGAAGGACTTTTTAAAAAACAGTCTTCTATTTTGGCCTAACAAATGCATGCAATCAAATAGCTGTTGTTTTATTATTTAAGTATTCCCAATGCCTATATAAAGTGCAGCTGACGAAAGTGAATTCTCATATCCCAGGCTGGGACACTCCACCCACGGCATATGCTTCCTCACGTTCCCCATTCCGTTGAGGATCTCCACTGTTGACACTACCGTGTGATTGTTGCTTTTAGCGGCCACTTCCTGCAGCTGCCATCTGGCTGATTAGAAAGGGTGAAGGCCTGTGGTGACAACCCCCGAGGGCATTAGTCCAACCTTTTGGGAATCGGAAGGAAGTGCTTGGGACTCTAATTAGAAACCCAGGAACCACTAATAAATAGTTCAAGCAGCCTTAAAGAGAAGAGGGGACGGTCTGGAAGAAGTTGATGCCTTCCTGAGCAGTGTTTCACACTCGCTGTTAGTGCCCTCTTTTCATTTTAGAATAGTCTCTATGCTTTATTGTTTGTTTTAATTACAAATCTGGGTGTTCAGCCACGACTGCATTCTAAAGAACCTAAGAATTTCTGCTCTGCATCGGGCCTATGAGCTATTCAGTGATTCATTTGTGTCTATGATGTACTAGGTGTGGAGCTAAAGTCTGAGAATTCAGGACAAGACAAAATCTTGTCCTGAGAGGATTTAAAACAGTCAATTTGATACTCTTTCCCCCACTGCCCTACATTTTTCTTTTTCTTTCTCTTCCTTCCTTCCTTCCTTCCTTCCTTCCCTCCTTGCTTTCTGAATTTTTTTTATCAATATTGCCCGGGAGTCAAGAGTGCAGGCTCTGAGCCCACACCGGATTGAAATCCCAGCTCTACCTTTTATTAGTATGTGACTTGGACAAGTTACTTAATATCTCTGGGCCTCAGTTTCCTTATCTGCAAAGTGGGGAAATGATAGCTCCTACTTTGTAAAGGTGCTTAGGAGATGTTAAATGAATAGGACATGTTAGCTGTTATTAATACGTCATTTTCTCTTGTACTATCAATAATGGTATTATCTTGTCTTTCATCTCTATAAAAAATAATAACTGAGATCAAAAAGGCAACATTGGAACTGTCATACAATGTCAGAAGACAGCTTCAATACATTAACAGTTCTGATTGCTGCTTTAATTAGTAGAGAAGTTGAATGTTTCTTCACACATTTATTACCCCTTGTGTCAGGGGAAGGTTTGCAGAATCTCTGGATGTGGGTGTTTCTTATCATATATCTGGGGATATCCAGGCAACTTCATTTTGATCTTTTGAAAGAAGAGGAAGTATGTGCTTTCTTAACAACTGATTATAAGGATAAGTCAAAATTTTCAGAAAATACAGTAAAGTATAGCAAAGCAAAAAAAAAAAAAAAAATCACTCAAAATGTCAACTGAAATAACCACTGGGAGTATTTTCATATATCCCTGCATGAATTTTTATACACATATATTTAATCAAATAGTAAAGATAAAAGTTAACAGTGGTTGAGAATTTATCATGTGCCAGACACCAGTCTATAAGTGCTATACATGTACTAACTTCCTTAATTTTCCCAACAACCCTGTGAGACAGGCTGCCAACATTATCTCATTTTACAGCAGAAGAGACTAAGCCACAGAGATAAATACTGTAAGTAAAATGCCAGATCAAAGAATATTCACTTTTTAATACTTTTAATGGTTGGTGCCAAGTTGCCCTCCAGGAGACCTCTAGCCAATAGAATGTAAGAGTGCCTATTTTCCCCACACTTTTGCCAACACTGAGAAGTGAAAATATCATTGTTTTTCAAATTTCTATTTATTTGATTAATAGTTGAACATTTCTTCATTAGTTAATTACCATTTATAATTCTCTTGAGAATTGCCTTATCCTGCATTTTCCTAATGGAGTTTTTGAATTGTTCTTATCGATTATAATTTTTATTTGTGTATTAATATTAACGTTTTGTCTGATATTAGATGTTGAAATATTTTCCTCAGTTTTTAAAGAGCTTGGTAAAGGAGAACTTGGTTTTTTATTTTGTTTTGTTTTTGCTCCACTGAAGTTGTATATATAGATGGCTTTCTCAACACCAACATTATAAATATATTCACTAATATATTCTTCTAGTCCTTTCAGGAAGTTGCTTTTTAAAAATTAAGATTTTTAAGCAACCGCCATAGGTGTCATTAAGAATGGCTGATATCAAAAGGGAACGAAGGCATTCCTTAACCAATCCAGAAAAAAAAGAAATACTACTAAGTTGAAGACCCAGGATTTATAATAATTTTAAAGAAAGGGGTTAAGCAAATTACCAGGCTGAAATAAAAAACGATTTCACAAGTGAGGAGCCGAAAGTTGAATAACTGAATGACTTGGCGAGAGCCACAGTAGGATTAACTGATGAAATGAATTTCAACCGCAAACACCTGTTTTTCAAAATCTGAGCTCTATGTCACTTAATTTCTCTGAAAAACTAAGTGCACCTCTTCCATCCCCGCACCCCCATGGTCCCAGTCCTCACTCAGTTTATTGCTTCGGTTTAACATCTAGATGATTTCCTCACTGTCTCTTACTCTGGCCAGAGAAACTTTCGAATCACCTGTGGAAGTCAGACAGAGTGTTCTGATTGTCGGTTAGGTTGTTTCACTTTGGGCTTTATGGTGAGCAGAGGGCTTTGGTGAGCAGAGGGCTTTGGTGTTGCCAACTCCCATCCTGGTCTCAACACCCTCCCTATTTCAGGACCAGCTACCTAATCTGCAGGGCCCAGCGCAAAATGAAAATGTGGGGCCCCATGCTTTGTCCTTTTCCCCACAGTTTATCTATTGCCTTTTCCTGTTTGTTTGTTTGTTTGTTTGTTTAAATCGCTGTTTAATACCACACTACCATGAGCATAAGGATACTCACAGGGCCAGCGCAGACCCTCCAAAGCGCTCTGGGCCTTGCGGAGAGACAGTACATGGAGCATGCGCGCAACTCCCGGCTCCCAGCTCCCCGGCCCAACCCAAGGCAGCTACGGGAGGTGCACAGGGCCAGGGGAGCAGGCAACCGCCAGTCCAGGGAGACAGGGAGGTTGCGGGAGGCTCCAAGGTCCCAGCCCATGCTTCACCGTCCCATCAGACTTTACTTAAAACACAGATTTAAAGATAAACCAGAATTGCAATAGGGCTACCATAGATACTGGGAGTGCGGGGGGGGGGGGTCCCCCCTTCTCGGCCGGGGGCTCGGTGTAACAGTAGATTGCTCGCCCTTGCAGCCAGCCCTACCCTCACTCCCCTTTCTCAATTGAAGCATCTTCTTCCTCCCTGAGCATTGGTCCCTTAACACTGTACCACCCTTACCTTTTTTCCTCCTCTCCTCACCACCCCAGCCCACTACCACTAAGCTGGTTGAGATACCTAAGCACAAGCAGCCACAAGGAAAGACATGTGAAGTCTTTCCTTCTATGTGAGGTTGGCGAGGGCACTAGAAGTGCATACCACTTAATAACCAGGAGAAATTATCTAGGACTGTTTTTGATACTATTTCCAGAACCACTTAGCCAAAACCTTTCATTTAGATGCAACGTGAAGATGCAAATACAAATAACCGTGGTACTGTATTTTAATAGCTTAAACAGCTCCATTTGTTTCTTTTAAACAGATGAATAGCTTTCCAGAAATACACAGAAGAGCATTTTGGGGCCTGATGAATGCATAACAATGACAGCTGCAAAGTCACAAAGGAAGCACCATTTAGGTGGCATTTGCTAATGAGTTGTATTTTGGGAGAGAAAGGAAAAAGTTGTGAAAATAATGAGAGTTAAAGCCAAAATAGAAACCTCTCCCCATCTACTTTATGAATTAACAGCTGGATTATCAGATTGTAATATGATTTAGTTGGCGTTAGCCAGGAGCAGGTTATAGCATTTAATAAGGGAAGGCTCTAAGATATGTGTTAACGATGAGATAAGTACATAAGCGTATGCTTAAGAATCATGTTTAGAAAAAACGATTTCTACAAATAGACAGGTGAGTTTTGCAATTCCAGGGAATACAGTTAAAAGCCATGCTAAAAAATATGAAAGTAATTTTCAAATATTTTCTTCAATTTTAAAGTCGTTCAAAATAAATTGACAAAAAACGTTTCATGAACTTTGAATTCAAGCAAAGATTTTAAAAATCGATTTTATTTCTTTTCATCTCTTCATTCAAAGATGGTGTTTTAAAAATAGCTTAATTATTTTTCCACCTAAAAAGCTTAATCTGGATGCAGGTGATTTTGAATTATGTTGATATCAGCGTAAGCCTGAGAGCAAACATTTTCCTGAATTTATACGGACCTATCAATCTGTAGCTGAATAGACTGATCAGAGAAATGGCCTGTCTCTGAATGACATTCAAAACATTCATGTGTATTACATACAAAATAAAGACTTTAGCAGTTCTAAAAGTGCTGAGAGATAGTATACTCTGGTTGAAAGATAACTGAACTGTATTATTCCAGCTCTAAGGACATTTTTATTTAATTTGAGAAGAGTAAGCAACATCTGCTAAAACAGTGCTAATGACAGGAAACCAGGGACAGAATCAACTTACCCAGTGTTTATCTTAAATCCTCTCTCCTTCTTCCAAATTGTATCCTTTTTATCTTCTAATCTTGACCTGTTTTATAAACCTCTCGTTCTAATCTTAATCTTAATATCTTTCTTAACTGAAACCCTGAGTGAATATCAGCCCATCCACCACACACAAGACAAAAACACTGGGTTAAACACCTTGTACTTGTGAGGATGAGTCAACACCCAATTTATAACACAGAGAAGCCTGCCACAGTCAATATGTGAATTAACTCCTGTGTGCCCTTTCAGTTCTTCCCTGTTTACCTCCCGTGTTTCCCCAAAAATAAGACCTAGCCGGACTATCAGCTCTAATGCATCTTTTAGCGCAAAAATTAATATAAGATCCGGGTTTTTTAATATAATATAAGACTGGGTCTTTATAAAATAATATAATATAATATAATACCCGGTCTCATATTAATTTTTGTTCCAAAAGACTCATTAGAGCTGATGGTCCGGCTACGTCTTATTTTCGGGGAAACACGGTACTTGACTGGTGCTGCCGTCCTCCCGTCAACTGCCCTCTCTACATCCTACTCCCACCCCTGTCCATCC
This sequence comes from Rhinolophus ferrumequinum, assembly GCF_004115265.2. Classification (NCBI taxonomy): domain Eukaryota; kingdom Metazoa; phylum Chordata; class Mammalia; order Chiroptera; family Rhinolophidae; genus Rhinolophus; species Rhinolophus ferrumequinum. The sequence continues at coordinate 83,113,883 of NC_046286.1, read as the reverse complement.
CAAACCTTCAAAGGATCTTACCAACTTTTTCATTTTGAGGACCTATCTCAATGGTCCTCAAAATGGGCACAGAAGTCTTATGGGAGTCAATCCCAGATCTACAGCACACATGTGGGTGGGGTTTTGTTGTTTGTTTTTTTACCAAAATTGTTCCACCTGAGAAAGAACCAGGTGTTCTGCTAGTTCTCTCTTTCCATCTAATCTTTCACAGGCACCTTTCTCTCACCTAAAAAGATGAAAGCGTATCTATCAGAACTCACTACAGTCCATTGCCTTAGGGCTTAAACCCCTCTAAGGCACCCAAGATGAAATTAATTTGAAAGAGTAGTGTTGGTGTTGGTATTGAAACCATGAATGACTGACTGGCTAACAAATCCTTTTGCAAGTCAAGTGGCTTCTGATTCTTTTGAAAGAAGAGCTGATAAATCATTAAAAATAAATTTTCATGATAGATCATTACGTAACTTTGTTAGGATGTAGCTTGGAGAAGTGAATGCTTTCCTACACCAAAACTCTTTCCATTACCATCTACTTATTTAGCGAACAAAATTTCTCGACACATCTATAAAAATAACGAATACAGTGAGAATTGGATCTGAACCTTGTCTTTTTCTAACCATAAGTAATATTCATCCTTGAATACATGAAATAACTTTTAAATATCTCATCTATCTCATTAAGAAATGCAGTTCGAATATAATTTTGTTTTTATATTTAGTAACTATTAACATTTGAAACATAATGATGTTCAGGACACGCTGAGTACCAATAATAATTACAACTTGATTCCAGAAGAAAATCTTTAAATGCTTAGGGTCCTGTCGTCACAAAATTAATTACAGTTTTTACGCATATTTTTTATTTCAGAAAAATATTTAAAACTTTCAAGCATAGAAAACACTAGGAGAAAATTTCTATCAGGGAATGAAATAGAAATATGATTTCAAAAAGGTTAAAGAAAAAAGGGGATAATATAAAATTTCCTCCTCATGTTTGTCCATGTTTTCTTATTACTATGGAATTTAGGCTCTTGTGAATACATTAATAATTATATATCAATTTTATTTTAAATAATTTTATTTTAAATAAAATTTTATTTTAAATAAAATAAAATTGGGAATTACATCCTTTGCAGCTACATAAACTTAAGCCAAAAGTTTTTAGATATCAACATAAACGTGTAAAGAATACAAAGCTTTTGAAATTTTTCTTTGAGAATATATAAGCAAAAATGTTTGAAGCCTACTGGTCTACTTTATTCCAATCTATACCTTTTACCTCCCCAGCTTTGCCATCCAGAATGTTCTGCTTTCCATTATGGTACAGTAGTCAAGAGCACATGCTTTGGGGTCAGAAGGTCATAAACATAATTACTGAGACTAGGGTGAGGCAGGTGACGAGCCCAGGGTGCAAAACTTGGACACTCCAAGGTTGATGCAAGTGTTATCCTGTCCTTGCACAAACCTGAGAGTTTGTCTCCTTAAATCTGACGCTCTAGGTGCCTCATCCTAGCCCTTTACAGAGTGACTTCAGGAAATTATTTAGCTTCTCTGAGCCTCCATGTCCCCAGTAATAAATGGAGAAAATATTACTGCTTTACAGAGTTGCACTGGAGGATTAAAGTAGAAAACAGGCAGAGTACTTATACTTGGCAAAGTGCTGTAGTCACCAATCAATAAATGTCTCTGCTGTTTTCTCACGCTGAGGAAAAAACCTGGTAAACCCCAGTTCATAATGAGGCAATAATCACGGAAAGGCTAAAAGGATGATCATTCCCAGATGGTTTGATTTTAGAAGGCCCTTGGAGAAGCAGTCTTTTCACATATGTGCACATGTGCATGCATGCACACACACACACACACACACACACCAGCCAGGGTGGCTGATAGGTGGAAGCTTTCCCCCTTTCCTCCCTTCTGTCCTCTCCCACTGCCCTCTTGCCACGTGCCCTCTCTGTGCTCAGAAATGTCTCTGTTTTTCAAAATAAATCTGAAAAGGGCTGTGACCTTGACTTCCCTTTGCAATAAGCATAGATATAAGCACTTAGTCCACATAATACTTTAAACATAATACAATATAACCTAACAGCATAGTCTCTAAAAAGACATTATTAGTGAAAACATTAAAATGTGCAAGAAGGGTTGGTTTCTACATGGGTGCCCTGGATAATTTTGTGAGAAGCCTAGTGAAGATTTGATAAATCTCCTTTTTGTCCCCTGCCTGTCTTAGTCTGTTCGGTCTGCCTTAATAAAAATATCATGGACTGGAGGGGTCCATGATATAAACATTAGACACTTATTTCTCACAGTTCTGGAGGCTGGGAAGTTCAAGATCAAAACACCCACAACTTTGGTGTCCAGTGAGAGCCTGCTTCCTCATTCATAGACAGCCATCGTCTTTCTGTCTCCTCACAGGGTGGACGTTGACAAGGGAGCACTAATCCCGTTCCTGAGGGCTCCACCCTCATGACATAAACACCTCCCAAAGCCCCCACCTCCTAATTCCATCACATTCAGCATTAGGTTTCTACATATAAATTCTGGATGGACGCAAGCTTTCGGCCCACTGTTAGCGTCTGCCTGCTGGACCTGTTTCCACCTCCAACATCCAGTTACCAACACTGAGAGTGGACTTCGAAGGGCACAGTTCTGGGTTGTACAGGATGCAGAGATGAGTAGACACAGCGCGTACCTTTGATTAACTTAAAATTGAAAGGATGTATTTGATTTCTTCTCTCGGCTGATTATTTTCTTTTTCTGGCCTCACAATATCAAAGCTGATGTTTTTGTTTGCTTGCAAACAAACAGTAATATACTGAGTCATGCCCAGAGTCACAAAGTTAGTAAATGTTCACTCAATCCTGCTGTGTAAGATAATTTTATTCACTCAAATATTTATTCATCAACCAATATTTTGAAAAGCCTGGTGTATGCCAGGCAACTGTGTGGGTGCAGAGGATACAGCAGAAACAATGTAGAAAAAATTCCGTGCTCTCAAGATTTTTTTCAGAGAAGTGGGATAGAGGAAGTGTCTCTCTTAATAAGTTAAAAACCAAGGCTTAGGCAGTCCGGGACAGCCCAGACTTTCTCCTAAGCTGCCTGTGCCTTATGCTTCTCTTACTTGGGTTATTTTGGCCAACATTTACCCAGGGCGCCAGGGATGGGTCATACACCCTTTACCTGTCTACAGCATACTAAGGCCAGTGGGCTAAAGCCAGCCTGCTGCCTGTAAATAAAGTTTCACTGGAATCCAGCCACACTCATTCGTTTATGTGTTGTCTGTGACTGCCTTCACACTACAAGAGCGGAGTTGAGTTGTTGTGGCAGAGACCGTAGGTGGCAGGCCCACAAAGCCTGAAATATTTCCTATCTGATCCTTTAGGAAAAAAGACTGATTTCTTGATCCAGAGGCATAACCGGAGCCTGCACCTTCCGGTAGCTCCCCTTAGTATATCTGAAAAAAGGCTAACATTTCCAAAAAGATTTCACTAATTATTTTCAGAAAACAAAATAGAGATAGATGCAGAGAATAAAATAAGCATGCAAACATTCTGACACTGGACTTTGGTACCTGACCCTGTCATAGCTGACTTTGCATAACATGCTCCTCATGCCTTTAGTCTCCATCTTCTAATCCAGCCCCAAAGGCCAACCCAGAGCTACAATCCTCCCGATCTCTTCTGCTCCCCTCCAGTTCTCTGTGGAAATCACCATCTTATGATCCATCACTGGGGAGCTACATGCTGGATATCTTGAGACCCTCTGTTCAAAACCTCAACAGACTTCCATTCCACAGCCCTCCTGAGAGGACTCTTCTCTCAACTTCCCTTAAACATCTGAGCTCTGCTGATTTTCCCCTAATAACCAGCCCAATCAATGACCTCACCCAGAAGGGATACTGTCTAGACTACAAAACCAATAGTGTAAAAACTCATGGTAAATACAATATCCCAACGAAAGGGTCACCTTCATGGAGTAGCAGAGAGATGTGTTAACTTAAAAACAAAAAGGTCTTTCAAAGTGAGAGGCAAACAAGTGTTTATTTGAGATCAATAAGAATAGCTATTCAGGACTCACTGATTCCAGCAGAAGCCCAGATAGTGTTCTGATTAGGGGACAAAAGCCATGGGTATTTATGAGAAGGGAAGGAGAACAATGACATCAGTAGAAGGGAGGCATTTCTATTGGTGCTGATAACATAACATAGTGATGTTAATTCTAAACATAATAAACTGTTTTTTATTTTCAGTCCTGTCATCATCAGTCCAGTAGTCATAACTGCTTTCTTGTTATCTTTGCAAACAGTTCTTTGGGACACCGTGTTGCCCGAGGCCTAGACCAAAGGTTATTTTGCCCTGTTTTAACATTCCAAAGACATAAGACGTGCCAGGCAGTTCATTTATATTATTGTTCTCAGATGGTTCTATCTTTTTCTCAATTCCTGACATAAGAAACCCGATCTCCTAGAGAATATAGGAAATCACACCAACCAATGGACAATGATCTGAAGACAACAGGAGAAAAGTCCGTAAATAAACATAGGGGAGGAATGTAGCTGCTGAGGGCTAGGGAATGAAAGCGTGGGGAGAGGAGTAGGAAGGAGAGGCAGGAAGGCCTCTTTGCAGGAGTGGAACATGGATAAACATGGGATAAGAACGGACAGGGAAGAGCGTATTACTAAGAGGACCCCTGCTACCACTTTGCCCACTCCCAATTTCTGCCCTTCACGTTATTTCCACCCTGGTAAATTATCTCAATATCAGTGGCCACAGCAGCAGGTGACTTGGGGGGGCCTGGCCACAGCAGCTGAGGCACTGACGGCTGCATTTACCGAAAGCAAACAACAACAAAATTTGAAGAGATCTTAACTCTGTGGAGAAACTTAGGCTTTTGGTGGTCAGCTGTGAAAAGCAGTTTGCTCAGATAATGACTCTTTCATTCCCATTTTATTAGTAAAACACCCACTAAAAATGGAGCACTTCTGTGATTAAATTGTAAGTTGAAGAGGCTTTCTCTCACTTAGGCAAAGTGAACTTTTGTAACTGTAAGTTTGCTGCTTACAGATATTGATTTCCACAAAAGGTACAAAATTTCCTCAGTATTGCATGCTCCCACCAGCACACCCAATACCTGTTTCTTTACCTCAATGATTTTTTCTTTATCACAAGGCCATGGAATAAACATTCTTTTCCTTTTAAGTTAAGTTGATCTGGACTTGGATGTAAAATAACAATGAAGAGACTTATTAATACAGATAAGATTAAGTTTAATCATTTGCCTTGGGATTTTTATCTTTTATTCTGTAATAATGTTTCTGAGGGAAAAAGATGAGGTCAAAAACGTAACTAGCATTCACTTTACTTCAAAGAGACAAAATCTTTGTTTCTGTGGAATAGTCGGGCCCCTGTTCAGCATCAATTTCATTCTAATGGACACTCTGTTTTCTGTTTTACAATTTACATTAGAATTCCAAGTATTTTGCTTTGATACATTTCCAAAGAAAGATTCAGATAAATTGTCTTCTTTTTTCTTTTAAGCATAATATTAAAATCTCATTCGATACCACTCCACTACCTGCCTCATAAAAATTTTTAAAGTCATCACCTTTGTTCTATCTGTGGAGATTTACTGGGGGAGAGGGAGGTTGGAACAAGATGAAAGAGATGTTTTCATTAAAGGAGAATTGTTCCGGGATGAAAAAGCTCCCAGAAATATATAATGTGTTTCAGAATTAAGGAGTGAAAAGCAAAGGTTGGGAGGAATCCGATCCGGTGGGTGTCAGACCCACAAGAGAGGCTGCTCGTGCATGACATGTTTCAGATCATTTGACACGGTCATGCAAGAAACAGAAAATTATATGGATTTTAGTCTTCCAGGTAGCATTGAAATGATAATGTGGGTGGATCAAGAAAAAAAATGAATTCATTTTTTTATCGAAATTACTTGGGAGCTAGTTCTAGACTGTGGAGGAGTCGATAAGCCACCGAGTTCACATACACGCACACCTCCCCACGCCTCCACAGCCCCACCAATGTTTTCCACAGACTTGCTCTGGCCAACTCATCACTCACTCAAATTGCGTTCATGAAGGGAATGGTACATGTAGGCATTATGTTGTGCCCTGGGAAAACAGATGAAAGAACACACTTCCTGCCTCTAATGTAAATGTCAGATGAGTAGACAGTCACAATGCAGAGCAGGAAGTCTACTGGTATGAGCAGAGTGCTGTGAGCCAGGCTCCCAACCCAGCCAGGGATGGGATGCAGAGGGTGAGGGAAGCCTTCCCAGAGGAGGTGACAGCTGACCATGTTGTGAAAGACGGACAGGAGTTGTTCAGAAAAGGGGAAGGATGTTCCTGCACAAGCCCAGGACATAGACATGGAATGGACAAGTTAAGGTTGGAAAAGAAAACAGAGACAGTCACAAAAGCTCTTGGAGGCTATACTAAGAGTTTGAACTGGGTTCTGAAGTAGATGGCGTCACTAGGATTCCTAAGAAGGGAATAATCAGATTCATATTCACAGCATCAGTGTCGTGCTTCGGCTGTCACGTCCTCTCTAAAGGACTCAAGTCAGGAAAACCAACAAGGATAAAACGCAGGGCTAGAATGGTGAGCATGACGACAAAGAAACGCATGTGATTCAAGCATATTTAGAAGAAGGAGGTGTACCAAACACATTCATGGATCAAATACCAGCAGACAGTGAGATCTAAGGCAACAGTACAGACGAAGGGGCAGTTCAGGGCTCAGGAGCAGGGGAGCTCATAGAGGAAGAGGAAGCAAAGGGAGTGGCAATGGTGGGCACAGTTGAGATGTGTTTAATCAGTGGAAACATCCCATGGGCAATTGACATAGAGATCTAGAGCTCAGGACACAGAGCAGGATAGATAGAAAGATACATTTGGGTGCCATCCAGGGGATAGGAGAAGTCACAGGTGGGGAAGAGATGGTTGAGGAGAGATATGGAGCCCTAGAGAACACTTGCATTTAAGGGACCCTGAGAAAGAGACTAAGAAGGAATGGGCAGATGGGCAGAATGAAAACCATGAGAGCCACGTAAAAGCCATGCAGAGGAGTGTGCTTTAGAGATAGAGTGATCAACAGGAACAAATACCTTCGAAAAGTAACAAGATCGAGCTGAAGAAGAGCCTTGGGATTTGAAGTTGTGCATCCCTGAGGATCTTCGTGTATCAGTTTTAGTGGAATGGTTGAGGTACAACCCAAATCTCAAAGACTGAAGACTAAATGGGAGAAGGGAAAGCAGAAACAGCAACACAGGTTCGAATTTCAAGAAGCTTGACATCGAAAGCAAGTAGGAAGAAGGGACAGAAATGGTTAGGGGATCCGTGTCAAAGGAGGAATGTGTGTGGAGTGGGGCCCTTGAGATTTGCTTGAAGAATGTGCCATCGCCTATTTCTGGCCTTGATGAGAACTCGGGGACTAATCTAATCCAACGCTCAGATTTAAAATGAAAAGAATAGTGTGTGGGGCGCAGGAATTTATGAAACGCTTACCACATGTCAGAAGCTTCTGTATGTATTTTTTTCCTCTTTCAGCACCCCAGCAGTTCTACAACATGGACGTTATTATATTGTCTCCCTTTGAACTACTGAGGAAACTGAATCAAAAAGGTTGAATGAGGTTTATCCTCCACACACTGTATGTAAACAGCAGAGTTGGAATTTGGTCCCAGGTCTAGCTGAACTGAAAGCACTGGGGCCCTGGGTGTGAGAGGGTTACCCATTCTCTAGTAATTTCACCTCTAGGAGCCTGTTTTCTTCTCTGTGAAATGAAAACTTTGGTCTGGGAAGTCACAACCACGACTTGCTTACTCTCTCTGTTGCACCATGCACTCGAGACCCAAGTGTTCCGTTGAAGAAGCAAACTGCTTGGTAAACAAATATGTGAAAATCCATCTGTTTATCTTCTTGCCACTTTAACTTCCATCTCCACACCTGAGCACACAATTCTATTATTTTCAAACTCTAATTTAAGTATAGGAGGAATCGGGTCAGTTTTATTTAGCACCGCAAGTGGCTGGCTCAGCACGCTGACGGCCCATTACACCAAACACAAATGCCTTTTCTTGGGTAATTTCAGAAGAGTCAGCATGGTAAGATTTTTCTTCTTTATACCACATTTCTTAACCTATACATGTTAATTTTAACTTTTCACTAATATGTAATATACATTTGCCATAGTGCACACACCCTAAGTATTTAGCTTGATGAATTTTAACAAGACGAACACATCCATGTAACTGGGACCCAAATGGTTGAATTTTTTTGAAACTTATTTGTCCTTTGTTTTCAGTTATAAAGCTTACTTGGTAATTCAACTCTACCTCACAGTGAATTTAGAGGGCTAGCTAATTATAGCTTTCACTGTAAAACACTTTGACAAATTTGAAGTAGTTAGAGAGCTGCTTAAATTGATTATAATGTCACATGGTTTCTAGTTAGATTATTTCACCTGAGAGAATGTCAAACTGTCCTCATTAACAGATCACGAAAGACGTGTATTTGAAATTCAATTTAATGGAGACTTGTGAATTTTTTAAACTATTGGCAGCTTATAACCTGAAATATTCCTGTTTAAGTTCTCTGAGTCAGCCTTCAGATTCTAACCTTCTCCAGGCATGGGCCACCTTTCAGAGTTTCATCTTATTCTAGATCATGTCTAGTCTGGAGGGGCATGATTTGAAACAGTTCAAGTGCACTCTCTCAGCATAGGAGGAGTGAGCAGGAAAGCTACTGGCCTCTTTTGAGGACTATGTTTCTACCTCTGCAAAGAGAAGTGGGGAGGGAGAACCCTCTCTGTGACAAGGATTCTGCTGGTGAAATCTAGAGAATCCCAGAGTAAGAAGAAAGGTTGACTAAACTGTGCAAGATTTTAATCCCAGAAAGTCTATAGCACACAGGCCATTGTGATTATTTCACAATGACATGAAACAAAGAATAGTAATGCTTCTTGTGGCATTCGAAAGGGGTCTCATCAGTATTATTTACATGGACTCACTTTCTGTGTCCAATCATTCCAGCATGATTGGGAATTGTTGGAATCGCTGTTCTCCTTTCCAACAGTTATTTTGATAAATCTAGTCATTTTATATACTCTCTGGGAAATTAGTTTTTCTTCCACTTGCTACCCGTCTGAAAGATCTGGCTCATAATCTAGATTTGTATGACCTGTAGACAGATAGTTCTCATTCCTAACTTATATGCTTCCAATCTTTTACAGACTTAACCAAGGGAGTGAAATTTAGCCCAGTTTCGGTATTTACTAACTTTATTGCGCCTTGGAGCAAACATCTATAGTTTGCAAATTAAAGATCTGCTATTTTGTTTTGTTGTGTTTGTTTTTGGTACTGGCTATGTGCTATTTTAAATTATTAGGTCACTTGCCATGTACGTATGTCTTATCTTCTCAAGGAGAATGTTGGCTCCTTGACAGCAGGAACTAAGTTTATGCTTCTTTGCATGCCCAAAGTACCTTACATAACATAATATATAATAAATATTTGTTAGGTGGATGGTTGGTCAAGAAAAAAGAAAAAGCCTCATAGACCATATTTAAGTTTAGGAATATACACTTAATTTTCATCTGCCATGATAGTTGTGTAAATTCAAAAAACGTTTTTTGAAATTTAAACCGTTGCTTCAGACGATAAATAAATCAACCATATAATAAGGTAGGCTGAATATCACTCAGAGAGGTCAGCACCTTTCCTTTGATAATTCTAATAAAAGCTTCAGACGAATACCAATCATAATCCATTTTTTAAAATGTTTGACTTTCCCCCATCAGTAGAAAACAAAACCATCACAAATGAGCTAAATGCTTCCCTACAAAATGTTCCAGATTATATTCTTATTTTCAGCTTTACCAATTTGTACCGTCTCAGGAAAACATCACTTTACATATCTGACAATGAAAATTATTCTCTCAGCAAAGTGCAACACCCCGCTTAAGCAAATCCATGAAAATGACATTAACAGGAGGAAATTAAAAAGGTACTCAGGATGACTGTAAATGAACAATTAGGGATTTCATTGACCTTCTCAGAGAAGACAGTCTTTATAATACTTGAATAGTGGTATTATTAAGTATTTCAAGTGCAAAATGTAAATGTGGATAGATCTTTTTTGCAAATTGAGATGTCTGTTCAGCACAAGTATGAGGCACCTCATTTAAATAACTATCTAATAGGGTATATTGAGTTCCTGTGTTGTACATTAAGAATGTTCAATCAGGAGGAATTTTAGCCTCTGCTTAGGAATGTTTGTTAATTAAAAGATTTGGAGATTGAAACGGAGTACCTCCAGCTTTGGGAAAATCCTCAAAGTTAAGCCAATAAAACTTGGATGAACAACAGCTCTTATTGTTCATCCAGAACTAATAGCCTACTCTGGCAGGCATTTGAATGTATTCTCAGCCATACAGAAGTAGCTCTATTGAATAGGCCACTTTTAGAAAACCACATTTACTATCCTTCCATGGCTGGACTCCTCCTCCTCATCCAGCTTTGCTAGTCTCCCCAATGATCTTTTCCCATTACTGAACCTAAAAACAAAACAATGTTTTTTGTCCCTAACTGTCCAGCTTACATAACAATGACTTGCCTAGGTCTGAAGGTAACATAACTTGTAAGTAAGAGATTAATGGCAGGAAGAGAAAAAGAATTAACTGGATGTCTGTGGTAACATTTGGTTTTAACATTTTGACAACAATGCAATAGCAGAAAATTCAGGGAGGATTTTCGATGCATTACTGTTTTTCAAGGTCTGCCATTAAAGGGCCAGTAAATCAGTATGAGTGTTTCTTTGATTTTAATGATGAATGTGATTTTGAAATTTAGTTTAGTTTTATAAAAAATTATTTCAATAAGCTAAAATCTATTTTCAGTGCAATGGAAGGGATTCATGCATTGAACGAGCCCTTACTAAATGCCTACTAGGTGCTAAAAATCAGTCATGAGGAACTCAAAATTGAACAAACCCAACCAAGCCTTGCTCCATGGCAGATCAGTCTGGTGGGGACACAAACACACAAACATAAATAAAACTACAACACAGGGTGAAAGTGCTCTAACAGGTGTTGAAGTAGATCCTTTTGAGGAAGTTGGACAGGCTCCTCAGACATAGTGACTGTCTACCTAAACAAACTGTGTTTCAAATACTTGAAGAGCAAATCATTTATTTCTTTTATTAGTCCCATTTTTACATATTAAGCTTTAAAAAATTAGCTGAGGTGTACTCATCATTCTTAAAAAAGCAAAACAAAACAAAAATTCTTATTCCTGAAGCTCTCTGATGATGCCAGTTTTCGAAGAGAAAAACTGAGGCCACCCCGCGTAACAATGGGAACCTGCTGCAAAGCACACACTCATGACTTGCAGTTCTTCATAAGACTCTGTCTTCCTGCTAACAGAACTGGAGGACTTGATAATTAAATCTGGTTCCTATTTCAGCAATTAGTCAACTGTCTTCTAAAGGAAAAGACCTTAATTATTCTTATTGAAACATGAAACTTAAGAATCCTCTTGGACCCAGAACTACTGTTGGATTCTCAAATAATGCCTCTAATCCTATGCAGCTTTTTCCCTTTCACTGGAGTCAGTGACTACATATTTTTCTCTTTTTCATTGTGTCTTAATCAGAGATTCTCTTGGGTGTGACTTAGATTGTGTTAGCACTGGACACACAACCATAGCACTGGTGCTCCTTTAACGCACACATCTTCAGGGTCACTATTTCACTCACAACACCAGCCAACACTTCTGCTGTCCTTAAAAAGGGCTCCCTCAGCAATAAGAAAATAAACAAGCTCATTAAAAATGAAACAAAGACCTTAATAGACACCTCACCAAAAACAGATAACAGATGGCAAATAAGCATAGGCTCTCCATCATATGTCATCAGGGAAATGCCAATGAAAACAACAATGAGATACCACTACTTACCTATTAGAATTGCCAAAATCTGGAACACTGACAACCCCAAATTGTGGTGAGGATGAGGAACAACATGAACTCTAAATCATTGCTGGTTGGAATGCAAACTGGTACAGCCTCCTTGGAAGACAATTCAGCAGTTTCTTACAAAACTAAACATGCTCTTCCCATATGATCCAGCATATTTACCCTTGTATTTATCCAGCTGTATTTATCCAGCATAAATACAGCTTGGTGTTTACCCAAATGAGCTGAAAACTGTCCACATGAAAACATGCTGGCAGGTGTTTATAGCAGCTTTATTCATAACTGCCAAAACTTGCAAGCAACCAAGATGTCCTTCAGTTGGTGAATGGATAAACTGTGATACATCCAGACAATGGAATATTATTCAAGCATCAAAAAAAAAAAAAGAGCTAAAAGACATGGAAACTTAAATACATATTACTATGTAAAAGAAGACAGTCTGACAGTCTGAAAAAGTTTCATACTGTATGATTCTAATGATATGACATTCTGGAAAGGCTAAACTATGGAGACAGTAAAAAGACAAGTAGTTGATAGGCATTGGTGGGGTGGAAGGATGAGGAATGAACAGGCAGAGCACCGAGGATTTTTAGGACAGTGAAAATACTCTGTAGAATCCATAATGATGGCTATGTCATCTTACATTCATTCAAACACATGGAATGTACAGCACCAAGAGTGAATCCTAATGTAAACTATGGACTCTGGGGGACAGTGATGTGTCAATGCAGGTTCATCAATTGTAAAAATGTAGCATTTTGATGGGTGATGTTGATAAAGGGGTGGGGGCTCATGCCTTGTGGCTGGCAGGGTGAATATAGGAAATCTCTGTACCTTCCTCTTAACTTTGCTATGAAACTAAAACTGCTCTGAAAAAATAAAGTCTTTTTCCAAAGGGGGTGTCCCTGTTTTCTGTTTCTCCAGCCTTTTCTATGGCTCCTTCTTTCCTCACTCACATAGTTCACTTTCTTGCTGTCTCTTTCGCTTAGTGTTATCCTGGACGTTGACCAGCTTCTGTAAGATAACTCAGTGCTAACTTAGTCTCTGCTAACTGTTCTGTTAAGACCCACGTTTCTCCAAACTCGGCGTGACTGGCATCCCAGGGTATCTTCTATTATGGGACCCCATTAGGGAGACTACTGGCCTCCAGGGGGTTCAGTCTAGTCATTTCCTATTTATTAGTTGTATTGATTACCACCCCCAGAGGGATGAAGAAATTCTGGCTCAGATATTAACTCCACAATACAGAACAAATTTGCTCATCTGCCAAGAGCTCTTTCAAATGCTGTTGAAAAGATTAAAGAAAGGCCAGGATAACTTCAACCTTTATTTTTTTGTCTGACTTATTTTTTTCTACCTTCCCTGTCTGAACTGTTAACAATGTTCTATATTGTTTTCCAAGACAAGCATCCTAGCCAAAACAATATATATAATGAAAATTTCTTTATGAACATTCATATTGAATCGAGCCAGAGCAAGTCTCCTAAAACTTGACTGCATAGAGCCTTGGGGCACAGAGAGTGCTGGGCCCAAACTCTCATCACTGAGTAGACTTCCTAACAGCCCGCGCCAAGCCATCCTGCCTCCCTGCTTTCACAGAGACTGCACAGCTGATCCTTCATCCAGCAGATTTAATTTATAGCATATTATCTTCCAAGAATGGCACTATAGGAAAATCAGGCTCACCTATCAGGTCATCTTAAAAGGAGCCTATAATCCAATGTAGTTGCCAATTGAATGAGAAAACTAAAGTTGTACTTTAATTTCATGACTTGGATTTCTTTTGTCAGTCAGTCAACAAATATTTATTGAGTGCTAGACCACGTTCCAGGAGGTGTTGAGCAGCGGGCAGTAGAGCAGATAAGACAGAGGAATGCCTGCCTTTGTGCAATGAACTATCTGGCCTACAGTCTCCATTTCTGCAGTCATCGCTCCATATGGTTATGGAATTAAAGGGGATGGTATTTGCTTATAGTCATTCATCAAGTGAAAAAGGTAGGGCCATCCTATGATTACAGCAGCGCTCTGGAAGACTTAGGTAATATCAGGCAAAGTGAATTTCCCTTTATACCATTGCAATGACAATAAGCGCCTACACAAATGGCCTCTTACCAAATCAGTAATAACATTTATAAAATATATTGCAGATTTTGGAAGAGAGCCACTAGATGAATGGAAAAATGTAAAACGTTTCCGTATTTGCCTACCCAATTCATTTGAAAATTGAACATTAGTCCTTAAAGAAAACAGGGAACTAGCAATTTGAACTGGGTTGCTTATTATGGGCTGCTTTAAGGGTAACTGGGCACAGAAATTATTGCTGAGAAAGAATGGTAACCCTCCAGAGAACTGGGCAATCAGTGTGAAAGCACTTCACATACAGCCAGGAATTTTGAATTCAGTCATGATCTGTATTAACTCCTATTCATTCAAGGCAAGGGAGCGATACAGCAGAGATTTATAACTGGCGGTGTTTTATTACATCACACAATAGATTAATACCCTAGACTCATCATAATTAGATGGGAAGCCAGCTCCAAGAGCAATAGCACCTCTCATTTATTAAGAGATATTGATACAAGGAAACACACACACACACAGAGATGCACACACAGTAATGTGAAGCCAAATAACCAAACACAATGCAAGAAATTTAGTTCACTGTGCAGATATCTCTAAATTTGGTACTGTGCATCAAGGTAAGAAAACATCGAGATGACTGGTTTTTTTAAAATTTTTCAACCAGATGTTTTGGCATCAAATGATTAGAATCAAAGTTTCTCCCTTCCATCGCACCAAAGGAAAGGTGGATCCAAAGGCAGGAATGGATCAAATACAATCGGAATTACATCATGAGGAGGGACACAGTGAAAGGCATGCCCTTTGCTAGAATAATTATTCTTTCTGTTGCATCCAGCTTATTTTACAGATTATTTTCAGAACATATAATTGAGGTGAATCTATTGGTATAATACATTCTTGCAAGCTTCTAAGATCTACCAAATTAGTTTACAATAAAAGAGGGATTTGAGAAAAATTATGGTTTCTATCCTTTTGTTTTCATGTTCTAAAATCTTTTCTTTAGTGAAACAAAAGGAAAAAATGACAAATAGACATTACTCAGTTAGCTAGGGAATATATTGATTTTGATCTTTTGAACATAGTTGATATATTGAATTGGCTCTTGGCATAAACAACAGACTAATTTTTGAGTTCCACTTTAGAATAGTGCACTCATTGAAACTCTACCAGCTATTGATGAGATCAATGGAAAAACTGAATAGTGGCAACCTACTCTTATATAGAGTGCTTTCAGCAGTATTGTAAATTAAAAGTAAAATTACGCAACAGATTCAGGGGAGTGTGGAGTACTGGACATTACTGGTGACGAGCTAAGTGTCAGTCAGGATAAGGGAACAAGTAGAGGAAGAAGACAAGGAACAAGCCCCCAATCGCTGTCTTTTGTTTTTCTAAGTCACTGTTATTTTTTTTTCTGTGTGAGAAGTGAGGTGACAGTGTTTGTGTAAGAATATGTGCTAAGCAAAGGAACTAAGAAGAGCCTGAGTACAAAAGCTCAACACACAATGTACTTCTCCCTCACAACAGCCTGAAAGTGGGGGTATGGCTGTTACGGTGGAAGGCCTGGCTCACAGGATTATCTAGGGCCCCAGTTTCCTTCCGTAGGTGCTCTGACTCTCCCAAGTTTTGTCAAGGTTCGGTCAGCACCACATCCACCGTCGAGCCATGGAAGTGGAAAGACAAGCAGGTGTCTTTTATGTTTTTTAAATGTCTGTATTGAGATATAATTTACATACCACACAATTCACCCATTTAAAGTGTACAATTCAATGGATTTTGGTACATTACATTATCAATTTTTTTAATTGTGAGAAAATATATTGCTATGGACTGAATATGTCACCCTAAATTTCATATGTTGAGGCCCTAATTTCTAATGTGGCAGTGTTTGGAGGTGGGGCTTTTGGGAGCTGATTGGATTTGGATGAGGTCATGGTAGTCCATAATGGGACTGGTGTTTGTATAAGGGGAAGAAGAGCCCGGAGTTCTCTCTTGGCCAAGTAAGGACACAGCGAGAAGGTGGCTGTGAGACAGGAAGCGGGTCTACACCAGAAACCAGCCATGCTGGCACCCTGACCTTGGACTTCCAGCTTCCAGGACTATGAAAAATAAATGTTTGTTTAAGCCACTTCTATAGAATTTTGTTATGGCAGCCTGAACAGACTAAGACATATATACAACATAAAATTTGCCATTTTAACCATTGTTAAGGGTACAGTTCAATGGCGTAATTACATTCACAGTGTCGTGCAACCATCACTACGATTTCCAAAACTTTCTCATCACCATGAAAGTTTCTTTTAAACAAGTGATGTGGGCGTTGTCCACATCCGGTCCACTTGCCTTCCACTGACTGCAGGGAGACTTGGGAGTGAAGTCTGAAGTACAGGATACTCCAGTACTGAACGGAAGAAGGGAGAAGGAATGCCTGGGGGAAACTGCAATTCCTACCAAAGAGATGTACCTAAAACAAAATCTTTGTCTTAGCCCATTTGGGCTGCTGTAACAAAACACCACAGACTGCATAGCTTAAAGATAACAGAAATCTCTTTCTCACAGTTCTGGAGGCTGGACATCCAAGATCAAGGTGCCAGCAAATCCAGTGTCTGGTGAGGACCTGCTTCCTGGTTTGCAGATGGCCATCTCTTCTTTGTATCCTCACATAGCAGAGAGCAGAGAGGAGGCGATCTCCCCTGTTTCCTCTTACAAAGGCACTAATCCCATTTATGGGGGCTTCACCCTCACAACTTAACGGCCTCCCAAAGGCTCCCTCTTTAAATATCTTCATATTGGGGGTTAGTATTTCAACATATGAATTCAGGGGGAACACAAATATTCTGTCCATAACAAGATGCACGCCCCCCAGCCCCACCTCACCCTCCCATCTCTACACCCCACCCTGCACCTCACTGACATGTGTTTTCATTGTAGATTAATTAGTTTTTCTCCTATCTAAATAAGGCTCAGGATCTTTTCATGCGTATAAGAGCCATTTGCTATCCTTTGTTAAAAACTTTCTGTTTATATCGTTTACCCATTTTTATAGGGTTTCTGGTTCATTTTTTTAAACTTTGGTGAATGTGGAAAATCTTGTCCAGTTTGGTCTTTCAGATAAACTTTAGAAGATAGACCTTAGAGTTTGTATTGCCCTATCAAAGAAAGTTGGACTAGTCCTTATCATCAAACTAGCCCTTTTGGAAGTAATTCTTCAGGTATATAAAGTCACTAATTACATTTACTATAAAGAAACATTAAAAAATGGAAACAAATTGTTCAGAAATTGGCATGTAATATGTACTTAATCAATGTTTGTTGAATCGATGAATAAATAATGGATAGATGGTCAGATGGATGAAAACTGGTGCTGCATTGGGGAAAAAAGTTTTGCCTTTCAAGTACGTTTTCTCTCGAAGCAAAATTAATTATCAAATTTAAATTGTATCAGTTGGGAAGCTTTTGATTTAAAGAAAAAGAATGCCCAACTAAAGATGACTTTAGAACAGGAATTTATGCTCTCATATAACGAGAAACTTGGAAGGAGGCAATTCCTGTGTTGTTAATTCAACAGCACGATACAGGCATCAGGGAACAGGCTCTCTCCATGTGTCTTGGTTCCCTCCGTTATTGCCCTTCATCCTTAGGATTGTCCACTCAGGGTTGCAAAATGGCTACTGTACTTTCAGACATCACATCCTGCATGCAAAGGCAGGATAAAGGGAGTTTGTTCTATAGAGTCTCTTTTTACCACAGAAAACTTGCCCAGATCTCTTTCCCTAGCACACTTACTCATCCATCTCATCCACTAGCTGGGTCACAGGCCCAACCTTAAGCCAATCATTGGCAAAGAGATATGGGTCCACCAGGATGGCTTTAAAAAAATGATGATTAATCCACTAGGGGCCTGGCCCACCTTCCCTGAGCACAATACTGCTGCTGGTACCTGAACTAATTCAGAGTTCTGTGTGTAAGGAAGAATGGGGTGGGTAGAGGGACTGGTAGAGTGATGACAGGTGGGCAGATAACCAACTTTGCTTTAGTTATAAAATTTTCCAGAATAACTTTCTCTCTCTCTCTCTCTCTCTCTCTCTCTCTCTCTCTCTCTCTCTCTCTCTCTATATATATATATATATATATATATATATATATATATATATAGATATATATAGATACATACAGTTATAGATATAGATATATGTAGATATGTAGATATATATATATATAGATAGACAGATAGATAGGTATAGATATGTGTGTGTGTGTGTTTTGTGTAGTAGGACAGAAAAGTGGTATTTTTTTAATAACTGTGGCTCTTCTTCATTCTAGGAAGTGGTGAAGAATTATATTGGAAAATGATTGCTCTTGTGTTTCAGAGAACAGTGTTACTGCCCTTCCAGTTACTTCTTCAGCAAAATGGAACTGGGGGACGTAAGTCTACAGTAAGGGTGACTGTGGGAAAGGGGACTGTTCTGAGTAGGAGAGAGCCCTGCTGCATAGCAGCAGCCAGGTTCCAAGGAGAGAGAGAGGAACACTCAGAGACTCCAACCGCAGGGACTTCTGATACGGACTTTCAACTGTTCCTTTCCTACACTGAAATGCCTTTATAACAGGTAGCTTCAAACATTCAGTAAATCTTGTCAACTGCATCCCAGTGTCAACTTTATATTAGTAATACCTTGTATAACAGAGGGAGTGCACGAGCTACTTAGGAAAAGCGGTTTCAGAATAGCAAGTAACATCACTCCAGAAGAGGCAAATCCAGAGAGGCTGAAAGTGATTAGTGATTGCCAGGCCTGGGGGGATTGGGGAGAAATGGCGAGTGACTTCTAATGGCTACAGGGTTTCTTTTGGGAATGATGAAAATGTTCTAAAATTACATGGTGCTAATGGTGGTACAATTCTATAAATATACTAAAGACTACTGTGCACTTAAAATGAGCAAATTTTGTGATATACAAATTATATTTCAATACAGCTGTTTTTGTCTTATTTTTTTAAAGTGATCAACACAGCAGCCAGGAACAGGGAGTAATCAGCAACCCTGAGCGTGCTCAGTGAATCCACAGAAACACTAGCAAAGATCTGTACTTTTCAGGGTGATATAAGGTAAAGGAGTAAGTTATTTTATTTGAATATTAAAACAGAGATTGATCCAAAAGGCTGGATAGCTTGGAGATACTTCTTTATAATAACCACTAAGCCCCTTTCTCCGCTCAAGTGCTCTCTGGGACCCTTAGTGCTCACAAACAGGAAACTATTCATACATACACACACGTATAAGTTGTTTCTAGAAATACAGTTGTATCCTCTTCCTTTTGAGGACAGCAGAAAGGAATTATGGATAGAGCCTGGGTCCTCATTGAGCGGCAGAATTGACAAGCACTGGAGCTGCCTACCATCACAGCCATCATCTGCAGCTTTTTCATGTCAGATTGAATGCTTCTCATCAGGAGGCAGACAAGCATAGTGGAAAAACATGGGCACTGGAGCCAGACTAGCCAAGTTCAAATCATATCCGAAAGCTACAAGTTAACAGCTATGAAAGCAGGGCAAGTAGGCTCTCCATACCTTGGTTTACCCCTTCTATGACTGGGATAATATTAATGCCAACCAATTGGAAGGTTGTGAGAATTACATATATGAGTACATATAGAACACTTAGAACTATACCTAGGAAAAAGCAAGCACTAGAATAATAAACTCTGGGCATTATGATTTATAATAGTGTGCAATATACAACATTCTTCCAGTATCCAGTGAATTTGTGAAGTATGAATGTAGGAAACATTGAGATCCAAGATGGCGGAGTAGATAAACACTATTCCTGTGTCCTTCCATGAGCAAATTAAAATTACAGCTAAATTATAGAACAAACAACTTTGGAAGTCTGGCTGAAAAGAATTTTATAGCTAAAGGTATAAAGAAGAAGCTAGGGAGAACAGAGGTGCAGAACTGGCTAACTTCAAATCTGTTTGTAGTTGAGAACCAGGAGGGATATCTAGGCTGTGGAGGTTCCCCCCAGAGGAGTGAGGAACTCCAGCCTCACATCCTCACATCGGACTCCCCAACACAGAGTACTGGTGTCAGGAAGAGGAACCCCCACAACATCTGGCTGTGAAAAACAGTGGAGATTCTGGGTAGGATGAAAGGTGGAGAGAAACCCAGACGTCCTCTTAAACAACCCTCGCGCAGACTATTTTACTCCCAGGCACTCACCTTGGGCTCCAGTGGAGGAACAGTAACTCGGGCGGTGTCGGAGACGTGCAGGTAATAGACTGAGTTGTGTTGCTTCAGGTTGAGAGCTGGAGATCAGTCGGCATTTTCCTTATGAGGGGTCCTTTTCCCATGCAGCTGGCAGCTGGCAGATGGCCGCCATCTTTAATGTGTTGAGCCCTCCCCCTACTCTTACGGCCAAATCTGAATCTGATTGGTTGGTGAACTCTGCAGCTCCACCCTGCTGATTCACTGAGACCCCATCCTACCCAACTCCCCCAATGCGGGAGGCACTTTCTCCAAGAGTAGCCAGCCCCACCTAAATTGCACACTTTCTTGGAAAACTGTCAGAGTCTGACAGCCCCCAAGCAGGTGGCAGCTAGCCTCGGCATACTCTGAGAATTTTGCCGAGTAAGTACCTTCAGGCTCAGCACTGGCACCAAACCAGAATTTACATTAACCTGGTGACCACAGCTCTTCCCATTCTAGTGACTCCCTGAGACGCTGCCTTCCCCAACTTGCATACCACACGAGACTTTATCAGAGGCTGAAACTTAAGGAAGCTGGCAGGTGGCAGCAAGCTTTGGGGTGTCCTGGCACTTTGTAGAGCTACCCCAGGCCCAGTACTGGTGGCAGACGTCCTCGTTTCACAGTGTGGCTTCTCCCACACACTTCTAGTGTTAGCACAGGCAGCCAACAACCGTGGATCGTTATGCAGCATTTACCAGGTAGTCCCCGGCCGGTCACAGGCAGTGGGTGACCTGGGCCTGCACTGGACCCCCTCCCAAGAGGCCCCAGAACCAACATACTTGGAGGTTGGCTTCAGACCACAGCAGAGCACCACGCTATTAGCCCCACAAGTGTCACACCCAATGGGCAGTCTGAACAGGCAGCAGAGTCTGCTGGGGCAAATTCCACTCAATTTCTGTTTTTACAGAAATTGAGCAGCCTTTCAAAAGTCTTCAGCAGGACTTCCAGTTCTAGCTCCAACATGTAAAGAGAGCTTGGAAGTTGTTACGCCCATTCTTACAGCAAGAAAAAGATAAATGATCTGAAAATCAACAACTTTTCTAGGACCCATCAGAGAACGGAGGTTGCAGGGCAAACATCCCAAACCCCAAATCTGCATTTGGTGACAGGTGAATCCAGAAAGTTACAGCGGATCTCCTTACCTGGAACAGAAGCCACTGGCGCTATAAATTGGTAGCAACCCTTAAATGGTCACTTTCATAAATTTCCGGAGGCTGAATATGGACTGTCATGAGAATGAGAAACCCCCTATGGGCCATGGTTGTGGGAGGGGGGCACCCACATTTTCAGGGGTTGACTTCCAGGAAACCTTGGTGCTCTGGCAGAGGGAGGGAAAGAGTAATCATTGTGAAATATACCCAGAGGGTTCTCCATAACACAGACTTAGTGTCCAGGGGTAAAGTCTTACCAAAGACTTATCCCACCCTGGGGAAAAGGCATTTTCCCCACTCTAGGCCCCTCTGGCCTTCCTGTCTCATCTAAGGGGAGGAGAATAAAAAAGGCTAAGAAACACTTGTGAAGGTCACAGCCCAAGGATAGGGGCCTCTAAAAGACTGAGAAGTTAATAATAAGATTGTAGAGCCCTTGCCCTCCCCTGCTCCCCAGCACACCAGGAAAGCTCCAGTATAATGAGAGCAGATTACAGCTGAAAGAGCTGCAGTGTGTCAAACCCTATCTAAGCGGGAGTTCTGAGAGAGTCCCAATCTTCTTTGTTCTGTTTCTCTGAAGAACTCTACCTGATACAGTGCCTCTATAAGTTTGTTGGTGACAGAAAATAATTAATCTTTCTACAATAAATGCAAACCAACAGTTTTAACCAACAGGGATTATTTTCAGTGAAAAACATTCATTCTATCCATTTACCTGACAGTGGTATTAACAAAAATATATATGCTTCATTCAACTTTGCTGCTTTTCGTTAATTCTCAGCTCCACAGAGTTGCAACAAGATGTTGCCTTCTAGCATGCAGACGTTAAAACATCAATGCTTATTTTTAAAGAAGTCATTATAACCCTAGCCAGCAATTTCTAACTGCAGCCATCTGAGGGCTCTAAATGTCTTGTAGGGGTACCTATGGAAATGATTGTTGCCAGTGAAAACCAGCAAATCAGTACCCATCACAGACCACCACAATCATACTTACTTAACAGCTTGTGGAGCTAAACTGATGGAACTGAAACTTCATTTTTGTCACTGCTTTTTGTTTGGTTTTGATTTGCGAGAAGTAAAAAAATATACGTATAGGATGTTACCATGTGAGAGGCTCAAGAACACCCCAGAAAGTATAAGAGTGCCCTCCCTCACTGTCAAAGTACCTTTCTTGGAGGGGATGACAGGAAGACCTCACCTGGGTGTACTGTACTATTACTTCTCGAACTCAGCTGTGGGTGGCTTCCATACGGCCGCATGAGGCAGTGTTTTATTTTACTTTATAATAGTTTCCTTGGCTGGGAAATGAGAGTGTTTTTGTTGTGTGAAACTAAACCATCATGCTAATCCAAGAAGTTCCCGATGGGGTGGCCCTTACATACCAGACACCAGACACCATACATTGAAGTCAAACACAAGCTACACAGCAACAGGAGAACACACGTGTCTAAAACAAATTTCAAACAACATGTCTTTTAACAGATAGACCAATACTTTATTCTGACAAATTTAAGATAGAAAAATATCATCAAGTGAATATAGATAGCAGTTGCTCTTTTTGTAACACGGTTTGGGTTGTGCAGTGAGACTTTCAAGGGCCAGCTTAAAAGGAAGGCTTCACTTCTGTTTGGGCTTCTTAATACGGAATTATATTTCAGCCATTGCATTTGCTTGAAAGAATATTGGACACAGTGAAACTGTTTTTTAAAAAGGTCATAGCATTCAGTAATAAATGTTATAAAGCAGTGAGCCAAAACAACTTTTAAAATAGTTTTATAGTAATTACTAAAAGCCAACTTTAAACTTCATGATTAAAGCTAAGAACTCATATTTTCAAAATAGCTTTAACATTTCTTACCAATATATAATAGAATA
Organism: Rhinolophus ferrumequinum; assembly: GCF_004115265.2. NCBI lineage: Eukaryota > Metazoa > Chordata > Mammalia > Chiroptera > Rhinolophidae > Rhinolophus > Rhinolophus ferrumequinum. The sequence goes on along the minus strand of NC_046286.1, from coordinate 83,090,559 downwards.
AGAGAGCACTTATTTTTTTTATAAAGTGAAGAAAAAGTAAGGTAAACATGATATTTCAGATGATTATAAACAGTAAACACCAATTCAGTGTATTTACATATGTCTTTTCAATAATATACTCTTTGCCCAGATGGCCATAAAAAACTGTAATTCTATCATCAAAAATGTGCCCCTGGGTGTAATCTTTGAGCTTTTAAGTCCTGCCATCATTTCTACACTCCATCCTTGGAGAGGGTGGTTGAGGGACTCGGTACATGCAGATATTTGGTTACGGTTATAATGACCAAAAAAACCCCACAAAAACAACAACAACAACAAAAAAAACCCACAAACGTGCCAGGAGTCTGCAGCAGAAACGGCTGCCTTACTTTGTTTAAGCATCTTCACATTCTTTTGTCTCTGTGATGCCTCAGGCAAACTCACGCTAAATAATTCACACGGATGCTAATTTTATTGCTGTCCGTCCATTTCAGCTTCTTTCTTTGCTTCCCTTCCCCACTCCTCAAAGAATAAAATTAGGCGGCCCCTCATTAAAATATGTCATCTCTAACATATAAAATAAGTGTAGATGTACATATATACATACATGCATTTCCTTTTCAGGGACTGGGTAACTCCTCATTTTCTATCAAATACTCCTTCTTCATATACTTGGTTCCCCTAACTAACCTCCACACTTCCAGGTAAGCATCCTTTAATGACCTCTTGCTCGCTTCTTCACGGCTGTCTGAGATCGGCCAGCTCGTAGCCACCAGCGGGACTCTTCTGGGGCTGCCTCTCGCCTCTTGCCCTCTTTGCTGAGTGGAGCCACCTGCTGCCTTCCCACCTTCTGACCCGCCTTTTCCATCCTCCGCCTGCATCTCCTCCATGACAAACGGCAGCTGGTCTCTATTTGGCTGCACCTCCTCTCCCCCTGCCTGTGTCTGCAGGTCCTCGTAGTTGCTTTGCTTTCTGGTCTCCAAGAATTTGGCCACACAGTAAATGATGGAGCCCAGGGTGTTCACCACGACGCCGGCAATAAATAGAGAGGTGGGCTCCACGTCGCTGAAGGCCACCATACCCACGGTGATGGTGGCGATGCTCTTCACCACGCCCACGAAGCTGGTGGTCACCGCCGAGTTGATGTAGGTGCAATGCAGCGTGGTGAAGTTCATGGCGCAGCCGATGAGAATGCAGGCCAAGAAGATGCAGACCATGGTCGGGTCCTTCCAGCCAGGGAAGGCCCAGGCGTGGATAGAGTCCGTGCTGGCGAAGGAGAGGATGACCAGCAGCGGGGTGGCAGAGACCGCGATGACATACTGCGCGGTGAGCGGGCCGTGTTCCGTGTCCGCGCTCGCCTTCTGGATGAGCACCAGGTAGGCGGCGTGCACCAGCACCGCCAGCACGCCGGTTACGTACCCCATGGGGTCGCCGGTCAGGTCGCCGGCTCCTAGAGCGCGGGAGGAGGACCGCGGAGCCAGGTCAGGAAGCAAAAAGAGAAGACACCAGGTTGGCGCGGGTGGGTATCCACTGGGGCAAAACGTCGAGTGGGAAAGTGGACGGGTTCCCTCCCCAGCTCTGCCCACCGGTATAAAATGGAAGAGCCAAGCTCAGTCAACGCCCAGTGCGAGGCATGAAAGGGGCCTTCCCTGACATATCCCCGGGCACCTTGTCTACCTCTGTCCACGACAGAGGCAGGAGAGAGCTCAGATACCCTCGCGGTAGGCAAGTGGCTTCCCCGAGCTGGCACGGCGCTTAGTACCTTTGCCCCCTCCGTGGGGCGCCAGATGGGAGGGAGAACCCACCCTGGGGCTTCTAACCCCGAGGGCTGGAGGCGGGACGAAGAACACCGCCCTCCCTTCGACCCCCAAATGAAGGTTTCTGGCTCCCGCCGCTGCCATGTAGCTCAGTCGGCCAAACCCGGCCCGCGAGTGGGTCTCCGGCTGTGGCTTTCGACCCCCTCTGCCGCGAGCTCGCAGTCCCCTGCGGGGCGCCACTGGAGACCTAAAACTAGCCCCGGTGGCCTAAACTTCGCTCCCTTACGCCCTCCACCCCCCACATACACTCCAGCCCCGCGAGACCCAAGGAAGTTCACGGCCCCCATCCTTCCGGCTTGGTCTGGGGACTCCAGCTCCTATGCTCAGGAGGCTATGCCACCCTTCCCGGAGGAAGGAAGGGGTGAAGGGGGAGACGGAGTGGCAGCAGGGAGGATACGGGGGGGAGGCAGGGGCTGAGGTCGAAAGCCCGGACGGGGCGGGTGGGGGGAGGGTGGTGAGGCTCTGAAAGAGGAGGCCCGAGCAGTGCGCAAGGCTCCTTTGGGTCTCAGAAGTCTCGTTTTCGAACCAAGAGACCACGTTTAAAGGTCTCTGCCTCTCTCTGTCTCCGTCTCCCCATCTGGCAGTGAGGGCGTTGCACTAGTGATCCCCACGGTCTCTGCCCCATGAAATGGAGTGGGCTGGGGGTCGGCGCGGGTCCCGCTCACCTGCCAGAGCAGCGCCGCAGGTGGTGATGAGCACGGCCGCAAGCACCCCTGGCGAGGGCGCGCCGTTCTTGAGCACCAGGACTCCGATGAGCATGGTGACCAGGGGCAGGCAGCGCTTGAAGACCACGTACATGGGCAGGCTGAGGCCGCGCAGGGACCAGAGCGTTAGGCTGGACTGCAGCGTGGACAGCACTGCTACTCCCGCGAAAGAGCGCGCCAGGCTCAGGCCAAAGGGGGGCACGGCGATGAGCCCGAGGCGCCGCAGCAGCTCCAGGCTCAGCGCCGCGGTGGAGCTGGTCAGGCACTGCACCAGGGTCAGGAAGGAGAACTGGTAGCGGCTGATGAGGAACTTGAGCAGGATGTTGAGAGAGCCCGAGAAGACTCCGTGCGCGATGGCCACCGAGATCCCCAGCAGGCGGCCCCGGCACAGCTGCCTCATCTCGCCGGCCCCGCTACACCCTGCGGTGGCAGAACTCCGGGACCTGCGGGAGGAGAGCAGGGAGGAGACACAGGAGGAGCAGAGCGAGGGCGGCGGGGGTGCCAGGCCAACGCCGCGGCGAAGGGCAGGGGGCGCCGGCTCAGCTGCAGAGGGCAGCTCCAGCCAGGCGTCCTAGTGGCTCGGCGACTCCGCGTCCGACTGCCCCGCAGCTCCCGGGAGGCAGTGACGGGGGCGGAGGACTCCGAAAAGTGGCAGGGGTGGGGGGCTGGTCTGAGAGGAGTGGCGGGAATCCTAGCGACATCAATTTGTAAGTAGGTGACGAGCTGTGATGGGTTGTGTCCCGCGCGGTTTCACTGTCAGGGAGGACACTGTGGCTGGAAGCCCCAGCAGCTGCCGCAAGCGGGACCGGACCCGCGCCCCTCCGGCACCCAACGCCCACCCGAGCGGGCTCTCGGGGCGCGGCCCCCCTCTCCGCCCACAGTGCCAGCTGCTCCGGCTTGCCCCTTCTTCCCGGTTCTGTATCAAGGAACACAGGTGGAGAGATCGCGGGCACAGCTAAAGATTTTAGAAACAACAGCGCCCCAGGGTCGAGCACCGTTTATTAGCCGCAACAAGTGACATCGCTTCAGCCCCTTGCCCCCCACCCTGCAGTGGCTTTTCCACCCACGGTGCCTCCCGACGCAGCCGCGGGACTTTGTCCAGATGCGGGCCAGCGAAAGGAAAAACGTCGGTAGCAGCGGGCTGCGGAGCTCCCTGATGCTCCAGATTCGGGGGCTGACGCCCGGACATTGAAGGAACGCACGGCCCCAGGACACCGCCCGGGCGTGCTTTAGGGCTCCAAGTCTGGCCCCTTCCCGTCCCGGGCACCGCGCACCCAGTCCGCGCTCCTTCCTGGGAAGGACCTGGAATTACGCGCGTGGCTCTGGGGGAGCTTCCGGGGGGCGCAGTGGCCTCGCGGGACTACGGAGCCTGGCGCAGAGGCAGGGGCACGTGTTCCAAGTGAGGCAAAGACGTGAAATAAGCAAAAGTGCAGAAATTAAGTCTCTGGATTGAGTAGCTTTTACCGGTTGGGGAGGAGCGCCGGGGCTACCGTGCTTCAGGAGTGGGCGGGGAGCCACCGGCCGCCAGAGGGGTTTGGGAGGGGGTGGAGACAGGGAAGGGAAGGCGTGGCCGGGGCAGGAACCGGGACCGAGACCGAGCCGAGACCAGACGAACCGACCGCAGCCTGCGAGGCCGTGGTGGGCCACTTTGGCGAGCAGGACAAACCCCTACCTCCCACCTCTAGGGCCAGGTACTTCTGAGCCCCGCAGGACCTGTGAACTATTTACTTCCCATCTGGCTAAGAAAAAAAGGAAATTCTTATTTTCTCCTGAAGCGAGGCTTTGTGACACTTTGATCTTAGTCTCGTTCCCTGGAAAGTAAAGCTGGGACGGGTGAATTTAGCACTAGCGGAGGAGCTTGCTCAGTGGAGGTCATCGCTAAGAGCCGGAAAGTTTAGTTTTCCCGCTACTTAAAAGTGATGGACTTGGCCAGGGTTTGGTTTCGAGGGGGAGAGAGCTCTGGATCGCTGCGCTCCAGCTCTCCTTTCGTTCACGTCTCTTATCCACCCCCTCACACCCCATTGGGATCCCAACTTCCTAACCTTTAAAAGCTGCACGGCATTGCCCTAGTACACAGGATCCACTTCCCTAGTGCTTCTTTTGTCTTTTCCTCCGTATTTCCACCTCTGTGCTGAACGCGACACTTCCAGCCCAGGTGTTGAAGCGGCGATTATTACCGCAGCAGAAAAATAACAATTTACACCTGGGATTGGCAGCGTCACTGCAGTCCTTCATCTGGGCCAGCTTTGTATGTGCTGGGAGCTCACTTTGGTGAGAGAGAACTCTGTATCAATCAAACCTCCAGCTCCTATGCTGAGCGCCTGGTAGGGGCCCTACCTGCACCCGACAGGTGGGCACTCAAGAAAATGTTTGCGAATGGCCACTGTACCAACTCTCCAGGAATAACACTGGAAAGCATTATACTAACACCTGTGCTTCCAATGCCATAGGGGAACTCTTGGTTTTTGTAGCTAAAAGCTATGGTTACACAACATTGGCTATTTCAAGGGCTCAGTTTTTCAAGTGTTGATGTTATTTAGGAAGTAATGAGATCTGAAGCAACAGTTCAAATGACGTATATATGTGTGTGGTATAAGTAGTCAGTCTCACATAAAAAAAAACACCTCTGAAAATTAACTTTTTAAAACCATCAGCAAATAACAGGTTGCTGCTTCTGGGGACCACTCCAGTTAAAGGATGGTTGCTTTAAGCCATCTTAAGTGAATATATTAAAGAATTCTCTGCACAGACCTAGTTTTGGAATGATTCATTTCTGCCAGCAATTATAATTGCTTCCATTTGTGATATGAACATTAGGTAAAAGATTTGGGGCTGATTCAGCTATCTTACCCTTCTCATTTAGGCAAGAATACTTAGCTTAATATTTGAAACATACATTGGCATGAAAGAGACTACATTTTATCTACATTATTGCATGTAATTCTTTTCCATTAGGGCTTTCATTTTTTTTTTAAAAAAATTAATACTATTTCCCACACTAGTTACTAGAAAAGCTCCCAAAGAAAAATGGGAAAAATAAAAATAGTGTTTAGCAATGTTAATTGAACAAAAATGTACATCTGAAGGTCCAAAAGCTATTTGACCTACTGGTATCAAGGTATCAAGGGTCTAGACTCCAGCTCAATTATCTTTGGAGCTACTCAGGAAACATTGATGAAATTCATTCAGCAAACATACAGAGCAAGTATTTTGTGCCAGGCAGTCTGTTAACCACAGAGGATTCAAAGATGAGCACTCATCTTAGTCCTTAGGATTCCGGTGGAGGTGAAGCAACACAGTAACCCTCGCATACCAGTAGGGTCTTGTGGCAGAAACAGGGGAGCACCAATGAGGGCAATAAAATCGCCTTGTCAGGGGTATCAGAGAAGGCTTCCTGCAGAGGGAAATATGGTCTTATTTCACTATTTTCAATTGTAAATGTAACACAGGCTCATTACAGTACATAAAAGGAAAGCAAAGAAGTGAACATGCTTTCTCTAATATCTTCCCCCACCAACTCCACTACACAGAGCTGGCTACTGTAAGGCGTTTGGTGTGAACCTTTCAGTTTTTCTTCTCTATATATTTATACATACATAATCCCTTTAAAAAACATAATAAAATTAAGGTATCATACACATTTGTCTATAATTAGCTATTTTTAAAAGCATATTGTGGTAACCAGACTCTAAGACAGTCCCCCAAGATTTGCTAATTCCTCCTGTTAATCACACCTTTTGCTAACCCCTCCCACTTATACCAGGGTTTGTCTGTGTGACCAATAAAACACAGAAATGATGGTGTTACTTTTGAGATGAGGCTGTGAAAGACTGAGGCTTCCATCTTGGATCTTCTCTTTTTCTTGTATCACTCAGTCTGGGAAAAGCCATGTTTTGGGGACATTCAGACAACCTACGAAGGATCCCAAATGATGAGTATTTGAAGCCTGTGAACAACCTTGGGAGTGACTTTGGAAGCTGATACTTCAGCCCCAGTTGAGCTTCAGATGTCTGTAGAACCAGGTGACAGCTTATCTGCAATGTCATGAGAAAACCTGAGCCAGAACAACCCAGCTAAGCCACTCCTGGATTCCTGACCTGTAGAAACTGTAAGATAAATACATGTTTGTTGCTTTAAGCTGATAAATTTGGGGGTGATTTGTTATACTGAAATAGATAACAAACATACATTAATAGCGATGTATTTTTCCAAGTCAGGATACAAAATTCTATTGTTGGTACAAAAGTAATCGCGGTTTAAAAGGTTAAAAATAATAGCCAAAACCGCAATTACTTTTGCACCAACCTAATACCTTATTCTTTGGCATGACTGTGATTCTAGTGATTTTGAAGCTCTCTTTCTAAATTCTGGATATTAAACCATTTGTTACATATATTGCAAATATGTCCTTCCAAAATGTCTTTTAGTTTTGCTGATGGTATGTTTTACTACTTTAATTTTTGTATGTTGCCAATCTTTTTCTTTTAGTCATTTCACATGACTTTCAAATGATGGGCAAAAATTTGCCAAGCCAAGAACAGGGCAATCCAGGCACACGGACTAACTTGAGCAAAGAGAGAATGAAGACCTGCATGGTTTACACGGGGAGTCTGTGAGCATGCTGGAGCTGCTGGAGCACGCAGTGTGTGACAATGCGGAGGGAAGCAATGTGCAGAGAGAGGCAGGGGCTCGCCCCAAAGGACCTTGGCTGCCTGGTTAGCGAGCTTGAATTTTTCCTGTAGGCAATCCTATAAGCAGAGAAAGGTTTGACACTGAAATTGATGTAATCAGATTGCATTTTAGATCCGTCTCCGGCAGCTGTGTCGAGGAGGATGGCTCTGAGGACACAGAACGAGAAACAGACACATCACTTAGGAAGCTGCTGTGATATTCCGGAGAAAAGCTAATGAACTGGGGCAGTGGTGGTTGGATGGAGGGGAAGAAACATAATGAAGAAGTATTTAGGGGGTAAAAGGGACAGGACTTAGTGACTCATTTGATGTGCCTTGGAATGGAGAGGAGGGAAAAAGGGAAGGAACAAAGATGGCATTTAGGTCTTTAACTTGAGCTCCTGGGTGGATAGTACTGGAAACAAATGAAAAAGCATATTCGGGAGCAGCTGGTTTAATGAGCTAGATGAGTTTGGTTAGAAGAAAATGAGTGCAAAGGTTTGTGGGAGACCCAGGTGGGGGAGGCAGGAGACACAGATTGGAGAATATTCAGTAAATATATGGAGGTAAAGAACAATTAAGTGGATGATCTCATCCAAGAAGAGTCTGCTAAGTAAATTAATGAGTTTATTTTTGGAAGAGCCAAATCATAGCTAAGATACGCAGTTTAAAAAAAAAGTACCAAAGGGGGTGATATACCTTGGTAGGGTGACTCCAGACCCAGGGTCAGCTTCTTAGCTCTTTAGACTTGGAAACTCAATGTTGTCAGTTCTCTCAGGAATGATCAGGGTCTGGTCACCAGAGATCCCCATCTTTACTATTTCTCAGTGCGCTGATTTCTGTTACTGTGAGGAAAAGAAGGCCATGTGGCAGGACCAAGCCTTTGGCTCCAGTCATAACATTTCAAATTCCAGCTCCACACTTCCTGGGTATTATGACTCCCGAGAGCCTTTGTTTCCCTGTCTGGAAAACTGGGAGGGATTCCTTGCCCGGATGGTATAAACATACAGAAAGCATCTCCCAGTGTGCCCAGATCACAGAAGATGCTCAGTGACCTGCATTCCCCTTTCTGGCATTCACTCTGTAGTGCGGTGCTGTCACTGCAGGGGCAGGAGGAGCTGGGGAAGGCAGACACGGTGAAAGCTACGAACTCAGTAGCCAGGAGAAAAATGCTGATTTCCCCAGCCTGGAAGGAATGCCAGCTTGTCCTCCTAAAATTCAGAGAGGCTGCTTGGCTAGTGAATTCAAAGAATTCAAAAATCTTGCTCATTCTTTCAGGAGAGAATTCAGCTCCTTTCCTTTTGGTTTTCCAATCCTAGCTCCCAGGAACCCACGGGATAGATGTTCACCTACCCACACTCATTTATATTGAGAGACGCCAAGAATCTGAGTTAAGTATTATGAAGTGAGTGTTCTAAACATCTATAACATCCCCCCAATAGAGGGAAGAAATAAAACAAGAGAGAACTTAGTTTTTAAATCACAAATAATTGTCTCAAAAGATCCATGTCGATTATTTTAATAAAATCTCTTGCATTCTAAAAGGAAAGTAAGTAATTGCATTTAATTTTAAGTATGATCTGGGTTGGGTATTTTTGAAGGTCTATTATAAATTCTGCTGATACGGAGAACACCCACTGCGAAGCTGCTTTTATTGCACTTCACTTAGTGTGATGCCATTAGTTCTTAGGGAGGAAAGCAACAAGAAGCAGCTCTATGAACCTCATCATTGGGATGGCTCTAAGGATTTGTTTGAGCGTCTGGTTCCTGACAATATATTCATGTTAAGCAGTGTCCTCTTTATGGGGCCTCTCGAAAACAATTACTACTGATTGGTCAAAACACTGAAAAAAATTGTACTTTCCCTGAGACCATTCATTAACAAATATTTACTGGGCACTGTCCATGTGCTGGGCATGGCGCTGGGGCCAAACCTGGGAAAGGACAAAGTCCTTGCCCTCAGGCCTTAGGTACTAAATTGTGTATTCAATCAGGCTTCTCATTTATACTACCAGCAGCAACTTTCTAGGGCTCTGAGTCATATGTTTTCAAGTCCCACTTGTGACTCCACTTTAGGTCTCCTTTTGTTCTTTTATACATCTTGTTTTTTGTATTTTGTAAGCTGTCTTAATTCTTTTCTGGAACATGTAAACACAGAAATACGTAAATTAGACAACATACATGTATCTTATTTTTGTTGTGATTACAAGTATATTTTACTCTTTAAAAATTTTCAAAAACTTATTAAAATTTAATGATAAATGTCATTTATGTCAATTTTATTTTAATATTATACAAAAGTATAAATGTTATGCAAAGGTGTTTGTTTTACTGATTTTTACCTTGTAACCTACTTTTTTAGAGGTCATCGACACTTAGAGATTTTTCAAGGAGACTTAGGGAGGTAGTGAAGAGGGTTTATAGCATTATGTAGGGCTAGTTTCAAGGGCAGTTGCTTGAATCCTTAGTAGGACCTAAGAATTTTTGCTCAGTGACCTGTTTTTTTAAACTATGATACTAGAGAAGTAGGAAGAGAGAAATATAGGGTCATAGACACAATATCTAAAAAGATTGAATAACTAAAAAAATGTGAGCTCTTAACTTATAGCATTTCATGCTCTTAATGCATGACACCATCCTTGAGAGAATCATTCAGTCTACGTATGTGTCAAACACATAGTACATGCTCAATAAATAACTGCTGAAAAAATTAAATCTATTTTAGAGCCCTGTTCCTGAACCATAGATATAGCTACATTATATATAGCATTGTATTCATATATACACTATAATAGAAAAAGCAATCTTGCTGGGGATGTCACAAAATGATAAATGATCAAGAGATGCAGTTTATTTTGATTTTTATCAACAGCAGTGATTATATTTTACATCAAAAATTACAAATTAAAAATGAAATATACCAATATAATCTATGATCTCCCATGTTTTAATCCATTTTATAATACAGAGGTTACATTTTAATAGACACTATAAGACATACCATAACATCAATTATTCCTTAAGATTTTAAGAAATATGGGTATGTAGCAGGCTTAAATGATGAACCAAAGTCTGTATCAGCTGCCTTACAACCAGTCCAGGGTACATTTTTAAAATTTGAAACCTGACTAGCATATAAAAGCATAATGACTATTATCAATAGTTATCAATAGTTAATTTATTTCCTGTTAGGTAGTTCTTCCAACAATATTCTTTGTTTCTGACCAGATTAGTGTGTTTCAAGCAGGCATAGTAAGACAAACAGGATCATATATCTTTATCGTTTCATCCCAAGCACAGTCAGCCACCTAGAAAACAAAAAGGAAGCAAGAGGAAACATCATATACAGATATTCAAAACTGGCAGCAAAAGCCTAAGCTACTTAGAGCATAGCAGATCATCCACTAGGAAACATACCTTTACATGGGAAGAACAGAGGGACACATTTTTGATAAAAGCTCTATTTCCCATTTTTAAGACCTACTTCAGGAACTGTTTCGAATTGACTGAAGTTGCCTAAAGGATTTACCTTACCCGGTCCCACCCCACCCCACCCTGGGGCTACATAATTCCCTGTACTTCCTGAGAGAAATGTTGGAAAGATGCATTCCTAAACTGTGAACCAACGCACTGTGTTCAGTATGGTGGGGATGGAGCCAAGATAAAAAACAGCAGCTCTTGACCTCAAAGAATGGCTCATTCAAGACTTAAAATGGCAAGTTCTCCAACAGAGACTCTCCCTGGAGGGACTATTTGAATCCAACTGGGGCAGTGTCAGACAACTTCACAAACGCCATGGCATTCACACTGGCCCTCTTTAGGGGCAGACATGAGACAAGGACAGTCAAGTCTAAAAAGCCACATTCAAACATGAAGGGAAGAAAGTCCACAGTGCTCAGGAACTGTGTGAAAAACTGGTGAGTGTAGCAATATCTCAGGGTATAATTAATATATAAAATCAACTGTATTTCTATGTATAGTAGCAGGAAAATTTTTTTAAATAAAAAATTTTAAATCCATTTACAACAGCATCAAATAACAAAATACTTAGTAACACATTTAACAAAAGACATGCAAAATATCCACACCAAAAACTAAAACATTGCTGAAATGAAAGAAGGCCTAATTAATGGGGAAATATACCATGTTCATGGGTTCAATATTGTTAAGAAGTCAATCCTCCCCCAGAATAATTTGCAATTCATAATCCCAGCAGGCTTTTAAATAAAACTGGACAAGGTGATTTTTAATGTTTATATGGCAATGCAGAGGATCTAGAACAGCCAAAAGAATGTTCAAAAAGAACAAGAAAGTTGTACTGACACTATCTGACTCAAGAATTATCATAAAACTATAGAAATCCAGACAGTGTAATATTGATATAAAGATATATAAAATAAAAGGAATAGAACAGAATTCAGAAATAGATCCCACACTCGGACAATTGCTTTTCAGTGGATGTACCAAAACAATTCAATAGGGGAAAAAAGGATTTTCAACAAATGGTGCTAGAATTGGATATCTGTATAAAAAAAAAAAAATGAACCTCAACTCCCACTTCATACCATAAACAAAAATTAATTTGACGTGGATGGACCATAGTGCTAAATATAAAAGCTAAAGATATAAAGCTTTTAGAGAAAACATAGGAGAATATATTCTCAATCTGAAGTCATATAAAGATTTCTTAGACAAGACATAGAAAGCTATAACCATAAAAAATTTGATAACTTAGACTCAATCAAAAATAAAACTTTTGCTCATCAAAAGACACTGGTAAGAAAATAAATAGGCAAGCCACAGAGTGGGAGAAAAACATATATCTGAGAAAGAACTTGTACCCAGAATATATAAAGAACTATTGTAACTCAATAATCAAAACACAACTCAATTAGAAATGGGCAAGAGACTATTAACAGACAAAAAAAAAAAAGATATATGAATGACCTTACACAGTAAGCACATGAAAGAAATGTTCAACATCATCACGCATCAGGGAATGCAAATAAAGACCACAATGAGATACTACTATATACTCATGAGAGTGCCTAAAATTAAAGATAGACACTATCAAATGTTAGCTGGGATGGAGAGCAGCTGTACTGCTCATACATGGCTGGTACAACCACTTTGGAAAACTAGCTGTTTCTCTTAAGGTTAAACATATACCTATCTTTAGACCCAGCAATTCCAGTCCTAGAGACTTACAAAACAGAAATGAAAACATGTTTATGATACAGTGTATACAAGAATGTTCACAGCAACTTCATTCACAATTGCACAAAATTAGAAACAACCTGTAGTATAAACCCTGACACAGTGGTTTTTCTTTTGGTAATGCAAATGCCTGACAAGCAAGCTTTGATTGATGAGGCATCAATCAAACTTCAAAGAGGCATCTGCTTCAATGAAGGCTATCCCATTAAACACATGGCCAGCCACACAACCAGGTGTGTGTGCCCCCTGATGGGCCTGGTCCGCTCTGGGTCCTATAAGTAATAAACTCTTTTTTTCTTCAAAGCTTCTTAATGGTTATTGCTGAAAGGCAATACTTAAAATCATACTTAATATGATACTGTAATCATACTTAAGAACCACAAGGGTCGGTCAGGTCGTAACACTGGTTTAGAAAGGGGAGACGTCTGTGGGAAGCTCCCTGGGGCCCAGGTAAGTGCCCCCGGACATTTAAAACCATCGCATTACAATCCATAGGCTGAGACCCGCACAGAACACAACCAAAATGTCCTTTGACAAAAGAATGGATAACAAATTGTAATAAATGCACACAATATAATGCTGCTGAGCAACACAATGAAGGGACTGATAAGCTCAACAACATGGATGAATCTCACATATAAACTGAGCAAAGAAGCCAGAAACAAAAGTTCTATTTCTGTAAGTTCTAAAACAGGCAAAACTGATCTAAGGTTAAAAAAAATAGGACAATGTATGTATTTACCGTGTTTCTCTGAAAATAAGACCTAGCCGGATCATCAGCCCTAATGCGTCTTTTGGAGCAAAATTTAATATGACTCGGGCTTATTTTAACATATTATAAGACTGGGTCTTATATAAGACTGGGTCTTATTTTAATATAAGACTGGGTATAATATAATATAAATATAATGTAATATAATACCGGCTCTTACATTAATTTTTGCTCCAAAAGACTCATTAGAGCTGTTGGTCCGGCTAGGTCTTATTTTTGGGGAAACATGGTATATATGCATGTATGTATGTATGTATGTATATATGTGTGTATATTTCCAACTGGAGGTAGGGAGACACTGGAAACAGATGAAAGGGAATTTTGAAGGAGATGCAAATGTTTGTGTTGGGATAGGATACAGATTACACAGGTGCATCTGTCAAAAACATATATCTAAGATTTGTACATTTCAATGGGTGTAAATTTTACCCAAAAACAGTAAGAACAATAATGACGATAATAATAATTGAATGAGGGATGGGAAGTGAGTAGAGGAATAATTAAAACATGTTTACTTTTATACATTTGAAAGTTACTACAATAGAAAAAGAAAAAATGTAGGTATTATAGTAACATGAAGGATGAAGTAGCAAGACAGTGATTTTCATCAAAGCCATCTGCACTTTATTTTCTACCTTTCAATGGTTATAAAGGCTGACAGTTACCCAAGGGCACCTGCAGTCTTCGTAAGTCTAATCACCTGGCTGTCACTGACTGAGTACAAGAACCCCTCCGATTAATTAGAATATACTAACTCCTTATCATTCACCAGTAATGTATCCGATCAGATTCCAGGCTACGTAGAACAAACAGTAGAGACCTTTCAGTCAAACTTTTAAAAGTTAAATTTATTGAGGTAACCATGGCTAATAATATGATATAAATTTCAGGTGTACCACATTGTATTTTGACATCTGCATACTCTATTGTGTGCGTACCACCCTAAATCTAGTTTCCTTCCTTTACCATATATTTGACCCCCTTTACCCACTTTGCCCTCCCCTAACCCTCTTCTTCTCTGGTAATTTAAGCATTAAAAAACCAGGACTGTTCAAGGTTTGGTTGCTACCTACTTCTTTGTTTCTCACTGCACCAGGCTCCCACTCAAATCCATGCCTCATCTTGTCCATACCTCTGTGCGCTTTTGCTTTTACTGAGCACCTCCCCTGAATAACCTCTCTTCTCCCTCCCCTTGCTTCTGCCTCTGTCCTTGCTCCGCCTGGAGATGAGAGGTCTCCTCTGAAGACGCAGTTGAAGCATCGCTTCCTCTGTGAACTCTTTCATAGCACCTACAATACTCAGCTGTACTTACTTACTGGCACGTGTGTCTCAGCTCTTTGAAGGTACGGAGCATGTCTTGCTATATATAACATAACAGTGACCCAATAAATATTAGCTCAAAGAACGTATTTTATAGATTAAGGCTGCAGAGATTAACATTTTCTCATGTTCACACTACAGCAGTGGAGCTGGGACTAGAACTAAGTCTGTTGAATCTGTCCCCTCAAAATAGTGCCTCATCAAAGGCAAACTAATATTCATTATTTGCCTGATCCTGCAGTTATAGATCTTTATACCATGGGACACAAAGATCATTATATTAACTTACCCTTGACTTATCTATGTGTATTTTCTCTAAGTGCTAAGCCTTTCGTATATTAAGTGTGAACAATTATGAAGAAGAGAATCAGAGAAGACTTAGGTTTCCAATATAAGGTATCCATAAAATGATGTTTCTAAATCCTTATTCAGCACTCTTAAAACCAGCTTCTTATTTACTCAGAACTTATAATAACTAACAAATGTCAAGGCCACTGAATCAGCGAATGTCCATAAATCTATACTTAAATTAATTAGTACCACAAGAAAGACCTAGAACAGTAGTGATACAGAACTGTGAATAGAGTGATTCAAATGAATGCAAATATTTCTCCATTAACTAATGAAACTCCATCTAGTGGTACAAGTTTTAAAAACCTTACAATAATAATAAAGTAAGAGAAAAAAAGCACTTGACTGAACTAACAAAGAGCTCCAGCTTCTCCAAGGCAGCTGTAGACGACCTGGTAAGATGTCTGTATGGCCCCCGTGAAGGCTGTCATGAATTACCATCACTAGCCCAGTGGCCTCTGGGGGCACTGCTTCCCCCTTCATTCTATGACAGTAAACACAGGGCTCTTTTTACATGTTTCCTAACTGTGTATCAAAAAAAAAAAAAAAAAAAGACTTTGCTAAACATAGCGGTTAACAAAAAGACCAAACCAATAAATAAATAAATAAATAAAGTCAACTACATAAAAATAAATAGCCTGCTTTACAGGATGAGATCCATTCATTCTTTAGCTTGTCACAGAGAGGAATCTTTCTTAGCTCCCATCCTGCTGCTTCCTGACAAAAGCCATCTTTCCCTCCCATCCCCAGGAAGGCACTCCCAGCCATGAAGACTCCTTCCAGGCCAGACTCAGGATAGAGAATGAGAAGCCGATAATAGGATATCTCCTTTCTCATCTACCAGAGATCTTCTTTCTCAGTTTCAGTCTCCTCTATAAGGACTCACTTCTTTGCCCATTACCTTGCTGTCAGGAAAAACTGTAAGATGGCAATCAGCAAAAAAGATTGCTAGGTGTTCTTTCAGTGGAATGCTGGCACTGCCCCAGGGTCCCACAGGGTTACCTGATTCTACGGGGGTCCATGCCTTTCACTCTCTTTGACTGGATTATTTTACAACTCTGAAAGTTATATAAATCTGATAGTAATCAAATGATTCTCATCCATTAAAGTTGCAAATGAATGTTGTCCTGTGGAGGTGAAATTGATGTTGCCGCCCGGCTCCCCAAAAGATGATTCCAAACATTGCATTTTACCGCCCTGTGGATACTACCCACTTTTGTATCTACTACTAAATTCATTATCTACCTATACCGTGTTTCCCTAAAGATAAGACTGGGTCTTACATTAATTTTTGCTCCAAAAGACGCATTAGGGCTTATGTTCAGGGGATGTCATCCCAAAAAATCATGCTAGGGCTTATTTTCCAGTTAGGTCTTATTTTCGGGGAAACACGGTGTCTGTTCTTTGGTTCCCTTAAGCTAGTTGTAAAATCTTTCATGAGTTACATAAAATCTTTGATACATGGTCATGCTGTATTTTTATGGGAGGCATGATTGCTGTTTTGATAATTATCCTTTAACATGGCCACATACAGGGTTGTAGCTTATTTACCTCAACAGGGTAACAATTATTTCTATGGCACATAATAACCCTTGCTTTCTCACAGGAGATAACACAGTAACAGAAAAGCCATTTCATTGAAAGTACAAACATGAAATGGGAAGAATGGGCTTTTACACTAGAAAAAGAGACAAAGATTAATTGCCAAAATTGGGCATGAAATGGAGCTCTGTACCTCCTGGCAGCAAAGGCAAAAAGGGCAAAGCAGTAATATAAGATACATACAAATCTCATGATCAATCTAGCACTTATCAGGGGAGATAAAGTGTTTCCTAGCAGTTGACTACAAGATAAATATAAAATATGCCTCCATTACAACAATCACTCAATGCCATAAGAGAAACAAATTCATATGGCTATTTTTTTTAATTAATAGCTCAACCTTCCCATAAGCCAAAAACATACTACTGAACTGTAGTTTCCTGCAGGCGTGTCTATAGGGCAGTAGTTCTCAAGGTTTGCTAGGCATTAGCATCACCTTGAGGGCTTGCTCAGACACAGATGACTGGTCCCCATCCTCAGAGCAGTGGTTCTCAGAGTGGGGTTCTGGGCTCAGCTTCACTGCTGCCACCTAGAGCTGATCTACAGCCTGCGGTCTTTAAACCCAGGTCCACCGGTGGGCTTCAGAAAGTCCATAAATGCAATATCTTGTGTCTATATACATTGTTGGAGAAGGAGAGAGAAAATCAGTAACTTCCTTCAGATTGTCAACCCCTGACTCCAAAAAGTTAATCCAGAGCATTCTCTATCTGGACATTATAATCACCTAGGGAACGTTCTAAGATGCGGCCAGAATTGAGAACCTCTGATGTGTATCAATTTTCTTACCTGGGCTTTTGTCATGTGCACTAATCTGCCATTCTTTGGGAGTACTTTGTAAGTAGGAATTTTTGTTGTTGACTAAAAAGAAATTCAAAACTTAGCAGGATTCAAATATTCTTAAGGAAAAATTCCTTTCTTGGGGAGAAAGAAGAGATTAATTTGCCACTAATATAATGAAAAACAGCTTGTGCCATATTTTCACATTTTCATTTAAAATCTAAGTTTCTGATACGTTGATATGTGGTAGGAACATAGTGAATTGGGAGGGGAACTAAGAAAGAAGAAAGATGACTGAACTATCTTTAAAGAAAAACACTAGCCCTCCTGAAGTGTTTCTAAACGAAAAGTTTATATAGCTTCCTGATCCTATTCAACATAAGCCAGTATCCAGAATTTCTACTTAAACACATGAGCATGAGGGAATTGTATTAATCTTTTAAGTTATGGTTAATAACAATATTTTTATTTTACTTATTTTATTTGAGATTTGCACCTTGTTCAGTTCTAAATGGGTTGAAGTGGTTTACAGATTAACCACAGGGCCAAATAAAGTAAATACAGATTTTTTTAAAAAATCTGTACTAAAAGGAACAAATGGAGCAAAAGAGTTCAGGCATCAGAACTGAGCACATTACACTTGCACAATAAATTAGACTCTATGTTGTATGAACACTAAGGAAAAAATGAAGGCATGCTGGGTAATGTAGGTTCTGTTTTCTAACAAAATTCACATATATGGATGGAAACACTTTCATATAACTAAACCTGAAAAGGATTTTCTTTTTTGGAGTCAGCAATCACGTATCTTGATCAAATCCGTACTCCTTGTGTTTTGTATATAGTAAACCTTTAGTAAATGCTTTTTGAGTGAATGAATGAATCCATGTATCAGCAGTGGTTTTCCCTCTGGAAAGATTTTGAGTAGAGCCTCCCACATGGTAAAGAGACCCAAATCAGTGAGAGATCAGAAGTCTGGGCAAAGGCAACAGGCTGCATGGGATTTGGGGGATATATGGGAATTCTGAGTGTCATGAAGATTATGCAGAGAGATTTCACAGGGAGCTTTCTTTTATGTTCCAGGAGCTGTTGGTCAAATATTTCTTTGCACTGCAAAGGTACCTAAAACATAATTTGTATATACCTACATACTTATATTTATCCATTTATTCAACAAATATTTATTGAGCCCCCTCCTCTGTGTCAGAACTATGCTGAGGATACTACAGTAAATAAGATGGTCCTGGTCTCTGTCCCCACAGGTCTGCAGTCCTGCAGAGAGATGGGTAAGTAAACAGACGCCTACAATGGCGAGTGATATGGACGATGACAGATGAATTACAGTAGGGTCCAGCAGAAGTAGGGAAGGGCTTCCCTATGACTAAGTGTGAGGAAAGTGCGTGCTTTTAAGAGGAAGTATTCCCTAAACTGTGACTGAAAGGAGGAGTATGCCTTCTTCGCCAGAGAGCTTTCCTTGTCACTGTTTGTGGGGTGCGGATATCAGATGGAGAGAAGGAAAGTGTTCCAGGCAGTGGAACAAATAAGAATAAATGAAGAACTAAAAGTTCTAGCTTTAAGGCAACTTAATTGCATTATAATTCCTCTGATAAAACTCTTAATCTTTTGAGAGAAGCTTTTCTCTGACTCCAGACTGACTCCCGTCTAGGGTTTCTTGAAGGCTGGCTGCCAAGACCTATCTTCTTTGACCTGCTCCCCTCACTGGGAGCGTGCATGTGAACACGACAGGGTAGAAGCCTTCAGGCTCTACTGCTTCTTCCCGACGATGTTCCAGTGGGAAATTTCTTTCTTAACCTGCAAGCCCCTACTCTAGAACATTATGCCTTCTGAATTTCTTTTCATCTGAAATCAAAATGCAATCTTTCCATTAAAACTCAGAATCAAAATTATCAACATTATAGGAAAAATGATTTGTCAAAGTGTTGTATTTCTTAATTCAAAATTTCAAGGTAGAATCAATCTTCTTCATTATTATTTTTAAAAGCTTCTCTCTTCTAGGGTAGTGACAAATAACTACAGTTAAGATTTCATATAAGTTCTATTTTTAGTTATTTCATTTTCACTTTTAACAGCAAAATAGATATTTCTAAGTTTTAAGAATAAGCACATCAATAAGAAATACAATTTTTTTTGCTATTGCCCTAATATGTCAGTTTCTTTAAAGCATATAATAAAGCATTCTTGAAGAGCTGAATAGAAATTTATTATTTATCAATATAGCCCATTAATTTCTAAATACAACTAGGGCATATAAATTATGACGTTGTCATATATGCAATGCTTGCAATGCTTGAGAGCAACTGTATTAAACAAATATTTCAGCATTTCATATGTACAAATATTTCAGCATTTCATATTTCATAGATTTTACAGTAGACCCGAGGATATTAAAGAAACAAATCCAGTGAATAAGTCATTTATAATAAAAATTTATCATTAGATCAAATAAGACTTGTTATAGAACATCCTCAATAATAATGGTCCTGTAAATGCAAAATTTAGAAAAGGAAACATAATGAAAACATAAGACTTTAAATACTTGAGTAACTTAGAAAATGAATTTATGTTCATTAATTTTATCAACTCTGTCCATTTTATTAAAATGTTTATACATGCTACTGATAAGGTAATTTATTTCAAATGACTTAATATAGCTGTTAATATAATAGAAAATTCCTACTGACCCATTAAGAGATTTACAGTATTGACAAATTTTCCATTTCCTATCTATCATTATATTCTTTTCTCTCAATTTAGTAGACAATTGCTTTTGCCCCTGGGAAACTTTTTCAATCTACTGTAATTATCTGTATGACATATGGACTAATTAGCAAAAATGAACAAGAGAAATAGGCAGAAGGATGTAGGGAGAATAAAAGACATTACTAACAGTCAACACTAAAGTTTGAAAACGCAGCCCAGTCATTATGTTGCATTGTATTAAATTATGGGCTAAACTAAGACTATGTTTTACTTATTCAACCAGCTTACAGTAGGAAGTGGCTACAAAGAACATAGTTTATTATGTTGATCATTATGGAGTTTAAGTAAAAGTAAAGAAAAAGTCGACTAATATACTAAAATCCTCTTCATTCATTCATTCTATTCATTCATTTAATATTTACTTAGTATATATATATATATCAGGTTGTTTGTATTAATCCCCTATGTATCTTCTGGCACATAATTGACACTCAAGTATTTCCTGAAGCAAAAAAGGCAAGGAGTGAAGAGAAGAACTTGTCCTGGACTTTGAAAGACAGGAAGGGGAAGAGGGAGCAAGAAAAACAGTGGCAAAACATGAAGATGACAGAATAATAAAAATATAATTGGTATGTATTAGAGGGATTACATAGGATGGTGAGAAATATAACTAGAAAGTAATACATATTATATTGAATCTTAAAAGCAAGATTAAAAGTTCAGACTCTAACCTGAAGGTAATGGCTGCCTCTTAAAGGTTTCTGAGATGACATGATAAAGATGACAATTTAACTGTATTGATCTGTAAATTAAAACTGGTATGTAACTCATATGGTTAATGGTCAGAGTCGGTAAAGAGCATCACAGGGGTGTCTGCTCATGAGTTCCAAAAAGAGAAAGACTGTTAGGAGACAACAGTAATATCTGTATTAGATGAGAAAGACCTAAATAATTGGAAGCAATAGAAAAAAATGTATTCTGTTGCAGGAACATGGTATGTCTATACAGTTACTCCAGTTTTTTCTAAAGGTCCCTTAGTAAAGTAATATAATTTATGTACAGTTCTTCACATTTAAAAAAATTTTGTACCTTTGTGGATCACACACACACACGAACTCTGAGTTATTACCATGTAAAGGTAATTCTTTTGATTTTATTTTCTAACTAACAATTACTGGTATCTACATGGTATTCATTTTTGAATATTTATTTTTATTATCTTATTGAACTCTTATTTTTAATAGGTTTAAAATTGATGTTCTTAGATTAGAACATTTGACAATCATATGAAGTACGTACAAATAATGATAAAATTTCCTACATAAAAAATATTTATGTTCTACTTTGTTTTCTTCTATTACTACTGGCTACAATTTTTAGAACCACACTGATTAACAGTGGTGATAGTAATAATTCTCATCTTGTTCCCGATGTCTTTGATGGGACCACTGATGCATTTCAGGTCAAGGACTAACAAAATCAGATTTGCATTATGGAAAGCTCTCCCCTGAAGCAGTATTGAAAAAAATCAATGGAAGGATGGAAAGAGCTTAAAGATCAGTTAGAACATTACTGCAGTAATCCATGGCGGAGGTACTAAATAAATGCTTATATAAGGTAGTGGAGCTAGAAGGACATGGTCCAGATTTCAGAGATATGGGTGAGGAGGAATGAATAAACTTAAAGTCCAGTTGAATTTAGGGATGAAGAGAGACAAGAAAACTAGGAATGACTTCCCAGGTCTCTAGTCTGGCCCATCATGCAATCAACTGACCAGGTTAGGAATACTGGAAGAAAAGCAAGACATCTATTCGGATCACACAGGAAAGGCAATTGGATAAATGGGTCAAGCATCACTAGCATATAATTAAATGAAACCTTCAAGGGGAAGATGCAGATGTTTAATAATAAAAGACAACAGAACTTCAAGTGGAAGTTCTAGATGTCTAATAATAGAACAGGAACAGAATTTACTAGTAGGGAGATAAGACAGTGGAGTTAAATGAGCTTTGAAAATAGAGAAAAGAACTGACTGACGATCTAAAAAACAGTGGATAATAGTGGAAACAGAGACCTGGATGAGGGAGCCAGTGAGAAAATTAGGAACCCCCTGGAAAGAGGGAAAAATAGAGATAGAACATAAATATTTTGAGGGGCTAGAGATGGAAGAAGATACTTGTTCTTGTCTATTTTTACAGTAAAGTAGGAGGAAAGGTCAAATGCCAAGAGTGTTAATGATATTATAGATGGTTGAGAAAAGATACTGTGGAGAATGGACTAGAAAATCAAAAAGACTAATGGCAAGTTGAGTAGGATCAAAAGTGCAAATACAGATTTTTTAAAAAGTAGTTAGTAGTGTGCCAAGTCAACATTTTTGCTTGGTTTTAGAAGTAATACTCTGTAATCCAGAGCAAGGAAAAGGAGTAGAAGAGTGAGTGATTCTGGAATGGGAGCTCAGAGGCAGAGGTACCCACGGCTCAGGTGTCGATAATTCTGGAAGCTGTCACTGCAAGGGCTGTCCGTTGAGGGCAGAGGGCAGTAGACAAAGACTGAGCACATCCATTTTAGGAACACACCAAGATTCTACAGAGCTGCGTCTGGGGAATGTTTTATGGCTGGGGCAAAACAAGCAGCTGTTATATAATTTTAAGCTAAAAATTATACAATTATGAAAGCATCAAAGAGGAAACAACAGAGACTAATGCCTGAGGACACTGGATGCTTCTGGCACATGTTCTTTTTAAGTTTAAAGCTAGTCTGTGTGACAGATGCAGAAAATATCACCTCAGATATGAAGTGCACAGAACACAGATATTCTAACTACCAATAATACTAGCCCTCTTCTAACATCTAATTTTCCAGCCTCATACTGAGAAATTTAAAATATGTTATCTACCATCAACCTCTAAACCTGATATCTAAGATTGTGGGAATAAAGATTTGAATCAAAAGATAAGCTGAATTTTAAACGATACCTAATATTTTTTTTACTAAAACATCAACAAAGCTAATGACACTTTTAAAAACACATCTAAAACACTAGTTTAAATCAGAATCAAATCTAAGCACCTTCCACCGAACAATATGAAAATATACAAAATTTCTTCTACCCTATTTGAAGTGTATTGTAAAGATGCCTACGTGTTCTTAGCATGGATAGACTAGGATCCATTAAAGATTATGTTTACCAAGCATTTTGGGAGTCCCAGAAGAAAAATTCTTACATGTAGTGTAACTACAACTATGAAACATGAGCACACATACATAAAACAAATGGAAGAGTGATGACCTTTGGGAAGAAGGGAGCAGGTAAGATCTTGGAGGGAGCATGACAGGGCTCCTGGGATGCTGACAGCGGTCTGTCTGTATCTTAACCTGAGTGATGGGTACACGAGTACAGTCACTTCTTGATAACTTACTGATCTGTACACTTCAAATCCGTGCACTTTCCAACAGGAGTGTTACACTTTTTAATTAAAAAGTTTCTAAAAAAAGGACTGAAAAGAAACATGACTATGGTACAAAAAAGGTTCTCGCTGGAGTGATGAGAATCTTTCTTCTTTTTTTATATGTAATTTCCCAATTTTATCATGGGAAAAAAGGTAAATTTTATTAAACATAGAGAGGTGCTACCTTGGAAATGAACTAATAATTTCTACTTTAAAAGACAACAGTCTCCCAAAAGGAATACGTAATAATATATAAACCAGTACCCAGCTAATAAATGCTAGACTAAGTATCAGTGAGAGACTAAATATTGTGAGAATAAAGGATAAATATGCCAATTTGAAAGAGCAGTTGATACTGCAGAGCAAAAGTCAAGAATTCTAAAAATATATTAATACAGAAAATCCCAATTACACAAATGGCTATATTACAGGTCAAGAATCAAAAACCTAAAAAGTAGAAAAAGAGTATCCAATTTAGAAATAATAAGGATAAGAGAGAAAGGAGAAAATACCAGGACTGTACAAATCATGATCAGAGGGGGAAAAAAATCAAAGAACAATTTTCTGAAGTGAAAGATAACTTCAGTCTGGTTAACAAGAGGGCATAGAGATTTTCTTAGCAATTATTCTTAAAGAATGACCCCAGACACTTATTTGTCAAGTCTTAAACCTTTAAAGATAAGATCTTACTTTCTGTCGAGAAGAAAGGATATGTAATACAAGAATGCCTTTGGATCTCATTTTTTCAGATCTCTAAGAAGGGAGAAGCTAAAAAGAAAAAAGAATTATAAATACAAGAACTCAGATAAACCTCCTTTTAAGACAGATAACATATTAAGACACAGAGCTCTAACGTAACATTAGCAAAGTCCTACAGCTGTTGAAATCACCATAAGAGACAAGTTTTTAAAAGCAGACTGAAAGGTACTTACTTTCTAAAAAGTGACAGAAAGATACTTGCTAAGAAAATATATTATGAACAAAGGGTAAAATTAAATTCACATGCAGTCAGTAGACTTGACCACATATTGTGAGAATAAAGGATAAATATGCCCAAAATAAACTAATAACTATACCAACAAAGTTAATGTGTTAGAGTTTTAAATGGCTACAAATTTGTGGAGTCTCTTGCTCACTCTTTGAATCTGGCTGGCCTTGTAACTTGCTTCGCTTCAGAGGGGATGTTGTGTGATTTCCAAGTCTAGCCCTTAAGATAATCCTGCTGCTTTTGCTCTCTTAGAAATCTACAACAGCTGAGTGAAGAAGACCGGGCTCATCTGGAGATACACAGCTCAGAAGACAACTGGCACTATATTCTAGACATGTGAGTGAGACCATCTTAGACCTCCCAACCCTAGTTAAGCCACCTGATGACTGGAGCCACAGGAGTGAACCCAGGCGAGACCAAGAGAAGAACCACTTGGCTAAGCCCAGCCCAAATTACTGACTCGCAGAATTGTGAGTGAAGGAAATTGTTGTTTAAGTCACCAAGTTGCAGGGGAGTTTGTTATATAGCAATAGGTGACTGAAATAAAATAAGTGAGAGAAAAATAGGGAGATACGCATATACCAAGAACTTGATTCTTATCTCCTCTAGAAAGGAGTTTAATGTTTCTTGGTAAAAAGATAATAAATGATTTATATAAACAATACAAATATTTGTGTTAAAATGTGTTGTTAGATATGTGAAAAATATATTGGTTAAAATCACCATCTTAGATTGAAAAGAAAGAAAATTTAAAGTTCACAACAGAATATAAATAAAATGGAGAAAAAAAGAATAAATTTTTAAAGATAAATTTACAGAGAGAATAGTACAAACTCATCTCTGAAAATATATGGTAAGTAACTAAATCCTACAATTATGACTTTGTACATTTATCACTTTTTTTTTAATTTATTGGGGTGACCATTGTTAGTAAAATTACATAGATTTCAGGTGTACAATTCTGTATTACATCATCTATAAATTACATTGTGTGTTCGCCACCCAGTCAGTTCTCCTTCCATCACCATATATTTGATCCCCCTTGCCCTCATCTCCCACCCCCCAACCCCCTTACCCTCTGTAACCACTAAATTACGTTCCCCAGATTAATTTTCAAAACCCCGTGGCCATCTTGTGGCTACTGATTGTTTTCTAATCCCCTCACCTTCCCCCTTACCCCCACCGCCCCGCCCATCTAGCAACCCTCAGTTTTTCCTCTTTGTCTCCAAAACTGTTTTCTGATTAGTTCATTCACTTATTCTTTTCTTTAGATTCCGCATATAAGTGAGATCATATGGTACTTATCTTTCTCTGTCTGACTTATTTCACTTAACATAATGTTCTCTAGGTCCATCCATGTTGTTGCAAATGGTAAGATTTCTTTCTTCTTTATGGCTGCGTAATACTCCATTGTATAAATGTACCACATTTTCTTAATCCAGTCATCTACCGATGGGCATTTCGGTTGTTTCCATGTCTTAGCTATTGTGTATAGTGCTGCAATAAACATAGGAGTGCATAAAGATTTTTGAATTGGAGTTTTGGATTTCTCCGGATAGATACCTAGGAGTGGAATTACTGGATCATAGGGTAGTTCCATTTTCAGATTTTTGAGATACCTCCATACTGTTTTCCATAGTGGCTGCACCAATCTGCAATCCCACCAACAGTGCACAAGCGTTCCCTTTTCTCCACATCCGTGCCAGCACTTGTTGTTTGTTGATTTATTGATGATAGCCATTTTGACTGGGGTGAGGTGGTATCTCATTGTGGTTTTTATTTGCATTTCTCTGATGGTTAGTGAGGTTGAGCATTTCTTCATATGTCTGTTTGCCATCTGTATGTCCTTTTTAGAAAAATGTCTCTTCAAGTCCTCTGCCCATTTTTTAATTGGGTCATTTGTTTTTCTGGAGTTGAGTTGAGTGAGCTTTTTATAGATTTGTGATATTAATCCCTTATCAGATATATCATTGGCAAATATCTTTTCCCATTCAGTAGGATCCCTTTTTGTTTTATTGATGGTTTCCTTTGCTGTGAAAAAACTTTTTAGTTTGATATAATCCCACATGTTTATCTTTTCTCTTACTTCCCTTGTGCGAGGGGATATATCAGTAAAAATCTTACTCCGGGTAATGTCTGTGAAGTTTCTTCCTATATTTTCTTCTAGGTATTTTATGGTTTCAGATCTTACATTTAAGTCTTTAAGCCATTTTGAATTTATTTTTGTATATGGTGTAAGGAGGTGGTCCAGCTTCATTTTTCTGCATGTGTCTGTCCAGGTTTCCCAGCACCATTTATTGAATAGACTGTCATTACTCCATCGTACATTCTTGCTTCCATTGTCGTAGATTAAATGGCCATATAGGCATGGATTTATTTCTGGACTCTCTATTCTGTTCCATTGATCTATGTGTCTGTTTTTATGCCAGTACCATGCTGTTTTGATTACTGTATCCTTGTAGTATAATTTGAAGTCAGGTATTGTTATACCTCCCACTTTGTTCTTATTTCTCAAGATTGATGAGGCTATCCGGGGTCTTTAATGGTCCCATATAAATTTTAGGATTATATGTTCTATTTCTGTGAAAAACGTCGTTGGTAGTTTGATAGGAATTGCGTTGAATATGTATATTGCCTTAGGCAGTATGGACATTTTAACTATATTAATTCTTCCTATCCATGAACATGATATGTGTTTCCATCTATTTATATCTTCTTTCATTCCTTTCTTCAGTGTCTTATAATTTTCTGAGTACAGATCTTTTACTTCTTTGGTTAAATTTATTCCCAGTTATTTTATAGTCTTTGGAGCAATTGTAAATGGGATTGTTTTTTTAATTTCTCTTTCTGATGTTTTATTATTGGTATATACAAATGCAACTGATTTCTGAATATTAATTTTGTATCCTGCTACTTTACTAAATTCATCTATCAGCTCTAATAGCTTCTTGGTGGAGTCTTTAGGGTTCTCTATATATAGTATCATATCATCTGCATATAATGATAATTTTACTTCCTCCTTACCAATTTGGATGCCTTTTATTTCTTTTTCTTGTCTGACTGCTGTGGCTAGAACTTCCAGCACTATGTTGAATAGAAGCGGACATGGTGGGCAACCTTGCCTTGTTCCTGATCTTAGGGGTAATGGTTTCAGCTTTTCCCCATTGAGTATGAGGTTAGCTGTGGGTTTGTCATATATGGCCTTTATTATGTTGAGATATGATCCCTCTATTCCCACTTTCTTAAGGGTTTTTATCATAAATGGCTGTTGGATTTTATCAAATGCTTTTTCTGCATCTATTGATATGATCATGTGATTTTTATTTTTCATTTTGTTAATGTGGTGTATCACATTAATTGATTTGCGGATGTTGAACCACCCTTGCATACCAGGGATGAATCCCACTTGATCATGGTGTATGATCTTTTTAATGTATTGCTGAATTCTGTTCGCTAATATTTTGTTGAGGATTTTTGCATCTATGTTCATTAGAGATATCGGCCTGTAGTTTTCTTTTTTTGTGGTGTCTTTGTCTGATTTTGGGATCAGGGTGATAGTGGCTTCGTAAAATGTGTTTGGGAGTCTTCCCTCCTTCTGGATTTTTTGGAAGAGCTTGAGGAGAATAGGTGATAATTCTTTTTTGAACGTTTTGTAAAATTCACCTGTAAAGCCATCTGGTCCAGGGCTTTTGTTTCTTGGGAGATTGTTGATTACTGATTCAATTTCCCTGGTGGTAATCAGTCTATTCAGGTTTTCTGTTTCTTCTTGAGTTAGCCTTGGAAGGTTGTATGCCTCTAGAAAATTGTCCATTTCTACCAGATTGTCAAATTTGTTGGCATATAGTTGCTCATAGTAATTTCTTAAAACTTTTTGTATTTCTGCGGTGTCCGTTGTCACTTCTCCTCTTTCATTTCTGATTTTATTAATTTGGGTCCTCTCTCTCTTTTTTTTAATGAGTCTGGCTAAAGGTTTGTCAATTTTGTTTATCTTCTCAAAGAACCACCTCTTGGATTCATTGATCTTTTGTATTGTTTTTCTGGTTTCTATTTCATTTATTTCCGCTCTGATCTTTATTATCTCCTTCCTTGTGCTCCCTTTGGGCTTATTTTGCTGTTCTTTTTCCAGATCCCTTAAGTGTGAAGATAAACTGTTGATTAGTGATGTTTCTTGTTTCTTTAGGTAGGCCTGCAATGCTATGAATTTCCCTCTTAGGACTGCTTTCGCGGCATCCCATAGATTTTGGGTCGTTGTGTTTTTATTTTCGTTTGTCTCGAGATATCTTTTGATTTCTTCCTTGATCTTCTGGTTGACCCATTCATTATTTAGTAATAAGTTATTCAGCCTCCATGAACTGGTGTGTCTTCCAGTTTTTTTCCTGTAGTTCATTCTAATTTCATAGCACTGTGATCAGAGAAGACAATTGGTATGATTTCAATTTTCTTAAATTTATCAAGACTTGTTTTGTGGCCTAACATACGGTCTATCTTGGAAAATGTTCCATGTGCGCTTGAGAAAAACGTGTATTTTGCAGCATTGGGGTGAAATGTTCTGAAAATATCGATTAAATCCAAGTGGTCCTATGTATCATTTAAGGCTGTTGTTTCCATATTGATTTTCTGTCTGGAAGACCTGTCCTTTGTTGTCAGAGGTGTGTTGAAGTCCCCTACTATGATAGTGTTACTGTTGATCTCTGTCTCTATGTCAGTCAGTACCTGTTTTATATATTTAGGTGCTCCTATGTGGGGTGCATAGATGTTTACTAGGGTTATGTCCTCTTGTCGGATAGATCCCTTTATTATTATATAATGCCCATCTTTATCTTTTAATATGTTCTTCATTTTAAAGTCTATTTTGTCAGATATAAGTATTGCAACTCCAGCTTTTTTCTCATTTCCATTTGCATGAAATATCTTACTCCAACACTTCACTTTCAGCCTGTGTGTGTCTTTTGTTCTAAGGTGAGTCTCTTGTATACAGCATATACAAGGGTCTTGCTTTCTTATCCAGTCAGCCACCCTATGTCTCTTGATTGGAGCATTTAATTCGTTTATATTTAAAGTGATTACTGATAGGTACATAGTTATTGCCATTTTAAAATTTGTAGTTAGGTTGTTTTGATCTTTCTTCTATTTACAGAAGTCCTTTTAGTATTTCTTGCAATGCTGGCTTGGTAGTAATAAATTCCTTTAGCTTATTTTTTTCTGGAAAGCTCTTTATCTCTCCATCAACTTTAAATGATAGTCTTGCTGGATAAAGCAATCTAGGTTGTAGGCCTTTGTTTCCCATCACTTTGAGTATCTCCTGCCACTCCCTCCTGGCCTTCAATGTTTCTGTAGAAAAGTCATTTGATAGTCTTATGGGAGTTCCCTTGTATGTAACCCTCTGTCTTTCTCTTGCTGCTTTTAGGATTCTCTCTTTGTCTTTAAGCTTTGCCATTTTACCTATAATGTGTCTTGGTGTGGACCTGTTTGGGTTTATCCTGGTTGGAACTCTCTGTACTTCCTGGGCTTGTATGTTGGTTTCCTTCATCAGGCTGGGGACGTTTTCAGACATTATTACTTCAAATATGTTCTCAATCCCTTGCTTCCTCTCTTCACCTTCTGGTATTCCTATGATGCGCATGTTGTTGCGCTTGATGTTATCCCAGAGGTCTCTTAAGCCATCCTCATTGTTTTTTATTCTTTTTTCTTTCTGTTGTTCCGTTTGGGTGATCTCTGCTACTTGTCTTCTAAGTCGCTGATTCGATCCTCTGCTTCACCTAACCTGCTGGTAATTCCTTCAAGTGAGTTCTTAATTTCAGTAATTGTGTTCTTTAATTCTAACTGGTTGTTCGTTATGATTTCTACATCCTTCTTTATGCCTTCTCTAAGCTCCTTAAACATTCTTATCACCAGTGTTCTGAACTCTGTCTCTGAAAGGTTGGTTACCTCTGCTTCATTTGGTTCCAGTTGTGGAGGTTTCTTCTGTTCTTTTATTTGGGATGTGTATCTTTGTTTCCCCATTCTGGCTGACTCTCTAGTGTTTGCTTTGATGTATTAGGTAGATCCCCTAGAGTTCTTAGTTCTTGCTAAGTTATCTTATGTAGTATGTGTCCTTTATATTTGACTTGCACTACGTCATTCTTCTCCTCTGCGTGTGCTCCAAAGGTGACTCTTGTGTTGTGTATATTGTCCTGTTCAAGAAGATCTTTAATTGCTTTTTGCTTGTGAGTAGGTGAGGTTAACTCCTAGGCTGACTCGTTGTGAGACTTGGCTCTGCCCACCGCAGGGCGTTCTGCTGCGTGAGGGTTGACCACTTAAATGTGGTTTGGCGTCTATGGGCTCTTGTGCCTGCAGAGAATTCCCTCTGGGTGTGTGACTTGTAGGTCAAACCCAGTAGTACTCTGGTTTGGTCTGGAGTTGGCCTCTAGATATGTTGAATCTTGTGCCTCTTAAGCTGGGCCCTGGTAGGGCAGTTTCAGAACAAAGCAAATCACCAAGCACAACAACAACAACAACAAAGAAAAAAATCAAATACATTCACATGTAAAAACACCCGATATCCTCCACTCAACACAGGCGAAGATATCAAAGATATAAAGACAAAGCAAAACAAAACAAAACAAAGCAAAACAAAAAGCAGCGCCAGTCTTGGCTTAAGCCCACCAAGTAATGTCCAGGTTGTCCTCTGTGGTACCAAAGAGTCCCCTGCTTATTGCGCAGGCAGAGCTGGTCACCTGGTGCCCAGAGTGACTTTGGGACTGTAGATTTAAATGTGTGGGCCTGAGGGATCTGGATGATAGTTTTTACAAAGTCAGTGCAGTTTCTGCCCTTGCCTGCACACATGCACACTAAGAGTAGCACCACCAGCCCCGTGTCCAGTACTCCTGAGTTTTAGGGCACTTCTTCAGTGTGTGTGTGTATGGGGGGTGCGGGCGGGAGATTTCTGAGCTGCCGAAAGCCCAGAGCTGAGTCTGCAGCTTACTGCTGATCCCTGGGAGTGTCTCTGCAGTTGCCCTTGCCCCGCCCTAGGCAGGCCAGAAAGGGTGGGGACTGGGGGTGGAGGAGTCTCTTATCTTCTAGCCCAGCCAAAATCACACTCTTCCCAGCCTCTTCCCTGGATCAGAGCTGCCCGTCAGTCTTCCCAGAGCCTGAGTACTATGGCTCCTCTGTAATCTGACACTACTCCTCAGTTCAGGGTCTAGTTTAAGTCTCTGGAAGGGCGGGGGTAGGATTGGAAGAGCGGGGGTGGGGGGAGGAGCCCAGGTATGGAGTCTCTGTTCTTTGTCCGCCCCAGGGCCCACTAGCTGCCCTCCCGGCGGGAGAAATCAGCTGTGGGATGCAGGGGAAGAGCCCACCTCCTGGTCTCTGTGCTCTCCGTTCCACCCTGGGATCCCGTGCGTGCCTGGAACTGCGGGTGCCACCGTGGTTTTCGCCGCCGCCGCCGCCGCTGGCCGGGACCCCGCAGCGGGCCACGATGCCGCCTTGGGCCGCGAGTTTTCACTCCGCTCCCTTCCTTCCTTCCCCTGCTCGCCCAATTAGCGCACCTTCAAGTAATCCTTCCACGAGTCTCTTAGCTGTTCTGTGTGATGAGCAAAGAGTTCTTTGATGGGTTATAGGTCCCGTTTGTAATAAGATCCGGAGGATAACTCAGAAAGTGCGCCCCGCTGCCGCCATTCCTATGATGTCATCTCCATTTATCACTTTTAATGTCTTTTAATTTGGATGTTTTAGACCATTTATATTTAATGTAATTGTTGAAATGGTTAAATTTAAAAGTTTCTCCATATACGATCATGTCATCTGAGAACAGAGATAATTTTACTTCTTCCTTTCCAATTTAGATGGCTTTTATTTCTTTTTCTTGACGAATTGCTCTGGATGGGGCTTCCAATAATACTATGTTGAACTGAAATGATGAAAGCAAGCATCTTTGCCTTATTCCTGATCTTAGAGGAAAAGCTTCCTATCTTTCACCATTGAGTATGATATGGGCTGTGGGTGTTTCTTATGTGACCTTTATTATTATCATGAATGGGAGAAAATATTTGCAAATTATATATATGATTAGAGGTTAATATCCAAAATAATAATGAACTTGTACAACTCAACAGCAAAAAAGCAATCCAATTAAAAAATGGGCAAGAGATTTGAATAGTCATTTTTCCAAAGAAGACATACAGATAGCCAACAGGAACATGAAAAGATGCTCAACGTCACTAATCACCAGGGAAATGCAAACCAAAACCACAATGAGCTATCACCTCACACCTGTTAGAATGGCTGTTATCAAAAAGACAAGAAATAACAAGTGTTGGCGTGGATGTGGAGAAAAAGGAACACTTGTGCACTGTTGGTGAGAATGTAAATTGGTGCAGCCATTATGGAAAACAGTATAGAGGTTCCTCAAAACATTAAAAATAGAACTACCATATGATCCAACAATTCCACTTGTGGGTATTTATTCAAAGAAATCAAAAACATCAATTCAAAAATATAGATCCACCTCCATGCTCACTGCAGCATAATTTACAATAGCTAAGTGTCCATCAATGGATGAATGGATAAAGAAAATGTCACACACACACACACACACACACACACCCAAATGGAGTATTATTAGGTTATGAAAAAGAAAGAACTCTTGCCATTTGTGATAACATGGGTGGACCTTGAGGGCATTATGCTATATGAAATAAGTCAAGACACAGAAAGACAAATACTGTATGATCTCACCTATATGTGAAATCTAAAACAAAACAAAGCAAAACAAAAAAACAAGCTCTCATGGTTGCTAGACGTGAGGGGTTGGGGGTGGAAAAATGGGTGAAGGGGGTCAAAAGGTACAAACTTCCAGTTAATAAAATAAATAAGTCATGGGGCTGTAATGCACAGCATTGTGACTATAGATAATAATACTGTATTGTATTTTTCAAAGTTGCTGATAGAGTAAATCTTAAAAAAAGTCCTCACAAGAAAAAAAAGTTTTTGTAACAATATGTGGTGACAGATTTTAACTACTTATTGTGGTGTTCATTTCACAATATATACTAATATCGAATCAATATCTTATGTACCTGAAACTAACATGTCAAATATACCTCAGTAAAAAAATAGTTTCTATCATTTTTTTTTCTGTTTTTAAATCTTCAAAAGCTTTATAATGCAATTACAAAGAAAAGCAAACACAGTAAGGTCTACAAGGCAATTTGACCACTTCCTAATTCCTATCACTCTTCCTATTCACTAGGCTCCAGCCACACCGACCTTCTTTCTGTTGCTTAATCATACCAAATCCACTACCAACTCAAGGACTTGACATTTGTTGTTTCCTCTGAGAAAAACATTCTTTCCTTAGATTTTTGGATGCCTGGCTCCATATTATCATACAGTTTTTCAGCTCATATTTCACTCTCTCAGAGATCCTTCCCCAGACCATTCAGGCAAAAGTATCCCTTCCCCCATCATTCTCTATAAAATTGCTCTAATTTTGAATAGCATTTACTACTATATGAAATCATCTTGTTTCTTTACTTATTACTTGATTTCTCCCACAATGCGTAAGCCAGCGCCATGAGAGGAAGAACACAGTCTGTTTTATTTGCTGCTTTTTTCTTAGTATGTAGAACAATGCCCAGCACTTGGTAGGCACCTGACCAATATTTATAAA
This sequence comes from Rhinolophus ferrumequinum, assembly GCF_004115265.2. Lineage (NCBI taxonomy): Eukaryota > Metazoa > Chordata > Mammalia > Chiroptera > Rhinolophidae > Rhinolophus > Rhinolophus ferrumequinum. Next base: position 83,056,543 of record NC_046286.1, on the reverse strand, counting down.
TGATATGATCATATCATATAATAAGTGAATGCATATTTTCCCAAAGCATCATTTGCTTCCCTCTATTTAGCATTTATCACACTACACTGTAATTTCCTGTCCCACACAGCTATAGATCAAAAAATAAGACAAAATGAAAGAACGAATTAATGAATATCAAAAGAGCATTAATAGAAATAATAACTATGTAATAATTTCAAAAGATTAAAAATAAACTACTAATAAAAGATACATTAAATAACAAAAACTCTTTATACTTCATTTGTGTGTCCTAAAACGCATAGCAAAAAAATTATGTAAAGAAAAATTGACTAACACTGAATAGGGTAAAACATAAAATTTAGTCAATAATCTCAACACTTCATTTTTCAAAACATGACAAGAAAACAAATATACTTTCTTAAATTCTAAGGTTGAATAATATATCATAAAGAAGGATGAAATAATTTCTTTCATTCTCAGGTACTAGCCAGGCTCCCTCCCATCACAGGGTCTGTAACATAATGTTACGTTTGCCTGTTTGTGATCTATCTTCCTTTTGTCCCTTCATACAGTGAACGCCTACTCATTCATCAGATCTCAGACAAGCCACATATCCTTACAGATTTCTTAAGTAGGTCACATATCTATCCTGATTATGAACTCTTGAGGAGCAATGTACTTCTCCGTCATAGGTTTATCACAGCTGTCCATTTACACTCATTTGTGAGATTCTTTGATCTAACAGTGGACATCATGAAGGCGGGGCCCATGTTTATTTTCATTCCCCACTGAATCCCTACTACCTAGCACAAGGTCTGACATATGAAAATATCTATGGAAAGAATAAATGAATGAGAGGGAGTGGTCTTGTTTCTAAGGTCCCTCTTAATCCCAAGATTATGTCCCACCATGAATTAAATCAGGGGAGATTTGTAGCACAATTGGACTGTACATTATGCCATTGAACCTGCTGCTTATTTAGAGCTCAAAGAACCCTGCTTTTCTACTCCTATTTGCTCTCAATAGCAACTATTTCCTTAGTACAAATGGAATTTAGTTATTGAACTGGAAGAGATGGTAGCAGTCATCAGTCTACAAACAAAATACATGGCCTTGTAATAAAATCTCTTATTATTTAAGGATATGTAAAATCTAATTAATAAATCCTCTGAAAACAACCTTGCTTTTAATAAGGTGCTCTATGAGTGGAGGATTTTAAAAACTTTTGGAACTCCTCAGACCAGGGTGAGCGACTGCCATGACTGAGGAAATTGAGGAGGCGTGTGTGCTGCCTCAGGCCACAGTCTGGACTCACAAAGTATAGGTTAACGGAAATATATGACAGGGAAGTATTTATTTAGGGTCTTTTGTTTGGTATCGCCATGTTCTAATAAATACAACTTTTTTTTAATTTTTATTTTTTTAACCTGGGATAGCAAACAGGTATGATTATTTTATTAAAAATCACCTATAATAAATGTATTTCTCAGGAAAGAAACTAGTTCATTTGAAGTGCATTGTATATTTACGTTGAAGAAAATGCCATTTCATCCATCACCATTTCAGTTCATTCTCTTCTTAGATGCTATTAAGTCATCTTTTTTTATTAAGTCATTTTTAAACAATTATTCTAACGTCAATTAGACTATTCTAATATCTAATGAGAATAGTTTAAACTCAGGATTGTATCTTGAATTCCTAAAATAAAAGACATGTATTCATTTAAATTTAAGAACACAGTAATGAGCAATGGGATTTGCTTTTTGTCTAACTTCTAAAATTTGTCATAAAAGCATAATTTCTTAGTCATACTCATAATTTCCACATATTATGCTGTTTCATAGATATGTTAGTGTTTTCACATAGTCTGTGTTATAAAGTGCCTTATCACTAAACATATTCTAGTGTTTCTGATCTGAGTTTCCAAAACTGAAACAGCTTTAAGAAAAACCTAAATATTTAAACTCTCAAGTCCTCAAGAGAATAAAAAGGGGGAAATACAAAGTTCTTAAATTAAAACAGTAGCCATTCTCCTTTACTTTGTCCCCCATCTGAACCCTCTCTTTCAACACAGGGTGTGGAGATGAGGGTGACAGTCCTGAGAGGGAAATGACGTGTCCATTATCTCAACTGCTTAGTGGCACAGCTGAATCTAGAACTACACACTCTTGATTCCCACCAACCTCTGAGGACAATCCTTCCCCATTCCATTCTTCTCTTGTCACCCTTTCCATTGGGAGAGGTCTACTCAAAGCCTTCAACATGTCAGGCATACTACTTTTGAGGAAGGTTCCTTTTCCTCTCAGAAAAGTCAGTCTTTCAAGAGGAAAGAGGTGTGTTCAGTTTCTGATAACTTTTTCCCTAGTATTTCAAATGCTCACGTTTTACAGCAAACGAGATCAGGATGATGACTTTGTTCTTTCCCAAAGGCAACAATTTTGTTCATAAAAGCAACACATGCCATACACAGAACTATTTGGGAACTGTACAGGTAGGAAAAACATCAGGAGATCAACGTCCATTACCTGAGTAGGACTCTGAAGACTTAAATCTAAACCACAAGTAAACTCTGTATGATGTTCCACTGTTTCAAGAAGAGGGTCAGGCTTTGAAAAATTCCAGAACCTGTGAATATAAACAAAAAGGAGTAACTGAAGTGTTAAAACTACCAAAAATTTTATCTAAGAAAAAAATAGATATTTAACATAGCAAAGATTTTATCAAAATAGGTTCAATCGATTCATAAATGCAGAGCCCCACTACCTCTACATTTAAAATCTAGTAAAGAAAACAATGTACTCCAGTCAACAAACAATGGAATTATTAATCAATCTACCCTTATTAAAGATTATTATATTTCCATTAGTATACCTTGTAGGAGGGAAACTTAACAAGTTTTAGTTATTTTTTTTTTGTTTGTTTCATATTGCACAAGGACATTTGAGATTCTCATCTCACTAGGCTTTTATAGCAATTTCTAAAAGCATTTATGGCTATAAAATATGAATATTGGAATATATGAGCTCTAATATTTTATGATTTTAAATACTTCATTTCTCAATGAATGACATGAAAAGATAGGTTTAATCTACATTTCAACAGCAATTCAAATGCTTTAAAAAGAATCAGTTCTCTTATGAAAACCTCTAAAATTCTTAATCTTTCTTTTTTTTTTTGAGGCACAGCCTGTCTTATAGATTCCATGTCAATGTAATTTCTAAAGTAAAGAAAAACTGAACTGTGCTTTCCTGGGCCAATGTTAAGTGTTCTATTTATCCTCTATGGACTGGGAGTGGTCATATTTACCATAATGTATCTGATTTCTACTATATGGAGAAGAATTTGGCCCTATTTTCAATACACAAAAGAGTACTTTATTTCTAAAGCTTTATTCGCTCATCATCTTTCTTATTTGACTCTACACACACCAGAAGAATGGTACATTCAGAATCACAGAGTCATACTCCAAGTCAGACTCCCTAATGATGTACAACATGGAGCACACTGAAGGGTTATGGATCTTTTTGAAAGAGAGTAAATACACAAAACCAACAGTCAGTTTGTTTAACCTGGTGGTATTATTCTCCTAACAAATACAGAGTCGGTCTTATTAAGTTTGAAAAGGGCTGTTGCTATGGATAATCCAGTGTGGTACCAGAGAAACAATGAACGGACAGCTCATTTATCAGTTCGCTGAAATCTACAAAATATTTAAGGAGAGTGATTTTATTTTTGAAAATTTGCCTGTTCAAACAAATGAGGGAACAAGCTGCAGTCCTTCTGATAAATCATACTAGTGGTCTCCACTGCTTTTGTATGTTTGTTCCTTTGGGTCTAGAGACAGTGAATTGTACTGCAATCTAATTTTCTAGATCTTGATAATGTTTATGTAAGCAAAAGTAAATATGTAATTGTGTAATTTCATTTCTAAAACATGGTTATTCACTGATTTGTAATATTTGAAACAGTAATCAAATGATTTTGTATATATCCACTATGTTCCAAAAAATATTCAAAATGGTTTTTTAAAATACATATTTAATATGGCAAAAAAATAGTTAAAGGAAAAGTAAGGGTGGGAGAGTAAAGTCAGACCTGCAATATTTATAAACAAAATTTTATTCCATGAAGTTAGATATGCTTAACAGGGGAGGACTTCTCACGATGCTAAGCTTTCCAGTAGGCAAAGGAAGGGAGACAGAATCAGGCCCTGAGTTCAGTGTCTACAACCAAATCACTCTTGGAAACCTCAGAAAGAAATTCACCCTTGCTAATTCATGGAGAATACACCCTATGCTTACATAATAAAGAGCATCCAAAACATGTCTTACTGAAACACAGAGATGCTCTTTCCTGGGGGGCACCCCAAAGAGCAGTTGGGTAGAATCATTCTATGGGAAGGTCAATTTCATCCAGGTATTCAGCTCTCTGACTTCATTTGGGATTTAGATTTTATTTCGGTAGAATGGATAGGCTAAATACTCTTTAGTCAAACCATAAAAATTGGTTTCCTTCATAACTTTTCAAGGATAATAAAAACCAACAGGGATTCATTTAAAACCCCCTGACACGTTCCTGGGATGCATGCTGTTTTTGTTATTTTGTTGTTTTGAGCCAGTTAAGGATAAGGCTGCACGGAAGACGAGACAGGTGGACCTTATGAAAATTAGGGTGCTCAGCAAGGGCACATGTGTGAAACCATTCAACTTTAGCTTGAAAGTACAATAAGGGAAGTCACACATGCAGGAAGGCTGAGAATCTATTCAACGAGTCAATCTAAACGGCTCTAACTCATGTCTTAATGTCAGCCAAGGCCCCATGTTGCCACGCAGCAGCCTACCCGTCTGTCTCCTTGTACCTGCCACTCAAGAAAGGAGAGTCTGTGAGACGGATCCTTTCAGGGACTTTGCTTCACCTTTGTGTTTGCACCTTATGTCTCCCTGTTTGGCCCCGGAGGATGGCTGGTCAGCCAATGACGAGTAAGATTCCACACGGGGGCGGGGCGGGGGGAGCTTTGAGGGGGTGGATTTAGGGGAGACAGGCTAAGGAGAGCCTCTGCCTCTGTGGCTGCATTCCTTCCCACAACCTGCAAGGGAAGAGATTCAATGATGTGCCCTCCATCTATTCATATGCATAAAGGTTTTGTCCCTTGGGGAAGTACATACATCCTGAGGCTTACCATTCTTCTGCCTGCAAGCAAGGGTGGTTGGCTTGAATCAGTTTCCTATTATGATGTACGGGATTCACGGATCTTGAGATTGACAAGCTTTATCTCCTTTACTTCACCTAACTAATAAAAGCTAATGCGTTGGCCCGATTAGGGCGCTCAGTCCTTGAGGCTGCAGGCCCCTTGGCCCCGCTTAAACTCTATTCATTGCTACGATCTTTTCTTAACCCTGCGACGCCCTCCTCGCTCCCCACAACCCTCGTCACGTGGGACGCGACAGCCCCACATAGTTCACACCAGAGTCACCGCCATCATAATTTTTAACCTCAAAACAAATCATCAAGTACTTATTTGAATTTTGCAAAGAAGTAATCAAATAAAATGTATGCTAAAACTCAAAGGATACTATTTGATGAAGGGAGGGTTGATCTCGTGAATGACAATAAACGCACTATTGGCTGTCGTACCATTTCACAGCTCTGACAGAAATCATGTAATAAACAAAGTGTGTATTATGGTGCAAAAATTATGAGAGGTTCATTTCCCGTAGAATGGCTGACTAGGTAACTAGATTAACATTCTTACTGAAAACAACTACAATTGCTAGATAAAATACGAAAACAAACAACCACCACAAAACTTCCTAGAGGCATCAGTGAGGAACACTTCAGATAAACACTAAGTGAAGTCTGAAACCAAGAGGAGTAAATGGAACAACAAAGTCTGCTTTTGCCCTGAAAAGATTTGCTACATAAGGAGAATCGAAGTCTCAATTTCCTTCACCTCAAGGGGATCAGGAGCCAGTAAAATAAGAATAAATTAATATTAATATTTATAATTTAAAAATAATTCACAGTAAACTAAAATATCTTATCAAAAAAATAAAGTTAAATACAGTAAAATTGCACAAGGTAAACAGTTGAGAAAACCAAAAGCTAAGTAATGTGTCTATAACTATAATTTATTTTTTAATCACTAATAGCTTTTTTAATAACAAAAGAAATGTATGGGGGTGGCCTGTCAGCTCAGTTGATTAGAGCACAGTGCTGTTAACAATAAAGTTGCCGGTTGGATCCCTACATGGGCCAGTGAGCTGTGCCCTCCCCAACTAGATTGAAATAACTGCTTGACTTGGCGCTGATGGGTCCTGGAAAACCACACTTAAAAAAAAAAAAGAAAAAAGAAATGTATGTATTTCTTTCCTCATTCCCACTCTTTAATGGCAACCATTGTTAACAGTTTGATGTGTACAGTTCCAGATTTTTCTATGCATCTCTGTTAGAGTCCCACCAGGAAGCAATGAATTGTAAGGAGGAAGTGACGGGGGAAAGTGAGAGGTTCACCAGGTTTTCTCACATTTGCAATGAAGGAAATGGACAAGGTCTCTCCTTGCAATCTTCTTCTGGACTCAAGGGTCCCCTAAGTTCTGAGGGCCTTCGTGTACCTACCATCCAAGTAACATGAGCTCTTTTTTATTGGGAGAAGTCAGGCTACATATAGCATTAAGTGCTCAAATAAGGCACACTGTTTTTAAGTGAAATGGTTATTTGGTCCAGCATATATACTACTTGGTGCCTTTTTGTCTCTTTGCTGATGAAATCACTGACTATTTAAGCTCTCTCATGGGAAGTAAATATACTGGACAGGCCTCCAATGATTAAAAATATTACAGGCCTGTAGGAACATTTTTCATTTAAATTGGAGATGGAGAGAGAGGAAAATTCATCGTAGTACAATATCTTGTGTTTTGTTTTGTTTTGTTTTGCCTTCTGACACCACAATTCTTTAACAAAGTAAGTATGTAGCACTGTGTTAAACATCAAAACTATTTCAAAAATTAAGCTGAAATTCCTTTTTACTAAAATGTAATTTGAAATCTCTATATTAGCACTTTTAAAATTTAGCCAACAGAGGAATTCAGTAGAAGGTTTAAAATATTTTTCAAAGTCTTCTTTTTCTGCTCTCAACTTATGAGTTAGTTAGTAATTGTTTGTGAGTCTTTCCTAACTACAACGAGAAGATGGGGAAAAGTTTTGGCTACGTTTTAATTCCTTACATGTACATTAATTTTATTCCTTACCTGTATATTCATTTTAGTTGTGTTTTTAAAATTTTAAGCAAACTGAACCACTATTATTCCTTCTCTTTACACCGCTTTGGTGTATAACAACAAAACACATCATAATGGCTTCTTTTCTCCTCATTTCATTACTCATTCATTCAACAATGTATGAGTCCTACTATGTGCCAGGTATTGTGTTAAGCCTCCGAAGCAAAACAGACATGGCCTCCACCCTCTTGGAGCTCCTAGTTTGGTGGGATGGAGTGACATTTAAAAAAAAAAAAAAACAACAACAAAACACAAATGTAACTGCAATTGACAAGTACTTCAAAAGAGAACAGAGGATGATGTAAGAATGATGTCCTGAGTAAGTGACACTGAGCTGAAATCTGAAGGTTGACGAGTTAGCCAGGCGGGCAGCAAAGATATCAGCTTGCCCCTTGTCAGCGAAGAAGGAGCCTGATGCCGTGTGACCGACAGGGCCCATGAGACTTTGGCGGGAAAGGGGACGAGTGTCACACAAGACAAGCAGGACCTGATCACACAGGTATTGCAGGAAAATAAACTCAAAGAAATTATGCAATCCCTGGTGACACAGCTAATACATGCAGCCCTAAAGCACAGACTCTACTGGTATCATGTGCAGTACTTTTCCTGCTGAAAGATGCTGCTGGTCACTTCTTCTCTAGGCCCGGGCCATGCCAGCAAATCTGGAATCTAGGTGGATCAGGAATTATTTGGGTAGTTTTGATTAACACCCTGAAAGTTCAAATGGACTTGGACCAAGTCAGGCCTCCCTGACACTCCTCAACTGTGACACATAGACAATTCCAGAAGCCAAAGCCCATGCCAAGACTCCTTTGGCCTCCCAATTTACATTCAAAACCAACATCCTAAGAAAATTACAAATTAGAATATATCTGGACTCCAATGGCAAGGAGTTTAGAAATTTTCTTTTCTCTCTTCTAACATATTTTTTTTTTAATATGGACTACTGCATTCTGTCATCTTTCATGCTGTCTCCTCCTAACTTAGGTATCACTCAGCTGATTAGCTCTTTTTGTAACCTCAGAGGTTCCCATCCTTTTAAAGTGAGTCCCCCGAGGAGAACAAATGGAATCATGGGCTTAGTATTTTATCATCTGTATCACTTTTGGAGGGGGCTGAAAAACAGAAATTGCAGACACGCAAAATTCTGTACATTTTGTAAAGAGCTAAACTTTCATTCATTAACTCAAAAGTATTTATTGAGAGCTAATGCTCATTTATTTGCATGATTGGGTTGGAGAGCTGTTTTTCGCTGTTGTTTTGTTTTGGGAACTGGCAATAACAAAAATTACATTTAAAACAGAAAAACACTAATTGCCTACTAAATGAAGAATATAAGATTAATTTTGAAGAAATTTCTGAACAATTTTCAAAGATGACTTTTAGAACACTCAATTGCAAATATCAGAAACCGTATAATATTTACAAACTTTCAAGGTTAAACAGGATAAAATTCTAGACTTAAGCTGCTCTACGAAGATGAATTATTTATAATATTTCAATTAAAACTTTAATTAGACCTGTATTTTAAAGGGGCTGACTCCACTTCATCACGATAAATAAAGTACAGGAACCACATACCACAAAGCCTAGATAGAGTACTTTGACAAATTAAAGAAAACCATTAGCTGATGGAAGGCTCCTTTTGGGAGTATTTATGGCTGCGATTCACTGGAATGCAGGATGACTTTCTGAAAAATGACATCCAACAAAAAGAGGTAAAGGAAAACTTCCATAGAGTTTGTTTACTGCTTACTGGCACAAAATGAAGAACTATGAAATAATTTTGCAATCAAGTTTCAGACAAGTATCTGACTAGAAATCAAAATGGTCAGAACTCTATCTACTCATGGAACAGTATTATTATCTCAAGGATAACAACAGTCTGTATCTGAACTGCAACCAGCACCGAAATGTGGACGGCTACCTAGAGCAAAAGATCACTTCACAGAAGTGTGGACAACAATGGGATCGAAATGGGATCAGAGGAGGTTGCAGCAGAACTTCATTCTACACCCAAATGTTGAGGAACAGTAAACCTACAGCAGCCGCCTGCCTGTGCTTTGGTCATTGACTCGTTACGTGCCCAGGAAATACTTAACGTTCTCATCTCTGCAGCTGAGCATTTACGAATACACCCACTCAGGTTGTTAGGTTGTGCAGTGTCTGCATAGCTTACAAGCAGCTCCTTTATTTAAGTTCTCTCCTCACTGGAGGACAGATACAGTGATGGGGATACAGGGGAAAGGAAGGCAGACACTGACAAAGGAAGGAAGGGAGAAAGAAAAAGAGACACAGAACAGACTAAATCATTCTGTTTACTTTTCTGGCGACTGGACATGAAAGCTTGGGGAGAAAAATGAGAAGGAAACGTCAGTCTGCAGAAAGAGCAGGAATGCGGGAGCAGACACTCAGAATAAAGCAGTTTCAGGACCTTCCTTAGGCCCTGCTACACTCCTGCCTCTGGGGCGCTGAGGGACCCATATCCTGAGAAACAGTCCCCCTTTTTTATTTAAACGAGCTCAAGATAGTTTGTTTCACACACAAGTGTGCACACGTGCACGTGTATGCACGCTCTGAAAGATATAGTAGAGAAAGACAAGGGGCTCTGAATTTTAAGATGAAAATAGATTAATAATTATTGTGTGTGGTTTTTTTTTATTCTGTGTATGGTTGATTCCATTAAGTCATATCTCTAAGAATTCAATATTAGAATATTTATTTAGTGTTGCCACATTCTAGGCTGGGGCTTCAGGACAGAGCTCAAGGGTGAATTATTTATCCCTGAGTTCTTAAAGGACAGAGTAAACTAACAACTGACAGATAATACCCAGTTGATTCTAAATAAACAGGCCTCCTCTGTGTGCAAATAGCTAACAGGGAAACACTGAGGTCTGCTCAATTGTCTTCTTCTTAAAAACTATAATTGCACAGATTCGAGTCCACAAATTCTACAAGGCTTATAACAAAGAACATCATCTTCCTGCCCCACCCCCTCACTCTTTAATCTCAGGGGCAATCACTTTAAATTCTTTGAGATGTTTCTTCTGATTTTATTTACTCTGTTTCTAAATAATATGCTCAGAGAATTCATTGATTCCTTTCATTTTCAGATACTATCTTCTGACTTCCTACTATACATTAGAAAATATATACAACAAAATCCACACTGATGCCTTACTGAAACTGCACAACAGAATTTTTTAAAAATTATAATGCAAATTAGCTGACAAACTGCATAAATTTTCTGTTGGAACTAACCAGCACAATTCCAAGTTCAAAGCAGTGACTTAGATTGGGTTAACCTAAGGCTTAACATTCCTCACTCCTTTTAGGTCTCTCTTCATGTGTTTGCATTAGGTTTGAATTAGACGTGGGTTTGCTTTGATTCTTAAAGAAAACTGTTGGTACTAAATAATTCTGAAAATGTTCTGCAATTATAAATCAAGGTACTTAAAATCAAAAGTCTTACAAGTTTCTTTCAATTAGTGTATGTTGTTTCATTTGATAGGAAATTATCTTCATTTTTCACCTGGCATTTAACTTGCAAAATCACACTTCACTTCATCAAAAGATCTTTCCAGTATGACAACAATTACAACAAGAATTTTCTAATTTACACAAGTCAAATGGAAAAACTCTTTGGGGACAAAAAAAACAACATCCAACATATCAACAAACTCAGGAGTGACTGCTCACGTACACAAATATCTTAGCCATTAGGTATAAGAATCGCAAAGAGATTTATCAGTAAATCACATATTACAATTAGTTGTAGAAAAAAATAAAAACATCTGTAACTTTAGTTAACAATAAGGATACCAATAAAATGATTCCAAATGTATTAAATAGCACAATTTTGCAATCTTGTCAGTACTGACTTAACCAATAGAAAGGCAAGTTTTCTCCCTGAAAAATACCATTTTCTTATCCCAACAGGAGGTTTCCACGCGAAATTCAGTTTTTATTAATGACAGTTTTAAACATAAAGTGAAAGCCATGTTAAAATATAATTATTTGCAGGCTTTTACAGTCAGAGTAACCAAAGGATATCATCATTTTTCATCTAATTTAAATTCACTTACATTTATAAACAAATTTATTTAGAATATCCATGTCCAGGTGCCAAGAACAAAACAATGAAACAGACAAGTCCAATCCTGTAATCAGGCAATGAGCTTTATTAACACAAATACATTCAATACTAAAAAATCCTGAGAATTAAGCCAATACGCGAATGCCCAGATTCTCATTCTTAAAAAGAAAACTAAAGATGACTACATTAAGTTGCTGTCCTAGATCAGTGGTGAAGTTTGGTGAACCTTTGCCACAAAGCAAAAAACGTGATAAAGTTACAAAGACATTTATATCTAAGCTATCTGAAAGGCACAGAACATTAAACCACTCTTTGATCATTTAAACAATTCATAGTTCTTGCAAACGTTAACAATTAGTATCATATCGTGAGCCACACAATTACTTGTGATTCGATGAACAAATGTAAAGAACTTAAAAGCAGCTATCTTAAAAGATGAGGTAAAATGATCATCTGAAGCTGCACACGAGCTCACATTCAGCCACTTTTGCTATCTATTTACTTTTACTGACCTTTTTTGTGGGTAAGGGGACTAGGTAAAGTTGAAATGAAAGGTTTATGAGACAGAATACATATTCAGCTATACTATCTGTTTACTTTGTCTGACCTTTTTTTTGGGGGGGGAGGGGAAGAAAGAGAAGTATCTGCCCATGGAAATCTCTGTGTTAATAAACATTAGGATCAAAAAAGCCCATCAACCACACCAAAGTTAAGACACTATATGTAAAGGCAAATCCCACGAGAGTAAAATGTGACAAAGATAAAAATAAAAGGTATTTCTGTATCTGCTGCTTTGTTAAGATTCTATGCTTGCTACAATCCAATTAAAGGCCATTTTCCCACTTACACAATATAATAAAGCTAGTTGTCTTATTTACAATTAAACAATATATTAAATATCACATTTATTAGAAGGTATTAGTAAGAAACGTTTTCAGTGTCATATCTTACAGAGCAAATACAGCTTACTTTTTTCTCAAGTGTTTCTATTTTAAAAAGTACCAACCCACAGAAAAATTCAAAGAATAACGTAATGAACACCCATATACTCTTTATCTAGATTCACCAATTGTTAAAACTTTGCTTTACCTTTCTCTCTGTACACATACATATATAAAATATTTTCTGTTGAACCATTTAAAAATAAATTGCAGACATCATCACGAGCATATACTTACTTACAGTAATGTGGTACTAAATGCAGAGTTTCAGGTACATATATATGAATGAAAGAAAGAAACTAAAACTTATTGAGTGCTTGAAATGGGCCAGGCACTATGTGAACAGCCTTGAATATACTGATATTTAGATCTTCTAACACTATGTTTTATGACTGAGAAAATGACAGCTCAGGGAGGTTAAGTGACTTTCTAAGAGATTAAATATAATAATAGCTAGTAATTACATCCAAGATTTTAAACTGCATCGCTTTTTCTTTTACATCGTGCTGCCTTCCTAAGAAATAATTTTTAACAAGTAGGTAATATATAATGATTCAGAGGAAAATGCAGATTGAATTGAAGTAGAGGTGGTCACGTGGTTATGGATTTGAACAAAGTGACCCACACATACGCATATATTCAACTTTGTATAGTGTCCCCACTGTCTGGCTCATGCTGTACTATACTCACAAGGTACGCCGCCCCCACCTCACCGTGACAGTGCAGTAAGAATTCCCACTCACAAAGCTCCACAGTAGCTTGAAGCAACATGATTATCCTATTCAAGTTACGCCAGGTAAGGCATGCATCATGACGACCTTCACTCTCCCTGTGGTACTTACATTTTAAATCAGGAAGCATTATCATTATTAATATTCCCATTTCAAATATCTCCTATTTTTCTGAGCACTTATTATATGCCAAGAGTACTTACAGATACTTTGAATGAATCCTCTGAAATAAACAGGTATCATTTCTTGTATTTCATAGCTAGCAAGTGGAGGAGTCAGCCTTTCACCTCAAATCTGACTAACTCAAAGGTCCATATAATCACCCCACCACACAATGGATTTCTAAACCACAGAACTTTCTTATATGTCTCCATAGAGCAAGGCATGGAGGGACAGGGCTGATTCTAGATAACCTCCTACCCCACTTTGTACTTCTCTCTCACCTCCTTATTAATTTTGAATTTTATGAAATTATAATTTATGAGTAGAGATTTAGAAAAAGTTAGCTATTTTATTGTATCTTGCACTTATTCGTTTTGAATAAAACAGTTACCAAGTCTTGATCCTAGATCTATTCTAATCTCTCCCAATAAAATCTTAAACTTATATAATTTTGAAGTTATATTGTACTTTTCAGAAATACATCCCATGTGGATGTAGGACTCAAAGTATTTTAATAACAGTAATATAGTTTACTCAATGACAGAGCATCTGATAAGGTATTTACTATAGTAACATTGCACATATTTAGAAATCTTTTGGGAGGAACAATAACCCAAACAGAGAACCCAAAATAGAAAAGTGTGTATATGTGATAAACTGCTATTTTTAAGTCTATAAATTTTGTTAAATGAGCAGATTAAAAATTGTATACACAAAAGGAGAATAACATGAAAAAGCAACTAGAAGTTGAAAAGGTATAAGGAAAACACATAAAAAGTGAAAGAAAATTAAAACCATATAAAGTTAAACTTTCTGGGGCCCATAATTCCCCAGGACAGCTCCACACTACACAGAACAGTTCAATAACTGACACAGTGCCAGCAGTGGTCAGAGAGGTTAGAATCTCGTTAAGGAAGACTTAAGACCGTGTTCATAAATTATACCTCAATGAAAAAAGATTAAAAAATTTATGATAAGAACATATGAAATCCTACCCAGTAACCTACTTAAAATTCGGGTTAACCTATGTAACTTTACTAACCATTGTCATCCCAATAAACTTTAATAAAAATAAATAAAATTAAATAAAGAAATAAATAAATTCCGGTTGTGTCTTTCTAAACATTTTTCAATAAAAATGTGTGTGTTTGTGTGTATATGTGTACATGTACGTAAATGTATATATGTACATATCTATATATACACATATATATATATATATTAAAATTCCAAAAGGTTTGAAAATCCATAATTATTAAGATAAAAGTTACGGCACATAACCTTTTATGCATCCATCATTGTCAAGACTCACTTATGTGGAATGCTTCAATGCTGAAATGATTATAGAGATTATCATTAATGATTATCAAATCATTGATTATCAAATGATTAATGATAATCTCTATAATCATACTGTATGATTATTGTATCTTGGCGATACTGTATCTTGGTGATTTAGTCCCTATGGAGAACATGATTACATAATAGGGGAAAGTTATACATATTTAGAAATAAGTACGTCGGCTTACAAGAATTTCCAAGTATGGTCTAACATAAAAACGCTTGGAAATAACGTGAAAAAGCAACTAGAAGTTGAAAAGGCATAAGGAAAACACATAAAAAGTGAAAGAAAATTAAAACCATATAAAGTTAAACTTTCTGGGGCCCAAGTCTAGCTCCATCACACGCCAGCTGTGTGATATGTGCCAGCCATTCCACCTCTCTTAGTCAAATGTCTTTTGGATAAAATAAGCACAGCCCCACAATAGTGTTGTGTGGATTAAAGGAAATATTTCATGTGAAAATATTTTGCAAACTAGACATAGCTAATCAAAAATAAGAAGTTTACTATAAGAACAGATACTGAGGGGGACGAATTTGAGGCATAATGGAGGTCTGTCTCCTCTTAGACCTTCTCCCAGCCAGTGTTCCTATTGCCCGAAATCCAATTCAATAGGGGCACTGCTGGAGGAAAGGGAGCCAAGTGCTAACTGTAGGGGCTGCTATGGGCCATTGTCGGATTTCGTGACCTTAAATGCCAGTAGTGTCCCCCACCATTGCCACAAAACCAAATATGCCCCACTAAGAGTTACTGTAGGTTTAACCTAGAGTGCAAATTCAATTAGAAAACATATGCATTAAGCCTCAGGTCCTTTTACCTCTATATAAATCAATGGATGAGAATGTTTTTCTGCAAGCTCATGGGGAGAACATGAAAGTTCTAGGCACCTAAGATGCACGGAAGGGGAAACATGTTCTGCCAAGGGGCAGAAAGCCACTGAAAGGAGAGGAGGTAGCAAGTGCTCAAGGAAAGTTTATCTGGTGTATACCTTTCCGGGCATTTTTCAATGAAAATGCATATATACGCACATGTTATAATTACAGAAGCTTTTAAAAATCAGTAATTAAGATAGCAATCTTCTAGGTCTGAGGCCAGCCTCAGTGGAGTACTGGAGCCAGCTCACACCGACTTGTGAGAGCTGACTGCATATCTTTTCCCAACCAGATGTTTACTGATATCATATGACACTGGGAGCTTGATACTGGCCATGGCGGGAGAATTTGCACCACTGAACTCATATCTCAAACACTACACATCAGGTTCCCCCCACACCCCTAGAGAGCCAGTTGGTAAACATTTATCAGCACACCATCGGTCAGCCCTCATTGCATTTTATGTCGAATAATACATTGTTAATAAACTTGAATGGTGTCACTATCAGGTCGTATGAACAAGAGAAGCACTGACAAAAATACTGTTACCTTATGTTTATATTTTTAGAACTCAGAACATGTTGACAAATAGATTCACACTGTCACCAAGTACTGAAGTCCAAGGAAGCAGGGGACAACAAAAGGCCTGGTTGAGGCTGCCTGCTTTTGTTGCCATAAAATAAAAACTATTACCTCACCTTTGAAGACTAGAGCTGAAACGGGGCTCAGCCTCAAAGAGATGGTCTCCTGCCACCATCCATTCTGGCAGTACTAATAATGACCATAGCAGCAAACACTTGCTTACATAGCACTATGTGCCAACATGGTGTGTATATTAATTCATCTAATCCTGACAACAATTCTACGGGGTAGGTACTATTGTCCTCTCCATTTTACAGGTGAGGACATTGAGTCACACAGTTTTAAACTCGTCCAAGTTTGTTCAGCTAGTAAAAGGCAGTCTGGCTCCATCGTCTGTAGCTCTGGCTCCTATTACCAGTCCACATGCTCCAATCCACAATCAGTCCACTGTCCATGTATCTTCCACTATATCTGACTTATGTCTCCCACTACGCCAACACACTGACATGTTCAGGGCTCCTGGAGGTGTGCTTCTATTTCTCTCCAAGCCTTCACTTTCATAATTTCCAGAGCAAAATACTCCAAACTATTACAACGGCTGACAAATAACAGATATCCTATAAATATGCATGAATTTTAAAGCGGAGTACAGCTGTACCATTTTGTAACCAAGAAGTAGCGTAACAGTTGAGTTGAAAACATTAAAGTTGCTGGTACAGGCAGAGAGAGTTTCACATCGTACAAGCTATGGATGAGCACAGCTTGATAATATTAGAATTAAAATTCACTTCGTCTTTTTCTTGCCAAAAAATCTTTAAGTCTAAAAAAAATACACTGCTGTTTGGTTTATTATTACCAAAGACCATTGATTAAAACATGTTTCAAAGGTTAGAATATTTATAAAAGTGTCATGAAATTGAAGATTGTTACTCTGAGGCTAAACTGACCATTTTAGCTTTATCGATTTATGAAGTTACAGCTTTAAATACGAGAATTATCTTCTACAATGTGCAAGAGACAAAATGTTGCTCTTCCTAATGAAAAAACATAATTCTAGCAGCTTTTACTTTCCTTTGGCTGTCATACACACTTCATGTGTTGATTTCTGACTGTGTGTATGAAATGATCTACTTGGGAGGAAACCAGAAATAAGCATTCAGAACTCAAATCATGCTTGTGCGTGGCTTGGATAGGAAATGTGGCTCGGGGTAAAAAAGGAACCTAATGGAGAGTGTATAAGGAGATGAGAATATGCTAAAATCCATGGTGATTACATTCATAGAAGAATGGAAACAATTCAGTATGAAATATTTTGGATTTAGTACTATCATCAGTGAAGTTTAGAAAGAACCACTGTGTATTTCTATAGAGTAGCTTGCCCATCAGCTAAAGGGAATTCTGATATGTTTCATAAAGGTTGGAGTTTTTATTTAATCTAAACCATAATAAATAATTTCAAATGCCATATTACATATTACTTTTTAGATTTTTGTTACTTATTCAGTAAAATATAATGAGCTACTATACAGATAAATGATGTAAAGCTCTTTCTATTAGATATGATACTATATCCACATAAAATAGAAACATGAAACTTGCATTTCATAACACTAAAATATTCATCATGTCATCAGTTTTGATCTAATGCCCACCATATGAACTATTTTTAAATGAAATTTTAAAAGCCTAAAAACTAAACAGAGAAAAATGGGCAAGTAAACGAAAACTTATATTTGAGGAACTGTATTATAAAAACCAGCCACCCAAAATCGGGAGGTGCTATCTGTATAATTATCTGTGCTAATATTAAACAGATTACTGCTGGTCTTAGGTCTTAAATCTTTTTCTTTTTCTTAAAATGGCTTTTTGGCACTGAAAATATCATCAATCCAATGAGATTTAAATTTCTTCAGAGGATTAATCTAATCATATCACATGGGGTAAAAGTCTACCAAAACCGCACCTTTTCTGACCTTTCCAATGAGTGATCACCACACACAAATAATGAGAGACTAAATTCACACAAGGCATTAGTACAATTAAAGTCAAATTCTTAACATGTTTTGAAAGTTACAAATATACATCCACAGAATTCATGTATTCAAAAATATGTATATGAAAAGTTTTTAAAATGATTTTGTTTTCCTTGTCTATTTACTTTCCTTTTCATAAAAAAGTCTTTGATGATCTTATACTGAAATACAATCACTAGCTTCCAGTGACATTTAGTACAAAAGCGAAATAGTAATTTAGTAGGCACAGTGTATGTTAAAATTACAATTTTCTAACTGGAAAAAAATAATGTTGCTTCTGCTTGTGACACGATTTGGTTTAAGTTTTTCACTCCACTTCATATGGAGAAAATATTTACCAATTTTGCAGGGAAAAAAAAAAAGAATTCCAGGTTTCAGAGATGACATTCCCATTAACTGAGACAGATAATATAGGTAAGTCCACAAGTCTGCAGAGGGAAGGAAGGGGAGAAACGAAGAGCTCAGGGAGAGGTACCTGTTTGGATACTCAGGCGTCTGTTCCATCCAGCATACAGCTGAAGATGCCACCTTAAGGCTCTTGAGAGCGATGGTGGGGGAGGGAAGGCGAGGAATTATCATGCAGAAGGGATACTGAAAGAGTGCTAAGCCAAGGACTACCCAGTTTAAGGAGAGGAGAAGGAGATTCCATGATGAAGCATAAGGAAGCAAGGTTCAGAGGAGAAAGAAAAAAATTAAAAAAGAACACAGAATCCCCAGGGTAGGAAGTTCCAGGAAGGAAAGTCTGATGTACAGTGTAAAACATAGCAGCAAGATCCAGCACCACAAGGGCTGACAGAGGGCTGGACTTGGTCTTACTGAGTGAGCTCACTGGTGGCTTCTGCCAGAGTAATTTCAGAAAGAAGTGGGGGCTGAAGCCAGTTGTGCATTCAGGTGATGAACAGACAGCCGTAAATGTGTAGGACTATATGCTTTCAAGAGTCTATCCTGTTTCCCCGAAAATAAGACCTAGCCAGACAATCCGCTCTAATGCGTCTTTTGGAGCAAAAATTAGTATCAGACCCGATACTATATTATATTACATTACATTATATTATATTATATTATATTATACTATACCTGGTCTTATAGTAAAATAAGACCAGGTCTTATATTAATTTTTGCTCCAAAAAACGCATTAGAGCGGATTGTCCGGCTAGGTCTTATTTTCAGGGAAACACGACACAAAAATGCTTAAGAGCTGAAAATTAAAAGTAATTTTTAATTAAAACCAATATATAAAAATTAGCATCATTAATTGACAAATGTTGTATTAAGCCCATCTGAAAACAATTTCTAGGTTAGGTTTTACAATTTCACAAAAATTCATAAGTAAGCATAACGATTGCCAAGAAATAATCAATAGTGAGTCACTCATTGCTGATCACTTCAAAAGCAGAAGTATAAAAATCCTGTCAACATAATTAGCCTTATTTAATCAGTGATGTGGATCCATTTTATAGATTCAGATGACCTGGGATGAAACCTCCCAAGTAGAGTACCTGGGACCGTAATGGCCTTAAAGTGGCCATGGTGAGTAGAAGCTTAAGAGGACTACAAAGCTTGGCTAAGAAGGAAATAGAAAAAGATGGAAAAGAGAAGTTAAAGGAAAATACAGGATAAAAGAAGAAGTTACAGGCTGAAAGTTAATAGCGACTTGGAGAATGATGATACAAGAGAGAGAAGAGGTAATTCCATGGAGCAAAGTCCTGGAGGAAATAGGACTGTGTGGGATTAAGAGCACCTAAGGCCAAGGGTAGCAGAAGAGCAATGGATGCAGACACAGAGGTACTGATTTAGATACGTTTGCAGGCCTGCAGTGGAAATTGAGATAATTTGTGTGTGAGCCCTACAACTTTCGTAAGAGAGAAATAAGACTTTTTACTGAAAGTGCAGGGAATAGGATTGTTGAGGTGGATTCAGAAGAGAAGCAAAGGTTGGGAATAGTGAAGAATTGCACAGTATTTTCAAGTATGTCCTCTCATGTAATTCTTATAGTCTCCTGAGCTTGTAAGGACAAATATTACTAATTCCACTTTCATATAAAGAACCTGGACTCTTAAGTTATGCAGGAAAACTGCCTATTAGAATGTATTTTCCAACTATATGTTAAATATATTATTTAATTATAATTTTAGTTTTTCCAAGTGCTTACAAATAAAGCTCTGATACTTTTGATCACATAGCATGTCACAGAACCACAACCTAAGCCATTTCTCTCCCCAGAAGCACTAAACATCTATCCCATCTCCAGTCCTACTCAGGAGTCAGGAAAGAAGCAAAACCTAATGCTTAAAAGTGGAGATAACAATAAGACTGTGAGCCCCAAATTGTGATGAATTTTGAGCATGGTTAGGTACCTACAAGATTTTAGAGCAGTGTAGTCTACATTCAAAAGCCCAGTCTTAACGAATTTTCCTGAAACAACTCTACATCTACAAAAGTAAGGCATTTCCCAACTCGGTAGTATTCAGGGATACTTAGCTGAAACAGGGAATAGTCAGTAGGATTTAGATCATAATGATAATCCCAAAAGGAAAATACAGGCAGTTACTAGGTCTCCCCCTTTAATCAGAAACAGAATGGTGAAATGGATTTATGATGTCCCTTGATTGATATGCTCCCAAAATAAGAAAGACTGAATTAAAACTGTTAAAGACACTAAAATGAGATCATCAAAAGAGCAATGACCCATCTCAGTTGGTTAACTCTCGGGTGATCACAGATGGTCTTTGAAATCCAAGGAATAGATTCTGTATCCGGAAATCCCTTTTGAGCCTGCAAGTGACACTATGTAAGTGAGAAGATTCACAGTTCTCGCTTCATCCTGCTCAGCCTATCTGGAGGGTCTGACACTACTGGCCACCCATAGTCGGCTGAAATCCTCTCCTGCAGTTTCTGTGACATACAGCACGCTCTGGGGTCTCCTTCCAGTGGGCTGTTCCCTTCTTCCTTCCAACATTAATTCTCTCCCGATGATACTGTCTTTTTATCTAAACTTATCTCCCTTTGGTGTATGTGCTCTTGTGGATTGAATTATCAGTAAGTAAATGACCTTCAAGTCCACATTTACAGCCCTAACCTCCAGCCGGTGGTCTAGCGCCACAGTCCCAGTCTGGTAACATTTGGAGAGTGAACAACGGATAACTTCTTGTTTGCCATGTTGCCATTCTTTGACTTCCATACTAAAAATTCTATAATCACTCTTTACTACTTTATAGAGACTATTAAAAAATCCAAAACCTGGTTTGGTACCGTTTTAACTGAGAGCTGGCAACCTCAGTGTGATTATGGTTCCTAGTGTGTCTGCCTGCTTCTATTGGAGTATTGGATCAGTCAAAAAAAAAGTTAGGGCATGTAATTTTTCTCAAGGCATTGTAATTTATTCTATTAGAAGTATAGTCACACAACATTATACAGCTTCTCTCATAACAAATACTGACTCAGAAATAAAGGAGAGAGGATTTCTGGGTAGTTGAGGCAACGAAGTCATGTAAATCTAAAATTCTTGGTGTATCATCACAAAAACCAATACAGAACAACAAAAGGAACAATTAAAACTACACAAAACTTGGCCTTCAACACATCCAAACTTCTAATTACATGTAAAAATTAAAATAAAACCAGGACACCAATGAGCTGTCTCCCACATTCCAGCTGCCAGCCTTTGGGGACAGCAAGGGTAGTTTAGGAAAAACTGAATTGAGTGGTGAAGAAAGGAGCAGAGACACAAAGTCTTCATTTATTACAAAATAAAAAACTTCTATAAAAATAAAATGGATAGTAATTCAAACAATTCACCTAACAAAAGATTCACCTCAAGAAAACAACAGAGTAGAAGAAAACTGTAATATAACATTCTAAGCTGAATTAAATATCTTCAAACAAGGATTTGGGGACATAAAACAAAAACTCTTGATCAATGTGGTATAAGAATATATCTTTGTCCCTGGTTCCTGGCACACAGCTCCTAAAAATTTCCTGAATGCTAGGGGAGATTTTGTTATTCATAAGGAGCCCCCTTTGAGCACACCTGAGTTTATGCTAATGAGGCGATTTAGGATGGAGCCCCTATACAACCCCAGGATGGGGCTGGTCACCGGAAAGACCAGTGGTTAGAGAGGTGGAACTTTCAAGCCCAACCACTGACCTCCAGGGAAGGGGAAGGGGAAACTGAAAATTAAGCTCTATAAAAACTCTTGAACAGTAAGATTTGATGAACTTCAGGGCTGGGGAACACATCCATGTGCTGGCAGGGTGGTTCACCCCAATTCCATGGGGACAGAAGCTCCTGCACTCGGAACTCTTACCAACCTCACCCTATGAACCTCTGCATCTGTCTGTTATCATCATCCACTGTAATATCTTTTAAAATAGACTGGTAAATGTAAGTAAATGTTTCCGTGAGCTTTGTAAGCCATTCTAACAAATTATCAAATCTGAGGAGGCTCACAAGAACCTCCAATTTATAGTTGGTAGGTCAGAAGGATAGATGAAAACCTGGACTTGCCACCCTTACAATCAGGAATTCAAAAACAAAGAAGTGGACAGAAAATAGAAAGAAGTGAAATAGAACTGAATGAACACAAGAAAGAAGTAGAAGAAAAAAGGCAAAATCATATCAGAAAGGAAGACAAAATTACATGGTGCCCGAAATATACATGTTTATGAAAACATAGTAAGGGCACTGAAGACAGCAGAAAAACAACCAAGAGAATAAAAATGAGATAAAGAAAAAAGTAAAAAGTACTAGAGAGAAAGTGTTTGATATAAGACAGGTAAAAGAGATTCAATTTATGTATAATTAGAATCCCTGTAGAAAATAAAACAATGGATCAGAACCAATATTTCAAATTATAATCCAAAAAAAATTTTTGGAAATAAAAGAACCAAAGCTACATATTTAAAGAACCCACTGAACCCTTTCACCTATAGCAGGTAAAACTGAAACCACAACAATCAAGAGTCCCCAGGAAAAGGATCAAATAACTTACAAGGACAAGAGAATTAGACAGGCTTCAAAATTCTCACAAACAGAAAACAAGGCCAAAGTAGCATCTTCAAAAACTCCAGAAAATAAATGTAAATTAAGGAGTTTATATTCAGCGAAGCTACTTTCAAGTATCAAGGATATAAAGAAATATATCCTTTTAAACACTCAAGGACTCCTAATCATCAACCTTTCTTGAGGAATCTACTAGAAGAAAAACTTCATCAAACCAAGAGATGAGGGGGAAGTTTCAGCAAAAAAATTGATGACGAGCATTTAATATATTTAGTTATGTACCTAAAAGCAAAACAAGAGTGGGAGAATATCATATGGCAATGCTATATGTTGCATATTGTGACAAAGGATAAATAAAACAATTTAAAATGTGATTGGAGAAGGGAGAGGAGGAAAAAGGAAAGTAGAAAAAGTGCACTGGCTATGTATGCAATAGGTAGGAGTAGGGTTTCCAGGTGGGAATTTCCACCCGTTCTCAGGAACTTTTTTCACTTTCCCGTTCCCGAATCCCGAGAAAAGTTGTTCAGGAAATTGGGAAAATCGACTCCTTGAACCCAGGTGGTTGGTAGTATCGGCCATCACTTTGTGGAAACGATTCATCATGGAGAACAGAAAACAGTTTATATCTCGGGATTCGGACACGGGAAAGCAAAAAAAATTCCTGAGAGCAGGCGGGAATTCCCTCCTGGAAACCCTAGGTAGGAGTTAAAATACTAAATACTGTTAAAAACTCACAAACCAGTGACAAATTTTCAAATATACCCAGTTCATATTTTTTCATATTGGTAAGATAAATACATGATCTTTCATAAAAGTTGCAAAGATGCAAATGCTACTTGGAATTTCACAATGAAACTTAATCAAAAACTACTGTACCTTACAGTAAAATCATAGGAGCAAGAGGCCAGCACCGAAGCGTGAAATGGTGAAAACTACAAAAAAACAAAACAGAACAAAAACTTTATGAAATTAGTTGTAATTATAACGTGCTACTTCATATGGTCATTCCCGTGAATATGATAATAAATTAAAGTCTAGTCAGGGCTGTCACTTAAAATTACTGTGAGGCTTTCCCCAACCTCACATGCTTTAATTCAAGGCAAAAAACTTCTGGCCTTTTACGTATCATCTACAGGAAAAACATTCATTTTCACATTCTCCAAAGAAAATCATCACTCAAGTTTTTTAGAACTTATTTAGAAGAAAGTATTCTCAAAGTGTGGCTATTCTGGAAAAATTAAATACAATTTCATATTGGCTATCCAAAATAGACTTCTACAAATATAGGGGATTTAAGTATGTGATAGTGCAAATATGAATGTATTATACTTTAACAATTTTATGAATACATATATGATTGCTATAAGCACAGGTACCAAAAAAACATTTAAATGTTAAGTAAAATACCTTTAATGAGAAATGATATGAAGGACAAAAATCTGAAAATTTAAAGATGGTTATCTTTTAGATAAGTAATAAATAACGTAGACTGCCCTTTGCAATTATGTTTCTTTAGTATTTTTCTTACCAGTACTTTAATAGTTATAGACACATAATAACTATATTTACAAACTTTCTAGTTTGTAAAATACTTTCACTACATTACCCTGTTTCATTCTCAGAAGCACTGTGAAACGTATATAGAAAATACTTTTCAACTACTAAAACCTGTGTGCCATTAAAAAAACAAAACAAAAAACCCAGGGCACTGTGTCTCATATGTTAAGTTATAGCAAATAAAATTGAATATATTCATTTAACTGATATTTAGAACTTCTGAAATAGGAATAAGAATTACCTTATTGAAAAGATCAATAAAGTACTTTTTTACCCTTAATGTAAAGAACAATGTAATGAAACTCGGAGATATCATTTAATAAGATGTTTTCCACAGTGACTTAGCAAAACGTACCCTAAATAAATGCCAGGAAACTAAAGTATGACACTTATAAGCCGACAAATTTCTTAGGAGCAGCAGAAAAAAGTTATCTCATCTTCTGCTGCTTACAGAGTAGAAAATATTCTATACCCCAAACATTTGTAAACATTCATATATGTGTGCGTGTGCGTGTGTGTGTGTGTGTGTGTGTGTGTGTGTGTGTGTGTGTGTATAATCACATTAGGGGAAAAGAAAGAATTAACCATTCCTCTATATGAGTTGCAACCAAGTAAAGAGACCTTCCCACTGAATGAAAAATTATGAAGAATATAATACTAAAACTAATTAATATAGTTAAAAAATAGTAAAAGGAATAGTAGATTAGGGATGACAATGAAAAACACATTTTTATTTAACCGTAAATTGCCTACATTGTCTGATTGGCTACGTTGTCTCAATTCATTCAAAAATTATGCAAATACTGTACCTGATTTTAGCTTTCAATTTTCATTATCATTATCATTATCAATTTTCACAAAGAATCAATAACCCCAACGCCTAAACATCTTTTATATATACTTCATTGATTATATTTATATTTGTATTGTACGTATAAAATGAAAAGATAAAAACTTACTTTCACTCTCCTAATAGCATAGGTGTGGCCAAGAAGTTCAAACACTGGTTGTCGAACATTCCTCAAGTCCCAGCCTCTCAAACTACAGTCAACTGCCCCCGTCACCAGCAAATTCTGAAAACAATTCAGAGAAAAGTAATCTGTGCCAACTTTGCAATTAAGCAGTAGCCAGGCTTTCCTACTAGGAACAATATCTATTTTCTGACCATTATTTAATCAGAACCCAAGAGTCATTCTTGAGAAGTTATAGCACAAGTATAGAAGGGGATCAAAATACCCATTAAAAAGCCAAAATGAGTATGACTGGAGTGAAAAGGAACTCCATATGCTTTATGTATGTGATGGAACACTACATACAACAGAAGGACGCATAGTCCCAAACGGCACTGTGGATTTACCAATCCACCATTAGTAATATAATAAATACGTAAGGGATTAAAAATTATATCTGACACACTAGCCCACCTGTCTCTTCAGCGTGCTCTGAGGTTTTACGAGGCATTAAAAGGCAAAAGTCCTGTTAATTTAGGAATATTTGAAAAGGCAAAGGGTATAAATTAAATCTTTACATGTTCTTCTAAATCTAAAAGAATCATTGTTCCCAACTCCCATAGGCCCTGTCTTAACGTAATATCTAATCATATCTGAGAACCTGTGCAAATAATGGGAAGTCTCCCATCTAGTCAGGTTGTACAAATTCAGCTATCTACAGACCCAAGTGAACCTAGAGTTCCTGGCTGAACAGGCCAAGCAAGTGTCAGGTTCACACCCAGCACCATCCTATGTCAACCAGAGCAATAATTAATTGTCGGAACGTGTAGGGCTTCAGTATAAGCACATCTGAAGAAGTTTCCATGATTTAAAAAATAAAATTTATATTTAAAAAAATGTTGAAAACTAAATAATAAAATTAAAAAAAACTAAATA
The DNA here is from genome assembly GCF_004115265.2 of Rhinolophus ferrumequinum. Taxonomy (NCBI): domain Eukaryota; kingdom Metazoa; phylum Chordata; class Mammalia; order Chiroptera; family Rhinolophidae; genus Rhinolophus; species Rhinolophus ferrumequinum. The sequence goes on along the minus strand of NC_046286.1, from coordinate 83,030,080 downwards.
AATAGAAAAAAATAAAAAATAAGTAAAATTTGTAAACCACTCTCAAGAGTATATTGGCATCTTTTTTTTTTTTTTAATTCCAATGTATAACATATAGTCCACAATTTCATTTTCCTATTTGGAAAATTCATTTATGATGACAGAGATTTGAACTGTAGTTATCAGCATTGAAATTTTTATTTTGATCAAGTATTACTATTGAATAGGTACTGAATTTTCTTTTTTATTTAAAGAAAAAATGCCAATATAACATTCTCTTAATTTTCATTAATTAATTTAAAACTGGGAAAAAACAAGGCATACATTTTACCTCTTTGCTACAGTCAACAGACCACGTCAAGTATATAAATATACATAAACAGTGTATCAACGCATACTTCATCCATTGCTATATCTAAGTCATATGCTACTGTGGTTAACTGAAGCTTTGCAACAAGTTACAAATGGATGCTGCTATCTTACAGAAGTAAGAAGCTTGGTTAGGCTTGTAAGAGGAATCAAAAATTTTTTAAACTAATAGACTGTTAAAAATCAATCTACAAATAGTTCAGCAGCCTGACTAGCAAAGTGAACAAGAATGGAAAGCAAAAGATGACACAAATTGGCAGGGTTAAGAGCAATAAAGAAAAAATTTCCATACATTATAAAGCAGTTTCCCAAACAAACAAGTAAGGCTGCCCTGCTGAACTTGGAGAATTTTTATTTCTTATTCTGCCTGGTTTATGTGCACTTAAATCGAATTAATGCTAATGCAGATTGCTCACAATCATCAATTAGAAATGAAAGGGTCAGAATTAAAACTTGATGGTCCATAAACACTACCAAAGTCCACACAAACAAAGATAAAATAAAATCTAAAACATTTCAACATTAGGAAGGGCTCAGTAGCTCAGGACAGAGCCAGACAAAGTACCTCATTGTATTTACACCAGTCACAACTCAAAATTTCTGCTTGATGTGCTGGAACCACAATTCTGACTCCTGCTGCCTTCACATCCCAAATTCTCAGAGTCTGATCACCTGGTGAAAGAGGAAGATTTGATCACTTTCCATCACACCACTTGGATGTTCAGTGACACATGGTGCTCATGATGATAAACCAAGGGTGAACACACTGCTTTCACTGTGAGGCTACTGCCAGCTCTGTATCATACACGCATATATTTTTTAAATTAAAATAATGCATAAGAACTACTGAAAGTGATGAAGTAAAAAAAGTAATGCACCATGATGGTGTTTTTTAGATCTACTCAAGTCCAAAAAATCTAAATCTTGCACTGAGAAAAGCACAGTGGTGACTAAACACACATCCAGTGCATTTTTCTCCAGGAAAAGGCCCTAAAAATCCTCGCGTCTAATAAATAAAGGTAATACCCTGTACCAGCATATTCTACAAGAAACAAAATGGTCACATGTTTACTGATAAATACAAGCAATCTACCAAGACAAAATGGAGAGTTTTTAAATCTTAGCTTTTATTAAAGTTTGCCAGGCCAGCCAGAGGGATATTTTTCTCCTTGGAAAAAAATAAGTCGAAAAAATGTAAGGATTATACTTTGCATTATTACAAACATGGTTTACATTGCTTAGCTGCACAAAGTCACCCCTGATTAAATGTTTTATATGCTGTTTGCCTTGAATGACCAGATGAATAAAACCCAGACACACACACACACACACCTACATCAAAAGTAAATTACGACAATAACTGATCATGGGAGAAAGCTAGTTCGTCTTGATGATAAGAATGTGGTCTCTAGGCTGGTGGCAGTCACAGTCTTGAATTTCATTAGCAGTTGTGTGACTCTGTACAAGTTATATAATATCTCTGAGACTGATTCCTCGTTGCTAAAAAAGAAATAGAGTGCCTTCAAGCGGGGTTGCACAAGAATTCTGTGTAATAAAGTTTCTGTAAAGCACCTTGCACGGCTGCTAGCACAGGGTAGACATTTTAATACACGGTATGTAAAAATACTAAATTTTAAAATTATCCTTTACTTATCTACATATATTTTCCTATATCTCAAATTCTAAATCAGGTCATTTAGCAAAATTTAGCTATTTTAGACAACTTTTTTTTCTGATTTCTTTGGAAGCTGCTTAAGAATGATAAGAATTAAAATTGTTGGTGGTAATACAACATAGAGGTTAAAATCGGGGGCTTTGGAGTTGCAGAGCTGGGTTCTAATCCGGCTCAATCATTTGGTAGCTGTTCACGTTTAATAAAGTTACTAAATGTCCCAGATTCTCCTTCTTCTTACCTATGATAAAATATCTTCCTTATAAAGTTGTAAGTTGATGTATAAAGTTGAAGTAAGATAAGGTTTAAAAACATAAAATAAGAAAACATACCCATGATTAGAAGTCATTCCCATCCCTATGAATAATAACATGAATAACAAGCTAATACTTCCTGAGTGCTTACAATGTGCCAGATGCTGGTCTCAGCATTTTATACATGTTAACTTATTTTAAACATCACAAGTGAGGCAGAAATTTTAATACAAAAAGTAATTTTTGTAGTAATTTCCAAATGAGGAAACTGAAGCACATGGAGATGAAGTAAGTTGCTCAAAAAGCAAGTGATGGAATTAGGACCTGGAACTAGAACCCAGGCAGTCTGGCTCCTGAGCCTGTGCGTCTGCAGCTGCACTCACGTGCCTCCTCACGTTGCAGGAGAAGCGCCATACAATCAATGCTGGCTGATTCTTGAGGAATTATTCTTTTAATTTATACGTTAATTTTTTCTATAAATTGGGGGAGAAACATTTAAACACACATGCACACAAATGCACACACACACACACACACACGACATTCATATTTGCCCCATAATTGTTTTAGAAATAAAAGTAATAAAACATTGTAGTTGAAACCGCTATTATAGTTCTAATTCCATGCCCCATCTCCTTGCCCAGAGGCTACCACAATCATGAATTTGGGATGCATCCCTTTAGTCTGTGTTTTTGTAATACTTTTATTATATTTCTATGAATCCATAAATATATCCTATTGTTTTTTGTGTGGGATTTTATTTAAAAACACCATCTTACTACTTGACAAAAAGTTGAAAACCACTCTGATAGAGCAAAGTAACTAATAGTTTTGGATCTAGTTAAGGATGATAGGCATAAGAAGGAATTATGAGTTTAAAAGAACCAACTAGAAATTAATCAGACTTGGTACAGATTAGAACTTCGAATATCATTAGGGGCCCTAATGAAATCTACCGTCTGTGGTCTAGCCACCAGTCAGTAGAATATGTTTCAGAATTCTAAATAGCTTTGATAAAATGATCTTTCATGGTTTTCCCTAGCCTTCAGAGTACAGTAAGTCCTCACTTAATGGCATCAACAGGTTCTGGGATTTTTAAGTGAAATGACGTATACCAAAACCAATGTTACCACAGGCTAATTGATATAAACAAGAGTTCAGTTCCTATGGCATCTCATCAACGTTGAAATGAAACGACATTATCCAAGGACCTGCTACATAAAGGAGGGTGCTGCGGACGTCTCGTGTTTGGGCTGTCCAGCAACACTCTTCTAGGAGCAGTCCTGGCTTCTTGCCATGTGATTCTAGAAAGACGTATGGTTCAACACAGTTAACCCGCTGCCAGTGGCAGGTCTGCAACTGATAAGGGAAGCTGACCAGCCAGTGGCATGTCCAAGCAAGGCCAGTCATCGTATCTTATTTCCTGTCTTAACCAAGCTGACAGGTCAAAGGGAGGTACTTGAAATTTTTCTGAACTAGAACTGAAAAACTAATGTCAGTTCCTCTCTGATGATAGAATGTACAGGTTATAAAATTGAGGAGCTGCCAGTGGCCATGTGCCTTACTGTGTGAAGAAAGCCAGCATGCAGGGTCAAGACAACAAGCAGAGAAAATTTTGTGCACGTTAGAAACAGAGAATGTGTCCTGGGACTGACTGTTCAAGCATACCTCCCCATTCTGAGGTTGCTTTTCGACAAATTCTACAAAGACCTAAGATAGTTCAAGTTCTATCATCTGTAGGCAAAGGAGATACCTGATCATCTTAGAGGGAGGGATGAAATTCACTTCAAGCTTCAGTCTCTAAGAAGTCTAGCCCCAGACAAAAACATTTGATTTAGCGTGAGGCTTCCACTAAAACATAGGAAATGCCTAAAGTACACTAGCTTTCAAAGTCTGAAACTATAAAGTCTGCTATAGCGATGACTAACGCAGTGTTTAAAGTTCAATGAGCGTGTGTTCACTCTAAAAATCACATTATATGGGTATGTGAATGATTTAAAGTACCAAAACCTTACAATGAATATTGACTAGGAGATTAAGAACAGTTATTCTAGCAACGATATGAATGAATCTGAAAAAACAATATTGAACAAAAGAAACCAGACACAAAAGTATAAAAACAAGCAACATCAATCTATGTTATTAGAAGGCAGCATAGTGGCGGCCCTGGGTGTGTGTGTGTGTGTGCGTGTGTGTGTGCGTGTGCGTGTGTGTGTGTGTGTGTGTGTGTCAGGGTGGCGGAGCGGGAGGGGTGGTAATGTCTCCGAGGATGTGAGGAGGGCCTCTGGAAACGTCGTTTCTTGATCCGGGTGCTAGGATACAGATGTGTTCACTGTAAAAGTTCATCACCTTCTATACTCAAGATTATGCACTGTTCTGTATGTGTATTATATACTTCAATGAAAGATCAAACAAAGCCACAACAAAGGCTGCCTGTATGTTTATTCTAAATTTCTCTGGAACAATATTTTGGTTCTTCATCATCATATTGAGGCAACATTTCAAAAAACAAAAACAAAAACGCACCATCACTTGTCCGCTCTTGCAGTTAATTAAAAGGGCACAGAAAACTGAGAGCTGCTCTGTAGGGGCTAAGAATTCCACTTCCTTGACAGTTGCTCCTACTGCACACATTTGGCACTTCACCCTCATCACTGTTTTCCAGGTAGGAGAGAGACCTTCTGGCCAAATGGCACAATGACTCACTCAACTCTTTGAGCCACTAGGACATCAGTATTTATGTTTTTTAAATCATATTTTCCAGACAACTGGCCTTTCATTGTCAGCCAGACATTTATCAGGGGCCTGTGATGGTGCCAAAGACTCACCTGAATTACCAGCTTCTCCTATCAGTTATAGACCTGCCACTGGCAGCGAACAAACAAATAAATTTAAATGTACAATATCAAGGAGAAAGTGCTGGCTGCTGCTATGTCTCATCTCAAACTGCAAGAGGTAAGAGGAAGTTGCGTTAGGGGAAATGAGTGCGAACACCATGGCTGAAACTGTTAACCGAGTAGCAAAAGGATACATACTGGGCCCAAATAATCCAATTTAACTGAAATACCAGATGCCTATCAGATGTAATATGACTTTTTTCTTAGAGTAAAAATGAGATTTTTTTTTTTTTTTTAATGACTAGATCCCACACATTCAGGCATGGCTATCATTTATACAATTATGTGGAGTCTGTAATAGTAGTAATTTAGTTTTCATGGTTCAAAAGCAAGTTTACTTCAGATTAATCCTCTTTCTGTAAAGAGCTCAAATATTCTTCTTTTCTAGCTCATATAACTTAGAAATAGGAATTCTGTACTAATACAACTACCATGAACTAGACAAAATGCAATGTCCTTCAAGGACTCTGCTATGAAAGGTAAATCTAGATCTAAACCTCTAAAAACTCCCCCATTTGGTCTGTTTTAACTTAGCTAATGATAAATGTAGTTCTAGAATTGCAAATACCTTGCAACTTTGAAAGTGACTATACTTGGAGTAATTTTGTTTTAAAGGAAACACATTTTAACAGCTCACAGGTCCAGTGCTTGATTTTCATCAAATCCCCTCTGATTTATTTTAAGCCTCGAATGAGCAGCCATTTTAGTGAATATCAGCCCCCTAGAATGTATCGATCTACTTCCATTCCGTGTGTGTGTAGTTTGGGTACCACTCTCCCCATTTCCCATTCCCAACTGCTGGAGCTAAGCTGCACCGAAGCCAACCAACACATTGCATGTCCTCTCCCAAGCAAGGGGATTAGTTTAGGAACATCCACATGGACCATTCAGAGCCAATGAGAGAAAATGAAACTTTTCTAGATGTCCGAGAACTTCTCACTTTTTCCTACCGGACAGAAACCAGACAGGATGTGAGGGCTGAAGCTACTGCCATTTTGTTGTCATGTGGTACTTGATACTGAACCCAAAGCAACAGAGGACAGAACAAAAGACATGGCAAGAATATCCTGGGAGCCAGGTATCTAGCCATGGTTATAAAGCCAGATCTAATTCTGGACTTGTAAACTATGTGAACAAATCAATTATCTTCTGCCTTAAAGCAGTTTGGGTCCGAATTTCTTTCAATTTCAACTAAAGAAGTCCTGGCTGATATGACCACTATTTATATTCATTTCCAATTTAACACATGAAAGTAATGTCATAATGGCCTTTTTCTCTAGTAAAGCAAATGATCATTCTGTTGAGAAAAGACTTTTTATACACTACCTATTTAAAATACACATATAATTTTAAAAGTTAAGTTTCATGATTATATTGCTAACTCTCTATACATAATTAATCTTCTTCTGCTATCTAGTCTCATACACTGAACACTCTATGTACAACATCCAGAGTCAATATTATGCATACCATGCTACACAAAGGGCCAATGGAAGAGGAAGAAGTGTGTGTGACTCAGCCCAAATAAAGGGCTAATATACACAATCCTAGCTGACATTTAAATAGATGCAGCTGTATTAGTTCATGATTTTGTCACTGTCGGATTTTACGCTTGGCCGTGGGCATAAAAAGAACAATTATTAAAAGTAAATGAAAACAATTTTAGAACTTAAATAATAATATAAGTGAACAAATTACATATAATAGTAAGGTAAAGGAATCTTTAAAAATCTATCAGTAGTTCAAGGAGTTTTATTTACTAATACTTTTGCAAATATGTAAAATTATCCCCATTATTAACTCTGGTTTATTATGAATGATGCCAGTTAGAGAGGCCAGTAGACATGTTTTCACTGTTTCACTAGAAGGGAAGCATTTTCAGTTCATTGAAGGTGAATCTATTCTATCCCACTAATTCCATCCGGGGTTTGAAATGACTCCTTTGAATCGAAGGCCAAAGGGCGTGCCAACCCTAAAAAGCTGATGCTAATATCAATCTAATTCACATCTTCACGAGGATTTTAATTCAACTGTATTAATGCACTCTCTGTTAGGGCTTTTCACTAATAGTAAAATTATGAAAATTGTAACCATTACATAAAATTGTGGTCACCTTACAGATGTGATTCACTATGAGCATGAAACTCATTAGAATTTACCCTAAAGTAGAAGCAAAAATGATGATTAACTGAAGTTAGGCTAAAGAGTTAATTCAAATTAAATGTGTTACTGTTATCATTTACTTAATACACACCTGGCCTTGTGATCAGCTGCATCACAGAGAAAAAAAAGATCAAAGAAGAAACTTAGGCTTGGAAAAGGAAATGTGACAAGGAAAATATATTACTTGTCCCATCCCAAAAGCCTTGATATTTTGAAAAATAAAAAAAAAACCCATGACAACTTACAAGTTTTAAAAAATAACATTAATAATTTTATAAATTAATGGAGAGCACCACTCTTTATTCTAGAAAGCAATGCTGTTAACTTCAATCAGTGAACAAAACTTTTAAAAACTAAATGCACCTCCATATACAGAAGTTACTATTATTCACTATCATCTTAGATCCAAAAACTTGCTTAATCTAAATGGACATACTTCTCTGTGCATCATTTACCTGAAGGTTTCCACTTCTGAGTGTCTTCAGCCTAACAATACTTAAAGAATTTAGGGACATGTGGTCATTTTTAATTTTTAGAATTAAAAAGAATAAACAAAAGACAAATACCCTATGACCTCACTTATATGTGGAATTAAAAAAAAAAACCATATAGCCACAGAGAACAGATCAGTGGTTGCCAGAGGTGGGCTTTCATAGGTGAAAGTGGTTAAAAGGTACAAATTTCAAGTTATAAAATAAGTCATGCATACGTAAGGTACAGCATGGTAACCATAGTTAATAATACTATTGTTTACTTGAAAGTTGCTGAGAATAGATCTTAAAAAGTCTCATTAAAAAAATTCTAACTGTGGTGATGGTTGTTAACTGGACTTATTGTGGTAATCATTTCAAAATATGCATATCCAAATATTGAATAATTATGTTGTATACCTGATATTAATATATTATGTCAATTATCTCTCAATAAAAAAACAAGTGAAAAGGACTTCTGTGACATCATATTTCTCATGAAAGTCACTCAACTCAACCAAGGCACTCAACCATCCAAGGCATTGATATAACTCATTAGCCAGAAAGGAACAATTATGCTACCGACTGCCTGTCTTTGGATGTTGGACAATTAAATGAGGAGACAATGTTAGAAGCACTCTACCTCTTCCTATAGCTATTGTCTTCTGTCTTCCCTTAATCAACTGAAAGACCTTCCATTTCTTTATCTCCCCTCACGGTTCTGTACCAGCAAACATTTTCTGTAAAGGGCCCAACAGTAAGTATTTTTGGCTCTTAGGGCCATTTGATCTCCTCATAACTACTCAACTCTGCTACTATAGTGTGCAAGCGGCCATAGGTAGTATGTGAATGAATGGGCGTGTCTGTTGCAATAAAACTTTATTTACAACAACTATATGTGGGTCATGTTGATCTGAGGGCAGTACAGCTGACCCTTGAATGATGAACTCAGGGACGAGGGGAGTCAATTCCCTACAGTCAAAAATTCACGTATAACTACTGACTCCCCAAAAACTTCACTATAGTTGTCCCTTGGCATCTGCAGGGGATCAGTTCCAGGACCCATGGGCCCAGGAAACCACAATCCCTGGATGCTCACGTCCTTTATATAAAACGGTGTAGACCAATGCATGCTGTCACCCTTCGCATCAGTGGGTTCCCAACCGCGAATCGAAAATACTGTTTACCAACCTGTGCTCTAGTCTAAGGTTTCTTTTCATTAGTCTCTCCTGGGTGCTCTGATTTACTGCAGTGGCTTTAGCTATCATTTAGGAGCCAATGACATAATTTTTATTCACAAGGCCAAACCTCTCAGCTCCCAGTTCAACCTGCTCATTAACAACCCCACCCGTGTCCCACAGGCTCAACGTGTTCCAAAACAAAACTCAAGGTCTTCTCTGTCAAACATATTTATCTCAGTTGACACCCTCATCCACGAATCTGTCCTTCCCAGGAATCTAAGACAAATTCTAACCTCTTCCACATCTTATGAAATCATCTTTAAATACCACTCAGATCAGCCTGCTTTGTTCCAGACCTTCTGCCACCATCCTCATCCACGCTTCTGTCTCTTCTAATTGTTCTCCCTGTGCCCACTCTTGCTCACCTCCAAGCTATTCTCTACACAACAGCCAGAATGAGTTTTTTTTAAATGCAAGCCTAATCATATCACTCCCTTGCTTAAACCTCTTCCCGCTGTCCATGGGACAAAATCCAAAATCTTGAATTCAGCCCACAAGGCCTGATGTGGGTCCCTGTCTGCTACCCGGACCTCACTTTTACTCCCCTTCCTCTTAAGCAATAGTCTACCGGGCTTTCTTTCCGTTTTTCAAATGCATCAAGTTCTTACTATTGAACATCCTATTTTCTAGGCCTGGAATGTTCTCTTGGCACCCAAGGCCTCCGACTTTTCCATAAGCCAATTCCTTATTCATCTTAAATAAAAGCCAGAAAAAATTGATAGTTTTGACTACTAAAAAAATTAAAACTTTTTACAGTAAGAAATTGATTAAATAGGTTAAAAGGTAAAAAAAACCAACCAAACAAACAAACAAAACACTGGGATGCAGAGGATTAATACCTAAATATAAAAAGAGCTCATATATCAATACAGAAAAACAACAAATATCTCTCAAAAGAAAAATGGGCCAAAGATATAAACATGTAACTTACAAAAGGAGAATTATGGTGGCCAACTGACATATCAGTCTTCACTCTCCTTAGTAATCAAATATGCAAATCAAAACAACAGTTAGATATTTTTCATGCATCAAATTGCCAATATTTAAAAGACTGAGGAGGAGCATCTGTGTATCTGCTGCTCTGTAATAAACACATTTGAAAATTAGTGTCTTATAGGCTATATGTATGCACACACTCCCAAACCACCTAATTTCTCATTCTGGAATACTGTGAGCAGATCCCGGCTTATCCTGCCTATCATATGTAACATGAAGCAGGGTGAGAGTGACTCAAGCAGGCAGTCTGGGAGAGCAGCTCCGACCTTGCGTGTACCAACTAAATTGTTCACCTTTGTTTTAGTCCTACATTTGTTACAGCTTTAATGGCATGCAATACTTTACGCAAATCATCTAAAAGGAAAATGAAGCAATATGTATTAAAGCCATACTTTTTAGGAATCAAAATATTCAGAAAATTTTCCTTAGCCAAATGTTTATTGGTGATAGAGCCACTAAAAGGAACATGTACTTCTTTTTCTATTTTAAATTTGTTTTAACTTCACAAATTTAAATATATAAATTTATAATATAATTCATAATATATAATGAATGGGTATTGTTTTCCATCAAGTTTATTCAAAATTACAGTCTAAGAACTCTTTCTAAATGGTGGCATGATTTACTCAATTCAGCTATAATTCTGGATTAAGGCTACTAAGAAATCTCCACAATCAAAAACTGCTTTTTAAAAACAATGTTTTCAATGGGGAAGAAGAATTTGGGATAGGGGATTTCGTGACTCACAAAGTTATTTTCCTGTATAATTTCAACAACAACAAAGGTTTTACAGCTACAAGCATGTAACATCTCACATTGCTCAGCACATTCAGCCTTTGAAAACATCTGACTTTTTCCTCAAGAATATTCCCCATTAATACTTTAAATTTTTTGTACCATATACTCTGGAATAAGCAAAATAATTTTTATGGAGGAATACAATAAAATGTTAATAGTGGTTATACAGGAGTGGGGAGAGGAGGCTTTTACTTTTTTACTTGGTATGTTTCTGTGTGGTTTAAATATCCTTACTATGTATTGTTAGAATAGGGATTATCTGGCATACCATTTTTGTTTTTCTTTATAAATTTATATTTTGAAACTTATAAAAGTAAAAACTAAAAAGTGATGATCTTATTTTGTCAATCACCACAAATTTAATTAGGATATTACACATTCTTATAACTGTTACACAGACTTGGCAACCTTTGTTCTGATAAACAAACCAAGGATAAAACCATTTAAGCAAAGCAGCTCAGTGGCTAGTAAAAAAAGTTAGGCTGGTTCCCCATTTTGAAGGATTTATAACCAGTTGTAACCTGCCTAGGACAATCTATATTTGTTCATTAATAGTTGTGTTCTATCTAATTCACATTATGAAAATAATGGTGCGGCAGATACTACAATGTTACTAAGAATTGATATTTTATATGCTTAACCACATGAACTATAACTCCAAATGCCTTTCAATGTACTGTTTTCTCGCTGTGAAGAACAAGCCTACCTTCTAAACCTGGGCAAAAGGGAGCATTGCTGTCTCAGCTTCTCCTCCTGTCATCCTCTGGGAAGACCCTGCCACTGAACTTCTTCAAGTAAAATCAGAACAACAGAAGAGAGAAAGGCTAGGCTGGTGCAAAGAAAAGGTAAAGGATGAAAGTACAAGAGCTGTGAGGGCAGAGTTGAAGGGGTGTGAGGAGAAGAAGGCAAACGGCCAGATGGCCAGGGAACAGGCATTGCAGAGCAGCTCAGGACAAGTGAAGACAGGAGAGCTATGTAACAGGCCGTTTGGCAGGTAGACTACGCTGCTTTAAATGGCACTGCAGAGAGGCTGAGCAATGTGTCCCTATAACTTACGTGTAAGTTAGACTGTGCAGGTTTGATATCATTTATCAATTGGCCCACAAACCAAATTTGTAAATCTTTATGCAAACAGTACAATTATTAAATTTCGATAAAATGACTTTTCTCTACCAAAACAAAACAAAAAAGACAGAGACATATAAATGCAAGTATCTACTTTGCCTTAGAACTGCTGACATAAATCAAAAGCAAACAGTCAGAAAAAAGATCAGACCAAAAAAACATCCCTGCTATGGCTTAGTGGCAATGAATTATAAAGAATATTCCTAAAAGGAAGGTAAAGTAAACATTAAGGAGAGACAGATGCCAAAGCCCTCGTTCTTTGTCCCACACCTCTTACCTCTCAAAGAGAAACATGTTAAGTCAAATGCTTAACATCATCAAAAAGTAATTCAAGTGTGGCTAATTCTTGTCTAGAGGTTGGTAAAGAATGAAACCGTCGAAAAAGCACAAAGAATTTTTTTCTTTTTTTTTTTTAGGTTTCTTTTCCTCGAAATCTAAGGTGCACAGCGCCACCTACGGGGAAAGCAAGGCCACCATTTACTACAAGTAAGGCTTTCAGAAAATAGCCAATTATTTACCTGAGGCTGAAGCAAAGCAACCAGGGATGTGGGGAGACCAGATGGTGCTATAAATGACACTTTCATGGCCTCTAAAGGTGCACAGAGACTTTCCCACAGTTGGATCCCACTACAAATAAATGAATAGATCAATTACTGAGAGGAAAATTCAAATGCACGTTTTTATATATACAGTCTTTGTATAGATGTATTTATACATATATATACACACACAATATACATACGTATGTCAAGGATTTCTTAAAGTCTATTTTAATAAAAAGCAAGATGGTGTTTAAGGGGTAACCAAAGTAATCAATGCTGAGCTAATTATTAGTTTGCAGCCAAAAGATTAAAAATTTTAAATTCTAATAAATGCTTTAATACATTTTCTTGAAAAGAAAATTAGCTATCTAATTAAAAAGCTACCAAAGTATGTTCTAGAAAAGGAAAAAAATCAGTGGAAGCTTTGGGGAAGGGAATATTTGCTTTTAAATACAGCAATGGCCACATACCAGTTTGACAGTTTGATCCCATGAACCAGACACCACAAGCTGTTCGCCTCTGGTTTGGCTCCAATCAACACTATACACCTAAAAGTAATTAAAATTGTCATCTAGAAAGCAAAAGAGCATCAAGTTCGGTATTACATTTTATCTCTATAACAGTGATAGCCAGTTAAGACAATTAATTTGCTTTGCTCAAACATCAAAAATAAAGTTCTACAAATCTCAACATGGTGTCCGAGAAATGGAAAGGTCATTTTGTCCATTCCTCCAGACTTATTCCTTGCAGATTGTACTTTAATAGAATTCTACAAAATATTTCCAAACCTTCTTCACTAAAACAAATTATACATATTTTCAACATACCAACAAATCACTGTTTGCAGCACCCTGAAGAAATGTCAAAGCAGATTAGAAAGTTAGTCATTTCAAAAAGCTTGCTGGGTCAATGTTTATCAGAAAGCATTAAAATTCAATTACTATCCCTATCTGGCCTTTCTTAGGAAAAGCTTATAGGAACCAGGTGATCCTTTCAGATCTCTTGGTAAACAGCCTTAGTTACCCAACGCTGCTATTCTAATCTATGCTTCACTGCTCTCAGTGAACCATTTGAAAACTTATGGAAATATTTTCACTGTCATTTTATACAACAGATTACATGCAGATCACTAGGACAAACTAAGTTCAACAAAATATGTGCCTAATTATACTTTATGAAAGTAGTCCTGACATGGATCTGAATGTGTGTCATTAAATGTGACCGGCAGGTTGTTTTGTATCTAAACACTCTTTAACTATTATATTTATGTAGAAAGTATGAGTGTCTGGGGGTTTGTTGTGGCTTAAGTATGGGTTACCTACTCTTGGCTGCCTGGTGCTAAACTAAGCCATGTTGAAGCCTGAGTAAAACACAAACAAACAAAAAAACAGTAAAACTGATCCTGTCTTTATTTTAAACTCTAATATTTTGTTAATCACAGATATTTTTGCATTAATTTTGATTTTTTAAAACTACTGCATTAAGGGATTGTTTTGACTACTGAGTTTTTAGGGGGTCCCTTAAACTGTGTACCCAAGGCGAGTACCTAACCTACCTCACCCTAGTCCTTGCCCTGCTGCTGCCCATATCCAAATGAGAGAAGAGCAGTTGGAACATTAAAGAAACTTCAATCCAGCAACAGAGAACAGCTCATAAAGTATACAGAGAGGGCAGCAAACACCAAAGAGATACTAAAGCCACCTGTTATGGATAGAAAAAGATAGGTTTGGAAGCAATCACTGAAGACCTTGAGAGCTGAAGAGTTTGATTTCTCTAGGTCAGGGTATGGCAAATTTCTTCTGTCAAGGGTCATATAAATATTTTAGGTTTTATGGGCCATGTGATCTCTGTCACAACTGCTCTGCTAAACTCAGTCTCGTAGAGCACAAAAGTACCCACAGATGATACTTAATGCATGGGCATGGCTGTGTTCCAATAAAACTTTATTTACAAATCAGACAGCAGGTTGTGTTTGGCTTTGGTCAAGGCATATGCAGTAGTTTGGCAACCCCTGCTCTGAGCTGATGTGAGCAGTCAAAAATAACCACAATAGCAAATCTTTATTGAGCACTTACTGTGTGCCAGGTATTGTCATAAGCACTTTATGTATTTTATCTCATTTAATCCTCACTTCTATGAAATAGATACTCTTCAAGGCCCAAAGAGGTTAAGTGACGTCTAAATTCCCAAAGCTAGCTGAAATCTGAACCTGGGCGATTATAAATATTAAGGAAATAAAGTCCTGCCCTTGTTGGTACCCCCTTCCCCAGAGCTACATTTGGGCCCAAATTCATTTCATTTTGTTGTCTTGAGTTAATCTGTTTCCAAGCACTCAAAGTCTCTGCCCACCTGGTGAACTCCTGCTCACCTGTCCAGATGTGGTCCCATTATGTCCTTCATGAAATAAGCCTCCCCTGACGAATCCCTCAAAGAGTTAGATGCTTCCTTCTGTGAACTCCAACATCAACTTGTACCTACTTCCAATTCAACATTTCCCGTATTTTACTAAAATTCATGTTGAATGATTGCCAAATCTGCTAGATTTTGGAAGACCCCTCTAAGCAAAATCATCTTGCACGTCGATATTCATTGCAACATAAGAGGCATTCAATACATGGGAGTTAAAAGAACTTAACCCTCCAAATTTATCTTCACAACCTGTATCACTGCTAAGTAGTTAGAAAGAGCCACGGTTTTCCTTTTAGAGGGTAACTGAATATAACTACCATCATGAGCTCAGATGCCACTGCCCCTACACCTTTCCAGCATAACACAGGACTTGAAACCTGATGACTTCCGACCATTTAAAACGGCAAGAGCCTCCATAGGCTCAGCGAGAACCCAACCCTAACGAGAACAAAAGACAGGAGGTAAGAAAGCTGCGCTGATGGCAGCGTTGTGCCAGCTGTCCTATCTGACACACGACAATGTGGCAGGCAGCAGGGCTCTAGGACAAAACTAAGGATAGGACACACATAATGAGGTTAAAAACGGAATAATAAAGAATGAAATAAAGGTGACCCAATCAACGAATGCTTTATTTGCTTTGCTGTGTTTAAAACATAAGGACATGGGAAAGTAACTAACAGTACAAGCCAGGATACAATGTTTAAAAAAAGAAAACTATAGACATACATACAAAAAGGGTGCTGGGTGTGGAAAATTCAGCTTGATGCCCAGGAGAGAAGTAGTCAAGCAGGGCCTTGAGAGACAGCTGGCTCTCATGGCAACAGCAGGAAGCAGAGGTGCCAACACCAACCAGAAATTCCCCCAAAGACATATATGGGCACAGAAAGCGCCATAGAGATCAGGACGAGGGAACACTGCAAGATAATGCAGAGGTTTTGTGCCTGAGGACTGCCAATGATGGTGGCAAGAACAAAACAGGAAGACTGGAGGAAGGAAGATAATGCGTAATTTTAGACACACTGAGTTAGAGATGACAGCAAGATAGTCAAGTGGAAATGTCTCATAAGAACAGGGTTTGGGTGTTAACCTCAGGCTCTGAAAAAAGTTTACAGCCAGAAGATGTTTGGAAGACAATTGAAAAGGCATCACTGGATTCCATGATCCCAACTGCAAATTAATTCACTAATCTATCTATTCAACAAATATTTATTAAGCACCTACTATGTATAAGGTTCGGGGGGAGGGGATACACAATGTTAGAAAAGATAGATGAAGTCCCAGCCCTCATGGATCTTATTTGTTTATGTATTTACGTATTTGTTTGCTTTGACCTTATATTTTCACAGGGGAAGACAGGCTGTAAGTAAATAAATATATAACTTCAGGTTTTGATTTTTAAAAAAACACAAAGCAAAAGAAAGCAAAGTAAGGAGACTAGAAAACAATGACAAGGGCAGGAGGTCACTTCTCCAGAGAGTGGTCAGGAAAGACCACTGAGCAGAGAGAGACCTGAGTGCAGGAAAAGAACTCTGCAGATTTGAGAGGAAAGGCTTCCGGTAGAAGAACAGGGAAAGACCTTGACGCACGAAACAAGACTGTCATGTCTGAGAAACAGAAAGATCAAATAGTTAAGAGGGACAAGATCGCAAAGGGCCGTGGTTACAACTTTGTATATAATTTCCCATGAGAGGCTACAACCGTCAACCACAAGCTACCACCTAGAATACAGCAGTCTTTTAACTGCTCTCCCCATCCCTTCTCGTTCACCTCGAATCCATTATCTACTCTGCAAAAAAGAAATAACTTTTATAAAACACAAATTCATGGCACTCCCCCGCAGAAAGCCCTTCAGCGGTTTCACACTATGTGGCTCCACTATGTGTTACCATCCTCACTGAGCACTGAGATTCATCCGTACAATTGCTGATTACCCAAGGGTCAAAATCATGCAAAACTGTGCATGGCTTAGGATGCATACATACGTAATAAAACTAAAAGGAAAAACAAAAAATTTATAAATAGAAAATTCAGGATAGTGATTGCTCCTGGGAAGAATGGAGGAAGGAAAAGGAGGGAAAAGGACGGAATCAGAAAAAAGGAGATAGAGGAAGGACAGAATCAGTAACCAGGGGCTCCAACGATATAGGTAATGTTTTATTTCTTCAGCTAGATGATGAGTGTTCGTTATATATTCTTACATCTTACATATATTTTATATGCATGAAATATTTCATAGTAAGTTATTTTAAATCTTCAATGTCTTTCCACTGATCTTAACATAAGAGCCAAAATGCTAACTGTTCTGGGCACAGACTCAATCCTTCCCCTCCAAGCGTGTACCTCCCTTTGCTTCTAAGCATATTCCTCTGACCTCTCCATCTGAAGAGTCAATTCCTACTCTCCCGTCAGACTACAGGATGCTCTCCCTATCCCTTCCCCAGACAAGATCCTCCTCTCTTGCAGCACTCGGTACATTCACAGCCCTTACCACATTGTAAATGATAACGAGCAGCCTAAGTCTCGCTCCCCTAGAGAGGACAAGGGCTCCAGAAGGGCAAGGACCTGCCCTTTGTATATACTTTGTATATATACAAAGGTGACTTGTTCACCTTCCGCACACTAGGCCTGGTACAGTCCTTTGCATAGTCGAGTTCATCACAGTCTTTTTTGGAATGAATGAAGGGGCAGAGAAACCAATCTGAATGGAAAGCACATCTCACATTAGTCCACTCTTCCATTTCCCTATTCCCAATTTCCCCCTCCACTCCCATTTAAACAGTAGACATGGCAAATGGTCAAATTAAGTATGAAAAAGAAGAGAGATACGCAGTTATGCTTTAAAAGCAGGGTCCTCTAAAGGCCTATCTTATGAAATTACTCTTGGCGGTGGTGAAGAAAATTAATTGAGAGACTGCAAAAAAAAAAAACACCTACTGAACAATATTTTGTGCTGCTTTATGAAATCTGCACCTCATCAAAACCACAGTTTGAGAGTACAAATTTTATTACTAAAACCAATTCCCAAAGAGCTCATTTTTAATCTACTATATAGTGTTGCCCTTTTAAGTTGGTCTATTTAATTAAAAGTCACCAAATAAAAACTACGTCCGGAATGTTCACACTTATCTGTATCAATACAAAGGAAATGGACACTGACTTTTAATCACTGAATGATTAGAAAGGGCTGCATACTTCTATTAATGTGAAACAATATTTTTTTAATTTTTCACGTTAAAAATTTTTAAATGTGCACAAATGTAAGAAAACAGCATAATAAATCCCCAGGTATCCATCATACACCTATAATTATGAACATTTTGCTCCTCTTGTTTTATCTGTTCCATTATTCACTGATTGACTGACTGCTGGAGTATTTTAAGGTCAGACCATTTCATTCATAAATACTGCAGTAGATAAGGTTTTTTTGTTTGTTTGTTTTTAAATAAACACAAGACCATTTTCACACCTAACAGGATTAACAAGTTCCTTAATATCCTCTAATACTCAGTCCATATTTATATATCCCCGATTGTCTCAAAGATGTCTTTTTATAGTTACTTTGAATCAGGATCCAAACAAAATTCACATTTTACACTTAGGTGTAATGTCTCTTAAGTCTCTTCTAATCTAGGAATGTCCTCTTCCCCACCTTGCTTTTCCTGCCCACCTTTACCCATGACATTTATTTCTTGAAGAAACAAAGTTAATGATCCTGTAGAATTTTCTACATCCTGGACTTGGCTAATTGTTTCGTCATGGTGGTGTTTAACTTTTTCCTCTACCCTTCCTATTTCCTTTAAATTGAAGTTAGATCTAGAGGCTTGATTAGATTCAGTTCAATCTTTTCTTAGCTTCCTATTCTATTAGGAGGTATATCATTTCTGGTTGACCTAATTTTAGTGATCCTAAAATTGTTCAGAAGATGCATGAGTTTTAAATTAATGATTTTAGCATCCATGGATGACCTTGCCTAGTCATTGTTTCATTAGGGGCTACTAAATGGTCATTTTCTAATTCTGTCATTCCTTGTGCATTTATTAGCAAGATTCTGTTAATAAGAAATTTTTTCCACATCAACTGTTTGATTACCCCATGATAACAATCATACAGGAAAGGCAGGATAAATGCCTTGATTCTTTACCTTGATTTATCAATTTTCAGAAGGAGTCAGTTGTCCTGGTAATCTTCAATGGTGACCAGTTTTTGTTGTTGTTGTTGTTGTTGTTTTAATGAGTGAAAATATACATATAAGTGTGTGGCTCTTTGTGTGTATAGTATTTCAATGCACTGTTGTCATTCTTTATAATGTTCAAATTGTCCCATGATTGGCCAATGAGGGCCTCTTCAGGTTGTCTCTTTTAAACTTTTGACATGATCCCAGGGGCCTTTCATAGCTTTCTGACACCAGAAGATATCTTGGATTCATCTTACCTGTTTCCTTCCCAGTCCTGGACTTGACTACTTCTCCAAAGATCCCCGTTCCTTTTAGCGGGAAATAGTATTTAGAGGCCGTAATCTGGGCTCTAAGGATATTCACTGAGACTGAGAGGTCATTGCTTCTTGGTCTTTACTATCCAAAGAACTAGGAAATACGTACTTTTTCTTAGACAGACAAAAATAGTTCATGAGTCTATGTGGATATTTCCCATTCAATTTTAAGATTAAATGTTTCTCTATAACTTCTTTATCCTCATATCACTTTACCCTTACATTGAAACTTTTGGTTTCTAATGACATAATTACTGATAATGCTTTAACATACTTAACATACAACAGAGAGTTTCAAAATAACAATACTAATTTTTCTGAATGCAGTTTAAAACTTTTTTGTTCTTTTTTATTATCAGGCATATACCATTTGGTACGTACAATTATAATACTGTGTTTTTAAAGTGACTTGAAATAATTATTTTCAATGTCTGGTTATGACACCATTTGATATACGACTAAATTAATGTTTGTTTTTAATTGTTTGCAATAGCTTTTTTCTTTTTATTTAAATTGTGGTTTTTAATTATTTAAAATATTTCAATTGCTCCAAGGTCAAAACTATAATACAAAATATATTTGGAGAAATCGTGTTTCCATCTTTATCTCCTCTCTCCTGCTTGCTTCTTCACCCCCTTTAACAGTAACCATTTTTATTAGCTTTCAAATTATCTTTCCATTGTTTCTTTTTGAAAAAAATATGTAAACTATATATATTTATAATACATTATATAAATATATTTGAATATGTATGCTTGTATTCCTCCCTGTCTTACATAAAATATTTAAATAGTTCTGCCAATAATTCATTCATGAATTTAGTAAAGAAGCAGGATACAAAATTAATATTCAGAAATCAGTTCATTTTTATATACCAATAATAAAATATCAGAAGGCGAAATTAAGAAAACAGTCCCATTTACAATTGCTTCAAAGACTATTAAAATACGTAGGAATAAATTTAACCAAAGAAATAAAAGACCTGTACTCAGAAAATTATAAGACACTGAAGAGAGAAATTAAAGAAGATACAAATAGATGGAAACACATACCATGCTCATCAATAGGAAGAATTAATATAGTTAAAATGTCCATACTGCCTAAGGCAATATACAGATTCAGTGCAATTCCTATCAAACTACCAAGGACATTTTTCACAGAAATAGAACATATAATCCCAAAATGTTTATGGAACCATAAAAGACCCTAGATAGCCTTGGCAATCTTGAGAAATAAGAACAAAGTGGGAGGTATAACGATACCTGACATCAAATTATACTACAAGGCTACAGTAATCAAAACAGCATGGTACTGGCAAAAAAAAAAACAACAGACACATAGATCAATGGAACAGACTAGAGAGCCCAGGAATAAATCCATGCCTATATGGTCATTTAATCTATGACAATGGAAGCAAGAATTTACATTGGGGTAAAGACAGTCTATTCGATAAATGGTGCTGGGAACCTTGACAGACACATGCAAAAAAATGAAGGTGGACCACCTCCTTCCACCATATACAAGAATAAATTCAAAATGGATTAAAGACTTAAATGTAAGATCTGAAACCATAAAACTCCTAGAAGAAAATACAGGAAGAAAGTTTACAGACATTACCCAGAGTAATATTTTTACTGATATATCACCTTCGGCAATGGAAGCAAGAGAAAAAATAAACATATGGGATTACATCAAACTAAAAAGTGTTTTACAACAAAGGAAACCATCAATAAAACAAAAAGGCATCCTACTGAATGGGAGGAGATATTTGTCAATGTTATATTTGATAAGGGGTTAATATCACAAATTTATAAAAAACTCACTCAACTCAACTCCAAAAAAACAAACAACCCAATTAAAAAATGGGCAGAGGACATGAAGAGACATTTTTCTAAAGAGGACATACATATGGCAAACAGACATATGAAAAAATGCTCAACCTCACTAATCATTAGAGAAATGCAAATAAAAACCACAATGAGATACCACCTCACCCCAATCAAAATAGCTATCATCAATAAATCAACAAAAAGTGCTGGTGAGGATGTGGAGAAAAGGGAACACTTGTTGGTGGGGTCGCAGATTGGTGCAGCCCTATGGAAAACAGTATGGAGGTATCTCAAAAAAACTGGAAATGGAACTACCTTATGACCCAGCAATTCCACTCCCAGGTATCTATCCAGAAAAATCCAAAACACTAACCCGAAAAAATGCATGTACCCTGATGTTTACTGCAGCACGATACACAACAGCCAAGACATGGAAACAATCGAAACACCCATTGGTAGACGACTGGATTAAGAAACTATGGTACATTTATACAATGGAGTATTACTCAGCCATAAAGAAGAATGAAATCTTACCATTTGCAACGATATGGATAGACCTAGAGAACATTATGCTAAGTGAAATAAGTCAGACAGAGAAAGACAAATACCATATGATCTCACTTACATGTGGAATCTAAAGAAAAGAATAAACGAACAAACTAATCAGAAACAGTCTGAGCTATAGAGGAAAAACTGAGGGTTGCTAGTTAGGAGAGGGGGTGGGGCTGAGGGAGAAGGTGAGGGGATTAGAAAGCACAGTCAGTAACCACAAGATGGCCACGGGGATACGAAAGTCAGTTTGGGGAATGTAATCAATAATGTAAAGATTTTGTAGGGTATCTGATGGACACTTGTCTTATGAGGGAGACCACCTCAGGGATGATGTAGATGCCTGATCACTGCACTGTACACCTGAAGCTGAATAATAATGAATGAACTATATACATATATATATATATATATATTTTTCCCCCCACAAGAAGTGAGACACAGCATTAGGAACAGAGACAGTGGAAATGTAACGGCTGTATGCAATGTCAGAGGGGTAATAGACTGGGGCAGGGATTATCATTTTGTGAGGGGTATAAATGATAAATGTCTAACTATTATTACATTGTTTTGTACACCTGAAACTAATTAAAAAAAGAGAAAAAAACGAAAAAAACTCATTCATAGGATATCAGATTGTAGCTAAACTGAAATGAATTTCTAGTTTCATATGATTAAAAATTATCAAAAAAAATTACGTAATTCTCTATATATTTCCTAATAGATTCTAAAATAGGAGATATGGGGTTCTAGTTCCTCGGTAATTCACTCCTTAACTTGCTTCAGAGACATCCATAGTGTTTGAGACCTGCACTGAGTATGTGACAGAGAGCCCAGATATAGCATCAGTAGTCAGGCATGAAAGTCATTCTCCACCCAAATATATTCCATTACAGTTTCCACTTATTTAAAACTATCATTTTCCCTTCTTTACAAAAAAGTTTCAAAGCTTTGAGATAAAACAGACTATGAGTTAACACTTTGCAAGGCAAACCAAATAACTCCTTTTATTATTTTTTACAATCTACCTTTTGAATCTATAACCCTCAAATTATTAGACAATACACATACCAAAGTGAATAGAATTGAATGCCTATTAAGTTAAGGCCGCAGCATCCAAACATTGCTGCACATTGGACTCACCTGGGAATCTTTATACAGTACTGATGACTGGCCCCACGCCCAGACACTGTGACCTGGGCGTGAAGATTTTTAAAACCTCCTTAGCTGATTCTAATATGTAGCAAAGTTTGGAAACCACTGAATTAAGACAAGCACTTGTCCACTTTTTCCATTTCAAACACTAAAATTATAAATGCCTACTTTATAGTCTAGTCCTATCCAACATCCAGAAAGATGGACTAAGTGGAAAATGGGTAACAGTCATCTATCCCTGTATGTCCTGTCTTCTGCCTACAGTGTGTGGCCCCAAACCTACACAATCCAATCCACCTCTCTCCTTAAAGTTCAAAGCATGAAGTCCAACTGCCAGCCAGGTATTTCAGGCCCTGCAGGACAGGCCCATATCCAACTTTGCTGCCTCGTTTCTCACCATTCTTCCACACACACTTGACAGTCCAGCCAAACCGAAGGGCTGCGGTTTCTTCGACATGTCATAACTCTTTCACAGCTCTGCACCTTTGCAGATGATCTTTTCCATCAGAAATGCCCTTTCCCCTTCGGGCTGCCTTGCAAACGCCTACTAATTGCCCAAGACTCAGCTTAAGTAGCAACTTTTTTGTGACAGTCCTTGGTTCCTGCTCTCTGTGTACCTTCTAGACACTTCTTTTCAACTTGACCACATTGTATTAAATGGTTTTCTTGCATGTGCCAGAATTACTACCAGAGATTAGCACCCGCGTTTTCAATGACTCACACACATGCCTGGCATATAACATGTGCTACCAGTCTGGAGAGGTCTAGCTCTTTCAATGCAAATTCAATCTTTGAAATACTAAACAAAGATCCCCACCCCCCACCAAGTGAATGCTTTTAAAACACAGGATTGAAAGCGGATAAGAACTATTACATCCTATTGATACTAAAATCCAAATTGGTTCAACTGATACATAACTAGAAACTATTTTCTCTACAATCACATTTTGAGGGGGAAAAGTTTTAAAGTGCTATTTTAAATGATCGTAATATCTTAATGCAGTAACCTACTCTAGAATGAATGACTAAGCCTGACTAAATACGCAAAAGGAAATATATATCAAGTTCAATTGTGCCCTTGCTTTTATAAAAAAGACTAGGAAGGAACAAAGGGAGAGAAGATGGGAGGGAGAGAGGAAAAACTATTCATTTGGTTGAAAAATCTGTTAAGCAGATATATTTAAACATAAATACATTTCTAAAGAGAAGTGGTGTTAGATACATGAGTAGTTGTACTCTGCATTGACATGTTTCATGGGCACCCATCATTATAAACTTTTCAGCTTCTTTCATTATCAAAAGGGTAAATAATTGATTCTTTTTTTAAAGAAGCAAGATCTTAACCATATGGCACATCTTTACTATAGAATGTATACTTAAATACATTTTCTCTACAACAAGATACTAATTAGTTGCAGACTTAGTTCAAAGATAAGTTTTTATAGGCAATGATCAAAAAACTTGAAATGGATCAAATATCTTTTAAAATTTTTCAGTAAATTGTTAAAGTCTTGCTATTTGACAATGAAGACAAATTTTAATTATTTTTAAAAATTGTTAATAAGCACACTGAAAACTAGATATTGAAATAAACATTGAGTCTACGTTACCTTTAAAATCAGTTTTAACTCACTTTCAACAGCACAGTGTTGTAAATCATGAAGTAGAGAAACAAAATTCCCAACTCACCCTCTCGTTTTTTTCTCCTTCTTGCTGAACTTTTAAACATTTTCCTCTTCTTCCACTCCTAGTATATATACATCAGTAGTCTAAGCTAAAGGCATTTTACGGGGCTCAAAAGACATAAAGGCTTCTGCAGACCCCAGTCAAACAATACAGAGAAGACTCTGATTTCTGCTTTGATGCTAATTTTATAAGTTATTCAAAGGAATATGTCCATGATTTTTTTCATTTCACCAAGACCTTCATTCCTCAAGGCCTAAAATATATCTAGGTCTTGGATTTCTCATTCTTACTTCAGTACCTACTTATCTATCTGAAAACTGACTGTAGGACATTTCTCAGTCATTCAGTGGTGAAATGAGTAACTGGAGGATTCTTTCATGTTTCGTGTTTTTCTAACCCAATTATAAGAGCAAATAATAATAATAATAGCTAATATTTATTCGGTGTTGGCTCTGTTCTAAGATCTCACAACAACAGTAAGACACTGACACTATTATCCTACTTTGCAAATGAAGATACTAAGGTTTAGGAAAAATAAGTAACTTGCCAACGTCATAAGGCAGGGAAGTTACAGAGTCAGAATTCTGAAAGCTTGCTGTTCATCCTTATTCTATACGCTCTCCCAGAGGAGAAAATGACCCATTGTGTGCTATTCTATTGTATAACATAGCTTACCTGAACACATTGGTGGAAAAAAATAGGAATCAGCTATGCTCATTCACTTCATTTAACAAACATTTATTAGCGCTTCAAAACTCTGTTTGACCTTAAATCCTTTTAAGTGTTTGAGTATTTAGTATGAGACAAATTTTGAATAAACGCTGTATTTCTCTTTAATGAAAAATGCCAAATATGTGGTATTATAATACTGAGCTTTAAGTTGATTATCAGAAAGTCTTTCTCTTTACAATCGCATGGAGGATGACCTTTATGAGATTCCTACAGTTCTCTATTCATTACCCTGCTTGGTGTCGTTTGAGTTTTACTAACAACATGAGAAAGACAAGAAGTAATGTTGTGGCACAGAGTGATGGCCGACTTCTTACCCCGAGAACCCTAATTTTGTCCTTCAGGGAAAGCTCTGTGCCTCCTTCATCCCAGGGGTGAATTTTATTTAGGTGAAGGTGGGAGTGGGCACGTGATGCTCTTCTAGCCACTGAGACATGAAGAGGTATCTGCTGTGGGGCTTTAGGGAAGCTTTTCTTAATCTTGTAAGAAATACCTAGATAGGAACGTTTACTTTTTTTGCTGTTTGACCTCAAAGATGAGATAATACTTGGAACTATATGGAGCAGAGGAAGAAAAGAACCTACTAAGGATAGCAGAGTGGAAAGGCAGGAGGAACTTGGATATTTGATGGCATTATCAAGCCCTGAACTAACCAAGCCTAGATCCATTCCATCTCCAAATGCTGGGTTATGTGAAATAATAAAGTCTAATGGTTGAATGCATTTTTGTTGGTTTTCTATTACACTAATAGCCAAAGCTTCCTAACTGATACAAATGCTTATCAAAAATTCCACTTGAAAAGATAATGACTAGAATAATAGTCTGACCAAAAATAACAACAAAGTATGTCTTCAATTCGAAAAACAAGTTACATAATTATATAATGATACAAACATAGTTTCACAGCAGTTCAAACAACAAAGATCAAGGTTCTTTACTAGTGGATTCAAAGTAACCCAATACTAAAACATGGCTGAAGAAAATGTACAGCCAATGTTAAGCAATATTATTAGAATTAGAGGCTCAAGATTATAGTGGCAAAATCTTAGAAAGCTCAGTACTAATCATCACTTTTCTGGAATAAATTAGGTATGCGACATTAAAAAAACAGGGGAGTAAGCAAAGGAGTTCACCAGGAGGGTGAAAAAAATGTAGAGACCATGTAATCTGAGGACAGGTTGAAGAAATTACAAAAGCACAGTCTGAAAGAGGGAAGACTAAAAGGGGACATGATAGCTCTTTTCAAGAGTTTTTCTAGAAAAGGGGGGCTGAACTTAAGTCTCACCACTTCAGAGAAAGGTATTAGAAGCAACAGTTGGCTGCTATGAAAGATAGAGCTTGGCTTAAGGGGGTAATTTTCTAACCATTAGAGCAATCTAAAAGTCAAATAAGTTATCACATGAGATAGTGAAATTCAATTTCACTGAAACGAAGTAAAGACTGAGAAACCATCATGAGGAACATTCTAGAACAGTATTTCCCAGAAGATATTACACACACCAAGGGTTGTACAAGAGATGATTTTTAACTGGTACACACATTTTATTTTATTCATTATATATTTATTTTAATATACATTAAAAATTAATAAATGTATACACTAAGTCATCAATCCCATGGTTTCTTGAATATAATTGTTTTAAGATAAGTGAAATAACAATGTAAAGCTCATTTAAAGTAAAACATTAAATCAATATATCCTATTTAACATAATTAGATATTTGCTAATCCATTAGTTACAGCCCTAGAATTCATATAGATAAGCAATACAAGGCACCAAAGATTTAAGAAAAAGAAAAAAAGAAAACATTTGAGAAGAAAAATATCTTTTAAAAAATAAAAGAAAAACATTAAGTCAATTATAATATAAGTGGTATAAGAAAATGGCAAAAATCATGAAGGTACCACAAAAAATGTCTGAATTTTTACATGCCTCTCTGTGGAGATTCTTGCATTGAACATCCTAAAACTAAATTTCCTCCTTCCCACAGTTGTCTTACTACTCAGTGATTCAGAAAACATGATTCAAAAAGCCTTCACAATAAAATAGAGGAACTAAATTTTCCCATTATTTTCAGTCACAATCTAAGAAATACTGATTTTTATCAGCTATATCTATTAAATGATGTCTGGAATCCTCACAAAACTAATCTTTTATTGCAAAAGACTAATATTTTTGCATCTAACAAGCATTTATTGAAGGCCTTCCATGGGCCAGGTGCTGTGGTAGACACAAATTCGAAAGTAAATTTGCAAGTTTTCATTTGAAGGATCTATTCCTACCTCAAGGAAAATTTACGATCGTTTAAGGTAAAACATCCCATCAAAAATATATGTGTATTTTAATATAACTAAAGGCCAAACTATTTTCTATGCTACCCACACACACACACAAAATATCTACACACATGAACCACATTTACACTTAAAATTTCTTCAGTAAGCTCAGTCTCATATTCAGTATCTGATGCTCTTGCTCCAATATATTCTGGAAATCCTCAGGAAGCTTAATGACCTAAAGGCAATCTTGTGACGTCTTGGTGAAAAGACAGCCTAGGTCTTTCCTGAGGCAGAGTACGGCAGACATATTCTTACAGCGTAAAGAAAGCCATCTGACCCACTGGAGGAAGTGGGGCTATACTATGCTTACTACTGGAGGCTTTTTTACTGACTAATGAGAAGCCTGACCTTTTCTTCTTTCCCAGTTCCTTAGGCCAAGAGGTACTTTATGTCTGAATAATCAAATAAGAAGTGACATCTAACATGTACGACAAACACTAAAGCTTAAACTTGTCCCCTGAAGACATAGCCCCGTGTTTCCCAAATGTATTTAATCCAAAGAAAAACCATAAGCTCAGAGAGGTTCCCTTCCTACCTCCTGAGTGTGTTCCTTGTAGACTTGCAGTGGCCCTGCGGCTTTGGCGGTGTCCCACACCTGCAGCGAGCCGTCACCACTACAGGTGACCAGGATATGTTCATTGTTCTCACTCCAGGTCACATCAAACAAACCATCATTCCAGTCAAAGCTACACCAGGAAAGTTAAAATGAAAAATCTAGTTATATAGGCAACTGAATCTAAAATAATAATAATTTTACAGTTTTTTTAAGTGTATAACATTTTAACACATATTTTCTTACATGCTCTTCACAACGATGAGAGATAAGTAGAGTAGGCCCTTAATGGACAAACAAGTTCAGAGAGGTTAAAAGAATAGCACAGGTCATACAGCTAGAAAACTGCAAAGTTAGATTCAAATTAGGTCTCCCATCTAGGAATATAGCAAGCACTATTTTCACGTGGGCATGCTGCCACACCTGGGTGATCACTGTCTTTTGTGGTTCATAGGTGGGGCCAGCAAGCACTTTAAAATACTAAGTCAGACCAATAATTTCAACTTTTCCCGTAAATCTTTCACCTGAGCTATGAGTGGGTAGTTACTTTCTGATGGCATTTCCTTGCCTTTCTCTGCCTTTGACTAACGCTGATGGAGGTGTTAATGAGTCCAACAGATATACAATCAAGACATGCATGGAAAGAAAGGGAAAGAGGCACTAGATAATCTACAAAATGAATAAGTAAAGCTAAACTACATTAAGAAGACAGCAAGGACAGAAACATCACACAGCAGTATACTAACTAGTTCATTTTTGTTTTATGTTTAAGTTTTATAATTTATAAACGGACATTGAAACAAGAGCTTTAGAAGAACAATGACGATCAAACGTAATGGCAAAAATACACTCCACACTATGCAAAGGCTGAAGTTTAATACTGCAAATTTAGAAGTTAAAAAAACTTTATCGATAAAAAAGATTCACAACCTAATTCTACCAAGGCTTTAATAACAACAGAGAATATATGTAAGTTAACTAATTAGAGTCACCTTACCTTCTAAAAATTCTAAGCCCAGATTCATTTTGATCCAATATTAACAGAGTTCCACAGCCTATGGAGAAAAAAAAATTGAGGTAATGTTGTTGAACTTGCTGGGGAACCTTCCAAGATCAAAGAGGGATCCAGCACTGAGTACCTAATTTTATTACCACAAATTTCTTCCTAAAGTTATTGATACCATGTATACAAAATGGTTAGCTTGTTTTCTCCATTTCTGTCTTTCTATATTAAATATTGAACTTATCATCTCATCTAAGCTTGGAATCCAGACACAGCTCTAACAGAGAAGAGAGATCCTGGGGTTCATATTCTGTGGCCAGGCAGGGTGCCAGGCACACAAACCTCCCAAATGCGTGTTACCATCCCTATTTACAGGTGACAAACCTCAGACTTTCAGATCCTAGGGACTCTGCTCTACTACAACACACTGCATCACCAATAAATCTAAAATGCATTCAATATGGGATTTTAAAACAAAATAACTGGTGGAATACCACATACTTGGTGGTAAAGTGCTAAACACAATATATCAGTTATCTACCAAAGATGAATTATTTTATTCAGAGACCAGTGGATTTTAAAAGTTATATTTGTTATAGGAACTGAAGGGAAAAGAAAAATAACTCTTCTATTTAAACATGACTGATTTTTTTTTTAAACTGTCAACTCCTTTTAAGTTTTTTAAAAGTATTTAAAATACCTCCACAAACTCATGGGTCTTCAACCTAACCTGGTGGGCAATTATCGTAAATCTGAATGTGCAAGCACTGAGAGCTGGAGGTGAAATATAAAAAAGCAAACACCGTGTTTCCCCGAAAATAAGACTGGGTCTTAAGTTTTGCTCCAAAAGAAGCATTAGGGCTCATGTTCAGGAGATGTCATCCTGAAAAATCATGCCAGGGCTTATTTTCCTGTTAGGTCTTATTTTCGGGGAAACACGGTACTTCCCTCCCTCTTGGTTTTAGAAATTACATTATTTTTTCGGCTGCAGGACCAAACAAAAACTGTATCGAGAGCTGACAGTATGCAGTCACTTGTTTCATAGAGCTTCAGTGTGTAAATAATAGCTAGGACATGAATTAAAAGAAAAATTAAGAATGGAAGCCCATCTTTCAATCTAGTTAATGACAGGAGACGACTTAAACCTGAAACATGTGCTTCCAAATGTATTATTCCTGAGACAATAAAAGGTGAGGGCAGAACCTGATTAACTTCATGACGGCAACTGCGGGGAGACCTGAAGCTCTGCTCAGGGGTATCCGATTTAGGACCGACAGCCCGAATGTAAACTATGGGGAATGTGGACCAAATAACAGGTAACGGGGTGACTCTGCAGCCCGTCTTCCAAGTGCTGTCGGTCGGGTCAGACCTGTCCGAGGGGCCGCCCAGGCTAAACCTACCCTCTCCAGGGCGGCATGTGCCTGGAGGTGTGTGTCGGTGAAATTGGCGCGGTCTTAAGAAATAAGTACATGGGCCACCAGGCACCTTCCATATGCTACTTCTGCACGGTAACTGGAAGGAAAAAAAAACCAAAACAACCTGACACTATCTCCAGACCTACTCCCCACTCTGGACAAAGGAAAGAGTGGGAACCAGCCGGCTCCTCTGCTCCCCCTGGCGTTCAATTGTGGGGCTGTCCACTGTCGGAAGTGCTTTCCAACGACCGGGAGAAGCCGGGGCTCGGCTGGAACCCGCCCCCGCCCCGGCGGCGCGGTCTGGCCTCACCCGCGATGCCGTAGTGCTGCGAGGCGGCGCAGGCCAGGCGGCCGGGCAGGTACGGGGAAAACTCGGCGGCGTAGCCGTGGCGGCCCGGCACCCGCAGCGTCCGCACCGCTCCGCCTTGCGCCGCGTTCATCCCGCCCGCCGCCTCTGGGACTCGCCGGCCCGGCCGCCGGAGCCGCTCCGAGGCGGAGGCCTACGATCCGTACTCGCTCGGACAAATGGGAGACCCAGGCAGGCGAGGCGGAAGTGAGGACACCCGGCGTCCGTAGTGCTGGATTTCTGTTGGTTCTCAAATGAAAAGTCATTGAAGCCAACCAAAGCCATTTTTGTTTTGGGCAAAACAAACGGATTGACGCCACCTGTAATAAATTAGGTACAGGAGGGCAGTGATTCTACGGTTAAGTGGTGATTATGACAACGCTTGTTTTTGCATATCAGCCTGCACTGCGAGGCTATCTGGTTTTTATTAACTCATTGAGCTTTTGAAAGACTGCCATCAGGAAATGTTCCTAAGGATTACAAAGCGAGAAAAGTTACAGCAAACTCTCAAACTATGCAGCGAGTCCAAAAGGCGATTAAGTGCTGTGTTGCCCAAGATAACTTGAAGCAATATTATAAAAATAAGGCGAGACTAAAGCTAAGAAAAAAAGACATAATAAGCGACTTTTTAAAATTCTCACTACATATATTGTATAGTAATATATGTATAGTGTAGATTCAAGGCTAATTAAGGAAAACTAAGCTTAATTAATTAAAACATTTACCAAGCATGTACTATGTGGAGAGTGGCCATATATAATTCATCTGCCAAACAAGACACTTTTGAGAAGGAAAGAAGGTGCAGTTAATTAAGCCAGGCACAAATCTAGTTGTATGGTCAGCTTAACTGTGCACCAAATACAGTGCTAAACATTCGGGATTCAAAAGGAATATCATATAGTCCATGCCCTCAAGAGACTAGTCTAGTAGACATGTAATCAGTTAAGTGTAATCAAAATACTGTCGGTGCTATGAGAAATATATGTGGGGTATTTACAGAAAGGAAATTGTCAGTGCCGGAGGATGGGAGGAAAAGCTTCAGAAAGGAGGTAATGTTTGTGGTGAGTAAGTGGTGATGATGTTTTTTTTAATAGACAAGGAGATAGAGGTCAATGTAGGAGCAGGAACAACATGAGCAATCCAAGAGACCTAAAACAGCCTGATCCGTAACAATTGTGGCTGCCAGAACTCAGCCTGGCCAGATGGAAGGCAAAGGTGAAGAGCATTAGGTGGAGAGACTAGAGTGTTGTATTGATGGATCATAAAGAATCTTGTGTGACAGACCAAGGTAATGGATTTCTACTGTAACTTAAACAATGGGAAACCAGCAAAGTTGTCTAATGTGAGAAATTAAATAACTAAGGTTTCATTTTAAAATATCTGGGCAACACTAATCTGGAGGACAGAGATTAGAAATGGGGAGGCCGGTAAAAAGACATTAGCAATAGTTCAAGCAAAAGATGGTAAGATTTTAAACAAAGATTATGACAATGGGAGTGGAAAGTAAGAGTCAGATAAGATTTTAAGGCAATAACTCACATGATATGCAAGGAACATGGAGGAGTCAAAATGACTTCCAGATCTCTGACTTCTGTGCCTGGATGGATACGGAGACTGTTCACTGAAATAAGGACTATGGAAGGAGGAACAGGTATGGGGAAAAAATGAGCTCTGGTATTAACATGTTTAATGTGAATTTCTTATTGGACGTATATACCAGTCACGAGCTAAGGCAGCTAAGGGAGTTCTTACCGTGTTTCCCAGAAAATAAGACCTAGTCGGACCATCAACTCTAATGCATCTTTTGGAGCAAAAATTAATATAAGACTCGGTCTTATTTTAACATAATATAAGACTGGGTCTTATATAATATAATAATATAATATAATATTGGGTGTTATATTAATTTTTGCTCCAAAAGACTCATTAGAGCTGATGGCCCGGCTAGGTCTTATTTTCGGGGAAACATGGTATTTGCATGTAAAAATATGTAAGCATATTTAGATGGACAGGTTGGGAGTGGGCGTATATTAGGAAAATGACTCAACAGAGTTCTTAAGAGTATCAAAGAAAATAAGATAAATCATCTCTTACAGTACCTGGCACATACTAGGCATGCAATAAATATGACAACTATTATATCAGGCAAGAATTTGCTGGCACAGAACCAAGTATGCACGAAATAGAGCATTTCTTTATTTTCTTAAACAAACTTAAATCTCCACCCTCCTTGGCTGTTAGAAAATTCAAGTTTAGCATGTTTGGTGTTTCCTGGCACTCCCTAGTGTCACACCAGAATCTGACATTGGAATGTAAAGTTCACAATGATAGTATCATTGTTTCCTTCACCCAAGTATCCCCAGCGTCTAAAACAGTGCCTGACAAATGGGAAAGACTCTCTCTAATCTTCTGTTAGTGTCACCAAGGATAGTTCCCTGTGGAAGTCTGAATGAGCATGAGAATGTGCATTTCTATGCCATGCTTGGAGCCAAGCAGGGCCCAGGTCTCATTACTGAGACAGGCTCCCACTGACCTGAGGTCCCCATGAAAACATTCCCACCAGGGAGAAGAGCCAAGTTGCTGTCACTTCTCCAGGCTGGAGAATCTTTCCCTCTGTCGTCACATGGTCATCTCTTGCCACCCCTCCTCAAGGGGTGTCCTCAAGGACACATTAAAACTGTACATTGAGTTTAAAGATTGTGAGGAGCTTCTATGCCAGTCTTTCAAGTGCCCTGAGACGAGGGATCACAGAGGGGCTGGCTATCTAATTAGAATAGAGAAGGAAAAACACTACAGCAAAACACAATTAATACCTAATCAATTGTCCTGCCATATTACTGAAGAAAAATGAATGACATCAATCAATTATTAATTAATAACAATGACAGTAACAACATGGATTTGTAGAAGCAA
This sequence comes from Rhinolophus ferrumequinum, assembly GCF_004115265.2. Classification (NCBI taxonomy): domain Eukaryota; kingdom Metazoa; phylum Chordata; class Mammalia; order Chiroptera; family Rhinolophidae; genus Rhinolophus; species Rhinolophus ferrumequinum. Next base: position 82,996,159 of record NC_046286.1, on the reverse strand, counting down.
ACAGAATGCTACAGATGCCTCCTTTCACCCCTAACCCACACAAACCCCAAATTCTTACCCTCCCTGTGAGCCTGAGATGGGACCTGGGTGCCTCATCACTCAGGCAGTATTCCTCATATTTCAGATCCCTGCCTCCGAATCTCACTGGGTAATTTTTACAATGTAAACTTTTAGGACACGCCATGGATATATTCATTCAAAATCCAGAGAGGCCTGGAAATCTGCATTTTAACAAGCACTCCTGAGTGATTCTCATTTGTTGGCTAAAGCATAGACAGAGAAGAAAAACATATTTGAGGGGAAGTGCTCAGCACTACAGAGACTTGGGCAATGGAAGCAAACACTGGCAGCTCAAGGGAGAAGACACGCCAGGCAAAACCAGCTGGGGTCCTCAAGATATTCAAAGAGGGGTGTCATTCCTGCCATACTGACACCATATGTGATGATCTACTGTGTTTCCCCAAAACTAAGACCTAGCTGGATAATCAGCTCTAATGAGTCTTTTGGAGCAAAAATTAATATAAGACCTGTTCTTATCTTGTATAAGACCGGGTCTTATAGTAAAATAAGACCAGGTGTTATGTTATATTTTTATATATATATATATATATATATATATTATTATCCCATTTGTTTTAAAGTTTTATTAAAAATATGTATATATATTTAATTCTGAAATCTGAATTTGTCATATATAATGAAGACTTGATTTTATTACTGTCTCAGGAATAATTATTAACTATTGCATTATCTCTCCATTGTTTTGCCACCTTGATAAGCTAAATACATGTCTATTTAAATTTGTATCTGAGTTTTCTATTCTGTACCATATGTTTGTCTAGTATTATATGAGTTCCATGCTATTGTAATTTTGAATTTTCAATATATTCTAATATCCAGCAGTCCAGATATTAAAGACAGTCTAGACATTAAGATACAAGAACAGTCCTCCTTATACTGTTCATCTTTCAAACATTTCTTGTTGATACCCAGAACTATTTTCTTCCAGTCTCCTCCCCCCAACAATCCCTTTGAAATTCTAACTGGAACTCCATTATATTTATTTTGTATCCCCATTTAAAGGGTAGAAAACTGAAGCTCAGTGGGGTAAATGCTTTACCCAATAAAATTCTCAGGATCAAACAGGTGGTTCTAAAACTAGAACACAAATTTCCTGGTTCCTAAATCAATGTTCTCTCCACTACAACAGTGTTTCTCAATTTTCGATGTGCCGATGAATCACTTAGGACTCTTGTTAAATGCAGATTCTGATTCGGTAGATCTGGAGTGAGGCCCACATTCAGCCTAACAAACTCCCAAGGAATGCTGATGCTGCAGTCTGAGGAGAAGACTGAGTAGCAAGGACACCGTGTGGGGACAGAGCCAGGAGTGCAGTTTCCAGGCTCTCGGCCTCATGTGGAAAGGTGCTGGCTCAGGTAGTAAATGGCCATCAACTGTGATTAGCTGGCCATCAGCTGTGGCTAGTTGGCCGTCAGCTGTAACCAGTGAGCTGTTGGCCACTAATATAACTGCCGTGGCTACGCTAGCAGCAAATGGGGGGCTAGCAAGAAGATGGTGGCTGAGCTAGCAAGAGAGGATTGCAGTTAGCAAGTGGAGTTGGTTGGTTGGCAGAAAAGTGGATGGCAGGATGCAGATCGTGTGGCTCCTGCTTCCTGTGTCCAACCCAGCCGCCAGCGAGAATATAGTGGTATGACTCCCCTATCTATGGCTGCGTGGGTGTTCCTTTTTGGCCTCACCATGTCCTGCATTCTTATGTGGGGAGCGGGACCAGAGACCCCGCATGCCACCCTGCATGACACAATGTATCTTTCAATCCACATAGTGCTGATGGGGATTCTACCTATTGGTAGTTGGGTCTTGGGGGCCCCTGCTTAGAAGGAACTGTCACTAGAAAGAAAACGTCTTTCTTGGCTTGGGCTGCCTTGCCCCTACCAAGCACAGTGGCTATTTCCTAAAGAAATCAGAGCAGTTGCCTTGTTCCTGAAGTCCACCACTGTGTAATTTGTCACAAGAGGATCCTCAAAGCTGATCATGTGGTGTTGGCACATTCTTTGCTCTTGGGCAAAAACCTTGTTGGTGATGATGTCTGGGCCTCCATAAACCTGCATGGAGTCTGCGCTGACGATCTTGCCACCGAGCCGCTGGCCTGGCTGCAGTGCCAGGCTGGATTTTCCGGTGCCCGTGGCCCGGAGAATCACTACAAGAGGCAGTGTCCGCTGCAGGCCCTGGAGCCCAGGGCCCACAGATACTGTTTGTGCAGCCGCCACCGTAGCCATCTTGAACATATCTCGTATTATATTTTATGTTATATTAGACCCAGTCTTTTAGCAAAATAAGACTGGGTCTGTCATGCGGGGGACGCTGCTCGCTGCACCATTTGTCATGCAGGATGGCCTGCGGGGTCTCTGCTCCCGCTCCCCACATAAGAACGCAGGATATGGTGAGGCCAAAAAGGAACACCCACGGAGCCATAGGTAGGGGAGTCATACCACTATATTTTCGCTGGCGACTGGGTTGGATACACAGGAAGCAGGTGCCGCATGATCAGCAACCTGCTGTCCGCTTTTCTCTGCCAACCAACCTCACTTGCTAACTGCAATCCGCCATGCGAACTGCAATCCGCCACTTGCTAGCTCAGTCCCCATCTCCTTGCTAGCCCCCATTCTCTGCTAGCGTAGCCACGGCAGTTATATTAGTGGCCAACAGCTCACTGGTTACAGCTGACGGCCAACTAGCCACAGCTGATGGCCATTTACTACTTGAGCCAGCACCTTTTAGCGTGAGGCCGAGAGGCTGGAAACTGCACTTCTGGCTCTGTCCCCACAGGGTCTTATATTCATTTTTGCTCCAAAAGATGCATTAGAGCTGATTGTCTGGCTAGGTCTTATTTTCGGGGAAACATGGTAAGAATTGCACAGCACCTTCCTCCTGAATCTAGAGGAGTCCACCAGAACTGAATTACTCCCATAGCAAAATGGTTACCAGTACAGGTTCTGGAACTAGGCTCATTTTTTATTCTTATCACAGATGTTATAGATTATATCTGAGAATTGGATTTCAGTTATGTACCTCATTTGCATTAAAACATAAATATATAGAAGGTAAGACTTACTTCAACCATCTCAGAAGTTCCTATTTGAGGGGAACACTTTGTATGACGGTTTGTTTGCATGTCCTTGGCACTGTGTAAACCCGAGATCCCAATGCAATCAATGTCACATCCCTCATGTGCTGTGTTGGCAAAGGTGGCACAAGGTGGCATATGAGCTCCTGAGTCAGTGTCAACATGAAGGCAGCAGTCACTTAGTTTTTCAGACACAGGCAACTTAAATTCCAATTTAAATTACGTTATCCTAACTGGAAAAAAAAACACACAGAGTGGGAGCTCTCACGTTCTTAAAATGTACAGTAATAGAGACGAAAGAGCCAACAGCTAGCCAGCCATAAGTGTACCTGCAAATGCAAAGGAAACTAATAATCCAGTACTCAAACTTTCCTTCTTGGAATAGTCATTACACATGAAAAGGCTTGGGGAGAGTGCAAAAAGTGTAACCATTTTACTTAGTGTTTTAAGCACAATGAAATCTTCAACATTAGTTGGAATTAAATAAATACTCATAAGCTTAAGAAATGTGTTAATTTCATTTAACACATAATGCCAAAGCCTGCAATACCTTACTGTACCAGAAAGGAAGTAAGTGCACACACAAAAAATTATAGACTGCCGAAAGGACACGGGAACCTGCTGGAGAGGGCTCTCCCTGGACACTTTTGGAGTAATTAAAATATTGATAGATACAGATTATAACCTACTGAATAAAATAAGGATCTCAGAGACCGTGATGATATGAATACATAATAGGAGAGAAGGCAAAGTTTTTCCATTCGATAGAAAATCCGTTAATAAAGGTAGAAGTGATAGGATAAAAGGTAAAAACGAGCAGGAGAAGGAGGGAACCAGCTCTGGTTAGGAGGTCCCTGGCAGCTGATCTTGCTTTGGTCAAGGCCCTTTGCAGCTGCTCTCACTTGAGGCACAAATACCTTGTTTGCTTAGCAAGATAGTGAGAACAAGATATATTGTTGGAAGAAGGAAAAATGCTAGAGAGGGAGAGAAACCATCCTCTTAGGATATATTCATACATCCTGCTTTTCAGGACTATTTTTAATGAGCTTCTCAAATAAATCATGGGAAATTAACAGGTTCATGCTTACACTCTGAGAAGCAACCTTGAGAGCCCAAAGGGAAGACAAGACACCTCAACAGAGAAAGATAATGGAGAGGGTGAGGGGGAGACAATTCTACCCACAGAGTTAAAAACGCTCACACAATGTAAAGAGGCTGTTCCCTCTCTTGGGTCAGCCCGCTCCATGGCTTGGGGTGTACTTGCTTTTACTAATGAACTTCTTGCTGTCCTATGCTACACTAATTCTGTCTCTTGATAGAATTCTTTCCTTCAAGAAGACAGAGAGCCAAGGTCCAATGTCATTCCCGGTAACAAAAGAAATGATGAAATTACAAGATAATCATTTGGCAATCACCACAATAATACTTGTTTTGGGCAAGAATCATCAATAGATGTTAAAATTCGCGGCATGACCTATAAAGACAAACAGGATAATAACATATTCTTAAAGTGTCTCTCCACAATATTTTTATTCGTTACAAAGGGAAAATTAATAACTTTACAATGAAGAGATCTGATAAACACCACTTTCAGCAAGTGATTAAACATCACCAGTAATGGCATAAATCAACTTCATGTGCTTCCGAATATGATGAACTGGGAAGAACACAGCTTCAGTTCTGTGATGTTTCTGCTTACACTGCATCACCTGAGGAACGCAGATCGTTAGGAAAAATCAGACAAACTCAAACTGAGCGACATTCTATAAAATAACTGGCCTGTACTCTTCAAAAATATCAAAGTGATGAAAGACTGAAGAACTATTGCCATTAAAACACACTAAAGAGACATTGCAACTAATGCAACACATGATCCTGGACCAGAAAGATGTTTTTCATTCTCTGTAAAGGACATTAGAGGATAATTGGCAAAAGTTGAAAAAAGTCTATAGATGAGTTAATGGGTTTGTATCTATGTGAAATCCCTGTTACTGATCACTGTATTTTGTTTACGTAAGACCATGTTTTAGTTTTTAGGAAATATATACTATGTCTCAAGCACTTAAAAATTAGATAGATAGATAGATAGATAGATAGATAGATAGATAGATAGATAGATAGATAGATAGATGATAGATAGATGAAGCAAATGTGATAAAATGTTCATAATTGGGAATCTATATGAAAGGTATATAGAACTACTTCAAAATGTTTTTGCAACCTTTCTACAAGCCTGAAATCTTTTGTAAAATAAGAAGTTTGTGGTTTGTTTTTTGTTTGTTTGTTTTGTTTTTTTAAGACCAAACCTCCTGTTTCTGGCTCTGCATATAAGGAGCTTGGAAGTCACTGCTCTGTCCTAGAAACAAGTGAAAAGCTGTTGAACAGACTAAAAATCGACAACTTTTCTTAAATCTATAAGAGAGGCGAGGACACATGGCAAACCACTGCCCCCAAGATTGGAGAGACAGACAGGTGAACACAGGGAGTCATGGCTTACCAGAGAAGACTCACGAGCAGAAAGCACCACAGGACCAGTGCAGGAGTAGGAAAACCCAAACTGTAATTGACAAATTGCTGAAGGGTCAGTGTGTACAAATATGAGAGTTAAAAACTCCAGGGGGACCCTCACAATATTGTGAAATTTACCTCTAGGAGGCTAACCAGGTTCTCACAATAAATGTTGGAGAAAAAGCATCTTGTGCTTCCAGCAGAGGGAGGGGGGAAAGGAACCTTTTTGAAATACGCCAGAGCACCCTGTTCTTCTTAAACAAGGCCTGTCCTGAAGAGAAAATAATTAGCCAGAGCCTAACCTGCTAGGATACTATCAGAGCCAAAGAATGATAAAACAAGTGTGGTAAAAATGTTAAAAATTTGTGAATCTGGGTAAAAAAATACATTGGAACTTGTAGGGATGGAGTCCCAGAGAGCAGTTTCCAGGCTTTTGGCCTCACATGGAAAGGTGCTGGCTCGGTTATTAGGTGGCCGTCACCTGTAATCAGATGGCCATCTGCTGTGGATGGTTGGCCATCAGCTGTTACCGGTTAGCCATCAGCCACAAATATAACTGCCATGGCTACGCTGGTAAGGGGTTAGCAGAAAAGCAGACTGCAGATTGGGGATCGTGTGCCTCCTGCTTCCTGTATCTCCAACCCAGCCGCCAGCGAGAATATAATGGTATGAACCCCCTATCTATGGCTCCGTGGTGTTCCTTTTTGGTCTCACCATACTCTGTGTCCACCCGCCACGAGCAAGAGTGGGACCAGAGACCCTGCATGACAGAATTTATGTATTATTCTTGTAATTTTTCTAAGTTTAAAATTATAATTAAAATGTTTTTTTAAGTATATGATTAAAAGATTTTACTAATTCAGCCTATTCTTTGTCCAATTAGTTTGAATTAGTAATAAATAGCTCTAATTTGTTAAGTAGTACCCGGGGACCTGTGAGAAATTCCTATATTGGTGCTCACTTAGTCCCTATGAGTGAACCACAAACCAGAAACATCTGTTATGTGATTCTATTGGAACATCTGACTTCTATAAATTTGAGGGAGTATGTTTGGGAAGAAAAGCAGAAGTTTCCTGCCACTTCAGTCTAGAATGAAACAGAACTCACACACTTTATATTTCAGAGCTAATTCAGAAAAATGTCAGTAGGGAAATCCAGATCAACTATAATCCCCATTATAACTAAGTGGTATAAATATTCAGACTAAGGTGACCTAGAACTGACCTCAGGGAGAAATCAGTCAAATCTGGATTTCTCATTTCCAGGGTTCTTGCTAAAGCTGACTCAGCAATTCATAAATCTTACCATTCATAATAAACACATGTGTAGCTCATTGCACACATTTCACTCTCTTGGACAAATATGCATTGTAGTGTAACCTGTTTCTCGGGACTATATATGGTGTTTATATATTAAGAAAGAGAAGTTCTGATAGAGAAACAATTTACTAAGTATAAAGGAATGTGTATGGTCATCTTAAATATGAGTATCAGACATTGGAAATCTAGTAGGCTCATTACCTGCCTTGGATTTCTTAGCTCTGGCAAAGAGTGTATTCTTCAACAGCTGTCATTTTCATCAACTAAGATAGAAACACTACTGATTTCCTGCAAACCTGCTCAATCCTTTTGATCAGAAAAGCACACATGTTTTTATTTGAAATGTATGGAAATCTTATAAGTTGTCTGGCACTCTTCTCAGGCCCCCTAGGTTCCTTGATGTTTTTTGTACAGCATTATTCACAGTAAAAAAGGAAGGAAGGAAGGAAAGAAGGAAGGAAGGAAAGAAAGAAGGAAGGAAGGAAAGAAAGAAGGAAGGAAGGAAAGAAAGAAAGAAAAAAGAAAGTTGCTATCTTGTGTCAATTCATTACAAATAATGATGAAAACATTTCAGCTGTGATGTTATTGATTGTATGATTTTGAACAAATAATTCATCTCTTTGAGCCTCTGCTTTTTCCAAAATAGGGCTTCTTGAGAAGGGCAAGCAGAACAGGGAGGAATCTGGAAACCATATTGACTTAGAGAATGGGTACAAGAACTGGGTACCACTACACACATATAAGAATGGCCAAAATCTAGAACACTGACAGCACCAAATGCTGGTGAAGATGTGAAACAACAGGAACTCTGCTACATTTCTAGTGGGAGTGCAAAATGATACTGCCGCTTTGGAAGACAGTTTGATGGTTTCTTACAAAACTAAACAAACTTTTATCATATGATCCAGCAATCACATGCCTTGGTATTTATCCAAAGGAGTTGAAAACTTACGTCCACACAAATACCTGCACATGGATGTTCATAGCAGCTTTATTCATAATTGACAAAATTTAGAAGCAGTCAAGATCTCCTTCCAAAGGCGAATAGATAAATAAAGTGGTTTGTCCAGACAATGGAATATTATTCAGCACTAAAAAGAAATGAGCAATCAAGCCATGAAAAGACATAGAAATTTAAATGCATATTAATAAGTAAAATAAGCCAGTCTGAAAAAGCTACATGCTATATGATTCTGAGTATATGACATTCTGGAGAAAGGAAAATTATGGAGATAGTAAAAAGATCAGTGGTTGCCAAGGGTTCAAGGAGGGGTGCTGATGAAGAGGCAGAGCACAGAAGATTTTTAGGGCAGTGGAAATACTTTATATTATACCATAATGATGGATACATGCCATTATACATTTGTCTGAACTCATAGAATGTACAACACCAAAAGTGAATCCTAATGTAAACTATAGACATTGGGAGATTATGATGTGTCGACGTAGGTCCAACTATTATAACAAATTGTCTAACAAACTCAAAAATAATCTGGAGGCTTTGCTAGAAATAAATGATAGAGATTTATTCAAGGGTCTTAGCGTTTGCAAACTGGAACACAGCTAGGCAAAAAACCCAGAAGTGTTCCAAAGAAGAAATAAAAGTTAAAGATTCTTACAGCAAAAGGTACATTCTTGAGAATTATCAGTCCTGCATTCTTAGCCCTAGGATTGTTCCAGGTCAGTTATCAGTCACATGACAGGCAGTCAGGATGATGGATGCCAGCTGGTCCAGAAAATGTGTGCCAGGAGGTTGGTCACGTCCTGGTGGTCAGGTGCATGTATATGGAGTCCTTCAGAGGGTAATTAGAAGGTTACCTGGACGTTCAGATGTGTAACCAGGCATTGACAAAGGTCTGGAAAGTTTTAAAAAGTTGAATTTTCCAGGCTAGTTAGAACAAGAACGGAATCTTTCCTCATGGCTGAACCTTTATAATGTTAATAATTTTAGTAGCTTGGTAAAAGTGACTCCATTTTATATATTTCCTATTTTCACTCTTTCCTCAAAATGTACCTCTCTGGAGGGGGATTTTGATAATGGGGGAGGCTGTGCATGTGTGGGGGCAGGGGATGTATGGGAAATCTCTCTACTTCCCCCTCAACTGGGCTGTGAACCTAAAATTGCTCTTAAAAAAAGTAGTCTTAACAAAAGTCTGGTGCATTAAAAACAAACCTTAGTGGCAATCGATGTTCTTAAGTAAATTGAAAAGTTTTAGAACTCAGTTTTATTCTCCACTACACTTCAGAGAGAAAAACTTTCAAGAAGTTAAAAAAGAAAACAAAATTTCCCCTCTCCCCTCTCCCTAACATGGAATGCCTACAGATTTCTTCTGAAAGATTCTTTTGTTCCCTACACCCCCTGACTTCTCTGGGTGTTCTTTAATGCTGCCCCCTATGCAGGAAAAATCTTTACCTTCTTATGGTACAAGCCAACTCTCTGCCCTCGTTCAAATTCTCCCTCAAGGCGAAATACTTCCAGAAATTCTAACTCATCTCTAAAACTTAACTTCCAAATTTGAAAAAAGTATGCATCTAATATAGTTTATAAGAATTGTAATTGCTTTTCTTATTTTGCCCCTTTTGGGGGGTTATAGACATCATATTCCTTTCATGACAAATTTAGTGAATAAAATATTTGTAAAGTAATGATGAGTAAGACTTTTTTTAATGGAGAAAGCAATGGACAGAATGTCAGGAGTCTCTGCTTTGTGTTGTGGGTCATGTTGCTTTACCATTTGGTACTCTATTTTCTCATGTAAAACAAGTATGAGAGATTCTGATTCTTTTTATCTCTTAACATCGTAACTCCAAGACTTGTTATAAAGAAAAGTTATTATAATTGAAGGTTATTTTATTCAAACTAAAACTACCAGGTAGTAGCCATGCTTTATCCCAAAACTTGGATTCTATAGTTGATAGACAACAGAATAATATTTACTTTTAGTGGTGAGTTGATTTTAGCATTACAATCTAAGGCTAATTCAAAAAGTAAATGTTAAAAATCATGCTCCTCAAGAAGTAGGAAGTTAATGGTACCACAAAATTAAATGAGAAGTAAAATGACTTCCAATTAGTTTTCTTTAAAATCGTACTACTTGCTTTTAAGATCTTCATGCAAATATTTAAAATATGGAGACATAATCTTGTGTATATGTTTTGTAATTGAAAAAATTAATGCATGCACATGCTTAAAAAATTATTCAGAGTATACAGTGAGAGGGAGTCTCTTTCTCACTCTAGATCCTTTATTTTTTTAGCCCTCCTCCTCAGAGAAAAGTATATTTTTTACTGAAAAAAAGCAAAGTGAAGAACAGTGCTTAAAATATGCCATCGTTTGTTTTTCCAAATGTGTGTAGTCTCCTGTTATCCACAGGGAGTTACAATCCAAGACTCCTAGTGGATGTCTGAAACCATGGATAGTACTGAACTCTATATATACCTGTACTGTGTTTTTTCCTATACATGCATAACTATGATAAAGTTTAATTCATAAATTAGGCACAGTAAGAGATTAATAATAACTAATAATAAAATAGAAAAATTATAACAGTATACTATGATAAAATTTATGTGAATGTGGTCTCTCTCTCAAAATACCTTTTTGTTAATTTTTATTTGATAGTTGCATCACAAAGGTTAAAAAGAAGTATACAGTGATTAGAAAGTCTTGATTCTATCTAGTCTCCACTTTTCTTCCCAGTGGCAACCACTACTATCAGTTTCCTTGTGTTTCTTTCCAGAGATATTCTATGAATTTACAAGCAGGACATATACACACACAGTAACCACCCACCCCAAGCTCCCATCCGAGGGTTCACTTTCCACAGTTTCAGTTACACATGGTCAACCATAGTCCAAATATATTAAGTGAAAAATTCCAGAAATAAACAATTCACGAGTTTTAAATTTTGTTCTGTTATGAGTAGTGATGAAATCTCACATTGTCTTGCTCTGTCCAGTCTAGGACATGAATTATCCCCTTGTGCAGTGTCTCCGCGCTGTATATGCTACTTGTCCATTAGTTACTTAGCAGCTGTCTCAGTTATCAGATCGACTGTTGAGGGATCACAATGCTTGTGTTCAAGTAACCCTTATAGTAGCCTACCACGGCATCACAATGTCTATTTCATTCATCTCACTTCATCTCGTCAGGTAGGCATTGTATCATCTCAAACCATTACATGAAGCAGTAAACTACAAAAAAATTCCCACAATATATCTTGGAGACAATTCCATATGCACACATAGTTCTATCCCATGTTTGTGTGTTTTTTTTAACAATATAGAAGACTCTTAATCTACTAGACATTACATATATTCAGTTTTACCCAAAATAATATTGCTGAGGAGAGGCTTTGGAACTAAGCAATCTATGCTGAAATCTAGGCTCCACCACTAACTATGAATACAACTGTGGGCAACTTATTTTGCTTCAATTTCTTTCTCTGTAAATGAATATAATAATAGTCCTTAGGGCTTTTGCGAGAATTTAATGAGCAAAGGGCCTAGTATTGTGCCAGGCACATAGTAAGAACTCAGTGAAGTTTAGATTTCTTTCTCTCTGGGCTTTTCTGTAATTTGAAAAAGTTGATCAAATGCCTAAAATAGAATGTCAAAGATGTGTTGTTATTGTTGTAATTAATTATTATTGTGTATTGTCTTCAGAGCAGACTTCTGCTCTGAAGAAAGAAATACTGAAAAGTGTTAAATGAAATGGGATCTAAGATTGTGTACCCTTGGAAAGGAAGCTTGTCTTTTATTTTTCAGGCAGTTACATGAGGAAAATGAAAGAGCATGAAGGAGCAATTATCCCGTCTTATTGTCAGATAAGCTATGCAATTTGAATAATTTAAGCCAAAAAATGAGGACGCTATCTGCAGCATTAAACTAACATATAGCATATGTAGCTTATCTATTATGTTGCTACAATTATCAAGAAATGATTATAGAACACTGCTCTCTGTGCTACTATTTGCAATGGTCTGAATTGTGCCCCCTGCTCCCCAAATTTGTATGTTGAAACCCCAACCCCCAATGTGACTGTGCTTGAGATAGGGACATTATGGAGGTAACTAAGATTACACGAAGTCATAAGGGTGGGGCGCTAATCCAATAGGATCGGAGTCCTTATAAGAGTCCTTCACCAGAGCTCTTTCTCTCTCTGGGCATACACAGAGAAATGGCCACGTGGGGGTATAGCAAGAAGGTGGCTGTCTACAAACCAGAAAGGAACCTCTCACCAGAAAGTAAATTTGCTGATAGCTTCCTTGATCATGGACTTCTAGCTTCCAGAACTGTGAGAAAATAAATGGCAGTTATTTAAGCCACCTTTCCTGTGGTGTTTCATTATGGCAGCCCGAGTAGACTGATACACTAATAAAGGAATTCCCTTCTGTCAGGACAACTGGAAAAAGTGGTGTTGCTTTTGTTGCTATATACTCATATGACTGTCTTCAATTAAAATTGTTTTTAAGACCAAAAAAGGGGGAGAGGGATGCAGATATTACAAATTCAGAAACCTTTGAAAAAATTTATGTCTTTTCTGAGCCTCAATTATTTTGCATTTTTATTATGTATAGTAACTGGAATATATGTTCCATTAAACCAAGAATCTTTGCCTGATATGTTCACTGGTATATCCTAAGGACATGACATAGGCATTTAGGAAATATTGTCATGGACTGAATGCAGCATTATACCAGCCTAAACATTCACTGTATTTTTTTGTAATACTGCAAAGGGTAAACTGGAAAAATTCTGGAGTGTTTTGCAATGCTAAAGAGAGATTAATATAATATTGAAGTGAGCACACACAAAGCAGCTGGAACCTTGGCAAAGAGTGGTGCAGGAAGATTTACCTAATCTAGGCTAAAAATAGTGTCATCTCTGGGGGAAGGAGAGAGGTTGGTTCCAGCTGGGTAAACTATTTGTGGTTATCCTGACCATGGAAAAAATCTGAGGGGCTCTGAGATATTAGCTACTCCTTGCCTAGCAATACATAACTCTAGCATTGTAAAATATTTCGTTCCACTGGTGATGTATTCTAGAATAAAGAGATTAAACATATAAATAAACCACATTTTCTATATTGGATTTTGGGCACTTTGAAGTAAAGCCCAGGTCTAATTTGTTTGTATCTCCAGACTCTTAAAGAATGTCCAATATATAGTAAACTTACCATAAATGTTTGACAACTTGAGTTGAATTGGAAAATTAAAGAATAGGAGACATGAAATATTTCTTATTTCCTCCTCTCTTTCCCCCTCCCTCCCTTCTCACCATTCCCCACACCTTGCTTTCCAAGTGCAGTCCATGTTTGCCAGGGGTGCCAATGGAAGTAGCGTTACAGACTGCCTGAAATTTCATTACTAGAAATTTATTCCCGGTGAGTTTTTTTAAATTGACTACTTGAAGATTCCTCTTTTTAAATGCAATTAGGTTATAGGGCAATGAATACTGAGATTTTATCTCAATTTGCCTTTCACCTCTCAATTCCATATATTCCCTAGATTTTTGTCTCTTAACTAAGTAAAATGGAAAAGTTTTGATTAGATCAATCATTATTCGCTAGGAGGCTTTGATAACTATATAGTAGGGTTAGATAAACTAGTCTAAATCTTACAAAACCGAACAGGAATTGTACATTTATAATTCTGCAGCAGAGGCTAGCCTAAAATTATTTTTCCCTGTTTTTAGGCTGAAATTATATGAATGCGATGTGATTATAATCATTCTCTGATGTTGATATTAACTTTTGATTAACCACTTAGGAAATCATGACATTTCTGGGGCTCATGGAGGAAAAAAACTAGAAAGGTTTACAGGTATTAAACAGGTTGATCTCTAAGGTTTTGCACAGCCAATAGGACTAAGGCATAGAGTTGTTGTCTGTCATGCACACCCCATTGTGACTCTTCTTGTCAGCTTTATTGGGGTATCACTAATAAATAGAAATTGTATGTGTTTTGATACGTGCTTTGGTATATCTATACGTTGTGAATTGATCATCACAATCAAACTAGTTAACATATCCATCATCTCACATAATCGTGTACGTGTATGTGTGTGTGTGGTGAGAACACTTAAGATCTACCCTCTCAGCAAATTTCAAGTATACAATACGGTATTGTTAACTATAGTCATCATGCTGTATATTACATCCCCAGAACTTGTTCATCTTGCGTTACTAAACGTCTATATACTTTGATCAACATTTCCCCCATTTCCCCTGCCCCCAACCCCTGGCAACCACTATTCTACTCCATGTTTCTACGACTTCAACTATTTGAGATTCCACATGTAAGCAAGATCATGCAGTATTTGTCTTTCTGTGTCTGGTTATATCACTTAGCATAGTGTCACAAAGCACAGCATTTCCTTCTTTTTAAAGCCTGAACAATATTCCCTTATTGTGACTCTTAGGGAAGAGAAAGGAAGATAGGAAGATACCAGAGCCCCGCTGAGAGAGTTCAAGGCCCCGCTACGAGACCATCTCCAGCACATAGAGCATTAGCAACACTTAGAAAGGGCTCCCTTTATTGTTATAACATGCTTGTCTTCTACCTGTCTTCATCATCTTTTGGGGGTACTTGCTTTTTCTCAACTGAGATAGAAACCATTTTCATTGAAACATTCATGAAAACTCAGATTTGTGTAATTTCTAAACTTGGCCAATGCTGTGGAAGACCATTTAACTAAAATAATATAGGCGGGCATGACTAGAGGTCAGGTTTCCATAAGGATCTAAATTATATTTAAATTGTTTTGTTTTTATAACTGCTGTGGTGACCTCATAAAGATTCTAATTGCAAATATTTCCCAACCCATATCATTTTGAAACTAGTTTATCTTTCCCATGGAGATGGACAGGAAGTAAAATAACTGAAATATATGGTCTTACCACCCCAGAGAATCATTATCCTCGGTAAATGGACAGGTTACTATGTTTAAGTTTGCATATGGTAATTATGGGAAAGAATTCTAGAAAAAGATGGGCAATTTCCTTTTTCCGTTTAGTTCTGCATAGCATTGTGTTGGATACACTGTAAACTTTAAACCAACGTCCACTAGAGGATAATATTATCATCATCCTAACACTTTCAGCATGATCTTCAAATATGTGGTGATATTTGGACTCATGTATTTTAAAGGCCCTTCAAGCTCTGAGCATTCATAATTGTGGGCTAATTGCCTACATCACTCATTTTATATCATTCACTTCTTTTATACTTTTCTGATAAAAGTTATGCAATCTTGTGGGAACGTAAAATGGTACAGCCAATGTAGAAAACAGTATAGCAGTTCCTCAAAAAATTAAACATTAGCTGAGCTCCCGGATGGCTCAGTTGGCTGGAGTGCGTCCTCTCAACCACAAGGTTGCCGGTTCGACTCCCGCAAGGGATGGTGGGCTGAGCCCCCTGCAACTAGCAATGGCAACTGGACCTGGAGCTGAGCTGCGCCCTCCACAACTAAAACTGAAAGGACAACAACTTGAAGCTGAACAGCACCCTCCACAACTAAGATTGAAAGGACAACAACCTGACTTGGAAAAACAGTCCTGGAAGTACACACTGTTCGCCAATAAAGTCCTGTTAAAAAAAAAAAAAAAAAATTAAACATTAGAAGTACCATATAATCCAGCAATTCTAATTCTGGATCTCTACCAAAAAGAATTGAAAGCAGAGTCAGAAACAGACATTTGTACACCCATGTTCATAGCATTATTCACAATAACCAAAAGGTGGAAGCAATCCAGTGTTCACTGAAAGATGAAAGGATGAACAAAATGTGGTATACACATACAATGGAATATAATTCAGCCTTAAATAGGAAGGAAATTCTGACACATGCTACGACGTAGATGAACCTTAAGATAGTACGCTAAGTTAAACAAGCCAATTACAAAAATACAAATATTTTATGACTCTACTTATGTGAGGTACCTAGAGAAGTCAAATTCATAGAGACAGAAATGAGAATGATGGTTGCGAGGGAATGTGGTGAGGGAACAATGGGGAGTTTTTGTTTAATATGGATATGAAATTTCAGTTTGAGAAGACTAAAAAGTTCTGGAGATGGATGGTGGTGATGGTTGCACAATAATACAATGTACTTAATGTCACTGACCTGTACACTTAGCAGTAGTTAAAAAGGTCAATTTTATTGTATGTATATTTTGCCACGATAAAAAAAGTTTTTGAATCTTAAATAGATTGTTTGGCCTAGGATATATATTTACTGTGCTTCTATGTAGAAAGAAAGACAAAAATCTATGACTGATTGATATAATCTGAACATAGGAGAAAATGCATTTAATTATTTTTCTTGTCTTCTGGAAAGACAGAGCTGTTAAGAGCATAGGCCATCAGAATCAATGACTTGGCATTGAACCTAGCCTCCTCCTTTTTACTTGTATGATGAGGAGAGTTTGACATCTAACTGTCCACTTTCAGCTCATGGGTAGGATTACTGCTTACGTATTCACAGTCCCGTGATTACCCATTGGATACATGGAATAAATGGGTGGATTTATCCCATAAATGGATATTGGCTCCAGTGGATAAATGGCTAGATAAATGGGTACATCTGTAGGCTCCCCTGAACAAAACAACATGGGATATGATGAATTTGACCCCTCAAATCTCCATAATGATAAAATCTCCCTCAAAGGATTGCTGTGATAACTAAATGAGGTAATGTGTAACTGTGAGCTCTCAATTGGTAGAGGCTATCATTTCAGTTGCGTGCCTTCTAGCTTGACTTAAGTACTAAACTTCTTCAAAGCAGGAAATTTCGCTCTTAATTCTCTCCCTTAACCTCTTTCACTATCACCAAGGAATGAGGGTTTCCCAATACTATTAGGACTTGGCTAATGTTTTGCTCATGCACTTCCCAAAGTAACTTAGAAAACTTATAAAACCTCCATACATTTTAAGTTGCCCTCTAAAGTGTTGACTCATACACTTAAATAGCTGCAAGTGATGTAATTTTAAGCTTATTGAAAAATGTTTTAAAATTCAAAATATTTGATCAATCTTAAATGTATGCAGTGGATTCTAAAAACAATAACCCTCTGACATGCATGACTACCTATTGCATTACTTGAAAACAACAATTTGTTTTTTTTCACAGTTTCTCTGAGTGAGATTACTCAAGAACTCTGACAAGATGACAGTCAAGGGTTCGGTCTCATCTGAACACGTGACTAAGAATAATCCTCATCCAAGTTCACTCACGTAATTTTTGGCAGGATTCAGTTCCTTTGTGGCTGTTGGAGTAAGGGCCAGTTTCTGTGCTGGCCAATGGCCAGAGTCCTCCCTCAGTTCCTTGCCACATGGGACTCTCCATAGAGCAGTTTACAATATAACAACTGGCTTCTGAGAGAGAGAGAGAGAGAGAGAGAGAGAGAGAGAGAGAGAGAGAACAAAAGAGAATGAGCATGACAGAAAACAGTCTTTTTATAACCTAGTTTTGAAAGCTGCATCCCATCCCTTTGGCTGTGTGTGTACTCTTTGTTAGAAGTAAGTCCTTAGGTTCAGGCTTACCCTCAGGGGTTAGGATTTCACAGGACATGAATACCAGGAGGCAGAGATCATTGTGTTCCTTCTTATAGAGGCTGCCTACCACTATTACCAATTTTTAAAAAAAATGCATGAACACGGTCCTCTTTTACCGTTAGAAATTTTATTATTTCTTTTTCTCCTTGAACTCGTAATTCCATTCTACTATTCTCCTCTGAATCTTGTTCTAGTGTAATATATACTTATGCTTGGAATTCTTTGATTAATTTCCTTATCTTTCATCACTATAAGATAGCAAAGATGCATTTGTAGAGGGCACAGAAGAGAAAATTTGTGATAGAGGAAAACCACATTGCAGCTTCTCTTCCCAACCCCACAATGTATAATAACCAGAAGGAATAGAAATGATCAACACAATAGAAAGCATATTATTTTCAGGGCTCTTCTCTACTGAAAGCGCATTCTTGGACTCAATGTAACAGGGATTCCATTCAGCACAGCTACACTTTGAAGTGGAAGTGATGCAATCAGCATCTTGTTCACACATGTGTGACAAAAGTACAATTTCTGCATTTGGTTATACATGACCATAATTAGTGTGTCAAACATGTCTCAACTCATTTGGGAACCAACGTGGAATGCTTTTATGTTCCAGTTCTTGCCACCAACTCTTTTTTACCCTATCCCCTTCATGCTGGATAGCAGGACTATTGGTAAAAACAGTTTCTCTCGTGTGACTACAACACTTGAATACTTACAAAGTATTCGTTTTACAAAGCTAAGGTCTCAGGAAAAGCTGATGGAAATAACGCTGTGGAATTCACGGAAAAGTAGGTTAGACCAGGCAATTCCTTTCAATCTGAAGTGGTAACTTTAAAGCCCTGCAGTTATTGATTCTGTCTACAGGACCTCCTTACTCCCTTTCTCATTGCAGACTTCTTCCTCTCCGTCTCTCACTACACAGGCCTGGATTTAAGACCAAGACCGAGCCTCTCATATTACCCCAGTCTAGATACACTGTGGTTCCAGAACTGCATACAACCCAAATAACATTAATCAAGATTATTCCCTGGCACTTTTTAAATTGTCTTCCACTTACAGGAGAAGCTGGTCTGAATAGCCTTGTGAGTTTTCTAGAAATAATGGATTTAGAATCATCAAGATCTGTGGCTTATAAAAGTGCTGTGCTCCAATAGAGTTTGCCCTACTTATCTTAAATGGACTAAAGACACCTCCCAAGAGAGGTCAGGTGTACTGAAATTCATTTCCCCGTATTCTAAACCTTAGTGTTTCGGAAATGAACAATCAGGATAAGCATACACTACAAAGGGTAAAGAATTATCTGTGTTTGAAATAATCCCAGTGAAACAGAAGGCAGTGAGCAGTTGTTGGATTTTAAATATTCATAAACATTTTAAGACTCTGGTTTACAGTGTGAGGTAATCTGTTTTATAGATAGAAGTTTCTATTCTTTCCAGAAAGAGCATGAAGTGCTGTGAATCATACAAACATAGTAGAAGCCTGTTGAATTGAAAATGGCATTCAGAGATCTCAGGGCTCAAGAATGACTTTCTCAGACTTGAGTATTTCAAACATGATTTGGTTGAATGTAGGAAGCTTTGATTGGTAAAATACATGACATATAAAGAACTGAGAGTTGACTCTTTTACTTGAAATTGCTTTTATCCACAAAGGGTGACTGTGAATGTATTTTTATGAAGTTAAAAGATGTGTAAATTAAAGTTTTTAAAATAATATATTTTTCTGAAATCAGTTCTAAGCTCAAAATAGTAAAACAGAAATTTAATAGGCTGCAGAAGAATAAAGACTTCAAAGGGACTTAAAGATAGGAACTAGGCAAAGCACTTCAAAGAAATAAATGAGAAAAAAGGACAGTTTAAATTATTGTCTAGTTTTAAATAAAGTCTGTTTTGACAAAGATGGAAATCAAATCAACTACCTCCCCCTTTTTTGGTAGAAGAATGATTTATGAATTTCAGTTTATTTTAAACATTCCAAATTTGGGCATTTTGTATTAAACATATTTTAAATGTCTAAAGGGATAACATATTCTACAATGAATCGGGGAGATTAAATTTTTCCCTTAAGGTTTAAGAAATAGTTTTATTGATTTTCTCAGTAATGATAAATATAGTTACTAAAGAATACAAAATTGGAAATTGAGATATGGCGTATTTGATTGCATGTATGAATTTGGAATTGTGTACTAAAATTAAATAGTTAAATTTATGGAAATATAATGAAAAGCAATGTATTATGCTTAAAGTATATAAATACTTGTATATTTTGTGAATTAGTTCTACCATTATTTAGGAAAATTGAAAATTTCCTGAATCTATAGAGAAATTTCCACTTTGAAATTCTGGGGAAAGTTTAAATGTCTAGCATTTGACACATTTTTTGATATTAGTGAATGTATCACTCAAGGAGTGTGTGTGTGTGTGTGTGTGTGTGTGTGTGTGTGAGAGAGAGAGAGAGAGAGAGAGAGAGAGAGAGAGAGAGAGAGAGAGAGAGATTTCTAAGAACTGGTTCAGGTGATTGCAGGGCAAGCTAGAAACTCAGGCAGGATTTCTGTTACAGTCTTGAGTTAGAATTCCTTTTCCAGAAACCTCAATCTTTGCTGTTCAGGCCTTCAACTGATTGGATGAAGCCCACCCACGTTATGGAGGATAACCTGCTTAAAATCAACTATTGTAAATGTTAATCATTCTACAAAATACCTTCACAATAATATTTGGACTAGTGTTTGCTCAAACCAGGCAATGCCAAGTTGACCCATAAAATTAACCATCAGAGTGATCAATTTAATTAAATGTTATGTTATTATCTAGATAAAATATAAAAAATTTTCTTGGTTGGCTTTTGGAGGTTTTAGTTCACAATTAAAATAATAAAAGTTTGTATTTCTATTCTAGAGATTAGCATAATCTGTAATTAAATTAAGGTAATAGAAATATTACTTTGTTTTCTTTTGTATGTATTTTGGCCCATACATCAAAAGAGAATTTCAGACAATCTTGAGGAAAAGCCATATTTACATGTATCAAGCTTCACTATTCATATGGAATTCTAAGATATCAAGGTAATCTTTGATCATCCTACTGGAAAATGAAAGACTAACTAGTATTGAGTCAAAATATACTAACTGGGAGAATCTTTGGATTTATAAAAAGCATACTTTTTAGATACAGTAATAATCCATAATATGATATAAAATTGATAGGGAGATGTTTGTCTTTTTAAAAGAAAAAAAACTTGCAGCTCAGAAATCAGAGCAAAGTAATTTTAAAACCTTTCACCTGAAGAATCTCCTTTAACATTTCTGAGACTCAAATTATATGTGTTTTAGACCACTTGATATTATCTCACCATTCACTAGGCTTTGCCACTTTTTTTCAGTCTTTTTTCTCTGTTCTTCATTTCAGATAAATTCTGTTTCTATTACTTCAAGTTCACTGTTATTTTCTTCTGTAGTGCCTATTATGCTCTTAATCCCATCCAATTACATGTTAATTTTAAATACTTCATTTTCATATCGAGAAATTCCATTTTGTGCTTTCTTATGTCTTCCATTTATCACCTCATTGTGTTCATGTGTTCTTTTGCATCCTTGAGCATTTGTATATATTTATAATGGCTGTTTTAATGTCTTTATCTGCTAATTGCATCATCTCTGCCATTTCGGAGCCTATTTCTACAACTAATTTTTCTCCTTGTTAAAAGTCACATTTTTTTTTCTCCTTTGTCTGGTAAGTTTTGATAGGATGCCAGATATTACATGTTTTACTTTGTTGAACGTTATATTTTTGTTATGCTTCTTTAAAGGGTATCAGAGTTTGTTGGCAACCAGTTATTTACTTATGGGTGAACATTCTTATTTCTAAGCTCATTTTCGACAGGTCTAAATAAATGGCCTTTACTCTAGGGATACTCTAGCTCACTTCTAAGTTGTGACTTTTCTAGGATCTCTCCTAAATGATCCATATATTCAATGAGTTGAATCTGCTCAGGCTAGAGGGAACCCAAGTTATTCGCAGCTCTGTATGAGTTCCTGGAACTGTTCATGTTAGAATTCCCTGATACTTATCGTTTTCTAAGAAGTTGTTCTTGCCTGTCCTTATGAGGTTTTATCCTATACATGTGCAGAGTGGTATTCAGTTAAAGACTCAAAGGGTCTTATATGCAGATTTCTGGAATTCTTTCTCTGCACAGCTTCTTCCTCTTGGATGCTCTGTCCTTCACATTCTAACCACCTAAGCCTCCTCAAATTTCAATCTTTTTATCCTCAACCAAAGCCATCTGGTTTGTATTGGCATTCTCCTTCCCTCTACCACTATCTAGAAATTGCCTCCGGACAGAAGGGTCAACTCATTCATTTCCCTTTTTTCAAGGTTCCCAGTCTGCACCACCTGTTGTCTAATACCTGAAAATACAGGGAATAGAAAATTATATATAGCATGTTGCCATTTTATTAAGAAAGTGATCAAATATATGGTGATGGAAGAACTGACTCTGGGTGGTGAACACACAATGGGATTTATAGATGATGTAATACAGAATTGTACACCTGAAATCTATGTACCTTTACTAAAAATTGTCACCCCAATAAACTTTAATTTAAAAAAAAAGTGATGCACACACAGAGACACACCCAGGTTGTGTGTGTCTCTGTGTGTGTATGTTTATATTATAAAATTCAATGGCAATATAACACATTACTTTAAAAAATATAGTTACTTCAATTTCTGAATCCAACTATGAAAGAGAAATAGGATCTGAAATTATCCTCCCAGTATAAATAACTAGAAAACTAGAATAAATGGTTATGTGTAGAGATAGTCAACATTCCTTTTTGTTGCTGTATTGTACTCTATTTCATGGCTATATCATAGTTTATTAAACTGTTCCTGAATGATGAACACTTGGGTGATTTTCAACTTTTTGCTATTATAAATGGTACTGAAATAAACAGCCTTGCAAAA
This sequence comes from Rhinolophus ferrumequinum, assembly GCF_004115265.2. Lineage (NCBI taxonomy): Eukaryota > Metazoa > Chordata > Mammalia > Chiroptera > Rhinolophidae > Rhinolophus > Rhinolophus ferrumequinum. The sequence goes on along the minus strand of NC_046286.1, from coordinate 82,973,664 downwards.
TGTCTTTCATAATTTTATCACTGTATCTTATTATAAATTTTTAGAAGTGCAATTGCTGGGTCAAAGGGTAAATGTATATATAATTTTGCTAGATATTACCAAGTCTCCCTCTGCAGGTACTTTATCATTTTTTTATTCCACCAGAAATGGTTGAGTGCCTATTTTCTTACAGCTTCACCAATAGAGTGTGTTGTCAAACTTTTGGGTTTTTGCCAACATAGTAAATAAAAAGTGGAATTCTAGTGTAATTTTAATTTTCATTTATATCATTATGAGTGAAATTGAACATCTTTTTATATGGGTAAAATACACCTGTATTTCCATGTTAATTGCCTTTGGCTTTCTACAGCTAATTTTTCTGTAAGATTTTTGGTTTCTTCTCTATTTTTAGAAACTCATTTTATGAGCTGTGATATCAGTTGCATATATTTTCTCCAGTTTGCTATTTGTCTGTCTAGTCCTTTTATGCCTTTTGTCATGTAATTACTTTTTATTTTTAATGTTATCAGATTTATCTATTTTTTTCTTTTTTGTTTTGGATTTTGAGTTATAGTCCTGAAAGTTTTCCTTGCTCCTAAGTTGAAAAGAATTTATCCATATATTTATTGAGCTTTCATGTAGTTTTATTTTTTAAACTTAAATCTTATATCCATTTGGAATTTTTCATGGTCTGTGGTGTGAGCAATGAATCCAATTTTATCATTTCCATATGGCTATGTAGTTGTTCCAGCACCATGTTTTATAAGTTCTTCTTTTCCAATTATCTAAGAGGCTGTTTTTATTTTACACTGAATTTTCATATGTAATTGGATCTATTTCTGGATTTTCTATCCTGTCTCATTGATTTGTCTTATGTATTCATGAACCAGTACTAGTAGTTTATGAGAACTTATATTTTTAACAACTGTAGCATCACAGAAAATAACTATGATGTCTATTTGGGACAAAGTCACAGGTCCCTGTGGGGTGACCTCAGCTGTAGCTCTTGACCTTTAAGAGCTCTTGGTTTTTCTGCCTTTTCTGAACATGGATTCCAGCCTCACAATAATGCTGTGAGCCCCAATATCTTTAAATTTTTTCATTTTTTGGTTTTAGTAGTCAGAGTTGGTTTCTGTTGCTTACACAAAAACTCTTGCCGTGGCCCTACATATATATTTTTCATAATTTGTTTATCTAAATTAAAGGGATGACTAATAATAAGAATTTCAGTCCAAGTGAGGGAAGAAGAAGGCAACACTTTGACAGTCTGGGAGATGGTGTGTATGTGGGTGGGACACGCATAGGGCAGCACAGGGCAATATTAAATAGATGAGACCTTGGTCTTCCTTTCACAAAATGTAAAGAGAACTGTCTCTCTGTATTCAAATTGCTTTAACTTATTGGGACAGAAAGAGAAATTAAAATGTTGGCAACTGTGCTTTTAGAAGAAACATCAAAAATCATTCTAGCTTGAGGAGACTTAAGATATGAGAGTATTGCTCCATCCTTCGGCCACACTTGGAATATGGCAAAAATCTATTAACTTCCTTTAGGGTTAAGCTACAGGCCCTCACTTCTACACCAGCCACAGTTTTCTTTCTAAAATGTAGACTGGATCACATTATTCTTCTGCTGAAAATCCTTGAATGTCTCCTTTTCTTTTAGGATGAATTTACACTTATCTTTCATCAGGATGCTTCAAAATCTGGCCTCAGCATTGGTTTCCAAGCTTCTTTCTTAACAATTATCATATCAGATGTTCGCTTTCAAAGTAGTAGTACTAGGAGAAGCCGTTTTATAGTAATAATAAGAGTAACAGTGAGTGGTAGTAGTGGTGCTGGTAGCATTACTATAAAACTATTATTACTATAAAACTATTACAACTACTACTACTCTTTTACATGTATTAGTACTTGAACTACTTGCAGTTTTCTAGAATTCACCTTACCATCTCATGTTTGAACATTTTTGCATGCTTTTGCATGGGCCTAGGATTTCCTCCCACTTGTCTGGACTGGTATAGCTCTGACTCCCACTCTTTCTGTATATATTCTATTGCAGCTCAGTCTCTTTACTTGTCTGTCTCTCCACATAGGGATGAGCTCAATTGGAATCATACTTTATTGTTTAACAACTAAAGCTTAAGATAGTGCTAAATGAATGAATACAAATTCTTTGAAGTTTTATGGCAAATAGCTTTCTTTCTGCAACAGCACTGTCCGGTAGAATTTTCTGCAACGAAGAAAATGTTCTGTGCATTATCCAACAGAGTAGCCACTAACTACATATGACCATCAAATACATGAAATATGGCTGTTGTGACTAAGAAACTAAATTTTAAACTTTCTTCATTTTTAATTAATTTACATTTAAATAGCTACATGTTTTTCTTTTTACTTTTAATCCAACCATTTCCTGAACCCCCTTATCATGTGTACATAGGCTTAAATATTTCTTCGATTAAGGTGGTTCAAAAGAAGAAGGTACACGATAAGTTTGTGGTGAAAAACCCAGGTAAAAGTTCTTTTGTCTAAATATTTTAACAGATTGGATTATATCACAGCTTTTACAGGGGTCAGTCAATACTCCATTCAATGAAATCACTTATTCTTGATATTTTAAGTCTTTCATAAGCAATGCATTATTTTAAAATAATGGGTTTTTAATCCATTTAAAATAATGGATTATAAGAGAATTCAAGGTAAGCTTTTATGCTTAAAAAGTTGGGGGACGTCATTATCCACTTCTATGGCTTCTGCAAGAGGAACAGTAGGACCTACGTCTATGCTTTCCTGACGAGGATCATTTTACTCACCTTCAGACTTTACTTCTTTCTGTGTAAGTGCTGAAAATCCTAGTACTTCTGTAGCTGAACTGTAGTAACTCTGTCCATTTTAAAGCATTTATTAAACCACTTAAAGATGAAAAGAATGCCAAGAGTAGGATCTCTAGATGAAAAAATTGCTTTATCAAATCTTATAGACATCCTGAAGGAGCCATGTCCTTAAACTTATTTCAATAATATCTCTGGGGTTGGGGCTTGAGGGGGTGTCCCTATTTGTGTAAAACTCCTCACATGAATCTAATCTTTAGCCATGGCTAAGAACCACCACCACACGAGTTTGTTGTAGTGGGTGGAGGGAGAATTTGAAGCAACTGGATATACAACAAAAACAGGTTCATCTTCCAGGAGCACAGATTTTTCTTGGAGGATTAAGAAATCCAAAACATGATATTGTGTTAAAACAAATTAGCATAAATTATGAAATAAATGGCAAGCTTCAAGACAAAACAGAGGCATCAAACAAACACAAAGAACATTCATCCTTGTTGACTTTAGCCTCAAATTATTCTCCAAGGCTTCACTCTCCCTGGCTTCCAATGGAAAATTTTGGAAACACAGCTACTGTACACAGCTTCCAGAATAAAAAGCAAGAATGGTCTTTTGATACGATATTTTAATTCCAAGTTTGGCAAATAGACTCTCTCAATTTCTCATCTCCCTTCTTTTAAACTTCATGCAGCTATTAGATAAACTGGTTGTGCTTACATGGTGGAAAGTTTGTGAACTTAATTGTCCGACCTTCGTATCTTCCCAGCAGAACCAAAAGTGCAGGCTGTTGGATACTTTCTGACAAGAGAGTTATCACCTCATGACAATTAGGAGCAGTGAACAATAACAGGCTCTGGATTGGAACCTTGCTTGTGTTACTAACTCCTTTTCTGACATTGGGTAACCTTTCCCCCAAGCTCCTCATTCATAAAGATGGGAGACTTGAGGTCTGCTTATAAAGCAGTTAGCATGGTGATCAGCACTTGCTATTATCATTTTTTCAACTGGAAATGGCTCTAAAACATATTGGACCATGTTATTACTAGAAAATGAACTGAGCATCCGTTACAGTGGTAGTAACTTGTGCAAGAAAATGAGCCATTTGTCTTGTAGAGTTTCCCAGAGTTTAGAGTATCTCCAGAGTATTTTAGTCAGTGTTTTGGTCCTCTATGTTTCCTGGAGTTAGTTGTTGAATCTTAGCTTTGGATTCTAGGGCTTTGATGAGAGTCCTGCCAACTATTTTGGGTATGACTATCTCATAATCAGTGGTGTTTTTCTCCTATCAGGATGTACATGATATCTGGTTATCTCTCTTTTAGTGGTGTTACTGACTATTAATAATCCATACCTGTATCCAAATCCATTAAGAGTTGTAAAATGGTGATATTCTAACTAGTTCAGAATTTTATATGCATTAACTGAAATATTTCTATAAAGTTTCCTCATCTATTATTCGGTTACCTAGTGGCATTTTCATTTATGCATTTCAATTCAGTATAAGAACTGGTATCTCAATTGAATACTTAACACAGCACATTAGAGCTTCAAAGGATTTTCAAATTAATCTAATCCCACACTTTATTTTATGGGTGAAGAAACAGGCCCAAAGAGGTTAAATTAGTCTTCTCATTTCTAAAAGCTCATTGGTAGTTATCAGAATCCCAACAGGAAACAGGATAGTTTGAGGTAGCTTTATTTACAAAAAAGACTAATGACAAACATATGGAAGGGGTATAGGAAAGCTTCAAGGGATTGTGCAGGAATTTGGGATTAGCAACTTCAGAGCTGTCAGCATTTCCAGGTGCCAAAGAACAAGGTGAAGGACAGTTAGGAGACTCTGAAAGAAAGTGAGTCTCGTAGGATCTGCCACCTTGAGAAGAGCAAAGATTTCCTGTTGAGAAACATAGCCAGCCTGAGGCCACGCCTAGAGTCCCAATATCCTTCCTCTCTCAGACCCCCTGCTTGGACTCCCCATTGACCAACCCCAGTTGGTAAACAGAAAGCAAGGGAACCCACTGATTTAGTTCATACATATTAGTCTATGAGGCAGAGACTATGGGATATGAATGGAGAGTGGATTTGGGAAAACTCAGGAACTGATGGCAAAGTCAGGATTTGAATTCATATTCTTACTCCTACTCCCCTGCCCTTCCATCCATTCAAATGTTTGCCTACATTCACTGATCTTATATTTACAGAAATACTTCATGGCCCAGGATGATGTTAGCTTCCTCTGGAGTGAATTTTGATTACCAAATGCCTGGAATTACCCTAATCCAATTTCAGGGTTTGAGCCTTTTTCCTGGGTTACGCAAATGTCTGGAGGCCTGGTTGTTATCCAGGTAAAGGTCATTTCACTTCTAGTTCACCCTGACTTCTAGGTTATCTCATCCTTACTTTTGACTTTCCAGGTGTTGTGAAAAAAACCAAAAACCAAAAAAACAAAACAAAACAAAAAAAACCAATAAACAAAAAAACAACAGTTTAGCCTCTCAGCTGCTTAATTCAGATCCACAAAAATTGCCAGGACAGAAGCAGCCCTGACTGTAGGCACACCCTCTGGATCCCTGCCCTCTCTTCCAGAATCTGGCCATATAGTTTCACATGATCTCATTAGTTTTTTGATGCCTTTATTTTAATTATTATTATTTTAAAAATTTTGTCCATCATTCTTAGTCTTCTTCAGTGAGAGGGTTGATCAGAATTACCTAACCTGTCATAATCAGAAAGCGGAAATCTCTCCTTGATATTCCTCCAGTTTTTTATTAGGAAAATTTTCTGCCCTACCTGCAAGTGTTCTCAAAGTGTCCCAAGGCCCATCTCTAAATGGAAATGGGATGGACCCTGACTGAGAATATAGTTCTGATTGGTAAACTTCAGTTCTGCTGCCATGCCTTTTTCATGTGTAAAGATGTCATAGAATCTTTATGATGTTATAATTCTATCATTTACTGACTGTGATTTAATCTTTGTCAAAAGCTTCGGGAAGCCTGCAATTTGTGGATCTACGCAACATGTTACCTCTCTGTCTCCTTGGGTTCCTTTTTGCCCTGATGCAGAATGTCAATTTGTGAGCTAACGAAGAAATATAATCCCCTTGGTTCCTCCATTTATTAAAGCAATATAACCAGAAAGTATTATATCTGATTTGTCTTATTTTAGATTCTTCTAAAATGCTTTCCTTGAGTTAATAATTAATATTATCTTCTTGGCTTTTAAAAATATTAAACATAAATTTATGTCTAATATATAACTAACATATATAATTTTTTACAAACAAATCCATTTTCAATTGCATTGTATTGCCCACTGTCCTCTATATCAGATTCTATGTAGTAAAGTATAGAATTTAATGTCGGAAAAAGATTTGACTCTTCATATGAATATGTGTACTCTTACATGTTTTCTTTTTATTTTAGCAGCCAAAACACACAGAGCTCAGTTTAGCAATTAACTGAATTATGTATTTATATGTGTGCTTGATATCTCTTTTACTGGCTTCCTGATTGATTTCTGACAATTTAAAATTATATGTACCTTGTTTTGTACGTAACTTTAAATACTTTTTAGAATTACGAGTACAATACAATTACGTATATTGTATTCCCACTTATCTGAGGATACAAAGAAAGAGGCAAACTTGTCACATAAAACAAAAGCTAGCTAGCTAGGAGATCCTTGCCCATTTCAAGCTTGAAATTCACCATTTTGCTTGTTTGAGAACAACCCTGAGATGCCCTTTAGAAAAAAGTGCTCCTTTGATCCAGACAAGTTGCAAACATGCGCATCCTCTGGGTGGTCCAATTAGAAAAATGCTTTCATTTCTCCAGATGTGCACCTTGGGCCAGCCTTGCAAGCTGAGGGCAGGCTGGGTACTGGCACCACATCTATCTCCTCTGCTTACACACAGGCCCCACATTTGCGTTGCAAGTTGAACCATCTGAATTTTTGCATATTTGATTATTAGTTATAAAACTGGAAATTCCATGATTCAACCTGATATATGCCATGTAAGTTTCATTAGCTAAACCATGCCATTTAGGTAGTGAGAGAGCCTTAGGACCAACTATGTACAAGCAGTCTTTCAGCATTGCATTGGGGTTTGGGTGCCAGTAATGAATAAAATCTTTAAAATTATTAAATCAATTCAAAGCAAAATGAAGCGAGCAAAAGTAAAAAGGTGGCTCTGAAAAGATCTAGAAGGGAAGCAAAGCTGAAACGGTCTAAAAAGTTATGGTTTTTAGAAAATACCTTTATATAATCTTAGATCTGTGTGGTAAAATGCTATTGAGAATTTAGGCATTTTAGTTTTCCAGACTTGATCCTAATGAATTTCCAGTGTTTATTGTTTTGGGTCAGGATGGGGTAGAGGATCATCTATTCCCGCAGGAGTTTGGAGGTTTGACAAGTCGTTGGAAATACTAAACGTTATATATCTATTATATTAGTAGCCCATCAACGTTGTCTTTGTTTTTGTTTTCAGTACGGTCACTGATTCACTAAATACTTTTCTAATGACATCAAGTCCAAAAGCACGTGTGGATCACATGGATTCCAATTGATATGAAGAGTGTTAAGTATCCTTACTATAAATTCACTTCTGTCAGTTTACAAACCTTTAGAAAAAGCTAATGTCACTTTGCTTCCTTGGGGATACAGTTGCGTAGCTACTAGGTGTTTTTCTTCTTATTACTGTTTTCTTCCTCATTTGAACTCTTTACTACTCAACTGTTTCATCCTTCCTTTTTCACCCAAGCTTGAACGTAATTTGAATTATTCTTCTACCTTTTTCATAGGACTCATTAATCTCAGTTCCTGGAGATGGGAAACCCAAAACCTGCCTACCTTATTTTCTTGCAATTTTCACTGGTTTTCCTAAAGTCATAGCATTCTGGAGTTCTCTGAGAATTTACACTTCTATTTTTGCTCCCCAAATAAGTAGGTACTTTTTGAATGCTCTTAAGCAATCCACATATTTTTTCTGCCTGTGGTTCAACTTAAAAAAACAGAAGAAGTCATTTAATTTTCCTCTTTCAACTGGCGGCTGATGATTTGCCGAATCTGGTATAGACCTCCTCTTCTATCTCAAGTAAGTATATAGCATATGTGTGTGTTGGGGGAAGGTTAAGATCCTAAATGAGAATGTTAAATCTCTCAGCAGTTGAACCTAATCAATTACTCATTAATGATAGCACAGCTGTTGGAAAACTTTAAATGAAAAGTACAGGCGCACATCTGATAAATTTAGCCTGCCAATTCCGGAGCGCCATTGTCACTAATAAAACACCCTCCCCAATTTAGGCCCCAATTCCCTAGCGCTGGTTGAAATGCCCCCGCTTTGCGCAACGCGGGCCTCCCGGCGCTGCCCCAATCCTTTCAGGGCAGGCGGCGGTTCCAGACTGCGCTGCGGAGGCAGGGACCAGAGGAGGGCGCCGTGGCGGCGGTGAACGCTGTAAATGCCTCGAGGCTAGCTCAGAGGATCCGAGCATTCGCCAGAGAGACTATTTTTTTTTTTCGTCATACTGTTGTCTCGTGCGCTCCGGGCTTCTGCCTACTCCAGATGTTCTTAGGTGGGGGCCTGGTTGGAGACGGCAGAGACCCTTGGTCCGGACAGCACTCGTGCTGGGCGCGATCAGTTTTGTCCTGGCTCGAGATTCCCAGCAACGCCCTCCCCTGGGGCGGGCTCTGACTCTCGGTGCTGCGACGAGTGGGCGGCAAGAAGCCGGTGGCCCACAGCGTGAGCGGCTGCAAGGAGCGCTGAGACTCCAGCTGCAAGGCTGGCGCCGGGACCTAGCGGCCGCGGCGATCGGAAGAAAAAGGAGATCAGGGGAGGAAGAGGAAATAGAGCAGATGAAGGAGAACTGCCGTGGAACAGCGAGGCGGATCCTTTCGACTGCAGCTGCCGCTGTTCCGGCACGCAGCCCGGGGAGCGTGCCAGCCCGTAAGGTGCTGGCCAGGTAGCTCCCCACCCAGAGAACGCTCTTCCTGGCCCTTCCCAGAGCGCCTGGCACGGAAGGAGCCGGTGCCGTGCTCCTGGTGGCCAAGGCGCACCGCACCCCAAGAGCGGCGCCCTTGAGCTGCACCGCGGCGCAGGTTTGTGAGCGACTTGTTCGCCCGCCGAGAAAAGGAAGCACTGTCCCTTCCAGCTCAACCCGACTTCCCCACCCCTTGTACTCTACACCCTGCAGCGGGCGAGCGGAGCGGCGCGGCCACGGAGGCGCCGAGGAGGGGCGAGCCGCCGCCCGGCGGCTGCGTCCCTTCGGGGGAGAGGGCAGCTGAGAAGAGGCGGCGGCGCGGCGCGGAAGGCGCGACGCGCGATGGCAGCTGCTTAGCCCGGCGCGCGCGGAGCAGCCCCGAGCTGTGGCTGGCCAGACGGTGCGACTGGTCTGGGGACGCCGCCGCCACTGCAGCCGGGCGGGGAGAGATGAGCACGGAGGCGGGCGAGGGCATCACTTTCTCCGTGCCACCTTTTGCCCCCTTGGGCCCCTGTGCCTTCGCTGAGGGCGGCAGCTGCCGGAGGGGAGGAGTGGTAGCCGAGGGCGAGGACAGCCAGCTACCACCGCCGCCACCGGGCAGCTTCTGGAACGTGGAGAATGCCGCCGCCCCTGGCACTGGGTGTCCCGCTGCCACCTCCGGGAGCAGCGCCACCCGGTGCCGGGGCAACTCTGGTGGCGGAGGCAGCCGACGGACCACAGTGGCATATGTGATCAACGAAGCGAGCCAGGGGCAGCTGGTGGTGGCTGAGAGCGAGGCCCTGCAGAGCCTGCGGGAGGCGTGCGAAACGGTGGGCGCCACCCTGGAGACCCTGCATTTTGGTAAACTGGACTTTGGGGAGACTACGGTGCTGGACCGTTTTTACAATGCAGGTGCGTGTGTAACCCTTTCCCATGCTCCACGATCCCTGGCCGTTGCAGGGTTTAAAAATATGTTTTTCTGGGCAGGAGAAAAATAATTTTCTGGGCAGCAGGAGTGCTTCCTACTTATTTACTTCTTGCCGCACCTTAGAGACAGCAGCGCTGCGCGACTGCTGCTGGCGCTCGCTGCTCTTGGGAGAGAGTGGGTGCTGGTGCAAGAGCCTGTGTGTATTTGTGCGAGAGACCGGCTGACTCACCCACCCACCCACCCACCGGCGCTGGAGCCCTGGGGTCTGTGTGGTCCTCATACAGAACTTTTGTTCCTCAGCAATGCGAGATACTGGCCCCAATCAGCCCTTCATTCAGTGTCTTGGTTTCTCTTGTGTTAGATTTGGCCCATATTTTCCTTCTGTATCTACCTGTGACTGAGGTGAGGGTTCTCTTTTTTTTTCTTTTTTGGTCTTTTCTTCTGTATAGTTTTGTGAGTACAGAAACCATAACTTATGCCACACAGCCAGCTGCATGCACGTAGTGTGTCTGTATGAATTTGCATGTCATGTCCTGATCTTCCCACCTCATGTTACCTTAAGTTTGGTGGCTTGAATTTCTCATTTCTTATCAACTTTTAAGTAATTACTTCCAAAAGTAATAACCTTGTAACTTACACTAAACTTGTGTGGTATCTTTGTTAGGATTTCAGTGAAAGGACCAGGGTCTGTTTTTCATTACCCCATATGCCATGATGGACTGGAAAGTGTATAATTTAGCATTGTTTAAAATGCTGATAGGCTTTCTTGACAGCCAACACTAAATTGGCCATTAAAGTGACTGCTAGCATGATCCATGAAAAAAATGTATTTTAACCTATCACAGATTTCAGAAAGTATTGTAGTTCCAGTGACTGAAGCGATTAGCTATCTGTTAGCAAATGTTAAGAATAATAATGTTATTTAAACTAACCATTAGCACCCTGTATAACCAATATTGAACATATATACATACTTATTTTTATAAGTGTGGGCAGAAAATTTGATTTAATGGTGGTTTCAAACAATAAGGCTCTTGCATTTGTGATCACATAAAAGGTTTTATATTCTAATCTTGTTTTCAGTTCTCATTCTCTTCAGCCTCTTCAGAACACCTAAAGTAGGCTTATGTCAGTTTTGGAATTCAGTCAAAGCTGAATATTTTAAGCACAAGAACTTCATGTTAAGGAAGCCAGACTAAATAAACTAGGACTTTCTGGTTCTGGTATTTTTTACAGCCTTCTTGGTCTTCATAACTGAACATGAGTATAATATATTGTAGCTTGGTTCTTTGGGTGGCTTGCTAAAAAATGGCATAAACATAACTTTTCTAAAAATGAGAGCACTCTTACTTTTGGATTATAATTAGGAGGAAGCTTCAAAGAACTGAAAGATGTGTGAGGGAAACACCCAGCCAAATAGTGTATTTTTACTCCACTGATAGGGCGCTTTGAAAATATCTTAAACTCTAAGCCGATTTGAAAGTCTTCTGTCAAGGCTCACTTACTGTTTATTCTCCAAGTAGTGTCCCTAAGAAAGGGAGAAAGATTAGAAGGGACTGGACATCTGAACTGTATATCTCATTTAATGCTCCAAACTGGTGAAGGAAGTCCCTGCTTACTGTCTTTCTTAGGTGAGAAGACCAAGGGATCCAGAACTGGTCCCAGGACTCAGGTAGTAACTGGTCGGTGCTGGGAATCCGCTTCTGACTCTAAAAGCTCAAGCTTGCTGCCTCCATTTAGTTGAGCTGATTTTCTCTCAGAGTCAAGAGAAGCTCTCTATCTTGGAATTATGTGACAGAGGATGGACAGAGACTTTGTGAGCCGTTTAGGGGCAGTGTGCAACGCAATAGTGGGGAGAACTTGTTCTAGGAAGACCAGTGTTTGTAGGCCAGCTCTGTCCCATTCCACCGCTTCCATCATCCTGTACCCGTCCTAGTTTAACCTCTGCCTATGTGAGTCACGTGAACTCTGAGCCTTCTCATTCAGCTTCAAAATGTGCCACAATGAAGATGGGTATCGGTTTTGTCCAAACCCTTTATTTTCCTAAACTGAGCGTTTAATGGTAGTAGAGGCTGCTGAGTTTAATGGTAGTAGAACTTTTCTTCTGATTTCTAAGACAGCACTTGCTCCTCCTCCATCAGGATTCTGCAAATTTTTTTGTCAAGGGCCAGATGGTAAATATTTTAGACTCTGCAGGAGGTCTTTCTTACAACTACTCAACTCTGTGGTTGTTACAGGAGAGCAGCCATAAACAGTACCTAAACAAAAGATCTTGGCTGTAGTCCAATAAAACTTTGTTAGTGGACACTGAAATTAGAATTTCATATAATTCACAAAATATTTTTTAAATTTTTTCCCCCAACCATTTAAAAACATAAAAACCATTCTTTGTAAGCTGTACGAAAACAGGCCTGGCAGGATTTTGGACCCTGGGCCATGCTGACCTTTGCTATACGTTCACCCCGCTCCCCTAGAAAGCGGAATCATTCTGACCTAGTGAAAAGAGCACTACTCCTCAACTTAGATCTGGCTCTGTTCTGAACCACGTAATTGTGAGCAAGGCCCTTCATCTCCTCCAAAGGCTTGTAAAACTGACCAGGGATGGAAGTGGAGGGGGAAATTGAAGTGAATTTCTAAGATTCCCTCATTTAATCCTGTGAGTTTGCAAAGGCAAGGCAGCATGGTATGTTGGCATAGAGAGCACTGGAACAAGAGTTTCAAGATCTGGATTCTGGTCCTCGGTTCTCTGATTGGAAGCAAGTCATTTAAAAATCGCAGAAAAGAGTGGACCGTTGGAATAATTGGTTTCCCAGATTCCCTGCAGCTTTCAAATTCTATACTTTAAAATGATAACATTATTAGTGTAAAATGAGTCGTTTCAGTCCCTACATTTATATGTGCTATGTTCCTGGACCCAGGAGTTCAGAGTTGGTGAGGAGGGCAGTTTCAAAGTCTGGCTATCGCAAGGCCTCTGAGAGGGTCCATACAGAATGCCTTGGGTGCCCAGGAAACAGATTTTAGAATCAGACTGGTGGGTGGGGAAGGTTCAAAGGTGACACCTGAACTGAGATGGTCCAGTAAGCAAGGGCAACTTACTGAGGGCCTCACCGTTTAAAAGGAATGTTGTTGTTCAAATAGCTCACTTTGATGGAATGGATAAGAACTTAAAGCTTGGTTGCATTTTTATACACTTCCCCTGTCTATGTGTACTGGCATCTTTTTAAAGAATAGATTACAGTTAAATGTTTTCCCTGATTTTCCCTGTTCGATTATTATTAACTGTCATCTAGTTTGTTCTTTAACTGTACTTGTCATTCTCTCTTTCATTCCTGTTCTGACGGGAAACTAATGTTCTACCAAAGCTTTTATGGAAATACATCATGTTTATATATACAAGACGATATCACTCAGGTGGCAAATGCCAAGCTAACATTTCCAGCCCCCTACGTTGTAGGCAGTAAATCTCTGTAAAAGTTAAGAGGTGTCAGTGGTACATATGTTAGTGATCCAGAGCTGCTCCGTTTGGGTAGTCAGACCCCCACCTGACAGGGTCTCAAATTTTTTCTTTTTATGAACGTCAGTTCTGTGAGGTGTACCTAGAATAAATAGACTTTATTTCCCCATTTTGCTCATGAGAAAACTGAACCGTAAAGGTTATATTTGTTCACTCAGGTTAAATGATTTAAGGTTGCTGACTGGAACCAGCAACACACTTTACCTTAGAAACAGTATTCTAGATGGTGGTTAGGTTCTGGGACTCACCTAGAAGCAGCCGTGTGAATAACTCAGTGTACTTGAAGTGTGAAACCCATCCACCATTTTAAACATTTGGGAAAATTATGTTCCTGAAACCTGGGACTTTGAATCCACTTGTCCTTGTGTTTAGAATCAGTAACTTTTGCTTTCATCTAGCTTCTGGTAGCGTCTCGGCCAGATGTCGGAACATAACTTCGGATCGGTGGTGATGAGAGGAGAGGCTGTGATGAGGCCAGGGATAACGGAAGGGTTGGGAGTCTAGAGGAAGAGGAGGGAGGCTGGGCAGGGGAGAAGAAGGATACTCAGAAGGAGGAAGCCATGCCAGCGGGGAATCCATTAACACTTGCTCCTCTTTCTACTTTCTACTCCTAGCCAGTTTCTTATGGCCCTTGACTTCCTGCCGATGTCAGACACAGGGACATTGGTCAGTTCAAGGCCACCTCCCTCCCTCTCAGTGGGCACAGGATTCCGTCAGCTACCAGCCTCCCCTTTCCCTGCCATTTACCTACGCCTGGGCCTTTCGCTTAGCCAGGTTCACTGCAGATTGCAATCTTACTCGGCTTTTTACCCGGTAGCAATAGTGGGTAACAGGGAAGAAACCCATGCTGGTTGTAATTTTAAGAACTTAGCTGTTATATTTTAGTCTATATTACGGTCCCACTGTCTTTGGGCTTGTGATGAAAGTCACCCACGTAGGCCATGTCACTGGAGAGGCATCTGAACTTTCTGGGCCTTGGTTCCATTGCTCCCAGCACAGCTTCTTCGGAATTACAATCTTATGTGTTAACAAACAAACAAAACAAACACAACCTTTGTCTCCTGTCTAACTGAGACTAGGAAGTTCTTGAAAGTCTTCAAGCTCATTTATGCATTTTCTGCTTCTAAGTTCACTGAGACTTTTATATATTAGGTCTCATATACTTTGAGAGGGAGAGCAAAGTCAGTATTTCCTAAATAGTGGTTCCCATGAGCCAGTTAAAAAAAAAAATATTGGAAGACTGACATGTGTTTTCAGCATTTTATTTTTCCTATTAAATTGACAACCAGCCATCTACTGCCATAATTTCTTAAAAAAAAAAACAAACAAAAAAAAGCACTATAATAGGGAAAGCATAACCTTAGAATAAAGAATAGTCTTTTTGCATACAGTAAATGTATGGAAAATTCATTATTTTATTTCCCATTTCACCATGGATGAATGAAGACTTTATCGTGCCAATCAACGGAGCAGTGTTGGAGAACCTCTGGTCTAAAACCACCTTACTGCCGCTTCCCACCATTCAGTCATTGTTTCTGCATGGAAGAAACAAGCCTTAGCAAAATTATCAAAAGAACAAACATGGACAAACTAATAAGGAAAAAGTCTGGTTAGGAAGGGATTAAAAAAATATATCCCAATGGTGCCTCACATGTGGTTTTTCTCTGGCCTTTTGACTTTTTGCTGGCATGCCATTGGGGCAGCTGCTGTCCACCCCCTATGAACCCAAAGCACTGTTCGTCCTTTTGCTTTCTTGGAGGCAAAATTATAATTTTCCAGAAAGAGCTTTACTAGAAAATCGGAAAAAAAGTAAAACTAAAAAGAAAATTCCAAAGCCCAAAGTAAATTTGTTTGTAGAGCACCTGTTTCTTATGCTAAATAATCAACTACAGATTGTCATGACTGGCCTTGCTTCCAGAAGTCTGCTTCCCAGGATCCTGGGATCCTGGTTTCTTTCCTCAACTTATTCGTGTGTGTTCTGTGTAAGACATTCATCAGTTGGTAGTTGAAGTTGGTTCTACTTCTAGGTGAAGCCTAATGATAAGTGCACAGCGTGGCCTTGTCTCACCTGTGGCCTTGGTGGTACCAGCCTTCTGGGAGTTCTCTGCTACAGGTCACTCCCTCCCTGGTGTTTATAGGAACTGTCCCTGCGTCCTCTTTTGGAGATCTGATTAGAGGCTCATTCAGTTCCTGTTTCTGGTTGGCAGGACAAAATTGGTTCACAGCTTCTTTGTGAGATTGACGAGCACAAAGCCCAGTGAGTGTGCAAGTCTCTAATAGTTAGCAACTGTGTTTGCTTTCCAAATAAGTTGTCCCACGTGGTTGCTTCAAACACCACCCTAGTCCACATGGGGCAAGATGAGAGTTGAGAATGTGGTAAATGAGGTGGGAGTGGACAGTTGCAGAAACCCACAGCTATGTCCAGAAACCCACAGCCTTGGAAAAGGTATGTCGAAACAGCTTTGCTGTCCCATAATTTAGGTATACGTAAGTGGGGAAACTGGCTCTCTTTAAGAAAGTGACCCTTATTTTCAGAGAGTGAAATTAATTTTGCAAATCTTATTAGTGGCATGAAAGAAAAAATGGGAAAGCAAGACAATTATTAATTATTTAAAAACCACTGGTGATTTTAATACATTGGCTTCCTAAGTGTTTTAATACACTGGCTTTCCTCTCTGATTGGAGATGCTGACTAAAGATGTTAATCAAAATATGTGCCAGATTATTGGAGAAGGAGAAAGGGTATGAGATAAAGCTGAGTTTCAAAATTGTGTCTAATCCAAAAAAATTTTGAAGTGAGTGCTTACATTTTATATGAGTTTTATTTTGTAGTGTGTGTGTTTTATTTCCTAAGGATACATAAAAGATAAATAACCCAGGCTACATTGTGGTAATTTTCTTAGGAGAGAAAATATTAGTGTTAACAGCATCTCCTACTGAAAATCATAGCAGAGCAGATCTGTGTTACTTAAATGCCACAGAAATTGTACAGGGTAAGAGTAAACATTCCATAAAAAGCAAACCTTTTCTGTTACAGTAGGTAATCAGCAATGAAGAGCGCAATTGCCTTCGGTATATGATTCATACAGGAAGGAAGTTATATTCCTTTGTACAGCAAGTCTCTAAAAATGGTTGTGACCAATTATATCAGTATTTTTCAACACTTTTAGTCTCTTCTAAGAACTCTTAAGAAACAGAAACATGGGGAAAGCTGCCCTAGTGAATGTCAGGCTGTCTGTTCATTGACTCCAAGCCATATAAAACCAAGTACTTGCTTAAGCCAGAGAATTTGTCCTCCTTCAACAATCTTGGTTACTCCTCCTATTTCTTATTTAAAAATTATCTAAGGAGAATAAGTAATCCCAGGTGATTGCGTGTCAAATTACTCCTTAATGTCACATTCAAGTTTCCTAATATGTTTGTTGTGACAAATCTCATCTTAAACCCGAGGCAGCCAGGAACAGGGGTGGGATTCCTGCTCTCCAAGGGCCGTGGCTTCTACCTACAGCTAGGTATTTCCCGATTTATAGTTTGGTCAATCTGGGGTGCAGGTGATTTTATGTGGCTAGATGAGAATAACATAAATGTATGTTGTTCTGTGCAGTGTAGTACTCTTTTGATCATCTTATTACCTCCATACAATAAGTAGATGTGGCAGTGTAATTATCTATATTTGACAGGTGAGGAAACTCCTCTGTGGAGAGGGGATGTGAGTTGGCCCGAATTAATCAAATGGTTGAGTAGGAATCCAGCTCAGGTCTTCTGACTTCCAACTCATTCAGGTGTTTTCCCTACTACACCACACTTTTCCCCGGCGGTGAAAAAGATTTTGAAGCACATACGCTGTTCAAGAGGAACACTTGTGACATCTTGGTCCATGTAGCGTTATTATGAGAAAAAGTCACGGTCGCGACACTTAAGTTCCGGTGCCCTCTTGGTAATGAATTTCGCTGATTTCTTGTTAACAGGCTTGTAAAGTTATCCATCAAAAACCGGACTTTGTCATTTTTCTGTCAATACCAACGGAGGAGCCTGCAGCCTAGGCTGAGTCCTGGTTGCCATTTGCTTGGCCTGGAGCTATAAAGCGGGCTTTCTCCAGGCAAGTCTTAGGCTGTTTTCTGGGCATGGTAGTGCGATGGACTGCCGCACGACAGACTAAGCCTTTGTCTGGAGTGAGCCAGAGAGCGGGGCTGACAACACGGCCTAGACATACTTCCTTTCCTTTCCTCGTGAGTCTGCTTTGCCTTCCCCTCATGTCAGAGTATATTCCCGGTACTTCAGTTTCCTGCCTCTTCCGTAGATGCACTGGAGAAGGGCCGAAGAGAAGGAGGCATTAATCTGCGGGACAACGGAGGCTCATACCACGTATCTGTTTCCATGGGAAAAGGGATGCTAAGGAAGGAGTCAGGAGGAACTCCCCATTTTCCCCGCCCAACGAATTCTTTTGTAAAAAGAAACATTAAAAAAAATTTAAGATATGAAGCATTTCAGTCATAAAGAAAGTACATGAAATAGTATATAGCACGAAAGCATTCACTACCTAAACATAATAGCTGTTAAAATTTTTGACACTGTTCAACTTCTCGTTCTCTTTTAGAGAAATAAATTATTATTATAATATTTAATTATTAGAATAATGAATTATTCTGGACAAAATCAAAAGTGCCTTTCTACCACACCAAATTTCCTTCCTGGGAAAGTGCTTCTTTCATCAGAAGTGCTAAACTAATTTTCAAACATCTCAAATGGCTCTCTACAAATGTCAAACATTTAATTTAATTAGCTCTTATTTAATGAGAAAACCAATAAGATTAAAATCCATTCAAAGGAGAATTTGAAGAGCAGATATAATACACTCACACACACACAATCAGGGATGCTGAAATAAATTTGCTAATAGATATAAAACTGACTAATGTCAGTAAGGCAATTCTGTAAATATAGATGTTGGAGGTATCCTTTCTACAGGGCAGAAATCAATGTATCTCTACTAAACAATATTCATTTGTATTGCTGGGACAAAAATTATTTGCATTGCTCTCAGTTTTCACAACTTAACGTTTGTCCCAACAGCACCGTAACCATGGTTGCAGTCTTATCAGTCAACATTTGTTGACTGTATAGAATATGTCTTTCTAAGGGCTGCACAAAATTAAGTTAACAGAGTGCAATTTCTGCCTTTTATGATCTTACACTGAGTTCAATAATTTAGTAAATAATTATTGGGAGCCTACCAGGTAAAGTTTTAAGTAGTGAATGAGTAAAAGAATCCAAGGGAATTTTTCTTAAGGACTTCATAATGTGGGCGATTTCATTGACCTGTATACTTGAGGACATTTATTACTGCTATAATAGAGGTGAACATGCATTGAAAATAATTACTTTTATATATTGACTTTTATGGAAGCAAATGGAGTTATTACCTGAGACTTGGAAACTTTTTTCTTATATGTGGTTTTTCTAGTAGTAGCATTTGAGCTGTATGTAAATGCTCTTCAGTTTGTGAAAAAAAATCTAGGCTGTTTTAGATAATTGAAATATGCCAACAACATAATTTCAATTTATATCCTTTAGGCCTAGAGTCCATAATTATGTCGCCTGCCTGATTATGTTGCCATAATTATGTTGCTGATTGCTGGAGTGTACGGTTCTTGGTTGACAGCAGATAGTCAACCTGAATGCCTAGTTATGGAATGGCTGGGCCAGAATGAGAATAGTAAACAAACAAAATTCCATTTAGATAATGGAATCTAAATGGTACTTGGATACATTGTAGATGCAGTATATTATGGTATACATAAAAAAAATGACTAAAGTTGAAATCTGAGCTAACTTTGAAGATTCTAAACAACATTTATGACCTATAGTTTCCATAATATGTCTAATTATTTTTGAATCACATACATACAGTTGATGTAAATTAGCTCTACCAAGACAATTCCTGGATTTTTAGCATTTGGCCTTGGGAAACTGGTTTTGGTTCATTCCAGTAAATACTCAGACATTCATATCTGGACAGTAAGCTTTTAGTTTTTCAAAATACTTCCGGTCAGTTTCCAAAAAATGCATACTGGCCTTGTGTTTACTGTTTATATATTATCAGGGTGCGAAAGGGTTTGCAAACAATCTAGAAGGGCAAGGAATCTGACTTTAAAACTTTGTGTGTGTGTGTGTGTGTGTGTGTGTGTGTGTGTGTGTGTGTGTGTATTATTAGTTGCAAAGCATAGTCGGGGTATAAGTTGCTTGGCCTGACCTAGTGAAATTAGAGAATAATGTTGTAGCTTGCACGTGAATTATGACAGGAATAGTTGGCTTGACTTTTCTTGCCAAGCAACTTAATGCTGCCAATATTTTATGTGCTTAAACTATACTTGGCAGTAAATCTTAAATGGAATTGGAAAGGAAGTGCTGGCCTAGACTCTTAACAGAGTCCTAGACTGTTCTTTCCCTTATAAAATCAGTAGTGTAGAAAATTCATTTAATCATTAAATATGACACATGACTGGGTTACCCAAGGCCTGATCCTGCTGTGTTTATTAGAATGAGTGTCGACCTGCAGATTTGCTTTATTTGTTTCCAAAGTCTGAAACTAAGAGTTGTCAGCGTTATGAAATCTTTCCGTAGTCAATTGTACGTTTGACTTCGCATTTAATTTCTAGGAGTGGTTTTGTTAGTGTTTACTAGTCCTTTTAGCATATATTCAAAAGAGTGGCACACCTGTGTTATAGGTGTTAATTTTGATTAATTTATGTCACACTGACATACTAATTAAGAAGGCAAATTACAGGAGCATTTAAAAGCTACTAACGTGTGTAAATATTCATCAGTGTTCATTACTGACAGGGAATGGCTTGCCTGGATTTATGGGAAATTTAAAAGTTCAGACAGACTCCTCTGTTTTTGATTCTTTGTTTAAGAAAACAGAAGGTACTAAAAAGGCAGATAGCTCCCAGCAAGAATTTGTAGGTAACTGAGATTAAGTAACCTTCATAGAGTTTTATGATTACATTTATAACTGTCATTACCTAAGGCTCATTTGATGCCCATTTATGAAATCTTTTGAAGATAAAAACCTTGATATCATATGAGTGACACTTTTCTATTTCAGCCAAATCTCTTTATACTTGAAACCAAATTTAAGATATTGCTGTACCTCCCTGGTTTGCCTCCATCGTTAAGACACATGTTTTTAGTCTTTGTGAAATGTAGATAAGTAATAGAAAAAGGCTGCCTCACAATTTCCAAACTTCACGGAGCTCAGGACTCTGCATTTAGTTAGGTTATATTAAAGAAGCAGGTTTCATCTTGTTAAATATATAGTGGGCATTCTTCTTGATGGATAATCTTTTGATTAGCCTGCATTGTAGCTACTTCTCATTCCCTATTTTTATTTATTTTTAATCTGGAATAGGCCAAGAAGGGCCAGACTCCACCCACAAATGGTCCCAGAAGCAAGTGAGTTGTTCACATAAAAGCTGGTTCCACTGTGTTGTGACTTGGGAATTTTGAAGCAAAACTATATTATGGCATTTATATGTTGCTGTGCCTTAATTTTCCCAGACCACTGCTATTGCGTAGGTTTGTACTTTTCTCTGAACATATTATTAGACATTGAAATAAGTTTGCAGAGGCATATGTATGAAGCAACCATACTTTTTCTATTTTTAAATTCTACTTTTTTGGGCTTGTTGTTTTTTGGTTTGTTAGGAGAGTAAGAGCATGTTACCTAAACAAAGCTCTGTGCCAGAGGATAAGCCACATTTAATTTGAGGTTTTCTGAGAACATTAAACGAAAAATAAGCTATGATTGGAAGATCCAAAGCCCTAATCTGCTTTCAGTTTCCGATTATCTGGTCTACCTGCTGAAAGCTCAATTTACAACTTGGACTGGGTTATAAGTTTCTGATGATTTTATAGTTAGTCTATGACTACTACCTTTTCAAGACTTGTAATTGTCCCCTTCAGCCACAGAAGACAGTATTGTCCAGCCTTTGAGCCATAATATATGCCCAATATGTGGTCACCACGAAATTCCTTCCTGAATCTACCATATTGCATAGTTATTTATAAGCTTAAGCTTAGCATTCCTTTTCATTTAAGCTAAGAATAATCATGGAAGTATTTGTCTTTCTATTTTTATTCTCTCTTTAAGATCTGTGTAATTTTTTTTATTGCATGTTTATGTTAGTTACTTCTTTTACCTATCTATTACCTCTTAAAATAATACTTTAAAAGCTATTAAATAAATCTTGATTTAAGATTCATTTTTTTCAGTGCATACTTGATTCTTTGGGGGGGATATAAAAAAAGGAAAAACTGTTGCTCCATAAAGCTTGCTGCATAATCTGTGAAGTGATTAAGAAGGAACAACTGAAAAAGTCAAGTCCAACGTTGTAGCTTGAGAAATCCTTTATTAGAAAGGTCTGACATAGAAGGAGCAGTTTCAGGTACTTTAAAGGATCGTTACAGTATAATTCCATGTCTCTTTTCCTTGTCCATCTTGTTTATCCCGTATCTCTAGTATCTCATTTCATGTTTGGCACATAATTGGCCCTTGATGGATGTTGATGGACTTGAATGTGTGAGTATGGCACTTTCTCTTCCTTGTATTTCAGTTATTGGTTTTGATGTCTGTCTTTCCTGCTTAAGTGTGAGGTAAGCTCCTAGATGGCAAAGATCACATTGTATGGATCTTGACATCCCCCAGGTCTCTGTATGTATGCTTGACCTGTAGATCACACTTAATGACGCTCAAAGAATAAACTTCAAAGACATCCACCCTTCCCTTGAGGGACTCACAGTCTGGTACAGAGAAGCCTATAAACATATAGTAGGTTGTGCTGACTGTTATACGGGAGGTTTATATATTTGTGCTTCGAGAACACAAATGACAGGATTCTTCTGGGGAAGAAAGGAGTGTGGAGGAGGGTGGTTAAGGCTTTGGACAGGAGATGATGTTTGAAATTTTTTTTTAAGAGATATAATTGTCATATAACATTATATTAGTTTCAGATGTACAACATAATGATTCGATATTTGTATACATTACAAAATGATCACCAAATTGGGTTTTGAGGGATAACAGTGAAAGCACTTATATGCTAGCCATTGTAAATTATAAGAATAAATAAGTCTCCGCATTGGAACAGAGAATAAAAAGAGAGCCTATGATGGAACCGAGAAAACATCAGCATTTAAAGATGGACAGAAGTATGCATCAACTAGTAAGAAAGGGAAGTGGTCAGGAGGTAGGACAGGGGATAGGGAAAGTTCAGAGAGAGGGAGAGAGAGTGAGTTAGCTGAAAGCCACCTAAAGAGGGCTTGTCAGGAGGTCAGTACAGTTGAAAGTTTCAGACAAATAACTGGACTTGGAGATTGGAAAGTCCCTGCAAATGGCCAGAGCAGTTTCAAGAAAGCAGGTGGTGGCAGCTGTCCCCAGGTAGTGTCTTAAGTAATCGCTGGTGACCAGCAGGAGGCATATAACAAAGAGTATTATATAAAGAAATGTGCTGGTGAGAGAAGCAGAAAGAGAAGGCAGACACAGGAAGCAGTGCACCCCACTCCCGCTCCTGGGATAAGGCACCTTGCCTGCTCCTGCCGGTATTTATGCCTTAGAGACGGGGTGAGATCAGTAAGCCTCTGTGGACTCTGGTGTTATTTAGCATCGTTTCTGTGGGAAAGGGGAGAACAAATTCCCAACCACTTTCTTCCAGAAAGAACTTTTGGAGCATCACCCTTTGTAAATGCCCTTGTTTTCTTACTAATTGGAATTGGCTGAAGATAGAATTGCTTTATCTTACAAGGTTCATTCACTCAGATCAGTTGGAATTCACAGTGCTACGGCATAAACTGGGGGTTCTTTCCTGGTGGAACTCAGTGTGCAGAAGTGTTGGGCTTTTTAAGGAAGTGAAAGTGTTCACTAAGGAAAGGGATTTCTCCAGCTAGATAAGTTTTTCATTCACCTATCTCCAATGTCAAATTTCACAGGCTTTTGAAACCTAAGGAATAAGAACTGGGACCAAACATGCTTTTAGTATTTTCTCAGCCACTTAAAACACTTCATTGCTTATAACACTGGCCACTTATAAGTAAAAATGATTCTTTTTTTTTAAAATTAGATTCTTTTTATTTATTTTTTATTAGTTTCAGGTGTACAAAACAATGTACTAGTTAGACATTTATCATTTATATCCCTCACACAGTGATAACCCGCCTGCCCCCATCCACTACCCCTCTGACATCGCACACAGCCATTACGTTTCCACGGTCTCTATTCCTAATGCTGTACTCCGTTTCTTGTAAATATATATATATATATATATATATATATATATATATATATATAATTGTAGTTGACATTCATTATTGTTCAGCTTCAGGTGTACAGTGCAGTGATCAGGCATCTACATCATCCCTGAGGTGGTCTCCCTAATGAGACAAGTGTCCATCAGATACCCTACAAAATCTTTACATTATTGATTACATTCCCCAAATTGACTTCCGTGACCCCGTGGCCATCTTGTGGTTACTGACTGTGCTTTCTAATCCCCTCACTTTCCCCCTTACCCCCACCCCACCCCACCCCGCCCATCTAGCGGCCCTCAATTTTTCCTCTATGTCTCTGAGACTGTTTCTGATTAGTTCATTCACTTATTCTTTTCTTTAGATTCCATGTAGAAGTGAGATCACATGGTATTTGCCTTTCTCTGTCTGACTTATTTCACTTAGCATAATGTTCTCTAGGTCCATCCATATTGTTGCAGCACTATACACAATAGCCAAGACATGGAAACAACTGAAATGCTCATCGATAGATGACTGGATTAAAAAACTGTGTTACGTTTATACAATGAAGTATTATGCAGCCATAAAGAAGAATATCTTACCATTTGCAACAAAATGGTTCATTTTTAAAAATACATATTTTTGCTTAGTGAGCATCTCACTTTGTAAACTTACAGTGGGAGCACATTTTTTCAAAATTTTGATTGCTTTTTAGGCTTTCTGACTAGATTACTGAAATAAATCCTGGATTAAGTTGAAGGTACTCTCACTAGTATATATGCTCACTCATTTGTATTCATTGTCTGTCCATTCCAAAAGAAGGAAACCCCTCAACACCCCCCAACCCTGCAAAAAATCTTATCTGAATAGTTAATATTGTTTTACTGGCTTATCTGGAATCAGCTCCCTTCAGCCTTATCTTTTGAACCTGCTGCATACAGAAAACACAGTACTGGCTAATGTTTCATATGCCACACTTAACAGAGTAGGTAGGAGAGGGAAGGAACAAAACACCTTTGCCTTAGAAACATTTGGTATATCTAAGGGTGACTTTAATAAGGGCCAGAATCTGTTTCCTTTTTTTTTTTTTTTTTTTTTAAGTAATAGGAGACCATTACAGAACCAAACCATTTGAAATTCTATTTTGAAAATCAGTTCTCAGAGTGAAACTTGAATTTTCTAGAAGAGCATTTGCCCAGGAACATATTCTTAAATATTGGGTTGTCGAGATAGTCCAGAATCATCTTTGGTGGTAGTGATAATCAGGGTAATTATAATAAAAGGATTCGGGTAGAAAGGTTTAGTTGTACAGTTTTCTAGCAGCAATGGGGGATCATCAGCTAGGTTTCATTCCTTTTGTTCCTGTGAAATGAACAGGATGCCCTTTTTGGGGTCAGATGTCTCTCCAGGATGTCTTTCTAGCCCAGATGTCCAGATCTGTAGGTTTAATCAGCTGCTGCACACTCCACACCTGCTTGCTGGCACACAGGTACCTCAAACTCATTTCCATGCCAAAATTGGTGCCTTTCTCTGGTTCCTAACGTTTCATTAAATGGCATCCAGTTTTCAAAACCAGAAGCCTTCTCTAGATTCCTTTAAAATAATCATGAATTGTATGCATATTAATATCAGTCCTTTTTTTTTCTAAATGTATAACATTATTTCTTTAGTTTGATGTTTATTAATATTTTATGTTAATTTTTTACACATTTTTATTAGTCAAAATTATTATCATTTGTGAATTTTATTGCTTTTAAGTGCAGAGTCTTGCTTCATGTGCAGATCTGAGAATTACTAATTTGGGTTTTCTTCTGGAAGGTTTAATACATTTTATTTTTACACTTGGCTCCTTCCTTCATCTTGAATTTATTTTGTTGTATGATGTAGGAAAAGTTAATGTTATCATATTCGATACTATGATAAAAGGAGCCAACTTGTGAGCTATGTAAAATTTGTAAAACATAACATTTCTTTAACTAGCACTTACTATTATTCATGGCATGGTTTGAACTACGTCAGTTACTTGTACAAATGGTCTCCCTTGCTCTTAAGGATCATACAGAAGATACGTCAAGCTTTTCTACTTTGCTAGTGTTGTTATATAAACATCAGTTACTGTACTGTGCTGTAAAATTGTAATATAATTCTGTTGCAGGGGCTGAGCTTATCCTTTTACCAAATGCCCCCAGCCCATTCCTTGTGTGTGTGTGGGTGGGAGGCGGGGGGGGGGGGAGGGTGGGGAGAGATACCCCCCAGATGGCCTCCCCTTTCCTTGGGGGAAGAGGAAAACTTGTAACAGTCATTTAGTTATGTTTAGTGTAGCACAGTGATATGCTTAGGAGCTACTTATGTATGTAGGAGCTGCCTGCTTTAAACCTCCCTGCTTTCCTCATTCATTCATTCATTCATCTATTCATACATTCATTCATTCATACATAAACACATTCATTCAATAAACATTGGTTGGGACTATATCATGTGCCAGACATTGGGGATAGAAAGTATTAATATCTGTGACATGGGCCCTGCTCACAGAATCCTCAGGTGGTGGTCATATTCTTCTATTTCCTCACTATTTGTTGTTCTATTTACTATTACCTCCTCCTGCTTCTGTATACCTCTTTCTGTTTTTTTAAATCTGTTTTTCAAATTGAGATGTAACTCACATACCATAAGTTCACTCTTTTAAAGTATATAATTCAGTGGATTTTAGTAGATTCACAAAGTGTGCAGCCATCACCAGTGTTTAATTCAAGAACATTTTCATCAGCTCAACTATGAATTCTGTATCCCTTCGTGGTCACTCCCTTTATCTCTTTTCCCCAGCTCCAAGCAACTACTATTCTGCTTTCTGTCTCCATAAATTTACCCAATCTAGATATTTCGTGTAAGTGGAATCATACAATATGTGGCATTTTGTGGTCGGCTTCTTTCACATTGCTTAATGTCTTCAACCTACATGAATGTTGTAACAAGTATCTTTTATTCCTTTTTCTGGCTGAATACTCTTCCATATGTTGATATACAATACATTTTGTTTATCCATTCATCAATTTATGGGTATTTGGGTTGTTTCCACTTTTTGGTTGTTAGGAATAAAGCTACAATATACAAGTTATTATGAATAGAGCTGAATATACAAGTTTTGGGATGGACACGTGTTTTCAATTCTCTTGGCTATATTCTTAGGAGTGGAATTGCTGGCTCATATGGTAACTCTATGTTTAACTTTTTGAGGAGCCTCTAAATCATTTTCTAAAGTGGATGCACCATTTTCTGTTACCACCAACAAAGTTTGAGGGCTCCAATTTATGCACATCCTTACTAATGCTTGTTATTGTCTGTCTTTTTCATTCTAGATATGCTGGTGGGTGTGAAGTGGTATCTCATTGTGTTTTTGATTTGTATTTCCCTAATGACTAATGATGTTGAACATCTCTTCATATGCTAATTGGCCATTTGTATATCTTCTTTGGAGAACGGTCTTTGAGATCTTTTGCCCATTTTAATATTTGTCTTTTTGTTGTTGAGTTGTAATAGCTTGTTACGTATACTGCATATAACTCTTTTATCAGGCACATGATTTACAAATGTTTTCTCACATTTCTGGGTTGTTCTTTCATTTTATTCAATGTGTCATTGGAAGCACAAAGGTTTTAATTTTGATGAAGTTCAATTTATGTCTTTCTTTTGTTACTCGTACTTTTGGTGTCTTATATAAGAAACCATTGCCCAATCTAAGAAGGACATGAAGATTTACACCTACGTTTTCTTCTAAGTGTTTTATAGTTTTTGCTCTTGATTATAGGTCATTGATCCATTTTGAGTTAATTTTTATTTATCATGGAAACTTCATTCTTTTGTTTGCAGATATCCAGTTGCCTCAGCATCATTTGTTGAAAAGACCATTCGTTCTTTTACTATTGAATTTTCCTGGAATCCTTTTCAAAAATCAGTTCACTATGAATGTAATAGGAGTTAATTTCTCAGTTCTGCTGTATTGATCTATGTTTATCCTTATGCCAGTACCACATAGTCCTGAT
This sequence comes from Rhinolophus ferrumequinum, assembly GCF_004115265.2. Taxonomy (NCBI): domain Eukaryota; kingdom Metazoa; phylum Chordata; class Mammalia; order Chiroptera; family Rhinolophidae; genus Rhinolophus; species Rhinolophus ferrumequinum. Next base: position 82,946,129 of record NC_046286.1, on the reverse strand, counting down.
TACTTTAGCTTTATATTAAGTTTTGAAAAGGAAGGAACTTTAAAAAGGAAGTATGAGACTTCCAACTTTGTTCTTTTTCAAGACTATTTGGTTCCCCTTGTTATTTCCATATGAATTTTAGGCTTGTTAATTTCCACAAAAAGACAGTTGGGTCTTCTTCCTATTTTTAACTGTCCGTGACATTCTTTCCTTTCTCATTAAAATTGTTTCCTTCCTATTTCTCTTCTATGACAGCTGGTCTCAACTTTGGCTTTTTATTTATTGCCTATTGTACTGATCAGTGAACCATAGATTGCAGTTTTCAGGTTTTTGGCATTTATTGTCATTTATCACACCCAGGGGTGGGTGGATTTTCCTTCCTCCCTTCCTTCCTCCGTTTCTTCCCTCCTTTTTCTCTCTCCTTTCTCTTTTCCTTCCTCCCTCCTTCCCTTCCTTTCTTTCTCTTTCCTTCCTATGGGTTTGACATTTATCAGAATTACGGGTATGACTTCAGAATAAATGAGAATCACTACCTACCTTAGGTTGCCTATTACCTAAAATTTAAATACTTGAATGTGAACAGTCATCATATTTCTTGAAAGGGTTATTGTGGTGATAATCTTGTCCCTTGAGATTTGGCTTCTTACACAAAATATAGAAAATTTGATTTTTATAAGAAAAAAATCTTACTGAAAACGTACTTTTCCTATAAAATACTTATGAGTGCATGCTCTTTCTAAAAGTAATACCCAGTCTGTAAATATTTCCAGGGTGATGCGTAGTTTAGCACTCTGTGTTTTGCAGGTTCAACATCTTAAGAGTTAAAATATTCGATGAAGAAATGGAGTTTATTACAGATGTAAATTGCCCGATATGGTCTTATGTTGGTCGAATTTGAAACCTTCTCTGAAGTGTTACCTTAACTTGGGCAATCACACTGTCATGCTTTTTGCTCTGGAAATCTTTTAATGACCTCTGTCCCCAGCCACGAATTTCAGCCTGTTTATTTGTTGGGCCAGATATCCTGTTACCCAGTACCCTAAAACCCAGTTGTTAGCCTGCTGTGTCTGGTAATGAAGGGAATGAGTCCAACCCCCAGATACTCTACTGGTCCATCCATTACGATGAGTGAATCGAGGTAAAGCAAGTATAGAAGTTTGGAACAGCAAGGGTACAGCCTTGACCTACTTGGCTCTTAGATCAATTGTGCCCAGCTATTTCTGTTTGCACATTGTGAAGCGATCCCAGAGGTTATCCTCATGGGCAGTTCTTTGCTGAGTTATTGCTTGGCCTTTTCCTGAGAGAGAAACGGGAGCTTCAGTTCAGAAACGTAACCCTGTAGAACAGTTGGTGCGAAAGTGCAGGTGAGGTGTTTATGCAGCCGGTCTCTGACTACAACCTGTGGGGGTGGAGGGTAGCTTGAGTCCTGGTTTCACCGGCAGCTCCTGTGGTTTTATGCTGTACCAGAAAGATTCTTGCCCACCTCATGCCCTGTGGCGCAGCTGGGCTGGCTCTGTGAGGCTAGCTACCATTTCTGGGAACGTGGATAATCTATATGTTCACAGTGGAGATTTATATCTTCACTGGACAGAGGAGTAGAAACAAGTTATGTCTCCCTAGTGAAGGAAGGGAAGCCATATATTGGAATGATCACAAGTGAACGGGGGATCTGACAGAATTTTAGTCTTGGCCGTGCCACTTACTGGTTCTGTGTTCTTACTTCTCCAAACTTTAGTCTTCAAATCTAGAAAATGGGGGTCACAAGCAGTCACTGCCTTATTGGCCTACTGAGAAGGTTAAATGGGATTGTGCATGTAAGGAGCTTTGTACAGTCCCTGGCAGGTCATAAACTGCTGAAATAAAAAGGACTTTAGAGGTTGTTTCATTCAGTTCCTTATCAGAAGCATAAATCTACCAAAAAGGCTTTTAGATGTGCTTTTATTATGCTGTCATATTGCCTCATAAATTTGCTATTTTGGGGGAATCTAACAGTGACTTCTGAATTTTTATTAAGACACTATTTAAGAGTTCTCCACTGCCTGGGCATTTAGTGGGATGAGATCCTGTGTGTGGAAGCAGATGTGTGGCATTAGTGATACCCAAATGACAGATTTGCAGAGAGCTCAGAGGTGACCTCACAGTGTCAACATGTCCCAGCTTCTGAGATGCGATGGGAAGAGCACATGCTTTAGGGTCAAGAGGTTTTCTTTGAGTTTCGGTTCTGCCTCTTACATATCCTGTCTGCAGTGAGAAAGCCTATATTTTCCCATTGTGTTGAAGATTAACTGAGAAAATATGTATGAAAGGAGCAGGCACATAGTAGGTGCTTGGCCAACATTGATATATTCACAGTGTTTGTTTATTATTTTGGGAGGTCTGTGTTTCCTCTTTCTGTTGCTGTGTAATGAACCACACAAAATGCAGTGGCTCCGAAGAACAATCTGTTGTTATCTCTCACAACTCAGTGGGTTGACTAGGTTCAGCTGGGTTGTCCTTCCATTTCCCATGAAGTCGGTTGGGGCCACAGTCATCTGGCGGCTGGACTGGACTGGACTCTCCGAGAAAGCTCCTTCCCATGACTGGATGTTGAGATGGCCCGTTTTCAGGGCCTCAGTTCTCTTCCTGTGGCCTCTCCACATGGCCAGGCTGCACTTCTCACGTGGTGTTTTTATTCTGACAGGGAGTGTCCTATGAGTGAGCGTTCCAAGAAGAAGGAAGTGGACTCTGTCAGTTCTCTTATGTTCCGATCTCAAAATTCTCAGAGCATGACTCTTGCTGCGTTGTATTGGTCAAAGCAGTCGCAGTGCCACCCTGGACTTAAGGAGAGGGCATGACTCAGTGGGGAGTGGGCACGTGCACGCAGGGGTAAGGGATTAATAGTGGCCATCTTTGGAGACATCTGCCCCAGTCTGAACGTTTTTGCATGCTGTACAGCATGTGGATGTGCACTTGTGCAGGAGGCTTATCACCAGGTCAGTAGCTCTGCCGGCTTCACTGCCAGCGAGTAACTAAGTCACTGAGGCCCAGGCCTCCAGTAGAGTCATTCGATTTTCAGAAAGAAACAATTAAAACTCAAAATGGAAAGTTCCTGAGTAGATTCAGCAAGAATACGCTTTACATGGAAAACAATTTTTCTTCCATAAGTTTTCAGTTTCTACAGATCGGACTGGTAGAAAATGTACTGTCAGGAGACTTTTTACCGTCTCTGAGAAGAACGTGTGTCTGAAAGCTGTCCTATTTCCCCACATGTTTGAACCTATTGGGATTAGATGGTTGAACAGGAGACGAAAGCTAAAGATTTAACCTGGATGGTGCTTACAGTGGAGAGGTAATGAAAAATTTTGTGAAAATGATGTGTATACATCAAAGACTTCATCATAGCTGGCTAGTTAGGCAAAAGAGTGGAGAGTGTTGTCTTTTTATACCTTAACTTTCATCCAAGGCTCTCTACCCCATCTCGGCCTTGGGAATGGACAGAATTTGTCGTTTTTATCCTCTAGCTGTGCAGAGAGCCAGGTAGTGAAGGAGTGGGGTCCCAGAGCGGACCAGGTGGTAGCAGTGACTATTAACCAAGAGACTCTGGACTTGGAAAGTGAAGGGGAGTGGCCTTCCTCGAGAGTCAAGTGCAGATACAAGCATTGGTTCATGGGCTGGTGTCATCTATAGGCGACCTGCCTGCTCCTGGAGGAGTTTGCAGCCAGGATTAAAGTTTCCAGCAAGATAAAGAAAGTACAGGGAGTACTTTCTCTTGTATAATTTTCCTTGGTACTCCCCCCCCCGCCCATCCCCCCCTCCCCCCCCCCCCCCGTTTAATTCTACTTGACTTTAGAAATTCAACTAGAAGCTTCCTTTTCTTCTTTTGCTTTTCCTAATCTAAGCCCTCTTCCCACCTTACTCTCACACACCCTCTCTCTTATTTCTGGGGCTGTCCGTGGATAGCTTAACCATGAGGAGCATGAGCCAAACTCTCTCCCTAATCTTTGCCCACAGAACACCTGAGAGTCATGTGCAAGCATTGGCAGACGGTTCTTGGCTGGGAATCCTATTCCATGTACTGTTTATATTTGGAAAAAGCATTGGTTCTACTTGGTGAACCAAATGTTTCCAGCTTTAATCTCACAAAGTCGGGAGCACTGTCCTTCTTTTTGCTCAGTCCCATACCCGCTCCCTTCCCCATTTACTTCTGTCCCTTTCAACGTTTCTCTGCCTGGGCCATCAGTGTCGATTTCCCTTTCTGATTCTGGCCCCTTGCTCCAAGCTGACAGTGTTGTCCTTTGCTAGTTATTAGGAACAAAAAGTATTTGCATGACTGTCTCGAAGGTCATGGATTTTAAATGGAAAAGAGGCCACAGAGTTAATTTTAAAATTATTTCGTTTCTTTTTTCTAATATTTTGTTGGTGAACAAAGACACTATAGTAATCTTTAAATTTTTGGTGGAATTGGTGACTGTGAGCCAGTCTCCCCCAAATGCATTCTTATGTCTGCCTTGAGTCTCAAGAGGGCCACTTGGCGGCTCACCCTTCTGACCTTCCTTCTCCATCACTTCTCCTTGGTGCTGTCTGAGTAGTTGCTAAGAAATGGCTTTAGTGCCGTTTCCTGCTTGGGGCTACTGACCAGCTACAGAAGGAAACGTGTGAGCACAGCACGCAGAGTCTGCCGAGGATTTCATCCATCCGCCTCATTGGCAACCCCCTGTCACCCGCCCTCTGATTGGACCCTGACTCCTGGCTGCTTGCCGTGTTTCCCTAGTAAGCCCAGCTTGGAATCTCTCCATTCTTGTGCTTGTTTTTCCATTTCTCCCTTTGAGGTGATGTAGTTGCTGGGCCCAAAGATTTGGGAAATGGGACCAATTCTTGTAGGGTCTGTCCTGCCTGGAATTAACTTGCCTCACTTCCTAGGGAACTCTTTTGCCTCCTCCTGGACAGCTCTGTGAACCTTCTCTCCTCAAAGCGTCCCCACTCAGGCCACAGTACGCCCTCCTCTACCTGCCCACAGTGCCCAGTGCTTGCTGCTACTGCGTTCTAATAGCTGACCTCCCTGCTGAGACTGTTCGTTTTGTTAGTTAGGTTAACCTCTGTTTTCTTCATATTTGTGTCCCCAGTTCTTGTACGTAATAGGTGTGCTCAGTTAAGTATTTCTTGAAATAATAAATTTTAACAAATAATGCCATTCATTAAATTCCTTGAACATATGTGAATTAATGATTTCATCATTTGCATAAGCAGTGCCTCATGTAAGAGCTTTATTCAGAAAATCTTTTGTCTTTTGTTCTAGTTATTGCTTGTGGCCAAAAAGGAGAGCTAATCCGTATGTAAAATGTCATATGCTTTGAAATGTCGTATAGGATTTACTAGTCTTAACTGCTTTTACGTCCTGTATTGTTTTTGAAAGAAAGAAACCTAGGTTGATGACAAGTAGGTATAATATTGACTATTGATTATTCTTTGCTGTTTAAGCATGAGATTGCATGTTCATGCCATCTTGTGACAATTGGAATATCCCAATGGGATAAGTTTTTAAAAATACTATGATGGCTCTTCCACAAGATGACAGAGAATCAATTGAATAGTCCCATGTGCGTTCTATCCTGCTGTCCCTGGTATCTGCCAGAGCAGAATTCAAAAGTTAGGCAATAACTGTAACCCCCTCTCTTGGCTTATTGCATTTGCTTCATTGGCACTTTTAGATATATAAAAAAATAGGTAAAGTCAAAATATGAGTAAAAATGTTATATTAGTTTATTTTCATTTCCCTTTTTAAGTTCTCTGGACTTTCCCCATGATTATAGTAGATAGAACATGTTCTTTGAAAATAGGGGATAGTTTGTGGATGGATAATTTTTTACTTACTCAAAACTTTTACTTTATGTATAGTTTGAGTATAAAGGCTAGTTTAGAAAATTTTCTTCTTTAAAGATCTTCTCAAGGCCGTATTATTCTTCAGTTACAATATGGATTTTTGTTATTGATTCTCACCTATTATCAGCAGTGGAAAATTGGCACATTCATGAGTCAACTTCTTATTCATTTTTGTCCCTATTGTTCAGCTTAGTGGCTGGTGTATTATATTTACTTAGTAAAGATTTATTGAATAAAGGAGTAAATAAGTCTGTATAGAGGACAGTTTACTTTTAAAACCCTATACTTAATAAAGCTTTGGCATATAGAAACACAGGCAAAAACAGGATTACTATTGTGAATGTAAGATGTGCAAAAACTCAAAACACATTTTTATTTTCTCAGAGGGACCGACAGTTTTAATCAAGGCAGAATACACTTAAACCTAATAGTTGCTTATAAATTATTTAAGTATAAATTCTGAATTTATGAATTTGCCAATTGCTTCCTGCTAGTCTCTGTTTTATTGATTTTTCTAAAGCTCAGGTAAGGGTGGGGCAAAAATGACTTGCTTCTAAAACCTGAGGATCTGGATTGACTCCCCACACCACAAAAATTATTTGATGTGCCAATTGAAAATGGTTGAGAGAGTAGGTAGAATCCATGTTTGCTTTTTTTTTTTAAATGGGAAACAAAAAGGTATTATTATTTTTATTAGTTTAGAATCCTAGAAGAATGTCTCAGAGCATAAATTTAGGGCCTATTTAATTTTGGTTCCATTTTCATCATATGTAAAGTTATAAGACTGTATTTAAATATCATGGGAACCTTATAAAATAATCAAAATAATAAAAATGAACAAGTTCAAAGCTTTGTTATGTAGTGATTTTTTGGTACTGCTTTAAATTATGTGAGAATAAACTTTTCAAGACAAAGCTTTTAAAATGCATGAAAATTATTTAATTTTAAATTTTAATATGATATAATGACACTAATTTGCAGTGTATTTAAGTGAAAGTAAAATCAAAATAGTATTTGCTTCTAAATTACTAAAGAACCTAATGCAGTGAAATATTTATATAAAAGTCTTACATTGGGTGCCTGTATTAAAGTAGGCTTCAGTTATTTACAAAAATACAATTACTTTAGTTCTGATACTTTCATATATTATAACATTTTACCATTTTAGTTTCATTTTTTGTGTTCTCTATTTTATATCTAAAATATGTTCAGATATTTCAAGGTACAGGGGAAGTCTCTAAGATCTAAAACATGATTTCTCTGATTAATATGTCTAGTGAACTTTTAATTTTTCTAATAAGTAAACACAGTAGCAAAAGGGAATGTTGCTCATAGTTCAGATAGGAACATTTCCCAAATCTGTGGTGCTGTCTGACTAGACAGACAACTCTTGTATAAATTCTAGCTTCCCACTACTAAAACATCTCCCTTGCCCTTATTTCCCCACACACCCAGCCCTGCCTCGTTTTTTCCTGTAAGTTATGTTGAAATTGAGATGCGGTTGTAGTTGTATTTGGCTGGATTCCTAAGGAATGCCACAGTCTTGCCCTGGAACTTATTTTCTTGAGAAGTCCCAGAGGTAGGTATGTGGGTAGAAAATAAAGCAAGGCAAAGCATTTCTTGATTATTAAATGGAGCTCTGGCTCCAGATACCGGGGAGCCAGGCTGGAGCCCTGAAGATCTCACCTGGGCTAGGTGGCTTGAATGGTCTATAACCAAAGCAGGTCAAAGAGCCCTCTTACCAATTTCTACCACAGCACTGAAACGTGAGTTTCTTTAGGTCTTATCACTTATTCAGTGGAAGATGACAGAGACGCTGGAGAATCAGAAGGAGCTTTGCTCAAAGCCTAGAGTGGCTCTGAAGAGAAAGCCCACGTATACACTTAAGAATCTCTTGAAGGAGTCTTGAGGTAACTATTCCTGACAAGGTGGAAGAGGAAAAAGAGACCTTATCCATGCACTGGACCAATAGCTCCTTCGAGGCTGACTCTCTGATAAAATTATTGAAAAAGTAGTCTCTGTTCTCCAACTCATGTCCTTCACCTAACTCTTACAGCTGTCTTTTCTCCTATCACTTAGAAACTGTCTACTGATGAATCAGCAGGGTCTTTAAACATCAACTCATCTGTGTTTGGTTTTTGGTGTTCATTCTCCTTAAGGAAGGTCTGACAACTCCCTTTTTCTTGAAGCGCTGTTCACTGGTTATTGAGCGTACCTGGGCTATGAAGATGATGCCTCAGTTCAGGCTTCCCTAACAGAATACCATAACCTGGATGGCTTAAACAACAAACGTTTATTACTCACAGGTCTGGAGGCGGGGAAGTCCCAAGATCAAGGCACTGGAAGATTTGGTGTCTGGTGAGGGCCTGGTTCCTGGTTCATAGATGGCTATCTTCTCATGGATGGCTGCCCTCACATGGTGGAAGGGGACAGAGAGCTTTTTAAGTTTTCTTTTATAACGGCACTAATCCTATTCTTAAAGGCTCCATGTTTATGACCTAATCACCTCCCAGAGACTCCATGTCCAAATACTATCACCCTGGGGATTAGGTTTCAACATATGAATTTGGGGGGGGTGGGGAGACACAAACATTCAGCCTGTAGTAAATGGGTGCACCATGGGCAGTGTCCTTAACTTACAGGGATAGTCTAGTTGGAAAACCAGACATTCCAAAAGATCATTTCAGTGCTCTCTGGCTTAGCCATGCTGTTAAAACCCATGCAAATGGCTTTGAAGTGTGTATTTCCAGCCCATTCTTTCCTCCTTAGCTCCATTTCCATATATCCAACCATATACTGAATGAACGAGTATCTCTTTCAACCTCACATTTAACTTCATCATCTTCCCTCTGAAACCTGTGTCCCTTTGCTAATCAGTGGTAGTCTTTTCTCTCCAGTCACGCAGACTGGAAACCTCCGTGTCCTCGTAGATTCCTTGCTCCTTGTTCCTCTGTTGGTTAATGAGTGCCTAATGCCAGCCTCTATGGGTACAGGAAGCCACACAGTCCCAGCTTTAGAGTGGGGGCAGGATGTATGTGGGAGGGTTTATCCAAGGAGACAGCCATTAAAAAATATCTTTTCAACGATTTAATTATAAGTTAAATGCTCAAAGGGAAGTGTAAAAGGCTCTGAGAGGGGGCCGCCCTTGTCTCAGGACCTCGGTAACAAGTGAGGGTGCTTTGAGTCAGGGAAGAGAGTGCTGTGCATGAGGATGTAGGAGGAAGCCAGGTGTGCAGAGGAGCTAGATGAGGCTGGGGAAGGAGGCGAGAGCAAAATGAGAGGCTAAAGTTAGGGTGTTCCACCTTTTCCTAAGCCGTGAAAGGTTTCTCCATATAGGAGAATGCTGTTATCAGCCTAGCATGTTTAAAAAGAGCAACGTGAATATCTTGTGTCAAATGGGCTTGAGAAAGATACGTAAGGAGGCCAGATGGGCAGTATAGATGGAGAGAAGTAAATTGACTCAGCACAAGTAACTGCGTGAATAGAATAATGGTTTCCCCAACATCCAGAGAATTCTAGGTCTTATCAATGGACCTCAGGAGTACGTGTCAACCCTGTTCCCTCCTTTACGTTCTTACCGTCAACATTAATGCTTTTGTCCTGTGCCACTGAAGAGTTCCTTGAGGTTTCTCCACTTGCAGATTTGCTCCCATCCAATCCAGTGACTGCGTATTCTTCCTGAAGCATTTCTCTGGACATGTTACTCTGCTGATAAAATAACGTTAGTGGATTCCCATTTTTCTGCCAATTGAGCACGGAGGGTAGATTGCTAAGATCCACCCTCAAATCGAATTTTTAAATATTCTACCTCTTCCTCCAAATTGATCTCCCTGCTGCTTCTGACAAGTACCATCCACTTCCCTGCATCTCTGCCTCTGCTCCCTTGAATTCACCTGCCTGAAACACTCTCTCCTCATCCTCTGGGCCACATTCTCCTTTCACTTCAAAGCCCACTCAGACACTCCGGATCGATGCTGAAGAACCATCTCCCTGCAAATGGATTCTCTTGGCCGCCTTTGTGGCGTTTCAGACTTTCACATGGGCCTCGGTGTCATTTATGATTATAAACTATCTGAGTTCTTATTCATCTTTGTATTTCACCCAGACTTAGCAAAGTGCCTGAACAAAAGAAAGTCGAATATTTGTGGAAGAGTGAATATGTATTCAGTGCATGCTTTTCATGACTTGGCCCAAGAATACTTAGTGTTCAGGTTATTTACGGTATGTCATCGTCTAATACCATGCCTTGCTTTTCATGGTATTTTAACAAGATTACCAAAATGCTTTTTAATACTTTTAGATTCAGGGGAAATTACCTGTGGTGATAGATTATTACTTACCATCATGCATGCTGTACCTGTGTGTTTTCACTGACACGCTGGTGACCCACGTCCCCAGATTAAACATGGTTGCTACCTAACTCTAGGTTCATATAGTTTCATAGGAAGAGAAGGTAGGGAGCTCCAGTGTTCACAGGAGAAAAAGGAATAAAGGCCTCTATTCTTGTCTTAACAGGTTGATGACTCAGATTTATTTAAAGATAGGCTTCCCACATAAGAAAAAAATATTTAAAATGTGGACATTGAACTGACTCTGGGTGGTGAACACACAATGGGATTTATAGATGATGTAATACAGAATTGTACACCTGAAATCTATGTAACTTTACTAACAATTGTCACCCCAATAAACTTAAATTAAAAAAAAAAGAACATTCTTTTGTATGGCATCTGTGGGTTCTGTAGTATAGCTTAGAAAAATGTCATTCAGTAAACAAGCAGACAAATCAACAAATAATGACTCCCTGTTGGGATAAGTACCATGAAGGAAAAGTTAGACCTCACAGGGCAGAGGTGGACTAGAGCCAGGGACTGTGGTGGCGAGAATTATTAGAGGTGGTGTTGAAACAGGGCCTGAATGATGTGAAGGAACCATGCAGACATCTGGGAGGCTGTGCTCCAGGCAAGAGGGAGCAGAGCCCATCTTCTGAAACCGCACATTGATACTTGAACCCTTGAACCCCAGCCTGACCACCGCCTTCCTTGCCTCCAGCCGCTGCCCCACATACACTGAACTTCTCCCCTTTCACAAGTCTGTACCTTTGCATTATCTCCTCTGACTGTAGAGCCCTTCCTCTTTTTCCTTGGGTGAAATCGCACTTCAGAACCCCGCTGAAATGTCGTAAAGGACCCAGCAACCCACCTGCTCACCCTGATTCTTCCTCCTCAGAAGCTCTGGTCGCTCTCACATCATTGCTTCCTCTGCACTAATTAGTCGCTAATTCTGATGGAGCCCTTATCAATGTGAATTGTGAATAATTTGTTTAAAATACTCTTCCCCCTGTAGACTCTCAGCCTTTGAGGGCAGACACTATGGCTTAATTATATCAGTAGCACCTATGCTTGGAACCATGCCTGGGACATGACAGGTGTTAAATAATTGTGGAATACTTGAATGAATGAGGTGGGAAGAGGGAGGGATGGAAGGAGGGAGGGCAGGAAAAGGCAGACTGGGAATGAATGCACAGACCTTTCTTTGAAGGTATGAAGTTCACAGAGAAAAAAACAAACTGAAAGTAAGTGAAGATGACTTTAAAATACTACCAGAGATTTTAAATTATACCATAAATTCAGCTAGGACCCAAGCTCTTACCATGGTCACTGGGCTTCCATGGAGGCATAATCAAACTGAAAGTTCACTTATATTTCTAGGGTGGTAACTTCTGAAACTAGGAGTGGCTTAGCTTTATCCTTTTAAGTCCGTGTGTTTTTGATATTTTGCATGTTTAGTGGGTTAGATTACAAGAATGCAAGCCTAAATCTACTTTCTGTATAACCACATCCCTTCTTTAGCAGCCTGGGTTGGGAAATAATACTCCATGCCAGGAAACAAGAAACATAACGTGCTGTGTTCTTCCCGAGCAGTCTTCACAACCTTTCTAAGCTGAGGTCACATTTTTAAACTTTATGAAACATGGCTATCTGATTGTTGAGTGGGGTGGGGAAGGAGTGTTCAGTTCAGCACTGTGGGCTGTGACTGCCAGCAGATTTCCACATTCAGAGGCATGTTGGTATTTTTATGTTCATTGGACAGAAGGAAAGAAATAAGCAGGTCTTTATCTACCAATACGTTCCTTTGTGAAAATCATTACTATATTTGGCCCAAGTCCTCATACCTGTATTTAACATTCTATTTGTGTTTGCTTTTGCATTTCTTTAATGCTAAGTAAATGCTACCTCTCACAAATTCCCATGGGCTGTAGTAATGCAATCTGGAATTCTGTTCCTTTTACTAATCTGTACTATAAATTCCAGGAAGATATTGCTGTAACCCCTAAAATCAGTGCTTAGCGTGTAGGAAGATTCAGGATGACAGACCTTTGGGTGACCTAGTGCAACATGACAGTAGTTAAATCAGAAGCCAAAAGAGTAGCCAGAGCCCAACAAGCAGCAACGATTCCAGCAAATTTCTGCAGAGCCTTTGATTTAGAGTGGAGGAATGCTGCTCTGGAAGGACCTAGCAGCGAAGGACAGGGCAACAAAACAGAAAAAGAAGGAAATGCGCTCCCTGGGGTCAGAAGTGGTGAGAAAATTTGACCTAAATGGGGTCTCCAAAGAGAAGAATAAATTCTCGGTTTAGTCATTTTGACAAACAAAATTGGAAAGTTACAGTGGAAAATCCAGAACTTTTAACATCCTTGAAATAATAGAAAGATCGGTTGAATATTTTGCATTGACTAGTTGATCCCTGGAGACAGGAGACAGTTGTGTGAACACTGCAGAATTAGGACTAGGATTGCTTTCTTTTTAGAAAGAGGAAGAAAATGAAATGTGTGAGAAAGACGGTTATTGACAAATTTTAGAACTTCTTACCCCCATCAATTGAAACCGAAGATAAAAATAGGGGGGTGGGGGAGGAAGCCTCATGTTTTAGTCTAGATTCAGAAATAGCTTTTAACAGCAATGCATTCTAAATCTATCTAAAGATGCCACGTGATCTTGTTGAAGAGGCTTGACACATTGTTTTTAACAGCAAAAATACTTAAGTGCATCATAAATTCTAACAGTTCACCCCCTTCGTCACTGAGAACTATCTGTCCTCGGCAGTTCTTCGGAACATCTCACTAGCAAGAAGAGGGGTCTTAATTGTCTCTCAGGGTCTGTAGGACATGTATTTCAACCACTCTGTCTTGGCTAATGAAAAACTGAAAAGACAGCGTACTGTGACTTTTCCCAGAGTCAATGGGGTATGAAGAGAAGCTGACCATACCTTGCCTCTAATTTCTGCTTTAATTTCTGTTGTATTGGGGCAGGGGCATTTGTATAATGACTGGCTGTTTGCATGTTTGTAAGTTGGATAAGCATGAGTAGGTGGTTTACTAATACAGCTACTCCCTGTGGGCAGCTCCCTGCATACTGGATGGAGGAGTGCTGCAAAGGGCAGCTTCCATCCATCTCCTGCATTCCTGGCCTCTGATTGGCAGCATCATTCACTCTGTCACGCAGTTGACATCCACGTAGGCTTATATGGTGCCAAAAAAATTGGACTCATCCTCTGTCTGAAAGCCTATGTCTTAGTGGACAAGGCATTAATGAATGACAGAGTCTAAGTCCATGGTAATTGCAAACTAAACTTTGTGCTGTGGGTGGCAGAAGACCTAACAGGCGGTCATGTTTGAGCTTAGTCTTTTAGAAGATGAGTGACCATGCTGTAGGTGCTGAAGAGGTTCATCTAGCTGTGCCTATGACAATGGTCCTGAGACATTAGAGTGTAGATTCATATTAGACAGCAGCACCTGCCATCCAGGTAACATGGAGTGATCGTATTTTCATTGGTGACCTTAACGTGTACCTACCCTATTGGGGCCCCAATAATTATTAAGTCAGTTTTACTATTTTACAACTTTTTAACCATATTACATAATTTTCTTTGTTGTTCCACTTTTATTTCTTAACTAAGACCAGTAAGTTGCCTATAACTGTATATGAAAGAGACAGAGTCAAATCACTTTTACTGGCATATACGTATGCAGGTATCTAACAGCCTTAAGCCTTTATTGGTGTTGATCAATTTACAGCAGTTTTAAGGTATTCTACACCCTTTCCTCAGAAGTAGTTCTCTCATCTTTGACCAGAGTTTCTGCAAAATAACTGCTTCCTCTTTTAACTTCCTTAAATTTGCCTTCAATTTTTAATTCTTAATCTCAAAGTTATTTTTTACTTTACTATGCAAAGTATTAAATTCTGTAATTTATTTTACCTTCATTCTTTAAAAAAACCTTATTGGTATCATGCAGTCTTTTATATATTTTCTTAGATTTTGTTTGCCCTATGCCTTTGCATATGTTTTGTAAAGAACCTCTCCAAATTTTTTTCAAAGAAAAAAATTTTCCTTCATTTTTTTCTAAATAAAGACATATTTGTATAAATGCACATAATAAATAGACATATTCTGAATCCATTATGGATAGTTTCAAGATCCAGATGTGGATATATAGTAATAAATATTAACATTTTTCCAAGGGCCTCCTTCATCTTAATACATTTCAGGAAGCTTTATCAGCGGAGATATTCATGCGTGATGCAGAACGGTGGGATAAAGACAGCTGGATAAGGATGTGAAATGGATAACACTGCATACACGATGCCTAAATGTATGCAATCACAGCTCTACAAATGACTCAAGGAATCCTGCTTTATTTAGGATTTCTCAGTTTGGGACAGAAAATGAAAATGTGCTTCTGTCAGAGAGCTGGTATTTTGAAATCTATCTTAGATTATGGTAATAGATGAGATTGCCCTAAAAGAGCCATCCTCTATCTCATAGACCTGGGTTTTTTATATAGCAATATTTGCCATGTTGGATAAAGTTTATTTCATGGTATGCTTAAAACATTCCCTTCATGCTGTCTACGGATTTACCATACGGCTCTTGCTTCCAAGGGTGGTCTGTGTACCAGCCACACGGCGTCACCTCGGTGCTTATGAGAGGCAGAATCTCAGCACTCCTCCTCCCAAACTGGATCAGAGTCTGCGTTTTTTATTTTATTTTTATTTTTATTAGTTTCAGTTGTACAAAACAATGCAATAGTTAGACATTTATCATTTATATCCCTCACACAGTGATAACCCGCCTGCCCCCATCCACTACCCCTCTGACATCGCACACAGCCATTATGTTTCCACGGTCTCTATTCCTAATGCTGTACTCTGCTTCTTGTAACCATATATAGATATACAATTGTAGTTGACATTCATTATTGTTCAGCTTCACAGAGTCTGTGTTTTAATAAGATCACCCAGTGATTCATGTACGTGTTAAACTTGAGAACACTGATCTATACTTACTGTTTTTCCTTCAGACCCTCTCACTCCAATTCATTGCTTTTAATCTGCCAATCTTACAAAAGACACGAATGCCCTGTAATAGCTCACCAGGCACAGTGCTTCTCAGTCCTTGCCGTACATGTTCAGCATGTACCACCTTGATGGTTAGTCAGTTCTGTAACATCCGTTAGGAGTTACACTTTGAAAAGCAACTCTACCTCGGTTCACCCCAGAAAGCCCTTTTTATTGGTCATTGGCTCCCCTACATTCCTTGGCCAGAGCAAGCGTGTTAACAGAACTGGAGATCCCGGTGCCAGAAGAAGGGGTTGGGATTTGTACCTTGGAGAACAAATGTCGGGGATGCCAACATAGTTGTTCTTAAATGTCTGAAGGCTTTTGGAGAAAGAGAAATTTGGGGGTGTTTGCAGTGTAGCTTGAGGAAAAGAGAAGTAGAAAAAAAATGAATGAGTAGAGAAGTTAAAGAGAGAAGATTGTTGCACTTACTAAAGAAGAATTTTGAAAAAGAACTCGAGTATTCCAGCAGTGGGGTGTAGTTCTTCCGACGACGTGTGTTTAGCAAGCTGATCATCCCTGAGCATCAGACACAGAGGGTGCTCAAGCCAAGGCCGCCAGAGTGCGGAAGGGAACTGGGGAGGGAGACACAGCTGGGTGATCGCTGCAAACTCTTCTCATCTTCATTGCTGTTGTTGTTGTTGCAAAAAAGAAAGACTATTATTGGGCATGCTCAAATTATTTATTTTGTTTTGTCTTCTTCAACAGAGATTTTTTTTTCTCCCGTTCTTGGGAGTAGAACCCTGTACAGGTTTCTCTGGATGGGCCACAGCGTTTTACTAGGATAGCTCTGAGGGTGCATACCACTTTTAATTTTGTATCAGTATTCTTTCTGTGATGTTCAGTGCTTTGCTGGTCATTTTATTCTGAGGAGGCCATAGGGCCAAATCTCCAGATCTTTTGGAAACTCCTAGATCTCTAAGTTATAATTAGTATTGTTAACGAATAGGTCATATTCAGATATATTATAGTTTTGGTCATCTTCAATGTTTATCACTTTCACAGACCTACAAATGAACGTATTTGTATTTTTGTGCCCATGCAAAATTTTATATTTTTGTATTGATTCCCTTTTGCCTCGTTTTTATAACGTAGGCCTAGGGAAGCTTTAAGTTAAATGTTAGGCCACAAACTTGCTGTATTTACCATGAAAGTTATTTCTTCTATTGGGGAAGTCAAGCATTTAGATACTAATCATTTTAGGTATCTAATGATCCTGCAAAATGTGTCTGGAGCCTATTTCTGTATTTCCATCACTACTGCTACCTTCCTTGTTCAAATAGCCTCATCCCATACCTGGTCTTACGCAGGCACCTCCCAACTTGTTTCTCGGCTTCTACCCTGCCTTACTTCCACAGTAGCCAGCTGATCTCTTACAAACGCAACTCGCATAAGCAGACTTCCCAGAATCCACCTGGGTCTGAGCCAGAAGAAACTTTGGAGATCAACCTGATTTTAAGTTAACTTGGAATGTGAGTAAGAAATCACTGGAGTACAAACCTCGAAATGATCTAGATTAAATTACCTGTTACACAAAAAGACAGAGAATACATGCCTTTATTGAAAATATTGCAAAAGGGCACACCGAGAAAGGAACTATTTCTCGTGTGTGTGTGTGTGTGTGTGTGTGTGTGTGTGTGTGTTCGTGCTTTTTCTCTGTGTGTGTCTGGAGAGCAGTGAGCAAACAAGCAATCAAAAGATGCAGAATACCTGCAGAAAAATGGAGCCGGAGGCAATGGCAAGACCAGCTCATGAATAAAGCGATTCTATTTCCAAAGTCCGTCTTGTGAATAGGGTTTTGTGATTTGCATGGTCAGGATTCTAAGTGTGCTCGGAGTCATGGCATTCCTGTACCCCCAGCTCAGAGAAGTGGGGAGAAAGAGCCTTTCAGGGGGAGGGTTGCCAGCATCCTCCCTCCGTCTCCACAGCAATCAAAGGCAGAGAACTGGCTGACCTTTCATTTAACTCTGTGTGCTCAGACAAAAACCTCTTTTCTAGGCCCCATCAGAGTTATTTCATTATTGAAGAGTGTGTTCCTGTGTTTGGGGTTGGAAGAGGAAAATGCAAAGAATCTAGTTTTCCTCCCCCAAATTTGGGTGTTGGTGAAGTATATGACTATAACTATGTTTATCCCATTTTCAATAATATGATATAGGAAAAAGGAAAAGTAGTCATCTATTCAACCAATTTATAAGGCATTTTTCTACACAGGATACATAACAGATGGCAAAAGCTCCAATTAAATTGCTCAAAAAATAAAAATATTTAATAACTGCCAATGGTATACCAGCTGCTGCCCTGTCAGCATTCTGAACAGGAAAAATTGAGTTCCATCCAAACACAGCTTACATTGGTCTTCATTAAAAAAGCCACTTATTTCTATTAGAATGCAAATGAACATTTGTTGCCAAAATTTCTAAGGAGCACAATAATGGGTCAAAATGCTGAACTGAGCAGCCTGTGCTTTGCTTCCAAGCAAGTGGCATAGTTGAAGGGTCCATACGCACCCTTAAATCAGCTTCCAAATTGCTAGTTCTCAACCTTATTGAAACTTAGAGTCACCTGATTCTAAAATTCCTGATGCTCGCACGATACCCCAGTCCCAGTAATCAGGAGCTCTGGAATGAGTTCTCAGGCTCACTGTTTTTCCAAGCTCCTAGGTGATTACATCGTGCAGCCAAGGCTGTGAATCATTCTTTTGTTAAATACATTTTTCTTTTTGTTAAATTTATTGGGGGGACATTGGTTAGTAAAATTATATAGGTTTCAAAAGTACAGTTCTACAATACATCATCTATATATTGCATTGTGAGTTTACCACCCAGAGTCTGTTCTCCTTCCTTCACCGTATATTTGATCCCATTTTCCCTCTTTACCACTAAACTGTTGTCTGTGCCTAAGAGTTTTCGTTTGTTTCTCTTGTTTGTTTGTTGCTTTCAGTTTTGTATGCCACATATGAATGAAGTCATATGGTTCTCAACTTTTTCTTTCTGACTTATTTCACTTGGTAATCTCAAGATCCATCCATGTTGTCACAAAAGGCACTATTTCACCTTTCCTTATGGCAGAATAGCATTCCGTTGTATACATATACCACATCTTCTTTATCCAGTCAGCTACCAAAGGACACTGTTGTTTCCAGGTCTTGGCTACCATGAATAATACTACAAAGAACATAGAGGTACATCTATCTTTACAGATAAATGTTTTCAGATTTTTTTGGATAGACACAGAAGAGGAATTGCTGAGTCATATGATAATTCTGTTCTTAATTTTTTGAGGAACCTCCACACTGCCTTCCATAGTGGCTGCTCCAATTTACATTCCCATCAGCAGTGTATGAGGGTTCCTTTTTCTCTACGGCCTCTCCAAGAACTAGTCTTTAAATGACGGGGCCTTGCAGCCTCACTTCCTCTAACCAGGACTCCCAGGTGTGGGGTTGATGAGGGCTATGCAGGGAGGGGATGGCTGCCACTGCACAGGAGGCAGATGGGCTCGAAGGTACCTGCTTTCTGCTATGGGAGTGGAGCTGCCTGGTTCCAAACTGTGGTGGCATGGACTAGCTCCTCCTTTCAGCACAGTCTTAGGATGTCTGTGGGAGCACTGTAGCTTCTGCCACAGGAGCTCTCTTTATAAACACCTGACACCATGAATGCAGCTTTTTATTATAGGGAGGGGTATCCAGGATTCTTTTCATTGTTGTTGTTAATACACTTTATTTTTAGAGCAGTGTTCTGTGCCAAAGTCATATATGTGAAGTGGCCCCCAAATGCTGAAGGAACAGAGATACCAAACAACGAGGCAGACAAGTACAGCTTGTTGATTCATGAATTTAATAGGGGAACGTAAGTACAGAAATGCAGTCCTGGGTGACAGCAGGATGGTCAGATCTGTGCATCTTTCACCCCCTAGACCATCTGCTTATATCCCCCTTAGAAATGAACCGATGTGCTAGGAAAGGAACGCGTGGTGATCAGAGGGAACAAAGGGACCAGATACCGGAAAGCTCTGGCACCAAGGGGAGCTGAGACATAGATAACATCAAGGACACCTTGCCTGGAGGAAGGATTAATGGGAATTCTGTGATTAGCCTAGAGCCTCTGTATACATTCCAGAGTCCACTGTGTGAAGGTGAGGGGGTCAAGGATCCCTGTTCAAATGAGATGGAGGATTAGCTTCAAGATGGAGTCAGCTTTTCAAGATGGAGTCAGCTCTGTCGACACAAGCAGTTTTAGGTTCACAGAAAAAGAGAGCAGAAGGTACAGAGATTTCCCATACACCCCCTGCTGCCACACAAGCACAGCCTTCGCACCACTAAAAATCCCTGACTGGAGTGGCATATTTGTTACAATTGCTCAACCTACATCACTCAAAACCCATAGTTTGTATTAGGGTTCATTCTTGGTTTTGTACATCCTGTGGGGTTGGAGAAATGTATAATGACATGTATCCACCATGATAGTATCATAGAGTAGTTTCAGTGCTCTAAAAATCCTCTGTGCTCTGCCTAGTCATCCCTCTCTCCTCCCCAGTTCCTGGCAACTGGTAACCCTTTTCTTATCTCCATAAATTGTCTTTTCCAGAATTGTCATGTACCTGGAATCATACAGTATATAGCCTCTTCATATTGGCTTCTTTCACTTAGTTATTTACATTTAACCTCTGTTCCCCGCCCCCTCCCCATGTCTTTTTATGGCTCAATAGCTTATTTCTCTTTAGTGCTGTATAATATTCCATTGCCTGGATGTACCACAGTTTACCTATTTACCGACTGAGGGACATTTTGGACGCTTCCAAGTTTTGGCGAGTATGATAAAGATTCTGTAAATATCTGTCTACAGATTTCTGTGTGGACATAAGTTTTTAACTCTGTTGGGTAAATACCAAGGAACGTGATTGTGGGATCATATGGTAAGAGTACCTTTAGCTTTCTATGAAACTGCCAGTCTTCTTCCAGAGTGCCTGTGTATCAGTTTGCATTCCCACCATCAGTGAATGAGAGTTCCTGTTGCTCTAACATCCTGTTCAGTATTTGGTATCAGTGTTCTGGATTTTAGCCATTCTAATGGGTGTGTAATAGTATCTGTGGTTTTAATTTGCAGTTCCTTAATTACATAAGATGTTGAGCTTATCTTTTCATATGGTTCCTTACCATCTGTGTATCTTCATTGGTGAGGTCTCTGTTCAGATCTTCTGCTCATTTATAATCTGGCTATTTATTTTTTTAGTTTTTATTTTAAGTGTTCTTTCTATATTTTGCGTGACAGTCCTTTATCAGATGTGTCTTTTGAAAATATTTTCTTCCAGTCTGTGGCTTTCTTTTGATTCTTTTAACAGGATCTTTTGTAGAGCAGAAGTTTCTAATTTTAATGAAGTCCAGCTTATCAATTAATTCCTTTATGGATTTTGCCTTTGGCATTTTATCTAAAAAGTCATTGCTATACCCAAAGTCATCCAAATATTCTCACATGAGAGAATATTCTAGGAATTTGAGATTTTTGTTGTTTACATTTAGGTCTGTGAACCATTTTGAGTTAATTTTTGTTAAGGTTTTAAGGTTTGTGTCTAGAGTCTTTTTTTTTTTTGCATGTGGATGTTTGGTTGTTCCAGCACCATTTGTTGAAAAGACTATCTTGGCTCCATTGTATTACCTTTATTCCTTTGTCAAAGAGCAGTTCACTGTATTTATGTGGTTCTACTTCTGAGTTCTGTGTTTTGTTCCGTTGATCTATTTGTCTATTCTTTCACCAGTACCACACTGTCTTAATTATGGCAAGCCTTGAAATCAAGCAATGTCAGTCCTCTAATTTTGTTCTTCAGTATTGTGTGTCTCATTCAATGTCCTGGGTCTTTGCCTCTCTATAAAAACTTTAGAACCAGTTTGTCAATATCCACAAAATAACTTGCCAGGATTTTGATTGGGAGTGCATTGAATCTATAGATCAAGTTTGAAAGAATTGACATCTTAACAATATTGAGTCTTCCTATCCATGAACATGGAATATCTATTTATTTAGTTCTTCTTTGATTTTCACCACAGTTTTATAGCTTTCCTCATACAGATTTTTGCATAGTTTGTTAGATTTATACCTAAGTATTTCATTTTTGGCAGGATTCTAATGTAAATGGTATTGTGTTTTTTAATTTGCAATGCCGCTTGTACAGTGCTGGCATATAGGAAAGTGGTTGACGTTTGTATATTAACCTTGAATCCTACATCTTGCTCTAATCATTTGTAAGTTTTAGGAGTTTTGGGTAAAGTTTTTCAGGTTTTCTGTATAAACAATTGTGTCATCTGTGAATAAAGACTGTCTTATTTCTTCCTTTCCAATCCTATTTCCTCTTGTCTAATTGCATTTACTAGGACTTCTAGTACAATGTTGAAAAGGAGCAGTGAGAGGGGACATTCTTGACCTGCTCTTAATCTTACTGGGAAAGCTTCTAGTTTCTCACTATTAAGTATGATGTTAGTTGTAGGTTTTTTTGTAGACATTTGAACACAGAATTTTAGTCTCTTGATTCAGCAAGTTGTAAATATTATATTCAGGCTACCCTAGATATAAAGTTCTCAGTTATAAGTGATTATGATTGGAACAGTATATATAGAATAATTGCAGTTTTGCACCCATCCCATATGGGTGAGTGTATGTATATATATGGGTGTGTATGTACTTCTTTGATACTGAGGACTACATGTACTGTATCTTTTTTATTGTTGTTGAGTTTTAAGGAGGGCGCAGCTCACAGTGGCCCATGTGAGGATCGAACTGGCAAACTTGGTGTTATTAGCACTGTGCTCCAACCAACTGAGCTAACTGGCCACCCCCATGTACTGAGAGTTGGCAACATTTAAAATTTTATCACTTAACTGGGTATAATTTTATTATGTCATAAATTTAGTAAAGAGGGTCACGTTGCTAGGGTCATATCGATAGTCCATTTAGCTCTAACTAAAATAGCCTTATTGATAGAAAAGCAAGTGCATATATGATAATGGGATGTGATGAAAGTTACTGGGAATTCAACATGAGGAAGTAAATAGTGGCTCCAGGAGTGAAAAACATTCACCATTTTCATTTAACTCTTATTTCTTAAAAAAAAAAAGTAAAAATGTAGCTCTTTGTCAGAGTGATAGCACGTAAATAAATGGCAAAAAATTGCTCCTTCGTTATTCAGTACTCAAGCTCCTTTTCACAAGTCTGGTTTATTTATGACAGTAGTCCCAAAAGGAATATCTGGATAGTTTAATAAAATAATTTGTGTAACACTTTTTCTAAAAGCAAGCTAACAAAAAAATCTATTGCGGGAATCATAGTAAAAATAGCATGTAGGTTAATAATGGTGGAATTATGGATGGTGGAATTTCAGGTAGTTTTTTTTTATTCTTTTTTTCACTGTCTCAGTCTTGATCTTAAAGAAATCACATGAGAATAGAAATGGCTGGGGAGAATATAGTCTTTCAAATTTGTCTGCCTGCCTTAAACCAGTTCTCAAACAGCATTTGGAACTTTTAGTCCAAGACTGAAGGGGCACGTGGTCTGCTGTAAAACCAGCTCTGGCTTGCTGATGTGTAAAAGAAACTTGACCCTAGCATGGATATTTTCAGTAAGAAATGGTAAGTAAACAGCAGAAACATGAGAGGACAAAGATAAACTCTTGGAAGAAGATGTAGATTCCAAAAAAGGAAAATCAAGATTAAAGATAAAAGAGGGGCAAGATAAAAAGAGGGAAGGAGGGAGAGAGAGAAAGCAAGTAAAAGGTGACAACTCCCAGCAAAGTGAAATGCATTTCACTGGGAGGAGTAAGGGGCCAGTATTCAGAAAAGGTCTGAGTCTCATCCATGCCATTTACACAATTTCCTATTACCTTGGCCTCGGAGAGATGAAAACACAGTTCCTGTCTTAAAGAACATCCAGAGCTGAGGTCTTCCTCTTGTGAAAGCCCCAGGGCCAAGTTTAATGGGGTGGCGGCAACCTGGGGTGGGGTGGGGGTGGAGGGTTCTTACTGAGTTTTTGGGCAGCTGCAGGCCTCCTGTTGACACTGCCCAGGGAAGGTGACAGCACAGTGGAACAGGAACTGTCCCTTTGCTCAGGGTCACGGATAGAAGGGGGGCTTTACTAGAAATCACAGTGGGACAGTGAGATAATCGGGGACTGTTTGAAGCAAACCAGGATATATATTCATGTGGCTGCAGTTACTTGCCCTGGTCTGTCCCTTTCAAACCCCAAAATAGTAACCGCAAATGTTGATTGTTCCTATACAGTCTAAGGCTTCTCTTGGAGATGTTCTTTAGAGATTTTATCAAGGCAGCAAAAATGTCTGTTGAGAAGAATGAAACTCATCTTATGGATTTCGTATCTCTAGGTTATGAAAGAGGAAAAGTACAGGAACCCACCTATAAGTTTCCGATGGTTCTCTGTGGTGGGAATAAGGTGTGAAGGTGCCTCCCAATCCATGGACCACTCACTAATAATGGATAAGATTCATTAAGGGCTCATTGTTGTTCAGCCCTTTCTGTGTCAGGGATGATTGTTATTCTCATTTGACAGAGAAGGAATTGGGCTGGGGTTAGAGGGGGTATAGATTCAGGCCCAGGGCTCCAGGGATTTTCCTTGCACAGTGGGGTGCAGACTCCGGCAGCCCCACCCTGTGGGAGGAACACCTGGCCATTTGTAATGCCTGGTCAGTACTGACTATAGATAGGCCACACTTAGGAGTTTATACAACTCCCTTTATTTCTGCATCTCCCTCAGATCCCATCGCTTTTTCAGGGTAGCCCCACCAACTCATCTGTTCTCTCTGTTGTACTTTTTCAAAGGCCCTGGATTTTGTCATCATCATCACACC
Organism: Rhinolophus ferrumequinum; assembly: GCF_004115265.2. Taxonomy (NCBI): domain Eukaryota; kingdom Metazoa; phylum Chordata; class Mammalia; order Chiroptera; family Rhinolophidae; genus Rhinolophus; species Rhinolophus ferrumequinum. The sequence goes on along the minus strand of NC_046286.1, from coordinate 82,922,046 downwards.
CCAATTTCTATTTGTTTTGTATGATTATTTGATTTTCTGTTCTCCTACTAGATCATAAGCTTTCTGAGGGCAGGGACTCTGTGTGTGCCTGACTTTTTATCCCCCTTGGCCTGGCACCAATAGGATGTCTAACGAACATCAGTTGACCTGGTCACTTGAAGTGTCAGAGCCGATGTAGCTACAGGTTACACTCAGTCCAACAACAGATGCTCCAGGTACAGGTACACTTGCTGCCTGACCGCTACTCACTGTAATTTTAGTTCTTTAGCTCTTTCTGTTTCTGATTGTTAATATATATATAGAAACAAATGCTGAAAATTCAGGAGATACGTACCTGTCCTTGAAATGAATTCATTTTGTTAATGCCTTTGACAGATACACATTTTGTGTTCCTCCCTGGCTCTGAACACTTGCTGGTGGCCATGGTGATGTTTTGTTGACTTAGCACTTGGGCCGAGGGCTGCCTGGGAGACTCTTCTATTATTTAGAAGCCTTTCCTGTAGGTTGGTTTTTGCTTATTTGTCTCTCCCTGCTTCAGCAATGCAAAAACAACGTTGCCTCCTTACCATTAAAATGCCTTATCTCCAGGGTATGCTGTTCAACTCTGGACACCTCCTGCCTTCCAGTGCCCCAACAAGCAGGCGCAGCTGTGGGATTGGGAGTGAAGGGCGCTATGCAGTGGGAAGGGACCTGAAACTCTCCTTGGGCCAAGGAGTAGGGAAGATAGATAACATGCACAATCCTAATGCCACGTAAGGGAAAGGGATGGATTTATGTAGTAATGCAACTTAGACTATGTAAAGGCACAAGCAAAATGAAATAGCTCTCTTCCTAGTAAGCAAAAAGTTTGTACTGAAAAGAATTCCAAAAAACCCCTAATCTGCAATGTATTTCACTGCATGTAAACGTCCTACAGGAAGACCAGATAGACAGAATGATAAGCCTTCCCTCAGTCAGTGGGTGGTTGTGCACATGTCCATTCGTAGTGGTGGAGCTGATATTCTGCCAGCCAGAAACCCGTGTTATGCAACTGCAGGGCAGCCAGAAATGCCTCTCCCTCCCAGTCTGTGTCCTGAAATATTCCCATTTCCCAAGGCTTTCTTTGAAACTGCTGCCCCTGCAGTGCCTCCCCTGAGACTCCCGTCAGAATTAACCACTCCTTGTGCTGTGCTCCCATAGAGTATTTACGTATATTTCATTTGACCTTGGACTTCGGCAGCTCACATGCGCTTGAAGATTATAAGCTCACTGAAGGGCTGGTGCTGATTTCTTCGACCCCTTCACAGTACCTTGCACAGAATGCACAATACAGCCTTGTTATGAATAAAATAAACAAGCGTGGGGTGGGGGCAGAGTAAAGGGAGCATTTCCAGAGTGCTGTGATGACTGAGATTGAAGTAAAGTTAAGGAAACTGAGCCTCCTCTGTGGAAGTGATAAGAAGCCATTGGAAGGCTCTATGGAGAGCTTAACTTGGTAGGTAGGTCATGCACGGGTGGGGGCTGCCATGTCATTTCCTCCCTGGGCTATTGCTGTGTCTACGAAACAGGCTTATCCTATTTTCCCCATTGGAGGGCTGGTGAAAGGGGTTTTTCCTTCCCTACCTTCATCCTAGTGTGGCTGGCCTTTTAGATGTACTGACAGCTCCCCTTTAAAGTGACATCTGTATAATCACATTAAAACAAACAAAATAAACCTTAACTTCCCTAAAGAGTAAGTGAACTCCTTAAGACTGACAGATTTAATTTTAGTTGGGAGGGGAAAAAAAAAGAAAAGGACCCAGACTATTTCATTACAGTCAGTTAAGGTCAGTCACCTAAGTCTGTCAGCAACACAAGGCTTATTTAACAATGAAAAGTTTTCATTCTGCGCACTCTAATAGATCATCCTCAAGACAGAAGTTTTAACACCCCCCCCAAAGGAATCATTGCACTGAAATAGAATGTCAACTTGTAAGCTGGGGAGGGAAATCATTACTGGCAGAATCATATTTACACATCTCTGTGTTAACAGGATTACAGATACTCTTAGAAGATGTATACATTTGAACAAAAATAGTGTACACTTTGACTAGATGCTGGGGATGGATTTTTAATGGGTGTTGAAAGTGACTGACAGAGTACAGAAAAAAGGAAAGGATGGCATCTTTTAGAGATGTTGATGAATCCTGACTCAGAGAGGTTTCCACTTGTCGACCCGTTAAGAATTGTGGAGCTCTGTGGAGCTTCTGGGCACTCCCCCACACTTCTTAGATCCAATTGGGTTTATGAGTACAAGAGATGATGGCCATAAATGCAAGAAGGTAAAAAAAAACACCTTTCAAAGAGACCTACTCACTAGGGTGAGTCATTATTTTGGTCGAACAAGTAAGTAGTGTGCAAGCTGGGTTTCTTTCATTTTACTCCCTATATTTTTTCTATAGCACGGACAGCATAGTGTTTATTACTTGCAATTATGTTTCTATTGCATGAGGAATAGCACTCTGATCAAGACTTTATACACTAGCAGTTCATTTTTTTCTTGTTTTAGTATAGGATTAGATCACGATGCTGCATTTTTTTTTTAAAGATTTAAAGCTTTATTCTGTTTTACATTTTAAAATTTTTTTGTGTGAAATGATTTCGCACATGGTACAAAGAAATATGTTCTGGGTTGAGCACTTTTAGAAAACAAGGCAATTCTATGAATGAGTACCCTAAAAAGTCTTATCTAGGAGGTGGAAGGAATGGAGTAGTGCTAGAGCTAATTGGTAAAGATGATGCTGCATTTTTAATCTCTAAAAGATAAGGGCTCCTACCTCAGTCTCTCATCACACTTAAAATAATTTCTTAATATCATCAAACGTCTATCCGTTGTCAAATTTTCTCATGAATGTCATGATTTTTAATGGTTTGTTTTAGTAGAATCCCAATAAGGTCCATAATGTTGCAATTGATAATGTTCCGTAAGTCTTTTTAATACCTAATTTCTCTCTGCATCTCTCTCCCCCACCCTCTTTTTAATGTTTTTGTTGAGAAAATCAGGTCAGTTGTCCAGTAGAATTTTCCATAGTCTGAATTTTGTTGATTGTCGCTGTGTGTTACCCTGCTTTAGTAACTATGATTGTTTACGTAAACACATCTCACATCCAGGCTAGCTATTTTCCTAGACAGAGTGAGAAAAATCTTGTTTTAATCAGAACAACCTCAGACATGATATGGCCACAGCCATTTTTTCTAGAGAATGCCTTCAGGGGATGTTCACGTGTTCCCTGGCCAGTGTCTGCTGTCTCTGTGTGAAGAAGCTGTAAAGATATGAAACGGAAGAATGTCACTCAGGATGCACCTCTATGAGGAACAATCAGATTTGTTTCAAAAATGATCACAAATCAACTCTGTAACCTCACATAACTTAACCAAGTGCCAATTAAATGAGGCGGAGCAGTGGTTCCAGTTGGCAGGGAGGACGCTTGCGTAAGATTCGCACAGTTACAAAGGGCTATTTTGTGTGCCTGGGAACTTCACAGAAGCATAAATGCAAACAACTTTGATGATTTAATTAAAATTAAATATGAGAAAATGAAAAATGGCATGCACCATAACCACAATAAACACTACAGTAAACTCTAAAAAAGCCCGTTCAAAATTCTCACGAGTAGCTCTTTCAGTATCTAATGAAAAGATTGATTACTTAAAGACTTCAATGTATTATATAAAGTGAATTTATAGAGATCTAAATTTATGATTATAGACTCTTAAACCCAGCATACCTTTGGGAAATATAATTTCAAAAAGAAAAATGGTGTTCAGTGGTGATATAGAAAATTTTACCATCAAAGCAGCCTCTTTTCCCATTTCTGCTTATATATGCAGCCTGGCTCTGCCATCTAATAGACCTTAGAGTTCATTTTGACTCACCCTTTCCTTATATTACATACCCTTTATAGATCATTGACCAGGTCTGTTGTTATTACCATAACATTAGAAAATAAATTCTTAAGATATAAATTAGACCCTATATTAACTTGGAAAGAGAGCAACACTTTTTGATATAGGACCTATAAGTTTGTATTTGTTTATTAAACAAAATTATGTAGAGAATGGCTGTGCCTGTGGCCAGGGAAATATCACTTTACAAAGTGTGTGCTGTGCACCAAAGGTATAAATTGTGATTTATCTGCTTTGCTTATGCACTGGTATGAAGGATTCACTTGAAGATTGAATCTAGTTAGAGCATTTACAGGGTCCGCCTAATGACACTAAATCACCATCAAAATGCCATGTGCTTGAAATTCTCCATTGTTAGGTGGGAAGGAGTCTTTATTAGCCCAGTCTTCCTTGTAACCAAGAATATTCACCGGCAAGATTGAGATTTTAAGGTCTGGAGAAGGCTTTTGTCTATGGCTAGTGAATGGAAAAAGATTGAAATTTATTATCTTCCCTCTTTTTATCATGTGCTCCTTACTTTGATTTTAGGCAGAAAGAAGTAAGGGGAAAAAAAAGAGGTTTCAGTTCTCACAAAGCTTGCATTCACATGGTAATAATAGAATTATTACCAGCAGAAGTGACAGATATGTTAACGTAAATTTGATTTAAAAAAGAAATGTATTGGAGTCACGACTTCCAAGAACAGAGGTGGTGCTGCCTTCAGGCACATTTCCAGTGATGTCCAAAGGATGCAGGCTTGTCTCTTTGGTCCCTCAGCTGGGCTTTCCTCTTTGTCGGTAACCAGCCCCCCAGCTCTATCCTATAAGAGTCACCACCTAAATTGAAAGATGTCTGAATTCTTCTTTCCACTTCATTATTGCTTGGTCTTTGCCTTTGATGACTTCGCTTTATGCCCTTAAAGTATCCCTCCTTTTCTCCAAGGTTGACTTTTCCCCTCCATCGAAGGACTTTTCCCCTTCGATGATCTCCATTAATTAGCTCCCCTCTTTCAAACCCTAATCTTTCTACTAATGTTCAAGAACACCATTCTACAACTAAAAGCCTTTAGATCTCTCTAGCTCATTTAAGTATTTATTGTCTAAGCTCTGAGTTTCCTTACTGAATGTAAAAATCCCGACTATGGACCTTAGTAATTGTTCATCCTCTTCCTTTCTCTGCCAGTCTTCCGAAGAATTGTCTGTGCTTTATTACTTCCATTTCCTCACCTCTTATTTAGCACCTTTAGTTCTGCTGTACTCACCTCCCTTATCATGTGGCTTCTTTATAATCCTTGTGGTAGGCTGCAAAGGTGACCCTCACGCCTGTTCTCTCATAGCTATGTGAGACCCCTGAAACTGTGAATGCTGACTTATTTGGAAAAAGGGGTTTTGTAGATCTGACTAAATTAAGGATGTTGAGGTGAGATGACCCTGGGTTATCTAGATGGGCCCTAAATGCCATCACAAGTGTCTTTATAAGAGAGAGGCAGAGGGCAGTTTGGCACCGTAGGCATACATACCACAAGCCCAAGAATGTCCAAATTACTAGATTCTGGAAGAGACCAGGCACAGAGTCTTGCCTAGAGACTCTGGAGGTAGCATGACCCGGGCCCTGCTGACACCTCGATTTTGCACTTCTAGCCTCCAGAATCGTGAAAGAATAAATCTCTATTGTTTTAAAGGACCAAGTTCATGGTAATTTGTTAATAATGGCCAGAGGAAACAAAATACAGTTCTCTTTTAACATTCTTGGCAAAATTATTGACCAGAGATGAGTTAACTTTCACAGAGTGAACCAGCATCCAGCACCAGATTAAGAAGTAGAACCTTCCTAGCTCTCCAGAAGACCCTCTCAAATCCCCTTTCTGCTATTTCTCACCCCCACCAAAGTGTCCACTAGTTTGACTTTCAGTATCACGCTTTGAACCTAATATAAAAAGACTCATAAAGTACCTACTCTTTTGTGTCTGGATTCTTTCTCTTAACAATCTATTAATATTTGTGAGATTCATCCATGTTATTGTGTGGTGGTTGTAGATATTTTTTCCCCACTGCTGTATATTACTGTGTTTCCCCGAAAATAAGACCTAGCCAGACCATCAGCTCTAATGCGTCTTTTGGAGCAAAAGTTAATATAAGACCCGGTCTTATTTTACTATAATATGAGACCGGATATAATATAATATAATATAATACCCGGTCATATATTAATTTTTGCTCCAAAAGACGCATTAGAACTGATTGTCCGGCTAGGTCTTATTTTCGGGGAAACACAGTATCTATTGTCTGTTTATAGCACAGTTTATTTATTCTACTGTTGATGGTTTACAAATATTGCCGTTATGAACATTCATTACATGTCTTTCAGTGAAAATATATCTGTGTTTCTATTGGGTATATAATAGGATTTCCTGAGTCAAAAATGGCTTCTCATTTTTTTTATACTCTAAGTAGATAATCTGATTGACACACACTTCATCAACTAACTCACCCATCACTGTGACTCTGTAATCTCTGTTTGATTCTGATCTCTGCTAACATTTAAAATGTCATCTTTCAGTCAGACACACACACATACACACACACACACACACACACACACGATGTTTAGTTTGTCCCAGTCCAAACTCAAGTTCCTACCAAAAAATTCTTCCTCTCATGTCACTCGTGGTGGTGGTAATGGAATGTCATCAATCTTAATCATTCAAATTTGAAACAGAATCATCTTTAATTATTTTTTAAATTATCTTGCATCCACCAAATTCCTAAAGCCTCTTGATGTTCTGTCTCTATATCAATGTAGGGGCACAGTCTCTCTTGACTGACTCCTAACTGGCCTCCCAGCTGCCAGTCTGTTTCATCTGTCATCCATCCACAAAGTCTAGGTATAACTTCCCAAAACTTTGATCCTGCCACATCCCTTTTCAAAACTCATGGACGTGGATGGATCACCACTGATAATAGAATCAAGTTTGGCTTTTTATGCTTTCAAATTTGATTTCAACATCATTGCTATGAGTAATTATTCCTATGAGCCTTCACCAGGTGGTATTGAATTACATATTAACATTGCCTTCAATAATATTTTTATGATAAATTGCTCGAAGGGCTTCCTATGAACATTTCTTATAATGGCTCCATATAATAACCATATATTGAGAGTTTACTGTACCTAGCACACATGCAATCCTTATAACAGCTTTGTGTGGTAACTACTTGTGTTATTATCCTCAATTTACAGTGGAGGAAACCCAAACTCAGAGAATTTAAGGTATTGTCTGAGGTCATCCATCCAGAAACTTAATAAGGATTCAAACACCAGAAGTCATAGTACGTTTTTTTTTTTTTGTATTTTGTATATTCAGCCACTGGACATGGGAAAAAGGTTTTCCTCCCAGCTTTTCACCTCTGTGACATGCTTTTCTGAAGCTGCATCTCCTCCTGGCAGAGAACTGTGGTTCAAGGTCCTGCTGTTCTGGGATGGGCACCGTCTATGGATACTGCTCTTTCCCTTTCACATTCTCTAAAGCTGCAGCGTGATGGCCTGAACTCTTGCAGCTACTGCCTGGGCTAAGGGACTTCAGTTCTTATAACACCAATACGGCTCCCTCCTTCTCTCCTTGTTTCCTTCTTCCGCCTTCTCCCTCCTCTCTCTTTCTCTTTCATCTCTTTCTCTCCTCTAGGCTTCTTCCCTTTCTTTTACCCCGCCCCCCCTTCATTCCCACACCCCACACCTCCTTTTGTAAGTGCAGTGGCTCCCTTTTTAAAGTCTAACCTCTGAAGGTGAAAAAAATGTCCCTCTGATCACCTCACTCCCAGGCTTCACTTTTCAGATTAAGAAAAAGAAAACCACCTCAGTGTAATAACCAAGCATCAAACAAATAAATTAGAGCTATAGCAGGGACATTATGTATACAGTTGCTTTAGCAATATAAGAATAATTCATGTTTGAATCACTATGCATACATTTATTGGAGTTTAGTGATGAGGAAATTATGGACCCAAATAGAATGTTGACAAAAATGCCATTATACATGGCAGGGTTAACCAAATAACACACAAGAAAATCAAGTGATGCTGGTTAAACTAAATGGATAGTAATTTATAGCAGGAATTGCCAAACTATGACCAATTCAAGACAACAGTGATGACAGATTTTTCTTCTACCCTTTCTGAAAATTTCAACAATTCTAGGTGAACAATAGGAGTTTTGCAACTTCCCAACATTGTAGACCTGCCAGACTTTAAAAAAACTGACTTGTTCATCTTTTTCTCTTAACTTTCATAACATATAGCAGATAACAGAAAATCTTTCATATAATAGGTACACAGGATGTTTGTTGAATTAAATTGAGTCTTCTTGAGGATTAACCCATCATGTCTGGATCGGGTAGTTCTACGTGATAACTTGGGAAATTTCTGTGGACTTCTGGAGCACCTTGTAGACTAACAAGCCAAATCAGTACTGGGCTCTTGCTTTGTCATCAGTGATCTGCTGCCTCAGGAAAACAATTGAATGGGTTAAAAAGGAACTAAAGATTAATATCTTCCTTCAGCTGTGCTTTTCCCAAGCAGTAGCAGCTCATGTGAGATATTTAACTAACAGATATGGTATATGTTATGAGGGAAAAATTAAATGATAAAAAGAAACACAGCCCATGAACCACTCTCATTTGATGACCCAGAATGCAAATAGATAACAACAGTTTTATATTATTGCCTTAAAAATTTATTATGCTTTAATAACCCCGCGGTAAACCTAATTTTATGCCCCACTTAATAACAACTCAATTGGAACAGGAACGAAACTACATGGTAGGAACAAACGTAAGAGATTTTCGTGTTTTCATACTTTTAAATGATTGACTTAATCTTTTTTTTTTTTGCAGTTTTTTTAATTTTAATTTTAAATTTTTTTTATTAGTTTCAGGTGTACAAAGCAACATAATAATTAGACATTTACATCCGTCACAAAGTGATAACCCCCCTTCCCCAAGCTACTACTCCTCTGACAAAAGCATTGACTGTCTTTCTTATGCTATATTCCACCTCCTGTGACTAAATATATATATTTAATTATAGTTGACATTCAATATTATTTTGCATCAGCTTCAGGTGTACAGTGCAGTGGTCAGGCATCTACACAGTCTATGAAGTGATTTCCTTGATGTCATGATTGACTTAGTCTTAAATTTTTAAATGTGGCAGTTTTACATTATTACCACAAATACTCAATTAGACAATTATTAAGTGTGTTTCCTCATGAAATACATAACAAGAGTATATGCTTTGGTCCCCAAATCTGTTTTTGCACCTCATTTGTTTTCTGATCTTTGGAATCTCCATATCCTATGTGTGGAGGGCGTGGCTCAGTTAAGAATTAAGAGCGTGGACTCTCCAACCAGTTTGCCTGAGTTTGAATGGTGCCTGGTGCCATCCCTTTCAGGCTGATTTTGGGTAGATTACTTATACCTTCTCTGCCTTAAGGTCCTGAAATAATATTACCCACCTCAAAGGGCTATTATAAAGATTAATGAAGTCAGTTAATATTTGAAAAGCATATATTGCCTGACACATAGTATTATCTGAATTACATGTTTGTGAAATAAAGTGGATAAATGGTACCTCATGTAAGTGGTTTCAAAAATTGTGGAATGTCAGGTGTTTGTTCAATTTGTTATAATCATATCATTGTTTGCATTTTTAGCATGTAATAGGATCATTTCACAAAGAAGATAATTTTTGCCTTTTTATTTCACTACTTTTAAGAAGATATCCATTAGAGTCAGAAGGTAGCCGTAGGAAGATATTTTCTTTAGTTTGATAATGAAATTTTATTGTTTAAACAATGCTGTGTTATTGGAAATCCTAGCAGGTATAATGCAAAACAAAACAAGCAACATATAAAAGACATACAGATTGCACAGGAAAAAAATAAAACCATTTCTAGTTGCAAATGGCATGGTTATGCTTATAGAAAATCCCAAAGCATGTACAAATAGATAAATAAATGAAGCTCCTAGAACTAATAAGTGAGTTTAGTAAAGCCTCAGGATACAAGGTCAATATACAAAAATATAAATTTTTATATACTAGCAATGAACAATTGGGATATGAATTTAAAAATCAGGAACATATAATAGCACCAAAAAAAAAAAAAGAAAGAAAAAAGAAAGAAACACTTAGGCAGAATTTTAACATAATATGTGCAGGAACTGTACCTTTAAAAATTTTAAATATTGATGAAAGAAAGGACACATAAATAAATGGAGAGATATGCCATATTCATGGATTGAAAAACTCAATATTTTTAAGATGTCAGTTCTCCCTGACAAATACTTTGTGTTGATCTGTAGATTCAACACAATTCTAGTCAAGATCCCAGGAGCATTATTTTTTTTGTAGCTATCAACTGAAAGCTCTCAGCTACCAACTGATTCTAAAATTTATACAGGAAAGCAAATAGAACAACTTAAATAGCTAAAACTATCTGAAAATAGAACAATAGAGTTGGAGGACTCACAGTGTTTGATTTTAGTACCAACCATGGAGCTACAATCATCAAAACAGTAGACGAATAGATCAATGGAACGGAATAGAAAATCCAAAAATAAACTCACACAAATGTAGCCAATTAATGTTTGACAAATAAGCAGAGATTATTCAATGAAGAAATGAGAATCTTTACAACAAATAGAAACCTTGACCTATATCTCACACTATAAAAATTAACTCAAAATGGATCATAGGCCTTAATGTAAAATGTTAAAGCTATAAAACTTCTAGAAGAAAGCACAGGAGAAAACGTTTGTGACCTTGGATTAGACAGCGATTTTTTAAAATACCCCACCTAAAGCAAAATCCATAAAAGAAAAAAAGCAAGATAAATTGGACTTAATTAAAGTTAGAAACTTCTGTTCTTCTCAAGATGCTGTTAACAGGATGAAAACACAAGTCACAAACAGGGAGAAAGTATTTGCAGATCACATAGCTGAGAAAAGGAAAAAATACCCAGAAACTACAAAAACCACATGAACCTCAATAATAGGAAAACAAACTCAACAATTTTTAAACAATGGACACAAGCTTTTAACACTTCACCAAAGAAGATGGAAGAGTGAGTTTTGCTCTATGGAAGTTAAAAAATTAATTTAGAAAAAAATACAAATAAATTAGAACAAATCAGGCATCTGAATCTGAAGTAGAGAAAATCAATCCTTTTCTGAGTTATACCGTATTGTGGTATTTTAAAATTATGTAAGTAAGCATTTTAATGTTCTATATAGCATTCAAAAATAGATTTGTTTTGCTTAGATGTTCAGGTCTACATAGCCTGCAAAAATGGATCTGTTCCTGCTTAATGTTCAGATCTAATGACTGTACGTTATTTTGCTTGTACTATTTATTGCAAATGTCTAGTTTCTCTCTTAATCTTAAAGCCTTCTGCAGAGAACTGACTCGTGGAATTTTATTTTAACATCAAATTCCACGAGTCAGTTCTCTGCAAATAACTATTCCCTCCCTTGTCACTACTTTAACTTAGCTAGTATTTTTCTTTGTATGTCTCTAGTTTACTTTTCATCAGCCACTTTTTTATTTGGTTTATTTCAGCCCCATTTTACGCTGTCTCTTGATTTTAAAGTGCTGTGACTGGCTGTGAGTAGCTGGCATCAGTGGGAGGAGGAAGCAGTGTGGGTGCAGTAGGCAGATGGGCTTTGTGGGAGGGATGTAATGACTCATTTTTTTTAATGTGTTGATTTTTTGATATAGAAATGTTGAGGACCCCAAAAGAAAACTTTCATTTGTATTAAAGAGACCTTCAGTCATTTTTAGCCTTGAAAAAAATCTTTTGAATCTCCTTTGACCTGTCTTCCTTTTTTATAACCTCTCTAAGCCTTCTATGTTTTTAGCCTCAGTTTCATTTGATTTATTTATTCTTCAAAGAATGTGAATTGTAATTTCTCGTTCATTAGGTAAGGCTGACTCTGTACCAAGCAGCTTCTCAAGAGTCTGTATTATTTTTATATGCTGCCCTTTGGTTTTACATTCAGTCACACTGGTTTTTCAGTGTTGTGCTTTTCATATTTTAATGGGTTCCTAAATTATAAAAGTAATTAATGATCATAATAAATATGGTAAAAAAATGTAGATGGCATAAAGAAGAAAAAAATAATTCACAATCCCATTACACATCTATTATCACAGTTTAAATTTGGTATATAACTTTCCAAACATTTTTTTCATGTCCATGTATACACATAGAATATATATATTGTAACGTATTCATTATATTTTAATGTATATGCTGTACACTATAATGTATATATTTTAATATTTTTAACTTAATATAGCTTGAATCTACCTTCACTGCTAAATATTCTATAATATGGTTTTCAATGGTTACATAATATGTCATTATTTGGATGTATGTATGTATGTATGTATGTATCTATCTATAATCTATCATCTACCTAACCATTTTCCTATTGATGGCTACTTAGGCGTTTTCCATTTTTATTGTAAAGAATGTATTTCAGTGGACATACTTACAAGTAAATCTGTCACATTTATAGGAATTGCCTCAAGGTAAATTCTTAGGAATGGAGTTACTGGGTCAAAAAGTGTGCATAATCTTAGCCATAAGCCTCCTAGAAAATTTACACTTCCCCTTGTTACATGTCATTTCTCTGCATCTTCATTGGGCATTTTGAAATATCTTTGGCTGCTTCTTAATCAAAAAAGTGACACTTTATAGTTGGCTTAATGTGCCCTTATTAGTGCTGAGATATAGAATATTTTTTCATATGTTTATTTTCCATTTTACTTATACTTTTGTGAATTTGCCTACCCATGTCCATAGCCTAATTTTCTATTGTATGTTTTTATGGTTGCCTGTTTGGTTTAAATTGACCAATAAGAGATGATTATAAAGATATTACCTTTCATCTGTTATATATTGCACATACTTTTAACAAATTAGCATCATATATTAAATTTGTTATGAGGTATATTAACATTTTCATTTTAATTGTGAGTGGGATATGTTTTATTATTATAATTTCCAAATGCTTATTCAGATTAAAAGTAAGGTCTTGGTTTTCATAATAAGTTTGCATTTTGATACTTATTAAGTTATATTATTACTTATAATAGTTATTTAGTTGATTCTGTAGCAGCTTTTTGGTTGACAATCATAATATCCACAAGTAATGATAATTGTGTATTTTATTTTATAGAATTATACCTCCTTAGCTTGTGAAATCTTATTGCATAAATGAAGATTTTCAGGAATTCAGCATATAGTGGGAATAGTTGACAGTCTCTTCTTTTTCCTGATTTTCATGGGAATGCCAGTAAGAGCAAATTTGGCAATTATTATGAAATATATATAATTCTTCATGTTCAATAACTACCCTTATATTTTTAATTTGCAATTATTTTTAATGAGAAGTTGATTTTGAATTTTAATCAAAACACTTGGGGCATCTCTGGAGAGACTAATGATTTTTTCCCCATTGAGCCATCCTTGCATTCCCAAAATAAATTTTAAACCAGTAACCTAGTGTTCTTATAGTGTATAATGCTTAATGCATTTGGCTCATTTGCCTTTCATATATTTGTCTATATATAAATGAGTTTGAGACTAATCTGAACTTCATTTTTGTGACATAATTGTCAGTTTGGGTTATCAGGTTTGTACTGCCTTCGTGTTAGGCATCCCTTTGGAAAATTTATATCTGTGGTAATATTTTACTTGGTCATAATTTCCTATACCTTTTCTTTCTTTTTTTCTTGATTATATTTGCTGGGGACTTGCTAGATAGTAATTAATTATAAAATACAGTTCTGGATTAATTCACAATCTTACCTATTTGCTTTTAAAATTTAGTTTTACAGTTATTGCTGCTTCCCATGGATCTGTGTCTGCAACCTTAGTTAACTTGTTTTAATGTTGAAATTTAAGAGAGGATTACCCCACTTGCCACCACTGCAGAGTCTGCTTAGTTTCCAGTAGTTATATGATCCCCGTTTGTTTAAAACAAATGCAGTTTGGCTGCTTTTTATAAAACCACTTCCGGGTAGAACAGCAAATTCAATATTCAGTGGTAAATGCAAAGGGAAAATCCCTGTTATTTCTTCATTTCCTCTTTGAACACTACGTTATTGAAACCAAAATGTGCTTTCTGGGCATTATTTAGGTCTGACCTTTTGGGGGCTTTGTTTTCTGTTTGCAGATATTGCCGTGGTAGAGATGAGCGATGCCTTCCGCCAGCCATCCTTGTTTTACCACCTTGGAGTGAGAGAAAGTTTCAGCATGGCCAACAATATCATCCTCTACTGTGATACTAACTCAGACTCTCTGCAGTCACTGAAGGTAACTCAGTTGTTTACTAAACATTTACTTTAGGAACCCCTGTCATCCAAAAACTTTTAAGTAGCTTATGTTCGTGAAAGGGTGTTTTTGTCAGTCTGATAATTATGCAACAATTACTACTTAAGTTGTGAGATTCATCTAGACTTCAGTGTAGAAATTTGATGATACATCGATAGGGAAAAACTTAGTGTTGAGGTCTGGGTTCCAGTTAGAGTTACACCTAGGGAGACTGTATTACTCGGAAATCAGTACCACACACCAGAGAAAGAAGAGGAGGTTGCATAAAGCACTGTCAAGCCTCGTTGGAGGTTTCATTGAGCACTCCTGTCCAACTAGAAATACTATGCTTTCTACTGAAAGTACTAGGTAGAAATACTTCGAGTATCACCAGAAAATCTCCATCCTCCTTCATGGGAATATGATTTCGATTAAGATGGAAAAGGGGGAATAAAAACTCTCTTTGTCTATTTTCTACAAAATTCAGCGTGTCCCATGTCATTCTTTCTATTATCGAAACTTAATGATACGAGGGTATTTCCTCCATCCAAAAAGATTGCCTAGAATGCTTTTGCAAGGCCACGTGATTTTTACATTGTGTGATTCTTTGAAAAGCCTCCAACAGTTCAGTGAAACTCATACCGAGCCTCATGTTATTCATTTCCTTTGACACACTTCCAGCCAGCTGTGTGTGCTTTTGCTCATCGCTATCTTCCAGTTCACAAATTAAAGCCAGCTTTGGAACACGGAGCCCTAAAACCCAGAGCCATATTTCTGATGGCTTAGTAATTATTACATGAAGATCTCTAACCCCAAATCCATGCCAAAAAAAAAAAAAAAGTAGTATTTTGCTTTTATCTGAGTATCTAAAGCTTGTATGGCTTTCTCTGAAAAAAATCTGAAGTTTCATTTAGCAAATACATTTATTACATGCCAGATATTGTGCTGGGCATTGATAGGCTGGCCCTTTCCAGAATATTCTGAAATAGTCCAATGAGATCTGTCCATACTCTGTCTAAATCTGTTTTTACCTGGAACAATTCTTTTAAGAACCCCCAACTTAATTTTACCCCAGATTTACCCCTTTAATTAATGCATCAGAAAGTTTTGTGATGGTGTATACTGAAACATTTTGGTGTGTTACCTTTTACAACATATATTAGCTTTTGATGAAGAAGGAGTGAGATTATTTTATTTATTCTTTTTATTCTATTAATTTATTTTCTTTGCATTGTTTATTTTAAGCAGGCAATGTTATATTGGACATTTTTCACTCTGTTTTTGTTTTTGCTCTACTGATATCTGGCGATTTAATTTTATGGTCGGTCATTCTTTCCTATGGAAGTTTTTTTTTAAAAAAAAATGAATTAAAGTTACATCTGAGAGAAAGAGATAAAGCTAATCTTATCAGAAATTTGTATGAGACAACTAAACTGATGTACTTAATTGCTTTCAGCCAGCCTTGGTATAGAAGTGTTATTGGTGTTTGAATAAAGTTCTCTAAAAAAGGCTAGTTTGTCTAAAACATACTCATTTATCTTGTACATAAAAGCTGCTTGTTATTGAGCTAAGTACTAAGTGCTTTACCTGCATATATTTTCACACTTAATTCTTAAAACATCCCTGTGAGTAATATATTCCATCACCATTTTATAGACTTGCAAACTGAAGCTCAAACAAATTTAATCATATGCCCCAGATGATACAGCTAGTAAAATCTGGGACCAGGTGTGTCTGATTTCAAAGCCCATCCCCCTTAACCACTCAACTTTATTGCAATTACCACTAGTTAGAAGGACATCAGACATTCCTGCAAGCATGTTTATTTTGAAAACCCCATCAAGTATGCTTCCTGTGTTGTTTCACTCAACATCCATCCTTTCTTTTCTCCCTTCTCCCATTAACTTAAGCTTTTGCTGTTTTCTTATTTAGCTTGTTCCTGGCTCAAATAGGTGTCGGGTTGCAGAAGACAAAGGTCTCTGGGATAGAAAGTAGTTTTTTCAGTCTAACAATTTCCTTTGAACTCTAGAAATTCCTCTAATCTTCTGCTATGGAGAAAAGTCTGTGTGTGTGTGTGTGTGTGTGTGTGTGTGTGTGTGTGTGTGTTTAATTTTATATATTTCTGTTGCAGTTAGTCATAGGTGTAATTGTTATCCCAGCTATCTACCAACAAAAAGGAAAACTGCTGTGAAATAAGGCAGAACAAGAGATATTTATAAATAATATATTATGCGTGGATTCGCCAAATAAAATAAAAATGAAGCACCTCCCTGTTTTCAAAGGGCAAAGACAGAATGACAATGCTATTTTCATCATCTATCTAGCTTCACTTAGATTGTTTCTTTGGACATCTAGAAAGTAGAGCTGCACCAATTTTATTTTCATCTACTGCCCTTTGTTGAACAGAGCAGTTTCTCTTTGGCAGCAAATTCTCAGGAAGAAATCATAGGAAAAATTTTAACTTTAAGCTCCTGAAAAACAGTTGACAGGAACCGTAAAAGTACTTAAAATCTAGGTCTGAGTTTTCATAGGAAAGGATATTTAGAATGTAATCAAATCATGTACTTGCAGTTAGAATTGTATCTGTTTTAAGTCACAAGTACTATCTATCTTATTATAGTAAGAATGAAATACTTATTTTTTTTTCCAAAAAGATCATCATTGTATCTAAGAAAGGGAAGTTGAGAGATAGTATTCTTTTTTTTTTCCTTAGCATCGTAATAACACAATTTTCACAATTTCCTTTATCATGAGAACTTCTTATGTGCCTATTAATGAGAGACTCAATGCTAAGATTTTACATTTGCTTAAAAATAAGAAATTACTGTAACAAGTGTTTTCTGATTTATTTCATGCATAATAGAAATTATCAAACCTTCATTTGGGTTCTCTCAGTAAGTGGGAGAAGTCTTAACACTATTCGGCAATGAGCTGTGGGGCAGATACACGAAATGAATCTGACATCAAAAAGGGCTTAGGAGAAATGAGTGCCTCTTATGTACAGTGAGGAAGTTATTCTGATGAACCATTTTTTTTCTATCATCAGAAATTCCTTTATAACAAGAGGTTTCTACTCCAATTCTTGTGATTCTTTCCCTTTTTCCCTTCTTTGACTCCCTCTCTTTTTTCTAGGCCATTCCCCATTCACTGTAAATGATGTTGCTTATAAAAACAAAGTAAAATAAAACAAGAGAAGACCACTACACACTATCTGGTAGTCAACAATTAAGCCCTTGTATCCGATAGACACGTGTCCCATTTGGGAGACCATCTCAGGGAAGATGTAGATGCCTGATCACTGCACTGTACACCTGAAGCTGAACAATAATGAATGCCAACTATAATATTATATATATATATATATATATATATGTATATATAGGTATGTATACATTTACAATAGGCAGAGCACAGCATTGGTAGTGGAGATAGTGGAAATGGGATGGCTCGGTGCGATGTCAGAGAGATAGTGGATAGGGGAAGGGGGGTCCACAGTGTGAGGGATATAAATGATAAACGTCTAAGTAAAAAAAAAAACAACAAACAAACAAAACAAACAAACAAACAAACAAAAAAACTCATAGATACAGACAATAGTTTAGTGGTTACCAGAGGGTAAGGAGGGTGGGGGGTGGGAGATGAGGGTAACGGGGATCAAATATATGGTGATGGAAGGAGAACTGACTCTGGGTGGTGAACACACAATGTAATTTATAGATGATGTGATACAGAATTGTACACCTGAAATCTATGTAAGTTTACTAACAATTGTCACCCCGATAAATTAAAAAAAAAAAAAAGACCTTATGTAGGGGATCTGACAACTATAAAGAAATATATGTAATAAACGTTAGAAAATCAAAAAAAAATTAAAAAATTAAATTAAATTAAAAAACAGACAAACAAACAAAAAAACAATTGAGCTCTTGCAATACTAAAGGTAAGACTGGGAAACTTACACTTTGCTGGTGGGAGAATGTATTGTCACTATCTTTTAAAGATTAATTTGGCAATATCTAATAATATGAAATAAGCATACCACAAAGACATAGTAATTATATTTGTAGGTGTGTACTGTAAAAGGACTCTCTGGCATGTCTAAGGAGATATAATCAAGAATATTTATGCTAAGGTGGTTTGTGATAACCCCTACCCTAAAGGAATTGGGAAATACCTTCTGGTATAGTCATTGAATAGAATATTATAGAGCACTTAAAATGAGTTAACTGCAGCTTTAGGTATCAATGTCAGGTAGGGTTTCCAATTTCCTGACATTTTGGAACCTTTGGGAATTGAGAACGGGAAATCGTATTTCTCGAGAATTCTCGAGAATTCCCGAAATAATCTTTTTTATTTAATTTTCGTTGATCACCTGCAATAATGGCTGTAACAGTAAATGTTAATAAACAGAAAAGCTGTAGAGAAGGTGGGGCAACCGTGTTTCATGGCCCCAGCGCAGTCTTTCAGAGGTTTCGAGACACTCCTATATGTAAAAGGTCGACACAAAACTTGAGTAAATAAAATTTCCTAAATGGAGGTCGACCAGAATTTCATGACTAGTGCCTCTCTTGCCCTGAACGCTAAACAGGGGTCAGTCACTACAGTATCATTCTGGCTAGGTTTCTGTTATATTTCAGGTTTTCTCAAAATATAAACAATGTAATTAATAACAACCTTTATTTAACCAAACCTTATAGTATACAGTGAGTTTTTACCTATATCACACAATGTATTAACATTCCCAATCTCATTTAAATATTTTATTTATTAAATTAAACATTAATGGAAAACATATGCAAATATTCATTTGAAAATTTTAAAAAATACTTCAAATAGTTTTTATTTGTCATTTTTAAAATTAAACTCTAAGAAACATAGAGCATTAATTGCCCAATCAAATAATTGTGATCTTCGCTTTGTGACAAATATACTTGATGTGGAAAAATTTCTTTCACTTTCTGTAGACGTTGGTAGACTTGTTATGAGTGCATCTGAAAGCATCTTCAAGTTGGGAGTGAGAGAAAGTGTTGCTTCATATAAGCTCAATTCCTTCCTTAGAGAAGCAAATATTTTGTCTGCATGCATAGGGCTGGGCTTTGATGTTGAAATTGATACTGCTTTAGTCAATTCACACTTCAGATCAGATTCTGATTTAATGTCAGAACTCTCTGTAAGGACATCCTTTATTTCTTCTCTTGGAACTTCTTCTGCTGTAAATGTTCGTTTAAAAAGTCTTTCCATTAATGACTTCGCCAGTCATGCAATTTCATTCTTACTTGACAAGGCTAAATATTCATCCTCTTCCACATAGACAACTAACGTTGCTCAAGTACTTTGTGAGAGACACAAGAACTCTAATTCTACGTTTAACCAATTCAAATTTTATTTCCTTTAAAAGCATTTGGCTCATTGAAGAATTCTATTTTTCTAAATTACTAAACAGGAATTTAAAAATTCCTTCACTTGTAAGAATATTAGCTTCTCTATTGCTTAAGGCTTCAACTGCTAATCTTACAGATTGTAAGCCATTCAACATACCTCTAACATTTCATAATACTCTTCTTTCCATAAATGATCGAGTGTGGTTTGTAGTATCTGCTGTCACTTTGTGGAAACGATTCATCGTGGAGAAAACAGTTTGTATTTACACAGAGAAATATGTATTTTCACAGCCCAGGGTTTGACTACAATGTCATATTAAGGGAAACTACCTTAGATTTCCTTAGTTAGTTCACCTGAAGATGACTTTGTAGTCAAATCCTGGGTTGTGAAAATAAATATTTCTCTGTGTAAATACAAACTGTTTTCTGATCTCCATGATCAAACGTGCTAGATTTACAAGAGCTAAAATTAGCTGGTCATGTGATATCTGATTCTGGTGTCCCACGTGCATGTCTAGTGGCGCAGCATTCAGGTCTGGTGGTGTGTGACATTGTAACACAATGTAACTTTAGATAGCCATAAATAGGAAAAATGTCTAAGAGATACATTGTGAGCAGTACATTTATTTCCCTTTGTGGGTATTACTGGGTTCAAGGAGCCGATTTTCCTGATTTCCCAACCAACTTTTCTCGGGATTCGGGAACGGGAAAGTGAAAAAATTCCCGAGAACGGGCGAGAATGAATTCCCGCCCAGAAACCCGTATATCTCAGAAACAGTGTTGAGGCAGAAAACAAATTACAGAAGCATGTATACAGTATAATGTTATTTATACAAACTGTAATCACATGCAAGACAATGCTTTTATACACATTTGTGTTACAAAAGGATAGAAGTGTCCATGGGAGTTATAAACAACAAATTAACAGGGAGGGGAAGACAAAAAAGTCTTCAACTATCTCTGTAATGTTATATTTCTAAGTCTAGGTCATACGTACATGGATGTGTGATACTTTTTAATATACTTTTAATATACTTGGAATAGTTCATAATTAACCTTTTTTTAAAAAAAGGTAAAGGTTGCTATAGTCTGTTATTTTCTGTATTCATCAGGATAATTTACATATGTTTTAGGCAGTTGAATCTCAAAATATTTTTAAATTTCTTGTTCTAAATGTTCTAGCTGTGATTGGAAAGCCTCATATGCATTTGAATCTTTCTTTCTGCACTAAGATAGGCTTTATTCCCATTTTATTCCCTGCAGAATTGATGTGCTGACACAGCTTACACTAAAACGTAATGATTATGTGAGATTATTCCTTACTCAAGAAATTTAGTTGTATTTTTCCCTTTAATCATTGCTTGAAAAGTTACATCACAGATGGGATTTTCCTTACTAGACTGTTCTATACAGAAAGCTGTCTACATGCTTACTCCTTCGCTATCTCACTGAATACAGTACCTACCTATATGATGGCTGAAACTCTTACTCTGTCTCAGTGCATCTAGAGTATTTTCTAGATTGGAATACGAATAGCATGCACAAATCAAAATTTGTAGCACTGTCACTAAATTAGCCCACTAAAAATTAGCAATTTTCAACCAGTATGATGGTTTCTCAAAAAATTAAAAATAGAATTATCATATCATTCAGCAATTCCACTTCTGAATATATACCCAAAAGAGTTGAAAGCAGGTATTTGTACACCAACGTTCATAGCAGCATAATTCACAATAGCCAAAAGCAACCTGAATGGCCATCAGTGGTTGAATGGATAAACAAAATGTGGTATATACATACAATGGAATATTATTCAGCCTTAAAAAGGAAGGAAATTGTGATACATGCTACAACACGATGAATCCTGAGAACTACCATCGTTGCTCATTCAAACAGTTCCATGGTACCTAGATTCATGATCTTTTATCTGTAGGTACAGAGGGACCCAAGTTCGTTTAGAGTTTAGGTGCGTGAAACTGGATATATGTGAAATTGGATATTAAGTCTTTTTCTGGTACTCATTCATATCCACTTCAAACACATGGTTATAATTTTGAAAAGAGCAATGATGTCCATGTTGTAAATTTGGATGATTGTACCAGTTTCTAGTAAATTCACCCATTTACTAGATATCAAGGTAATTTTTGTTATTAATACCTTGGTCTTGAATTGAATTTTTATCTGTATTTAGTGAATCCATTAAGATTCCAGAGTGTTCTTAAACCCTAAAAACTTTTTGTTTTTGCTCTTACACCATTACTTCCTTTTCTTAAACTTTTACCTCCCTTAGCACGGTAAATAACCAAGACGAGTTTAGTTTTAGATTGAATTGTGTATAAAATTAAAATTTGTATTTTTCCACAGGTATTTTTTATTAAAAATATAGCTAACGTACAATATTATGTTAGTTTCAGGTGTACACCATAGTTATTGAACACTTATATCCTAAAGAAGTGATGACTATGATAAGTCCAGGAACCGTCTGACACCGTACCACGCGTCACAATAGTATTTATTCCCTATGCTGTACATTACCTATGAGTATATCCCTGTGACTTATTTGTTTTATACCTGGACATTTGAGCCTCTTATCTCTTATTCCCCTTCCCCTTTCCCCACCTTTTGTAATTTTTCAATTACCGTTGACATTCAGTATTATTTTATGTTAGTGTTAGGTGTACAGTATAATAGTTAGACATTCATGTAATTTAAGAAGTGATCTCCCTGACAAAGATTTTTGATGCTTTCAGTTTAACAATTTTACTGCATTCTTTTCAGCACTTTAAAAGAACACCTACCTTATATTTCATGGAAAGGTTTTTCTTTCTGTTGAGAGAAGAAACAGTCTTCTTTTATTTTACTTCAAAAATGACCTTTTGTCCGAGCTATAATTATTCCATGTCAAATTGTGGAAAGAAAGAGGTAATTTTGGGGAGGAGCTGATAAGCCATACATGTGAGCACTGCTTCATCAAGAGTTTCTCTGACCATCTTGAACTGGCAAAATTAGATGAATGATTTACTTAGAGGAGTTGATTTCCCAGTTGTAGAATCCATCCCTAAGGTTTTGGAAAGGGCTTGAGACTGGAGAATCCAGTTTTCAGTTAGCAATACTACGTCTTGTAAGAAATTATCTATATAATGGATAAAACCATGCCCTTGCTTTCCTTCCTAATTCCTCCTTTATGCCCCGCTCCTCGGCTCCCCTCCCCCAGCCCATTGTTTCTAGCATCTTACTACCACTTTGTTAAAGGGAGAGAGAAATCAGTGGGACACTGTGAGTGGAAGATGTCATCATATCACCGGGTTGGCACCAGGTATTTTATTTATTTGTAGAGACTTTCATCACAGGCCCATGAGTTTGAATATCTTAAAGAGCAAGAAATACCTCTGTAGACAGAGGATGTGAGTTTGAAAGCCTCCTGACTCCCACCCAAGTAGGGCAAGATTTGCTAAATTCTATTCCCTTTTGTTCATTATAAATAAATAATTCTTTCTGTGGCACTTGATCTTTGTGGTCCTCCAACCCATGACCCTATTTGATTCCTTTTAGAGAATGCATCTTTGAAATTATTGCTACAATTTATGTGTAAAATGTAATTTACTGTACAGAAATGCATTGTGCCTGTAACTTTTCAACAATACAGTTTTTAAAAAAAGAAACACCTGCACTTGGATAATATAGTCCAATTAGGTGTTGCTGAAAGAAACAGCTGGTGTAAAAGAGGAAGTCCATTATCACAACAACAACACATTATAAAGAGAAGTTTGTGTGAAGGAGCTATTTCAAAAGCTGTGTATTTAAAATGTCATTCATCAGCATCCCAGCCCTGTTTAAAGACATGTATCTACTTCCAGTAGAGTTCTCCAACTGAGGTATATTTATTCAAACAAAATTAAGAGAGAAGGAGAAGCGAGTCTAGAATTTCTTTTAGGATTGCTTTCCAGATTTGGCATAATGTAACGTGACATTAGGCGCAGGTTGTTTTAATTGACAGTTGTTTATATCAAGAGAAGGATGTGTTCTTACCCCTGATCATAAGACAACATGGGTACAAATTGTCTCTAGGTCTGGAGATAGAGGAATTGAGTTGGGGTTATTTGCTTCGGTAATATTAATACTCATATTGTATATGGCTTTAAAACACTTAAAGTACTTTCACAAACTTGTTTCACTTGGTTTTTGAAAACAACCCCATGAGATAGACAAATTAGATACTTACTATATAGATTGGACAGATAGAAGATGTTTTCTTTACAGATGAGAGAGAAATCCAGAGAGATAATCTTACTTAAGTAAGGGCACGCACAGCTAATACTAAGTGCCAGAGCAGGGCAAGCCCCAAATTCTTTGATTTGTCATCAGGTATCTTTCCCTCTAAGTCTGTCCAAGAATTCCATATGTCCTGTAAAAATAGGACTTTTTTAGGTTTTTGTCAGATTATTGGGTTGTGTTTTTCAATTTGAGCTTTTTTGTAAGCACGTATATAATTAGTTTCCGGACTTTAAAGATGGGCCAGTTCTCTGGCACCTGTGTGCTCCATGAGCCTGCTCAGCTTTCTTTTAGCAGTGTGCGGAAGGGTAAAGGTGAGCCCCACCTTTCAGTATTCACAGAGAATTCACAGTAGCCCACCTGATACTTCCTTCTGTAGTGCTGAAGTATTGAAATTAGGTAAGAGGATGGGGCTTGGAGAATACAAGAAATATCCCTCTTTTCGCCAACTTTACTGGAAAACTTGCCAAGTTTTCCAAAAAGAGGAATCAGAAGAAAGGCCCAGCTGTTCTTCCCTGGCCAAGAACTACCAGCTCCTTTCATTTCTTTCAGGAAACTGAAATTCTGGGTGCTCATTCTGCTTCTTCCACCCTGAGTGGATTTGACTTGGCAACCCCACACCAGCTGTGCCCACTTCCTTTCCTTGGCTGTGATTGCTTAAACTTTAGGCACAAACACTTTCCAATTTTGGAGATACTCCATTTATTTATCCTTAAAATGACCTCTTCAAAGTTATATTGTCCGAAATAGCAATCAAAAGTTGTCTTCCTCTTCCCCTGGAATGAGACCTAGAGTATCTCTTTTGTCTTCCTTCCCTATTTGGTTATCAAAGAATACTGGAAAATAGAAAAAAATATTTTGGGGGGGTGTTTCTGGTACAGCCAGGGGTAAACTGACCAGAAGACCCCTGAAGATGTCAGACAATTATGAAGTTGTAGTGGGGTAATGCATGTCCAGAAACATTCACTGATAAGGAACTGACGTTTATGTTTATTTTATCTTTTTATTTCTAGGCTCCTAGATGAGACATTTCCATGAAGTGGTGTGAAATATTGCAGTTGTGTCTCAAATTGATTCCCCTTCTTCCTTTTTTTTCCCTTCAGTGTGTTTAGTGCATATTGAACATTTACTATTCCACCTTAGACGGTACATACCTTTCGAGGTCTTGTTATCTCTTTGTACTGAGTTAAAATGCACAAATAGTACCATTTTTTTCTTTAGAGTTGTTGCTTCATTTAAAGTTACATCATCAACTGTGAGTAAACTCTGTCTCCTTCAAGGGAACAATGTGTGTCCATTTAGTGTCTATAAAACACAAGCAGTAATTAATAAGAAGTCAGTAGATTCCTGTAGGGATGATTTTAATAGTTTTATGATTTGTTATGATGCAGGCATTCCCTGAAATGAAAGCAACGAAGCTGTGTAAGACGGTTGGTGCTCCAATGGGCAGTTCTCCAGGAAGACATCATGTCTTGGCCCTCAGCCCATAGCAGTTGTGGTGATTATCTGGAGTCCAAGCAGAGCCTTCAGCTCTCTCAGTCCTCACCACAGATCCCTTCACTACCACGTCCATTTCTGTGCCTGCTGCACCGAAAGAGAGGTGATGGTACAGTAGCTCCTGTGCTGAGCACGGGAACATTTCTCCTTCTAGTGGCACAAGGGCAGTGCTGACTGATGGGCCTTTAGCCAAAAGCAAATGATAGAATACAGAGTTGGAAGAGACGAGCAACCACTCAATCCAACTCTTAGTGTGTTACATTTGAGAGAGGCGAAATGACAGATGACTAGTCGGGAGCAGAGCCAGAACTTACACATATCTATCCAGATCATAGTCCAATATTTTATAATTCATTAATCCATTCATTTATTTATGCTTTTATTGAGTACATACTCCATGCCATTCAATTTGCTAGGCAATCAGTAGGGTATAAATATGAAAAAAACAAACATGGCCCTGGCATCCAGGTGTCTTTTGATGGGATGGGAGAATGACACAAAGAAACATTTGCAATTAGTACATGCAGTGCTGTCATCGAGGTCTGTATGAGGGTTAGTGATGGCAAAAATAAGGACGCGATCTACTTCTACTGTCATTGGAAGACAGTCCAGGAAAATAGGTGTCATTGAAGACAGTCCAGTCCAGTTTCACAGAGAACAGGTTTCTTCTGCTATACACAGAGGATGACAGAAGGGTGTTTCCTTGTTACTTACTGGGAGGAGAGAAGGATTTTCCTATCAAAAGAGAGCAGTATCTGAAAGGGTTTATACTCTGGAGAGATGCATCATAAATCAAATTTGGAAATTTCTCCAGACTGTGTTCCTGGCTTTTCTGATTATCCAACATTTTTCTATTTATTTTATAATAATAGTTTTTTCATAAATGAGTATGTGTGCATTTGTGTATGTGTGCTCAGTAGCTATTTGTGAAACACCTGTGGGAAAAGCCACGTTCAACCTTCCCCCACCATGTCACTCATCTGTCTTTTGATTTCCATTCCCCTGACACCACCATTGCCCAAGCCCTTACTTGGATGTCCCTGGACTTTTGCAGTAGCTACCTAAATGCTTTTTCCCCTCCAAGACTAAATAACACCATCTAATTAGTATTTTTAAAACTTTAACAAGGTTTACCTTTATTTGTCTTTCTTGGGTAATGCATTAACCTGATACAAAAACTTGAACGTGCTAAAGAATGTACAGTATAGTGAAAAGCCACTCTCAATCCTTGTAACTCAGCCAGCCAGCTCCCCTCTCCACTGGCAACCTCTGTTATTAGTTTGTTTTATATCCTTCCAGAGAAATTTTATAAATGAAAATTTTTATGAAGTTATTAGAAAAATAATTTCTCCCAAAAAGGGAGAAAAATAAAACGGAGCATACAAAGCTCCTTACGTAAAAGGGAGCATAGAGTAAAAAACTTCGCTTTTTTTTCACTTATCAGTGTATCTTGGAGATTTCCATATCACTACATAAAGAACTTCCTCATTCTTTATTTGGCTCCATTGTATTCCATTATCTGGAGGTACCATAGTTTATTGTACCAGTTTCTAATTGATAGACATGTATGTTTTTCCCAACCTTTGCTATTATAAACAGTGTTCCATGTGCTGCAATTTCTTTATGGATATTGCTCATCTTAAAAAACACTTTGCCCAATGCCCACAGTACAGAGTACTTTATTTTGGCATTCAAAATCTTCTTCAATAAGGCCCCACATAACTTTCTAATCTTATTATCAGTATGTGCCAAAAGGAACTTGCTGCTTTATCCCAATGATTAACTTCAAGATCTTTTTCAAATACCTCTTTAATTCTCTCTTCAATACTTTCCCAAATGAACTGTCTTCTTTAGCCCCTGATGATAATATTTGTTCTCTAAATGGCCCCCCTCTGCTGTTCTTAGTTCTCTAGCTCAGAAGTTGTGTCTGTTCTCCTTGTCTCGTCTTGAGTTTCACCCTCTCTGGTGATCTTTCCATACTTCTTCAATCTCTACTAGTGTCTTCTTCCTCTTAGAAACTCTAGCGCATGCTGTAATATGCTCTTTAGACTTAGAATGTGTGTGCATACATGCATGTGCGTCTAGGCTTATGATGTTTCCTTCTAAATGTGTACATGTCCTCTTCGATCAGCAAGATTATGAGGTGCCGAAGATATTTTAGTATTTTATATACATCTTTATGGTTCTCAAAATTACCCAGCACAGTTCCTTTCGCTACAGGTTTTTATTGGCTCATGTGTTATCCTTAAACATTCCAAAATCTTACCGACTGCTCTAAGCCAAAGCCCTCATTGGTTCCCTTTCGCCTCCATGTTGATCCTGGAATGCAGAAGGATGGCCGGTCAGCTGAGTTTTGCATTGCTCTTCTCTTACCTCACCAATGTTGGGTCCTCTTCTTAGCCAGATGGACCCACCTTGAGGATCCACACATGCCTTACATTTCTTGTTTCCATGATAACATACGTACCATCTTTTCCAATAAGCTGTTCTATTTGTTTCTCTAAGTCATAATTCCCCAACCTCAGTGAAGTCTTTATACTGTAAGCTTTTCTAGATTCTCACCCTGTGTTTCTAGTCGCTTTAATGTCTAGGAATAATAATAATGATAGCTGGTTTTATCAAGAGCTTTCTATGCACCAGACACATTAATTTGCGTGATCGCACTTATTCCTTACAACCCAGAAGATAGGGACACTGCCCGCAGGGTATTTATCACATTCCACTTTTTATTGAACAATACGTAAATTTTATTTATCACTACTTATTGTCACATGGCCTTATGACCTATGTGTGGATTTGCCCATTCTGATTAGTGGCCAGTACCCTTTATTTCCAGCTGCCTCACTGCCCTCCCAGGGCATGAGGGAGGTCGTACTTAAGGAAAGCAAACTCATTTTAACATTTTTCCAAAAAGATCATGGCTGATACGGTAATTCTGTGCATATATATTCTGCAAAAATGATTTGTAGATTATTCACTTTGGGATTTTACATGTTTGTGCTGTTTTCCTTAAACCATAGATGATACTTTTGTGCTCTCCTTTCTCCTCTGTCAGATTATAAACTTCTCAGATGCAGAACTTACTCTACACTCCCTGAAATTTCAAATTGCTAATTAACATTGTGAATACAAATTTTCCCACAAAGAATAGTTCAATTAATTAATTATTAATTTTGTATTGACTTCTGCTTTACTTTTTTCTTTTCTCATTTTTCAGGAAATCATTTGCCAGAAGAATACGGTAAGTATTTTTTTACTTAACCCTTCCAGAGATTTTTAAAATCGTTTTTCCCCCTTAATTAGTCTCTGCTATTCAGTCTTTTCATCTGCACAAAATTTTAATTTCTATCTCTGTTTTTCATCTTTAGAGTTTCTGACATATCAATATAAATATGGTTATTTTGTCTTATCTAAATATTTCTTTACAGTGAAATTTTATAATAATGGAGATGACACTGATATCTGTTTTCTAAATATGTAGTTATGTTTTGGAAAAAAATTTCCAAAGTATATCCAATTTTGTGGAATTATGAATGACACTATAATAGCATATATACACACGTAGTTATACACACATGTGTATGCATGTAAGTATGTATATCTATATATAGATATCTATACATATATA
This sequence comes from Rhinolophus ferrumequinum, assembly GCF_004115265.2. Lineage (NCBI taxonomy): Eukaryota > Metazoa > Chordata > Mammalia > Chiroptera > Rhinolophidae > Rhinolophus > Rhinolophus ferrumequinum. The sequence continues at coordinate 82,892,994 of NC_046286.1, read as the reverse complement.
CTATATATACAAATTATAGATGTACATACACACATATATACACATACACTCACACGTATATATGTATATATATATATGTATAAAATGTATCTACCATCAATTTATCTGTAGAGATTGATTTAAGTTCCTAAATCTTGTATCTGCCTTTGAGACCATACTATAGAATTCCTACCTTCCACACAGAATTAAACAAAAGTTAAAAGTGATAAAAATAAGTGAAGACATTTTTAAATGCATGAAGAAAAATGATAATATACAGAGAAATCAGCCTTGTTATGCCAATGGTTGTATTTTTCATTTTGTAAAGTAAGCCAGTATTTAAATACCTTAAAGAATGTATCTCTGTAACTTAGAGTGGAAATAATACGCTATATAAAGATCTTCACGTGGTTTGATTTAAAACATTAAAAACACAATTGATAGTACTTCCTTAGATCAGAAATGTAAAAACCTATGGTTAAGATTTTACCAGGTCGGAGACTCACTGCAGCATAAATAATGTTATCCTTATAAACTCATCCTTTACATCTCAACAGGAAATGAGCAATTAGCCTTTCATGCATCGATTCAGTGTAGTAGATTTTATTAAACAAATGTTGATTGAACATGTACCATGTGCCAGGCTTTGGGCTTGGTGCCATAAGAGATTGTCAGTAGGAGGTTGAAAGTGGAAACAACCATATTCTATAACTATTCCAGGAGACAACAAATGAGAAGTGCCAGAGGCTGGTTGGGGGAAGGTCGATAAATAAACAAACAAACCAATTAGAAAATTAACATAAGGCACCTTGCTAAAGAGTGGTAACTATTGTAACAAGTGGTCATGAAAGGCCTTTCAGAGTAAATAACATTTACTTGAGACCTGATTGGTAGAAAGGGCTAGTCGTGCTCCACGCTAGTTTGGATGTTTGGGGAAGCAGATTTATAAGATGACCTAATATTACATGTTATCAACAAGTTGCCACTGACTTGAATAAGCTGCTGTGTTGGAGGTGCTGGGTGTCTTTATTAAAACGTAAGTATTTTGAACATACATTTCAATATGTTTGAATGCTGAGAGCATGTCTTCCTGGAAGCTTAATTCATGTTCCACACACACTTTATGTACACCTTTATGACGTTTTTAAAAATTGAAAAACAGAATTGGTATCATTAAAAAAAATGATAATTAGATAGAGTAAAACTAGATTTTGATCTGTAGCTTTTTATAACCATGAAAGCAACCATGGGCCACAGACATCGGCATTGTTATTTTATGGTCATGCCTTGGCATTTTGAAATGTAAGGAAACGTGGTCTTTCTTCTTCCGAAACCAAGTTTAAATATTTGAGAGTTATCATGTTATTAATAAAAGGCAGCAGTTACACCAGAGATGTCTGTTCTAGATCGCACAGTGGTTATTTTTATTTTGCTTTAGGTTATGAGTTATTTCAAACTCAAGGTTTGGTAGCAATCTATAAATAAATTGCAATGATGATATTTCTAAGTTATATGTGAGCCAACTTAGGAAATAAATGTTCCCATATTATTAATTTTCAAGATTTTGAAAAAGTGCTCTACCCCAATAGTTTGTATCTTTAAAAAAAAAAAATGCGCCACCCCACAACCAACCCTCACACTTTCTCCCTACTGCATGCTCCCTGGGCTGTCTCTTAACATCTGTGTGCCTCCTGCAGCTTATCAGCCTCCCCTGTTTTTGATCACCAACAATGGGAAATAGAAAAAAAAAATTGTTGCCTCAGAAACACAGGGAAGAGACTCCAGAAAGTGCAGTGATGCCAGGAACTTAGGAAAACCTTAGTATGATGGTATTTTCAATAAGAGTTCTGAAGCCTTACTCCATGGGGTTTGAAGGAAGAGAGTTTCAGGAATGTTTTCCTCTGCTGTTTGTACAACTCTCATTTTTCTCTTTTTGCCTCTCCACTGCTCGTCATACACCCAGACATCTGATAGTTATTCTCTCCCAGAATTAGTTTTACACAGATGCATTATTCCCCAATGCCCAGTATTTCGATAATGATATATTATATTTCATGTCTTATACACAAATACACAGATAGTAAGACTTCTGAGGATACAGAACTTTATCCAGTAGCAGAAGAAGAATATTCTGAAACTCTGATAGCACTTTGCTGGTTTATCGGCTCTTCATCTGTTTATACCTATTTTGGGCCTTAGATTTCAGAGTGTTTTGTTTTGTGATTTTGAGTTACAGTGCTTAGCTAAAACAGGAGTATTTGATTCTGTTGCTCTTTTATAAACCACTCATAGTTTAAGCTCTAGAAGCTTTGGAAAGCAGCCTCTTGATATGGGTGCCTTTTTTTGTCTCAGCAGTGGCTTTGGTAAATGGATTAAATTGGTGCACATGATATATGGGATGGTGGTAACATTTTAGAAGCAAGATATGTTCATTTTCCCTCTTCCTGACGTGTCTTCCATTTATTGTTCCAGAAGAACTTGAGAAAGGAACAATTTCATGTTCTTGATTTAAAAATCAAACCTTACCCTCTGAAAGTTCTCATAGTTTAAACGGAAGTCAGGTCCAGTTTCTGCTTCATTACTGGGCACACAAGAAGTGCCTCAATACATAAAATGTTTGTAAATAATTAAGTCTGTCTGTAAGTAAGGGCACGAGGTATTTCTCATCGGTTTGCTGTGTGACAGTAACTTGGCTCATGCAGGGTTCGTGAAAGGTGACCTGAGGCAAAGGGTTGGAGTGCCAGCATGTAAAGGCCACTAGGGAGGGTGTCCAACGCCCTTGCGATAATGGCATACCCACTAGAGAAAGTGTCCCTGGGCTGGAGTCCCAAACACAGCACAGACTAACTGTGGGACCTCTCCAACCTGACCTGTTTCCTCCCCTGTAAAATGGAGACAATAGCACTTTCTTCAGTCGGTTGTGAATTTATGACCATTCATGCCCTGGCACATACAAGTGGTAAATAAATGTTCTCATTAGTTAACTTCTAGGATCGGAGAAGTGGTGTGTTGTTCTCCATAATGCTGATATGGCTCGGAACGGATGATCTGGACTCCCAAGAACAGTGATAAATAGAGTTTTCCACATCTCTTGTCCTGGTTTTCAGCCCTCTGTTTTTTTTCTTTCTCCGAGGTTTTTTTTTAGAGGTCTCTGCCATTTCCTTAGATTCAACCATATCAAAGAATTCCCAGGTCTGTATTTTGGCTTGACATTTTTTTATGTGCAAATCACATATTTCCAACCCTCTTTTGGATATTTTCACTTTGGGTGTCCCACTGCCCTGAAATCCCAACCTCTCTAAACGTGAAATTTCACCCTACCACCCCAAACCCAACCTGAACTTCTTGAAGTTCTTCTTGTATTTTAACTGGAAGTCAGGTTTTGTTTGATTCATTACCTGATAATATGACATGTGCCCCAGGCTGCAGTATGTTCATAAATAATTAAGTCTGTTTCTGCTTTCTCAATTCTTGCTTTTTGTTAATGATACCACCTTTTTTTTTTTTTTTTTTTTTTTTTTTAGGAGACCCATTTAAGACTGTGGAGTCACCTTTGACTCCTTCTTGTCTGTAACCAGTGTGCAGGTCTAGATGATTCCTTCCTTTCGACATTGAATGCATGCGTCCATTGCTACTGCTGCCAATCTGGTCATGCTTTGTAGCTAGCTTCCGGCCTAATTTCCTCAAATCTTGTTTATTTCTTATTTAGTCCATTCTGTTTTCTTCCCAGAGTGTCAGAATGCACAGCTTTGCTTATGTTTTCTTTCTTGTTCTGAATCCTTCCATGATTCCCACTGCTCAGAATGTGTAGTTTAAAATCCTTAGCTTTGAATTCACTTCCCTTCCCTGAGACCTGAGCTCTGGTCAAACTTGTTTATTACTCAGAGGTGCCCAGTCCAATTTCCTCTTTCTTCTTCCCAGCTCTACTTTTGTTTGCACTTGGCATCATTCGGAACTGACAGAAGGTCATGATGAGTCAGTAGAGAGTGGCACGGGCTCAAGTTAGAGAGAAAAGCAGAATTTGCGTAGTTCAACCCTTGTAGGCTGTAGTGGCATGTTTTATCTTCAACCAAGAGCAAGGGAGGGGGTTTTAAGCATCTGGGGGAAGTGATCTGATATAGGTTGTTAAAAGATCACTTTGATGACTGGGTAGAGAATAGATTGAAGAGCAAGAGTGGAAGCAGGGAGACCAGTTGATAGTGGTTCAGGCCAGGTATGCTGGTGGCATGGTCTATGGTGCTGGCAAGAAGACGGAGGAAAATGGACAAATACCAGATATATTTTGGAGGTAGAATAGATAGGACTTTGATAGGATATGGGAGATAAATTAAATGGAAGCATCAAGGAAAAGTTCTGGGTCTCTAGTTTTAGTAACCGGGAGACAAATGGAGCCATGACTGAGATAGAATGGCCCAGAGGGGAGCAGCTTTGTTCTGGCATCAGTCACAGCGTAGCCTGTCATGTGGGCAGGCCTTAAATGTTAGATTTTGATATTTTCATGTATGTGTGCTGTGTCTCTCTGATTAAATTTTAAGTTCCCTGATGGCTGAAGGCCGTGTTTTAAGCTACTCTGTTTTTCCTACAGCATATATCGTAACTCCTTCACCATGAGAGATGGCGAGTAAATATTTAATTGATTGATAGAAACTGTGCCCTCCTGTTTTTTGTATCATCTGTAAGTCCTAATTATTTGAAGTATGTAGTTAAAGAATTGGAGGAAATTTCCATTTTCATAGGTCATAAATAAGAAACGAGTTTTTTCTAAAATTCCCCTTCACATTCCGTATTCTTATTTACAAAGACTTGGGATTACATTAGTGTGGAGTCGACAGACTAGCTCACCACCTCCTGATGCCTGCTCTCCCCACAGATGTGCACTGGGAACTACACGTTTGTTCCTTACATGGTGACTCCACATAACAAGGTCTACTGCTGTGACAGCAGCTTCATGAAGGGGCTGACAGAGCTCATGCAACCGAACTTCGAGCTGCTTCTGGGGCCCATATGCTTACCTCTCGTGGATCGTTTCATTCAACTTCTGAAGGTGGCACAAGCAAGTTCCAGGTAAAGTTTAATAATGCCATTTGGTGATAATAGTGAAGTGTCATTCTACTTTATTTGTGCATCTGATCAGATTTCTTAGACATAGTATGCAGCCAAGAACCAGGCAAAAATATATATAGCATCCTCTAAGTGGATAAAATAGATGCCACATAGTCCACTTGTTACATTTTATTCATTTATTCACAGAAAAACTTGAAGTCAGAAATAAAAAAAAAGACTGCTAACTCTGTTACAGTGTTGGTAGAGCTAAAAATATATTCAAAGTACAGAAACATTATCCAAGTCGATGTCCAGGGACTTTTAGTGTAAGGACAAGACTGCAAAAATTGCTGAGAGCTCTATTATATTTTATTTAAATACATTATATGGTTTCTTCCTTATTTTCATTATTAGGTTGGTGCAAACGTGATTGTGGTTTAAAAGGTTAAAAATAATTGCAAAAACTGCAGTTACTTTTGTACCAACCTAATATTTTTAAGAACAGTCATGTGTGTTATTAAATAATGATGCTGAATCAGAAAATAAAGGTTATATTATGTTCAAATCATAGCACACCTAATTTATTTAGAACAATTTATACTCAAAGCCATAAAATGAAAAATAAACTTTAGGTATTTTTAGTGGTACCTGCAGGTTTTTGGAAGGTTCATTAATGTAGATATCTACCTTTAATTCTTTCCGAAGCAAGGCAGAGTGTTAAAATAAATACAGGACTCCCAAATTTTGCAATAATGCTAATTATATGAGGTGTTCATTCTGTGCATCTTAATGAATTGAAAGCTACAAATGCTGCAAATGTCATTCAATTCCTTATAAAATTACTGCTTTTCTTTGAAATCTTTTCTGGTACGTATTAAGTCTTTGACACGTGTGTTTTCCTAACAGCCAGTATTTCCGTGAATCTATACTCAATGATATCAGGAAAGCTCGTGATTTATACACTGGTAAAGAATTGGCAGCTGAATTGGCAAGAATTCGGCAGCGAGTCGATAATATTGAGGTCCTGACAGCAGATATTGTCATAAATCTGTTACTTTCCTACAGAGATATCCAGGTGAGACGATGCTTAAAATCTTTTTCATATAGCATATTGGAGGCATAGGAGAGTACTAGAGTCAAATTTCAGTTAACTAGTAAGTCATTCATGTTAGTACATGTAATTTTTTTATTGTCTCTCCTATGCTTTCTGTCCTGAGATTTTTATGATGAATGAAATAGACTCCTATGAGTTAACAATCGGTGATTATGAAAAGACTTGTATGGTAAAGGTCTGATTTTTTCCTACAAAAGGACAAAAAGAAAAATCTGCCCACATAGCTAACCCTTGGATATCTTCTATTCTGTTAGCCTCAGGCATGCCTGTCAGTCAATAAGCGAAAGCTTTGTTTTTTAATAGAAAAATAGCACAAATTTCTAGAGCTTTGTGGACATATCTCCATTGACATTGTGTTGCTTGAAATTAATAGTGCAAGATCTAACTATCCAGAAGCAAGAAATATTCGATTGATTGATTATAAAACTAATTAAAATGGTTTTTAATATTTCAATTACAGTTAACATACAATATTATATTAGTTTCAGTTGTGTACTGTAGTGATTAGACATTTATATAACTTACGTAATGATCACCCCACAGCATTATTATATTGTTGATTATCTTCCCTGTGCTGTACTTTACACCCCCGTAAAAATAACTGTTAAGACCTGTAATGTAAAACAAACGAACATGCCACGTTATTTTTATTTGACATGTTTTAAAATTGTAAAAATATGGTAGAAGGAAACCCCCTTTGAGTTGGGGATTTGCTATTAGATTTTGATGGTAAAATTTAAGTGACTTCTGGTATCTTATTCCCAGGCTTTCAAGCCTTAGTAAAGCTTCATGTGAACAGAGATTCATATACGTGAAGAGGTGTGGCACTTAGGATCCCAAGACTAGAGTAGCTTACTAAGATTGAAAGTAAACCGTTTTGTTACGTAGAATTTTAATCAATTGCTCCATATCCATGATATTTTGGAAATTATTTCCCTGAAAATAATTTCTAGGATACTACATACCAGGAATCTGGCTCCATGGAGAAGTAAACTATCCATATGTAGACCATACAGTATGATCGTGCTAGATGGTTTATTGTTTTTCTGGTCAGGTGTGGTAACTCTATATTTCTAATATTTTTATGTATACACTCCAAACCCTTCCTTTAAAAAAAAAAAGAAAAATAGAACAGTTTCTTCTTGGTTTTAGATTTTTCAAAGTATTCCTTAGATTCTAGTTGTTTTTTGTTTTGTTTTTTAATGCCCTACTAACATTAAGTTATCTGGTTATCAAAAAGCATTTCATTGTCAGAACTTTTCTCCTCATGGTTTAATTCTGTGCTGTTGTCTTCTTTGAAAGGACTATGATTCTATTGTGAAGCTGGTAGAGACTTTAGAAAAGCTGCCGACCTTTGATTTGGTCTCCCATGATCATGTGAAGTTTCATTATGCGTTTGCACTGAATAGGTAAGAAGGAAACTCTCCCATTTGCAATGTGCCAACATATTATGTTTTAACCTGCATATTCTTTCTAGGGTGTGTTTTTGCTGTAGCATGGCAACCACGCCCTGTTAGAATATAATGTTAATATTTCCACTTCCAACCATATAAAATATAGAAAGCATGCATTCTGATTTTTTCCTGTTTTTTTTTTTTGTCAGTAAAAAAAAGATCCTCACTGTTTATATATTTAAATCTTTAAAATTCTGTTTCTTCTCTGTCAAAGTTTGTATCTGCTATTTATATATTTTTTGATTTTTTTAAATGACATGAAGATGATGTTATCTTTAAGCAGATCTATTCAACACCAAATGGTTATTCATACAAAAACCGACTAACATAGAATGAGGGTAGTTCTATCTAGGTGAACATATTCTTAACCAGATAATATTTTCATTGGGACTGCTCTGAACACAACTAATTATAATCAAAATTCTGTTGGCCGCATTTTAGGTCATGTGTCCGGGAATTTTCTAGGACTAGGACTAACACTACTGCTTCTAGTCCTGCGTCTGTGCCTTATAGCACACACCTCCGTGCCACTTTCTACCCAGAGTCACCATGGAGGGCCATCCTTGCTCTGGCCGTGGAGAAGCCTCAAGCACTGCACTGTCCAAAGCTTAGTTAGTTTGCTGTCCTCTTCCATGGTGAAGAGTTGAATATACATGTAGTTACCACAACTGAAGAGAAGGAGGAAAAAGAAAGATGGAGGGGTCATCATGCCTACTGAGCACTTGCCATGCGTCACTGAAGGCCTCTTTATTTTACAGTTTCCTCCGACTGAAGCCTTTTTTTTCATGACTCATAATTAGCATGTGACAAAACTGAGGCTCAGCCCCAGAGCAATCTGGTGCTGATGTCTGGGTTCTTCAACACGAGGTTCTTTTGCCTCTATCTACAAGGAGAAAAGCCAGCATGCTGTCAACCAGAGATTGTTTCTTTCCTTCTTTGTCCACCCAAACTTGTTAACTTTATCAATAAATGTACAATAAAAGTATATTTTATCTCCCCATTTGTTAAACATCGTTTTCTTTAGATTTGACAGAGTGAGGTGAGACCTTCAGAGAATACCTGCTCCAACTGATTTTCAAATAAGTTCATTTTGAAAGATGGAATGGAATATGTTCTATTTTGAAATGAAAAATGAAAGTCCATAAAAGCCTCTTATCTTTTTCTTTGTTCATCTTTACCTTTCCTAAAACAGAATATCCTGAATTGATAAGCATATTTGTATGAAGCATTAGTCTAACCTCACAGTATTTAGAACAAAGTAAAAAAAGAAACAAAAAAAGGAATTTCATAGACAGGAAGATATAAAGTAGTAGTTGAGAATAGAAATAACGTTTTTATAACAGTTTTAGTGAAATATTCATATTCCATGTAATTCACCCATTTCAGTTGTACAATTCAGTGGTTTTTTAATATATGAACAGAGTTGTGTGACCATCAACACAGTACATTTTAGAACATTTTCATCACCCCAAAAGAAACCCCTACCATAAGCGGTCACCCTTCCTCCCCCGCCCGACTCCCCCCCGACCTAGATTTGCCTATTCTGGACATTTCAAATAGAGTCATACAATATGCAGTCTTTTGTGAATGGTGTCTTTTACTTAGCATAATGTTTTCAGGGTCTATGAAATAACTCTTAAGAGAATTTTTATCTGGTTTTAAGCATCGTCTATATATACTTGCTGTTTTAAAACGAGCTTCATAAAACAGCTTCCTTAGATAATTAATTGGCCACACATAGAAATTAGGTGACTTGGGTTAAAGTTGGTTTGTTGGTATCATCTATGAATTAATTTGTTCAGTGTTTTGGAGCAAAAGTCATTAAATAATGTCAGAGTTCTGTCCCTATTTGGATTAGTTGACTGCCCCATTCAAGGTCACCTAATCTCACTCCACCAACTTGAACGTGGATATAGACTGCAGGGAAATTGAAGTTCTATGGTTGGATAGGTACAAATCCATCACCATTATCAGGAAAAAAACCACCTCAAAAGAGACCTCGTTAAACCCAGGAGACATGCAATAGGATCAAAACCAGAAAGGCTTATGACAGAGGTTTACAGAGGACTCTAAACATCTAACTGTTGTGTTTATTCTGCCAAACTTCACAATGTGAATCAATATGCTAAACAGAGATTTAAAAAGGTAATTGACCTATGTTGTTTCTGTAATCTATATTGAAGCAAGGATGTTTCCTTCCCCTACCTTAGGAGAAATCTTCCTGGAGATAGAGCAAAAGCTCTTGATATTATGATTCCCCTGGTGCAAAGTGAAGGGCAAGTTGCTTCAGATATGTATTGCCTAGTTGGTCGAATCTACAAAGATACGTTTTTGGACTCTAATTTCATGGACACTGAAAGTAGAGACCATGGAGCTTTTTGGTGAGTATATAGGATAAGATACTTGAGAAACCCATGACAGAAAAAATTTGTTTGCAAATTAAAGTGTTAAATTGTTATTATTTAGATTGCTTATTAAGGTATTAAATAAATCTTAGAATTTATAGTTTAGTAAACGATTTTGATGAAATTCATTTAATATAGTAAATTGGGGTAAATTGGATGAAAAGATAATTTAATAAAACATAATTTTAAATCGATATTTTAAATATAATATATAATATAGTAACAAAAATATTTTGGGTATAATTTATAAAATTTTATAGAAAGACATGAAAGAAGACCTGAATGAATGGAAAAACACACCAAGTTTGTGGGTGAGAAAACCTGATATTTTTAAGATGGAAATTCTTCTCAGCAGGGCTTTTCATATAATTTGACAAATGGATTTTAAAATTTATTTGAAAAATAATGGGCCAAAAATAGACAAAGTAATTTTGGAGAACAAGGTGGAAGGACTTGCTCTAGCAGATAACAAGATTTACTATACAGATATAATAATTAAGATATTGCAGTATGAATATAGACATAGAAAAATAAAACACTGGAAAGGAGGGAGCCCAGAACAGACTGAGATAAATATGAGACGAGACTATGACAGAGTAGGGAAACCGTGGACCAGGAAAAGATAGACTCTTAAGGAATGATACTGGGAAAATTGACTTATCTGCTTGTAAAAGTAAAATTGGATCCCTATTTTAAGCTCTGCACAAAAAATGAAATTCAAGTGAATTAAAGACCAAAATATGAAAAAAAAATCTTTTAGAATAAAATATACAAACTGTATTTGTGACTTAAGAAAGAATGTCTTAAAGAAGGCTTAGAAATACCATAAACCACCAAAAGAAAAGATTGGGAATCTGGAGTGCATTAAAGTTTGCTTCCGCTCATCAAGGTTCTGGCTTTTGGTAACGGCAGAGTGGGTTCCATTGCACTGACACGCTTTCCAATAACAAGGAGAAATGTTGGAGAAAACACTTAAAGGTTTGAAAGCACCAAAGAGTGACTAAAAGCAGTCATGAACTAGAGAGGTTTTGATCCTTGGATGAAGGGGACTACATTGGGTAAGATCCATATTAAGCAGCTTTTCCCATGGGGGCACTCCCTGCACTGGAGGGCACAGGGCAGATAGAACTCAAGAAGGAAAATCAGTGTTACTGGTCTGAGGAGTCAGTTTGAGGCTGCCAGAGTGCCTGGAAATTGAGTGGGATATCTCCTAAAGGAAGGAGCCATAGAGAGAGCACCTCAAAATCTGTATATAAACTCCCCTTCAGTTCTTGGCTGACCCCTGACTGTGCATGTGTGGGGTAAAACTCAGCGGACCCCAGGTGGAAAATAGAGGCTCGAAGACTAAAAGAGCTGAACAGAGATTTCGGCAGCTGTCCAATGCAGGAGAGACAGACTTTGGAGTTTGAACCTCTTCTCATGGTTGTGGTAGAAATTTTTAAGACCACTTAGAGATTTTGTCATTTTCAAGGCAAGTTGACAGCTAGCCTACCCTAGATCTAGCAGATCTACTCCTGGTTATACACCCTAGAGAAACTCTTGAAGTTTCTCTCTATAAGAGTGCCAATTAAAAAAAAGAAAATCTAAAAATAAAGTTGAGCAAAATAAGCAAATGGCAGAAGGATGCGTAGAGTATAATATCATTGACAGAAGCTTTAAAAACAATCATACACAGCTAAGAGAAGTGTAAATGCATGAATGCAAATTATAAATTCCCAGTTCAATATAATTGTTATTACTGGGGAAGGAGTGGAAAGGGATCATGGAGAGATTCACGTGCAGTTGCAAGAATATTTAAAACATTTTATTTCTTAAGCTGAGTGATGGGTACATAGGGGTGTTGTTTACATTATTCTTTTGTATTTCTTAGTATTCCTAAAACACGCCTAAATTATACCTGATTAAAAAAATGTATATCAAGGGAGGTTGACGTAGTTCAGGAGTTCCTCAATGATAGCTGTAAAATTTTTTAAGTTGTGGAACAGAAATCTCAACTTCCTCAGTCTGATATCATTTTAGCAGTTCAACAGGGGACTGAAATGGTGATAATGGATTATAACCAGGGAGGAAAACTTGGGAACAATGATGACCTAGATCTTCATGGAAAGCTTCAGTTTGGGTTTTTAAATTTGTATTATAAATTTTTAGTAAAATCCAGAGAGTTTTACAGTTTCTCTTAACCAAGTTTTTTGTTTGTTTGTTTTTATTTTTGTTTTTTCTGTTACAAAAGAGGAATGCAACTATGCAGCCTTTCTTTTACTGGAAGATTTACACTTTAAGAAAATTCTTAATTGTAGGAGGATTAGAATCTGACATTTGGAAGCATTATGCCAGTAATGGATATGGTGGTGATAATGAAATGCATAGGTAATCTTTCAAGTCCTGATTTTCACGGTCAGTGAGTTTAAATGGAAAACATCTACGAGCATCATGCACAGGAATAAAATAGAAATGTTTTCCCACTTGAAAACCAAACAATTTAGACTACTGAGAGCTTTCAAGGTCACATAAAGTTCAATTCAGTCAGGACCAGAGTATTTTCTGGTTGTGTATTTGTTTTAACTTTCTATGCTTCCAGATTCTGGCTCCTTTTTTTATGGTACCCATTTAGCAGAGGAGCTTTAATTGCCTCTCAAAGGAGCTTTGTGTTCAAGGTCTTCAGGTCAAATTGAAGATGTCAGAATTTTTATAGCTTAAAAAGCTATCCACTAATTTTCTAGTAAGAACAGGGAAAGCTGTTAGAGCTCAAAGCCTTTTAATGGGAGGGTCCTTAGGAAGTTGATCTTGTCTGTCAGTCACTGATTAATTTGATTCCCTATCCATAACCTGCCATTATCATCATTGTATCCATTTGCCCTAAGGGTTGCTAAGAAGGCTTCCCCCCCATTTGAAGATGAGTGTTTTTTCATGCCCTCACAATTGTGAAGCTACTCCGGTATTTGTTAGTATTTTGATCCAACTCGCACAGTACTGCAAACACACTCATTCGAGTTGGTGAATTGGCATCGTCCCTAACCTCCTTTTCTGTTAAAGCGGAGAACTCAAAGCGTGTTGTCAAGGTGCTGACACAAAGGCTGTCACTGAGGTTGTTACGCATCTAGCCAGACTTACCCAGGATTCCGCATTTCCTGTGTCATGGGTCTCAAAGCGATGTTTCAACTGATGTTTCTGAACCATAATCCTCTGAGTTTTCACTTGTCAAATGCTGGCGCTGGGATAAGGAGTGGGATTTTGTGGCCAGTAGTCAGTCCCTCAGGCTTCTTTCCATGGACACGTTCCATGGCCTGAATCATTTTTTTGTTGGTTTGAATAGACAGTGATCTGCTGACCGTGGAAAGTTTAAGGATAAGATCTTTCACCTAGTAGGAAAAGAGCCCCTAGGCAGTTGTGACTACAATGGCCTTAGAACTGTTTCTTGCAGTTTCCCTTTCCAACATCTTTACAGAGTGAGATGTTTCTGCGCCACATTAGAGGGAGAAAGTTTTACACACTGCACATTGCATCTGGTACAAGTACGGTATCAAGGTACCCTTTTACTTCTAGGGTGACCCTGTAATGCAGGTCTATCTTCTGAGAGGTGTACTTGGGGGCTCAGAATGCAAAAATAGAAAATAAGAAAAATGTGCATGTTTTACATTTTTTAAGTTTGGAAAATTGTGATATGTTGTTAGAACAAACTTTTGTTACAGAATCTTATCTGGGAGAGAGGATGAGTTGTGCGAAAATAGAAAGTAAGAAAAAAGTTTATGGTTTAGAATTTATGAAGTTTGCAGAATTGTGGTATGATGTTAGAAACAAACTTCGGTTGTTGAATCTTACCGGGAACAGAGGGTGAGTGGTTTGAATAAATACATCCTGCTGATTCAAGCATTAAAAAAAAGAGTAGTTCTCTAACATTGAATGCTTTCCCTTGTCACTTCCTTAGTTATTTTTGTTCATTGAAGCTCTTGTGGATGGCTAAAATAATTCTATTTTTTCTGTATTTAAATTTCTATAATCCAAGTTAAGGTGTGAAAAAAGCATTTGTGATCTGTAGGTAATGAAACTGAGTTTAGCTTTTAGTTGTTAAAACACTGTAGCTTTCTACCATAGCAGTTCCATATACAGTTAAATATAAGTTAAAGAAAGCAGCAGTGCTGCCTGTCACAAGTGATGTTTAGAGGATATTTGGGGCAGCTATAGGAAAAAGCAAGAGGAGAGAAAGAAGCTGGGAGGATATCCAGCTTTCAAAGTATGAAATATTGTGACCCAAGAGTCTAGACTTACATCCTAAAAAAAGGCCACAGAGTTTCTGAAATGACAGTCTTAACTGGAATGACCCAAGGGAATATTATGGTCCATGACTTCGAGGGACGTGGAAAGTTTATTGCCAAATTGATCTCCACATTTTTTTAACCTAATCTAACAAAGAAATAACCACAAAATGATTATGCTGAATTTATATGCAGTATGACTTACTTAGAACATTTTGTTATATGCAGTATTTGTTCAATAGATAGAAATAATAATCAATCCCTTAAACCTTAGAGTTTACACAAGGTTTTTATATGTTATTAACTATTGGAGGCGTATAAGGACCTTGTAAAGTAGGCAAGGGGGACATCTTTCTTCCCATTTTACAGCTGAGGCAATTGAAACTCAAAGAACTTAAGAGACTTTCTTGATGTCCTGCGACTGATAAAATTTCAAATCTAGTTTTCTAAGATCCAGTGTTGTCTTTACTACATTCCAGGGTCAGACATTTCCAGGAATGTCTTTACTGTTTTGTTGAAGAGGCATGGACTTCAGGAAAACTGACATAAAAGTTGACTCAATACTTGGAGACAGTGTAATCTTAGGCAAATTACTTAACCTGTAGGAAATTCTGTTTTCTTATTTAAAAAAAATAATAATAATACCTACCTAGATGAGTTAACATGCTCTTAGGATCCTGCAAGTAGCAGAATACTTTACTGCAAAGGGCTTAAACAGTAAGAAAAGGTATCTTCTAAAACATGAAATCCAGAAATAGGGCTGGGTCTGGCACAGGTTGAGTCAGCAGCTTTAAAATGTCAGGCCAGTTCCATTGCCTCACTATTGCTGTGGGTGCTCTGCCCTCAGGCTGGCCTTCTTAGGGTTGCAAGGCGGCTGCAGCCATCCCAGGCATCAATCCAGTGTAGCTACACCAAGGTCTGGAGTGAAAAGGACACCATCTTTTCTGTTTTTGTTTCTTAGGACTGAGAAAACACACTCATAAAAACCTACCCCTGACTTTCCTTCCGTGTCTTTATGCTTCTAATGTTTCATCATCAGCCCAATACCGCACAAATCAAGAAGGACGAGATGATTACAATTGGCTTAGACTGATCACTTTAGGAGGAATGAATGTGCTGTTGTAAAAATTTAAATGAAACAACATATATTGAAGTCCTAGCAGAGTAGGCATTTGGTGTTACATTCTTGGTATATAATACGTACATGAAAATATTTTGTATTTCCTTAGAGATTGTTCTATTTATCCATGTTCAAAATGGACATGAACTAGATTAAATTTCCCCTTTGCTCAAACATTCCTAAGAGTTTTCTTTCTCTTTCTGGATCTAGCCGCACATGTTAGCTAATGAGGGAAAAGTTATAGAGTCTGTATCCTTTTTCCACAGGCCTCGTTTGAATTTCATGGCTGTCCTGGTATCACATGGGATAGGTGGTGTCTGCTTACAATCATATTTGGTTTTAAAAATGATGCTAGTCTCATTCTTAAGGGGAGATATGAAATCATTTTCAGAATTTTGAAAGGAAATTACGTGCTTGTATTAGCGTAATCTTGTCTCTCCTGGTGTAATGCCCAAAGAGATCCATAGCCAGGAAATTAAAAGCGTAAGTCTGTTTTTAGCATTAATGTGTTCGTTTTTCCATAGTAACTTGGGAAAGAACAGACAGCCTAGCCTTATCAACTAATTTTCTTTTACGTCAGTGACAGTGCTGTTCAAACAGTAATGTGTGCCTGATAACAATTTCGTTTTTATAATATTAATGGGGTGGCTTTACTTTGGAAGAGTTATGTAACAAACCAATCAAACTACAAATAAAGACCAACGTCTGTTTTCCGTTTGCCAGATTAGCCCTTTTTTCTTTTTCTTGATATCTTTTCAATTATATCTATTTTCAAGATATCTTTCTCTGTTATCTCTGTTTCCATTGCCCTCCTTACCCCCCAGAGTTTTATCTCACCCTTCTTCTATTGACATCATTTTTGTTTAGTCCTTTTTGTGTCTATTAGGTGAGTTTCCCAATTAGGAATGACTTTTGTTTTTAGTACGCAAAGTCTGAAGGGTTCTTAGTAACTCAGCATGACACCCAGCTCATTGGCGTGCAGATGTAGATGGCTCCTAAGGGACTAGCAGTTCCAGGGTGACCTGGAGACTTGGGCAAAACACACAGTGTGCCCACGGTTGCTTTGTAAACAAACACCCTGGTACATCGGTCTGATGCCTTGACCTTGGTTTAATACTGGCATTCAGCAGATGGTAGATTGGATGAAGCTCTGTTATGGCATGACCAAGTCGAAGGCCAAGCATGGTAATTATTTAATGTCACTGGGAAGTTTTCTAGTGGCTTACAAGTACTGAGCACCTAAGGAGGGCTCCTAAGGCTTGCTTTATGTAACCTAGTTGTCAGAGGGATGAGTGAGAGAACTAGGTGTTTGCCAGGCATTATGATGAAAACGAAGGAGAATATGGAAGAATAAAGCTGATTTTACCCGGTGAACGAAAGCCATCATTTCCATGCCCGGCTGAACATTAGAACTGCTTGAGGAGTTTTTCTACAATACTGTTTTTCACCCCTGGAGATTCTGCTCAGTGGATCCATTTTTTGAGTAGATTAATCATAAGTGGTAATATGGCTGCGCCCTTTTTTATTAAATGTTTAGATTCCGTCCATATTTTGTTGTCACACCCTTCCTCCTAAATCTTTACTGTTCTTCATATCCTTAAATATTTGATTACATTTAAAACCCTGGCCCCACCTTTAGCTCCCATTTAGAGCACTCTAAAAGTGTCCCCTCCCATCTTCCCAACCTTCTTAGAATATGTGTTTTGCATTTTCATTTGAGAGAACTGGCAGTTTTTGGAACGGTAAGTTTAGATTGGTCATAAACACATGAAAACCATTCATTCTCGGAAGCGATCCATTAAGTTCACATTAAAATCCTGAGCTGTGCCTTTTTTGCTGTGATCAATTGGCAAAGACCAAAAGGGATGAGAATACTTTACTTTGGCGTGGATGGATGTGATGTCCAAGTGTCTCTCCTACCCTCCCCTTGGGAATGTGACCTGGTAAGACCTTTCTGGAAAGCAATTTGGCATTATGCATCAAGAGCTTTGAAATAATTCATATTCTTTAATCCTGTTATGTCCTTTGGAAACCATCCCAAAGAAACAGCACTATAGAAACAAAGATATGTTTACAACAATGTTCACTACACTGAATTTTATGGTAACTAAAACTTGGAAGAAACCTGAATGTTCAACAGTAGGGAAAATGTTAAATGAAGGATGACATCCCCATGTGACGGACTATCATTCATTCAGAATTGGAAGGGGTTGATGATAAAAATACACATAACATAAAACAACCATTTTAATTGTGTTTAAGTGTGGAATTCAGTGGCATTAAGTACATTTGCACTATTGTACTACCATCACTGTCCGTCCATAACTTGTTCTCACCTTGCAAAACTCAAACCCTATACTTACTAAGCAATTTCCTAGTCTTCCCTCCTCCCAGGCCCGGGCAACCAGCATTTTGTTTTCTGTCTCTATGAATTTGACTACTCTAAGTACTTAAGTGGAATTATACGGGATTTGTCTTTTTTGTGACTGGCTTATTTCACATAGCACGATGTTCACAAGGTTCATCCATGCTGTAGCATGTGTCAGAATTTCCTTCTTTATGGCTGAATTCTTATATTTACACACCACATTTTGTTTTTACATTCATCCATCAATGGACATTTGGGTTGTTTCTACCTTGTGGCTATTGGGAATAATGCTGCTATGAACATTGGTGTACAAATATTTGTTTGAGTTCCCTGCTCTCAGTTCTTTTGGGTGTACACTCAGAAGAAAATTGTGGTTAAAAAATATCTTTTTAAATAGTAATATTCATCATAATATACCAAATTAAAGAAACAGATTATAAAAATAACATGATTTTTTTTTTGGTGGGGGAAAGTAATCTCATAGTAATAGAACTGGAATAAGATAGATAGAATTTGGGGTGCTTTTATTTTCTTTCTGATTTTTCTATTATAAGAAGGAATATATATAAATAAGTACTTGGAATTGAACAAACCCCCCACCCCGCCCCACCCCTGCCCACTGCCATCTCCAGATGAAATCAACAGAATGATCTGGCACTAATTTTCTTCTCATGTTGTCCTGCTTTGCCTCGGGGTTATTTTATGAGTGATAATTTCAGAAATATCCCTAGAGATGTAAAGCACCATGAAATTCTAATTTAATTACTTGTATACCTCACAGAAAGAATTACAGCTGTTAAATCACAAAAAAATGAAAAATTACAGCTAAATAGAAAGAACTTGACTTGAGCTTAGTTTCTTCTTTGTTGGAAAGTAGATGTTTTTAGAAGTAATCAATTCAAGAATATTTCCTTTATTACTGACTGTGTTGAACATCTTTAGTGAAGCTGCAAAAAGTGGCCTAAGTCTTTATTATAAAGACTTCATCACTCACTTCATAATCAAGTACTTATCTCATTTTATTTATTTATTTGTTCGTTTGTTTTTATATATTTTTTTTAAATTAGTTTCAGGCACAAAACCTCTTTTAGAGCTAGCTTGCAATTAGGTGACAAGTAGACTGCTAATAAGGCAACCCTTGGACAAAATCTGTTGCTTTGAAAGCTTGAACGAGAAGCTTACATCTTTTCAATCTAATGGTGAATCAAAGAATACAAAGTATTTACCCTTTTTCCTTTTTATACAAATATTTAGGATTAAAATAGAAAAAATCAACAATAGTAGAAATAACTTCATACAGTTACTCAAATAAAGTCACTAGATTTCTCTTAAGATGTGACTATCTGGTTCCGTCTTTAAGATTTGTTTCCTTCATAAAGTCTTCTTTAATTTAGCTTTACTCACGTCTAATCATTTTATTTCTCTATCTTTATATATAGTCTTACGTTATTAATCATTGTTTATAGATTTCGTCATGTAAGGACTAACATGTTGTTTTTGTTCATTTATCCTCTTGCAAGATAATCTTGAAGTTTTCAACGACATAAAATTTCTTCTTTGGTGCATTTTTTTGGGTATTTTCAGCAGTATTGCCATACAGTCTTTTGCAAATATTAGTCATCAGTCTAATACAATTGAGTGAATGTATTTTGTAACAAACACCATTCTTTCCAAGAATTCATCAATACCTGTTTCTGTGGTATGTGGACTACAAACTTTACCCTTTATATAAAAGCAATTCTCTATGCTTTTACTTCTTGTTATTTTTTCCGTTTTCACTTAATTCTTTTTTACTGAGCAACAACAACAAAAACCCCAGAAAGTAATGAAAAGGGACTATATATATATGTATATATATATATATATATATATGTTTCTTTTTTAAACATACACCAAAGGTAGGCAAAGTGATAAAGGGAAGAGGGCTCAGGCCTTGGAATCCAAAAACTGGGCAAAATTCCCACTGGATCATTTCTAAACTGCATGACTTAATATTTCCATGCTTCAGTTTCCCGATCAGTAAACTTGAGCAAATCCTCCCTACAATAAAGAGCTGTTAGAATTAGAAAAATTATTCCTGGAGGTACAAGTATAATGCCTCATACCTGGTAGGTGCTCTATCATGAGAGGCAGCTACGATGATAGTTTCTTTTACCATTTGGTGTTCATCACAACTTTGTCAGCAAATATCACCTGTGCTATATTGTATTATTGTTGGAAATACACTGCCCCTGTTTGTAGGAAGATTATTCATTCCCACCCCGACACCACATTTGGGTATGTTTCTCATGGCACAATGGCACAGCCACATGTTGATAACGCTCACTATCAACAGAAGTTTAAGAGCTGTGTTGTGGTTGTGCCACATATGCTTTTCCTTAGCTATTTCCCAGAGGAAGCTGCTCCTTCAGGCTGGGTCCCAGAGGGAAAACAATGTGGAGGAGAGCTGAGCCAACTAACAAAGAAACATGGCATGCACAGCATTGCATGCCACTGGCGTTTGCTGTTGTTTAATACTGTGGCACGCTTGCCCAAAAATGTGTGATACATCATCCTCAGCCAAAATGGAGGGCTTCATTAACAGCTATATGTATTTTTTTATCAAGTTTGAATCTTAAAAAAATATACAATGAAATGATAAAATATATGTGGAAAATTAACACCAAAGAACCCATAGAATACAAATAGAGGATCAACCAATGAGGATTAACATGCTCAGTATATCTGAGCTTCAAGCCAATAAACTTTTCAGTGGTTGCATGAAAAAAAGATCATATACCACTTCTTTAGAGGAAACTAAACGCTCCCTAGCAGTAAATTAATTTCTTACGTTAGACCCTACGTAGGCAACAATATAAGCTATATATAAGCTATATAAACAGTGTCATCAATACTTTTATCAAGGGGTGAATTCCAATAACATTGAAATGTGGTGAAGGTGATATGCAATTCACTCATTTAATGTGGTCTAAGGATGTGGTTTTTCAATCATGGTTTTATCAAGGTCACGATTTAGACTACTGAAAGAAGTGAATACATTACTTTTATCCGATATGAACCGCAGTATTTATCACTTGTCTCAGCCCAGTTCTTGGTAAGAAGTGGACGCATTCTTCATTCAGAAAATATTTTGTAATCACCTGTAATGTGTCAGGTAGTCTGATGATTCAGACACTACAGAATCAGTCAGTGGTCAGCAAGACTGACAAGTTTCCTGCTCTCAGGAAGCTTATGTTCTATTAGGGGAGATAGATGACAAAATTTCATATTGTTATAAATTCTGTAATAGATATAGAACCAGTGTAATGCAGGATCTCAGCTCATGCTCCCTGCATAAGAATGCAGGATATGGTGAGGCCAAAAAGGAACACCAATGGAGCCATAGATAGGGGGTTCATACCACTATATTCTCACTGGCAGCTGGGTAGGAGACACAGGAAGCAGGAGCCACACGATCCACAATATGCTATCTGCTTCTCTGCCAACCAACCAACCCCCTGGCGTAGCCACGGCAGTTATATTAGTGGCTAATGGCTAACTGGTTACAGCTGATGGCCAATTAGTCACAACTGATGGCCATCTACTACCCGAGCCAGCACCTTTCCAGGTGAGGCCAAGAGCCTGGAAACTGCTCTCCTGGCTCTGTCCCCACAACCAGTTTCCATTTTTTCCCTTGTGTCACGCTAATATGTGATTTTCATGAAATTTTTCCATTTCACCTAAGTTTCCATATTTATTGGCATAAAGTTGTTCTGAATATCCTTTTGCTTTTCTAGATGCTAGTAGAACTTTTAATTTGTATTGTCTCTCTCTCATTCTCTTTTCCCTCTTCCCTATCCCCCAGTCAGCTGCCTAGGAGTTTATCAATTTTATTAATTTTCTTGCAGAACTAACTTCTGACACTGCTGATATTCTTTATTTCTGTCACGAGCAGGACGCGACTATCAAAGTAACAGTCTTACACGTGTTTGTATCTTTCCACAATGTCAGACTTTATTATAATACAGCCATGGATCTAGTCCTATTGACTCAGTTTACCACGGGCATTCACCAAGCTTCCGGGCAGAGGATAGCCTCCAATAGTCGAGGTAAAGCGGTTTCACACAAGAGGGTCACACAGGTTTGTTAGCAATAGAATTCTGCAAGGCAAACAGAGTCTTACAAAAGAAGGATGAGAGAAAGAAGGATGAGAGAGAGAGTCCAGAGTTCAGTGAGAGTCCCTATGGCACTGGGGTGCGAATCATCAGGTGTCAGGCCTGGCGGGCGAGACTGTCAGAGGCGAGGCTTCAGGTGCTCTGTCTGTGATGAGTGCAGGTGCGGCTGTTAGCTCATCAGTTGTGGCCTGAGCGATGAGCTGTCAGAGAACTCTGATTTTATGCTCAACAGTTGGTGCAGTGCACCCATCTGCAGTCCATTAAAGCAGTCCAGGTGGTCATACTCCGCCCTGAGTCTGGATTTATCTGGTTAGGGAGTTCACTGGGTACACCTTTCACGTGATGGCTCTGGCGTGACTGTCACTTTGTGACTGACATAACTATCAGAATTATTAGAGTCCATTTTGTGTTCGTAATTAATGCTCTATACAATTGCACATCTACTTTCTACTTCATTGATTTCTGCTCTTTCATTTATTACATCCTCCTTTCTATTATGTTTGAGGATAATCTGCTATTATTTTTCTAGATGGAAATTTAGGACATTGATTTTTCAATCTTGCTCCTTTTCCAGCATATGCATTTAAAGGCATAAATTATTCTGCATCCCAGAAATTTCAGTATATTGAACTGAATTCAATATTGTTCAGCTCAAATTCTTTTTAATTTTCAGAGTGACTTTTTCTTTGACCCATGGGTTATTCAGAAGAGGATTGCCCAATATCCCAACATATCTTTATTATTCTGTAAATTAATTCTATCGTGGGAAGAGAACACACTCTGCATTATTTCAGTCCTTTGTAATTTGTTGAGAAGTGCTTTATGGCCCAATATATGGTCCATAGTTGTTGAGTGTAGTGTTCCATGTAAGTCAGTTAGATTAACTTGATTAATCATATTATTCAAATCTTTCATATCTTCACTGCTATTTTTTTGTCTGCCTGTTGGCTCATCACTGAGAGAAGTGTTTTAAAATCTCCAGCTGTGAAGGCACATTTGTCTATTATTTTAGTAGTTTTCTCAGTTTTTGCTTTATATATTTGAAACCATGTTAATAGGTACATTTAGGATTATAAATCCTATAAATCCTTTAAATTGACCCTTTTATCGTTATGAAATATTCCTCCTTATTTCTTGTAATAATTTTTGCCTTAAAGTTAGTTTTGTCTGATATTAATATATAATCACAACAGATTACTTTTGATTCGTATTTGAGTGATACATCTTTATACATCATTTCAACCTACCTGTGTCCTTGTATTTAAAAATGTGTCTTTTAAGTAAATGTAGTTGAGTCTGTTCCTTCCTTCCTTTCTTCCTTCCTTTCTTCCTTCCACTGTTGTCATTAAATCTAATTTGACAAATATCTTTTTTAGAGTGTTTAGATCATTAATATGTATTAATTTATTTAAATGTATGTATGTATGTGTGTATTTTTACTC
The DNA here is from genome assembly GCF_004115265.2 of Rhinolophus ferrumequinum. Classification (NCBI taxonomy): domain Eukaryota; kingdom Metazoa; phylum Chordata; class Mammalia; order Chiroptera; family Rhinolophidae; genus Rhinolophus; species Rhinolophus ferrumequinum. Next base: position 82,869,662 of record NC_046286.1, on the reverse strand, counting down.
GCCATAAGGCCAATCACCAGCAACCCCAAATGCCCCATCAACACTAGCTGAAGAAGAATCTTTATTTTATGTACAGAAAACTCACCAGTGTGCACTGAGCACAGTTTGGTGGCAAGTTTTTTAGCTTTTGCCTTGTCCATCTTGGCAATGCAGGCCATGGATTTTGGGCCCAGGATGTCACCTCCCCAGTGATGGTAAGTCTCATCTTACCTGTCATTGTAATTGGTCTGGACAGTTTCCACCAGCTTAGCTAGAGCTCCCTTGTCTTCTGAATTAAACTATGTGAAGACGATGGTGATGCAGGTCTTCCTGTGGGCTAGACACCCCACCCTGGCCTTCCCCTTGTTAATGCAGTAGGGGAACCCCATCTTACGGCACAGGGTAACCAGCTCCATGGGATCCCCATCATGTGCAGTCACCACCAGCTGAGCTTTCTTGTTCTCCACCAAAGTGGTGACAGTATGAACTCCTGGTGGGGACATCCCATTTGCCGGCAGCCTTTTTCTCAGCCTGAGCCAGTGATGTCTGCTTTTTCTCTTGCTTTATCTCTGGTCTGTTCTTGTGAGCCAGCTTAGGCAGTGGGGTAGCTGTATGGCAGGCCAAGGCCTGGGGGAACTGGTTAATCGCAGGAGGCACTTTCAAAGGCTGATAGAGAATAGCCCTTTGCCACTGTGGCTGAATGTAGCGGGGCCATTTCACAAAACAGGTGAGGTCCCTTTTGGGCTGGATGTCCTCTCCAATGCCAAAATTCGTGGGCCTTTTTTCAAACGGGATTTACCACCTTCTTGGCCTCCTGCTTCTTCACGACAGCAGGGGCCAGTGCTGCCTTTTTCCGCTGAGACTCCTTTCCTTTCCGTATCTTGGGCGGCGGGAGGAGAGAGGTAGGTTATTTACATTTTATGTGGTAACTAATAGTTGCGGTTATGTCTACCGTCTTTCTATTTATGTTCTATTTGTTTTATATGTTCTTTGTTCCATTAGTTCTCCACCCCCCCATTATCTATTAATTTAGTGTTATATTTTATCCTCTGTTAGCTCTTTAGTAATACTTTTTACATTATTCTTTTAGTAATTCCCTAAAATCTACATCCTATGTAGGATCTACGTCCCTAAAATCTACATCCTATGAAAGTTGACTTTCATAGTGTACCTTAAATTTATATTTTATGACTTCCGGAACAAAAAAGGAAAACTTAGAGCAGTTTAAATATTTAATAATTTTTAAATAGTTAATATCTTTTATATAGAGTCATATATAACTTCTGATGCTTTTTCTGTAGTTCTATGCTTCCAACTGGAATCACTTTCCTTTATCCTGAAGAAGTACTTTTACTATTTTTTTGTATTGCTGATCTGCTGGCAACTAATTCTGTCAGTTTTGTCTGAAAACATCTTCCTTACACATTTTCTATTTTCTTTTATCTCTCTGAAGATGTCATTGCATTATCTTTTAGCTTGCATAGTTTGTATTGCAAAGTCAACTATCAGTTGCTCCTTAGAAGGTAATGTGTCTTGCCTCTGGCTGATTTTAAGAGTTTCCTCTTTGTCTTTGGTTTCAGCATTTAGACTGTGATTTTTTTCTTTTTTTTTTAATTCTGTTTGAGGTTTGTTGAGCTTCTGAAATCTGTTTCCATCAATTTTGGAGTATTTTTGGCGCTTATGTCTTCACATATTTCCTGTATTCTGTATTCTCTCTCTTCTCTTTCTGGGACTATCCTAATATATATGTTAGGCCATCTAACTATTTCCCATATGTTTCTTATGTTCTGTTGTGTTTTTACACTCTTTTTCTCTTTCTTCCGGCTTCAGTTTAGATATTTATTAACCTGTTTTTTTAGTTCACCAGATCTATCTTCTAGGCTGTCTAGTCCAGTATTAAACTCATACAATGAAACTTATTTTCAGTATTGTGTATTTTAGTTCTGGATTATTTAGTTGTTTTAGATTCAACTCCCTGTTGAAATTATCTTTTCATCCATTTTGTCCATCTTTTTCTTTACCATATTTGTAATAATTATTTTAAAGTTCTCATCTACAATTTCCAATATCTGAATTACCAGTGGGTCAGTCCCTCTTTTCTGTTTTTACTCTCTTGTTCACATTTTTCTGGCTCTTTGCATTTCTCATAATTCCTTATTGTATCCCATATACTTATGTATTTAAGAATTAATGAGACTGAAGATGATTTTCTTTTCTCTCACAGAGGGCTCTCGGTTTCCTTTTTTAGACACATTGTGTAAGGAGCTGATCGTCTCAGCAAATGCAATTGAGTTGCATTGAGTCTGGGTTTCAGTTGTAGTTGACCTAGTTTATATCAGTTTTGTCCTTATTTCTTAGCTTTGACACCCCCTCAGCTGTGGATCAAAAGCCAAGTAGGTCTCTATCTCTTTATCTCTTAAATACTGTGGGAGATTTCATATCTGCCCTTTGGAATTTTGAGTGTCACTCTTTACTCTCTCATATCATATAGCCCTAAAATTTGGTAAATTTCTTAAGAAAGACACTGTCCTGTATTGGCTGCTGGCTCCTCCCTCTAGTGGCACTTCACTCAGAAGTAGCGCCAGCCTGCAGGAGATTTTACTATGCTACTCCAGCCCTACCTCATCCCCCAATCTCTTGTACAATCCAGCATTCAATAAATGTCCTGTGGAGAAAACGGACCACAGCTTTGAGGCTCCTTCAGGTTTCACTCTGTGATGCCAGCCCACGAAACTATCAGGAAATCCTTTAGTTTCTCTTTTCCCTGGTAGAGTTTCACATAGGTAGAGTTGTTCTGCCTGTGCCAAACCTAAGCTCAACCATATGGTGAGAATCAGCAAATGCCTCTATAGAAGACAAAAGCAGTTAGCTCGTATTAGAAGGGCACTTCCCTGTCTGGAGTTTTATTGTAATGATTTTTGTTGTTGTTGTTGCTTTCATAGATCTCTAGTGTCTATAAAAATATGTTTTTGATATGTATCCTTTTTACGACATGTAGCAGGAGCAGTGGCTTATTACGTCTTGCTTGGAAACAAAAGTTTCCCCCAAAACATTGAATATTCTTCTGCAATTTAAATGGCTACATAGCTTTCCAACATTTGTAATACATTTTATTCCATATTATACTTTATAATATTGTTGGAAATTTAGAGTACTTTTTCATCTTTTAACAAATACCCTTGTAACTAAATTTCTGATTATATAAATAATACTTTTTCTTAGTATAAATTCATAGATGTGTAATTGTTCTGTGAACAGGTTTGCATATGAGGTGTGATCAGGAAATTCAGTGAATGTTTAAATTAAAAAAATATTACAGTAAAAGACGCATAGCCATTAATCCCCTTCAAAATACTCCTCTTGCTTTGAACACACTTATCCCATCATTCTTGCCACTTTCTGAAGCAGTTCTGAAAGTCCTTTTTTGTGAGTGTCTTTAGTTGTACTGTTGTGGCTGCCTCCATGTCCTGAATCAATTCAAAATGCTTTCCTTTCATGGTCATTTTGACTTTGGGGAAGTGCCAGAAGTTGCACAGTGAATAATTCACTGCCAGATCCAGTGAATAAGGTGGATAAGGACACACCGTAATGTTTCTATTTAACAGAAATTGCCATACCAGAAGTGATGTGTGACACGGAGCCTTTCTCGTTGTGATGACAAAATATGGTGAATGCTGCTGCTGAGTGCCATCCAATGGAAAGGCAGGGATCTTCAATATGGGAAGTGGCACATTGAACCTTATAACAGTGTGTGACAAGTTTCAACTTGTTCAGTATAGTTAGTCAGGTGTGAGCTACCGTTGAGAGAAGGTGTGTTTTAACGTATGCAGTAAATCATCCTTCATCATGACAATGCTCCATGTATAGGGCAATTTCTGTCAAATAAAAACATTATGATGTGTCCTCATCCACCTTATTCCTTGGATCTGGCACCGTGTGACTTCTGGCTCTTCCCCAAAGTCAAAATGATTCAGGACATCAAGGAAGCCAAGACAGCGCAACTAAAGATACTCATGAAAGAGGACATCCAGAACTGCTTCAGAAAATGGCAAGAATGATGGGATAAGTGTGTTCATAGAAAGGGAGAGTATTTTGAGGGGGATTAATGGCAATGTGTCTTTTACTGTAATTTTTTTTTATTATTTAAACATTCACTCTATTGTTTGATCACACCTCGTAGATTTTTTTTTAATTTTATAATTTTGATAGATATTGGCTAATTTCTGCCAAGAAATACTGTACTAATTTACTTTAACAGTGTGAGAGAATTCCTACTTACTGTGGGTGGTATATTAATAATATATGACAGGATTTTATTTCATTTGTGATACACCTGCATGATATTAATCTCCAGAAAATCTTAAGACTTTCTCCTCAATAACCAACTATTATCATGTAGTGCTATGAACCCTAGAGAAATGTAAATAATTAATTTTATTCGTATTTATATTTTGGTTGAAAATATATATTGTTTATGGTAACAGAAAAAAGTTATAAGCCCAACTTTTCCTTTTCGTTGATTTTGGCATATTTAGGAATCAGTTAGTCAATATATGTTGATTGCTTTGAGTCATGTCTTGCTTTTTGCATCTTCCTTTTGGTATCTTTAAGAAAAATATTCCATGTTCTTTGGTTTCAGGAGAAATGAAAGAATTTATTTGTTGAAAAAAATATTGCATATGTTGCTATGAATTGGTAGAAAGGAAAGAGTACCACTTCTTTCTTCTCTTGTACTCTTTTTTTATTAGAACCTTCTACCTGATTCTGAAGGAACTCAAAGACCTTTGAGACTTATGTGAGTCTAAGCTTTCCAAATCCTGTCTGTCCTTGATATGACTAGCTTTGAATATCAGTATTCTGGGTACATGCTTTTTCCATTTTACAAATGAGAAACACCTGTACTTCTGGAGAGATTAAAAATGCTTTTAATCACCAACAGTTACGCAGTTGGAAATATTTTTTTTTTCTTATTCCACACACATAACTGTTCAAGCCAAGTAGTTAAGATTTATACATACTTGATTTTTGTTTTCATTCAGAGGTACTTGTTCTACTTAAAAAGTTGAGACCCTAGTAAAGGGCACATGCTCCTCAATATTCAGAAAAATGTACTTTTTCTTTTGTTTTGAAATTTAACTCATCGTTTTAAATTATGGAAAATTTCACACATACATAAAAGCCAAGAATATACTGTAATTCTGTTGTGCCTGCCACCAAATTTGCTATTCCTCTCATTTTCACCATTAACAATTTAAATAGGAATGCCTTTATCTGGAAATTGTAATGTATTTTCCCCCATAAACATTTTTTTGTATCATCAAATGGTCATTCGTTAGGTATTTCATCCTTATATTTTCCTCAATCTGATTCTTTTAAAATAAAGATTTAATTTCATGTTTGTCTCAGGCAGTTTCTTAGTCACTAGGGCATTTATTTTAATTTCCTTCGTCTTCAAGCTCCCAAATGAAATGATATTGAATATTTTTGCCTGTTAAATGATGTATGTGAGGAAACCCTTGAATAGATCCTAGGAAATGTAACCTTGAAAATACAGTGGATGTGCAAACCCTGAAGTCTTTTCAAATGTTGAAGTGTTCTGAGAGGTCGACACACAGTTTCATGCATATTCAGAAAAGGGTTCTTTTTCTCTTTGAGCTAAAATTAGGATGCACAGGCTCAATCTGTTTTTCTTAATTTCTAGTGCAATTAACATTATTTCATTTCTATTATCACTCTTATGGAACGGATTGTTTCAGTATGTTACCTAGATGATTCTCCTCATTGCTTTGTGTATTTTTAAGGCTTTTTAAAAACCACTTTTTAAAATATGAGCACGGTTCTCATTTTTAACTTTCTACTGCTTAGACATATATTCTCTCTCTCTCTCTCTGTCTGTCTCTGTCTCTCTCATACACACACACACACACACACACACACACACACACACACATATTTCTGGTAGACTGTTGAAGAGAGGACTTCTTTAAAGACTGGGGTTGCTATGGTAAGGGTGAGTTAAATGGGGGAATGCAATGGAGCTGAGGGAGAGGATATGCGGTTACTCCAGCATTCAATTCTAATAGCACAGGAGATTCTGGGGTGAAGTCCAGTGGAATATTTTTACTTGCTCAGGCATTGGAGTTATGCAAACAGGAGCTATTGCACACCCAGAGTTTCGTGATTGAGAAAGTAAACTTGTACATTTTTTCTTTTTTATATAGGTTCAAAACAGCATTTGAAAGTGAGCCAACACTACAGTCAGGAATTAATTATGCGGTCCTTCTCCTGGCAGCTGGGCACCAGTTTGAATCTTCTTTTGAGCTCCGGAAAGTTGGTAATTACAGCTTGATATTTTATATGGAAATTGAGAAACTGGACCCATCTTGACTCAAAGAAAAAGAATCATTGATGGATAGACCCTTTTCTTTCTCATTTGACTTCCTTAAAATTTTTTTTTATTTTATGATATCCCCTTGTTTCATGTTTCGTACTATGGTGCAGGATCCTGATATTGGGATGTAATTCAGTTTTCAGTTTTTGTTGTCTGTTTTGAAAAAACCCTGTTTAATATTTATTGTTCCAGCTCAAATAATATTAAAAATATGGGCTCTGCCTTCAGCCCCCAACTCTCAAATAAGGTAGTGTTTTGTGGAACATCAGGTACGTTTTCTATGTTAGCTTGATTTTGCTTTCCTGGTACATTAAAAAAAGAAGAAGAAGAAGAGAAAAACCTCTGCTATTTTCTGTTTCTGTTTTTTCTTCACACCTGCCCCTATGATTTCAGTTGTGTTGGAGATGGAGGAGCCTCCCAAAGTCCCCAGAGCGCCAGGTCAAGGAGATGGCCATCTTGGCAAGTGACTGATCTCCTCAGAGACCATCTCTAAAATGTAGCCATGGATAGAATGTGTTTTGTCCCTTTTATCTGCGTTCATTGCCTCATCTGCTGACCCTTTTTTGGAATTTAAAGAAATTAGTGAACACATTTTATGTGATTTTTCTTTGTTCTGGCTTTGATAACATTTTTTTAAAGATTCTAGATACTAGAATACTCTCTATGATAATCAGATTTTGCTTTCTTTGAGTGTCTCATCACCCTCTTTTAGAGAACCTTTCCAACTCCTATAGGAATCATTACGACAGACATAGAAATATTTGGCCATATTTTTCATAAAGAAAAACAATTGATCTTAATGAAGCTATGAATTGTAGAAGAATTTTTTCTTTAAGATTTTTAATGGGAGAGTGTTTTTTATTTTCCTTCCAAAAAAAAGGAGTCCTGGGATTTTTTACATTATTTTGGGAAGGGCTTATAAAATAGCCATATGTAATATTCTGAGAAATCTTAGAAAGCAAATAAAGTTTGATTGTTAAGTATTTTTTAAAACGCCCAGGCTAAAAGAATGATAAAATATTTGTCACTGTTGGGTTGCACTGGTATTCAGTACAGGAAGTCTTATTTGAAATGTTTTCAGTTGGCAAATGAAATGAGAGAAAATACATTCCAATGTGTGCTTTTCAGAAATTATAATAAAAATTTTCACCTAGAGTTACGTTTAAAACTGCACTAGCCAAAACTCTTCATTTATCAGTGATCTACAAATGACGTGTATTATTGCTCTGTTCTTGAACTTAAGGTGAAGTTTATTGGTGCCTCCAGATCATGCCAGGAATTGACACTGATTTGCATGTGTAGCTAGAGCAGTAACATAGCTGTTTGAAAATGTACCTATTCTGTTAGGTTGGTACAAAAATAATTGTGGTTTAAAAGGTTAAAAATAATTGCAAAAACTGCAATTACTTTTACAACAACCTAATACACTCTTATTTTTAAATTAAATGTAGAATAAGATAGCACACTGCTAAGAGAGTAGATCTCAAGACAAAAAAGAAATGGTAATTATGTAACATGCAATATATATATATATATCACATTGTATACCTTAAACTTACACAATTATGTGTCAGTTACATCTTACAAAAGGTGAAAAATGAAGATAGATGCTCAACACTCTAAGGCTTGAGGAACTGTAATTAATATAATTTTATAAAGGAAACATCTTTAATTTTTTTCCAAGAAGTACTCATTCATAATACATGTTGAACAAGAATTTGAAAACATTATAAAGTTTAATTTAAAATTTTTGAAATTGCAAAGCATGCACAGACTTAAAATATGACAATAATGAGTTACTGCAAGAGCTAAGTGTTAGACTTCTAAAATACTATGATACACTTTTTAACTTGTATGTCCTTAATAACTAAAAGACAGTTAAAACTCACTAATTTAGATTTTGCTCAATCATAAATTATGCTAATCAACATAAGTTGACCTGAAGTTAATTTTTATGTAATATAATAGGATTAAAGGGACTTTTAAGGACAAACAGGTTAAATAAATTACTAGTCTCATACAATAATGACATTAATTAATAGTACATAATAAAAAGACTAATTAATAACATATTTGGCATATTTGAAAGATATAATTTAAAAAGACGTTGTTTCAAATGCTCTAATCAAATTTGGAGCAATTTATATCTTCTCCCATTCTTTGTCTTAGCCCCCTGCAAATGTACAAATTAGTCTGAATTACTGTGTTTTTATAATAATCAGACTTTTCTTTCTGAAATCTTTTCTTTAGATCCATTTTGAAATTTTGATTTCTTTATAAAGGGTAAACAAATAACAATTAATATGAACAATTGTGTCTGTACAATCCATCGTATACATCCCCTCCAGGGATCAGATTGTCAGTGATCCTCCTAGTGTCCTGAGTGGGGTGGGTCCACGTGTGCCTCATGACTGCTCAAGATGAAGTTCGTGGCATCTCCTGTGAAATAGTGTTGCCAAAAATATTTAGCCCGAATCTTAAGATGTAACGTCCAGTTAATAGGAATCACAGTGGCTAGAGAAATAAGTCAAACACCACCATGCAGTGCCTTCAGACAGATCTAGAATGTGAGGACATTCCACCTACTCTCTTCAAAATCAATCAATGTTATGGGGTAAAAAAAGATTGGGTGGATTGGTTATGTTAAATGAAATTTAGCCACAGAAAAATCAAATGCAAGTAATGATCCTTGATTAGATTCTGGTTTTAAAAATAGCTATAGGACACATTTGGGAAACAATTAGAAAAATGGAATATGAACAGATACTAGATAATAGTAAGGCATTACTGTTTTTTGTTAGGTGCAATAAATGAATAGGATAATTTTTAGAAATATGTTGTCAATACTTAAGGGCAAAATGTCATGATGTCTGTAAGTTAATTTGAAATGGTTCCTTACTTTTAACTTTATAAGTATATAACTGTTTCGTGCATAAAATTAATTATTGTAGCATTTTACTCTTGTAAAATCTATATACTGTATACATTTATATTTCAACTGACTCATTTCTCTTTCAAGTAACTAAAGACTCAGTGATATAATAAGGGAAAGAAAGAAGTTATATAAGGTGTTTAACGTTACCACCTTTGAATTTATCCGTATATAAATACATAAACATTCTGGAATGATGTACATACATCAAAGTAACTTTGGGTTTTTAAGTTAAAGGGTAAATTTCACTTTCTTTTATATATCTTTGTGATTAATTAACATTATTTTACAATGAACTTAATTAAACCCCTTTTATAATCAGAAACTGAACAAAGCTATTTTAATCTGAAAGGAAAAATGAAAGCTTAATTTTGTTCTTTTGATAAAAAGTCGGCTCTGCCTAGCTACTGTGTGTTTGTAATGTTGTACTTTTGTCCATCTTCTAGGGGTGAAGCTTAGTAGCCTTCTTGGTAAAAAGGGAAATTTGGAAAAACTCCAGAGCTACTGGGAAGTTGGATTTTTTCTGGGGGCCAGTGTTCTGGCCAACGACCACTTGAGAGTCATTCAAGCATCTGAAAAGCTTTTTAAGCTGAAGACACCAGCATGGTAATAATAAACTGTTCATGTGTTTATCCAATGATTTTTAATCAACAGCTCCGATAACTTCTTTTCAACTTGTTATATTTTTTGAACTGACAATTAGATTATTTTATTTGCTTATAAAACAAAATGCAGAGTCTAGAGGGAAAAGTAAGATCCACTGATAAAATGGGTTGAATATAGGTTCTTATGACTTTGGATGTAGGTAACGTCTGACAGCCGCTGGCTCAGCCTTTCTATCACATTGACCAACCCACTGACTTGGTTTGGCCAGTGTTACCCACATGAATCATGCAGAGGCCTCAAATTTTACACCTACAAATCTAATGATCAGGTTTACAGGGTTCCATTTCAGCCTCCCCGGCCTCTGCTCCATACACATGCCCTTTGTTTCCATTATGATCTAATCTCAGTTTTGGAATTCTCATTCTTTTTTACTTAGGGTTTACTGACACATTTGAGTGTTTTCTCTATATGTGTGTTTTTCTAATTTCAAATTGTTGTTGGCCTGTACCCAAGTATGTGATAATTGGAGAGCTGAAAACAAAGTTCCTTCTATCACCATATATTTGACCCTGTTTACCCTCATCTACCTTACCCTCTGGTAACCACCACTGAACCATTGTCTGTGTCTATGAGTTTTTGTTTCTTTGTTTGTCTTGTTCCTTTGTTGCTTTCAGTTTTATATATATCCAAGAAATTTTAATTAACAACACCACCAACAGCAAAAATTCCATCTGCATTTAGGACTGTTTTGGAAAACAATGCTGATTTTCTTATGCATCACATGTAATGACTGAGCATTAGCTGTAAAGACTTGTAAAGGTTAACAATGATGCACAGAAAACCGACCAAGGCTTAGAGCAGCTCGGAGCCCAGGCCACTGACTTGTTTTCCTCAGAGGAACCATTTGAGGAGATAGATGATGGATAGGTCCTTATAGCTCCTCAAGGATTTTCTCATTTTCAGCATCACTGCCATTGTGATCTTTCTACAATGCACGTCTGACCCTTCCCCTCCACTGAAATCCTTAAAGCAGTCTAGTTTCATGGAGCCTCGCAGCCTAAGGAATGAAGTTCATCTCCTTGGCTTGGCAAAGGTTTGCCCTTAGACCTTCCAGGCTCAGCTTTTGTCACACCCCCAGGTTTCCCTGCTCTCTGGTCACACCAAACATGCCTTAACTGTGGCTTCATGTGCTTGTGTCTCAGCACACACTGAGAAGGCCTCTTCCAGCCCTCTCTACCTGGGGAACACTCATAATCACGTCTGCTCATAAATCAGACCCCCAGCTGAAACCCTGCCCTGTATCTGGACAGAGAAGGTCACAGATACACATCTTGCATACAGATACACAGTTGCATACATGTCTGTGATTATTTCATCTCATGGAATTTTCTTCTTTCATGTTTCTGTTGTTCTTTAGTCATATCTCTGTTGATACTGGCTGTAGGACTTTCGTTACTTGTGTCTCTGTTTAGTTGTAGCTCCATTGATATTTATCACATGGTGCTGTAATACCTTGTACAGCTCTGTCTCCTCAGCTCTGTGCACAACTTGAGAACAGAGCTGTATTGTCAGTAGTATGTCCACAGGAGGCAGTCAACAAATGACGTGAAATAAATGAATGCATGCGTTAGATGCAGCCTAATTTATGATTTCTTTATTGTGACCATTCTGATGGGAGAGGAGAAGACTGAAGCACAGGTACGAAGAGCTTGGATTTTAGGTATCCTGTCTTCTGTTGATAAGAAAGCAGGCATTATTTCATGCAATAGTAATAACAACCATGAAACAATGCCTTAAATTTTCATTAACTTAATGTTAGCTTCCATGTTATAGTTTATAATGTGCTTCCGTACCCATTGTTTTGTATAATTATCTTGCTCTTCATTTTTTTCCTAATTTTTTTCTTCGAGGCACCAGTTGTCTTGTCAGATTTGAGTGGATTTATAGAATAGTATACAAGTTGAGTAACTCCAGGCAAAATAATGATTTCTTATGAAGGGCCTGTTTAGAAAAGCTTTCTCAAGGAAGCAGAAATGCATATTCTAAAACAAATGCATCGATCACTTCCTTGAATAGAATATAGTCGTTATTTTAAAAGTCATGCTTTAAGTAGATGTGTCGCTCAGTCCAAGTCAGTTAAGCCCTCCAAGCCTCTGTTTTATCATCTTTAAAATGGGCACAAAACAGTCTACTTTATTGAATTTTTGTGAGATTTAAATGGGATAATGTGTGAAAATACATGACGTGTAAAAAATAACAATGTTTGGTGAATCTGAATGCAAAATTATTAATGCCATATTTAAATTAAATTTACAGAATAAGACGGGGATACATGGGAACAGGTGGTTCTAAATTTGCCAGTTATGTGTTTTATATCTTTTTTAATTTTTAGGTACCTCAAGTCTATTGTAGAGACAATTTTGATATATAAGCATTTTGTGAAACTGCCTCCAGAACAGCCTGTGGCCAAACAGGAACTCGTGGACTTCTGGATGGATTTCCTGGTGGAGGCCACAAAGACAGATGTTACTGTAGTTAGGTTTCCAGTGAGTATGCTTCATTTAACTTACTCTATAGTTCTATTTTGTTTCTCTTACTTAGAGAATACTTTACACTGTTAAAAATAATTGCAAACACCGCAGTTACTTTTGCACCAACCTAATAGCAATACTAGTGTGCTGATTTTCATGCTTTAAAACAATGTTCACATGGTAAATATATTTATTTTCTGCCTATTGGTTTGCTTTAGCTTATTTTTTTTTTAATAACTTTTCAAAGTCAGAGAAATAAAATACATTTTTATGCTTTGTCATGGAATTTGGTGTGTTCTTTTCATAAGTTGTAAAGTGTGCCTTCCCAAGAAAATATTGTCTCTTAGTTAGCTCAGTAAGTCAAGACACATCTCTTCAGACCAGACAGATGGTGCTTTTTAAAATTCATACTAGTTTTGTTGACATTGTCGTCAATATCATCACCGTTAATTTGGTGAAAAGTGTCAGGCTCACCTGTCTTTGTTATTACATACCCACCACTCATTACCCGCATGAATCGGGTTTAGATGTAGGTATTAGGTTGGTGCAAAAATAATTGCATTTTTTGCAATTATTTTCAGCCTTTTAAATGTCAATTACTTTTGCACCAACCTAATAGTATCCACAATCTCTTTTTACAGTGCTTCGCTCATTGGAAATGACTTGTAGATTCGGATCCGCAACTTACTTTGGCGGGTTTCTATCAAACTTTGTATAAATGTATATATTTAAAAGTATAAACACACACACACACACACACACACACACACACACACACACTTTTAAAAATATATTACTCATCTCAGCTGGTGCCATCCCTATCCTGATAGTTCTCAGAATACCATCTGAAGCAGTATAGCTTTAGCATCCAATGCAAGAATTATTGGCCACTCACCCTGTGCACAAATCTCTTCCCACATTAGAGTGATGCTATAAATCTCTCTGCTTGAGCTCTTAGTCTCAATTTTCCATACTCAGAGGTGGTGACAACTCTCAGTTCTTTTTACAAAAATCTTGTTTTCCAGTTCTTGCTGGTAGGATTATCTGATTTAATTAAATCCATTGGTGGCATTAACAGGCTGTCTTTACTCTTGCTTCCAGATGAAGCTTTGAACGCAGCAGGATCTTTAATTGAAAAGCCTTTCAAACTCAAACATTTCACTGTATTTTCTAGCCTAGATAATATGTAGCCAGGAAAATACTTATCTCAGAGAGAGCTGGCGGCTTGCCTTGAGCTGGTACGCTGATGTTAGTAAATGTGGTGGTGAAAGTAGACCGCGCAGAATTGAAGTATAATATTTAATTGACGGTTGACTTGATCGACTAGAAAATTAGCTATGAAATGAAAACACTTGTATTAGCTACTCTGAGCTAATTTAAATTAGTTTAATATGAATTAGTCTGTCATAATGTGAATGTACAAAAATAAAACCAGAAAATATGAAGAGAGAAAGAAGGAGAATATAGGTATATACTCCAGGTGAGAAAGGCTTTCTTAAGCAAGAAAGGAACCTAAGAAGCCCTAAAGGCAAATGTTGACCAATTTGATTTCATTAAAAATTCCATTTTTGTTCAGTGAAAAACACCATAAACATGGCAAATACTAGACAGGGAGAGAATATTTAATACTAATGTTGCAAAGTGATCAATTTGCCAAATATGCAAAAAAAAAAACACCAAACAACCCTACAAATTAATAAGCAAAAGCAAAAGAAAAATGGGAAAATCATGTGACAAGATAATTAATTTCACTGCATAGTCAAAAAATGCAAAGTAAAAAGAGACACCATAGTACCTATGCCATTTTGCACATGTGCAGATATATGTGTAGGATAAATTCCCAGAGGTGGAATTGGTACGTATTGTCCCATTGCCCTCCATAGGGACTGTATAAGTTGATATCCCTCCCCGCTATCAACAGTCTGTTTTCCTAAAGTCTCTCCAAAGAGCTGTTGTATTTATCTGATTTGTAGTTTTGCTAAACTTACAGGTGAAAAATGGTATATTGTGATAGTTTTAATTAGTGTTTCTCTTATTATGTGTGAGGATGTGCATATGATTAAGTTCTTATGTTTAAAAGACCACTCAGTGATTTAAAAAAAAAAAGAAAAGAAAAGAATTTGTTGTCACCATTTAAAAATAAAGGACTTGGACTTTCAGTGCTGGCTATGATGGAGTAAATGGTAGTGGTGTAAATAACCATAAAATCTGGGCAAAATATGTAAAACAACTGTGCAGGCATGGAACAGCAATTATCACAGGGCTGCAATCCTGAGAGGGGAGGTAATTGAGTTGAGTCCCCACCTTCACCCACTAGTTTTTCCCTGAGGTCATTTTTCTAGCTGCTGCCCGTGGAGGTGGAGCCCTAGTAGTCAGTGGCATTCTCACTGGGCAGAGCAGGCAGAGATTAGTATTTGGGGCTCTCAGGCAGCTGGAATATGAGAGGCGTGGTGTTGGAGAAGGGGGGAACTTTGAAGAGTACACCGTAGGATTATGCCTGGGTATTTCCCTTGAGTCCTAGGGCAACTCCCAGATAGTGTGTAAAGGGATAAGCACGTCATGAATAACTACTGGTCCCACTATTTGACTAAAATTGGGTTTTGGATGGGACCTGTGTAGCTTAAATAAGCCTTATCCAGCTAAGTTCCCTTGCACAAATCTCTTCCCACATCAAAGTAATGCCGTAAATATCTCTGTTTGAGCTCTTAGTCTCAATCTTTCATGTTCAGAGGTGGTGACAGTTCTCAGTTGTTTAGGAGATCAGGACCAGAAGTGGCACAGAGCAGCTTTTAGAAGGCTGAGAGCTGAACAGTTATTCCAGAGCTTAAACAATGCAGGGATAAGATGTTGGACTTTGAGGCCAGTTAGAGTGATGGGACCTTAGTGAACACCCAGACACTTAGTTGAGACAAAGAAAGTCCATGTCCTAGGAGTAAGGGCAAAACTAAAACAGACTGACTCTAACAAAGCCAGAATAAAATTAAGCCTTGATAGGATCAAGATGATACGCTGGTAATTTAGCTGTTAGCTAGGGGGGAAAAAGAAAAGCAAACCTCTGGAAAGATATAATACAGAGCCTCTGCTCTGAATGGGTCATTCAGATGTAATCAAAGATTGCTAGACATGCTAAGAAGCAGGAAAAAGTAGCTGGTAATGAAGAGCTAAAATAGCCAACAGAGGCAGACCCAGAGGTGATTTACATATTGAAGTTACCAGATGAGGGCTTCAAATAATTATCATTACTATGTTAAAGAAGAGGAAAAGATAGACACAATGAATGAAAAGGTGGAGTAGTTTAACTGAAAAATAAAGTTTATAAATAAATCAAGTGAAAAATAAGGAGAGTACACATAAAAAATCCAGATTTTTAACTACTCTTGAAAATGTAAAAGGACTGGCAATTTTTGACTACGTTCATTGGCCAAAAGCAATAATCTACTGAGCCAACTAGCTACTGCCTTTTCAGATGTTGATTACAGTCTCATCTAACCTTGCATCCCTCATTTATTTTCCCACCAGGCCCATCCCCTGCAATCATTGAAGTTTGCTACCTATGTTCCACCACATAGAGAAAGGCAAGCTTGTAGTACCTGTGGTACTATTATCAGCCCCTGTAACTCTTCTGTCCTTGGAGTAGCATCTTATGTGGCTCACACTTACTGAAGGCTGAAGTGGGTGATAACATTTAGGCAGATCCATTTGAAATGGATCTGCCTAAAACTAGGATGACTTATACTAGAAAATACTTAATTTGATTGTCTCCATTGATCTTGCCATATCCATTCTCATCCTTCCAAGAAATAACGGTGACCCTGGGCAAAAGAAAGCAGATTCAAATTTCTTTGGGAAATGATTTGAATATTTTCATTATTTATTATTATTTCGGTTTAGTTTGATTTCTTTTCTTTTCTTTTTCTTTTTTTTTTACCTCTTCTGTGTGTATTTTCTTTCCTTCCTACATTGAAAACTTAGGAGACCATCAACCCATCACAGAATGTCAGGCAAGAAAAAGTGGAGTGTGGTAACTCTAGCTAATGTCTATTCTTTTTAAAGGTTTGTATGCCTTGATGTGTTCCTTCCTGCTTCAGATACATGAAGTTAGCAGTTGATTGTAGTGTTAAGCAATATAAAGGACTAGAAACTAAAAGCAAGAATGCGTATACTCTCAAGTGAATTGAATCTCACTGCTTTTGTCAGATTGCTTGCTTTTCCTGGTCTTTTCTCAGCTTTTCTGTGACCTCCAAAATGCATGCTATGAATTCCTCATACTTTGTCATTTCAAGGGAAGATCACAGGGCTCAATAAATGCTAGACAATGATAATTACAACCAGTTTTTATTCTCTCTCTCAAGATAGGAACACACAGTTCAGATTTTATCTATTAGAAATATCTGAGATAACAACAAACACATAATTTAAGAAGAAAGGAGAGAACCTGTGCTTTTCTAATGTTAAATAGTGTGCCCATGTAATTAGGGAACAAAGTATATTCGCATTTGTCAGTGCAGTGACTTGGATACTATTTTGGAAAACCCACCTTTTATTCCTTGTTATTTGTTTTAATTTCACAAACACTCAAGATTTCAGAGCACGATTTCTGCAAAGTTTAGATTGAAAATTTATTTTCAATATTAAGCAGTGTCACGTAACTCTCTCTGCTCATGGAAATTTGGACCTTGATTCACTGGGTATGTTCCTAAATCAGAATATGTTTCTCTCTGGACTCTTACTGTGTGGTTATTTGTGGTATATTCTATCTT
Source organism: Rhinolophus ferrumequinum (assembly GCF_004115265.2). Classification (NCBI taxonomy): domain Eukaryota; kingdom Metazoa; phylum Chordata; class Mammalia; order Chiroptera; family Rhinolophidae; genus Rhinolophus; species Rhinolophus ferrumequinum. The sequence continues at coordinate 82,852,463 of NC_046286.1, read as the reverse complement.
ATTTTCATAGCTAGAGCCTGGCCAAGAATTTTTATGCCCTTGAAGTTTTTATACTCAAGAGTAGAGTATTGTTTTTCTAATCCCTTTTCTTTAGTTCTCTGTACTTTAACTTAAATAAATTTACTGTTCTGGTAAATTGATCATAAAATAAATACACTGGTTTTGCAGTGTATGTCTGAGTCAGTTTCTAACCCAGATTCTTGCTCAGGCTGCACTTTAGGTTATAATGTATTGCCAATGTGTAATTCCTTGTTGATGGAGTCTTCTGAAAGTTTCTCCACCACTTTTGTTTAGTAAACCTTGCTTGTACAAGATTAGTTCTAAAAGGCAATTCGCTTGAGTTTTAAGCACTGGAGTAGAACTATTCTAGTTTCTCTGCTAGGTAAACATTCCTACTTAAGTCTGCATAGGAAATTTGAGCTAGACAGGTATCTTTAATCATCTATACAAAATAGATAATAGTTGCAGCACCTTTGAAGTCAGGCCATGTGTGGTATTTTAATATTATTTGCTCCTAAAATGAGATATTAGTAATAACATGCAATTCTTTGATGGAGAGTCTTAAATCACTGATCATCTTCACACATCTTGCTCCAAAACAGGAGCAAGTTTTAGTTCTCCTCTTCTTTCACAAGGCTAAATACATCATTACTGAAAATACCAGTTGTATCTTGAAGGCAGTATAAAAACGTTTTTATTGTTTCATACAGCTATGTCCATTTCTTTGGTTTAGATATAAAACTCTTTCGATAATAACCAAAATAATTTCTCAATCCATTTACATGGGTATGAAAACCACACCATTACATCTTTATGATACAGTGTGGCAGCAGAAAACCTAAAGTATGTAACATTCTACGTAGGGAATCTTTTCTTTTCTTTGTACAGAATTATTTGTGTCACCATGTTTCTGCCTTTTTTTTACATATTTATATTTATAGAAATAGAATATGTTTTATATGATAAAATAAAAGCTTTTTAAGAAATTCTGTCAGTAGATTCCTTAGGGATGGCCAAACCAATATATGGACTTCAAAAATTTATTTCCAATTTCTTTAGCAATAAAAAGTGATGTATTATTGAAATTTATGATAATTGCATAATATCATAAAATACTCTGAGGACTCATAGAAATGGCAACAGTCAGAATTTTAAATGGTTTTACTCCAGCAATGGAACCAGAGCCTTATCCAATAATCAGTGTTGTCTTGTTGTACCAGCTCTAAGTGGTTTAAATCTTAGGCCACTAATATTAGTTTCTTTGTTTTATGTTTTCAAGGTATTAATATTAGAACCAACCAAAATCTATCAACCTTCGTATTTATCTATCAACAATGAAGTTGAGGAAAAGACAATATCTATTTGGCACGTGCTTCCCGACGACACGGTAAATTGTGCAATTATTTAAAAAGAGCATTAACAGTGAAGGACATTACACTCTTCCAGCATTTATATATTCCAGTAAATATCTGCATTAGTTAAGAAGAAATAGCTTGACTGTGTATTTATCTTGGCATAAATGTATTCTTTAATATAAAATTTGTTAAATTCGGGTTATAGAGTTCATTCATTTAATAAAATATAATTGAGCTATTTGGATTTTTATTATAGATGACATAACCATCCAAGTGCACTGGAAATTGGAGAATTTCTTTGTTTTGTAAATTCATGCTGTAAAATAAATTATGAACTAAAGAACTGATACATAAAATACAGAGGGTGCCAAAAAATGTATAAATTAAGAAAGGAAAGAACTGTATTAAAATTGTAATACTCAATATATACCAATAACAAAAGATGAATACAAGTCATGTGTATACCTTTTTTTGGCACCCCCAGTATATGATTCAAAGATTCATGTCTTAGTTGTAGGAAACCTGCCAGAATAACACTACTTCTGGTCTTATACTGGTACCACTGCAGTTATCATCACATCTCCGCAGTTGGGTTACCTAAGCATCTCTCAGTCTCAGATTAGCCACCGGCTCCCTGTGGTGGGCACAGAATGATGTGGGCTCTACTGCCTCTGGGTTTCAGAAAGCTCTTAAACACTCATTTCTACTTGTAGCGATTGTTTGGTAACCTTTTCCACTTCTGTGTATCATCAGTTTTAATGCATGTACAAGTTATCCTACTATTTTTAAAAAATATAAGCTTTTCAGGACCTGATTCTAGCCTACAGGATAAACCACCAAAATGAGAGTAGTTTTGTGGGGTTCCTTTATCATTGTTTTCCAAAATACCCTTACAATTTTCCTTAAATATCCACACACTCAACAAATATTTACTCAGCACTTACTCTGTGACAGGTACTACCAGGCACTGTTAGGCACAAGGGAAGCAGATGTGTACAAAATAAGCAAATTCCGGCTTTCCTGATGCTTACCTTCTACTCAGGGAGACGACAATGACCAAATACATGAAAAGTATAAATATATTATTAATACTTGGTGAAAAGGGGAAAACAAAGCAGAAAAGGGAATCAGAAAGTATACTTGGGGGCATGGGGTTGCAGTTTTTAAAAATGTGGGCTTTGGGTTAACAGACCTGGGTTCAGATCCTATCGTGTCCTTTGGGCAACATGACTTCTCCAAGCTACAGTGGCCTTATCTGTAGAAGGAGGTAATAATAATATCCGCCTCAAAAGGTTGTTGTGAACTTTAAACAAAATAATGTAGGTTGAGTGTATTGCATGGAGCCTGGCATATAATAAATGTTCAATGTATTTTAACAATAACAATAATACAATCACGGCAGTACACATATGGACTAAACGCTAACATTGAAACCCCAGAATTTAACCCTGTGTAGCATTTTAGATGACATGGCAGGAGTCATTTGAGAAGTGGTTCCTCTTCTATTAGGGAACTGTGATGTGGTGGTTTATAGTAAGAAATGTATATTTGGTTTTCGTCCCCATTTCTGGCACAGAGCTCCTCAAGTCCTTGGAATTTCCTAAGTGCTGAGAGCCATAAAGGTGTCTTTTGCTATGTTAGTGAAGTGACTTGTAGCACCTAAGGGTGGGGTCTGGGGAACCAACCCTATGATTAGAGGGGTAGGATTTTCAGTCCCACCCTCTGACTGTGGGGAGGGGAAAAGGGCTGGAGGTTGAATCAGTCCCCAATGGCCAGTGATTTCATCAATCATGCCTGTGCAATGAAGCCTCTGTCAGAACCCTAAGGATGTGGTTCAGAGAGCTTCCTGGTTGGTGAACACACAGAGATATGGGCAGAGTGACCGAGCTGGAGAGGACCTGGAAGCTCTGTACCCCTTCCCACATACCTTGCCCTGTGCATCTCTTCCATCTGGCTGTTCCTGAGTTATAGCCTTTTATAACAATCCAATAATCTAGTAAATAAAATGTTTTCCTGAGTTCTGTAATCCACTCGAGCAAATTAATCAAACCCAAGGAGAGGGTCATTGCAACCTTCGATCATAGCTGGCATGATGGCATGATTCCAAGTGGAACTGTCCAGAGACAAAATTAATAACTAATAAAACTATTTCCATGTTGTTAAGATTGTTTTAAAGTAAACGGTGCTTTTTTTTTTTACATTATTTTAAAGTATCTGCATACATGTTCTTGCAAGCAGAAGTAGAGTAGTCACCCAGTTGAAACTACAAAAATTAAAAGAGGTTAGGAGAGATGAACATTATTATCTGCGAGACGAAGTTTTTCAAAGGCTTGATGGGAAAGAGCAAGGTCATCCAAGGACACTTGGAAACAGAATGGAACCAAAGGAATTAGCAATTAGCAAGGCCCAGAAAATGAGTGGACAGCCAGAAGTATTTGGAAGACAGGAAAAGAACAGACAGTAAGCCAGAGATTTGGGGAAAATAAGTGCTATTTCTAGCTTGTTGTCATTATTTTGTCTTTCTGGAAGTTCTTCATTCAATAAAGTTAGCCTTGTATGTTTTGTGATAATTGTAGAGACAATTTTTATATTATGCTAAGAATGAATTAGGCTATAAATGAGTGCCTTAAGAAGGGTTACAGATTTTGCTGTCCTTTTTCACCCTCTTTTGATCAAGAAGAATTTCTATGTTTTGTATCGTTCCCACTCTCTATTACCTTTAGTGTTAAAAATTCTCCTTGTTCAAAAATGTAAGCTTTCTTTAAATAAATTAGTTTCCATTTTGAATTTGTGCCAATTTCTTTGCAAACCCTAGTACTGTCCAGAGTGTGTGTTCATTAATACTGTCATTTTTCTCTATTTTTAAAAATAGAAGTGATATAATTGGAATGAGGACAAGCAATACAAATAAGATCACTTTGCTGTTATTATGTTAGTTTAAAGCCACTATAATAACTATAATTAAGAGATAAGCAACAGATTTAATATATCGTATGTTAAACAGGAAATGGATTGCATTTGTTATAGAATGTTACATGTTTTTTTCCTAAAAGTGGAATAACAGAGAATGTTGCTTTTCATCTATCATATTTATTTCTTTACTCACTCCCTCTCTGGGTATTTTCATTCTAAATGTCGAATGAACTATTATATGAGCTAACATATATTTTATATTACAACTTCCAACACTTTAAGATCCTTATACCAATTCCCAAGAGTTCAGGGATATGATGCTCTTATCAATGAAGGATGCTTTTAGCTACAAAACTCCCAACTAAAAGTTGTTTAAATAATAAGAAAATGTTATCTCATGTTATAAGAACTTCAGAGGTAAGGTCTTTGTGGAGGCGATTTCAGTGGCTTAACAGTGTCAGAATTCTGAGTGGGCTTCTCTATATGCTCTTGATTTTTCACTCATTGTTTTACATAGCAGCTCCAAACATCACTTCACAGCAGACAACATCCAAAGAAGGAGGATCAGGCCCTTTCCCTCATACAAAAAGTTGCATGGCACGTGACCATGGCTAAACCAATCACCAGCAAGGGAAATAGGTTTACCATGCTGATTTAGACTAATCAATTTCACTGTCCCTAAGCATTGCCACCTGAACCTGAAGAAAAGTCATTTTTTGTTTGCAAAGAAGGAAAGAAATGGCCGTTGCCTAGGAAACCAACATTGTCTGCCACAGTATAACTCCTGCCACCTTTAGCTCAATATAAACTCCTAGTTCCTGTTCTTGCCCTAAGCTGGGGCACAGGATGTGAGCCTAACCATTTCCTAGAAAATGGTGCTTGTGCTGATTCAGTTAGGTTCAGTGTTGATTAGGGCTTGTTGAGGTTAATTATCACTCCATCTCTGCCTCTGACTGTCCCTTTCCCCCTGATTCCCAGACCGGCCCCCGTTTGGCTTTGTAGCTCACCAGCGCCTCCATGTGGAGAGGCTACCAGCAAGGGAGGTAGGGAGAGAGGTCTTATTCCAGATCACTTCATCTCAGGCCGTGGGCTTTACACCACTGAAATGGAACATTCCTTGGCAGCACTTGCAACCTTTCAGGAACCTAATATTCTGGAAGTGTTTTACTCCTTTCCTACAAAACCAGCCCAATCAATCTGGGAAATCTCTCTGTGGCTGCTGCCGGAACAGGGCTGATTGACGATAGATTTTACCAGTGCTGTCTTGTTGGTGTTCCCCGGTTGCTGTGTTCAGTTGCAGGTTTACACACTGCCCTACCAGCTCTGCAACCCAACCCCCACCTCCTGATCCTGGGGACAGCCTTAGAAAGAAGTTCAGGCACGGGCTCAGAGGATAAGGCTGCAGTGTGTGCCAGTAGTGTGCAGGTCAACAGCTGCAGCTCCCGGGTCACATATATTTAGAAGGTCACCTGAGGCCAACAGGATATAGAAGCGACTTTCAAATTATCATCTGAAGCTGCAGGCTGCTATTTTAATTCAACTCCCTCTGCACTGTGGTTAAGAGAACCACATTCGATGAGCACCTTTCTACGGTCTCTGCCTTTCCTGGGCTTCATGCACAGCAACATTTGCTTTGTGGTCATTCAGGTCACATCCCATGATCTGACTGATGTGCATTAAAAGTCGTTTTTTAGTAAATCTACTTCAAGCTTGAGAGGATCTATTTTTTTTTTTTATTTTAAATTTCATAGTCCTACCAAAGAACTAGGAGCTATGAATATAAATTGTGGCTTTTTGAGTTGCTTCGGCCAGAAGGAGAGTTCTGAGCTGACTCGGAGTCACAGCTGCCTTACCCATTTCACTAGCCAGCCAAGACCTCAAACTTCTGGCAGTATTTTAAGTGGGTGGGTTAGAGCTTGTTTTCCTGGTTGTTTTACATTTAAAGAATTGACTTTCAATCTGAATTGACTACTCTACCATACTTGCTAAACTTGGACACATGTATCACCTACTTTATTTCTACAAAAATATTTGTTATTAATTCTATATTGTTGTCAGACATATTTCTATATGGAATGTGCTCCATTTTGTGATTTATTTAATTTAGAAACATAAGCATTTGATACTAATTTTAATTTGTCTCTAGTAATAGATTTTTAAAAATCGCACATGTTTTTCATCTTGGCCCTGCCACTCACCCATGTTTATCATATGACAATCAAATTTTTTATGTTCAGTCTTTATTAGTATATTGTATTTTTCATAAATGAGGTAACAACACATTGTAGCTATGATGGACACTATACAGAGGGTGTCAAAAAATGTAGACACATTTTAAGAGAGGAAAGAACTATTAAAATTGTAATACTCAATATATACTGATAACAAAAGATGAATACAAGTCATGTTTGACTTCTGTAATTACAAGAGGTGCTCAAAGTGGTTACCGTCAGCATCCAGACACTTCTGATTATGGCAAACTACTGCTTGGGCAATGTTGACCAAAGTGTCCACTTGTATACATTTTTTTGGCTCCCCCCCCCAGTATGAATATATGTGTACACACATGCATACTTGCTGTGCTATTTTCTGAGGAAATAGAAACACCCATTTAGTTAAAAAATTTAACTAAAGATAATTTGGCAATAGTTATCTTTAAAACTTTGCAGATATTTTATTCAAATTGTTTTTCTTTTTCAGAAAAGAAATCTTGCTTGACTATAATAATTGAATTACTTTGATCACTAGGTTGTTTATTTTAAAAATTAATGCACAATAGTTATTAGGTTAATCTGCTAAAAATAAAAATTTTAAAGTTAATAAGACTGATTCTCCCAGGTCTCTTGGAGCTGTTTTATTGAAATACAGAAATCATTAAATATCACCCTTGTGGTTTAAGAATGAATTGCAGTTTCCATCTAGATAATTTGTTCATGAAGAATTTTATGCACTAGGAAAAATTATTCTGTGTATATTATTTAAAAATAATAAAACAAAATTATTGTTGTTATGTTAATTTGGATGACTGAACATTTTTTGTTCTTTCCCTTTGTTCTAGAAAGGTATACATGAGTGGAATTTTAGTGCTTCTTCTGTCAGGGGAGTGAGGTAAGTTTCCTTGGTACACTTAATTTTCTTAGAAGACATTTTTCTAGAATATGAATGTCTTACATGGGGCTTTTTGTCATGATTTAAAAATGCAAAGAATTTGAAGAATCCTTTTATTGATGAAAATGCTCAACCTTCTTTCGTATCGCTATCTCCATTAGAAAAAGATGCGCAACAAAACTTTCATGGTGAAGTTGAACTGACTCTGTGCTTGTCACCGACTTAAAACATGGTGATTGAGGGGCAAACGGGAACTGGGGAACAGATTCAAAGTGTAGATAAAAATGAGCTATGTGGTGTTCTCTCTAGGTGGTGGAGCTGTTGGTTTATGTTATAAGATGGTTTTCTGGTCTTTCGGTAAACCAGGAAATAACTAATCTCTCCTTAGATGGATTGAAAACACACATGTCTTCTACCAGATTGTGTCCTGTAGCTAATATTAATATGGTGAGGTTATAAGGAATTTGTTTTTAAAAACAACTTTTCCTGAGGTCACCATTAATGAAGTGTCCTAAGATGAGAGTGATTCACTTTAGTTTGGTTCAGTCCTGAGATTGTCATCATAATGCCATTGGCTCAGGAAATGCCATTTCTTGGGATTTAGAAATGACGTTTTTTTCAGAATCAAAAGCCACTCATTAAACTCACACTAGGCCAACTCTTGGAAATTTTATGCCAAACTATTTGTGTTTACTACTATTTATCCCCACATAATAGCAATGAGAAAAAAACAGATTTCTGAAGGCCAAATTATGCAATACTTTGTTGCTTTTGGCATAATAATAATTGGTTTTGTTGGAGCATGAACTGGTAGAGCTGTCTGAGTCCCTGAAAATTAGAGTTTACCTGGTAAATCCACCTGTTACCTTATGAATGATCTGAACAGAAATAAGCAAGATTATGGACTGACTCAGTACATATCTTTCCAAGCCATGCCTTCTCAAATAAAGCTTTATTCTGTTTAAATTTAATTTTTAAAGCAGATCATTAGTTAAGTACTCATTATTTATAGTGCATTTTTAAGCAATTCATTTAGGACAGTATAATTTGACTTCATCATATCTATTTCCCAATGAATTAATTTTATTTAATTAGGTATGGCATCACTGCATAACCTTTGTTGTGAGTTATGACATACACCTAGAACGCTTACATGAGGCTATACTACTGGTTTATATGTTGAGAAATTTGAGTTCTGGTGTGTGACTTCAAAGAGAACTAACTTTTCTTGTTTTCTCCTCTACAAAGAGATGAAAAACTATAGAAGGACATCTGACTAAGTCAGCAGTTGGTCTTGCATCACCTCAGCACTTTCTCAGATCAGTCAATGTGTATTTATTGAGCATTAGCTGTGTGTCAAATGTTGAATCCTAGTCTGCTCAGGATACGAAAATGACTAAGATGTGAATTCTGCTCTCAAAGAGTTCTAAGCCTGGCAGGGAACACACATTTAACAACTAATGATAATGCAGTGTGAGATGACCAATGATAGAATTATGTTCAAAGAAGAGAAGTACAAGAGGAAATCTTTCTGTTTAAGGTAGAAGTAGAGAAGGGAGTAAGGTCTAAGCTGGGCGTTAAATGATGAGTAGAATTTCTTTAAAAAGTGACAAATAATGTGCATTCCAAATTGAACGAACAGCAGATGTAAAGGCATAAAATAGGGATTGGAAAACTACAGCCCACAGGTCAAATATGGCCCACTGCCTGTTTTTGTAAATAAAGTTTTATTTGGAACTCAGCCATGTTCATTTGTTTATTGTCTAAGGATGCTCCAATAGCAAAGTTGAGTAGTTTGGCTCACAAAGCCTTATTCTCTGGCTCATTACAGAATATATTTGACCACGCCTGGCATAAAACAAGCCTGGCCTGACTGGTAATCTCAAAACTGTTTTAACTGCGATAAAGTAAAACACTTGCCGAGTCCAAACCAAGTGCTGCTCCACGTGGCTTCACTTCCTCTAAAATCTCTCCAACTAATGAGGTGCTTTAACTGCCTCCACCCATTGGCTTCCTAGCTTTGGAAACATTTTATTATCCTACAGATCTCAGAGAACCCGAATGTCAAGGTCAGTCAGCCAGCTGATACTTCCGCTTTTCTTCCCAGCACACAGTCAAGTGCAACAGAAAGCAGAACACTTTTCCCATGCTAAGCTGGAGGGCCACACAGCTTCTGAGTGCCTACAACACCCAGAGAGAGCAGCTCTCTCTACAGTGATGAGTAGGAAGACAACTCAGAATATTAAAAGATTTTAGTATTGTGGTACAGGGAACACTACTTTTTAAGGTACTATTTTTAACTTTTTGCCATAGACAACATTGATTTCATAATCAGGACGATATAAAGAGTATTTATTTTTCATTACAGTGCACGAAAGTATTGGGGTTACCCTGAATAATTCTCTTGTTATTTGTTTCAGTATTTCTAAATTTGAAGAACGCTGCTGTTTTCTTTATGTGCTTCACAATTCTGATGATTTTCAAATCTATTTCTGTACAGAACTTCATTGTAAAAAGTACGTATTAGTCACTGTTTGTGTGAAAAAGACTGTTCTTACCTGATCATTATTTTAATTAATGAGTGAACATGTAGCTCCTGCAAAGAATTCATGGCTATGTGATTATATAAATATTTCATTTGGGCCAATATTTTATAATTATGTGGTATGTTTAACAGAGAATTTTGCGGGCTCCCTTTAATAAATCAGCTTATTCTTAGTAATAATTTATTTTTGCACAGGCAAGACTTACCAGTTAATTGCTAAACAGCATGTCTCGTTTTAAAGCGCTCACTTATTATGATAATATATGATTATCAAAATTTTTATTTTTGAGTTCTTTTGAATAATCTCACCATTACCTACAACAGTGGCTCTTAAATCTGTCTCATTAGAATCACCTGGTGAGCTTTAAGACGTGCCTGGGCCCTAGCCCAGGACAATTATATTGGATTTTCTGGGGTAGGTGCAGCCTGAGTTAAGAGCCAGTGATCTTATATATACCAATAAAATATAACCCCACAATCTGCGGGCTGCATTGGGTACATTTCTCTTGGGCTAAAAATGAAGCACTTCATGTTCCCTTAGAACACAGTGACTAACTGTGGGAACCAAGAAAAGTGATTGACAATTCAGAAACTAAAGTGAGGGCAAAAGCCAGCTTGGACTTAAAATTTTGCTGGGGGTTGTTCTTATTCAAATAATCATTATTTGACCCTATTGTTAATGACTGGTATGCTAACTACAATATACAGTCATTAAAAAAAAAAAAAAGTTTGTTTAAGCCACAATTCATTCTTGGCTAGAATTTTATCTTTATTATTGTAAAATCTGGAGTGAAAAGATTTCGAAATAAGAAAGAATATTTAGCACTTGTGTGGTCTACTTTTCTACTTAATTTCTTTCTTGTGATTGACCTCCAAGAAGTATGTAGAGAAAAAGGAAGAGTGAGGAAGTAGGCATCACATGCAAACTCCATAGATAGTCTCCCAAGTCCAAACTGCACTTTGTCTATTTTATTCGTCATCATATTCCCAAAGGCCAGAACCGTTTTTGATTCTAGTAGACACTTGATGAGTATTTGTTGGATGGATGGATGGATGGATGGATGGATGGATAAAAAGAGGTACTGTATAAGAAAAACTCACTTTTTTCCTTCATATGTAGGGAAAAACCCAATTTTCCCCTATTGTGTTTTTTTCCAGTGCGCCTCCTTTATTCCTCATACAAAACACTTCATTTCTGACATTTCTGGTCACCGAATGTGTGGAAGTTTTTCCCTATAACAAGCAATTCTGCGTGACACCAGCTGGGCATCTTACAGTTTAACTCAATTCTCACACTATTTACCTGGAGATAGTGTCAGATCCCGGAGGTGAAGAGCTCAGTCACGTGAGACTGGATCTTCCCCTCCGTCAGATGTCGGTCACAAGCCCAGGTCATCGCCTGTGCTTCTGACCAATGGGCTACACATCAGAGGTTCCAATGGCCCCCTCTTTGGGTTTGATTAATTTACTAGAACAGAACAGAGAACTCAGTTTATTAAAGGATATAATAAAGGACACAGATGAACAACTAGATGAAGAGAAACCTAGGCGGAGGTCCTGAGTGTCTCAAAACGCAGGAGCTTCTGTCCCCATGGAGTTGGAGTGTGTTACCCTCCTGGTGTGGAAGTGTTTGTCAACGCTCCCTAAACCCAGCTCTGTTGGGGTTTTATGGAGGCTTCATTGCATAGGCATGATCAATTATTATTTTTAGCCCCTTCCCCCTCTGTGGAGGATGGGGAGGGGGGTGAGGCTGAAAAGTCTAAGCTTCTAAGCATGGCTTGGTGACCAGCCCTCATCCAGGAGCCACCTCATTAGAACAAAAGATGCTCCTGACTCACTTACCACGTAGAAATTTATAAGGGTTTTATTATAGGAGCTCCGTGCCAAGAACAGGGGACAGAAACCAATATATATTTTCTATTATCTCATAGGTACAGAGATAGAGGAAAGGTTCTGAGTTCTGGTAGTAAACTTTTCTTGTCACACCATAACCTGCTCTTCCCTGGGCTGGCAGTGCCCAGCATGACCTTCCCGTGATGAGATCATCAGCCCCCGTCCAAAGTGCCTGCCTTACTTTATGTCTGGAAACTATTATCATCCCGTCTGAATGGGGAGGCGCAGCTAGTGTTACAACGGCAAATCTGTTTCTTGCCATCATTATTTTTCTTGGCTCGGAAATGGTCTGCAGGAAAAAAAATTTTTTTTTACAAGAAGCGTTCCGGAAGAAAATGTCAGCAAAAGAAAGGTGGCCTCTGTCACAAATAAGAATCAGACAGCTATTTTTGGTTCACGTCAGTATTTCTCAGACTATGTTTATGGGACCCTGTGTGTATCATATTGAGGTGCTCGGGCAGAAGATTTAGTCACTGAGATTAAATGTCATAGTGGCTATATTAAATAGTCACCTCAGGATTTAGAGACACTGTTCTAGAATATAGGTATTTTTGGTATATCCTATTTTAAGTAGTATCAACAGCAGTGAAACAATAATAGCTAATATTGAATGAATGCACTGTGCTCAACACTTTATAAGCATTACCTCAAATCATCGTCATAACAACCTATGAGATAGATATGTATATTCACATAGATACGTGTATTTTATAATTAAGGGGTGAGCCTCAGAGAGGTGGAGACGTTTGCCCCAAATCATGCCAATAGTAACAATTTTGATCTGATATCCAAGTTCACATTCTTAACATTTCTGTGACCTTGTCTAGCCTTAGTATTCTAATTCTATACTATATTATGTTACTATTACTTGAAGGGAGGCATAAGGTCAGAAATTTCTTGAAAAGCCTACCAACCTGTGTTTTCTTTTTGAAAAATCATATTTTTCTCACTGATACTGATAGTTTGTATATTGCCTGACTCTTTCGGCTCCCATTTTGTGGCTCTGAAGTCATTTTGGAACATAATTGCGCATATTTACTATTTGATGTATTGTGAGTGACCACATACTAACTTCCATCGTAGGTTTTTTGAAATGGTGAACACCATCACTGAGGAGAAGGGGAGAGGTGCCGAGGAAGGAGAGTGTGAGAGTGATTCCCTGGAGGTAAGGACTTACGTTTCCACGTTCACTTTACAAAGTTTCTCTGTGGCTGTTTTTAAAAAAAGAACTATTTAAAGGTTTACTGAGAGAGAGAGAGAGAAAGAGAGAGTGAGAGAGACGTGAATAGTAGTGAGGATTCAGGGGCTCGGCAGAGACTGTAAACTTTTTCTTAATATACAGTTGCAGACAGGTCTACTGCAAGCACTGAGAACACTTACCAACCAAAGCAAAAAAGGAAGGAAATGCTCAGATTGTTTCCTAGAAGTACCCAGAGGGTTTTCATAGATCTGTGGGCCTCACAAGAAACAGCTTATGCAATAGTGTTCTGATTCATCAAAGTGTTTCTAACTCACTCTTGTCAAGAAAGTGCAGGGATATCATTCTTGTAATTTAGAGAAACATTCTTACACTTTTGTCCTACGTATTCCATCAGAATAATTTAAAATCGGTGATATAGAATGGTTTCTACAGTATTCCCAACGGATTGGATAGTCTACAGTGTGAATTCAAGCATACTTGTTTTAAGTATTTTAGCTTAGTTTGCCATGATGCCACAACTAGTGATATTGCTGACATATTTTTTGAGAGTGTTCTATTAGCATAACATTAATGAATGGATACAGTGATTTCTGGGCTGTGAGGATGAGAGCCATCTTGGCTTTCCCTCTCACTGAATATTCCTTTGTAACCAGATCACTGTTATAATATGAGTTATGCAATAGCCTTAACATATTTTTGCATAATTTATGATAACTCCATTATATCCTTGGTCATATTCCTTAGATATATTCAACATTCTTGATGAAAATTATTTTTTCAGTATTCTAAATATTTGATTAAAAGGAGTTCTTTAATTTCATTACCACAAACTGAACTTGAACTTCAGCCCATGAGGGACGTACCAAAAATAATTCCTCTACTTCCCATTCCTTACAGTGTAAACAAGGATTACTTTAGTGATTAAGATTTATATGCCGAATAACTGTTTTCTGACCTTGACCTTAATTTGAGATAGCATTAAAATTGTTTCAATACAAGTTTCATTTACTCCTGAAGCCTTTAGGTATCTTGGCCCAAAACAAAATTAAAATGTTTGAAAGGACAGACGCTCTTTAATGCTTTCAGCTTCATTTAGGATGGTATCAACGTTTGACAAGCGTTAGCTATAAAGTACAAATTTGAAGCTAATACTTTTTGTGTTTGGAAACCTTCTTACTCAAAGCTCAAGTTAAGATGTGCCTTTATTTCTGATTTGAATAGTAAGGCATCTTTGACACAGTACAATTGTGGGAGGGATCGGGCTTCCTCTGGGTCATGGTTAGAACCGCCCCCATCATTGATCTTCCCTGGCTCCAGTGAGATTCCCCATGCCAGCGTCAGTAGCCTGGAGTTCTGGTTCTAACTTTGCCAACAGCCAGTTTTGTAACTTTGGACTAAAAATCATACTCCCACCGGGCTAAGATGATTTCATTTCTTAAATGAGAGTTAAATAAGAAGATCTAAAATGTCCTTTCCTAGCTCAAGTTTATTATAATTTTCAAGATTAGTACAGGCTGTACAAGGTTTTCCAAATATAGCTCAATACCACTTTCAGAGGACTTTTCTATTTTTAAACAGAAAGAGAAACAAGTTCTTTTGATTTAAAGCCCTGTTTTTTGACTCAAGGCTGTGTTTTGACAGGGAAGGGTCATGAGGCCACATCTTAAATAATTTAATGTATTAATAAGTTTATATTGAAATTATTGAACAGTTGATTACAGTTAATCATAAGGGTTCTAACACTTATCAACTGTGGTCCCTATTTTGTTTCTCCCAGCCTCCCATATCTTCACTAAGAGCAAGGGCACATGCCCAGTAACCCGAGAGAGACATCTCAGAAAACCCTCTGAGCTAGCCTCTTACCCTCACAGCCAGTCTTTCCTCCAGCGCCTTCATTTCATGGTCTCTGTCACTCCCCCATCTCAGGTCTTTATCATCTCCCATATGGCCTGATCTCTCTCCTGCTGTCAATACGTTGTCATCATCAGACAAATCTCTCCTGTGGATTTAATCCTGGGACTTCCCTAATTAAAACCCTTTAATGCTACTCTTTGTTTCTTTTTTAAATTTTTAAAATTAGTTTTAGGTGCACAAAACAATGTAGTAGTTAGACATTTACCATTTATATCCCTCACACAGTGACAACCCGCCTGCCCCCATCCACTACCCCTCTGACATCACACACAGCCATTACATTTCCACTGTCTCTATTCCTAATGCTGTACTCCACTTCTTGTAACTATATATATATATATATGTGTGTGTGTGTGTATGTATATATATATATATATATATACACACACATATATATATATAATTGTAGTTGACATTTAATGCTACTCTTTGTAGAAGGTTTCTGAACCATGCAATATTGTTCACTCTCTGGCTGTAGCCTTTCCTTTGCACCCTGTAATCCAGCAAGGTCAAATTGTTTTCCGTTTTCCAGACAGCCAAAATTTCCCGCCTGGGCTTGACATACAGATGCCCAACTTGACATGCTTTTTCTGATCTGTCCCACTTGGTGACTGCATCCTAATTTTTTGAGAACCAACTCATGTCATTATTTCTTTGAATCATTGCTCAATACCCCTTCTCACTTTGCTCTGCTCTCGTAACATTTTTGCCCGCTCCTATGCTCTATCTCTTCTCATTGCACTGTAATTTGATAGCCTGCACCAGACTGTTAATACCCCAAGGTTGGACTGTAGCTCTGTTTTCCTTTTAATCACATAGTCTCCCATGGTGCCAGGCGTCCAGGGAGAAGTACAGTCAGAAGACTTGGAAGGGTTTGAATCTGGGGAGTGACAAAACCAGAATTGTTTCAACACTATCTCAAAGTGGAGAGGGCAGAGTAAATGTGAGGAAACTGGCTTGAAGGTTGTTTAATCAATATTAAGTCAATGAAAGAAGGAATACCATAACCAAGCCCTTATTAACCCATTCTTTTCAGTTCCTTCTTTTTCATTTCTTTGAAATAAAAAAACATACAAATTACTAAGATCCTTTTGGTGCTCAATACAAAATATGCTGTGTTTCCCTCCTCTCCCAAACACATACATATGTTCTACCTCTGTGATTTCCTACTTCCCTCCTTTTCTCTCTCCTTCCTTCTCTTTTCCCCCAAATCCTCCTTTTTCTTATATGCGTCTGTACCTCCCTGTTTTATCAAAATGATGGGAATATGACTGACACAAGCCTGAGGCAATCAAAGCAGCTGGTCCTGTGCACCTGTTTATACATAATTTCCAGTGTGGCTAAAGAAAAAGTTGACCCCTTGTGGGATGGAGTGAGGATAAGCAGGGATAAAAGGGAAGATTTTTCTTTGACTCAAACATCTATCAGTCCCTTACCATTTCCTTTTCTGAGGACTTGCCTCACAGACAGTAAATTATGGTTTAGAATTCACTTAAATCAATTTGGAGTCATCAAGTAGCATACTGCTTTGTTTTTCTTTAGCATCCTATTTCTATTTTTGTTCAGATCTGAAGTTGAATACCCACAGTTCCCACACTGTCTGGGAAAATAAATCACTTACACTGTTGTGTGATATGAGTATCCATTTTGTTACTCATTCATTCAGTCTGTTGGGAGGAAAAAAATAAATTTTCCTCTGCCAACTTGGGTTCAGTGATTGGGGACTTGTGAACTGACAAAAGACAGATTAACAGGAAATAAGACAAAGTTTATTCATGTACCAGTACGTGGGAGCAAACAGAGAAGTGGCTCCTGAACAGCTAGAGGTAAGAGTTTGTTTATCTTAATAAGTCCTTAATAGGACTTTGAAGGAACTCACACAGTGAGAAACTAATGAGAAACAAGTGGAAGGTACTGGAAAGTTTTGTAAAGGTTTTGTGTATGTAATTTCTCATCCAGGTATGAGTGGTTCTGAATTTCCCAGAGAGGGTTTTCAAGAGGCTTTGTTTAAGTCCACAAAAGAAGTTTAGATAAGGTTTTTGTCTGCAGCTGCTATTTATTTAGATGTTTTTATTCAGCTTAAAATCTTCATACCACACTTGTGGGTCCAAGTGGATCCCATCAGTTCTCTCAACAAATATTTATTGAACACCTACTATGTGAAAGGCACTATTCTAGGTGTTGAGGATACAGAAGAGAACAACACGGAAAAAAATCCTTGCCCTCACTGACGTTGCAGTCTAGTGACAGGTGAACAATTAGCGACATAAATAAGTAAAATTTGTGGTATGTTTGATAAAGATCAGCATTAAGGAGAAAAACAAAGCAGAGAAAAAATTAGAAAGTTACAGAGTAATGCGGTGTACAATTTTTGACAAGGAAGCCAGAATGACTCCTTGAGAAGATGATATTTGAATAAACATCTGAGGGAGGAGAGCTCAATCAAGCTAGATATTTGTACCTGCAGCATTTTTAGCATTCTATTAATGTTATTAATAGTTATTCATGTTTTTCACATTTATATATTAAGATGGCAATACAAACTGAAAATTAACAAGGCTACTTTTTGGGTCTTTGAAGTGACCACTCACCTAATGTAATTAAGTACAGAGGGACGTGCATGGGTTCTAGAAAGTGGTTATTTTACTGTCGGTCCCTTGACAATGCAAGGACCGACTTTGTCAATTGGCCTTGTCGATATTGTCTTCCTACGCTGATTTTCTTTGCAGCACCAATATAGATTGTTCTGGCCAGGCAACAATAGAAGGATGATTCTAGAAGTCTTCCCATCGTTGCTTCAAAATTCAATCGTTTCCCTTGGCAACAACCTGACTTGCTAGCCTATTGCCATAGAAATAGAATGCAAAATATATAAGCAGTATAATCTTACATTTTATTTTTCTAAAACACTCCTTCCCCCGCTTCTCTTTTGTCTACATTTGTCATTTAACACACTGTACCTTCCCTTGGCCCTTGGCCCAGCTCTATTCAACTTTTTCTTACCATCACACAGATAATTCTCTCCCCCTATAGGCCAGGTCGGTCTCCTCAAACCTGCCTTTTCAATTTATATGTCTGTCTTGTAAGACTAGAAAGAAGAGATAAAAAGAAACCAAGCAACAGTTACCCATTGGAATGGTTTTCAGTCACGTTTGTCTTATTAAGTCCTTCAGACATTTACTATGACCACTTCTAACAGAAGTCAACTTCTATACCTCATAAATAATCTCTTAAAAAAAGAATAGTCTTTTGTTGCTTTAGATTCCTGAGGGAAACAAAAACTTGTGCAGCTTCATCTCTAGGCGTATATGCTTCACTGCACTGTATAAATATCCCTGTGGCAAAACTCATTTTAACCAAAGGTAAACTGATGCTGATTTTAAATGTTTTGGCACCTGATTAAAAAAAAAAGGTTCTTATCAATTTTTCTACGGCCTGATTAATTCATTAAGCAAATAATTGCTGAGCATCTACTAAAGCCATATATTGGTAAGAGTAGGATAGAGCAATTAAAGATAAAGTCTTAGCTCTCAAAGAGCTCAGAGTCCAGACCGGAATGAGGAGTGGGGAAGAGTGATAAATGCATGGGAGAGAGAGTGCAGATGGCTTTGGAAGCACATCGGACCAGACCCTAACCTGGATTTTGAGGGTCAGATGGATGGTTCGGGAAAGCTTCCTGGAGCTTGGTTGAAGGATGAGGCCGAATTACCCAGATAGCAAACATAGTATGTATAAATGTATAATGATCTTGGGAACCTCATCGAGAGTTCTTAGAGGAGATTTATGAGAGAGAAGGTTGGACACAGAGGCAGCAATAAAATCCTGAAGGACATTTAGGCTGTGCTAAGGAGTTTGGATTTGATCCTAGAAGTAGCAAGGAGCCAATAAAATAGAGGCAGTGGTATAAACATGGAAAGCTCACTTTGGAACTTTGGGACTCAGAAAGTTCACCGTCGACTTAATGGAGAATGAACTGGAGAACAGGGCCACACGAGAAGAGGGGGATGGGAGGCCAGTTAAAATACGTAAGTCACAGATGTAGTGTAGAATGGGCAGTGTAGTCAATAATATAATAACTTTGCACGGTGACAGTCGGTTACTAGACTCATCATGGTGATCACAATGCTGAAGGTCTCTAAATGCTGAATCACTATGTTATACACGTGAATCTAATACAATATTGTATGCCAACTATACTTTAATTTAAAAAAAAAATGTGTTTCTAGAAAGAGTCTGTGGAATTAGTACAGAAGAAAAGTAAAAAGGGCCTGATCTGGGCAGTAGCAGTGAGGATAACCTTGACAGCATTTGGCAATCAGTTTAATACGGGGAGCAAGGGAAAGGGAAGAATGGGGTCTAAGAGGACCACCAGAGGTTGACCAGCTGTCTGCTTGAATGGACGTCTAGTGGAGATTGACAGTATGCTGGAATACCTTTATAATACAGGAGTTTGGAAACAGAGCCAACATTCATCTTTTAAGCTCTTATGCTATAAAAGGATTTCCCTACAGCATTAGTAGTGGAAAGAACACAAAATCTGGAATCTCATGAGCTGGTTTAAACTACAACTCTGACATACTTTCACTGGAAAAGATATTTCTGATCATTTGTAAACTGGAGCTTATCATAGACCTTCCTTACTATGACCCAGGCTTATTATGACCATCAAATGAGGTAGATTATTGAAAGTTAATTTTTTTCTTTTAAATTATAGAACATTATAATAACATAAGGTGGTGGTAATACTAGTTTCAGCATATAGGTTTCTATTCCTTTGAGAGTGCACACTGGCAAAGATGAACCACTTTGGAGATGCTTCCTGCCCTGCCTCCTGCTGGTCTGGGTCCTGGCTAGTAGATTTGCAGCGCACAGGGCACAGTGTCACAGAAATTCGGAGCACAGGAATTGGGTGTGGAGACTTGGGTTCCTTCCGGTGGCATTTTTGGACTATGTTTACTGCCTCTTTGCTAAAGCCCAGTTTTATCTCCTTGTCGGTAGCAATTGCTAAATGATCCCTGCTACCCATCCTTCCACCTGAGAACATACCTGGTCTTCTGCTCTGGACTAGGACAGTCAGCCTTACGTTAGCAGCCAGAAGAAGACTATTCTCTCATCTGCCACTGGGTACCTAGGAATGGATGCGCAGGGTTGCCACTGGGAAAGTAGACACCTCCCGTCCAGAGCTTGGCCTCTGTCCTCAGCCAGAGACGGGTCCATGATAGGGAGATAATTGCTCACCCAGTCCTGGCGTAGTATTGGGCGTAGCTTTTCCCAAGAGCGTACAATCTAATTGCCTCCTATGAAGACTTGGGAACCTGCCGGAAACATATAACCTGGAACTGGTAGCAACTCCCCCTCCCCCACACCTTCCTCATCTTCTATGGCAGTGATTTCTCCAGTGAAAATGTTTTGTGCCCCCGAGAATTTGCAGAGTGATCTGATTGCTTACTTCTGGAGGTAATTTGTTGTGTTTTAATCTCTGCTTCATTTTATGATCTCTTTGCCTTTCGTGTTTTGTCGTTTCCCTATAATATACCTGAATGTGAATTTATTTTTATTCTCCCTTTTTAGGGCTCAATTTCTGGAAGTTATATTTCTGTCTTAAATCCTTTTTTAGAGTACCTTCTAGCTTTTTCTCATGTTTTTTTGATTTCATATTTTATAACCTTATATTAAATGTACTTATTTTACAGTTTCAGTTTTATTTTATTTTATGAAGTTATCGAGATTGATATGTGTTAAATCAGCTCTCACTAGTGGTGAAGTATCTCCTTATATATTTAAAACTGTGGATTGTGAGCTCAATCTCGGTTCATTCAGTGAGCATCTTGCATAGCCCGTGTTAAGGAAGTCTCCCTGTAACATATTTTTGTTTTGTTTGTGCTAGGAATACCAGGGATGTCCCAGGCTCAAGACCAATTGTGGGTATTATAAGTGTAAATATGGACTGCAAAAAGATCAGCCTATGGTTAAAAGTATTCAGAGGAGACTCATTTCTGTTCACTCACAGCTCAGTCTGAGACAGACAAACTGCCTTTTGTTCCCCAATACATGGGGCTGACTTTTTTCTAATCTGCCCTTTCACCAAGTTAAAGTCCTTCAAGAACCCTGGGTTTGTGTGTCCTAGCTCTTCTCCTAGTGTAGGCACAAGTCCTCATTTCCTATCCCCTCATGGGCATTAAGGCTAATGTCCCAGATAAGGGGTTGACAGATAGTAGCCCAAAGGTCAAATCCAACTCACCACTTCTTAGCAAATAAAGTTTTATTGGAACACAAGCATTCCCATTTGTTTATATACAGAGGTTGCCAAAAAAAAAAAAAGTGTACACATTTTAAGAAAGGAAAAAGCTGTATTAAAATTGTAATATTCAATATATACTGATAACAAAAGATGAATACAAGTCATGTGTATACATTTTTTTTGGCAGCCCCGGTATATTGACTGGGCCGTTTTCATGCTACCATGCCAGAGTTGAATAGTTGCCACAGAGATTGTATGGTCCACAAATGTGAAAATATTCAGTATCCAGCCCTTTACAGCATTGTTTGCCAACCCTTGCCCTAGATTAATGAGACTGACAGTCCTGCCCTCATCCCCACACCTTGGGCTGCAGGGACATCAGTTCTCGTGATTACCTGTTGAGTGTTCCTTTCCCTCTTTACTTCTAGTTCCTGGTATTCTTTATTTTTTATAAGCCCACCTAGACATTTAAAAGTATATATATATATATATGTTTTATTTTATCTAGATGTTTTCGCAGGAAAGTTTTCAGGTAACTACTCTACCATATTGCCAAAACAAGAAGCCCCCTTTTATTGTCTTTGGAGAGTAATATATTATTTTTTTATATTTCTTTGACTTAACCATTGAACTTTAATCATTTGAACATTTTCTTTGTTTTCTAATGCAATTCTTTAAGGCCATGAAAATTGTCATCTATATAACTCCATATCTGTGGGTATTTGACATGTAATGCTGTCCTGGTCATTTTTTTTAAACTATTTTGTAATTCCTACAATCATTTCATTGAGCAATTCATTGATTATTTTAAAGTACAATAGTCAGTTTTCAAATATATTTGTTGGCTATCTTACTTTTAATATCCTGTGGTCAAACATCATGGTGTTTATGATATCAGTTATTTGAAGTTTGTTGAAATTTTCTTTGTGGCTTATCATGTCACCAATTATTATATATTTTTGATGTATGCATGAAAGGAATTTTTATCTGGGTGCAGGGCTCCCAGGGCTCTGTATATGTTGCATCAAATTTGTTAATCGTGTCATTAGAGTCTCTACTTTAAATTTGTTTTCTTGATATATCAGTTTCCAAAAGAGTTCTATTAAATGCTACTGTAGTTTATGTTTGTCTACTTTTCTTGGTAATTTTATGAGCTCTACTTTACATATTTTAAGGCTATGTTGTGAGTATAAAAATCCATAATCATTGTCCACTTTTGGGTTATTCGTCAGTATTAATGTTAAATTTGCTAGCTTATAAATGTTAGAAATCGATTTTTATTCACTTTTTTTTAAATGAAACCCTTCAATAAGTTGAATCTAGCTGTGTGTAGGCTGCCAGTTTAATATTCAAGCAAAATAGGGATAGTAGAAGGAGCTTATTCTTTTTTTTTTTTTAATTTATTGGGGTGACAATTGTTAATAAAATTACATAGATTTCAGGTGTACAGTTCTGCATTACATCATCTATAAATCCCATTGTGTGTTCACCACCCAGAGTCAGTTCTCAGAAGGAGCTTATTCTTATCATCTGTCCTGTGGGTCTGTAGTTTTACACTGAATATCTACAAAGATATGGCTTAATCATTTGAGGGCTCTACGTCCTGTAATTCCAGTCTGAGACAAAGGATAGTCCTTTCTCGATGATGCTTCCAGGTCTGAGGAAGTCTCTACCAGATGCTCTCCAAATGCCTTTGATTTTGATCTAGTTTTTCATATTTGACTGATACGCTTGATAGTTTGGGGTTTAGGGATATGGATATTTCCTTTTTACACCAAAAATAAAAATTGTCCTCTATTTTTCATTTTTAAAGTGTTTTTGGTCTTGGGGAATTGGGCATGATGTAGAAAGAATCCTTACATTATCATTGTCAACTAGTAAGACCTCAAATTTTTCTTCTTACCCAAAGCCTTTCAGTGGTTTTATTCTCCTGGTAGAGTGTGGAAAACTTGGACAGCACTAAAAGCTGAAAAATGAAAGAAAGATTAATTAGAAGTGATAGGTATTGATGCTAATCATACTTATCTCAGAATCAATGAAAAACAGGATTTAGTGGGTAAAAGAATCCAACTGAGCTTTTGAAGAAACACTTTTATGGATTTAAATAACATCGTCCTCTGTGTATTTGTAACAGTTGTGAAAACATGAACACACTAGCTGCTTTATGTTTGTTGAGAGCGTCTCTCTTTTTTGGTTCTTGAAGCTGCTTTTTAGAATTTGTCGCCCCTGTTAAAACCATCTGACAAAATAAGGAAAAATACTCTCGGAAAAAGTTGATGTTGAAAATGTAGAATACAACTAATGTTTCAATCTTCTCTCCTCATTTTTCCTTTTGTAGTATGACTATGAACATGATGAAAATGGTGACCGAGTTGTTTTAGGAAAAGGCACTTACGGGATAGTCTATGCAGGTCGAGACCTGAGCAACCAAGTCAGAATCGCGATTAAGGAAATCCCAGAGAGAGATAGCAGGTACGGCAATTGGGGTTAATAAAAAGCTGTTTTCTAAGGTATGTTTGGTTGTTTGTAGCATTTTAGAAAATATTTTGTTGATATTCTAAGTAATGAAACTGTCTGAAAACTCCATCGTTTTAATCAGGTCCCTCTGAGGTTTAGCTGCTGTATCATTCAGGGATTCAATGACAAGACTTTGATGGGAAAGGATAGTGGCTCTGAGGTACCAAGGACGGGACTTTTAAAGAGTAGGAAAGAGAATGGACCTGTGTGTGTGTTGGTCCCAGTTTATGTTAGATAATGTTTGGTTTATTATATGCATAGATGGGGAATAAACATTATCAGAAATGGTGTGAAACAAAGGTTCCAGTTTCCAGTCCGGCATATAAGAAGCTTGGAAGTTCGCTTTTATTTGGCCATTATGGTCAGGTCACACAATCAGTTTTCTTCAAAAAAGACACTCTCGGGAGCTCCCTGGGTCATCTGCTACCTATCCTCTCCACTCGTAAATCTAAAAAGCACCTCCAGGTTAACATGGCCAAAACTGGACCGTGAATTTTTACCCCCAAATGTACTCTACCTGAAGTATTCGTCCCTATCTCAGTTAAGGTTACCCCCTCCATCTAGCTGTTCAGGCTAAAACTTAGGATTCGTTTGGATTCCTCTCTCTCCCCACATCTACTCCACAAGACTCTAGTCTAAGCCTTCAGGTCTCCCATCAGACTCCCTAGTGCAACTACCTTGTAACTCGTCTCTGCTTTCACTCTTTCCTCCACCCTGACTCCATCCTGCCTCAGAGAACCCACAGAGATCTTTCTGAAATTGAAATCACATCATGTCGCTACTGCTTAAAACACTTCAATGGATTCTTAACCAGCATGAAACCCAGTCCCTTTAGCATAGACGTCTGCCTCCCTCTGTCGCCTCACCTGTTTCATCGCAGCCACATTGACGTCTCCTTCTCCATCAAGCACATCAAGGCTTATTTCCCAGATCTCAGCAGGATTGCCTCATTTTCATCATTTAGTTCTCAATTCAAATTTCAAGCAATCAGAGAGGCTTTCCCTGACTACCCCAAGCGGAAAAAGATATCCTCTCCCATGCAACTGGTGTCAAAGGTTCCCGCTCTCTTTCTGCCTCTCCATTTTTAGTGTATGCCTTTCACAGGTGACCAATCTGCTTCCAGCCTCCATATCTGCATTCCAGGTAGGAAGAAGAAAAAGAAAGACAAACTTTTCCAGAAATGTCCAGCATACTTTTACCTGTGTTGCGTTAGCCAAAAGTAACTGTCCCTAACTACAAGAGAGGCATTGTATTCGGTTGGTGCAAAACCAATTGTGGTTTTTGCAATTTTTAACCTTTTAAACCACAATTACTTTTGCACCAATCTAATAGCTGCCCATTTGTTTTTCCAAACAAAATCATAGAAAGAAGGAAGAACAGATACTCGGTAGACAAACAGCTGTTTCTTCTGTCTGCCACGTGTATGGTTTCATGTTTTCTCCGCTATTGTTACAGAGTTTCCTCTTAGTTAATTCATGAGACATATTTATGAATTCTTATGAAATGATGATAGAAATTACTCATTAAATACCAAGATTAATATGTACAAAGGTGTCATATTCAAATTTTTATTAATTTTTTCTAAGTAATTATTATTAATTATTCTTAAGTGATGTGTACATAAGAATAATTATTAATTATTGTTAAGTAATATGTACATAGAGTAGATTTTGAAACAATATAAAAGTTAAAGGGTCATCACTATCAAATTGCTGTAGCAAACTCACTAATCTTCCGCAACATCCCCTTCTCTCCCACCACCAGATGAATATGAGTAGGTACTTAGAGAAAACCACTTTTTTTTTTTTTTTGAGAAAACCACTTTTAAAATCAGCTTTGTAGCTTAAGTTGATTCAACCACCACTATGCACATGCAAAGCCCGCCAATAGTAACAAAGGTCATGCATTTGGCATCATGTGGGTTGTTTGAAAGCATGTGTATGACAGGCCCTTCTCTTGAACAGCTGGCACAGGGCATCTTCCTGTTCCCTATAAAAGAAGCTTACAATGAAATCAATCATGTTATTGGGAGATACAATACACAAGGGTATTTCCATCTATGTGCCCTGGAGAGGTTTCGATGTTGCATTTAAAAAGACAGCAGCTAGAATAATTACTAAGGTACAAGGCTGGGTGTGAATAATACATAATGCATCATACACTAAGCACTGCCATCTGTAATAAAGGATCACAGCAACAGAAACAGTGTCTTCTGTGTTTCCTTCACACTCTATAAACACTTTATTAGAGTCGTAAGACAGAGGTAGTGGATTTCAAGTGGACTGTTATAATCTAGCCCAAGTATTTGTAAACCTCAGGTTGGCTTCCTCCTGTAACATTCTTCCAACCCCTGAACTACTTGTTCAAATCAGTTATTCTCCATCCAGCTGTATACTAGAGCCATCTGAGGAACTTTTAAAAATACTAATGCTCAGATTGCACCCCCCAAAATTCTGGGATGGGAATATGATAGTTTTTAAAAGCCTTCCCAAATGTCCAGCCAAGGTGGAAAATAGTGGTTTAGATGGTTGTAGTGGGAATTTGACTCAGAGGAGATGCTCTGGAGACAATGGTAGATTAATGATTTCAAAGCTGGATATATACAAATATATATACATACACGAGTATAGAAGCATCTCTGACTATCTATGCCATTTCTTCCTTCCATTGTTACAGTTAATTAAGAAAAAAATAGGATTTCCTTATAATTCCCATAGACAAGCAGAGCTTCTTGACCTAAACAAATTATAATTTCATGCTTATTCAGTGCGTGTCACTCACACTTTCACTTACACTTAATGAGAATTGCTGAGTGTTACCATTTCCATATTAGAGAAGAGTTCTTATTCTTAGCTAGGATGAATCCTGACTATTATTGTAACTTTTGAGCTATCCTTTGGTTAAATAATGTGTGTGGGGGGGGGGGTGGGGTAGGGTGGAGGGGTGGAACGGACATATATTTGCTTCTCCAGGATCTTACATTTAAACATTCATGATTGATTTTCAACAGAGGGTCAGGAGGTGGGAGTCCTGAGGTTCATCATAAACTGAGTTAGTAATTGGCTTAAGGTGCTTTAGTCGTCTTGATGTCCTAAATCTTAACAACAGGCCCAATGTTTGCCACTAATTTATCTCATGCATATTAAGAGCAGTCTCATTAACTAGTGTTAATAACGTGTTTTAAACCCCATGGAAACAATAACTTGCAAATGTCTTCATAGTTGACAGCCATTACCTAAGTATCGTATTGGTAACACTGTCTACTGGTTATTTCTTGTGTTATCTCATTTAAGCAATTATCAAAATGGTGATGTTGTCCTTAATTGATATCCCGTTAAAGGATTTAGTTTAATACCTACCTGCCTTTATAGTTCCTAGAGAAATTCTAAAGAAAGATAAAATGAGTAAAAGATCTAATATACAAGTTCAACTTTTTTGTTATTGGCAGCTTTCTGAGTAATATTTCACAGATTATAAAGGTTTCTTTACCTTACATAAATTTGGGTGTTTATATTCTGATAATTACTTTAGCTTATAGCTTATCCCGAAAAGCTTCATGAAAATAGTATTATTCCTTACTAATCAGTTCTAGTATTTCTTATTGGCATTCAAAAAAATCCATTCTGCTTATATGGATTTGCCATTGTAAGAGCTGAGCATTTCTTGTACATTGGACTGAAGCAAGTTATGAGGCATCAGATTTGCATTTAATGTCTTAGGTGTGCCTTTCACACCTGTAGCCTTCATTGTATGGCAGAAAAAAAAAATTAGGCAATCGTTTTGATACTCTGTTGATCATTGCTGGCACGCTACCATAGTTAGTTATACAATAATTATACTAGAGCTGCAATGGGTTCAGGATTGTTAAGAGTCTAAGTTTTATAATACTTCAAATAGTCATCAAAAGTATTGTTCTGTCTGTTCCAGAAATATAAAATACTTTCATTTTATAATTTGATAAAGTAGCATATACCGTATGTGTGATTTTGAAGTCTGACTTAAAGCTGGTCTTTCAGTGTGGAGTCTTGATTGGTAGTAAGTTTCAAAAAAAAAAAAAAAGCCTGATAGAATCAGTGGACAAAATAATGTGAGGATTTCGAGGCAAGGGGCTCAAGGAAACTTGGGATATAAATGGTTTTATATTTTCCATTGAAAACTTGATGGTGGGCCTTTTAGTCAGTTCTGGAATGAACATGAAAGTTATTTACAATTTTTATTTTCCTGGGCAAGAGTCTCCTGGAATACTAAAGTTATATTATGAGGCCATAATAAAGTTATGAGGCCAAAGTCGTATTAATGTGGGCAGTGAGCTGTGTGGATAACTCCAGTTTTTCCTGGGTAGAAATCTTAGCTCTGTCACTTGCTAGCTTTGAGATCTTAGGCAGGTTAGGCATCCTCTCTGTGAATCAATTTCCTCATCTGTAAAATGGTCACCTTAATCATAGCTTCTCATGGGGGGTTGTTGTAAGAAATGAATTAATCTATACAAAAGGTTTAGAAATGAATTAATCTATTAGGTTGGTGCAAAACTAATTACGGTTTTTACAATGATTTTTAACCTTTTAAACAGCAATTACTTTTGCACCAACCTAATATATGAAAGGCCCAACACATTTTCCCTCAACCCTTACCATGGCTCCAACTTCACAAAATTTATGTTATTAGAAATAAAGGCCTTAGATGGTCATATTTGATGTTCTACATGGGCATATATTTGGCTGACATTTTCCATTTGTATTGTGTAAATTTGTGTGCTAAAATCTGGCTACATAATTAGCTCATTTGCATGTTTTTTAGATACTCCCAGCCCCTACATGAAGAAATAGCATTGCATAAGCATCTGAAGCACAAAAATATTGTCCAGTATCTGGGTTCTTTCAGTGAGAATGGTTTCATAAAAATCTTCATGGAGCAGGTTCCAGGAGGTAAGAGATGGTTTTTTTTTCTTTAAAAGGTATAAATTTCTAGAGCCTTGAAGAGGAGTAAAATTGAATGGGGTTTACAAGTTTATAGGTTTTAATTTGTCTAAGTTTAAAGAAACATTAGACATGTGACATTGCCTTGCAGTTTATTAGGACAAAATAAGTCAATATCTGAACCATTTTAGTATCAGTCGCTGTGACTTGGATTAAGGTTAGCGAATGAGTGGCTTTTTACTATTTACTCTTTGATAATGAGCATATTCAGAGCAGGGATACTTGCCTAGTCACATTTGAGCCCAAGTATCTAGAGTATAGTTCCTGGGCCACTGTGACTAAGCAATAGATATTAGCTTAAATTAGTGTTACATTATTAACGTACTTTAAAGAGCTCATTCGGGTAAGATTTTATCCGCTGTTTTTTCCCTACTTTATAGGAAGTCTTTCTGCTCTCCTTCGTTCCAAGTGGGGCCCATTGAAAGACAATGAGCAAACAATTGGATTTTATACAAAGCAAATACTCGAAGGATTAAAATACCTCCACGACAATCAGATAGTTCACCGGGATATAAAGGTAGGATGAACCACAATTGCTTTTCATAAATTCCTTGGTGGGTAATTGTTTTATTTGTAAAAGCCATGTTGTGTTATGGGTATTAATTTAGAATGGCGAATAAATAAATCTTTGAAATAGCAGAAATGCAAGAGGGTTCTGGGCCCTGAATCAGTTATTGATGTTCATGTCTTATGTCTTCTACTCAAAGAATAAACTCCTTAACCAGGTTCAACCAACAAAGACTGAGCTTCCCCTGCATGCCTGGTCCTGTTAGGTTCTCCCTGTAGGTGGTGACACACCAGAGCCAAGGTAAACAGGGTACAGCCCCTACTCCTGGGGAGCTTACTGACTGGTTAATCTTTGCATACTTGCCCATAGTAGCTCCTTAGTAAATATTTATTGAATCAGTGGATGAATGGTTGGAAGGAAGAAAAGTAAAATCCCCTCTTCTCACAATAATATATTCAAGGATTGAACTAAAATTAGATAACTTATTCGATTCTCTTTAAAAATAGAAAATTCAGAACTAATAATTTCTGACATACTTTATATTACTGTCCTAAAAGTAACCCAAATACCCATTTATTTGTGATATCCCTAAATATTCCAGGAAAAGAAATAAAACAACGTAGAAAAGGAAGTAAAGTGACCAGGAAATTATGAGTATCATAATTGAATTTACCATGCATGTACCATATACAGACGGCCCGTACTACCATGTTTCCCCGAAAATAAGACCTAGCGGGACGATCAGCTCAAATGCAACTTTTGGAGCAGAAATTAATATAAGACTTGGTATTATATTATATTATATTACATTACATTACATTATATTATACCCGGTCTTATATTACAGTAAAATAAGACCTGGTCTTATGTTAATTTTTGCTCCAAAAGGTGCATTAGAGCTGATTGTCCGGCTAGGTTTTATTTTTGGGGAAACAGGGTATCTGTGAACCACAGCGAACTCTGACTAAGAGTGACGTTTGATCTTGTGACCTGAGAAGCAGAGTGTGAACAACTGATAACATATAAACAAAAATGATGTTAAGAATTCACTTTTGAGATTACGTATCAATGATGAGTACAGAATTAGAGTGCTTGTTTGCTCGAAGGACACCTTTTCTTATTGGACTTGCCAGCTAACAACAAACAGTATTGGAAGTAAGATAACATTTTTGATTAAAGTCCTCTGTTCTCTAGGGTGACAATGTGTTGATTAATACCTATAGTGGTGTTCTCAAGATCTCTGACTTCGGGACATCAAAGAGGCTTCCTGGCATAAACCCGTGTACTGAAACTTTTACTGGTATGTGTTTGCAATGGTGATGCAGATCTTATGTATTTGAAGAAATAATTGCTGTGTTTGAGCATAATGTGAGAGATAAATTTCGTTTTTTTCTCGCAAACATTAATGTTGATATCTTGATGCTCCCTGAAAAATGTTATGCAGAATTTGATCTGGCCCTTTTCTTATTTTGTATTTATGACTTGTTCAGTCTCCTGGTTAATGCCATTGGAGTTTTTTGTGTTTTTTTTTTAACTCTCAGTTTGTTATTTGTTGTTCTTTTCATGTCATTACTTCTCTTCTCCTTGGCCTACAATCACTATAACCCTGACAAGATTTGTTTTTTAACATTTCTTTTAGCCCAACTTCTCTGTGATTCTTACTCATACCTTAATCACTTCCCATTTGGACCATGAGTTCCCGCTTTCCTAATCTGTTTACTCCCTGTGGTGTATTCCTCTATTCACAACATAAATAACTGGAGGCTTTCAACTGGGAAAGAGGAAGTGACTCATCAACTCAGAAGTGGGGCGAGGAGAGAGCTTTCCTAAGAAATTAGGTAATGCAACCACTGAGCTGCCTCTAGAGCAAAGTCCTGGAAGGGTGGAGACAAAGGGATTTACAAAAAGGTAATGGCATCCGAGAGGAAACTGAGGCTCAGAGAGATTAATTGACTGTCCAACAGATATCAAAAGGGCATCTGGAACTTCAACCCTGTTCTCCATTCCAAGTTCTTATCACTCCATTCTCCTCTTTCTCATGAAGTGTTGTTGTTGTTGTTGTTGTTGTTGTTGTTGTTGTTATTATTAGAGAGGGAGAGAGATTTAGGGGGAAAAAAAGAATGAATAATTTTTGTCTAATACAAAATAAAATGGCCAGATGTCCCCATTTCTGAGTTCTGTGAGGTAGGAGGTAGTACCTCCATTTTGCAGTTGAGGAAATTGAGAGAGAAAAGGGACATCCCAGCCAGAAGTCACAACAGTTTATAAGTGATAGAACTCAGATGTTTTTATTTACCCTTTGCTCTTTGCTTTGCCCTTCTTGCTTCAGTCAGTCTTTCTCTCCACTTTGCTGAATTATCTGTTCTGGAAGCTTGGGAGGGGGGAAAGAGGAGAGAGAAATTCCTTAAGTTTCTCCTCAGAACATTCCATCAGCGACATCTCTGGCCTGGTTCCCACTCTCACAGCAATGAGCATTTCAGGGCAAAGAACTAAACACATTTAGAATGTGCTTTTTGGACCAAAAAAACATTCCAGCTTGTTAGTAGCTTTCAATGTCTTTATATTTCTTTTTTCATACTGTCTTAATTTGGCAAGAGGCATTTTATTTTTTTTAATTTATTTTAATTTTTATTTATTTTTAAATTAAATTTATTACAGTGATATTGATTAGTAAAATTATATAGCTTTCAAGTGTACATTTCTGTAATACATCATCTGTATATTGCAGTGTTCTTTCACCACCCAGAGTCAGTTCTCCTTCCATCACCATACATTTGACCCCATTTATCCTCTTCTACAATCCTCCCTCTCCCCTTTCCTGCTGGTAAGCACTAAACTGTTGTCTTTG
Organism: Rhinolophus ferrumequinum; assembly: GCF_004115265.2. Taxonomy (NCBI): domain Eukaryota; kingdom Metazoa; phylum Chordata; class Mammalia; order Chiroptera; family Rhinolophidae; genus Rhinolophus; species Rhinolophus ferrumequinum. The sequence goes on along the minus strand of NC_046286.1, from coordinate 82,820,444 downwards.
TCTTTGAGTTTTTGTTTCTTCATTTGTTTGTTTTGTTTGTTTGCTGCTTTCAGTTTTACACTTCACATAGGAGTGAAGTGATATGGTTCTCCACTTTTTCTGTCTAACTTATTTCGCTTAGCACAATAATCTCAAGATCCATCCGTGTTGTGGCAAATGGCAGTATGTCACCTTTTCTTATGGCCAAAGTCAAGAGGCATTTTAGGTGCTTCCAAGACTCAGTAACTCCTGAAAGGAAAATCCCTACTTTCATATACTTTATTTGGGCAAGATGTTAATTTTATATCTTACGCTAATCTTGAAAACATTCTTTTGTTTTTAATTCCTGAAGGAGTTATAAGAAATCAGTCATCCCAGAGCCTTTTGCTTGTACTTCTTGCAGTGGCCGTAAGGGAGAGTGACACGTGTGACTGATGTGCGGAGGTCTGTCTCCAGTGCTGATCATGAGGGCCTGGGGGGTACAGACCTTTATTCTTTGTGCGCTCACCGTCATAGACTTCTCAGCACTAACTCGGAGCTGGCCAAGTCAGAGCTGCTTGGTCAACCTCTGGTCAACTGAGCTGAAAGACGTTGACCTGTTTCCCCTCTTGGTGATATGGTGAGAGGGAAGGCAGCAGCGACTACCACTTATGGAGTGCCGACTATATACCCAACTGCGTTAAGTGTTTTATATGTGTTATTTTATTGAAATTCATATATCAACCCTAGTCCTTAGGTATCATCCCAGTTTATGGTGAGGAAATGAAGGTTCAAAGAGATTAAATAACTCTCCCAATGTCACCAAGCTAGTAAGTAATACATAGAGTTAGGATTCAAAATAGACTTAACATGCCAAGTGGAATTATTAACTTCTTCCCAGACCTGTTCCATCCACACTTCTCCCCATCTCAGTAGAAGGCCATTCCACACATAGAATTATCCATGGCACCTCTCTTTTCTCACACTCCAACTCAATCCATCAGGGGAACCTTTGCCTTTACCTTCAAAATGTGTCCAAAACTAGACCACTTCCTCACTGCCTCCATTGCGACCACCCTCATTTCGCACTTGCATTACCTCAGTAGCCTGTTCTCCCTGTTTCCTCTCTTGCCCCCCACCCCTACTGTCTATTCTCAACACCACAGCCAAAGGGACCCTTTTAAAACATAAATTAAGCCCTATCACTCAGACCTCAGTGGCTTTCTACTTCTTTCAGAGCAAACAAATGCCAAAATCCTGGCAATGGTGGACAAGGCTCTGACCTGATTGGGAGTCCATTACCTTTTAGACCTCATTTTCTACTCCAACCCACCTTGCTCACTCTGTGCCAGAAACATTGACCTTCCTACATTTCCTTCATTTTGCTGCAGGACCTTTCTTTGCACATGTTTTTCCTTCTGCTAGTAGCACTCTTCTCGCAGCTATCTGCATAGCTAAGTCCATCACCTTCTTCAAGTCTTAACTCAGATGTCACCTCAGTGAGGCCCTCCCTATTACATAGCACTCCTGCTCCCCTTTCCCTATTTTTCACTTTTTTGTCATAATACACCACTTTCTAACAAACTACATAATTTACTTATTTACTATGCTATAGTTTATTGTCTGTCTCCCACTGCAAAAATGTAAGCTCCACGAGCCCAGGCATTTCTGTCTATTTACTCTACAGCTATATTCTAAATGCCTGGAACAGAGCCTGGCCCATAGTAGGCCCTCAGTATAATTCTGCTGAGTTGAATGAATGGATGAAGTGTTATGTCAAAGTTTAAGCTTTTAGCTACTAAGTTATAGTGGCTCCCCAGGTGGTTACAGTGGCAAAGAAATTCTAAAATAGATTAAAGTAATTTTTTTAAACTTTGGAATACAGATATATGAGGTATGGGTTTTAGAGTTAATTCTCTCACTTGTTTCCTTAGGCTAATGTTCAGATTGGCTTGCAACTTCATTATCCAGCTCCGTAAATCTCTTTATATAAAATATTGTGTGTCATGTGTTTGTGGAGTAAAATGAGCAGATACGAACACATGACTAAACCCGGTTTTTTTGGCACTTGCACAGTGAGGGATAATTAAACACAATTGACAGATAGTGTTCTTCGAAATGTTATCTGATGAATAAAAACATTGCATAATTTATTGCAATTTTTTAAATTCACTATATTGTTGATCAGTTGTGATTTCTACTTAGATATTAGAACAACTCAAATTCTCCCCTTAATTCTATTTTAGACCCAGACACAGCAAAAGAAGCAGTAGACTTGAACACATATTTTCCTAAAGACCACTTGATTTTATTTACATCATAAAAAAAAGATCACTTTAGGGGCAGCAATAAATGAAGAGAAATCTTAGCAGGGTGGGTGGTTTGAGGAGTGTAGTTATCTTATCCTTATCCAGTTGAAATGCTTCTTTCCAATAATGTTGCTGATTTAAGCTGAAAACAGACATTTGCAGCAAAATGTGAACATGGACATGGGCAACTGATACGTGATGATGAGGTCTAGAGGATAAACCTGGCCAGAGGACAATATGTGACAAACATTATATACTTGTATTTATTTTTATGAACAGCAGCCAGTTTCTAGCCCACGACAGTGGGTTTCATAGGAAAAACTTAGGAATTTTGCATAGCAGTTTTCACCTATAAATCATGCACAAAGCATTCAATAAAGGTGTTGTCTGTATTTATCAAAATGTCTGTCAGTGGTTATAAATCAGAAAATATTGAAGTAGCTCTTTTGGCACATGCCTCGGGATTTGAATAATTCAAGATGGCGTCTTGGATGGGTTCCTGCTTGCTGATTGTATCATTTGTATGAATTTATCAGAAGCAGGAGATGTAGTAATAATGTGTTCCTGTTCGCACTCTGTTCTCATTGCTAGACTTCGGGGAATCACTTAAGGGAGTGTGACAAGTGCAAATCCAGCCTCTTATTTGTGTCCTCCCACGAGACAACTGCAGTTGAGTGTTTATATGGGATATACTAGACCAGAACTAGAATGAGAGCATCTTGGCTCCCCATTGAATTCTCTTTCCATCTTACCACATTCCTCAAATCTGATTCCACACTGCCCTTTATATAGCCTCATTTTTCATTTTCTTCTTCTTCACTCTGTCTGGTGATTTGTTTGTACTGCTGGTTAATGGCCTCTCTTTGACCTGTTAATCCTGTTATTTCATGGACCACAGGCACACAGCAGAAGCCGTATATATTTGATTTACAGACTAACGTACAGCAAACATGATTTAAATTCTTTTTAACAATGGCTTTCAGAATCTTCATGCTTTCGTGATTTAGAAGTAAGAATGAAAAAGAAGAATTAAACATTCAAATCAGGAATTGAGAAATATAAATCTACGGAAATGGATGAATGACCTGGACTTTTCTTGGAAAAGATTAGAGCACATTAGTGTTCTTCCAAATGTTATCTGATGATAGGAGTCTTTGTGTGCTTGAAAAACTGATTGTGTTGATGTATTCTCTCTGTTGTCAGGTGACTAATTGTTAGAAGTTTCTAAAAGATCCCAATGAAATAATGCCTTAATTATACTATCTAAGAAATGAGAAAATATCTATTCAAAACCAGACAATATTGGTAAACGACTTTTATATCACCAATAAAACCCATTATAAAAACTGCTATTTCCTCTTTTATTAACAGCAGAGAAAACTGGAACTCAAAAGATGACATATTCAGACCTGAATCATGCTTTCAAAATTGTCTTACTTATGTAGAGAAATTGAAACTGTCATGTGATACTCGTCTGTTTCCTCTTTTTAAAGTGGGACTGTGTTTGAATTATTTCCAGGTACCCTTCAGTATATGGCACCAGAAATAATAGATAAAGGTCCAAGAGGCTACGGGAAAGCAGCAGACATTTGGTCTTTGGGCTGCACGATGATCGAAATGGCCACCGGAAAGCCACCCTTTTATGAACTGGGAGAACCACAAGCAGCTATGTTCAAGGTCACATTTCAAATGTCTTGAAAAGCAGTGGATTAAGCTACTGGATGTTCTATGGGTGTATGTCATATATTTTTAGGCCACAGGAAAGGAGCCTAAGTAAACGCCATCTCAGGACATATTAATAAATTCTAAAAGATTCACTCCCCTCAGTCAGTGCATATGTCTCGCACTGAGGATCTCTCTCCGCCTCAGTTTTCTCAGCTCTAAAGTGAAATTCGGTGTAACTTCTTTTCACCACCTTTTCACACTGCAATGTAAATAGCACACCAGTCTGTGGAAGACGATTTAAGCTCTTTGGGAAACACAGTCTGAAAATCTTCCACAGAGGGAGCTATAAGAACATTTTTTTTATCCATTTAAGTATTAAATCAAAGCAATATTTTCCTTTACTTCTCTATCATAAGAATTTGAAGGCTCCATTTAAAATAAAAAAGTCAATGATTGCTATTTAAGTGCACCAATCTTATTCTCATATACATATTCTTCTAGCCTGTGAATTTGTCCATTAGTAACTCTTGGGAGTGGCAAGTAGCCCCACCTCCCAAAATGGGGAGCACCTGATATGGAAATAGGGCTGAGAGAGCCCAGGGGCCACAGCTTCAGAATCCAGGGACTGGGCAAAGCAATGATGTATGGCTGAGTCCCTGCTCTCCTCACGGGCCACACCGCCATCCCGGAGGGAAGTTTAAACCGAGAACTTGTTTCCTGAAAAGGAAAGCTCACATGTCTGCTGTTCTCTAAGGCAGCGGACTTTTGGTAATAATTTATTTCTTTCCCTGCCACTGATATGTTTCTAACACTTATTCCATTTGTGAATAGCCTCTCCTGAGGGGTTGTGTTCCATACCTTCTGCTTTTGTACAAAGCTTGGTTTACTTTAAGCTTGCAGATGATCCGATGGGATACTGCTGATACCAAAATGAATAGTGTAACCAGACCTTACGAACAATGAGAGCTGCCTTTTTTTGAAATGAATGAACATTTTTCTCTTCTTGGTCAATCTTTCAAGTGTTCACCAATGTCTAGGACTCCACTCTGAAATGCTGCTGTTTTACCAATCAGTGCAGGGATTATTAAAAGATATGTTTTAGATGATATTAGACTCTGGCACTGATGTTTGAATCCTAACTCCAACACAGTCAAGTTATTTGATGACTTTAGGCAAACAACTTCACCTTCTTGTACTCAGTTTCTTCATCTCTGAAGTGGGTATAAAAAGTACCTAACTAATAAAGGTTTTCTTGAGTGTGTGAAATAATATGTGTCTGACACATAGTAAAGGCTACATAATTATTATAAATGATTATGTTATCTATATAATAATACATTTATATAAACTATAAAACAAAAAAAATTTTCCTTACAAAAATTTCTCTGTATTAAATACATGAAAACATTATTGAAAAAAAAAATTTAGAATGGCAGCAATAGGGAGAAAATTCTAATTATTATACAAATTCTGTTTAATTTAAAGTATTTTAAAATGTCTCTTTTAATGTCAGTGATTTGAGACAGGGAAATATTCACAAATCATGGCATAGGGGAAAGAACACTGGCTTTAGGCCAAACAAATTAAGATTTGAATCCCAGATCAGCCTTTTCATAACCATGTAGCCTCACCCCTCTGAACTTCATTTTCCTCATTGGTGTAACAGAGATAATATTTAGTCTATTGGGCTGTTGCGAGGATTCAATGAGATTCATAAATGGAAAAAGCCAAGTACAATTCCTGGCACGTAGCTATTATGACCAACACAGTGGTCTCATGTGAAAACATTTGTTTTTTTTTGCACACTAGTGTGCTGATGTGTTTGAAAGCTTTAAGTATTGAATTATTACTTCATAGTGCTGTCTACTCTCTTAAGCTAATTACTTGGCCTATGTCATTGATAATTACAAAAGCACTCTGGAAACTTTCCACAACCTACAGAAAAAAATATCCTCTCTCACTTTGAGAAAAGCCACGAGTTTGTAGTACGTATATGATAATGGATTGTATTGCGCTAGGGGACCAAATAATGAAACCAGGAGCTCATGTGATGAGATGGTCGTTCAGAAGAAGTCATGTTGTGCTGTGTCTTAGGTGGGAATGTTCAAAGTTCACCCAGAGATCCCGGAGTCCATGTCAGCAGAGGCCAAGGCATTCATACTGAAATGTTTCGAACCAGAACCTGACAAGAGAGCCAATGCTAATGACTTGCTTACTGATGAGTTCTTAACAGTTTCAAGCAAAAAGAAAAGGACACAACCTAAGCTTTCAGGTATGTGGTTGCATTAAAGAGGATACGGGTCAGAGTCACTAAATCCTAAGCGTTTAAGATGGCAGATTTTTCCTGAAGTAAGCCACCATGTTTATAGATATTGATAGGAAATTGGTATAAACATTGGCACAGTGTTCTCAGGCATTGAGTTTCAATGTCAGGAAGCGGTGTCACGATCACCCTCACAAATGCCAGGACTTCATACATAATAGTCTCCCATCATCTGGTTAGGAAGTATTTAGTGTATCAGCATGTATAGTATCCTAGCATTGCGGATAAAAAGATTAAAGTGGAAAAGGAGTAAACTACAGCCTTTCAGAGCTGAAACTCCAAATGACAGCTAATGGGCTATCGGGCTATTATAGAGCTGTGAAACTTCCAAGCCATCTAGATAATGTGCTCTTTTTATTTTAGGCAGTAGAAAATACCTCTTGTCTCTTAGAGACTATCTTTCTAAATAAGTAACCTCCCCCTACAAAAGAAGAAAGATTCCCCATTGTAAATAAGACAGCAGTATAAAATATAAATTGTCGTTCTGCAATAATGTCCATAACTCATTTCAGAGAGAAAAGAACAAGTAAACGATCTATTGTGGCACTTTGGGTGTTTATATGGGATAAGGATGGGCAGATTGAGTGCTTGGAAAGGACATTGATTCCATGTTAAGCCTTCACTTTTTGTCGATTTCTCAGTCGCACAACAAACCCAATGTGTGCTTATGACGCTCTTTGCTTTTCTTCCTACAGCTCTTTCACCTGGATCAAATGGTGAGTTTGTTTTCATATTTTCCATTGAGCTGAAACTTGGTGCATCGTATGATAAGCTCGAGATTGCCAATCACATAGTCTCACCCCCCACTCCCTGCTTACACAGGAGGCTGCTGGGTGGTAGGCGTGTGCTGCAAGCCTGGCTCATTCCTTCAGAAACCTCTCACCTTTCTGTTTCATGAGGGAGGCTCCCATTGTTCCTCCCTAAATGCAACATGATTATACTTTTGAAATCTTCAATTTGAGGGGAGTCCACGTTTCCTTATCTAGGAGCTAGTTCGCCACCTAATGGATTTCTTGTGGAAAATTTCCATGCCACACACCTTCCTCAGCTTTGGGGTCGTATGTTCTCTCTAGTTTCAGTTGTTCAGGAGTAGTTGTGTTTTGGTTTTGGTTTTAATGTTGGCCTTTGCAGATCGTAGGAAGGTCAATTTGCTCTAAGAAGATCAACTAATTTATTTCAAGGAATAATAAAGGAATGACCATGGTTTTGGATTTCCCTAAGTTGAATGAGTTATTGATCAATTAGTGCCGGGGCCATAATGTGTGTTGTTCCCCAGGCCAGTGGCTGGATTTTGCAGGCTCCTCAAGTGCCTCAAAGACAGTCAGCTTAGAGTAGAGGCCCAGTAATTGGGGTTTCTTGGCCATAGCCTCTCCTATTTTCCATCTTGAATTCTGAGAGCCAGGGAGAACTCGAGGAGAGCCACCTTGCTCTTCGGCCTGGCTCCACAGGCAGCCTAGACTCTGGAAGGCAATCATTGCATTTTGCACTAGGTAGACCCTGGAGTGCTCTGCAGCCTTCTGACCAGCCTTTTTTGGTGTCATAAAATGGTTACTGACTTTGGTGTTATGCAGAAGTTGGTTCTGTCCCAACTGAACCATTTTCTAAATAGATAACACAGCAATTTATTTGTTTCATCTGGCATTCTGTGTTGGTAACAATACCTACTTTACAGATTTGGTTCTGAGAACAGAATTTTTAAAAATATACCAAAAGAGCCTGGGGTCCTACCCAGAAGCACAGTCCATGATAATTTTATCCATTCCACATGGGGTAGGTTTTTGTTGCAGGAAACAGATTCTCATCACATACAGACATTGAAATTATGTGAACTCAATTCTCCACACTTGGAAAGAGAGAGAACCGAAGCTGACAGTTATTCCCGCAAGTGTTCTCAGTGAACATGTGCCTTAGAATGAGTATGAGATGGAAAGTATAAATCTGCTGAACTCTTAGAGTCAGTCACGTATCCCACGTGCCCTCTCACCCTCAGTGCTCAGGGTAATTCAAGAGTATTTTGGACTCTGCTTTGCCTTTAGAGTCTAACTTCACTTACGATGTTACAGAATCCTAAGATTTTATAGAGTTAGAATTAAGAGGATGGGTGTTGGGGTCAGAACTATGTTTACTCGAAGACAGGGTGACCTTGGAAAATGGCTTACCCTCAGTCACCTCCTCGCTGTTAATAATTACTGATGTGCAGGCACATTTAACAGAGTCAGGAGTCCACTGCTAAGTGACCGTGCCATGTCTTTGAGACTGGGGCAGTTGCTGATTCAGCCCAGTCCAAAAGGAATTAACTTAAAAAGGGGATTCCAGGCAACAGTGGATTGATTTCCTTTTTTACAATTTTACATCTGCCTTGTTTAGTAAAGGATTTTTGTGGTATTCGGACACTTGTTTGGTAAAAATATTTCTGGCAAAAATTACTTTCTTTAAAACCAATATTTGATGATATGTAGGCAACGCCTATTGAATCAACTCAGTCTCCATCAAACTAAAAGCCCATATTTGCCATAGAATCATAGTATCGAAGAACTGAGAAAGATCTAAGAGATCACCTAGTCCTTTGGTTTCTGAAATTTGTGTTTAGCAAAGAAACCTTTTTTGAACGAATCCTTAGATAGAGCTAATACTATAAATAAGACTGGCAGAGCATATTTGTTTTAGGTAAAACAGGGTTGAAACCTGTGTCTAGAATCACAGCATCCTACTCACCCCATCAAAGATACTAAAGGTGGATCCTTAAACCTCTAAGGAACATGGTTTAAAAATTATGAATCTGGTCCTATATTTTAGAGATGTGAAAACTGTGACCCGTGAATGACCTTCCAAAAGTCTGACAGGTGGTCAATAAAAATGAGAGGATCTGAACCCAGGATCTCCCGGACCTGACGCTTCCTCCACTGTTTCATGCCTCAGATAATCCTTGTAGAGCCCAGAGGCCCTTGCCTCACCGACCCCCGCTGCATGGGTCATATATTGAGCATGGAGAGGAGTCATAATCCCATGACCTCCCTCTTACATAGCGTAAGTTTTGGAATCTTTGGAACGAGACAGTTGACACCTATTATAATAACGTTTTCATTCCGTCAGTGTTTCAGCATGAGTACATTTTTAAAAGCATTGATTGTGTTTCTCCCCCTTCTCGTGACAAGCAGAATATCTTAGGAGCATATCCTTGCCAGTACCTGTCCTGGTGGAAGATACGAGCAGCAGCAGTGAGTACGGCTCAGTTTCTCCCGACACAGAGTTAAAGGTGGACCCCTTCTCTTTCAAAACAAGAGCCAAATCCTGCGGAGAAAAAGATGTAAAAGGAATACGGACCCTCTTTTTGGGGTAAAGACCTGACTTATCTTGGGTGAAGGATATATGTCATTTTATAAAGGAAATTGTGATTTATGCTGTATAATTTATTGCAGCATTCCAGATGAAAATTTTGAAGATCATAGCGCCCCACCTTCCCCTGAGGAAAAAGACTCTGGATTCTTTATGCTGAAAAAGGACAGTGAAAGACGGGCCACCCTTCACAGGATCCTGACAGAAGACCAGGACAAAGTCGTGAGAAACTTAATGGAATCTTTGGCTCAGGTAAAACATCTCGTGGATACTTCCTTTCCCAGAGTTCACAGATTTGAACTGTCATAACCTATGAGAATTGTCCCAGGTGACGTGGAGACATGAGGAAGCTGAAGTGCTCAGAAGAAACCTACCTCACAGGGAGAAAAAGGGGGCAGATCCCTAATGTAGAAACCACATTTCTGAACATAAGCTATTTTTAAGTCAGAAGCAAGGTTTCCATGTTAGTGAAGTTCCAACTAGTCCCTACAAGCCTCTTTTACTTTTTATGCATTTGTTTAGTCACTCAATCAGTAAACACAGAAATTGAGCCATCCCAATTGCTAATTCTGACATTAACGCAAGGCTACCTCTCAGTCACTCTTCTGAGTGTTTAGGAAATACAACAGAAACCCCTGGGCTTGTGGGGCTACATTCAGATGGAAGGTTATAAGCAATGATAAGTAAATTATGTAGTGTGCTAGAAGGCCGCATGTGCTATGAAAAAACAAAGCTGGCCGGTGAAACTCTGGTTCCATAGTGTATTCATATGCTAGGGCTGCTATAACAGAATACCACAGACTGAGCAGCTTAAATGACAGAAATTTATTTCTGACAGTTCTGGAGGCTGAAAGTCTAAGAACAAGGTGTTGGCAGTTTTGGTTTCTCCTGAAGCCTCTTTCCTTGGTTTGCAGGTGGCGACTGCTTGCTGTGTCCTCATCTGGCCTTTTTTCTCTGTCCCTAGTCTGTCACTCTTCCTGTTTTTATAAGAACACTAGTCCTCTTGGATTAGGGCCCCACCCTTATGTTCTCATTTATCCTTAAGTACCTGCTAAAAAGATCCTTCCTTCAAATGCAGTCACCTTAGAGGTTCGGGCTTCAACATACGGATTTGTGGTTGTGGGGAACACAGTTCAGTACACAATACCTGGGCGTGTGTTCCCTGGTATTCTGTCTACGCATATCAGGAAGAATCCTGTTGCCCACTCTACGCCGGTGGAAACAGGGTTTCCCCAGCTCCAGGCCTCTGGTGACCCCTCCTGTGAATGTAAGCTTCCACAGACACGTGTGGTCCCAGACAAGATACTTAGTCTCCTCTGTCAGTTGTATGGGTATTAGGGAACTGTCTACCTGCTTTTGCTTCTGTGGCCACCACCTGTCCTCCCTGATCAGTATGGACTGTATATATATACCTTCTTCTCTCCCTTCTGTCCTGGAAAAATGACTACAAAAAAGGTGGACCTGGAAAAGTTGGGTCAAGTGTTTAGTTTCTCAGCTCAACAGTTTGCCTCTTCTCAGCTTCTATCGGGGTGTACGTGGAGCCAGGTTTTCTCTTTCTTGGCTCTTGCTTTATAGCCCCTGCTTGTCTTTGTCTTGAGAACCCCACTAAGTTTCTCTGCTGATTCCATCATCTTAGGAATTCTCTAATGTCCACCTCTTTTGATGCCATAGGAGGAGCCGAAAGGATCTCTAGGTACAAGGATAATCCAAATGAGCACCAATCTGTGCTTTCTGGGGCTACCCTGACTTGAGTCCTAAAGGAAAGCTGCCTTGAGCAGTTCCTCTGAGGCCCAGGATGGAGGGGGCAGCCAGGACTCTGAGCTGGGGGTAGGATGAGTGCCCCGGATGCCGCTCAGGAGTGGTGGGAGGTGTGAAGGAGACGGAGTTTAGTTTTCTCTCTTGCCTTTCCTTCTGCTCACTGTGGTCATTCAAAGACAGAGAATGGGATGGCATGAGATAAGGAGAACTAGGTTTAGATGAAAAGAGCAACTGGGCAGCAATCGGAGGTCATTCATTCATTCAGCAAATACTTATTGAGCATCTGCTATATGCCAGGCACTGTTCTGTGTGCTGGGGCCACTACAGTGAACAAAACTGAAAGAAAAAAAAAACACCTGCATCCCAGTGAAGCCGACATTCTAGAGAAAAAAGGAACCAATAAAAAAATTAGTAAATATGTATTTAAATATATAGTACCATATATAGTTAAACATATAGTTATAATATGTAATAATTATACATATGAAACATATATAACAACAACCATTTTCTATGGGGCAGGCATTGTTCTTAGTGTTTCATATATATTTCCTCATTTAGCCCTCATGAACATAGTACTATAGTAATAGTTCTATTAGTATTCTCATTTTGCACAGAGAAGGTGATTAAATTGCCAAGGCCATGCAGCCCTAAGTGACAGAGTCAGGATTTGGACCCAGGCAGTCTGGCTCCCCCGTCTGTACTCTTAACCACCACACTGCTCTCCTCCCTGGGATGCCAGATGGTGACAAATGCCAGGAGAAACATAAAGCGGGGAGGGTACGGGGCTTGGTGGGGGAAGAAAAGGAAGTCCCCATTAGCCACTATGGAGTAAAGGCTTCTCCTGTGGCCACTGGTATAAGATGCCTGTTTTAGGTCAGAAACACAGAACAACACAGGGATTGCCTAAACCTCGTACTCACCCGCAAAGAGTGTGCTTTTCCTGTAAAGAAAATGTCTACTTCTTTGGGGATTTTTCTTTGTCTCCCTGCTGGACTGTCGGTCCATTGGGGCAGGACGCTGTCTGTCCCAGCTCTCAACACAGAGCCTGGCAAGAGACCACTTCCATGACTGTGCTGAAATTCTTAAATGTTGATGTTGGTTAGTCCTATTCAGTTGTTTGTGACTTCCTGGTTTCTAACGCACACTGAATGTTTTCTAAATGGAGAAAAGAACAAACGCCTTCCTTAAAAGCAGCCATCAGAGGGCATGCCTTGGTGCGCCCTCTGAATCATCAAGTGACAGTGAGGGTCCTTCTGATTGTCCTGTTCCCGGTGCCATGAGTCCTTTCCTGGGCTACCACATGGTGATCTATTAATAGAGCTGTTCTCGACCCGGGTTTAATGCTGGCTGTTCTAACTAATTGGGGCAGTACAATGTAATGGTTTAGGAGCTTGGGCTCAGACTCAACTTGCATCTGTTTGAGGCCTGGCTCCACCACTTAAAGGCTGTGTAATTTGGGCAAGTTATTTAACTTCTCTGAGGCTGAATTTCCTAATCCAAAAAATAGAGGAAATGCTATAAGGAATAACTAAGATCATGAGCAATTGAGATAATAATCGAAAGTGTTCCACAAATGTTAACTGTTGTTGTTATTGTTATCATTATCAAACAGACTAATAATTGTTTAATATCTTTACAAATTTTCTACAGCCAGATAGAAGTAATTCTTTTCATTGTATTAAATATTTCTAGATACATCTTTACATTTAAGCCTATCCTTTGTAATAAGACTGAACTCAAGATGTTGGTCAGGTCCTCAAACAAAGCTACAAATGCCCTTTCAATCTAGCATCCTTCTGAAATCCATGCATCACTTTTAAAGAAGCTTAAAGGATGAAGCATAGCACCTTTGCAGAAGATTCTGTGATGGTACCAGGAGTGCTCAGGAAAGGCACCTGTCAGATGCTACCTTCCCATAGTGAATCAGGTTCACCTGATACCTAAGATGCTCATTTTTGAAGGAACATTAGTGAGTTGCACACGGAGACAGGAGTTAAAACAGAAATAACGGTATGTAAGTGGTTGAAATACTCTAGAGAGAATACATTTCCCAGAGTAGCCAGTGTTCCTTTATAGGACAGTCACACACACCTCCAAAAACCAGAAACAACATGTTTTCTTATTGTCAGAACAAAGCTAATGTCAAAAAATGCTTGTTATTTAAACTGCTCACAAACATGTAACTGATTTTTCACTAAGACAAGCTTCCAATTTTCAAATAACTCACATTTTTCTTCTTGAACATATTTTCATGTTAGTATGATACTGCCTATAAATCTTTACTTTGGGTGTGATTTAGTTTGTGGTAAGGAAAGAAACAAAGTTTGTAATTGTTCCCAGCCTAATTTTAAAATATTCCCTTAATGACAGCTTCCAAGCTTTTCAATATAATCTTTTATCATGAAAACGTAAACATGAGCGGAAGCTCCGAGATGAAAATACATTGAGAGGAAGAATTTGATGGTGCATTTCTTTTATTTTAATAGAATCCTAGAAATTGTATTTTCACAGCCCAGTTGAGGAATTTAATTTTAATGATGGGGACAAAATATGCAAGATGAGATAGCAATGAGCATAATAAAAATCCTGTTGGTTCTTAAAGTTAAATGAGCGTCAGTAACATTCTACTATGTTTCCTTTAAGGAAGCAATGTTCCTTGCACAAAATAAAAATTAAAAAAGTCAACTTGAGAGAGGGAATTTGTTTAAATACCGTATTTTATTTTTAATATATAAAATAGTCCATTGGTCCATTTTTATAACTAATTGCCTCATTGGTGGATAACGAATTGTTTCAAGGATGAAGTTTGCAGCAAGCCCTTTCGGTTGCAAGGATTGGACACCCTGTAAAAGCAGTTGAAGTCCTGGGGACATATTGTAGGTAGACACACATATCAATGAGAGGACTCTTAAGTGGACTCTTAAGGAATTCCAACCATAGTGCCTCACAAAGACTGAAACTAGAGAGTGATTCCACGGGTCTTGAAGTTCCAGGACTTTGCACACCTTTTCTCTGGCTCAGTGGCTATTGGCCCACTTGGTGTACCATTTCTGTGTGTGTCCACTTCTACCTCTCCCTATCGATTGTCATTCTTCCGCTTTATGCCTCATGACTGACATACTCTTGCTCGTGTTTTATGACTTCTCTCCCTGGACAGACTTTGAGTTTGAGATCCAGGGGCTTATTGGCTGAATCTCTCTTTAGTTCCCAATTAAAATTTCTGAGAGCACGAATCTTATTGCCTCAGCCTGTCTCTGTTTGGACAAAGCTTTGTATATCTGACTCTATCATAGCTATTGGCCAACATGTGAGGTAGGCACCCTTCCTCCCAAAGTCTGATTATTTCTTGGGGAGGAGAGTTGGGATCGGGGGAAAGAGCCCAATCGTTCACATATGGTCCAGCACAGATTGACAAACAGGTTGTTGGTTTTTATTCACAGGGGGCTGAAGAACCTAAATTAAAATGGGAGCACATCACAACCCTCATCGCAAGCCTCAGAGAATTTGTGAGATCCACTGACCGAAAAATCATAGCCACCACCCTGTCAAAGTTGAAGTTAGAGCTCGACTTCGACAGCCACGGCATTAGCCAAGTCCAGGTGGTGCTGTTTGGTTTTCAGGATGCTGTAAGTATGGCATATTGCCAATGTGTCTCTACACACGCCAGCTGACAGTAGTCAGAAAAATAGGATGAAACGTGAGTTCTGTTATCCTGTCTTTGTTTAATAATTTCAACGAACTCGCTTCTCTTTGGATGATAAGTAAATGTGAGATGGTTGCCTAGCTGTGTGCTTGTAAGTATGAGATTTATTGTTTTGTGGACTTGAGTCCCCCAAAGTTAGATACACATAAAATTGAACACCATGGAAAATAACAAAACTCATAAACATCTCTCCTGGCTGAACTTTGTTCTTATGAAATCATGTTGTGGGTCACTCACTATTTATTTTGGTGACTTGAGCAACAGAACACACTAGTCATGCATTTTCTAATTTTATATGAGAGATGCCATCTAGTGGTCGTGTAGACACACACAACTGTGCAGGTTGGAATGGCCACCACTAAATAAAACCAAGGGGGGAAAAATGTTTTTTTCAGGTTTTCTCTGGTTTCCATTCAGAACATTTTAAACACGTTTGTTTAATATTTCCTAGCCATCAGTGTACTTCAGAGGACAGGGCATCACAGAGTGAAAATTAATCCACATGATCTAATGAGGTAGCTAAGGATTCCTTTCTCTCACATTGAGTTGCTGTAAAACATAAACTACAAGTCGGTCCTCCGAAAAGCCTGACTCAAAACCATATGTGTTATTCTTGAATGAGACCTATCTCTGGAGCTTTGTACCAAAAAAGCCTGAAGCCCCTCCCCGAAGGCCCTTACAAGGTATAGGAGAGTGAAATAAGAGAGTTATTGACAGTGTCTGTGGTTTGAATATGGAAACACATTGCATAATTTTATTTAAATTCCAAAACTTAAATCACTCCTAATGTGTTTACTGCTCCTATGTAGAAGGTATCTTGGCAGTTGTATTTGGAGCATCCAATGATCCCTGATTTAAAACCAAATTATCATCCTTCAACAGCCACTAATGTTCTCTGAGACTCTGTGTAAGCCACCTGGTCTTTGTGCTATATGTGGGTAGGAACAAGATTCCTGACTTGATTGAGGTCTCAGGAAATGAAAACAACTGACAAAACCTGTCACTCATATTAAATGCTAAAGGTGCACTTAACCGTAACTAGGGAAACCCAGCCATCTACGGATAGAAGGAAATAATTTAGTGAATTTGCACTTGCCCACACATTTGGCTTCCAGCTTAATGGTTGGAAAGCAAATTGGCCCGTAGAATTCAGATTGAGAGCAGTTAGTTGTGATCCTGGGTCTTGGGCCCAGGACACACACACACACCTCTGCTCTTGTCCATTCACTGTCCAGAATGAGAATGAACCCAAACAATGGGCCCTGTGTAACAGTATATTTACTGTTTAATGAAAAGCTATGAGGAACAGGTCTTTGTTGTAGAGGATCCCTCTTCCATCTTCTGTATGTGACTCTTGAGAGAAATATTCTAGGTTACTAGATGTTATACCCAAATAAATAGGAAAATCCTTTAAGAAATGAAGGTACCAGGACAAACTCACTCTGAAAGGATTTCTGAGAACCTAGCAATGGTTCACTTCCTCAGCAGTAACTACTACACGGAACTCGTCAGGCCCACTCCCTTCTAAACTGGGGGATTGGGGGAAGACGGACCACAGGCAGAAATAAACAAATGTAACTACAGCTTTTGATGTGGGATGGCAGCCAGGTCACCTCCCCAGCTTTCTCTAAGATCTCTAGTCAGAGACGTTTTGGGAAAATAGCCTCTTTTCTTAGAGACCTGTGGCAACCAGCAATTAGTAGAGTCAACCCAAATATTAAATAAGCCTCTTTTAGCCTTATGATAAAGGTTATTTTTTAAAAGGTAATGCATATGGTTTATGCATAAAATGCAATATTATTCACCCTTTTAAAGGAAGTTCTGATACATTAAACTAAGTGAAATAAGCCAATCACAAAAATACTGTATGATTCCACTTATGTGAGAACCTAGAGTAGTCATATTCATAGAGAGAAGAAGTAGAATGGCGGTTGCCAGGGGCTGAATGGAGACGGCAATGAGTTAGTGTTTAATGGGTATAGTTGCAGTTTTCCAAGATGAAAAGAGTCTGAAGATAGACATTGGTGATGGTAGCACAACAATGTCAATGTGTTTAATGCCACTGAACTGTACACTTAAAAATGGTTAAGATGGTAAATTTTATGTTATGTGTATTTTGCCATAGTTTTTTAAAAAAAGGTAATGTGTGTATCTATTTCAGTGTCTATTTAAATGTATGAAATATTACTAGACATTTTAAAAAGAGTCCCTTACAACAAAAATTTAAAATTTTTATTAAATTTATTGGGGTGATACTGGTTAATAAAATTATGTAGGTTTCAAGTGTACAATTCTATAATATCTCATCTGTATATTGCACGGTGTGTTAACCACCCAAAGCCCATCTATCACTATACATTTGACCCCCATTACCCTTTTCTATCTCCCCCCCCACTTTCCCTCTGGTAACCATTAACTGTTGTCTGTGTCTATGAGTTTTGTTTGTTTATTTGTCTTGTTTGTTTGCTGCTTTCAGTTTTATATCCCACATATGAGTGAAATCATATGGTTCTCGACTTTTTCCATCTTATTTCACTTAGCATGATATTCTCAAGATCCATCCAAAGATTTTTAATGTGACAGCTTTTCTGGAATATTTTAACAGATTATTCCCCTGTTTACAGAGATACAGACAACTGTGGGAAGGAAATCAGGCATGCACTGTGGCATACCTGTAGGTAGCACGTACATGCTCATTTTCCCCTTCACCTGCTTTTCCACGTCACCAGAGTATGCCGAGGCACTTGGTTGTGTTAAACGGCAGAGTCATAACATTTAAGAACAGTGTTTATTTTTATTTAAAGCCCCTTAGACCCTTTTCACTTATCCCCTCCTTTACCTCTTCCACCATCCAATCTGCAGACTTCATGGAGGGTGGAAGCTGCACGTTCTGAGTCCCAGTGATGCCACATTCCCATTTAACCAGACTGCCTTTCATTTAAGTAACGTACCCCATTTGCTTACCTTGGGTTCACTGAACTTTAAACTGAAGTGGCGATTTTTCATTTGTTTTCCAGTGACATAAATAAATTATTCACAACTCATGGTGAAGAAACTTTTTCGTTATTTTGCTGATAAATTGTCATCCAAATGCTTGCATCAGTTAGATTATTTGCAATTAAAAATTACCGTAGACTAAATGTCCATCTGTTTCTGCAGGTCAATAAAGTTCTGCGGAATCATAACATCAAGCCACACTGGATGTTTGCCTTGGACAGTATCATCCGAAAGGCAGTGCAGACGGCCATTACCATTCTGGTTCCAGGTTACAAATATTTAATTACTTTGCAAATATTCAATGTTTGATATATTATATTACTGTGCATCTATCATTTACAGTGTCTATCATTTACTGAGTTTAAGACCAGGTTAGCCTTTTTTTTTTTTAAATCTTTTCAAAGCCAACAAATAACATGTATCTAGGGTATACAGTCTGAGCAAAATAGCTACTATAAGTGAGGAAGACTTGTCTTTAAAGAGCATATTTGGATACGAAGAGAAAGAGAAAACTATACAGGTGACCCAAATACATATGCTTTTCGATATACTGATATCTGTGACTGCAAAACACATTCCTGTGTCATCTTTTATCCATGGTCCCAAACCAGTCAGTGCAGTGAACGATGTAAGGAGTTCTTTAAAATTACAGCTTTCAGAGCTCCATCCCAGAATGAGTGAGAATCAGCTGTGGAAAAAGCCCAGGAATCTGATTTTAATTCCACTCCCAGGTCATTTTGATACTTAGCTAGATTTGGGAATCACTGGTCTAGACACATACCAGCTATGTTTGCAGTGACATACAAAAGGGGTAGTGCTGAAAAACAGAAGGGCTAGGTTTTATGGCATAAATAAGGCATGTATTCATACTCTATGGCAAACTTCCAAAATGTTTTGCTAGTCCACCCAATAATAAAAAAAATTTAAGCAAAGCTCTTCCACCATATATAATTTATAACATATAACATATAATATGTATTATATACTATATAATGGAACTAAATGCTTGACATCAGTTCATCTTGGTCATATATTTTATCATTTATATAATGGTGTCCAGTGTATATTGCCTTCTCCTAACCTAAAAGTAATATAAAAAATACTTCCTCCATGTAATTCTCCTCTACATTTTCCTTTTTTTTTAAAAAAAAAAAAACAACATCTTTTCAAATAGTAATTTCAGTTTTCTCTGAGACTCCTAGTGGCCTCAAAGAAACCAATTTCACCGTGGAAAGACAAAGAACTTTCCTTAGCAAACGCTTTTCATCAAGAATGTGGCTTGTTCCACACGCAGGTTGGGTTAAAGCAGTGCCCACCCTGGGACACCCCGGCGAGGAGACCTGCCTCTCTGCACTCTCCCTCAACATACAGCATGTCACCTACAGCGTGACAATCCGTGTGCTTTTTAAACTTTCCATTTTGGCAGAATTGTAGATTTCCGGAAACATTGCAAAGATAATATAGAGAATTCCCGTATTCCTTCCACCCAGTTCCTTTCATACATCTTATGTAACTAGGATATATTTGTCAAAACTGGGAAACTAACATTGGCACAATATAAGTAGCAAAACTACAGACTTCATTCATAGTCCACCTGTTTTACACTGATGTTCTGTTTCAGTTCCAGGTTACAATCCATTGCGTTTAGGTAATCCATTCTAAAAGGAACATTTTTTTAGAAAGTTAGATAAACAGATCCTTTATATGGTATTTAAATTATTTCAAAGTAGAATCCCTCTCTCCTTTCCTCATTTGGGCCGTTCTTAATTTAGGTTACTACTGTGTTTAACTCGTGGCCTGGACCTATCCCTTTTACTGATACATACCTATTCCCTTTCACCCCTTGTATCTTTTGAGACCATAACCCCTCTGTAGTAATTCCCCCATATCCAAGCTTATCACAATGATAAATTATCTAAATATTTAAGTGTCTGTTAATTTCTTTAGGGTATTACATTAGATTTACATTTCTTAGGTTCACATTCAGTTGGTAGTCATGTGTTTCAAAGCCTCTTTAGATATTTCTGTCATGCAAATTTTCACCCTTATTTGTTATAATCAGGTGAAACTCATTTACTTATTGTTTCAACCAATAGTTATGAGGGTTCTACTCTTTTCCAGGCACTGTGCTGGACAATATGCCCAACACAAAATAAAACAGACACAGCTACTCACTGGTGTGGGAAATAGCCATTAGGCAAGAAAATAAAAGCAGTTTCAGATTGTGGCAAGTGTCACAAATGGGGGAAAACCATTTCCAAGGAGAAAGAATAATAGGGAGTCTACTTTAGACTCGGTGGTAGGTCAGGACTCTTTAGGAGATGTCTTTTAAATCGAGACCTACAGAATGCACAGGTACAAGAACGCAGAGGTAGGAGGCTAGAGGGACATGGGGTGAGGTGTGCTCCATGTAGAGGGACCAACATGTGCAGGAATATTAGAACTTCTACGTATATTTCTTTCTTACGTAAGAAAGACAGAAATGAGTGTTTACTAATGTTTAATATAAAGATTGACATGAGTGCCCTCACTCTCAAGTCAAACAAGATATCCTGAGAGAAGAGAGGGAATTCCACAACTTGGAAGGATCAATGGAGACTTAAAGTTTGCAGAACCATTTATAAATACGCTAAATTTTAAAATATTTCATATTTATCTTTTTAAATTTCTGCTTTAGAATGCTTTATAATATATGTACAAAATAGTACAATAGAAATGTTTCTAATTTATGTATCTAAATCTATCTATTCCCCCTACACATATATGAATATAATGAGTATATATAATATATACTATATAATATATAATACCCTGTTTCCCCAAAAATAAGACCTAACTGGACCATCAGCTCTAATGTATCTTTTGGAGCAAAAATTAATATAAGATCCGGTATTATATTATATTGTACTATATTATATTATGTTATATTATATTATACCCAGTCTTATATTATATTATATAAGACCTAGTCATATATTATAGTAAAATAAAACTGGGTCTTATATTAATTTTTGCTCCAAAAGACGCAATGGAGCTGATTGTCCGGCTAGGTCTTATTTTTGGGAAAATAATATATAGTTTATATAATATATAGTTTACAGGAAAAAAATCTACAGAAGCTTTGAAACACATGACTACCAATTGAATGTGAACCTAAGAAATGTAAATCTAATGTAATACCCTAAAGAAATTAACAGACACTTAAATATTTAGATAATTTATCATTGTGATAAGCTTGGATATGGGGGAATTGCTACAGAGGGGTTATGGTCTCAAAAGATACAAGGGGTGAAAGGGAATAGGTATGTATCAGTAAAAGGGATAGGTCCAGGCCACGAGTTAAACACAGTAGTAACCTAAATTAAGAACGGCCCAAATGAGGAAAGGAGAGAGGGATTCTACTTTGAAATAATTTAAATACCATATAAAGGATCTGTTTATCTAACTTTCTAAAAAAATGTTCCTTTTAGAATGGATTACCTAAACGCAATGGATTGTAACCTGGAACTGAAACAGAACATCAGTGTAAAACAGGTGGACTATGAATGAAGTCTGTAGTTTTGCTACTTATATTGTGCCAATGTTAGTTTCCCAGTTTTGACAAACATATCCTAGTTACATAAGATGTATGAAAGGAACTGGGTGGAAGGAATACGGGAATTCTCTATATTATCTTTGCAATGTTTCTGGAAATCTACAATTCTGCCAAAATGGAAAGTTTAAAAAGCACACGGATTGTCACGCTGTAGGTGACATGCTGTATGTTGAGGGAGAGTGCAGAGAGGCAGGTCTCCTCGCCGGGGTGTCCCAGGGAGGGCACTGCTTTAACCCGACCTGCGTGTGGAACAAGCCACATTCTTGATGAAAAGCGTTTGCTAAGGAAAGTTCTTTGTCTTTCCACGGTGAAATTGGTTTCTTTGAGGCCACTAGGAGTCTCAGAGAAAACTGAAATTACTATTTGAAAAGATGTTGTTTTTTTTAAAAAAAAAAAAAAAAAAAAGGAAAATGTAGAGGAGAATTACATGGAGGAAGTATTTTTTATATTACTTTTAGGTTAGGAGAAGGCAATATACACTGGACACCATTATATAAATGATAAAATATATGACCAAGATGAACTGATGTCAAGCATTTAGTTCCATCAAATTTCTGAATGTCCCTAAAGATTTTTTTATACAATTAAGACTCAAAGAAACTACATTAACAATGCCAGTTTTCATAGTCCCCTGATAAAAATTCCTTTTAGATAATGAAATACTACAATTAACCAATGAAATTCTGAAAGAAAGAAAAGAACAAACTTAAAAGTATACCATCATTAACACATACATTTCCTAGGTCTGTTTGCCGAGAGCACCCAGATCTTGGTTTCTAAACGCCATTTCTCTAATAAAAGGAATCAGAACTCCTTTGAGAAATGGTTGATTCCAGCCCTAGGGCAAGGGAAGTACAAGATGAACCTGGAACATGTTGTGATGCCAAAAAGTACAGAAGTGCCTCCAAAAGGATGGAGGCTTGTTGAAAGGACACAGAGCCAGCTTGACGGAGTTCCCAAACGTCTAAGCCAGAACAATTTGAGCCATCGAATCAAATCAAATCAAATCAAATCAAATCAAATCAAATAATGACAGCATTGGATTATAGCCCATAGAATAAATTAAATCTCTATGAGTCCAATACTGCTCTAAGTAATCGAATAAAGAAATATATGGAGGAGAAGGACCAGCTCTTTGTTTTAGTAGCATTCTAACTAATAAACGTAGAAGGAATAAAGGAAAGAGAAAATCACAATAGGCAAACAAAATAGTAATAATTATTGCAGGCAAGAACCATTAATGGCTGCTAAGATTAGTAGGCAAAAGGGTGATGAGAAGCAAGATATTTAAATGGTCTCAAATTATCTCCCCACAAAACATTTACTAATCACAAAGTGAAAACTGACTTTACAATGGAAGAACCTGGCAGACACCCCCTTTGTCAAACAATCCAGGTAAGCGACACTGGTGATAAGACACATCAGCATCATGTACCGCCTGATCTGATGTACTTACTCGTAGGAGGACACAACATCACCTTTGCGGGATTCTTGCCCAAAATGCTTAGCCGCAACCTAATCACGATAAGACATTGTTGAACCAAAAATGAGAGACATAGTACAAAATACCTGACCCTAAAAAGTATGGATGTCATGGGCGATAAAGAAATATGGGGGAACTGTCACAGATTGGAAGAGACTAAGGAACTGTGATAACTAGACGCAGCGTGGGATCCTGGATCAGAAAAAGGACATCAGCAGGAAAAGTGGTGAAGTTCAAATAGGGTCTGTAGGTTAGTTCCTAGCATTGTACCGGTGTGAATTTCCTGCTGTGGGTGATAGTACCAAAGCTATGTAAGACGCTAAGTGTAGGGCAAGCTGCTGAAGGGTGTATGGGGAGTCTCTGTACTACTTTTGCAACTTTTCTGTTATTCCGAAATTGTTTCAAAATGAAAAAGTGCTCCATCTTCTTTTCTCCAAAAAGAGCACACAGAGCAGAGAGTAGTACAGGGCAAGCCCCGTAAGAGTTTTTTTCTCAGGCTGTTTTCTCACTTGTCACCACGAATCAGCCTTTAGATGATTGGCAACATTAACTATCTGTTGTTATTCCTCAAGAATAGCCTGGCTGTGGGTGACCAGATGGAAAAATGCTGAGCATAGATGCCATGTGGGCAGTGCTTGGGTGGAGAGAACGGACAATGTGGGCATACTTCCTAGACTAACAATAATTTTAAGCAGTTTTTAAACTGCTTAAAGCAGACGTTACTACAAATTGTAAAGCCGAATCAGTCGTGTGCCCCATGACCACATGAATGTAAAACGACCAGCTTTCTATACCACATGAGGATCTTAGTGCAAGCATGTGCTGCACTGACAAGTATTGTGATTTTCTTGGGCATCATAAATACCTTGTGTTATAGAAGCTTGATCTAGTTATTTTCCTCTGGGGCAATAACCAGTTGGGGAGAGAGGGTAGTGAGGTGGGAATAGTATTGTTGTTTAATCCCGTCTTGCCGTCACTGCAACTGTGATTTATGTACCACTGAGCATTATAAACACATGTACATGTGAATTATATATGTAGCTAGGTCTATACCTGAGATCATGTAAGCTATTTTTAGCTGTATTAATTTGTACTTATGTTATCTTTATACATGATCATATGGCTCTTCTGTATAGTCAGTCCTAGTTCTCCTTTAGATTGTTCTCTCTGAGGGCAAGAACCAGATGTTCTACCTCATTTGCATATGTTACAATGTGTGATTTGACGATATGTACTCAGGGAGCCACCATGAAAGACAAAAATAACATTCATTTACAATCTTCTACTTTCTTCATATCATTTGAGAGAATTTTCTTAGTCCTTTATACGTACGTAAAATGATAATTTATGGTAATTGAAAGTGTACAGAGTTAGGGAACTATGAAGGGATATTTAAATATAATAATAAATATCAGGAATTTTCCCTCCCCAGAAGTGAGCTTATAGTCAACAGAAGAATAAAAAGTTTTAATTGTTTTTAAATTTTCAGTTTAGAGACCTTAAAAGAAATTTAAGAATAATTTTAGAAAATTTTAAAAGGCCTAATCTTATGTTCTAATTTAACCTAGAATTGCCCTTTATTAAATTATTTTTAAAGTAAAATATGTTTTCCTTATTTTGTTCCCTTCTGAATACAAATAATCCGAGTAGGACAAGCCTTCCATTCTGCCAACATTTTTTGAGAGGCTAATAATGTCTTAGCCCCTATGTTACTTAAGTGCTGAGTTTGCAACAGTGAAACACCTGATTTTTGAGTCACTCCTACTACAGATGAATTAGGAAGTGGAATTTTGGAAAGAGAAAAGAGATAATGCAAAAAGCAGAGTAAAAGTGGAGTTTGGTTAGCCTCAAGAGATAAAGGGGAAGGATGAGGAGAAATTGGAACCCTTGTGCACTGCTGGTAGGATTGTAAGATGGTGCAGCCACTATGGAAAACAGCATAGTGACTCCTCAAAAAAATTAAAAATAGAATTACTAGATGATCCAGCAATTCCTCTTGTGGGTATATATCCAAAAGAATTGAAAGCAGGACCTCAAAGAAATACTTGTACACCCAAGTTCATAGCAGCATTATTTACGATAGCCCAGAGTTAGAAGCAACACAAGCGTCCACTGACAGTTGAATGGATAAACATAATGTGGTACCTACCGATATACAGTGCAGTATTATTCAGGAAGGAAATTCTGACACACACCACAACGGGGGTGAACCTGAAGCTATTATGCTAAGTGAAATAAGCCTGTCTCAAAAAGACAAATACTATGTGATTCTGCTTATATGAGGAATCTATAGTAGTCGTATTCATAGAAAGAAGAATGGTGGTTGCCAAGGATAGGTGGGAGGGGGAAATGGGGTGTTGTTTAATGGGTATAGAGTTTCAGTTTTGTAAGATAAAAATGTACTGGAGATTGGTTCAAAAGCGATACGCAAATACTTAACCCTACTGAGCTGTAGACTTAGAAATGGTGAAAATTTTAAATTTTATGTCATGCACTTTTTACCACATAAAAAATGGGGGGAAAAAAAGAGAGAGAGATAAAGGAAGTCAGGGCTGCATAGGTCTGGCCCTAAGAAGGGCAGTCTGGTTTTTGTTGTGAGTAAAAGATGAATTCTTTTTTAGATTGTTGAATTTGAAGTGCCTCCCCAACAGGAATATCTAGGAGGTACTAGATGTGACAGAATCTGACAGAAGCAGGGCTGGAAATATAGTTTGTTATCCACACATCACAAGTATTTAACCTTCATAGATTTTAATGAGCTCATCCATGGAAAGTAAGTATAATAGAATCATAAAAAAGTGACGGGTAGAATTCCAAGCTCCAGCTTTTAAGGGCAGGTAGTGAACAAAAAGACTCTGAAGAAGAGAAGCAGCAACCAAGGATTTAGAGGAAAATGCTATCCACAGGTCCAGTAAAATAAGGAAAGAAAGTGACCTAGTGGATTTGACAACTTGGAGGCCCTTGGTTGTCTTGCCATAGTGGTTATATTAGAGTGGTGGGATGGGTCTTCCATCACTCCCACTCGAGTGCTCTCTCCCGGAGACACTGGTGCTTTTAACGTGTGGTTCATGGACTCTTGGGACAGGCTTCAGAGAGTCTGTGAGCCCTCAGGAAACCTAGGCAAAATGTTGTATGACTGTGCTTTTCTTCTGGGTTGAATTTCAGATTCTCGATGGGTTCTGTGATCCAATTAAAGTTCCATGTGCCATAGCATATGGAGTCCTGATCCAGTATTTCTGCTATCCTGATTTCACTTAAATTATGAATATAATATCTTTTTCTGGGCCATTTTGAGAATTTATCACAATTTATAATATTATTTTCTGTGGGAAGATAGCATCCAAATTCTGAAGTGACATGCAGATGAACTCAGGCCATACAACGTGTAGGCACACAAGCTGGAGACTTGTAACTTGCACTTTAAATTTCAATGGTTAGTCAACAAGTTGGAGTAAGACACACATTAAAAATCAACCCAATAGTCCAAAACAGAAAGTCTTAGTAGAGTGGCATTTTCAGTACCCCACTCCCAATCACCTTACATTTTGACTGTTATAGGCAAAAAGCATTCTGTGTACTTACATGTGTTTAAATAATCTCTCTGTATCTCACACTCCTCATTTATAAGCAACTTAATACTTGCCGGATATTATAGAATCCGAAAAATGAATTCTATTTACATAAACAAATTTTTATATTCTTCCCAATTTTTACATAGTTGCCTTTCTGATTCTAGTACTTTTCCCACCTATCTTATGTGCAGTGTGAACATTTTTCTTCTGCTTGAATTAGATCGTTCTGAGTTTATATATCTGGTGAATTTTGCCAATTCACTGGAAGGACAAACCTGAATCAATGCACAGAAATCCATCTTCAGTTTTGGAAAATCAGTTGGGAAAGCATATCTTACGGACAGCAGGGGAGATGACCTTCGTGCCGTGAGAAATGACGGCAGTTAGTCATGTTTTATTGATACTGTTGTTGCTATTGTGCCTACAGAACTAAGGCCCCATTTTAGCCTTGCGTCTGAGAGTGACACTGCAGACCAAGAAGATCTGGATGCAGAAGACGACCATGAGGAACAGCCTTCCAATCAAACTGTCCGGAGACCTCACGTCATCATCGAAGATGCTGTGGCTACCTCAGGGGTGAGCACGCTCAGTTCTACGGTGTCCCACGATTCGCAGGGTGCTAACCGATCTCTGAATGTACAGCTCGGGAGGATGAAAATAGAAACTAACAGGTAAGTGGTATTCCGAAGTGGGTGGGTTTCTTTTTCCTGACTTTCAGTATAAGTGCATGTGTTTTGGGGTCTCCTTTAAAGTTTCGCCCACAGAAAATACAAAATATGATTCCTTTATTTCATTCATGTCAACCGGAGGTAAAGCCTTTCTTTATAAAACAAGAGAGACGTAGCTCCGCCTCTTTAGTCAAATACATTTTCTGCTTCTCCCAATCCAAATCTTCAGCACGTTGGCCTTGACCGCTGCTTCATCTCCCAGTGCACCGAGATTTTCCGAATAACTTTGTTGTAACCTCGTAGACTGTCTTGGGTACAGACTGAGCAGCATGTACTGTCCAACAGCTGAAAGGCAGGCAGAATGCCCATGCTCTTGAAAGCCTGTGATTTGGAATATCAAGTTCTTTCAGGAGAGACAGTTCTCAGGTCTTGAGGAGAGAAAACTCATGGTGCTACAGCTTTGCATTTTAGAACCTTAAAAGGACCACATTTTATTGATATAGTGATTCTATTTCATTTTTAATAGGCTGTGTCATATCTGGAGCTTAATTTTTCTTTGAGAATTTGGTAACGTAGAATCCACATGACCGGGTTATTAAATACACAGTAAATATTTCCTGTGCTTCACAGACGTTGGCACAGTTCAAGGTCTGTGTCTTTATGATTTATAGCTTCCTGTGTTGGCTACAGTTGACATGTGGGCAACTGACTTTATGACTCTGCGTTTATAGTGAAAACTTTTTTTTTTTTGAGTATGTCAATAAAAGTTGTTCAAATATTTAGAAACCTTAGCTGCAAATACTAGTTGTTCACCAGGGAGATAAAACATTTATTTCCACGCGTAAGTTGAGGTTTTTAAGGTTAAGCTTGAATACCAAGCTTAGTACTAGTAGTACAAAGCTCATCCTATGTTCAGAAACATGAATTTTGGTTGCATGATTAAGTAGATCCATACATATATTCTGTGACTTACATGCAGAGATCTTTCTGAATAAAGGGAAAGTGGCTTTCTGACTTCCCTATCCCATTCTTGTCCTCTGACACCCAGCTCTTCACTTGTCATTTCTACCACTTAGTGGAAAAGAATTTAAGTCTTTTCTCCTTTAAGACTTCCATCTAAATCCTGGTGTCCCTCATTTCCTCCTCTTCTCAAGGAATAGTCCAATTATGATACTCCATCCATTGTAGTAGGTGTTAACTTTAGTCACTTCTCTTTAGTAGACTCTCTGTCACCCAGTCCTGAATGGAGTTGTTCTTTTATACCCCTCTTTCATCTCTGAGAGGAAGAAAGTTCACTCATCCCTGTTTTGGCCCAGACACCCCACCCCTTTCTACCCATGGCTTCCAGTCAGAATTATACAGAGAGTAAAGCTGCTCTATTTACCAACGAGCTGGTATATTTGCTTCTCGGGCCCTAAAACCTTCTGTCTATATATCCTGGCTTATGTCAATAGAACCTGTCTCCTAAATGCAGCCTTTTCCTTCTCTCCTTAGCCCATCTGAGTTATCGTGTCTTACCACCCTGTCCTGACTGTCCACCATGCTTATGACACCTGCAGTCCCCAAGGGCTGCTTTTGGTGAGCTGCTTCCTTCCAGTCTTCACAGCCCACTTCTGAGGGTATCAGCTAGCTGAGAGCCTGCTTCCCACATCTGCTCGTCTCTGTTGAAAAGACTAGGATTTGCCACATTTCTTTATTTCATTAGTACATAGTTGCATTTTTCACAACAGCCCACACATTTATGCTTTTTCTTTACACTTTAATCTGTGACATCTATAGGATTATCGATGTCCTTTTTCTTTTTCTAGGAATATCTCCCATAGCTTCTCCATCACTCCCGGAAAAATGAGATGAGGCACAACATTCAGTTCACACATGATTTAAAGAAAGGGCAGCTGCATTAGTAAGCAGCGGAAATAAGCGACTAGTTATGTCTATAGTGGTCCTTTAAATTTTCAGTTGAATATTACTTGATGATAGAAGTACATTTACTGCATGGTAGACTTAGAGGAATTGTTAGTGTGTTTTTAGGAAAGGGTGACGCTCTCATTTTAGAAATCTTAAGCTTATATTTAGACTAGTCACCGAGGAAGGTAAATCAGGTTTATCCAGCTCTTGATTATTAGATCATCAATAATACTAAATGGAGAAAGTAACAAAATGGCTTTAGAAGGTATGTTTTACTTATATTTAAGTCTACGCTTACATACTTTTCTGGAACAGAGAGGCAGGCAATTGCATTTAAAGGTCGTCCCTACGAACTGAAGACAAAGTAAAAATAAAACCGGTGGACTGGACATGTCCTTAAAATAAATCATTTTGAGAGATGGATTCGGGACAAATGAGGTAGCCTGTCAGTACGTCACTTCCAATGTTAAATTCTGACTTTCAAAGATAAAAAGGAACTAATGTAGTCTAGATAAACATAGGTTAAGTTCATGAGAATTTGCCATCACTACTCCATCCATGTAAATTTGTAAGGAAGACAAAAATATATATCAGACCAAAAAATTGCCAACTTAAAAATAATTCATACTGACCTGGCTATCCATCTCTTTGAATAGCATTCCTTCTGGAGTAGGCCAAAGTCTCCCTCCATCCTCTGCTTCCCTCTTGCTTTCAGTTCTTACTGCTTAATCCACCTAATTGTGCATTGCTTGCTCCCAGTTGTCTTTAAACAACCTGTGTTCCTCAAATCACCTTCTCTGCCTACCTCGCAGTGTGTTTTCCTTTTGTCCCACCTCTGCTACCTACTCTACAATGACTCCTTCTCCCACCTGAGGGCCTCACCTGTCTCTGTCCTGCAGGAAAGGGGTGGAGGTTGGAGGTCAGGGAAGGAACCCCAGTTAAGCCCGGGGAGGGCTCTTTTCCAGGGCCTTGGCTGCAGCAGGGGTAAAACAGCTCTTATTAAAGACCAGGCACTTAGCCACACTGTCTCACTTAATGCTCACAATAATTCTTTCAGGAAATTTCCATTTTCCTTTTTACAAATAAGGAAGCTCAGAGGCATTAATTAATGTGTCCAAGTTAACACAGGAACCGCACGGCTGAAACAGGATATGTACCCAGGGCTGTCTTTGAGTTGTGCCCATGCTGCCTTCAGAACACGTCAATTGATGGAGAAACAAACTTTTGTGGTCCTGAGTTCAATCTATCAATACTCAGAAAATGAAACAAATACAGTTTGCAAAGAGCTGCAGAGAATGCAACAATTTATCTTGATGATCTTAGGAGTAATTAGGTATCTTAAATTATAATTGTGAATCCAAGTTAATCAAAGATAGTTTCCTAAAAAATCAGAGCACCTGTCTTCGTAACTTGGACTATTTTTCAAAGAACAGTTTGAGAAATGGTGAGTAGTTACCAGTTGGCTCAGTTGCATAGTGAAACTTTTGTAGCTAAAAACAATGGTATAAATGCTATCTATCTTAGTTACTCCTTGTTTCTTTGGAGAGTGCATCCAATGCCAACTAGGAACTGAATGTACCAGGAACACATGTGTCTTTTACTGTAATAAATTGTTTTTAATTTAAATATTCATCGTATTGTTTGATCACATCTTGTACTATAGGGAACCTCACCTATGGTTACTTCTCAAATTTTCATAGTTTAAAAATAGTGCCTACCTTTTTGCTTTGCACTGATTATTATATTACCATATTGACCAAGTATTTTTTTCCATAAGGAGTCATACATGATATATATATCCATTTGTGGTCCTAAAAAGAAGCACTAGAAAAACAATCTCTGAAGATTTTGGCAGACAGTTGGAGGTGGGGACTTTGAATTTTTGTCTGAAAGTACCCTGTCTTCTAGAGTTCTGCTACTCAACATGGGATGTGTGGACCAGCCACTGGAGTAACACTTGGGAGCTCTTTAGAAATGCAGAATCTCAGACCTCCCCCAAGATCTACTGGCTCAGAATCTGCATTTCAGTGAAATCCCCAGGGTGTAGATGCTCACTGTACCCTGAGAAGCCCAAGTCTAGAAGGTCACTCTGTATGTGGCTGCTGCAGCTTTATTACCCTGTCAACCAATATCATTTTCTTCTCCAGATTACTGGAAGAATTGATTCAGAAAGAGAAAGAATTACAAGCACTCCTTCATCAAGCTATTGAAGAGAAAGACCACGAAATTAAGCACCTGAAGCTTAAGTCCCAATCAATAGGTGAATAAGCAGAAAATCTTAAAGTAAATTGTTCAACCAGGCTGCCACAAAAAGCTGAGAAAGGCAACAGGCAGTT
Organism: Rhinolophus ferrumequinum; assembly: GCF_004115265.2. Lineage (NCBI taxonomy): Eukaryota > Metazoa > Chordata > Mammalia > Chiroptera > Rhinolophidae > Rhinolophus > Rhinolophus ferrumequinum. Next base: position 82,788,830 of record NC_046286.1, on the reverse strand, counting down.
TTATTTTATGGCTTAATCACTTGTACCACAACTGCAAGCAGAAATTGCTTAAAAAAAAAAACCACCCAGTTTTTAATCGTAGGAAAGCATCATTGCTTATAAGGGTAGTAAAAATAAGATGATTCTTTTCCTGAGATTATTTATGTATTATTAAGGTAGATAAAGCTCTCCACTTGCCTTTCTTTTTAAAGATTTCACAATGAGATTGATTACTAGATTAGATAATACTATTTTTGTCATTTGTGCATTTGTATTCTGTGTATTCTAGTTTTTTTCATATTATTGCATATAGTGGACAAAGATAATTCTCTGGTTGGTTCTCTGCTAATTATGCTCATCTTTGTTGCATGAAAAACACACAGTACAGTGTTGATGCACCAAGTATATTCTAAGAAACTATGAAATTGATATGAAAGCATAAGGTGGGAGTATCGTTACACTATTTCCTCTGACTTTCTATTTACTAGTAATTAAGTGGTCTTTACGCATTTTATTTATAATTCATACTGCCAATCTCAGTTGTTTCTACTGATTATTCTCTGAGAGAGCAAAATCTTTTAAAGTATGAATAAATGTCTGTTGACTGGGAGGGTCTCAGATGACCTCTGTTAGGTGACACTAAGAATGTCCGCCCCTCTCCCCCAAATGCTCTTCTAGATATTCCTGGATTGCCTGTGTATTGTTTAACTTCTCCTGGCACAAATGCTGAAAGTTCTGAACTTACTGACTGGCTGAGAGAAAATGGAGCTGATGAAGACACTATAAGTCGGGTAAAGAAGACTCTTTGTGGGAAAAGCATTCTTTCACTTCATCTCATAGTAGTTGAGTGCCTGTGTGCCCACAGGGATCCACAGGGAGTGAGCAATGCAGACCCAGCCCTGCCCTCCTGAGGCTTATAGACTAGGCCAGGCAGATGATAATCAAATGATTCCACAGATGAAAGTATAATTATGTCCTGATAAATTCTATGAAGGAAAGGTTGTCAGGTGAGACAGAGGGATGGAGAGGTTGGGAAAGGTTCTTTGAGAAGGTGATGAATGAGCTGAAGTCTAAAGGAATATGTAGGAATAAACTAGGTCATCTGTATGTAAGTTTTTGGGGGGCAGACCAGAAAGGGAAATCATTCAAGGGTGGGGATACAGAATGTACACATGCAGTGAGCTTTGTGGTCCAGGACCCCTGAGGACTTTTATGGTTTTGAATAGGAAATAACAAAAAATGGAAAAATCAAGACAGAACTAGAATTCAAGTTTTTCTGTTTTCAGTTCTCTCTTTTGTTTGTTAACTTTTTAATTCTCTAATGGCATTATACTCCACTGGGCAGCGGCTATTTATTGATACTTAATGAAACAGATCTAGCTAGTGAACTTATGTCAAGAACAAACACTTTGTATATAAACCATATTATAATAACTTAATTCTTCTCTACTCTTTATAGACTTGTAATCAGCATGAATAACATAGCATTTGTTTATGTTTTAAGATTACATATATGTATACACATATATACACAACAAGAGGTTATATTTTTATTATTTTATAGAAAAGGCCTCTTGATACAATATCATATTGATTTCAGTTTTATTTAAATTTTAAAAATAACTAAGAATATCTGACATCTGATAATTTATTGGACCTCTAAATAAAATGTAGGGTCTCCTTAGAAATCTGCATTTAACAAGTTACTACTACATACATTTAAACAACTCTCTTGCCTATGGAAAACAAGGCATACAATCAAGTTCTCCAAAATATTTATTTCTTGACCTGAGACTCAAATCTTGATTAAAGTAGTAACTGATTATCCACTAAATCACTGACTCTTTTTTAAGAATTAACATTAAAAGCTTAAGTTTAAATCAGGACTCTGATTTTTCTAATAATTATTAGAAAGTGCTTTTTATGAGACATGGAAAGTAAGTTCAGAAATTAAGTATAAGTAATACCTTTCCAAGAACACTTTTTATCTACTTCAGGAAAATAAAGCTACACAGTAGCAGACCTCTTAAAGGCAAACATTGTCTTATGAGCAGCAGATGTTGTTACAAGTGAGTCTTTTGTATTCATTAGAAGACCATTCAGAAATTCTATGTTGCTTGTAATCTTATGCATTTGGAAATCATATGGATGCATCTCATTGTAATTATTTTGTAATGGGGGAACTTTCCCCTAATAATTCCAGAAGATTATTTCTAGTGGCTTGCCTTTTAGATTCATTTTTAATTATTGCCAATGTTTTACATTATAGATAAAGTTTGCTTTTTATTAAAGGTATATAAAACTTCTAACTTTCGTGCATATTTTACTTTCTCCACAGTTTTTGGCTGAGGATTATTCACTAGTGGATATTCTCTACTATGTTACACGTGATGACTTAAAATGTCTGAGACTAAGGTAACACTTTTCTTTCCATTCAGTTGTCATGATGGCAAGAACGCTGGGCTGAGATTAAGAAATTTGGGTTCTTGCCCTGGCTGGGTCCCTCACTAGCTCTAACCAGCTCTCTAATCCGGGCTCACCTCTCTGGTTCTCAGTTGTTCCAAGTAAACTAAGTTAGTTGGACCAGACTCTTCTTGAGGACTCTGATAACCAATATTTCTGTATTAATAAATACAAATCACCTAAAAGAATATTTTGGATAATATAAGACTATGCAGTTATTCTAAAGCTGCCTTAAACAGGTGCTCTAATTTAGTTCATGATTATGCCATATTTAGAAGTATTAGGATGAGGTGCTGATTTGCCATCCAAATACCTGATATAATCTGATACAGTTTCTTATAATAATTACTTTTTTCTATGAAGCCACGCATATACATAACTTACATGGACATCTACAAAGACACATTTCAAAAGTGCTGAAAATCTAAAATGATGCTTTCGGACTTGATAGTTCGTGGGGGTGGAAAGGAAAGGCATTGGAAGGATAATGAGATAATATATACAAAAAGAATACAGAATGACTGATAAGACTTGGGGATCTTCACTTTCTGATCAGAGCAGCTGAAAGCTAAGCAGTCACTTTTCTGTTTCAAGGGCAATGTTTCAAATGAAGTGCTCTCTTCACCATGTTCTTGTGTCTTTAAACAGGGGAGGGATGCTCTGCACACTGTGGAAAGCCATCACTGACTTTCGGGACAAACAGACTTGACTTGATTGTCGCTCAATTTGTTTCCAGCCTTCCATGGAGATTCTAAAAATTAACACAGAACTGATCTTTCTTAAGGGAAGGAGAATCAAAGGGAGAGAAGAAAGAAGCTGCACTTTAAATCCAGTATTTGTTTACTTGTGTTAAAAAAAATAGACAAAATACACTGAAATTTCCTAACTGCTTCTATTTCTATAATTCTTAAGGACTCTTTGTAAGGACTCTCAAAATAATCCTAAACATTAGGACATATGGGTGTTTAGGATTATTTTAGTCTAAACATTTTTATGGAAATATTTTGAAGTAAGCAGCTATTGTACTTCAGCCAAATGTTTATTTCACACAAAATGGATATAACATTTCATGTGATTGTGCATCACTGGAACAAAACTAAAATGTGACCATAACTTTTTAGGCTTATGTGTGTTTGTAATATGCTCTGATAATCTGAGTAGAAATGCATAATTTCAATTATTGTATAAAGTTTATGTTTTTTTAAGTATGCAGAATCTGAGAGCAATGGTTTTTTTCTTACTTATCTGTATTAATTGTAATATTGACTATATTTTGTAACTTAAGTTTCTGGCCTATAGTACATTTGTTTGAGTCATGTTTGTACTACTGAACTGTACCAGTTGCACATGCCCGAATCATAGTAATGTTAGCTTGTTCTAAAGCTATCCATTGTGTCATACTTACTCTAAAAAGTAAAAAGACTGTCAACATATTGTTTTGATAAATTTTGAGGTATTCCTATTTTGTGTTGACTAACTAGATAAACCACTGTGACAAATTTATTATTGTTTCTTCAGCTATAACATTAAATACAATCTGTCTTCTATTCAAGTAACCAAAGAACACCTGACATCCAAGTTTTTCCTCAGGTAACAGAGTGGTAAGAAAGAGAGCAAAGAAAAAAGTAAAAGTAAGTCAGTGTATTTTTCTCAAGGCCCTAAGTTATTATGAATGACTACTGTGAGTCTCAAAGGGTCTGCAAGTGGTATCCTAGTAGAGAACACTGCATTTTCCATCTCCTTGATTTTAGTTTTCATATTGAGGGAAATGTTTTTATTTTAAGCTGAATATTATATTTTGTAAGGCTGCCCATATTCATAGAATGAAGTCTGAAGTTCCTAGATGGATGATCAGTGAGATAAACAAACTTCTTAAATACAGAGGAAACTGTTTATTATGCAAGATAAAAATAACATAGAGCTGTCTGTCCATGTATCATGACTTGACCCATATACAACAATCTTCGGTAAAACAGCAGCCATCTTTATTTCTATGTGAAAACCAAATATATGTATACATTTTTTTTTCTGAAAATAATTTTATTATTTTACAGTTATTCAGGAAAGTTCCTGGGTTGCTGTGACCAAGATTTGGTCACCACAGAACAAAAGATTAGAGCAGATCAGTCAGTTTACCAGATTTCTCTCTTCTTTGGGTGGTGAGAGCAGGCAGTGAAGACATCATGTGCCCAAATATGTTTTATATTGCATTAGATTATACAGAAAGTTCTCACCAGTATCTTCTTATTTGCTATTTGTAACAACGTAACTGCATCTTGTTTCTACTTCTCAATCCTGAAGACACATAGTTGCCTCTTGCATCCTGTAGGGAAATTTCAAAGGGGATGAGTTATAAATTAAATATGTCATTTCACCATATTTAAACACATGGTAACTCCCTCATTAAGCCACAGTTCAGCTCCCCAATTGTTATGGTTAAGTGATTCTTTTAGACGGTATATAGGATCAAGCTACCTATGTTCAACCAACTCGTTTCAGTCTTTTCTTGGGATCTTCCTCCTGCCCTGTTTTCGTGGGCAAAAATTCCTCTACCCTTATATGGTTCATCAGACATTACCAGACCAGCATCATTCGGTTCTTGTCAGTTTTAGGGGCCTTGGTCACAAAAGAAGGGAGTTCCATTATGGCCCAAATTTCATGAAAGGTTTCGCTTGAAATGCCTTCAGTATCAATCTAGGCCAGTGATTCTATACCCCGCTTCACATTAAAATGACCTAGATGCTTTTAAAAAATATATTGATGCCACCACCTAGAGAAACTGTTTTTATAGGTCTGAGGTAGGGCTCAGAGATCCTATTAAAAAGCTCTACAGATGATTTAACACTATCACATTCTACCTCTTTATTGCAAGTGACACCCAGAGAGATAAATGGAGAGCCTTTTCATAGGGGTGGTAGCAAGATGGTTACCATTCATTGTTTGTTTGGTGTGATGAGAAGCTAAACACATAGGCCTGGAGCAAAACTATCACTTACCTTTTGACCTTGGGCCGATTAATTAAACTCTCCAAGTCTCAGTTTCCTCATCTGAAATGGGGGAAACAGGGTACCTTCGTCACAGGGTTGTTGTAAGATTTAAATAAAATAATGCAGGTGAGGTGCTTACAGCCATACTTAGCAGATAGTAATGACGCAGAGGCTGCCTGCTATTGTTAGGTCTTATAATTCATTCAGAAGTATTGATTAAATACGTACTGGGTGCTACATATTATGGTGCATGAACAAGACACAGTTCTTAGCCCTGAATTTCACTGTCAGAGGTGGAATCAAGACAAAGTACAAACAACAGTACATGTAGTTAAGTGCTATAGCTATGTCTGACTGCCAGAGGGGATCAAGAAAAGCTTCCCAGAGAAGTGAAGGTCTGGAGCTGAACCTGGAAAGATGGTTGCTAACAGAACAGTTTTGCATGGGTAGTGGCGGCAGTCTTGTAAGAGAAACAAAACCAGAATTTGCTGGGAAAAGTAGATCCCGTGTTTCTTTTTTACTACATTTTGATCTCTTTCTCCACGCCATCACATAAAATGGTTTGGCAATGAGTAATTGTTGTTAACCTACTGGCATACCTACTATTTGTGAAGCACTGTAACAGCAGGAGAGATACAAATGAAAACCATTAAGTTCAGAATATGGGCAATGCACATTATGTCATCAATGACACCTGCAATTTGTAAACAAAATAATTGAGGTTCCAGACTTTCTAGACACCCTATAGACAAACAGAAGACCAAGTCCCTGCCACCAATAATTCATGTCAGGTTTAAGATACAAATATACAATAACAAATCAGACCTAGTCTACGAGTGTGTTAAAGGCTGGTGAGGGGCAAGCACAGAAGCCCCTACAGAGGTTCAGAGGACAAGCTTGCCTGGAGCCAGGGCAGGTGGAACAAGCTTTACTGAGGAGGTAGACCTCAATCTGGGCCTTAGAGAGAAAGAATGGTTAAATAAGCAGGATCAGGGAAGTCAATCAGAGCACAGAGCTCCAAGAATGAAGGCAGAAAACAGGGATTAGCAAAGTTCTGGAGAAAGTGAACAACTTTTATATTGCATTAGAGCATACAAAAATTTTAACTAACATTTGACTGGAAATATGAGTTATAGAGATGAAAAATGGAAAATAGGATAGTTGAGAGCTCAAGGTCTGATTGGGGGTGGTCCAGGAAGTGGAGTTTAGTATTGTCTTGAAATGGGGAATCTATTAAGGTTTTTGAGCAAGGGAGAGGGTGTGTGTATAGTAGTGTATGAGAAGATTAATTGGGCAAAATGGTTTTGGGTAAATTACAGGGAATCAATTGGACAGAGCAGTTCAGAGAGTGTTTCAGATGTGAAGGAGGGTCTAGTCGGAGTGAGAGCAGTAGGAATTGAAAGGGTGGGATTAAAACAATGAATTGACAAAATTGGGGAACTACAATTTGGGCAGTGATGATGAGGAAAGGATAGATGTTGAGCCTATGTAAGAGAAGAATCCAAAAATAGGCAAGTTTGGAGGGGGAATTGTTTTGGGACATGAGGAATTTATAGCAGGATGAATCAATGCTAGAAATGTACAGAGACCATTGAGAATGTATTGGTGGAAATCAGGACTGAAGTCAAGTGTATGTATTCCAGATCTAGGAGTCACCTGGATGGAAATAATAGTAAATAAAAGCTGTGATAAGGTAGAAAGGTTGTGGCCTAATATTTTGGGAGGTGGAAGGGTTCAGGATGGTTTAAGAAGGAAGAGGAATTTAAGTCAGCAAAGGAGATAAAAGGACTGGCCATTGAGAAATAAGAAAAACCAAGCCAGTGGTGTAAGAAAGAGGAAGACAATCAGAGGATGGGGTGCTGCAGAAAGTCTTGGGGAATGACAGATTAAAACATAATAGGTAATTTGATTGTGGCTTGGAAAGTTTTTATAGACAAGCAAGAAGACTACAGCTGGTTAAACAGAAAATAATGGCACCAGAGTCCACACATTTATTAACCTTTGGTGAATAAAATGTATGATGATAGATTTGGGAGGGTGGGAAGTCAAGGGAAGAAATTTTCAGAATCTGAGCCGTGAATGTGTTTGTTGGGACAGAGCCCCTGAATGAAGAGGCATTATGGGAGTAGGGAGAAAAGAGAGATGAGGTTTCAAGGAGGCAGGAGGGGAGCAGATGTCATCAGGAGGTCTAGCTCCTCCCCCCTGGAAATCAACTATGGTGACCGAGAGATTTTAAGATGGATGTGGGAGTTCAAGATGGCTTCTGTGTTCTAAGTGCACTATAAGACAAAGGACCATGTGATGTACATGACATTTAACACATATCATCCATTCCCACATTTTCATGCAACTGCCCACCGTTTACAGACACAGCATTAAATTTGTACAGGGCCCAAGAAAATGCAGGATTTGGGTGTGTTTTTTATTGCACTCATTTTTTGTTTAACTTGTAACAGACTGAAACATAAGTTAGCAAAAGAATGGGAGACAGAATAAGCACACACCAAAAACAAACAAACAAAAGCACACACAAAAATAAACAGTTTCTTAATTTGGGCGAATTGTGTGTGTGTGTGGGGGGGGTTGTGTCAAAGACAGTACTTCTGGGTTACTAAATCAGAAGGTTGAAAACAAATCTCCTCTTTCCGGGGTTCTTCCAGGTTCAGTTCACTAAATTCAGCTAAGAGAGTCTTTCTGATGTTCACGGGAAAGTGTCTTAAACTCTTATGACTTAATGCAGTAAAAAATATCTTTGCTAGGGCCCAAGCTAAGATTTTTCATTTTATCGATTAAAATAAATCAATGGTGCTTTATTTCATTGATTAGAAGTCTGATAAGTGATTTGAATGTGATTTAGGAAATTCACATTGTGAAATATTTGCCTAATCTGTAGAAATAGCACTACGGAAAAATCTGTAACTACAAACCAAAGCAAAGGGTCCCTTAATCAAAATCTCTATCTAATCAGCCAGTGAACCAGTAAACCAAATAAAAACAGTCCATTCCTGGGCTCAGAGTGGCAGGTTTCTCATGAAAGGATGGCGAGAACTGTAACTCTCGCAAGAAATCCAACACTCTTCTCAGACACTCTTGGGCATCCAATTCGGCTGAAGTCCTCCAGAGAATTTTAAACTGTTGGGAGCTTGCTGGTTGTTCAGACAACCGAGGCTGTGGGAGTGCATTTCTGTGTAACTAGACAGAACTGGTGGCTGCTAGATTTTGTTCCTTATGTTTCCATTTATGCAGGCTATTTTTTCCCCTCAGCATCTTGTTACTTATCATTTACTTGCCTGTTAGAGCAGAAATAGGTTTCTCCTCAACTAATAATCTGTTTCTTGAAGAAAAAAAAAAAAAAACAATTGTTGCCTATTGCTGCTCTTCCTGATCTTCCCGAGCAAGCCAGAAGTCACAAGGTAGTTACTAATCAGGAACCAAGGATAAGAGAAGCCACTTTCACTAACTTGTGTGCCCTGGGGCTCATCTGATACAAAGGCCTGGTGAAAAGACTGGTCACCAGCCATGGCGTCCTAAAACGCAGTTCGCGACTGGATCCTAGTGTGGAATCCAACCCACGTACTTCGGCTTTTCACGTGGCATCATACTCTTGCATTGTCACCATGAACTTCAGAACTGACCCGGCTGCTTCAGAGTTCGGACTGGAATAGAGCTGGGCTGATCCTCGGACCGTCCCAGTCCCAGGCCCGAGAGCCACCAAGCGTCGCCGACCCCATTCTAGACTTCCAGGAGCCGGCAGCGGTTTACGGCAGTGGCTAGAAACTCCGGGGCCAGGTACTTGGCTCCGCCCGCGGCTCTTGCAGCCCAGACTCGGCAGCGTCGGTCGGCGCGGCTGCCACGCCGCACCTGCCCTCGAGGGGCGCGCTCGGGCCCAGGCCGCTCCGGCTCTCCCGGCTCTCCCGGCTCTCCCTCCTTCCCCCTCCTCCCTCCGCCCTCCCCTGACAGCGCTCACCTGGCTGGGCCACCAGCCCCGCAGGCGGGGGCCGGCGGGAGCTAAGCCGAGGAAGAGGGCGGAGCGGCTCTCCCGGCGCGTCATCGGAGCACCATGGCGGAGCTAAGAGCTGGCGGCGACAGCCACAGGGGCGGCGACGGTGCTTTGCAGAGCGAAACAGGTGACCGCGCGGCGGGGGCAGGCGGGGGTCCCGCGGGCGCGGGGCGCCGAGCCGGGTCGGTGGGCCCGCGCGGTGCGCCGGTGGGCCCCTTTCCCGCCCGCGCGGCCGCGGCCCGGAACGGCCGGCCGCGCACCGGGCTTGGAGCGCCTTCCCTCCGCCCTCCGCCGCCGCTCGGCGGCCGCCGGGCCGGCGGTGCCCCCGTGCCACCGGCGCCCAGCCCCGGTCGCCCCTTTGCGCTCCACCTCGACTTTACTACAACAGGTGGAAACACGCCAGGGGGCGCGGGCGGGAGGAAGAAATAGAGAAACGCTGGCCGCTCTCCTCCCACCTGCCCGGCTGGGTCTAATTCAGTTGCATAGGGAAATCATATCCCCAAACCAAACAACCGGCCGGAAAATCCTCGGCCAGGTGCGACTGGCAGGATTCTCGGTCTTTGGGCGCCCCCTCCGGTTTTCCCGGTCGCACCGGGCGCCGTAGTCGCCCAACGCCTGTGGCGCAGCCCGCCGCTGGGGTCGTGCGATGAGCGGTGCCCCCACCCCTCGGCCCTGGTGTCAGCAGTTACGATCGGCTCCCGAGAAGACCGCGGTTGGGGGCAGGAGAGGACAGGGGCTGGTTGCAGGATGGTGGGGGCCTGCGGGGGCCACTAGAAGGGCTCAGAGATTCGTTGACTTCGAAGGGTCCTGAGCTCACGTTTTAAGTCCGTGCACCAACTCCAGGTGGGAACAGTGGCTCAGCTCATCAGGGCTCTGTGTTGAGGACCGCCCCCCCCCCCCCCCCGCCCTCCAACACCACCCCGCAGCCTCCACAGCCACACTTAAGGGCAGGCGCTCACGTCTTCGGGACAAACAGCAAGTCTCCCCTGCACCCCCATCCCCCAACTTATATGTGGACGATTTTCCCTCTCGTGATAGTTTTTTTCTCGAGTCTTGCAAATCCGTGCCTCTCGTAGTCCCCCCTCTTATTCTATTCTTGGCTGGTAAACTCTTTCTGGTACCTTCCTACACTTGAGATGAGGGCAGTGAGGCAGTTTCTTATTTTTAAAAGATTCAAATTGCACCCTCCTCAATTGCACCGTATTTTCTGCTTATGTACACACATAATCGGAAACAATTATTTCCTAAACGTAAGGCTTGCCCGCCCCAAAGAGGTATTTATTTAGATGGTATGCTTATTTTAATGTGAAAGGTCCAGAAAATCTATCACAGTATTTGCAAATTATGTATCTGCTCTGCTAGGAAGAGTTGGGGCACCCAAAGGCGAATAACAATCTCTCCAGCCAAGATACCTGACATTAAATATAACAAAGTGTCTTGAACTTGTTTACGTTGAAGTCATGCTGTTTCCTGTTGGGTGGTTTATTTTTATGTGTTTGAGAGATCGGTAGATCATGATTTCGGTTTGGGGTGGGGAAGGGGTGGCTAAAATGAGATGCCTTTGTAATTGCTGCAGGGAACTTGATGAACTGGGTGCCAGGGGTTAGGCTCGCCCAAGTGAGGGCAACAGGAGGGCAGCGTCCTCATTGTGAATATAAATGGTTTGGGTCCTACCCTCCACAGAGTAACTGCTGCTGAAGCAAAATTTGTGCTTTAAAAAAAATCAAAACTTTCTAGAATCTGCACATGAACAATTTGTTCAGATATAAGTGAACTACAAACTAGCCTATTCAGTGCCTGGGCATGTTGAATAATGAACCAAGGCTTCTAACATTAACATACAAATCAACCACGTAGCTGTCAGTAAAATATTTTCTTGTGTGAAGAGGGGGAATTTAACTGACTGCCATCTCCTTCACAGAAAACAGTTGTTTCACACCTTCGCCTAGACACTTCAGTTTCCAAGGGACAACTTTTATATATAGCCTTTTGAATAATTGTACTTTATCATTCAACTAAAACCTATTTCTGGCACACATCTTTTTCTTATTTTTCTAGCCCTTGATTACTGTTAATGTTTTTAGTGCTCAGAAGCACCTATGTGAGCAGGTGCCAAAGAAAGAAAGTGGAAATGTTTGTTTAAATATCGAGGTAGCAATATTTTGAACGAACAAGTACAGATTGCCTGAATTTTAACAACTTAAGTTTTCCATATATTTAAAATATGTTTTCTATACCTCAATATAGGACTTAAATATTGTGCTTTATTCCTATGGCCATATTTCACATTATATACATCCAAATATTGCAAGTCTTTTTTTTTTTTAAACAATCACAGGTTTGTATAGAGGTGGTGTTTGTTTGTTTGTTTGTTTGTTTTGGGGGGAGGTGAGGACCTGTCTTTTTTACCATCAAGAGGTGAAAATTGCCACCTCCGTGGCAACATTTGTTGAGGAAATCTATTTTATTCTCTTTTTAGATCTGTTTATTATTAGGTAGAGTCACATTCTGAAATGTCTTGCTTGGTTTTTTGTGTCCCTGTGCAAAGACTGTGGTCTAATTTTAGGGCGATTTAGATTAGAATCTCATATGATTATTAAAGTAACACCTGTAGTGTGTTCATAATTACATACATATGTATGTACGTGTATCAAAGATGGGTTTAAAGTTAGTGGTATACTGCCTATGAAATGAGACATGTTAAGAATATCAAAAAGTACTATTTAAATCCAACATTTCAAAAACTATATTTTTGTCAGCATACTCGTATATTTATCTTCTACTCAAAGGTTGTCAAATCACATGCTGTGTGAAGTTACATTTTTTTCTTGAGAATGAACAGTTCTTTCAATATATTTTTCAATAGCCGAAGGTAAGCAAGAACAGAAAAAAATAATTGACTTGGAAATAAGAAGTTTTCAATTTCTCCACTAGAGGACGTTAAGTCCTTTTCAGGTTATTATTTTGAATAGTCACATTGACCGATATTCACAAAACTGTCTCTGCCCAAACTTTGTATATTTAATTCTATGCTCATGACCAATAACTATCGAAAGTGAGTGTGCGCAGCTAACTTCTCAATTCTATAACTTCTTTTTAAAAAGCCTACTGAATTAAGACAAAATTTAAAGCTGCTTTTGTCTAATTCATGAGACTACAGATTCATGCACAGGGAATAAGTTAGTACCTGTAATCTGTGAATTTTACTGATGTTCCTTTGGAAGAAGTGACTTAGTACCTGGAATTTTTCTCTCTTTAGCAGGCTGTGCAGTGGAAAAAACCTGGGCTTTCTTTGTGATCTTGGTCACCACCCTTCACTGCATTTTTCCAAACTAGGAGGCATCTTTAGGTGTCACTTAACTATATCTACAAATATCTGCACATAAAAATTGTAAGAGACTCAGGTTACAATTTGCTATTAAATTTGTCCCTATTGAAATTTGGGTCCGAAAGGTAGTAATGCTTTGTGGGGTGTCTAGATAACTTTTTCCCATGGTTTGTGGTTAGCTCTTACCTTCACATTTTGCTATGTGGGAGGGAAGTGTTATTATTAAACAAGGCAATTGTACTCAGGAGCATGCATTTATTTGATATCATTAGTTAGGCATGTATGTGAAATACAAGTTTACTTTGGCAAGTTCTTTAAAAAAAATCTGACATCTTTGGAACCTGGTGCGTGAAAAAATAATCATTTGAAAAAGCTTATTTTTAAAATTCCAGTCTCATTATATTGGTGTAAGAATTCAAAATATTGAGGCTTAGAACAATTTGACCAAGATATGCATACCTTTTGTATAGTAAGCATTATGGTGGAAGGAAGGTTGACAAAGACATGATCCTTGGATGTAGCAAGGAAAACAAAACCCACAAACAAATAATTGTAGGTTAAGAGGAGTTCAGTGAAGAATTACTTCTTGCTGCGGTTGTTCATCAGGGAGGACATAATGGGTACAGTAATTAAATTAATTTTAGAAATGAGTAAATGATACATGAAGTTGGAGGCAAGGGAGAGAAATAAAGGTGCCGTCGTGGAAAAGAGCAAAATTTTGGTCATATTGATGACTCCTGTGAGGCTCAACATGAAAGTTCTAGATGATCAATTAGGAATGATAGTACATTGAAGCCAAATTGTAGAGTGGTTGATAGTCAAGCTGAAAGGGTTGGTACATGATTCTGTGGGCAGTGGGGAACTGTTGATGATATTGGGGAATAACATATCTTGATTAAAGAATGATTAATTAGGTAATTCCATGCTCATGAATCTTGAAAGCTTGATTGCAAGATCTAGCAGAAGAGCTCAGCTGTACCTGTAAAGGATGCATAGTCCCTCCATCTAGGAATCCTCTTCAATTGATTTTTGCTGATTTGGGAAGGGTAGCATGGGGGTGGTAAGAGTGCATGAGGGACATCTGTGTAGCCAGACAGATCAGCTAAGTCTCTGCAGATGAAGGATGCAATAGGTATTCTACCCAGGTGTCCTCATTCTGAAGTTGCAGTGTAGACTAGAGGATGGATTTAAGAAGGAAGAATTCAATGACATGCAGACCAATTTTCAGGTTCCTGCAGAAAGCTAGGCAAGCATTGGATCTGCTCTATAGCATGGCAATGGAAATGGGACGAGAATAATTAATTCAAGATTCTGCAAAGGCATTTGTCAAAGCATGCAGGTAAAAAGGTCACACATAAGATTATACTCTAGGCTTGAGTTTCACTTATTGGTTTAAGGGAGACATGAAAATATTCATGAGGAGGAACTGATATTGGTGGGAGAAATAGAAAAATCTCTGTTTTAAACATGGAAATTGGAGGTACAAGAGAGACCCATATGTAGAAATGTCTAATGGGCAACTGGAAGTAGAAAAATGGAAGCTAGGGCTCCAGGATTCATTCCGTAAGGGAATAATGATTGAAGCCATGAGAGTGAGGAGAGCCTAGAAAGAAAAACTGAAAAGGAGTGAGACAGCATTGAAAGCATAGGAGGAGGAAGAGACAGCCAAGAAGATGGGAGAAGCCAGAAAGATAGAAAAAGAATAATTGAGCAGTGCCGCACCTGCCAAGGGAGAAAGACAGCGGTCAAGGACTGAAAGACTAGAGAGAGAAAAAAAATGGTGTGTTTACCAGGTAATCACTGACCACCCCAGAAGAGGAATTTCAGTTGTTGGTTCAAGAGTGGGAGCTGTACCAGATTATAAGTGATTAATAGATGAGGAGTTGAAAAGTAAAGATAACCAACTGAAAAGACTCTCCATAAAGTTTGCTGGTGAAAGGGAAAAAAATCAAATCCTTGAATAAGCAGAAGGATTTTTCTCTTTTTAGAATTTACTTTTTACTTTGCATACAAAAGTTTACTGATTTGCGTGTAGAATTCGTTCAGTTTTGTCAAATGTATAGTCATGTAACCACCACTGCGATCATGGTCCAGAAGAGTTCTTTCATCCCAGAGAATTCCTTCATCTTGCCTCTTTGTAGTCAGCCTCTCCTACCCTGGGCAACCACTGATCCGTTCTGCATCCTTCTAGTTTTGTCTCTTCCAGAATGTCATAACAATGGACTCAGATTCTGTGTAATCTTTTGAGTCTGAATTTTTTTCACTTAGCATAATGCATTTGAGATTCAAACGTGTTGTGGCAATAGTTGTTTATTGGTGAATAGTTTTCTGTTGTGAGAAAGTACCAGATTTTAATCCATTCACTTGTTGAGGAATATTGAGTTATTTTTTGTAGGATTTGGCGATTATAAATAGTGCTGCTGTACTACTGTAAATATTAACATACAAGTTTTTCTCATCTATCTAAGGAAAATGCTTAGGAGTAAGATTGCTGGTTGATACGTGTTTTTAAGAAACTACCAAACTGTTTTCCAGAGTGACTGTACCATTCTGCATTCCTACAAGCAATGTACGTCAGTTCTAGTTGCTCCACATTCTTGCGAACACTTGATATTGTTAGGTTTTGTTTTGTTTCAAATTTTTTGCAGTTCACCAAGTTCTTTGAGTAAAGCAATATAATTGCCTTAAAGTAAAATAGTGGCTTTCTACATGCTAAATGATGCTCACTTGAGTTAGGAAAACCTGTGGAGGTTGTGTTCCCAGAGTCCAGGTGGATTTTTTTTTTTTTTTTTGGCTCTGAGATCATTGGCTTCTTTATTCTTTTTCTTCCATAGTATTTCTTATTTCCCGTGGAATCTACATGCTAAAGATGGTTATGAACAGAAGTGCCAGTATGTAGTACATCCCATGCCAATCCAAGTTCTTTTCTCCCCCTTAATGTCTTCCTGTCCATTGATATATGGCTTTCCAGAATTTGGAAATAACTTTTTTTTTTCAGTTAGAAAGCTGGAAATGTTGGTCAGATAGCTTGTTGTATGGTCCTGATTATCAATCCCTTGTTGGCAGAATCTATATTATCAAACTGACTACTTAGTGTAGGTTCTCAGTTTCTGAAGTATACTTGCAATGGCCTTGTAAAAGTCTGGATAGTCTATCGTTGGACATTTAACCACCATGGTCTGAGATTCTATATGATAAATGTATATGGGATTTAGGCTTATTTTCTAGAAAATCTAGTTTTAAATGTTGTCTAGCTCTTCAGTGGTCGGTGCCTTCTGTCTCTAATATCTTAGCTCTTGCAATGCTCTAAATTATAGGTGTTCACAAATTTAGATGGCTTTGGATAGTTTTTCTCTGTTCATTAAATACTATTCTTTCTACTATCTTTTTATTTTTAGAAATAGTCAGTAAGGAAGAATCTATAAAATTTTCTTGTATTAAGTGTCACTTCGAATTTTGATTTAAAGAGTGATATATTTTTGACAGCAAGAATTCACTGCATTCAAGTTTCTCATCTTTAAAACTCCTACAAAAAATTGTTGTGAAAGGAACAATTGTGAGAAAATGTCAACAAGTGACATGCCTGACCAAATAACCCAGATAAATATAGGGATGCAAAACCGAGCAGAAAGGAAGCTGAGGAAATGCGTTTGTTATATGTGAACTGGGCTTTGCAAACATTATTAGTAAAACAGTGTATGTTTAAGTTTAGAGTATTCATATCTGGGGTTTCTTAAAATTTCTTCTGTAACTTTTTTTTTAAAATACTATGAAAACGTTCCTTTTGGAGTTGGCTTTCTGGTAAAGAGAACCATCCTTTGCTGTGGCATAACCTCTTGCATATAAAACTTGTATCCCTGACACTGTGATGGAAGTACAAAAGAAGCTATCATCTAGGAAAAGTTTGAATTCCAAGGTGACATTCTAGGAAGAACCCCTTCTGTTAGTGCCTTTACTCTCCAACAGGAAGCCTGTTTGGGTGGCAGCAATGTGCCTAATAATTGGCTTTCGCAAAAACACTTGGCTGCTTCTCAAGATTTTAATCCAGGCTTCCGGTTCTCAGAAGCTCCTGACCTGTCTCTAGTGTGGCAAACACACCAAACAGGACCTGGCTGTCTGCTTCCTGCATTCTAGCTAGATCGGTTTCTATTCGTGGTAGGTGCTCTAAATTAATCACAGCCCTGGTGGGTTCATTTAAATGTAGTTCACTCCTTGGGCATAAGGTTAAGTTGTTGAAATGACTATTGAGCTCATGTAATGGAACATCATTGGTTCACAATCTTGGTAGTGACTTAAAAATCACCTGGGGAACTTTTAAATATCTCGATGCCCAGGCCTCTCCCTAGGCATTTATATGAGAGTCCCTAGGGGTGGGAGCCAGGTGGCAGTATGTTTTTAAGCTCCCCGGCTGCTTCCACTGTGCCATTGAGGTTGAGAATTACTGGTTTAGATCCACATGCGTTCTTCTGCGGGGAGCGGGAGCTGAGACCCTGCATTACACTCTGTAGACCAGCCCTGTTTCCTCTGTCTATAAACACTTGGCACTAGAATGACCTTCTCCTTGACTCTCTCCCCTTCTGTCTTACTGCATGATCTGAGGCTAATACCCTGTGGGCTGATCTTTCCGTCCCCTCTCTTTTTTCTCATCATTAGATGTTACTCTACCTAAGGCTCAGTCTGTTAACTTCTGCTCTTTTCATTTTGCATTTTTGCTCAGCAGTGTTTTTGGCTTTGGACATCACCTCAAATTAATATATCTGGCTCTACATGTCTAAACTTCTAGAGGCACTTGTGAGTTGCATTTGTGTGTGCTTGTGAGGTTTTGTGGTGCGATCAGTTGTGATTTGAAGCTTTTTCAGTGTGGGCTTACCTCTGGCAGAACTGACGTCCTATTTTCTCCTCCTTGCAGCTGGTGTTTGCATATACACAAAATTCAGGACAAAAATCAAAAGAGCAGTAGAGGATATTGAATGGGACTGGTCCCTAAGGAAGAGGATGAATATCTTTTGTTTTTGTTTTTGTTTTTCTTCTCAAGATTATACTGAAACTAAGCACATGTGAACCGTACGATTATATGCTCACATAAATAAAAAGTTTTATTCATATGCTTTGTAAAGTGATTTTGCATAAGTCCCAGGCAGAGTATTAGGATCTAACACAGAAATAGAAGAGATGGCTCTGGAGTAGAAAGAAAGCATTAAAATAAATTGAGAAATGGGGAATGGAGCTATGTTTAATCTCAGAGACCTATGCGAGAGTATATACCTTTGAATAGAAAACCCCATAATCTTATAATCCAGTGAAACCTCACAGGGAAGAACACTAGTTTGCCATTCCAGATTGAATCCGTGGTGGCCCAGCTGTACCCATAGTAGTTTGCTTTCAGAATGTCATTCCATTTATTTGCAAACTGATCAGGTCCGACATTTGGCTGCTGTGCTACTCACTAAAAAGAGCCTGGAGAAAAAGTGGTCCCAATCATCAATCAACTTGTGCAACACAAATCTAAAGAATATACCGTGTTTCCCCCAAAATAAGACCAGGTCTCATATTAATTCTTGCTCCAAAAGACACATTAGGGCTTATGTTCAGGGTATGTCATTCCGAAAAATCGTGTGAGGGCTTATTTTCCAGTTAGGTCTTATTGTCGGGGAAACACGGTACATGATTAGAAGTATATGTCATTGTGAAAGCATTGGAGGATTCAGTAAGGCACCTACGAGAGAGTGTAAGACTTCAAGAAGGTTTTGGAGAGAGAAGAGCACAGGATGTCAGAAGAAAAGAGCAAAAAGCTGTTCTAAATCTGGTTATTGGCTCACAAATATGCCTGTAGCCACTCTTAAAATATTAAAATTTATATCATTTTTCAGTAAAAGAATAATATATTAAAAATAAGATAGTATTGTATATAGTAATACACTTAACACTAGCATAAACCCAGGCATATGGCGTTCAGACACCTGGGAACTGGGCATTCGGAACCAGTTGTGAAGTGTACAATGACTTTTTGCTTTACAAAGCACATTGTTGTTTTCTGTTGTAGATGTACCTATCTGGAAACATGTTCATGGAACAATTTGCAATGTTGCAATTATTTTTAAAACAAACATCTTTTGGTTGTACAAACCTCCCTCTTTTTGTTTGTAAACAACAAGAACAAGGCCTTTTTCCAGTGAGCTGGATAAAGCCTGGCTCTGGGCTCTGACGTGGATGCTGCTTGTTTTAAGGGTTTCAGGGCAAGTCTCTTCCTCAATGCCTGTGCGGAAACCGGAACCAGGCAGTACTATCCCCAGTCAAAAAACTGAGCGGGGAGATTTTTATTATGATTTTGATTTCTCCACTGCAGTATTGCATGTGTCTAGAACAACAGGTTTTCCCTCAATAACACTTCATCGGTTTTGACTAATGACACAGGTTTTTTTGTTTGTTTTGAATACATCAGAGATTTTAGTGCCTTTAACAATGGACGTGTAGCAATTTTGCCTTATGATAAAAAGCAGAATGGTCTGTTTGTGGTGTTTTAGGACGTTTGCCAGAGGGCTCTTCTTGTCATTGTAATACTTCCTTAGTTGCCTATTTCAAATTCACATGATTTTTAAGGCAAAGGCTAAAAAACATGGATATGAAAGGGTTATAGAGATGAGGTTTGGGGCAGCCTAAATATACTTATCAACCTGTTCATCCTTCTGAGATGTTATTTCTTTCTATATAGAGCTTCCTAAAATCTCAACGGTGCAAGGTCAGGCAAGACTAAAAGAAGATGTAGTTAAAAATCTTACTGGGTTGCTAGTAGTATCTAGTTCTTGAAAATTAAAGCTTCATATCTTTTTTCAAAAGCAGTTACTGATTTACTAAGAATCTTTTTGGCTTAGTAGTTGCAAATTTCAAAAGCTTCTGATTTATTTAATTAATCCTAAGTGTATTTGTCTCTTATCTGTAGAATTTAGCTTAAGGCTACTACTGTTCTTTTTGGTTGGTCGCTGACAATTATAGTGGATGTGTTACTCCTTTTCAGTGTGGGCCTTAACTGAATGAAAATGACCAAACCTCAAACTTACCCACTATGGTTATATAATTTGGCATATCTATTAGGCACTTCCTTCCTCTAAGTTGATTTCATAGCTATGCCAGAGAATTGTATATAATCTTTTTTTTTCCCAGAGTTGGCTATAGTCGACAAATAAACCAATAGCTATATAAAGTTTTCATATCTCAAACCTTCATACACATTTTATTTGCTCTTGAAAAATGTCTTACGTGACCCCCACCTACATACTTTAGTTTCTTCTAATTGAGTGGGTTAGTTTACAACAACAGGAAGAGTTTTTTTTTTTAAATCTTCATATCTGTACTTTCTAAATCATTTAATGTTGAGACAACCAGATGGCTTGGTTCTTATAAAGGTAAAAGGATTTATTTGATAATGCTTTGAAGCTGGCCATTATTGGATTCTCAATGAGAGATCATTAGTGAAAATAAAGGGGGATTTAATAGGTTTACTCTGAGATGTTCTGACCCCAATTTATGAATATTAACAGAGTATTGAAATATGGGGCAATGATTTGAGTAAATAGTATTCAGTGATGAATATGGTCATTGACATGTAGAACTTAGGTTTTTGAATGGCATGTTTTCATTTGCAGCATTCTGATTTCAGTGTGGGAATGAAGTATCCATACTCCCTGGGGTCACTGACCGTGGTGGTTCATTTTATGTCAACTTGGCTGTGTGACAGTGCCCAGTTTGTTTTTCCAATCTCTAGTTGCTCTATAGGTATTTTGCAGCTATGATTAACATTTGTAGTCAGTTGACTTTAAGGAGATGGCCCTTGATAATAATAGAGTTGATGGCCTTAAGAGCGAAAACTGAGGTTTCCCAGAAAAGAATGAATTTTGCCTCAAGGCTGTAACATAAACATTCTGCTTGAGTTTTCAACCTTCCTTACAAATGTTGGTCTTGCCACCCTCCATAGTCACAGCAGCCGTTAATCCTTAAAGTAAATCTCTCTACATATAAAATGTATGTATTTTTCTCCAGAGAAACAGAACCAAAAAGCTATTGGAGAACCCTGACTGATATATTGACTCTCAAAAAGAAAATCAAGGGTTTTTCCCCCAGAACTATGCAAAACATTTTAATTAGTTTTCAAGAGATAAAATGTTTAAAATTAATTGAATCTAATTTTTAAGGTAGAAACAGAGGATATTAAACCTTCATAAATTGAAAAAAATCTTAATTATTGTCAGTTTTAATTTCAGGGAATTTTAGGAAAAAGAATTGGGAACAACAGCAAAGTATCAAAGGGTAGGATTGGGGAGAAGTCTCAATATATTCCAAAGCACATTGTTCTTCACCTGTCCCACTCTTTACTGGCCTAAAGATTTAGGGCTGTCACTCTCCTTACCATGTCCGTAAGGTGATAAACTGAGTCGATGTACTATTCTTCAGTATTGCTTTTCACTGACGAACCTTAACTCTCATCTCTCAAGTCACGTAGTCATAGTGGTTCCATCCATAAAATATTGTGTCATTGAGGGAAAACCTGTAATGTCTTATTCATCTTTATCTCCCCTTCCCTAGAGTTCTTCACATAGTTGGTTTTGATTTTCATTAAGTTGCAGGTAGGTCAGAGAGTGAGGGAAGTCTGTAAGTGGCAGGTGCCGATATTATAGTGTGGCCCTCTTCTAACCAGGGCACCCAGAGAAGCTTCCATTGTTTTTGTTATTTAGCTTTAAGTCTCAAACCTCTGGGGGCATCAGTCTAATGAGTAAAATCATACAACTGCAAAGCTGCCTACAAATGGAGCCATCTGAGGTCTAAGTACTTGCACAGGTTAACAGTGACAACAGGGGAAGGGCTGTCTGAATCTCTCTTGGCCTTTTTCCCTCTGCCTGACTGTTTTCTCTTGGACGTATAGCTGAGGGTTTCCATTTCCATCAGGTTATGGAATCGCAGGATCAGAAGAGACTCTAGAGATCTAAAAATCCAACCTGCACACATGCATTAATGGAACACATCATCCCCGATCAATATGTATGCGTAGCTATCTTCAGTGGTAGCAAGCACTGCTTACTGCGTTCTGCTAACTTCCAGTCAGCAGTCCTAGGGCTTCCGGAACTACAGGCAAAGTAGAAACCTTTCCATATGTTAACCTTTAATTCAGTTATTTTATTCTTCAGAGTCTTGTCTTATTTCCTCCAGAGGAAAATGCCCCTTCTTTCAAATCATCCTCCTGTTCTGTGTGGCCTAGAATCTTGGTAAGTCCTAGGCTTCTCTCTTCTGAACGTGTTCTAATTTATCACCCATTCGAAATATCTAGCTCAGACCCCGTGATCTGAGGACCAGAAAGTACGGAAGGCTCATTCCCCTTATTCAACATCCTGGACGTCTGCTGATACCACCCCCCCACACCCCCCCCCATGATGCTATTAGGATTTTTACTGCCTCATCACGCCGACAAAGTGTAGTGAGCTTACTATCGAAGGACCTCTCTTCCTGTGTCTGCTGAAGCTCTGATAGGTATTCATTTTGAATCTGTACAGTTTCACTTTTTTAATATAAGAAGAGGTGTTCGTATGTACAGCTATTAAATTAATCGTTTTAGCTATTGCCCATTATATCGATCTGTTGAGATCATCTTGGACCTGATACTTGCCATCTCTCTGCTTTGTTTTTTCTACAAATATAAAACCCTTGTTCTCATCTAAATCTTTAATAAACTCATGAGCCACCTTTCCTTTCCAGTGCCCATGTCTCTAGCTTCCCCAGACTGTATTGCAGGAACTTGGTATCCACACTCACCCCCTTGAAATAAGTCTCCCACACTGCCAGAGGGTGCCTGTCAAGATAACAAATGAGCAATTCTTGTATTCCTGCCTTTGCCATCTATCCCCACGGCCGCCACTTGAGATCCCATTTCCCCACCTGGACAAAGCTGTTATGTAACTGGTTTTTCTTAAGTCTCACTCCTTCTCCCTTTCAACCTATCTTATTCCAGCTGCCAGACTGGTCTGTTTGGGTCACATGTTTAGTCATCAGCACCCCTTAATTGCTCCCCTTGCTTTGTTTCATGGGAGAACATTATGATTTGGCTGCTGCCTCTTCTCTGATGTCACTGTCGAAAGCACTTCTTGCATCCTTGACCTGATTTTACCACTTCGAAGCAAGGAAAGAAGCCACCCTTCTTTCCTTCCTTCCTTCCTTCCTTCCTTCCTTCCTTCCTTCCTTCCTTCCTTCCTTCCTTCCTTCCTTCCTTCGTTTCTTCCTCCCTTTTCTTTTTTTTCTGTTTTTTTTCTTTCTTTCTTTCTTTCTTTCTTTCTTTTTTTTTTTCTTTCTTTCTTTTCTTTCTTTCTCTTTCTTATGGTGTGGCTCGAAAATAAAACTAAACACGTAACTGCTCACAGACCAATGATAAATTAGATAACTTTTAGAAACTCATTCCTAGACATCTGCCTGATTCTTCTGTTGAACCCAGTGATTGATTTCTTTGCCTCATTTTAAATCTGTAAAATTGGATTTCCAACCTATTAAGGTAGTAATGAAGCAGGGGACTTTCAGTGCACATTTTAACTTTTGTCAAAGAATTCAGAAGTTCCTGTCATGTACATTAACAATTATCAATGAGAATAATGAACAGGAGGGCCAGAGGCATTCCAATGTATTTACTGAGTTAAAGTTTAATATAACATTTTATAATATTTGCAACTTGGCTAGTGATACCTAATGTTTAGGAAAGGGTTTAAAAGAAAGCTTAGTATTCATACCTTACGTTCAGATAAATGAACCCTCGGGGTTTTAAATTTGTTTATGGTGGAGCAGACATAGGAGAATGGATTCTACTGGTGCTGCAAAGTGTTCCCATGCAGCGAAGATTTGCAAAAATGTTATAAAAGGCACGTAGGAACCTAGTTCTTCCTTGTTGATGGCCCATCACCACTACTATAGTAGTATTTACTGTTTTTCTTACATGCCTGTTAACAAAAGGCGGTAAACTAAAGATCAAAGCAAACCTGCCTTTTCATTTTTCTTTCAAAGGAGCAGTCTTTCTTCGTGCAGTATTTCTTTGTCCAGCAGCCTATTGGAAGCTCTGCATAATGCTGCAAGATGGCAGAGTGTTCTGTTTTTATTGCCCCAGAAGCCATCAGGAAGTGGCACCATTCTAGGAAACTGAGAGAACCCTTAAACTTTCAGAATGGGAATAGAAAACAACCAGCTAGGACCCTTTGTTTGATTCCACGTCAAGCTGCTCTGGCTTTGTCATTTTCAAACCATATGAGGTTTTTTTTAAGTTGCATTAACGTGGATTTCTAAGACTCTTGCCACAAGTAAATTGTAGCTGACCTTGGGGAGAATCAGTAAATATTTAAAAAGGTTACTGAAGTCCAGTAGTTTTGAAGACTTAATCGTCTCCTCTAATGTAGAAATGTGAAAAAACATTTTCGCACTTCTGGGCTCCACAGAAAAGTAACATATATGTATGTATAACTAATTTCCAGTGACTGGTCATTCAATCCAGCAGTAATAATTTGTTTTCAACTACAGTCCTTAATTAGTACTACTCAGGCTCTTTTCCATTTCAGCAATGTTTTCATAAAGCTCACTATGCTTTTAAAAAAGAAAGTCTAGGTCTGCTTCTCACTGGTGAAGCAGAACTCTCTTTGCAAGACGGTGTTCTTGGGATCACTCATGGGCTGTGCTACTTTCCAATTTTATAGCTACAACACGATCTTAGGAAGCCTAACTGTGAACAGAAGCCTGAAGGTGTGTGTGTGTGTGTGTGTGTGTGTGTGTGTATGCATGTGCCTGCGTGTGTTTAGTCATTTACACAACACTGTGACAGCTAGGTCCCCGTCATGCGCTCACTTCCCCTGCAGATGAGCAAGTTTGACGCTGTTTTGTACTCACCCATCTCACAGATTTGAGCTAGGCCAGAGGTGCCTGGCAGCCAGATATGATGGACAGGCATAAATTTATTGTGTATTAAGGGAAGGGCTTGGGGTGGGGTGGGGTGGGAATAGCCTTTGCACAAGAGCCTGTTGTCCTGTTTCATTCATAGTGGTGATGAGTAGTGCAAACATTTTTTTCTCTGTATAAAGAGTCTAGTTGTAAAATCTACCCTTTTGCACTAGGAAGTGTCTCATTTCTCTCAAGTTCGTACAAAGTTTTCATTCATACATCATTTATTTTCACAATTTAAGCAAAACAATTACAAAACCGAATTGACTCTTGGAAGCCTGCATATACCAGTTCCATGGGGCCTGATTTCAGATTCTGTATCTGCAGGTGACATGTAAGGTCAGTTGCACCATATCGAATTAGAAACACTTATTAGTGCTGGGGAACAGTAGAAGAATTCAGAGTGGTATTCCTTTTACTTCTGGAGATATTTACATGTAAGTCCTGACCATTCCCCTTTCCATTTATGCTTTCGTTTTGGGTTAGCGCGTAAAAGAGAAAAGACCCCATGTCTCTATAAGAGTCAAGCCACGGTATTCTGGAATTATATAAGAGTTAATCCCTGTATCCATTAGACTGGGTTTGAGCTTTTAGGAAACTAATCTCAAATGTTTTAAATTAGGTAAAAAAATGTGTACTTTATGGGAAGAAAAAAATCCATCCTTTATTATGATGATTTGATTTGGACTGTTTGCTTCCCCCGTGACTGGCTCACAGCTAGTTGGTGGGGGAGTCAGGATTTACAAGGCTGCGGGACAAAAGCATCTTGGCTTTAGAGCAAGTGGGCCTGGGTTTAATCTTGACTCAGTGACCTAACTAGCCATGTGACTTTAACCTCTGTGAGCCTCAGTTTCCTGATCTGTCAGGCTATTGTAACTAACAAAGATATCATATCTAATGCACAGCTAACATAACCTAGCACATCTAACATAAAGTTGCAAATGTTCCTAGATGATGGGCCATTATCATGGGTTGTATGGTGGTGGCAACTTTTGGCCTCCTTTCATTTCCCCTAATAAATGCTTTTAAGTATAACTATTCTTTTTTTAAAAAAAAAAAACATTTTGGTGATTTTTTTCATTTTTTATTACAAATCTAAATTTTCCATGAGACCTCTCAGGCTAGAGTGTGACAAATCCCAGCTTTGTCGTTGAGGGGTATTCCACTGAAGTTAAAAGGAGGCTGGGCTCATTTCCAATCCTTTGTGTCCCAAAGGGCCTGTGATCTCTCTCCTGGTTCCTTCGTTCTGCTTCTGCTGGATACCTTGAGTGCAGCCACAGACCTCAAGGAAGCCTCCTTCGTAAAATTCGTAATCTTATCTGGACAAGAGTTTGCTTCGCTGTTTTATTTTTCCCGTACAACTTTTGAGGCCATTCTTGAAAGTAATGGAATGGACATCTACAGAAATCATCTGAGTTTCAGTGCCCACGTTGGTTTTAAAAAGCCACTCTTAGGAAGGTTTTCATTTTCCTCCCAGGCCGCCTCATAAATCTTGTCATCTCTCTCTTTTTTTTTATTTGGAAGATAGATGAAAAGATGCCTTTTTCTTTAACTTTACCTCTTTTAGTAATACTTTTGTTAAACTCAGCAGAGATATCAGAAGCTGTTAGCTTTATTTGAGTGAGGAACATTTTTGAATGAAATTTGTAATTTGCTTGAGACATAAATTTTCACTTTCTCTATGGAAAGTGAAGTTTCAACTGTGTGTGTGTGTGCGTGTGTTACCAGTAAAAATACTAACCTGACTCTGGAAGTAGAAGTAAATTTGAAAATGTTTTCATTTCACAAATTTGTATGTGTAGGATGTTGGGCTTATATTTATTGATCCTCTGATTAAAGAAAAATAGGAAATTAAAAAATCATATTTAATTGAGAAAAAAGGGTATACGAAAACAGAGTGAATTATGGAAGTAGATTAACCAATTTGTAGCCACTGTTTATTTCTTAAACAATAAGATCTTGAAAGTTTGAGTCATAGATCTTCCCTTTCCTTCTTTCTCCACATCTTGCCATCTCCATAGAAGCTAGAAAACGGGATCTAGGTTCTAAATTATGTCGGCCAAATATTTGTCATAAGGCGAGCCCTGGACTAGGAAGAAGGAGATCTAAATTTTCATTATAGACCTGCTGCCAACTAACATTTGACCTGCACAAGGAATTTCAATTCATGGGCCTCGGTTCCCTTACATGTGAAAAGACACTCATTGAGAAGCTTTCTCAGACCCATTGAGCTCCAAAAATCTATTTTATTTTATTGTAAATACCATGTTTTCCCGAAAATAAGACCTAGCCAGACTATCAGCTCTAAGGTATCTTTTGGAGCAAAAATTAATATAAGACCTGGTCTTATTTTAATATAAGACCAGGTATAATATAATATAATATAATATAATATAATATAATGTAATATTTAATACCAGGTCTTTTCCTGGAAACATGCTACGTATCTCATGCATTAATGTGATTTTAAGTAAACTCCATATCGGAAATTTCCTGCATTTCTCGAAGCCACAGCTCTAAACACCTGTTAACCTAATTGAATCCCTCAGCCTTTGAAGGGATTTTTTTTTTTAAGCACGTTTTTGCTAACCGTTTAGTACATTTGCAACATTGGGCAGGGCAGCAGGAGTAGATAAAAAAAAAAATAGAGGTATTCCTAGAAGGAGTTGCTAGCTAAACTGGAAACACCTTGAAGATAATGACAGAGCAAAAATGGACTAGTTACAACAAATGTATTATAAAATATAATAAAAGCAGCTGATATTTATTAAGCAGTTCTTACTGCTAGCACGATATTCGTTTAATCCTTGCCCCTAATCCAATAAAGTAAATTATGTCGTCACCTCAGTTTTACAGAGAAAACCTATGCACCAAGAGAAAAGGGAATTGTTCGAAGTTACCCTTCCACGCAGAGGATTTAGAAAGGATGTCTTTCTTGCCTTACCTTCGGGTGCCCTCCTGGATCAGTAGGTTTAACTATTAAGAAAAAGTTAAGAGAACAGTCTGGGTGGGAAAATTACTTTGGATTTTCTCAACAGACTTGAGTTTGATTAAAAGGCAAAAACAAATGTTTTCTTAATTTGGTGGTTAGAATCTTTTAATGTCATTTATTGTAAGTTTAATTTTTTTTTTTCTGACACAGCGTAAATTTTTGGAAGCCTAGAAATGAAGAATTTTAAAATAAGAAAGCTTTTTATTTTAGGAGAAAACAATAATCACATGATTGTGTGCTTTGGAGAAAACAGTCCAAAAAAGGACTCAAATTGGGTCAAGTGTTGAGAATTGCACAGCACTGCTGGTAGTGACTCTTCCAAAGCACTGGGAATTGTGGGGAGGGGGGCAGGGGGGTTGCTGGATATAATCGAGACAGATTTTTGTTTCCCTTTGGAGGATTACAGTGTCTCATTTGTATCTACTTGCCTTGTAGAAGGTGTATCCCAAATTGTGGTCTCTGTGAGAGACCTTCCTCTGCCTGTGCTGGTCCTTGGGACAGGTGTGGCCAAACCTGTGTTCATACAGACTCGGGGTTTGTAAGAATGTTTGGAAGGCTGGGATGTGTTACTCCGAGCAGAGTGAGCTGTGGGGGTACCAGTCATGCCTTCATTCATCCAGGGACTTGCAAATATTGTTACAAGGGAAACCCTGGCCTTCTTGGCTTGCGCGCCTTTCTCCATACTGGGGAGTCTGCTGCTGCTTGTGCAGGCAAAACTCCGTTTCTCCTCCCATCCTGCCGTTCCTGCGGCTAAGAGGAAGAGGGAGCTGCCCAGCTGGCTGCCTCGCCTCACACTGTAACCCTCTGCTGGTGAGTTCCCAGGACCAGCCTCCCGGTAGCCTGCTGCTTCTCGCTTCTCAGCCCCTCTCCGCCCTGCCCGGGAGATGGAGCTGCTCCCAGCCCTCCTTGATTAGGACATGTCAGGGTTGTCAGGGTAACTGCTAACGGCAGTGTATTATATTTTCCCCTCTGCTGTATGCTGAATATTGTGCTGTGCAGTAGCAGGAAGAAGATTGGGAAAAGGTGCTGCAGCAGGAAGAAGCTGGGATCTGAACAGGTTAGGCAGTGGATGGAGGCATCTGAACCTGCGTGCCTTTAAAGTGTGTGTGTGTGTGTGTGTGTGCGCGCGCGCACGTGTGTGTCTAGCCAGCACATGTGCCTGTGGGGAGTAAGTGGGAGGGGGCTTGTAGGGCAGGGGGGGTTGCTGCTAGGTGAGGGGGAACTGCAGGGCCTCAGTTGCCAAGTGGCTGGTAGTATCTGTCAGCTGTCTGCACACTGTTTACCCATAGGGGATCTATTACAAGTGCTCAAATGAACCGGCAGCTTAGAAACTAGCAGCTTCCTGGGAGCTGCAATTACATAAGCATATATTTTTAATATATAACAATAATTGAAAAACAAGTAGCAGCGGTATGCCTGGATCAGCTACAGCTCTCCGACAAGAGAGACTGAAGAAGACCAATGCAAGGCCAATTCCCCTTGGTTTATTCACCATTAATGAGGAAGATGAACAGCAAAAGAATGGAAATTCCAGAAGACCGAAAGGTATGCATTAGCTCTACCCTTTGGTCAGAGCCAGCCCATTTCCCATGCTGCCGATAGCACGTTCTACAAACTGTGTTGGTGGTGCATGCTGTGTGTTGTGGCCGCCTGGCAAACTTTGCTGGTGGTATTTACACACTCTAGGCTGTGTATGCATGAAATGGAGAACAGATTTTGCAGATTTGGGAGGTTTGAGATCAGCTGCCTTTTTGACTTACGCTACTTTCTTGGCCGAGAGAGCTTTAATTTTCACGTGCTCACTAAAGCAGTTACCAAGGACTCTGTCCTCACCAAGAGGAGGAGATATGAGTTACCAAGTTTTAAATGAACATTTCCCCAGCTTCCTTAGGTTCATCAAGTGATTTCTGTTTAATGAGGTGAGTTTCTCCTTGAAACAGATGAGTTCGAGAAAGGGTCCTAAGAGTGCAGCCTTTGCAGGGGCACAGAGGGTCAAGATGGTAGTCCCATTCCTAGTCTGAAATGCCGAGAGCCGGGAGAGGAAAACAAACATGGAGTGCGACTACAGTGGGAAGTGAGACAGGACCATGAGGTTTCATAACTTCTGATGATAACTCTGCTCCTGAACGTCGTAGAGAGGTGGAAAGGTGCTGGGTACAGAAAGGACAGGTTTGCAACTTGTGCTGCTCTCGTAATGGTGAAATGGAGCAGCAGCTTGCCCGGCGTCGCGAGTCCTCATGTATTGCATCATCTTTAGCTTGTGTCTCATACCCGCCCAGGCTACGAACTACCAGGGCTGTAATTATCAAAGACGGCAACATCCTGCATTTTTGAAGAAGGGTATTAAGGCTTGCATTTTAAATTTCCCAGTATCTTCATTCTTGCAAACCCTTCCCAAAAATAAATAAGCTGTTCTCTTAAGTTAATAGGTTATCAGTTTTGTTGTTTCTGGGTGCTGATTAAATTTTAGCTTGCATTCAAATTGTTCTTGGATATCAAATGTTCTTCTTTGTGGTACAGAGCAGTAGCATGGCAAAGTAACAAGCAGATATTTAAGCAATAGTAGCATGAGTGTTTAAATAGAATCCAGTGTCTGACGGCTCTGGCTTTCTTTTTCCTGGGTCCTGAAAGAATTGCAGTTTGCTTTTATTAAATACAGAGGGTGGCAAAAAAATGTATACACATTTTAAGAAAGGAAAAAACTGTATTAAAATTACGATACTCAATATATACCGATAACAAAAGATGAATACAAGTCATGTGTGTATATATATATATTTTTGGCACCCCCAGTATAATTGAAACTGTCTACTTTAAACCCAAAAGTATATATTTTACATCATTTAAAAAAGACTGTATATTGAGAAGTTTTAATAAGTAGACTCTTAGTACTGTAGTTGATTTTTACTTTACTATCAGACGTAGCTTCTGTTTGAGGACCAGACGACCTCAGGAGTCTAATGATGCTATAAATCGAAGGTGACTTAGCTGATTCTTTCATTTGCGCAGGAATTAGACAGTTGAACCAGAGTGTGCTCTTGATGAAAATGCAGTACTTTAAATTGTTAGCAGCAAATCATTTGCCCTCTTGGCAAGAGGAATATTCACTTTCAAGTCTAGCTCTGTCCATCAATAGAACAATAATGGACCTGTTTTACGTATGCACTGTCCAGTATGAAAACCACTAGCCACATGTGGCTAGGAGCACTTGAAATATGACGACTACAACTGAGAAAGTGATTTTTAAATTTTAATTCATTTTAGTTAATTGAACCTTAACTAGCCACATGTGGCTGGTGGCTACCTTATTGGACAACACGGTTCTAGTCTATAGAGCTGGGACTTCCGAATTTGCATCCCCCCCCAATTTGTCCATCCTTAATTGCTTCCTGGTGCCAGATATGGTCGGGTCCTGAAATGAGTGTGCCTATTAAAAAGGGCTTCATGGAGCAGACAGCCTCTTCCCTGCAAAGCAGCACAGTAACGTGGATTTAGAGGCAATTTCATTTTTCTTTTTCCACTAAAATGTTATTGCTTGCTCTGAATAGGATTCTTACCAGTCACTAGTTGCCTATACTATCTTTTGCAACTTTTAATGGACTTCTGTTTTCTAAATTATTATTTTCAAATCATTATATTATAGAAAGGTAATACACAGGTTATCTTTCATGAGTGACTAGTCAGATAAGCAATCAGAAACGTTGTTTTTATCTTTTCTGCCCGCTCCATGGTCTAATCAGCCAACCATGTCCAAACCTGGTTTTCATGCTTACAATGTTTGTTCTGTCATAACTAGGAATAAAGAAGCTTGCTATCTAAATTCAGTAAGCTAAATGCTTCTGTTCAGGATTACCCTGGGTTAACGACAAGTTACCTCTTTCCAGGTACTGCCCTGTGGGGTAACCATCAAAATGAACTCATAGGAAGGAACATGTTGATTACGATCTGGATTCCCATTGGTGGCTTCAGAATTACCTGGTGGGGTGGGTGGGGTGGGGTGGGGTGGGGTCGGGTGGGGTGAGGTGAGACAGTAGTTTGGGTAGCTCAGAAACTGGACCAATTCTTGAAAGAGGGATTGCTCTCCCATGTAATGAATAGGAATGTAAATGTTTTACGTGCCTTGCTGTTACTGACATGTGACATTTAGAGAGTAATTGGGAGTGAGCAGAGGCTTATACTTTTGCTCTTACATTTCAGAACCCAAGCCTCAGTGTAATGCTGACCTTAGGACTTAGGAGAGATTGTTTAGGGATTGCAGTGACTAAATACCCTTGGATATGTTTCAAGACAAACCTGCCTTATGGTGAATTTTGCTGAGCACAGTGTGATTATTAAATAATAAAGCATTTTTTTCCCTAAACCAACATTTGTTAAATGCTCCATCTTTGCACATTACTCTGCTGGGGCATTGTGGAAGTGATGCAAAGATAACTGATGTGGGTTCTGCCCTCAGAAATGTTTAACTGTCTAGTGGAAGAAGACAAGTATGTACAAATAATACAAGAATATAAATGAAATGAGGGGAAGGGCTGGTAATATGATGAAATGATCTATGCACACATCCATGCCGTTCTCTAGACTGTAAGCTTCTTAAGGGCCAGGACCACTTCTCTTTATAAGTACTAAGTACTTTGCAGAGTGCATGGAACATTATTGAACAGAGGTAAACTTAACATTCAAATACAATTTTCATAGGCTCTGAAGGTATTTCTAACATAGGAATTCTAAGAAATGTTGATACCATTAGATTTGTCCTCCTACGATAACTACTTTGAAGGAGACAGGACTCCATTGGGATGTGTCTGCTACATTACTCATATTACTCTCTACCACACTGCATTTATCTAATTGTATATCAGGGATTCTGCTATGTTCTGTTGTTTTCCATTATACTATTCATCATTTTTGGTGGAAAGATGAACATATATGTTTATACAGTGGTATTGACTACTTTGTTAATATCTAAGTTAATGCCTTCTGTCCCTTTTGTTAGCTAATTGTAGGTTAGATCGTAAAGAAATAAAATTTCTCCTTGAGATCGGGATACAGTAGTTCTGAGAAACTGTGTTCTCCTCCCTCACCCTCTCCCTCCCTTTTTGTTAAAATGTGTATTTACAGAGTCTTCAGTGACTTTTCTTTTTTTGACTTATCCACTGTAAAGGGAGAATTTCTGCCAGTTAAGGTTTCCAAATGAAATATAATCTATCATTTCACCAGTTATATTCCTCTTGGATAGGTGATGATCTAGCAACTGAAATGTCCTCTTTGTAAATCGTGACTCTTTTTCTTTTCAAAGAGGAGTGTTATGTCAAGAAGTGTGAATGCCACTCTAGAATCATTCTCACACTTTTCAGTGTTTCTTTTCCTCTTTTGTTCTGTAAGACTTGGTCTGTTGTCTGTTCCCAATGTCCTTGTTTGTGCCATTTTGGGACTAGGCAAAAGGTTTTAGCAGTAGAACTTTATATCTGGTGAAGCAAGAGTGTACTTTAGAAAAATACTATCAAAGATCCTTGTTATGAGGAGGAAATCTCAAAGTCAAACTGATTGGTGTAATTTCTATTTGCTAGAGAGACCATAAATATAATGTTTTATTCAAAGCTTTATATAAAAATGATGAGAATGGGGATGTCAGGAATAAGGCTGACGACATCTAATGTGTGGCTTGTACTCGCTAGATTTTTAAGTACCTAGTGAGTGAGTGTAACTGTCTCCCAGACATTCTGTATTAGTAGAAGGAGAAATTGCCATATGTACTACAATGTACAAAGGGAACATTATTTAACCTGTACACAACCAATTTTTTTTGTGTAGTGAGGTACCATATATATATATATATATATATATATATATATATATATATATATATATAGTGGAATTTGCTTGCTGTATAAAACTAAAAGACTTAAAAATCGTGTTCCTGTTTTAAGAGCTATAATTGACGGAGCTAAAATAGCTGACTGCTCCAACCATAGGAACCAGACACAAGGTTTTGGTGAGAAATCTCCCAGCTGATAAATCTTGGGCATTATTTATTGGAAGGTTAAATTGAGTATCCATTTCCACTAACATCAGCATATCTCCAGGAACAACTTTAAATTTAATTTCTTGTTACCAAAGATTTTCCAGGTGACCTGCAGACACCTTGACATTGTTTTTAGCAGAAACTGATACCTTCACAGCAACAAAGGTCATTTTATTGAGAGAGTCCATCTTAATTCTCATATCTTCTAGGTGTTTAGAAAAAGCCCAGTTTATGTTGGCCCCCCCTACATGTTAGGTTTATGTTCTAGATTTTCCAAAAAGATAAGACATACCCCCATTATATTAATATCTCAGCTCCAGATACAAAGGCCCAAAGTGCATCACAAATGGACATAAAACATTGTGTTTGAAACACTTCCCAGAGCCCCACCGAATATTTTTGCTGACTATAAAATGTCAAGTTCTGTTTTTAGGCTATCTGCCCAGTGACGATTTTGTTAACTGAGAGAATTCTAATAGATTTTGTCTAGATTCCAAAGAATTTTCTGTGCCAGGTCCAGTGTGGAATGTCAAATGAGAAAGGAGCTTAGGAGTATAGACCAAGGAAAATTACTTTCACAGTTTTGATCTTGCATGTATATGGTTCTTGGGTCTAGATTCTTCCTTAAATTAAAGATGCAGGCCTAATAAAGTAGTACCAGGATATTCGGTGGATTCAGTGGAATGTGTCATCCTAAAACCATCATTGGGAACAACAGTGTGGGGGCTGGGGTCACCTCTGGACTCTTCATAGGGTATCTTTCAAGATCAGGAATCAAGTGCATTTGTCAAGGAGTGACATTATTTGGGGGTAGAGGGGTGGAATCTCTGTCAGCCCCTTTTAAAACCTTCCCAAACAAGATAGCACAAAATCGAAGTAAAAATGCAACTTGAAAAGAAGTTTTCCCCCTTACAAGCAAATTGTTGCCTCTGGTCCCCTATACTATAGAACCATAGACATTCAGGAACGTCAGTTTACTGGTGGGAAATGTTTGACTAGGTGGAGTAGCAGTGAGTGGCCACAGTCCAAGTTTGCCACGTTTGTTAGAAATTCAGACTAAGTTTGGGGTGAGAGACTACATAATGTGGCAGAAAAAGCACTGCATGTGGAAATAGGCAAGTGACTGTTATTTAAACTTTCCAAGCCTCAGGTTTCTCAGCTGTAATATGAGATTAATAAAATCATGTTCACAGGTGGTGGTGAGAGTTAGAGATAATATATAAGCACTTAGCACACTCTCTGGAAAATAATTGGGGCTCATTAAATGATAGTTATAAAAATGGTAATTTGTAATCAGATGTCCCACATTTTCTGGTAACTTTTTCCAACATGTTCTCTTTGTTCCAGCCCCTTAATCAGTCTGTTTATTATAGCGATATTTGCCCTGGTCTAATCTCCCACCTTTTGCCTTAACTTGCTTATGAATGAAAATTTCCAGGAGGGCTGCCTCTAGTCTGAGGCCTTTTTAGTCCTTTCCCCACAATAGGCATGTGTGACTGGATCCTTGTCCTGTGTTTATTCACATGGATCAGATGTACTAGATGGCAGGTAGATTACTCATCACAACACCCTGTAATTTCGTCCCGTGAAGCAAGGGAAATACATTACATTATGTCAGATCACCTCACTTACTTGTTATTTCAAATACGATTAAGGTGCCTTTTATTCCTGGGGATTAATGGAGAACGTCTGGCCATGTTCCTCTGCTGTCCTGGAAACCCATCAAAAGGATTTTTTTTTTTTCCCCTTAAATTTTGTACTTTTTGAGGTTTAGGGTTTTTTTGTTTTGTTTCTCTCTCTCTCGCTCTCTCGCTCTCTTCTCTGTCCCTCTCTCCTTCTCTCCCTCTCTCTTCCCCTCCATCTCTTCATCCCTCCTTCTGTGTGTGTGTGTGTGTGTGTGTGTGTGTGTGTACTGTTTAATGGAAATGTCCAGGGCTTGGAGGTACAGGTTATAGGCACTCACATTTGGGGCTGCCAGTTTATTGGGGCCATTTTTCTTTTCTCATGCTATTTTTAGCACCAAGACTTCTTGTTTTAAACCATCTTTTTCTCTATGGTATTTCTTTCACTAGTCAGTCGGCAGTGAGTGCAATGAGCGTTTGGACACAGCACCATATGGATGCCGCTGCTGTGTAATGTGGTTGCTGGTGGGTCTTTGTATCTTGAGACCGAGCTCGTCCCTCTACCTGGTGTGTACTTTGGCTTCTTTTCCTCTCTCGGCTTCACTATACTTGGTCAGCTTCTACTTGTCCTTCCATTTAAATGTAATTTCCTTAAGAGTGTCCCCAGATCAGGCTAAGTCCCGTGTTCTAGGTTCTCAAAATAAGATCATGTACTTGTCTTTTCTTGCTCCAACCAAATTGTAGATGAAGTGTTTATTTCAGCGGTTGTTTAGTGTCTGTCTGCCCGATGAGACTAAACTCTGAAAGGGTGGTGTGGCTGTTGCACTCACACTGTGTCCCTAGCACCTAATATAGGGCCTAGTACATAGTTGAGGCTCCCGAAATATTTGTTACCTGACCAATTAGAAATGACACACTGGCACTGCCAGCCAGAGAAAATGAGGGAGCACAGCTGCCCAGGACTTGGAACATCCCAGGGTCCAGGGCTTTGGTCTGAATATGGCAAAGGCCTGTAAATATCAGGTCAGTCATCACCCTGCCTGGTGATAGGACAGTGACTTTTGTATTAAAGAGCTTTGTCCACTATCCTTCATGCAGAGATGACCTGTTGTTAGTTTTCTGTGAGGATGTTATGTCTGGGAGAGTCTGCAGATTCTCAGTGACTTACTTGGACCAAATTCCAGTGCCAAACCATTCCAGAAGCACCTTCTAAGCACCTGCTGGAGCTCATTATGAAATGTTCATTTTGAGTTTGTGGCATACACTCACTACGGCCATGTTTGAAGTATTATAAGCATTTACCTCCCTTTTGAACAATTGAAAATAACTATCAGGACTATAAACCGTAAGTTGTAAGCCAGAGGCAATTTACACAGGAAACAAATCCTCATTGATCTCAACTCTCCCAGAGCTCAGAGGAGTCTGTCTCCCACCCCCGCCTGCTCCTCCGTGGATCAGGAAACATCTTGGAGAGAGAACCGGAGCTGCTGTGAACTCAGCAGCCCCGTGTATTCCTCGTCACGTTCCCTCCGGTCCCGCACCCGTTCCAGTGCATCTCATTAAGTCACCCTCAGAAATTTCCTTTCAGGCCTCTCTTTTATAGTACCATCTCTGCATCAGCCTTTTTTTCAAGGCCCAGAAAAACAGGTTCTTTGTAGGTGAACAGTTCCTGGTGCAAACCTTTCAGTCAGCAGTGTGTAAAGATGCAAAGTAGCACCTGAGACTAGGATTCAGCACCTCAGCTCTCTGGGTTTTCCCCCTCGTCTCGCTTCAGGAACCACGTTATCTTCTTACAAGTTTGTTATGTCTGGTAACTTCTGGTATTCTTCTATGACACTACAGTATAAATCCTTTTCCTAATTCTTACTCGGTGGTGTTTATTATCCTATAGCTTCCCCTTACTCATCTAGCTATTTAGAATACTATTACATTAGCATGCGTTATGAATGGAACTCCAAACTGGCCACTTGGGTCAACACTTGCAATCCTCAATCAACTTTACAACACTTTCTCATAATCCAGTGACTTCAAAATCATCTTCACTCCACTGCCGCAAGTTGCAGCGACCTTGACATTTCCTTTGATGCTACGTGGCCTTCAACTCTGTTTAGCCAGCCAGCCAGCAGTGTAGGTCTCTGTTAGGACTTGTTATCACTGTTACCAAACCAAAGTGTGTGCCCGACGCTTCAAAAGGCCAAGACTTACAACGTCAGGGCTTGGAGTAAGGAAAGGTTTATTGATCGAGAAGGCACCTACCGACAAGATTGGAGATCTAGTGGTGCCTCCAGTCCATCTTGCTCGCTGGACCAGGCAATGGTTTTTAGGGGTTAGGGGGATCAGGTATGCAAAAGTGCTGCTAAAAGAAGTATCCATTTCCTCCCGTGTGGCCCTGAGACTTAGAGTCCTTAATTGGAGGACATTGCAACTTGGCCATTTATGGTAAAAGGGTGTCAACACCAGATCTTCCTGGGCAGTGGACCCTTGGCTTCTGAAAGGGTTCTGATGTTCAAGTTCTTGTTATGTCCTGCTCCTTTGCTTCTGCAGGAGGTGGGAGGCGGGGAATAAGACTTTGGTTCCAGGTACAGCTGGAGGCAAAAGTTCTCTGCTCTGCACATGCCGGAGCTGCATGACTCATGGTCTTGATCTGTTATCTCTGAAAAGCAACTCAGTATCTCATTAAATAGGATGGGACTATTTTGAGCTGTTTCTGTGGTTACAACTCCACATATAATATCAGGAACTCAGAAATCCCCTACGCATACACAAACTTCAGATTCAGCCAACATTGATTTTTGTGTCCACCCCAGGTTGACAGTGTTCTAAGTATTACCAGATAGGTGAACTTATCCTCCTGTTTGTACCATGGCTTCATCCCTTCCAAGCCCTTCACCCTCTGCACGACCCCTCGGCTGTGGAACCCTCTGTGTTCTCATAGTTATTAGTACCCTTCCAGCTCGCTTGTCCTTTTGACAAGCCTGGAACTCAGGGTGACCATTTCAGCAATGTACTTGGAATGATGCCTGGGCCTTCCTTGTAGGCTCTGAGTATCCCTGCATAGCCTTTTCTTTCTTCTTTAGGGCTGCTGAGTGTTGTTGTGAGAATGCTTGGATCTGTTCTATTTTCTTGTTCTCCTGCCATCAGATGAGCCCTTACGGCTGCTGACCAGTTGTTTTTAGTCAAATCACATTGCATCTAGTATTTACCCCGTCTCATCCATTCTGCCTCACTCTTAGCTTCTAATTTTTTCTGCTACTTTGCTGTGACTATTGAGGATGTAGTAAATGAGCTTCTAGTCATAATTTACTCTCTTGAATAGAGGGAGAAAATAAGTAGGAAGATATATATAGCCTGTATTTTTCTAAGTAAAACTCAGCGACAGGAAAGAGAAGAATGAGGGGCTTCGTTTTCATTTGATGTGATTTTGAAGGAGGAAGAGGGTAAGATTTAAAATGATTGTTGGCCACCAACATTGGATTTAACTAAATCCGAGCATCAAAGGATGATTACAGTTATGAGGCCAGTGACATGATTTTTGGTGAAGCATTATAGGTAAGAGGAAAGCAAATCGAATGCTCCAGGAACCATCTGAGAGTTTCTTGATCATTTCTGGTGGATCATAGGTGCTTCATGAGTGAGTTAATATAATTACTGATCTATATCTTATTACTTCGAGAGAACAAAGTTAAAGATGAGGCCAGACTACTTCTAGGTGAGGTGTTAAAAAGTACAGCTTTCATTGAGGACTTTGGTGTTTCTTGAATTCCTTTCTCCTGACCGTCCTGTCACAATCGTTACAGTGGGGCCTACTTAGTCATTCCCCCTGTCCGGGATTTGACTTCGTCCAAAATTAATCACTCTAGATAATAGGAATTTTTGACTGAATATGTGGCTATTTCCTTTTCTACCTAACATATTTTTTCTTAAAACTTCACTGCAATGTTTTAGATTGAAAGTTAAAGCAGAAAAAAAATGAGAAAACCATCCTGGGTTGTGATTGACGGTTCACCTCGTTAAATGCTATAACGATCCTGTTACAGCATTTAGCATTATCTGTTTCCTCCCTGTGGCCCTAAGACAGAGTTCATTCTTCTAAGCTGTTGACTGAAGAAGAGCAGACATCCTGTATGAAGCCATTGCAAGTAAACATTGTTTGCTATATAACTTAGGACAATTATAATGGCAGAATGTGTGGATGCCAAAATTCAGCATACTTGATCTCTGGTAAGTTAACAGATTGAGAAACGTCAGTTTCCTTTTCCTGATGCTGGAGATCTCCTTCTTAGAATCACAGTGATGCTTTAGGTCGGCTAATGATATGGCAGGTCTTTGATAGTATAGCCCCTGGTGAAAACCAAGTTTTCTGACTGGTAAAATGAGTAAGTCAGGTTTCAATGTCCTAGAAGGATCTCTGAAATTCAAAATCAAGGATTGTATGTCAAAGTAAATGTTGAATTGAGGCCACTCCTATCTGAGCAGTGTCACTATGGTCTCCTGGAGGTGGTGTGATGGAAGAATTAATAACTGGGCCTCTTGAGCCAGTTTTACCCCCTTCTAACTATAGACTTCCGGCAAGATACTTAATATTTGTCTGTCTATTTGCCTGCTCTATAAGCCGGGGATAGTAGCAGCACCTATCACATAGTATTGTTAAGGATTACGTAGGGTAGTATGAGAAATGTGCTGGTAACTGCCTGGCACTAATAAGCTAGCATGTACTTATGTGATAGTGAATGTAATCGGGAAAGTTTTCGTAGTTCAATGGCTTTATTGTAGTAGTTCCAAAAATCCCAGCATTTTTGCTAAGACTTCTAAATTTTAGAAGACTTGAAACCAGTTAAAGAATGTTCTACCTGCTCTCTGAGAGTCAAATAGTTAAAGATTGCTTTTCTTCTACATTTGACTTTTTATAACTTGAAAACAGTCCCACATGCCTAGTGATTGTACAATGAAAGCAACTATTTTTGTTGAAACTCATTATCCTTGACAATTACTTTCATAATAACATCGCGAGCCAAACAGCACTTTTATATCAGCCACACAAAAATAAACACACTCAAATGTGTTTGAAATTGTAACGTACCATTGTGCTCTTTAGACAATATTCAGGAACGTACTACTTTATGACCTGATAACGCAACTCGTTTTCACTTCACACTTTGTTGTAAGATGATATAATTTTCTTGGTCTACTACTTTATCCTTCATTTTGGCTTTAAAAGGGGATTATTATGTATAATATTTTGAAAATCATTTTAAGAAAAAAACATAAGAAGCAGAGACTTAACATAATAAATGCCTATACGCTGGGGGCCTAAACCATTTAAAAAAATATTTAAATACTTTATATTAAATATATATAATATGTATGGGAAATATAAATAAAATATTATGGCTAATGTCATAGTTTCCATAGTTTCCTCCCATCGTCTTGTCTCTTTCTGTCCCTCCGTCTTTTCTCCTTCCCAGGCAGATACCATGC
The DNA here is from genome assembly GCF_004115265.2 of Rhinolophus ferrumequinum. Taxonomy (NCBI): domain Eukaryota; kingdom Metazoa; phylum Chordata; class Mammalia; order Chiroptera; family Rhinolophidae; genus Rhinolophus; species Rhinolophus ferrumequinum. Next base: position 82,748,004 of record NC_046286.1, on the reverse strand, counting down.
ATTCTTCCTGTCAGTTTGTGCACTTTTACTGCATGTAAAGATCTACAAATAATATCACGGGTGTGTTTAAATTATAGAAATTATACCATATTAATGTTTCAGTTTGCCACTTTGTACTTTTCTCCTTAAGTTTTGAAATATCTATGCAAAGTGATCACTAGAGTTTATTGGTTTTAACTGCTGCCTAGAATTCTGTAATGTAATTTTGCCACACTTTCCTGACTGTTCCTCAATTGGTGGACAGAGTAGTTGGTTAGTGTTGTTTTGTTTTGCCTTGTTGCTCTTACAAATCGTGCTACCATCACCATTTATAAATTTCTCCTTGGATGTATGTGCAGGTTTCTCCGTGTATATTCCTAGAAGTGATATGTGCATTTTCATGTACCAAAGTACTTTCCAAAATTGTTTTATCAGCATAGTCCCACCTATAGTACATGAGGGACCACATTTCCCCATATCCTCACTTAGACTGGATTTAGTAAGACTCGATTTTCACCAGTTGGATTGGTATGAAATGGCACTTGATTTTAATTAGCAAAATTGGACATCGGCTAATATAGATTTTTTATACTTGTTTTATTAGTATCAGGTGTACAAAGCAATATGAGAGTTAGACATTTACACCCCTTACAAAGCGATAACCACCCCTCAATCTAATACCCCTCTGACATCGTATATAGCTGTTACTATACCATTGAATGTATTCCCTATGCTGTACTCTACATCCCGTGATTTTTTAAAATAATGGTGACACCCGCATCATTTAGGTATTTCTTTCCCCTGGAGGAGGGCAGGAAAACTGCTGCATCAATGATCTGGTTTAAAGCTCATTGTTCTTGGCAGGTATGTCGAGTCTCTGGGGGAAGAAACAGATGGTGCCACCACCGTGCACAACTGAAGGGAGGGCAGTTATCATCTCCTTTGACATGGCAGCTGGGCGTTTGAGCCCGGGTTCAGATCGCCCTTTTTGCACAATGCATCTAGATTATGGGCTTGAGTCTTTGGTTTTTCTCTTATTACTCCTTCCTATTGGTCATTCAGCATCACTACTATAAGGTTGCCAGAGAAAAAGCAAAGCATAGAAAAGTTAAGTTGGCGTTCTTGACAAAACAAATTATGCTGAGGTTTCTTTTAGGATGAAGAATGTAAGAGGAGGGAAGGGGAGAGGCAGTGTTTGGAGAAAATTTCTGGGGAGAGCATGTGTTGAAAACATCGCTTAAAATCAGATTTGGCAATTATTTGTGGCTTTCCATTATTCATTTAATCCTTGGTTGGGCCTGCTTAGCATTGGTAAAGTACAAACTCTACAAATGCACGGCATTAACATGAATAATTAAAAGGTAGGGAGCGAGCTAGACATGCCTGTAGGTTTTCTTTTATTATTGTGGAGGCTATTTTAGTAACAAGAGGAAGCTTAGGTTTGTAGACTGCTAGTCTGGAGAATTCAATTATGCTCTCGGCTCAACCTCATGTCGTGATACATTGTATGGTTGCCTTATTTTCCTGGCAAAAGGAAGTTTCTTTGCTGGGGGGAAAAACAGTATTCTGTGTTTTCTATATCAATTATAAGGGCATAATCTGAATTCCTGGGAGGAGAGCTGTACTTAGCATAATCATATTAACCTAAATCTAATTATTATTATACTTATAATTTAAAACTACCTTGGTCTTTTCTCTAACTCATTGATTCAGGACCCCTAACCCCCACACAATATCCCTCCCCCAATTTTGGGCATTTCCCAGGGAGTGTCTGATGTACTCACAAACGTGGCCACCTGCATTGGTGGCACCTCCGTCCATAAGGCACCTTCCCTGCTGGTGCTCTGCCACGCACTGCTTCACCCCCTATGCTGTAAAGTCAGGTTTCCCAAACTGGTGTGCCACAGGTCACACCTCATGCAGGATGTGGATGGACATGCCAACAAAAGAGTGATTCTAATTCAGATCAGTTTAGAAAATATATTTCTGTACTGTAAGACTCGTAAGGGCATTTAATATGCTATTGTGACTCCCCAGAAAAGGAATTTAGTGGACTTATTTGACCAAGGAATAATTTTGTGGGGGGTGTATGTGTGTCAGCTGCACACACAGCATCCCTTTAGGAAATTCAATAATGTGTGTTTGCACATGTGCAAAGCACCATTTGGGAAATACTTCATTTGCCACCCCGTGATACCAAAGCTGTGAGCTGGTTTGTTGCCAATGGGTGAGTTAGATTGTTTTGAAATGGCGTCTGGCAGATTCTCTGACAAGCCCTGATGTATCTGAATTTCTCTTAAAGTCAAACTTGGACCCCGGCTACATAACAGAAGTCTATAAACCTAACATGGCTGCTGGTGAAAAATACACAAAGAAGCATTTCAGCCTCTTCTGGTTCTTGCTGTGGAAGCTGGAAGCAGATAGTACCTCAATGAATGCCAGACTCCGGTCCACGAAGCCGTGGCTGCCTCAGGCCCCCTGAATTCGTGGGAAGGGTCTTTCTTTTTTCTGCAGCCTCATGCGTAGGCTGTGGTCCTCCCTTCATTCAGATATTCCAATGAACGAAGAGGGAAAACTTGTGATGGGAACTTAGCTCTTTCCACTGGAGCCTTGTGTGAGAGCTGCCTGTGAGCAAGTCAGAGTGGATTTGTTTATTTTCTATATTCTGCAAGGATGTGTGCAGTGAAAGTTAAGTCATACTATGATTTGATCATTCTGTAACTTATTGTTTGCAGTGTATATAATAAAATACATTTGGGCAGAGAATTTAAATAAATAACTAGAGTAAAATAAACGATATATAAGATTAAAGAGAAAGGAATGGAAAAAAAGGTCTGAAACATTTTCATTTCCAGCTTGATAGTATTCAGTTAGTAACAGAAATGAGAACCCCCTCTATAAATGGAACATTTACCATGTGAGAGGCCCCGAGGGGCACTTTTCCGTGTGTTCTCACTTAATTCTCATACATTCTCTTAAGGAACATATTTAACTCCTGTACACAGGAGGATACTGAAGCTCCAGGGTTCGGTAACTCGCCAAAAATGGCACAGCTAGCAGAGGGCGGACCAGCATTCAGACACCTCTGGCAGACTCCAAGCCACCTGTGTGTTCTGCTCTCTGTGATAGGATCACAGAGCTAGAAAGCGCTAGAGTGCGATTAGAATCCGCGTCTGCAACTCCACAGTCCGTACTCTTAAATGTGACTCTTGGTATTTGGCAACATTGTCCTATAGGAGTCTAGGTTTCGCTTTTTTCCTTCCCTTTGGATCCTTTCAGTTATGTGTCTTTCAGATGCACGTTCTTCTCCTACGTTCTAGGCAAACTCCTGGTCAGAAGTCTTTGGGTCAGACACCGGCTTACGTAGTCAGTACAGCAAGTCCTCACTTAATGTCATCCATGGGTTCTTGGAAACTGCAAGTTTAAGTGAAACGATACATAATGAAACCAATTTTACCATAGGCTAATTGATATAAACAAGAGTAAAGTTCCTACGGCATACTTTTGAGCACAAACTCACACCAAACTTGTAAATAAAGGCCTAAAACACTTCTAATATTAAACATTGAAATAAATGTGAGCTATCCAGAAGTTTAAGAAAGATTAATAAAAACGGGTAAGATAATTAATTACTTTCCAGCAACTTATTGCAGGTCCAAGAAGACCCTCAAAAGATCACTTGTGTGTTTCTGAGCTTCCGGGAGGTGTGACATGTAAACCAGCCAGAGGGTTACTTACCACACCTGAAAGTCTTCAATGCCTCCTATTTTGCCATCACCAAACAGCCAAGCTGACATTTCATGTCCAAGGAAAGAGGCTGAAGGACTGAAAATATTAGGCTGGGCCTAAAGGAGATACAGCTTCTCAACATAAAACTGGCATTCAAATTCTACTAAATATTACGGAATCAGTTAACCGTTGCTGTGTAACAATCCACGTTAAAACTTAATGGCTTCAGGTATACTGTGCAGTGATCAGGTACCTACACCGTCCGTGACGTGGTCTCCCTAATAAGACAAGTGTCCATCAGATACCCTACAAAATCTTTACAACATTATTGATTATATTCCCCCAAACTGTCCTTCATATCCCCGTGGCAATATTGTAGTTACCAATTTATGCTGTCTATTCCCTTCCCCTGTTCCCTCATCCCCATCCTCCTCACTTCTAACAACCATCAGTTTTTCCTCTATCTCTCTGAGACCATTTCTGTTTGCTTTGCTCATTTATTCAGTTCTTTAGATTCCACATATAAATTAGATCATATGGTATTTGTCTTTCTCCGACTGCACTGTACACCTGAAGCTAAATAATATTGTATGTCAAATATAATTTAATATATATATAGTCATGGGATATGGAGGACAGCATAGGGAATAGAGTCAATGGAATTGTAATAGATATATATGATGTCAGAGGGGCAACAGATTGGGGGAGGGGTTTACCACTTTGTGAGGGGTGAAATGTCTCACTATTGCCTTGTTTTGTACACCTGAAACAAAACAAAACAAAAATAAAAACAAACAAAAGTCTCCCCATGTTAAAAAAAAAAAACTTTAATGGCTTAAAACAACAGCAGTTTACTGTTTGTCATGATTCTGTGGACTGGCTCGGTGGTTCTCCTGTTAGTTCTGCCTGGGATCACTCATGGGTACATGAGCTAGAGGGTCTCCTGGGCAGGTTGGGCCATGACAGCCTCACGCACTGGCCTAACAGTTTATGGTGACTGTCCACTGGGGCACTTGGGCTCTCCTTGGAGCCTCTCGTCCTCTAGTAGGTTAGACCTCTGTAGTGATCTCAGAGAAACATCCCAGGGAAGTGAAAGCAGAAGCCGCAAGGATGCTTCTGGTCTAGCTTTGGAAGCCACACAGGTCATTTCTGCCATGTATAGAACATAGAGCATGTCACGGGGCCAGCTCAGATTCCAGGAGTAGGGAAAGAGACCCCAGCTCCTGGTGTAAGGAGTGGCAAAGTCCGATTTGAAAGAAGCCTGGACATGCGGCATGGCTCAGCAGGGGCTGTGGCTGGAACAGCCTGCCATAGTGGCTGGTGTTCACTGACCTCACATGCGTCTCTGTGATTGTGTTTTATATGAAATACGGCTGAGAAAGTATTTCAGGCTTGTATGCAAATGTGCACTCTATTGTTTTCTCCAGAATATATTTGAGTGTCTTTATGTGTTCCATCCTGGTGTCATTACAGCCAACTTAGCGTGGTTCTTCCTGGGCTTGGCAAGTAAATGACTGAAAAGATTAATGTGTGCATTTGCCAGAAGTTGGCAAAATAAATCTTTCCTAAGCCAATTAAATTGTTACCTTTGACATTCTAGGTCATTTCAAGCATCTCTTATCTTTCTTTGTTTGGATGCATTTTCATTAATATGTGTAATAAATGAGGTTCTTTGACCAAAGCAGAGGTCAAATTCCAGCACATTCATATATTCAGATGCAATGTACACACATGCATAGTTGGATATAAATAGCTCTGGATTTCAAAAGACATTTATATATTATATATATATATATATATATATATATATATATATATATATATGAAATATATATATTCTTAATATAAACATTGCCTTGTAGGTGCAGCCACCCAAGCCAAGTGACAGGTGGTTTGTGGACCTCTCTGCTCACACAGCTTTGCATTTTTTCCATCACTGATCCATTCCTTCTTAACTGATGTCTGGGACTCTACCTTCTTCCTCTTCAAACCTCCAAACATTCTCAGTCCCTTTCCTCTGCACAGACAAGCACGCACATATAGGTACAGATATTTTTAAGTACCCTGGGGCACACAGGGCCTTCTGGGTTTCATTTTATTCTAGAACCAGTGCATGTTCTATCTTGACTAAAATCAGTGGGGAAGAAAAGGTTATAAATCCTGGAACTATTTCTCCTTCCCATCTTCCTTTCCCTACAGAAGGCAGATCCCAGTGCTCCCAGTGTCCTGGTGGCATCCATTGTCCCACAGCCAGGCCTTGTTTACTCTCTCCATTCCGCCACCATGCTGATAATAAACTTGCAGGTTGAACTTTAAAGGGTGAGAATCCAAATATAGAATTCTTTCTTTGTGGTAGAGTATCTTAAGAGGGATTCCGTAAAACTCCTGGGGTCCACAAGACTCATGGATCCGTGAATTTAAATACAAAGTGTCTGTGTGTGTATGTGTGTGTCTGTGTCCTTATGTCCTTATGTGCATGTTTTCTGAGGAGAACATCTATAGCTTTCATTAGATTCTCAAAAGGACATGTGACCCAAGGAAAGGATAAAACCCCTCACCCTATGTGATCTTGGTGAATATAAAGAGAGAAAGGATGTAAGAGAAAACAAATTATAATCTATTTCACTATATTGCCTACCTGAGTCCCCCTGCCAAGTACTTAGTACATGGCATGAAGGTAGGGAAGAGGCCAGGAAGAGAAACCATTGGTACCAATGAAGAGTGAATTATGCCAGCCAATCCCCAACAAAAGAGAAAAAGGGGAAGTACTTTCCATGTGCCAGAATTTGGGAGACATGCTCTGTTTTTCATTTAATCCTCTCCCACACTTCCTGATTTGATGGGAAGCACTTGGAGTTTGGAACTAGTCAGAAACAGATCTGGATTTGAATTTTGGCTCATCCCTTAACTGTGTGACATCTAGCATGCCTTATACCCTCTAAAACCCAGTTTTCTTCATTGTAAAATGAGGTCTGAAGCACTTACTAAATTTGTGTGAAGCTTGAGTATTATTAATGGAAGTTTTAGGCACTCGGTAAATGGTAGCTATTATTATATTTTACAGATATGAGGTTGATGTTTGGGGGTTGGTTGCAAGACCAGAAAGGGGCTAAGAGAGGTTTCCAGGGGCTACTTAGCCAAGAAGTTGGGCCCCTGTAGTTCCACAATCTCATCCTTCTAGAAACCAAGCACTCCCTTGTTCCCCCTAGGTTCTGACAACCATCACGATGGCTTCAGAATTAGGGAAAGCTCTGTTCTACAGCAGGGGCTGTGTTCCTGGCAACGCAGATTGCACCTCTGGCCCATGGAAATGTTGCTACGTGGTGGCACTGAAAGCAATACTCAGCTTTAGATTATTGGTTAGATTGTGGGTCAGATGGGCTTTAGTGGGTCAGCCGAGGAGCCGAGTTAACACATATAATATTGTTTCTGTGGGAAACCTATCTTCTAAATTTCAGTTGAATACCCTGTTCATATGTTGGAGATTACTAGTGTTATATGAAAATTGATAGTTATCTCAGGAATAATTGCCTTGAGGAATTGTCTCAGGCAAAAAAGAAAGAGAGACTCGGAGAAACATGACACTGACAAATATTTACACTTTCTCCTATTGTTTATTGAGTGTTCATTCTATGTAGTTTGGGCTTGAAACTTGTCCTGCCCATTTATTAATTGCATGACATAATGGAATGAGGGACATGTAAGAGGACACTTATTGCCTTCTTTGGCGACAACTCAGCTTCCCTACCAAAACCATAGGTAATTAAGAGCTGCCGCTATGAGTGAGCGTAAACAATGTCCCACCCTGCCAAGGCCTGAGTCATAAAACCCATTGTGGACAGCTCTCTTTAAGGGGAAAAAAGCCAGCGTTTTCATGAATTTCCTTTTCGCCTGTCTCTGGGATAGGGAGATATGGGCCCAACATGTTCATGTGACAAGAGAAGTATATCTGTCAATAATAGATGGTTTTAGGATGTAAGTTATGCCCCTTTATCATTTGTAGCATAAGAAACATTTAAATTGTTATAACTTGTAATTGGTTATTTTAATTGTTCCTATGACTAAAACATTCTTTACAAATTCAGCCCTCCATCACCAACACTGTTTAAACTGCTTTTATTTTGAGGGGACTTTTAAGAAGTTATTTCTGCTTTCTTAGCAATGTTTTCTCTTTCTAGCATTTAATTCCTCTTTGTTTTTATCTGTATAAATAAAATTCAAGGGAAAACCTCAAGACCTGTGATCTTTAAAGACGATCATGGTGTAAACTTGAAAATGTCATTTTCCTAGCAAATAGATTTTATAGATTTCTATAGTATATTCAAATGTCTATCCTTTTTTATATGTGGACCTATAAAAATCCAAGTAGAAAGAACCTTTCTAAGAAAGGTTGATATACTTACCAGGAATACATTTTTTAAAAAAGGTGTGTGTGTGTGTGTGTGTATAATTTATATATGTATATAATTTATATATATAACATCTTACATACACTTCCCACTGGTCATGAAAATAAGCTTATGTTTTTAAACCCAGGATCCGGAGGACAGGAGCTCCTGAATGAGTGTAGGTGGGCTATGACCAATCGGAACGGTCCCTACACAATTGTCTGGATATGCATTTTTCTAAGAGGATTCAGAGTTGGTGGACTGCTCGTAGAGAAAGCTGTGACACAAACAGTTTAGAAACCACTTTTCTGGAGTAAATTAGGGTCTTATACCTAAATCATGTCTTTCTCCAATCCTTGGTAGAATCTTTAATTTAATTTTCTACATATTCAACTTTTAGGGTCGTAGAGATTTAGGGAGGGTAGAAGGAGCTCGGTATAGACAGAGGATGAGCAACAATGATAAATAAAAAGAGAGTCACTGCATTTTCGAGGGCCAAATAGAGCTTTTGCTAGGCCAGTGACTTTGTTTTTTCATCAAGTTGATGCTGCTGTGTATGAAGCTTCAGTGGTGATATTAGCTTTATAAAATGAGCTGTTGTTCTGCTTTCTCTGTGTGCATGTGTGTGGTGACTGTGTATGTGTGTGTATGAGGTGACCTTGCATCTTGGTCTCTATGGACACCAGGGTGATCCTGATCTGGAGATGCTTGTATTCCACATTACTGAATCCAGAGGTTCTCAAGGGATAATTCTGTTTACTGATTTGGCAGTATGAAACTGTCAATCATCTCATGTTTTGTTTCATAGGCCCACTCTTAAAAATAGAGACATCATATTTCTTGACTGGCCACTTTTTTTCTAGTTTGTCTCCTGTTGATATAATTTCTATCTCATGTAAGTAAACATGACTCAATAATAAAGGAACCCTTTGAATTAGTTGTAGCCTCAGTGTCCATGAAACTGCTAGAGAGGTGATAGTGACTTTTTAAGGGTATTTTTTAAGTTGTGGTAAAATAGCATAACATTTCCCATCTTAACCACTTTTTAAGTGGATAGTTTAGTGGCATTGATTACAGTCACATTGTTGTACACCCATAGGGTGTTTTTTTTTCTAGCAATGGCTTTTTCTGTGCAAATACTGCATTTCCCCGAAAATAAGACCTAGCCGGACAATCAGCTCTAATGCGTCTTTTGGAGCAAAACTTAATATAAGACCCGGTCTTATTTTACTATAATATAATATGATATAATATAATATAATATATTATAATACCGGGTCTTATATTAAGTTTTGCTCCAAAAGACGCATTAGAGCTGATTGTCCGGCTAGGTCTTCCTTTCGGGGAAATACGGTATTTCTACCTTGCTGAGTCAGAGAGTTCTCCCCTGAAAACCATATGTCTTACCCCAAGGACAATGTAAGTAAAGTATGTCTGCTAAAATAACTGAGTATATCAATTCAATTTTTAGAGTAAAAAAGACTCAATGCTACAACTACCAGCAAATCTGTTTCTAAATCTGTCAGGATTCTAATTTAGCTACTGCCTATTGCACCCTGTGGAGGCAGCCTTTCTGTGGCAAACCCCCACGTTTCCCTTTTCTGTTTCCTAAGTAACAATCTATTGCGAGGTAGACGACAGGACTGAAGGTACCCACCTCAGCGTGCTTGGTCCTACCCGTGCAGCCCGGCAGATACTGAACGCCTGTTAGGCTGAGGTGGACTCTCTCCAGATTATCCTCAATGTCATGGAATTCAACTTTTGAAAAAGAGAAGTGGTTTCATGTATTTATTTTTTTAAGAGAAGTGGTTTTATATCTCACAAATTAAAACATAGTAAGGTATTAAGAATGCTAAAGATATCATTAGGTATAACCTGACAGGTGGGTGGGGAGATTGTACCATCGCCACTTCATAGATAATGAATCTGAAGCTCAAAGGTTAGAAAACAGCCTCCCTGTAGTAGAGCTGAGTTTCCACTTTTACTGCCTCACTGTAAAATGCTGGATGCTGTCTGATGCCATTCTTAGACTTACTGGAAGGACAGGGAGCAGGACGCTTCTGCAGAAAAGCACTCATCGCACATATTTCAAGAGTTTTGAAAAGTAATTGAATCCCAATGAGAAAGATATGATGCCCTCAGTACGGGTTTTGAATGTTTCATAGAAATAAGTTTGCAAAACTTTATCAAGATAATTATTATAAAATTGTGACTTTTAAGGGTGAAGGTTTTACCCACAGAAAGTCCCTTTGTGTCTCTTATTCAAATGTCTATTTCTAAAAATTGAAGATACAGATCACATTGGGGGTGCTTCTTTGCATGATTAAGTATAATAGTGCTAAGCTTTGTATGATTTTACTCAAAAGACTTTTTCCAATCTTTAGCAGGATTTTTGATTCTAGAACAAAGATCAATGAATTTTACATAACAAAATTACGTAAATGTTTATACACTACTTTCTGTCTAGTGGTGTTTCTCCCTTCCAAGTAGACAGTCATGAAGTAATTTATTTGCTACTGTTAAGCCACTGCCTTTGTTCCTGTCTGAGAATATTTTGAATGAAAACATCATTTGACATTTCCTCTTTATCTCTCTTGATTTTCAGAAAAATGTCTTGGTTTTATCTAGCAAGAGTAAGATGTATAATTGTATTATCATTAACTTTTGTTGTAGTACATTATATCCTTTTTACTTGGAGATAATTCCCTTTCAACTGTAATTTTGAAATGAGTTAAACCCATTATGCATCTCATAGCTTTTCAATCCTACTGCTATACCTGAGTAATCGGAATGAATCCTCCATTTTTCAAATGAAAAACTCAGACAACAGAGAAATGTAAATGCTTTTCCCCAAACTCTCAAAGAAAGAGAATTAGTAGAGAGAGGGTTGTATGTATTTTCAAATCTTACGTACTAATTTGCAACAAACCATGCTTAATTGAGAGACACTTTCCCTCTTTTCTTCATTCATCAAAAGATTGGATGAGGCAGTGCGTGGTTCCAGGAGTTTAAAGTAAGATGAATATATGAGTAAGCATCAAGAATGCTTAGTAGTCTCTGTAAAGACACGAGGTGCTATTCCTGACTTGGAGATACTGGATCCAAAACCTAAAGGAAATGATTGCATATGTTACATTTACTGCCTATAGATATACATTCCACACCTCTTGCATTATAGCAATTTGTTAATATGTCCTAACCATCTCCCATGGAATGTAAGCTTGTGGGTAGGGGAGCGGGATAGAGAAGGTGGTTTTTGTTGTTGCTTTGCAATTTCCCTAGCGACTTAGTTAAATATTGAGACTATAGATGATAAATAATGTAGAAACTCTCAGTAGTGATTATTTATTGTATAAAATGAATACATTTATGGTATTATTATTCCGTTCTTTTCCCACTAAAGCCATTCTTTCACATTAGAATGTGAAGCCAAACAGAGCCAGCCAATCGTGTAGGGGAAGATTCTAAGAGCATCATTTTAATGCATTTGCTTTTCAGTTCATTTCAGGTTTTAAATCTAGAATTTCTAGTCAATACGACCGAGAAAAGGATATTACATTTGTATTATAAAAAATGATTTTGAAAAGAAAATTAAGAAAGATATTAAAGCTCTGCTTTTATTGTTTTATTCTTCAGCTTTGTTCCTTGCCTATTGGTGATACTAACCCTTGTACAAGGAACATAGTTTGCTCACCAGGTTGTTTTTCCTCATCTGTGCTGTTGTGGGAGTAATGGCTGCCCACGATCTGACATAATTGTCATGATAAACTCAGTGATGCCATTTAATATACCGGGTTCAAGCACTACCGTGTGAAATCTAGGTCACTAGTCATACACAGCCTTGTGTTAGGAACAAGAGGCTTGCTGGTTGTCATCTGTCTTGTATAAATGGCTCAGCTTGGCACTTGAAATCATTGGCATAAATTGGGTCAGGTATTAAGTTGAGCTGTGTGAAATGGCCATATCTGACCATTCTTTACCTACAATGAGAAATTGGTGTTGTTCGGCTTCACACAAAATACAATGAAAGAAATCTGTTTAAATTTTAGACCCTCACACTATAATTTTAAGCCTTTTTATAAAAACCACTGCCTGTAAAAATACATTCAGTGGTCTGAGAACAAATCACTTTCAGGAACATCATTATTAATGACAAAATCGGAGGGCAGAGTTGGATTCTAGGACTTCAGAAAGAATTAAGGTTCAAAAACATCACAAAGTCGTAAGTGCAGTAATGCCAGAAGTCTTTGCAGCATAAACTATGCACCAGGAAGAGGAGTGGTTATGGAGAGAAGGGAGGAGGGGTGCTTCGTGGGAGGTAAGGTGAATGCACACAGCAGGAGGATGAGGCTCTGCAGGCAGCCTGGCAGGCAGACCTGCAGGGGGAAAGCATGGCACTCCAGGCCCTTAGGCAGTGATGATAGAACATACCTTGGCACCAGGGTCAGCTCACCTTCCAAGCAGCACAGGTAGGCATCTGGGGTGACAGTGAGCCACATACAAAGTTTCCGCTGCCCATTTATCCCAAAAGGATGAATTCAGACTCAGACCCTGAGAGATCATGCCGTTTGCTGATGCCTGAAATCAGGTATCTGAGGGATGGAGTTTTTGAGTAGTTATCGGAAAAGTGAAATACAAGTATCTAAAAGAAAAATCCACACCATGCTTGATAACACTGAAATATAATCAACTCAATAATGGTTAAAAAACAAAAACATTAAATCCTTTGGTGGTTTGGATGCAGGGAAATTATTGAGAAATGAGGCTACCGAGCATCTAAAACCAGGGCAATGATGTGTGAGAAAATGCGAGGGCGCTGGAATGGACTTTCTATTTCTCTTGGAACTGGCTGTGTTTGTTTACTAGTTGCGATACAGCAGGTGAAGTTTAATTGAGGTCATAGTGTATCTTAATGACATCATTTTAGCATATTTGTATTATTAAAATAAAAGTTTTAAGTATAATCAAAGCTTTGCCGTGGGTCTTTTATTTCACATATCTAAATTACATTATTAGGATTTTATCTAGCTACTTAAGAAAATCTTCCCGATGGCTTTTAAGTAGGATGTTCTTGAGTCTTCATGGTTATTTTCTCTTCTTGGCTCTTCACATTGCTTGTACCACTTTTCCTTTGAAAGCAGAACTTAATAACTGTGGGATTAATCATTACAGCATGGGGTTGTCAAAAGTTTGGTGGCTACTGTCCTTCGCTGTTTGTGCCTTTGCGTTTAGGAATATAAGGATATTTTACTCTTCACCCTAAGTCTTTCTTGGGCGGGCCAGCTTATGAGGACAGTTATATATGGACGTGGAATTGGATGTCTCTGCTGGCCATCTCCAGTCAGAAGTGTCTTGTGGACCTCTGTGGCATCATTGACGCTTCCACAAGTTTGGTGTCTTCAGCTTGCTGTTCTCATTCTTTTAAAGGGCTGTGTTGTTACCTCGGCAGCTCTGAGTTTTCACCACCATTATATGGAAAATAGATTTAAAATTTTCAGATTCTAAAGCTATACTAGCAGAGGGAACTACACTTTACCTGGCTTTTGGTTAAAAATACACCCTTGTAGTTGAGGATCACATTTATTTATTTCTAAGTCATGTTATTCTGAAATGAATGTGAAACTCCAGAGCTTTCAGATTGGATTAAATGTTACCATTTGCTTTAGTCACAGCTTCCTTGTCTTGATATCTATAGCTCTCTTAATGATATGTTCAATTCTTTGTGGTCTTCTATTTCAATGTTTTTCATTTTTCTTGCCTCTCCAGATGTTTCTTCTTCCCTGTGCCCACCACTACCCATTGCTTATTCTTTCCCTAATAATCTTAAAACCACAATGCGCTCAAATAATTCTGCTGGGATGCCCTCCCCACTCCTAGTCTGCTTCCCCAGTGTGTGGCCGTTTTAAGTTGGTCACTCTAATGGGTTGACATCCATCCACGGTAGAAAACAGGAGAATGCCGTGAGGGTGGATCTGCCGGATCAACTAGGTCTTCCGCGTAAGAAATCTGCTGTTGCCGGGCATTGTACTGATCCAGTAGTTCTCCAGAGTATCCCGTCGCCAACTAAAACGAATGAGCGTGAAGAGGTCAAATGAGGTTATAAGCGTAGGCAAGACTGGAAACGAAGAGGGCGGAATCATTAGTGTTGGGGATAAAAGGGCAGATAGATATTAGTCGGATATTTTCTGGTTAACAGCAACTTACAGAAACACACCTTTTTCTAGTTGAAGATTCATGAGTTGCTTTTTTAGGACATAAGTAAATTTATGTAATTCCTTAGCTCTCAGTACAGTGTGCCTTGATTTTCTTTCTCAAGAGTGGGGAGATGAATTCCAAATTGAAAAATACAAACAGTTTACCCTTGGAAAGTAGAGAAAGGACCTTAATTTGGAAACTCTTCTGATGTTGACCAGGGACATTACAACCTCCTAGAGATTCTGTTCCTATTAAAATCAGAAATCTGAAGAAAATTGCACAAAGAAAGCAGTGGAGAAGGTAAGCATAGGCTAGGTGGGTGTGACCTGACAGACACAGGTCACACCTAAAATTTAAAAATTCCTGTCCATATATAACATATGTTTTCTGTAATGTATTATTAGTTATTTCTCATAGCATATAAGAACTTAATTAAGAACTGCCTAGTATGACACATAGCAAAAGTCAATAAATATTTGTTGCTTGAGAAGGAGAGATACCATTATTTTCTATTTTATAAACAAAGTAGGATTTTATGTTAGTGATAATTTGGGGGGGGTGGGAAGCACATCCTATTTATAAAATAAATGGAGAATCATATTACTTTTGCTACATTTGATGATACAAAGAAAGAAAGAAAAATCTTTCTTAAAAGACTGCCAAAATAGTGACACCACCGTCTTCAAAGTTTAAATGAATAAAAATATGAGAGAAGTTAATACTTAGCATATGTTTTTTTCTCAAAACTGGAAAAGCTTGTACGGGAATATTTTCTAGCAGCTACTTAAAACGTTAAAATGGGATTTTGAAAATGAAATCAGTTATAGAAATTTGCCTTTTGTGAAATAAGTTATAATTTTCTAAATATAAACATAAGGTGGAAGGAAATGAAGTGTAAGCTGCCCATTTCTCATAAAGGGATTGAGAGGATTTTTGGGGGATGCATTTTTCCCAAAAGAAGTACACCCTGGAACAGAACTTTCAGCTACCCCGCATTAGCATAAGAAGTGAGTCCCCCGTATTAGTGGTCCAACTTCAGACATGTTTTCTGCCATCACTAACAACTGGAGCACACAAAATGATGAGCAGAAAGTCTCCTCTTACTAGATACTGCCTAAATATTTTAAGTGTAATGTGCATTTTTCTGATTACAAAAATAACAAATATTGAGACATTTAGAAAATGGAGAAAAGGATTAAAATTGTCTTTAATCATCTGTGATCCCACCATCTCCATATAGCTGTGTTAACATTTTGACATATAATCTGGCCTTTGTAAACTCTACTTCTGTGTATTTACAAACTTGCATATGTGCTTGTACAACCTGTTTTCTTTCCAGTGTCAGAAGCATATTTAAAACACTTTTAAAACTGTTAAGATTGATATCCTATTATTTGAGATTTCTGTCAATTTTATGGGCAAAGAAATGATGGTTTGTTGTTTTAAATGGCTTTTCTTTGATTACTGGTGATGCTAAGCATTTCTTATATGCTTGTTAGCATTTTCCTTTCTTTGTGACTTACATGTTTATTGCTTCTGGTGTTTTCTATTGGGTTGTTTATCATCTCCTTTTTATAAATAAAGGATACCTATCTTTTTCTTGTCACATGTGTTATAGATATTTTCCCATTCTAGCATTTGTAGTTTAATATTGTTATGGATTTTTGTTGTTTGTTCATTGAAATTTTTATAGTTTTGAGAGTGGTGATTTCAGAAATCTTTGCATTTCAAAGTGGGTTTGGAGATGGCAGTAGGTAGTTCAGTCAGATCCCCACTAAAATGGTTCCTAACACCCATCACCTATAAACTCATAAACTGTAAAGACCTGGTGAACCCTAAGGCCCAAACTCTGGAGCACACTGCATCCTCAAAGCGGGGGCAGGGTTAAGCCAGCGCAGATGTACTCAGCCTGCTGCATCTAACTAGGTCAGTCTGTAGTGGCTGTGACAGACTGTGGGCCTATTTTTGTCGCTGTTTCTTCTGCCTATGAAAATTAGAATTGAGAAAAGCTGCAGATGCTTCCCATATGGTTGCTATTAGCGAAATTATGTGCAGAGGATTTAATTTGAAAAAAGCAGAGTAGGTACACTCACATGATTTATTAGAGATTTAAAGGGCTGTGAAGGAGACCTCCAGCTATCACACCAGCAGTGCTTCTGTTTCCAGAGAGGCTGCTTCCTCTTCTGTGTGGTGGCCTCTGGCTTGTTTTGGTGATACCAAGGAAAGAGCCTCCTTTCCGGTGTGCATGACTTTGCCTGGATCCTAAGATAGTACTTTATGAAGGATTTGAATCTAATTTTTTTCCCTTTCCTCCCTCCTCCCCACAGAATTTTTTTTTCCTCCCCCAAATAGACATCTCTTAGACTCTTGCGTACTTTCGCAATTTCCTATTGACTTTTGTGAACGGAGCAGATAGCTGTCCCAGTTCTTCCTACATCCAAGATTTAGAGAGAATTTTTATTCACAATCAGTTGTTCTTGTTCTGAGAATGTTTTGTGTAGATATAGCAGCAAGCAGGCTGTGATGGTTTATCATTCTAATTGGTCCATTAGATGTTGCTCCATTAGAAACTTGATGTTTCACAGGGTTATAGGAAGAGGAAAAAAGGTTCATCTGCAACAGACTTGTGGAGCCTACTAATGGAGTTTAATATCTATTTTTACCATCTGTAAAAATGCGTTATGGATTCATATTTTAAAGAATGAAACAAAGAACATCAGTGGGATTGATCATTAACTTATCAAATTTAGTTACCTTCTGTTAAAGCAATCAGGGGACTTCTAAATTTGATTTCCCCTAAATTTCTAATCAATATGCTTATCCCAGCACCCTTGATCTACATAGAGAATTTACTGCTACACTGTTTCCATTTTATGAGCAATATCCTGTTGAAACAATACCATTTAAGTTTGTCTTACCGAGAATCCTGCAATAACATAACTTGTAAAACATACTGTAATGATATTTGTAAAGTGCATCCCAGAACTACCCCAGATTAATAAATATTGCAAGATTAAAAAAAAAAAAAAAGTCCTTGGTCCTTAGGAGACCCTTATTCAATTATAGGACTCCCCAAAACATTTAGTACATAATTATATGTGTTATAACTCCTCAAAAGAGGAGACACAACTTATACCATTTTCCAAATGCACTTAATATCAGAACCCCTTTCTGGGAATCACTCAACACGTTCTTGGTAAATCCTAAGCCATAGTATAAGATTTTGAATAAATGATTAAGAATATCATTATGATTCACAGTTTAAGAATCATTTAACATGGTTAATTTTTTTTTTATTTCCTATTATACGTAGGTAAAATCTTTACTCAAGCACACATGTACACAAAATATAACCTAATAGATTAAGATGCTTTCTCAACCCAAGTGATTCTTTGTGCAAATTATCGGTAAAGAAAACAGGAATCCCATCTGAGATTTGATCGTTTAGGTGACAAAGGAAGCATTAAAAAATAAATCCGGGGGTGGCAGGATGACTCAGTTGTTAGAGCACAAGCTCTGAACAACAGGGTTGCCGGCTGGATCCCACATAGATTGAAGACAACGAGCTGCTGCTGAGCTGCTGGAGGGGTGCCGGATGGCTCAGTTGGTTAGAGCACGAGCTCTCAACAGCAAGGTTGCCGGTTCAATTCCCACATGGGATGCAATTGGCAACTGGACTTGGAGCTTATGGGCCCTGGAAAAACACACTATTCCCCAATATTCCCCAGTAAAAAAATAATAATAAATTTTTTTTAAAGTGCTAGTTCTTTAAAAATAAATGAATCCAAATATACTAGACTGACCATTTTGGGGATGAGGAAGAAATGGGGAAAAATGTGATTCTTTTATTACAAATGTCTCTAACTTATTGTAACATGGTTAAGTCATGCTAGAGTCCAACTAAAGTAGCTTTTACTCCATCATTCAAAGCATGATATTTTTACTCTTTAGTAAGAGAATATTTAATTAGCTTTTATTTTACATTAGGGGAAAAGTATGGAAAATATTTCTTCTTGGTTTTGTGTTTAAGAACAGTGCCAGTGTTTAATATGGTTTGAGCTGCCGAATGTAAGATCTGTGCAGGTCCTGGGAGGGAAATGCTGACCTACGTTACGGATGGACCAGGCTTACCTTGAGCTAAGAAGAATCTCAAGCAACTGATGCATGGTATGGGCAAATTGCTTCCCGAAGTTGCCAAGCTTATCTCCTGCTGCCACACTTATGACAGTTTCCCTTTGCCATGCAGAGCCCACTAGTTTTACCCTCAAATTGCTCTTTGCTCAATTTTCATATTTATTTTTGGCTAGTTTAAAATTAAACACTTTATTAGAATTAAAATTAACCATGTTTGGGAAATTTCTTTTCCCATTTAGTCAAATCAAATTTATTTTTATCTTCTGGGGAAAAAAAGGCTAAAAATATTTGAAGGCGAGCCACTCTGTAAAGGAATAGATTTTTGTATTTCCTCTGCATTTATAGCAACACAGTTGTAATTGAGAAGGAATGGAGAAGGGAATAGGTAAGATATTTACTTTTCCTTTACAGCTTACACTTTAATTTGGAAGAAAAATGTCGTAGTTTATTTTTGAAGAACATTTTTATTTTTGTGTGTTTTACGTTCACTTTAGTTTTGCAATTTTAATTAATATTCCTGTGAATGTAAAGGAGTCAAAAGTTCCATTAAGTTTTTGTTTTTTGTTTTTTTAATATCAATAATGAATAAGGATTTGGTGGCCTTGGTCTACTTTTTTTTTCACATAGTGTCAAATCTACAAAGAGTAGCAAAAATAAATAGTACAAAGACTTCCTACGTGTCCTTCACCCAGATTCCCAAATATTAACATTTTGGAAAGTTTATTTTGAACTCTTTCTCCTTCTTAAAAGTAAGTACAGTCATTTCCATAGCTATATTACATTTATCAAAATGAAATGACCTCTGATACATTGCTGCTGTCTAATCAGGCCAGTTATTTTGTAGGATGCCCCTCAATTTGGGTTTGTCTGCTGTATCCTCATGATTAAATTCGGGTTACAGACTTTGGTCAGGAATGCCATAGAAATGATGTTTTGTCCTCGGTGTATCATATCAGGAGGCACATGTTGTTGATTTGTCCCAGTCGTGGTGATGTTAGATGGTGTCTGCTAGGTTTCTCCACTATAAAGTTACTAATTTTTGCTTGTAATTTATAAGTATCTTGTGGGGAGATACTTTGAGACTATAAACATTCTGTTGTTTCTCTTATTTTCACTCATTAGTGTTAGCATCAGTGATTTTTGCCTGAATTGATTAGTATCATGTTGGTTGCCAAACAGTGGTCTTCTAATTCATCATTCCCTCCACATTTATTAGTTGGCTTTCTACTGTAAGAAAGAGCTTTCGTTATCTCTCTTACTTGTTTATATCAGTGTAGACTCATGGATATTTATTTTATCCTATGGATTATAATGCTTTTCTCTAATTTCTCTAATTTTGAAGCTCAAATTGCCCCAGATTTGGCCAGTGGGAACCCTTTCAAGTTGGCTCCTATGTCCTTTTGACATGTATCCATCATTTTTTGAGCACATCCTTACTTCCTGGCATGAGATATTCCAGACTCATCTTGTACTTTCCTTGACCCAACCTTGAAATTAGCCACTTCTCTAAGGAGCCCTGGTTCCATTTAGTGGAGAATGATTATTTTAAATCCAAGATATAGGTGCTAGCTCTACTCATTTCTACAGGAGTATCATTGCCTCTAGCCCTCTCAGTGGGCAGGACTAAAAAATAGGTGTGAAAAAAAATGTATGTGTGTGTATGTGTATATATTCATGTATACACACAAATGCAAGTATAATGTATATATACACTACTCCTAAAACATGTATATATACACCAGTGGCCTTTGTTTTCAATGTCACTGATTCCTTTTCTATACCATGAAAATAACACTGGATTAGGAGTTGTAGATCAGGAATTATAGACTCCGGTTCTTTTCATACATTGCCCATGAATAAACACTTGGGCAAATCTCTTCTACTTCAGTTTCTCCCATGTTAAAAATTAGGAAATGAATGACAGGTGATTTTAAGGAAATTTCTATTTCTGAAGTTCTCTAATACTATGAATTAAATATTTTATAGCTACAATACAGAGGGTGCCAAAAAAATGTATAAACATTTTACAAAAGGAAAAAATTGTATTAAAGTTGCAATACTCAATATATACCAATCACAAAAGATGAATACAAGTCATGTGTATACATTTTTTGGCACCCCTGGTATTTTCATCAAGTTTTCCGGGCATCAGAAGAGTACCTTAAGGAGAAATTCAAAGCCACGAAATCATTAGAATTTAGATCAAGAAGCTACTTTAGAAATTATATAGTGTCCTCATTTTACAGTGAGATAACCTAAAGCATCTGCAATGGTAGAACTGTTATGTCTGTACTATCTGATATGGTAGCTACTAGCCACATGAGGCCCTTGAACACTTAAACGGTGGCTACTGTGACTGAGGAACTGAAATTTTCATTTAATTTTAATTTAAACAGTCACATGTGTCTGGTGGCTACCATATTGGACAGTGCACCTCTAGAGAGTACATAACTTGCTCCATGTTACACAGGTACTAGTGGCAAGAGCAAAGTGGGATCCCTTTTGATAGGGCATACCAGAGTTAGTTAACTAAACTAACCTTGCCCTATACCTTTCATAGTAGCTAATTATAATTTTTTGATGCTAAAATTTCTGGCACATTAATTTTGTAGTAGATTATTTAAATCCCAGGAACTTCAACGTGATGGTCTATAGCAGCATATTTATTATTATATATAAGAGAAAATGTAAAGACCAACAACAAATCAAGAAAGTTGTTGTTTTCAGTAGTAAGCGGTAACTGATAGTAGTTAATACTAACTGACCTGTTTTCAGTAATTAATAATAGTTAATAGCTATAATTTGAGCGCTTATTCTATATAACTATTTTCAATAGAGATGCTTTTGTTAAAGAATCTAAAATGCTACCAGTGACATTTATACTAAAATGGTAATATTTTCTCCAAAAATGCTGATCCCTTTGTAGATTCAATTATATCATTTGTGTTTGCAACTTTTTATAAATGCTGTACCACGATTTGTCTTTATTTTTAATGTGAACATGCGGTGTAGTTAGATAGTAACCCTCATACAATGTTGATGAAAGAGGAAATTGGTAACACCTTTTGGATAATTATTTGAGGTGCTAGGTATCAATACCTTAAAAATGTTCCTACCTTTGACGTACTAATTCCTCTTACAATCTAATCCACAGTTAAAGCTTTACGTGTAAAGATATAGTGGAAAAATGGAATAACTTGAATTTGCAAGAAGATAAAAATAACTAAACGTATTTGGTACATCTATGGATACCTTTTATTGACATAGAAAGTAATTATTGAAATTTTAGATTGAAATGCGGTATAAAAAGCAATATAAACAGAATACGTTAAACTATGTAAAATACAGGGAAACAGTGTGATAGCATGTCTACTTATCACATTGACACATATTTTACCTTTTGCTATGTCTTCTAAATATAGTCTTGATTCCTTTCCTCAAACCTGTTTGGTCTTCAGTCAGCTCTGTCTCAATAAATGGTCACCCAAATGCCCAGGTGTCATGTCTGACTCATGCCCCTCTGTCCCTCCACATCCCATTCGTCAACAAGCCCTGTTGGCACTGTCTCCAAAGTACGTCACATCCGTCTACTTATGTCCATCTTCACTACATTTCTGGTCCAAACCACGTCTGCTCTCCCCAGCTTATAACATTCGTGACTGAACTGGTCTCTGCTTCTACACTTGGTTCCTCCGTGTACGACTTGACCCCCAGCCAAACTCTACATACCAGCCAGAGTGAACTTTTAAAATTATAGATCAGATCCTGGCACTTCTCTGCTTAAAACTTTTCACCTTCCAATGGCTTCCCATTGATTTTAGTATAAAATCCTCATTAAATACATAATTCCCTGCTTTTCTTCTTTCTCACCATTTTGTAACCCTGTTGACCTTCCGTTCATTCTCTTAATGCTCACTGCGCACTCTGGCCTCTGGATCTTTGCACTTTGTATTCCATCTGTCTCTGTCTGAAACTCTCTTTCCTTGGTTTGTGGAATGACTGGGTCCTCATTAACCGGCACTGCTGTTTCCTCAGAGAGGCTTTCCCTGACTGCCTCCCGCCAGCATCTCCTACCCCGACCCCCAGTGTTATTTTCTTCATAACATTTACCTTACTTATGAGTCTATTCTCTCATATATCATCTATCTACATCCAATGGATGGAGGAGTCTCGAGGAACAGTGCCTGTCACACAGCAGGCAAGGCACTGGGTAACTAAATGTGAACTAGTGAACAAATCACTATTCGGAGGAGGAGTCGTGAAAAGGGCTCTCTTTGGCAAAATAGATAGTTTATAAATTTAGACACATTTTTAAAATGTCCCTAACCAAAGATTTAGCAATTCCACTTTAGGAATTTATCCTTCAGGTATTGGTAAGATTTATACAACTCTATAGGCAGCCTTGTTGATCATATTGAAACATTGGAAACAACCTAAAGTTTGGTAATCTGCTACATAAATCACGGTGTTTCCCTACAATTCAGTGTTGTGTAACTGTTAATAAAGCTGTTTTAGAAACATGGTCATTGATCTGGAAAGATATCCAGAATATAAAATAGATTCCAAAATGATATTACATGAAGATCTCAATTTTTTTCGTATTTTATATATAGACATACATAATTTGAAAAAAAGTTATAAGAACAGATACTAAAATATTTACAGTGGTCATGTCTGAATTTTGAGACTGCATATTGTTTTAAATATTTTGTGCTTATATTTTTGTATTTTCTACACTTAATATTTATTGTCTAATTTATAATCTTTTGAAACATACCACTGAAAATTGACCCATATGCTAGAGGCCAGGTCATTGCAATTTAGTGTGCTTCTGGATCTTCAACTATACCCATAGCCTTTCCGGACATCGATGAACATGATAACTCCGTCCCCAGTGGTAATACTGGTAGAGAAGTATAACTGATATGTTTGTGGCTTAGAAAGAGGACAAGCATTTCTGTTTGGGAGCATCAAGATAGAATTTATGGACGATGGAGGGCATTTGCCTTGGTTCTTGGAGAATTTGGAAGCTTTGACAAGAGGTGATTGAAGAGACATTCTACATGGAAAGAAGAGGAGAAGTAAAAGAAAGGAAGGAAAAGAAGGGAAGGGAAGAGAAAGGAAATCATGAGGTATGCTAAAGGAATAGAAAATGCCTCCATTCTGTGAAAACAAGGCATAATGGCGGAGTTGAGGGTGGGCAGAATCTCCTAGACGGTGGAAACACATCGCAGTGGACTTAATTTGGCAGGTAATTGGGAGACATGGTAGGTGTTTGAGCAGGGGAGTAATGAGCTGCTGGAGCAGGTTTTTAAGGCAACTCCTGACAGAGCATAGGAATTGAAGGGAAAATACTGGCGGTGGTGAGACCAGGTTTGAGGCTGAAGATGGAAACAAAGGGTGATGCTGGTTTGAGCCTAGGCTGTTTGCCCAATATGTCAAGTAAGCTGCTGAGCTCTATTCTGTCTATTAGCAGAAAACCCTACAATACTTGAATGCTCTTGTTTCCTAGTGATTAGCCCAGTGCCATAAATCTCTTATAGTCTGGTCATCTTGTAAATTAGGTTATAAGATAAGAATTTGTACGTTGGATATATTATACTTGAGGTTTTTACTTCCCGCCGTTCCCTAACTTCATTATGGCATCACTGGCTGCTCGTAATGTCTCCGAAGACATTGTCATGTCTAGGGCTAGTCAGTGGGAGAGAAAAGAGTGAATTTTCATAGTCTGGGATGTAGAGAAAAGGAAAACATTGAATCATGTTTAAGTCAAAGATGTAAGATGTTTTGTACAAGGGTTCCTGATATACATAAATAATATATATTTGGTTTCATGTAATAACATAAGCATTTTAGCCCTGAATTCTGAACATAAAGAACTGAAATATTGTATTGGCAAGGTTTAAGGAAATTAACAAATATCCCTTTTGAAAGTAGGTCAAGTTCCTTATTTTAATTTCTGATCTAACTCAGGACTCCAGCTGTTAGGCTCTCCCATTAATCCTCCATGTCAGTGAAATCCTCTCTGAAATACATTGTCATTAACTTACAGGAATTGACGACAAAAGATGGAGAATTCAGATAATATTTGGTTACAAGTTTCCCATGTGGAAATGGACATTGAAACCTTTGAGAAATAAAAATGCTTGTAGAGAGTATTTTGGAAGAAATTCTTGCCATTCAAAGAAGCAATTGACCCTTTCTAGCAGTTTTAGCCCCAATAATCCAGCCTGGGCAATTTGACTTTGCTGAAATGTTTAGTAAAAACTGTTGCTTCAAGCATAAAACAAATTTAATAACTTCATTGTAATCAGCGCAAAACTAGTGTGCCTCGCAAGTACCACAGGAAACCTGGTAACAGCTGGTGACGTGCAAATAGTAGGGTAGGAAGAAGATTGAGAAGGTTTGATTACAAGGGGTAAAATGATATCAAGGTAAAATAAAAGTATCTCTTAATCGTTTGGTTAAAAGTATAGTTTGGCTGGCCGTTCCTGTGAAGTTTAGAAATGAAGGAAATCATTTCTGCAATCTGAGACCAGCATGAAAAATTCCAGGGTAATGTAAATGTGGATTTTTCAGAAACAGGCAAGCATGTTGAACTTAGTCTCTGAAAGAAAACAATCATATGTGGAGTACATTTTTAACAGAGTTTCTCATAAATAATCAGCCCTTCTAGCTTTTGTCACTGTCCAAGGTACTATAAAATGGGGCTGAAAAAGCAGCATCTTCCTTTTCCAGCATCTTAAAGATTGTGGCCTCTGAGGACTATCTAAAGGAAACAGAGAATGGAACAATTATTGGGCAGGAAAGTGAAATAGAGTGTGGGATGCGTTGTAAAGGTTGAAAATAAACAAATATCTTCCCAAAGCTATACTCACTACTTTCTAAACACAGAGGAAATGGGAGAATTGAGAATTAAGATTAAGAAGGGGGTCTGGAGAAAGTGATATGCCACAGTATTTCTAGATTGACACTGATAATTCAGATGTCTTCAAGTAAGATACACCATGATCAAAAACCATTTGCAGCAGATAGTCTGAATGAACTGGGTCTTTTAATTAATTATGTATTCCAAATCTGTGTGTTTTTTAGCTTTACAATTTTTTCAGCAAAAAAGAATAAGTTTCTTTTTAACATGAACTCTGTGTTTACTTTTCCATAACTATAAATAAAAGATAAACAAAATCTATTTCTCAGCATTTGCCTCTTAAAATAGCAATAGCCATCGTCCCAGAATTTTATGCTAGGAAAACACTAAATTCTACCAAACTCCAAGAGTTTAAACTGCATTGTTTTGATATTATGGTAATCGAATCTAGTATATCTGATTCTTTTTGTATAAAATATTTGAAAGTCTGCAGGAAAACCTTTTAAATTCCTATAAACAATAAGAACACACAATAAGTGCAATGTCTTTTCTAGTCTAAGGACTTAGCCTATCCATGTTTTTTTCAATTATTTGGTGGAAAAACTAGATCTTCATTTATGTATTTATATATTCATTTATATATTATTACATACACGCATACATACACCTCCCCTTCTAATGTTTTCTTAGGGTGCAGAGCAATGCTGGATCACACAATTTTCTGTGGAATATAGCTTTGTTAAAAAATAAAACAACCAGAAACACTACCAGGTAATCTCTTAATCTCATAGAATTCTTGCTGCAGCTTAAAAGTTTGTATTTTATAAAATCTGATTTCTCTATTAGTAGCCAAAAGTCGAGAGGGAAAAATATGAAAGAACAAAGAACATGGAAGAAGCGGGGTGACAAGTTAGCAGATTTGATGAGATAGCCAATACTAAAGAATAGGAGCCCTTCCACTTTTGACCATGTCAAGACAAGGCGCTCGGCACTTTTAAGGATAACAGTGGGGATTCAGATTGGAGCAAAGAGCTAATGAGTCATCATCTTGAACACAGAGCAGTTTGAGGAGGCCTCTGAGGAAAGCAGTCAGAATGGAAATGAATGAGCCTGCAAAAGGGAAGAGCTGAATTCCTCAGAGTGCTCCTAAAAACTGCCCTGTCATCGAGTTTATAATTCACTTCAGCAAATGTTTGCCACATTTTATAGTGGTTATTGATTATTATGTACCATGAACAATAAATGCTTTTCTCTCTAATTTTTCAAGATTTAGGTATTTATTCCTTTTTAAAACTTAACAATATTTTTAAAGTGGTTTGCATTCCCTTACGTCTGAATTATAAACTGTCATTTCTGCCTTCATCCATCTGCCGGTATCCAGCATTGATATTGTTTTGCTGTGTATTGAAAATGAAACCAAAAATGAACTGATAAATCGTGTCCTTGATCATGAGAAAAGAACAACAGTGATGCGTGATGTTAGAAATGTGCCTCTTTCTAAGGTAGTTACTGTGCAGATACGTTTTAAGATGATGCGTCATTGATGGTACCCACTGCTCCATGCACCAGAACATAGAAATCTCCTTGAGCTACTTGTCACACATAAAACCCTTTATTCTCTTTCCTTTCTTGTTACCGTTCAGCTGTTTTTCTGGATGAATGCACCCCCATTGAGTTACAAACTGTTGTTCCTAAGGGAAGAGTGGTGCACTGTCTCCACACAATGTCATCTCCTGTCTTTCCCTGCCTGTCTTCTCTCCTTGTGGTACCAGTCATTTCTCATCAGCAGGCGACACTGGCCTGATGCTTCCCGGGCACTTGGAAGTGGGAAGTCACCCAGTTAGAGGGCGGAGAGTGTCTGCCACTTGCAGGCTTCAACAGGTGATAATGCTCTGCATATCTGACTTTTCTCGTCTGTAAAATTGGCGTGATCAGAGGGTCGTTGTGAGATTAGACCAGTTCACATTCATGGGCCCTTAGAATGATGTCTGACACGTAATAGGCTATCAATAAGTTTAAGCTATTATTTTTGTTATCTCCTATGGCGTGGGAGGAGGACTCTCTGTTTCAAAAGTCAGATTCGTCTTCCCTTAGCCCTTCTCTTTCCCATCTGTAAATCCCAGATGTGCACACAGCTGATCCCAGTGTGGAAAGATGGGTGCGACAGCAGGGATAGGTGCTTGGAGGCTTCCTAGTGGAAAGGAGAATTTGCATTCTAGAAACATGAATCTCATAGCTGTGCTGCTGACTGGTTTTTGGAGCGCAAGGTTTGGCAGGCTCTAGACCAGTTAGGAGACTCTCCTGTCAACTTTCTGTCCTCTCAAAACTGGGGGCTTCTAATTCTCAATGAGCTGGGAAATAGAAAATTGATGAGCTAGTTATATTTGAGTCTGAAATAAGGATGTATAGATTCTGAGGGAGGGACTGAAAGGTTTTGTTTTTCCTTGAAAATTTATCTTTTTTTAGTTTGCTAATAGCAGTTACTTTTTTGTTTGCTTGATAAATTCATGATTCCTGACTTTGTTCTGTTGAAATAAGCTATCAGATAATTTAGGGTACCAGTCCTAACATTATGGAGCCCAACAGGATATATGGGTTTGGGATTACGGGAATAAGTTGATATTTTAATAACATGCCTCAAAATTACTGAAATTAATAGCCAGAATGTTCTTTGGTTAGTGCTTGTGCTGTCTCGCAGATTTGGTTGCTGTGGCAGAACTGGAGAATTCTTCCACTTCTTCAGATACTTTGGCAATATTTGAACACCTCCTGGCTACTGTACCAAACATGAGCACAGAGAGGTCCGTAAGGCATGGTTTGTGACTTCCCATCCCGGCTTCGTGAACACTGACCAGGCTTTCCTGTAGAGTCAGTTCCACATCCTTGTCAGCAACGTGAAGGTCTGCTGGGGGAACAACGCACAACAGAAAAGTACACCCATTGAAAGCGCTTACATTCTCATCTTAGTGTATGTGCTGCCTAAGTGAGCACCGCTTGTGCTCTCTGTGTCCGTGTTTATTTCCCCCACTCGAGTCCTGCTTTCAGGGGAAGATCACCACAGATGTGGAGCCAGTAGAGCTGTGATCTTTTCTTTGTTTCAAACCAGGAGTTTAAATTTTGCCTCCAGGGGACATGTGGCAATCTCTGACAACATTTTTCTTTTTGATGGACCCTGCTGTGGGGATGGGTGTGTGTGGCAGTGATGCTATTAGATACAGCACGTAGAGGCCAGGGATGCTGTTAAACTTCCTACGGAGCACAGGTAAGCCCCCTCCCCTCTCCTGCCACCCACAGCAGGGAATCGTCCAGTCTGACATGTCAGCGGTACCAAAGCTGAGGATCCCTGTACTAGAGATACGGTCGGTATTTATATAGGCTCCTTTGGAAAATGTAAGCACCTGGTCGAGGAGAGTGATGGTAATTAGGCAGTGGTGATGCTGGGTCCCTGGACGTGCCGGGGTGCTCCTGGACTGCATCTGGCATTCCACTGGCTCTCACTAAGTAGTCTTTATTCCCAGGGGCATGGAAAAGGTTCATTGTCAAGTCCCGTGGGTGCGTGACCCTCGTACATCTTTGATACCACGTGCGCCAAGTTTCTTTACTACTCAGAGAGGCTTGAAAGGATTTATTTTCTTCTAAACATTGAATTTCCTTTTCCGAAGTTGGCCCATTGCTCACCCAAACTCATTAAGTTAATAGGTTTTAATCAAAGTATTCTGATCCCCATGTCACATGTGCTTGAATTCTGTAAGGGCACAGCGAGGACTTGACATTATCCTTTTTCTTCACGTTCCTCTCTATGCCTGCCCCTTGACAAAAAGTCCTTTTTAAGACAAGGCTAAGGTAAAATGGGATAGAGTTGTGAGTTCAAGGTTTACAATGCAATTTATCCCTAGTGAAAAAAAAAAAAATTCTGAGACCCTAGACTTAATTTATCTAGAAATAATTTCAAAAACTTTAGCATTCGTATTCATTGATTCTTCCACTCCTCTTTGAAGACCTTCAGAATTTTTTCAAGCCTTGCTAAAGCAAGTCAATCTATCTGCCGGACCTTTTGAAGGGCAGTGAAACTTCATTTCATGCATTTAATTCTATAGCTCCCTGTCTGTTCTCAGTGAAGGGAGAAAAAGAACAGAGGTCTCTCTGCTTGACTGATTCTAAATGATCGCCTTTTTCAGATGCTTTTGTTATGGGAACAAAATCAGCCATAATCTTCAGGGTTTTAAATGTCATTTTTAATACATCAGGAAACCAAAAGGCAGAAGAATCCGGGAACAGAGTAAATAACATGGAGATGATTTTCGTAAGCAATTAAGTTTTTAATATGTGTTTAATGCACATCCTGTTTGGGGCCCAGGCTAAGTTTGAATCCCAGAGATTGAAGTGATGTTTAGCAACCATTTCTTAACCAGGATAGGCCTTCCCTACTCCCAGCCCACACCTCTTTGAGCTTCACTGGCTCTTTTGAACAGAAGCCTTTCTCACTTTTGACTTGGTTCAGTGAACAAGGTTACTGTTTAAAAAACAGTGGCTGTAGAGTTGTATATCTCATCCCCCTTTTGCCTGTCTCCTGAATGTACCTCGAGCTGTGTGAGAGATAATACTTAGGATGATTAAACAGCCCCTTCACTGATTCTTTGGTCTGTGCCTGGCTGAGGAACCCAAAGCGAAAAAAGGGAGACATGCAGATATGTTGTCTCATATTCAAGAAAGAAGGATTTTAGGATGGAAGACACTAAGCTGCACTGTAAGTTTTGAAACTCTTAATAAGGAAATACAGGACTCAGGCAATCTTTAAACTAGTTTTGACAAATTAACACTTTCAACAGGTGAAAGTACAGAAATCTTTTCATAGATTCTTTTATTTGAAAAAACAACTTGTTGGTTTTAACGTTCTTAGAAAAAGGAGTGGGAATTTTCATTAAATAAAATGATCTTTGTTATAGTCTATCGATAATGAATTTATATTTCATTGTCCTGGAGCCATGTGATAACTTCTGTGAAAATTAAAGGCAAACCATCATTATTCTCCATCTTCCATGGTCCCACTTGTTTTCTTTTGGCAAAAAATAAAATGAAAATTCTTAACAACTCCTCGAGTCTCCTTAAAGAAAATACTAATCTAGCAGTAGTAGGCTATACACACAGTTATGCTTGGGCTGTCCAAAGAAAATTTTAGTACATAATTTATTGATGATTTCCTTATGCTCCTAATATTGGTATCCAGATCAGATCAGATCAGGAAGATTTTGAAAAGTTACTGTTTTCCTATTTAGAGGGGTGTATTTGGGGAGTGCTGTTTTTTTGCTCATTTAAAAGAAAGGTCACACTTCTCTTGCCTCCCTCTTGGTTTTTTAATTTAGTTTAGTTTTTTTGTTTGTTTGTTTGTTGTTTAATCAGAAACATTGCTTGCATTTTTCTCTTTTAACTTTTCTCACCAAAATGCTTTCCATCTCATGGCATGTAAACATTGAATCACATGTGAGCTTCACAGAGAAAACTATAGTCACTGGGATTGTATGTACTACATTTTGAAGAGGTATTTTTATCACCATATATTTTTCTCTATAAGTTTCTTTATGTAGGTATTTTATCATGTTTAATTTTTAAGAGTAATAAAGATGCTTTATTTACTAAATTATTTGCCCTTTTAAAATATGTCTTCATTTTTATAGATAATTTCCAATTTTATAATAAAAACACATATGCTCTAAGGAAGAAATATGTGTTATATATAATGTCAGTATCCATTAGGAAATGGATTATGGTGTCAGTAAGTGGTTTGCTTTTGGTATGTTATAATTATAAAATGTAGAGTCACAGTGGCATATTCGAAATACCTTTGGAATTGGATCTGAGTCTGCCTTGTAGCTCTGACTAGTTCTGTGACTTTAGACAAATTATTTCTACTCTATAAGTGTGTCAGTATTATTATTGCACAATGGGATTAATCTCTAATTTACAGGATTGTGTATACATTAACCAAGAGATAAAGTGCCTCACCTAATGCCTGGTTTCCCAGGAAAAAAAAATAATGGTGGTGTTATTATTATATGTATTTGTTCAGTTAATTCACTCTCAAATTCACTTTGTATGTAATGAGTCTTTTTTATGCAGACAAATCTTTCTATGCAGAAAGCATAGTTACATACAACATTCAAGTACTAGGATAAGACATAGTTGGTGCAGAAGTGCTGGGTTTCGTAATGACTTTTTAAATGAGAGGAAACGAAATTGCTTGAATTGAATGAAATATGGGTGACTCAGTAAGAAAATTAGATAAATGTCCAATAGATAAATCTGAAACAAGAGGGAGAAAATTTTTTTATAAATCCAGATAGCTGGTCAAACAATCCTAGATAAGTGGTTTAAAAATACTGAATTTTTCTAAAACGCTGGATTATGGCTTACTTTTCCAATTTCCATCTTTTAGTTGGATATATAGTAGACCTTGGAAAAGTAGAAAACAAACACAGGGGCTTCTTATTTCCATAAACTAAAATTTCAATGTAAAAACCATAACTTTTGCAGGGTAGAGTGAAGGGGGAGCTCTGGCACCCCCCTGCTCATTCATGAAAGTCCATCCAGCTGTGGGAGCAGAACCTCTTTTCACCTTCAGTCAGCTCTGGAATAACTGTAATGAGGTATACGAGTGACCCCACTCTAGACAAAAACTGCTTTCTATCCTTATTTGGCCCAGTCTCACCTTAGCACTTATCACTAGCCGATGTGATGTTTATTGTCTCTTTTCCCACACTAAAATGCACGCTCGATGAGGGCAGGGAATTTCTGCTGTGTTGGTCACTGCTGTATCTCCAGCGCCTACGACAAGTGCCTGGCAATCAGTAGCCACCTCATCCGTTTATCGAATTAATGAATCAATCCCTAGTCTTCAATAGAGCAACAAAGTAGTATATGCCACCTACTCACTTTATAAAGCAGACAAAATAACAGAAACAAAGATATGGTTTTATATAAAATCAAGAATCACTGCACTAGGTCATGCTAATTATTGCTATGGTTGACAGGGCACTAGTGGTTTGTTCCAACTTTTGGAAGAAGAAAAGAGTCAGCAGGAAATGTTATTATCTTCTGTTGTAGATGATTAACCATGCGCTAGCAGAACAGAAAACCAAGAAGTTACTTCCTTAGTGGAAAAGTTACATGAAGGACTCTAGAAAAATGATTTTGGGATAGAATGCCAGGTCCCAAGCCAAATATACCCTCTTCCTCTGCGCCCTGAATGAGGTCAGCCCTGTGCTTCCAAAGGGCGACCCCTTCCACACCCTCAGTGAAAATCACACAGCCTGACAAACTCAAGCTCCTTCACCAGGAATTTTAGGTTTGGCATATGATTTTCGAAGCTAAACATTTTGTTAAAGCACTCACAAAACACTAGCCATTCTCAGACCTACATCAAATGTATGCCTTTATCAAGAAAACCAAATGTTGTACTTTAGAATCAAATAGCCAGATTTGAACACTCAGCTCTAACACCGTATGACCACAAGCAAATCCCATTTAACTTCTCTGAGCTCCAATCCCCGCCCCTTTACATGGCAACAGTCATACCTGCCGAATCAAGTAAAGATGGTCAAGTGAGTTTATACAAAAAGTGTTTTTTAACCCATAAGGCAAATTGTAGTCTTACTCAAAAGTGAAAAAAAAATAATAATAATGCAAGTTTTTTCCTTAAATGAGAATTTAAAAGCTTTATAACTTTCTATACACTCTATATTTGTCAAAATATCATTAACTGGGAGCGGGGACCAAAACAGTAAAAAGACTAAGGTACATTTTTTAATGCCATATTTAGAAAAATACAGTTTTTGGAAAACACTGTAGCATGGTTGTTGAGATACTACTAGGGTTTAAAGCCGAATCAATGTGGATTTGATTCACAATTTAGCCATTCGCGTTAGACAAAGTGGAGCCTCGGGTCTCACCTCTGTACAGTGGGGAGAGCATTACCTAACATGCAGGCTTACTGTGAAGAATAAATTGAATGAGACAAGTGTTTAACATATCTAGTACAGTCTGGGACATAATACGCGTAGATGTTCAATAAATGGCAGTCGTGTTTATGATTATTAATTCTTTAGGAGTATCACACTGGCTTTATCATTTGCCTTTTAAATGATATGGACACAAACTTCTAAAATATGTTAATCTGGTAGAATTTTTTCCAGAGAAAATGATTCTCTGATTTTCCATAACTTTTGTTTTTCTGAGCCTGATGATATTTAGAGTAGGTGGTCTTTGAAACAAGTGTCGATACAATTAAAATTTTCCAATACCATCATTCACTTTCCTAAACCTCCTGAGATCTGAAAGTATCCTAGGTTAAATGGAATTTAGCTCACTTCTCCATAACAAAACACACAGGTATTCACAAGGGAGGAGCACTGGCAGAGGCATATCAAGGACAGAAGTTAAAAATTCTCTTTCTAGGAAAAGTGTGTTGCTAGTGAATCTTCTGTGCTGTCTAGCCAGAGTTACTCTGGTTCAAAGATAAAAATCTGCTGGCTATGTTCTAGAAATGAAATAGAATGAAAGAGCAAGGAAAAACTTAAATCAATAAAAAGGGCATCAAGATAGTAACACATATTGTCACAAAACCTAAAAATGTTTAATTTCCGGAATTTACCACTTACAGTGTAAAATGCAAACCATACATGAAAAACCACCAGTCCTTTCATATAGCATTTCACTGAATCACTCACAATGTCTGGTAAATATTGTCTGAACTGAAATTTTAATACAAAATTGCAAGCATTGGTATACTATCTTGACATACTTTATTTTTCTTATCAGAACCTCAAGGTGACATGAGTAAATAACTTTCAGTTGAACGATAGGCCAATTTCAAAACAGGTTAAGTTTTTAATATGTGAGAATCATTCTCAATTAGAAGGTACTTTTCTATAAGACCTATTTTATCTAAAAAAAGATAATGCTATAATCCATTTCTGGATCATAAATCTGTTGGTTTATATAACTATGTTCTTAATGTCTTATCACACACAGAATAAAATGACATTGCCTGAATAGCAAGTAATGTGGTGAAGGACCAAGAAGGTAAAAGTTAATATTTAATTTAAGCTTTCCAGTTACTTAATCTAATATTAACAATGCAAAATTTTCATGAATTCCTCTAACGCAATAGTTGCAAAACTGAGTCAAAGATTAACATTTTTTAAGTCTTGCTTTGATTAGTTGAATTTTGTATTTTACTCCTGATAATCAAAATACATAATTTAAATATGGAAGCATTTAAGTATGATGTTTTTTATAATTCAGGGCTATCAATAATATTCAACAGTAGTGGTAAAAGTAAAAAATAAAACAAGTGTGTCTTTCAGGAATTTTAGTTGGATTCAAATTAAATGAAAACATCAAAGACTAAGCAAAAGCTCTTTACATATGTGAAGTATATCTGTATATATGTGAGAGTTCTTTAGTTATCAAACTCATAGAGTTTGGCATATATTTTAACATTCTTAAGTATGTTCTTAAATATTTATGTATTTTCCTAAATATTGTTAAAGGTTTACAGTGGGGTTTAGTAATGAGATGGGGCCCTTGGAATAAGGTAGCTCTCAGTCGTGTCAATTTTGCATAGTGTTTTAGACTTTTCGTAGACATTATACCAGCTGTAACCAATAGTGGCTAAGTTGGCTGAAAGCTTGTTATGGGAACCTAAGAGTTGTACACACCTTAGAATGTGGGAAATGGAAATGATGTGTTTTCACTGGGCCTATAGGAGGCCTGTGTTCTTCAGGAACTAATAATGATGTTGTAGGATTAAAGCAGTTGAATTTTTTTTTTAATTCTAAGACGGATCTTGGACTTTGCTTTAGTGTGATATATGTTACAACAGCCACCTTGAAGCAAGGGGTGAGTTAAATGGTCCCATGAGGGTGGGTGAGGCCAGGTTCTACAAGTCACAATCTAGAACATTGTAAATTTGCTTGTACTGACAGTTAGGGGTTAGACAGAGGACCCTTCAGACCTAGAAGAAATCAGACAGTCTTTGCAAATGAAAAGCAGCACGATAGACTGGTTTTCTTTTGCTTTCTATTGTATGTAAGTTGTTTTTTCAGTGAAGAATTAGGGAGATAAACCAATTTCTCATGACAAAAATATCTGCTTATTTTTCAATCATCTTTCTGTAAACATGCTTCCTAATTATTTTTTTTTTATATTTAAAGTTATGGAAGTGTAACATAGTATTATGAAAGTTGGGCAAAAACAAAAAAAGGAAAATCACCCATAATCCTGTCACCCTCATGTAGCTTTAGCAATTTGGGGGTATTCCCTTTCAGTGTCAATGTGTATATTTATAATTAATTATTTTTATCAAAGGTTATATTGTGAGTAGTTCCTGGTATTGCCTTATTCTTAGTACTTTTATTTTTACTGGTTAGGTAATAATCCATGCAAGGTATATTCCCTCATTGACTATTGTTGTTTTTGATTTTTTAGAGTTATAAGTGGATGTTGGGGAGGAAAAATTTCCTTTATTCTTTTAGGTTAAGTCCCTGGGGGGCCTATGAATTAAATTAACAAAGAACAAATGAACAAATTAAGAACACAATTAATTTTTATGTGCTTAAAATTTCACAGAAAAAAAGTGAAACTCCAAAGCAGTGAGTTTAGACTCAGGGGCTTATAGACCATTTTAACAAAGGAAAAGGGGTGTGGGCTTCAGGGGACAATAAATCACTGGTAAATGACGAGGAAATACAGAGAGAGAGAGCTAACAGAAGATAGGGGTTAACGTAGTAAGGGAACTTACAGTGAAATTTAAGTTGTCTATCTTTGTTGATATAAATACCAATGATATTAATAAATGGTTTGGGCTGGATGCTCTGAAGCTATTTCTTCACTCAGTTGCCTTAAAAAGAAAAGTTTATTTTACCAAATTCGGCCCAAATTTTTGACCCAGTCAGTGCTCCATGTGGACGTAAAGAATAAGAAAACCAAATTAATTCACCAGAATTTATCCCCTAGGAAAAAGAAGGTAAGAATCCTGATGGCTAAAATAATCATAAAGTTTTTCTCCTGTTTGTAGTTGAGGGAAAGAAATCTCTTTTTCCAACATCTATTCTCATTGCAGGAAGAGCCCCTCATCAATTATAGAGCCATTAGATGGCCTGACCACTTCTAGAAGCATCAAACCCACTCCTTGAACATTTACTGGATTTTTCAGAAGGCATATTATGACATATTCAAATCAAGAATTTTAGGGCTGTCACCATCAGCTAATTACCTTTGGGTAGAATCTTAAGCAGAGTGTTTGAAAACTCTGAAGCAGCTTTGATTTATTATAAATTAATGATGTAGGATGTTCATTAATTATTAAGCTTTGTTGAAATATGCTGAATGTTGCATACAGGTTTTACAGCCAATAGCTGTCATCAGAATGTTTTGAAATTATACCCATGAGAAAAATAGAAAGGTTTTTACCTCCATGCATTTGCAGTTGCTTCTTAGTTTTGCTGTAACCTTCAAAAAAAAAAAAAAGATATTGATTTATGCTACTTAGCCTCTCTTCTTCCGAGAAAATTTAGCCCCTTTGAATAAAAAATGTGTTATATCTCAAAAAGCCCCCTTCAAGGTAAGAATTTAATAATATACTTAAGGTACCGATTTTATACTGAAGTATTACATTTTTAATATTTCAGTAAGATAGGTAAAAGTATTCCATGGCGGGAATTATATTCCATTAAAATGTCTACGTTTATGATGTGGTAGGGGCGAATTGTTATTTAAAAACAAATTAAGTGAAGAAATCTCCTTGGAAATAAATATCGGATTCTAAGTTATTTTAGTTATAGTGTTTTTCTACCGAGGCTTTTGTCCTGAATTGTGTTGGTGTGAAGGACAAAAGGCTTAACAGAAGCCCCATGGAATTGTAAATAGCATTCCTTCAGGTTCTTTTGTTATGTTTCTCCGTAGAACTGTGTTCTCCTCTTATCCCAGTTTACAATGTAACCTTCATCAGTCCGATCATTTGGTGAACGTCTGTGTCCTGTAGCCTGTAAGTTCCATGGGGGCAGGTCCATACCTGCTTCTGCCTAGTGTGTAGCACGCTGGATGTAGGCCCTCAGCACAATGGGAGGACGGATGGAAGGATGGAGGGAAAAGGATTCTTTTAGTCATTCTAATAGTCCATGAAGCCTCTTTAGAGGTACTAAAACATGAATAGTTGTGTTTTCCTTTCTTAGCAACTGATTGAAAGGATCGCTTTGTTACTTATTTTCCTTCTGCATCTTGTATCTGTCAGGCATTGCTATAACACCGTTTGGTAGAACGGGAATGCTTCATGAAAATTCATTGTTCTTTAACAATTACAGCGTTTTAAAAGGCTTGACTCTCATCATACAAAGGTTTAAATAATAGTTTTGCCAAATGAATGAACCTTATTGCAGCTAAGATCATGTATAAATATTTTCCAGTGTAGGGGAGGAAAGCTTTTCCCTTCATCCCTTCTAGGTTCTTTTGGCTGGTCTAATAATTAAATTGGCACAAGACAGATTAACAGAAGGGAAAAAAGACATTTAATTTTGTATGTAGAGAGGTCTCATAGATACGGGACCTAAGAAATGACTACAGCAGGCTGTTTATATACTTTTCAGACAAAGAGACAATAAATTTATGAAGAATTGACAAGACAAAGAAGCTTAGGCTTGAGTACTAATTAGTGAAGATACTAAGTAGAGTTTAAACAGCCTTCTGAGCCCTGAATTTCCTATCTGTAATGATAAGGATATCTCGCTACCTCCTGAAGCAGGGAAGGTACCTTTCATGTGGGAGATTTATTTCCTGTTTTTAGGGGGACAAAGGAGGGTCAGAGTGCCCTTCTTGTACTGGCTGTTAAATAACTTTAATTCAAAAAAATCAATATACCCAAGTGAGACATTTTGGGGTGGCCTGTCTTGAACCCCATCACCAGCAGTCCGTAATTCTCAGAATCTGCTTATTCTTTCAGGAGTCTTGAAATAGCTTCTTATTTCTAATTGCTTGGACTTCCTTGCATTTTTTTTCTTTTATATTATTGTATTTTAGCAGACTGACATAGGAAGGTTATTGCTTAAGAAAAGTTTTAAATGATAACTTTCAGGATAAATCAATACTAAAAACAATATTTTTTTCAATTTTCTTAAAGCACCAAATACTTAAGTATTTTTTTCAAAATAAGGATGCTTAGCCGATTTTTGAGGCTTTATTTTGCCTTAAGTATTACAGTTTAAATACCTAAAGTTTGTCTTAGTTGAAATGATATTACATCTCTTTAGTTTCTATTTATGCTGTACTGGGAAAAAGGATAGAGAAACTCTGAAAAAAGAAACAAATATTTATTTTTATTTTTAATTTTTATTTTAATTTATGTTTGTGGAGTGTGTGTGTGAGAAAGAATGTGTGTGTTTTAGTTTAAAATACCCTGATTGTGGTAGAAATACTTAAGTTTTTTTTTTTTGTTTTTTTAGCCTTGGCTATCATTCAGTATAAAAATGAATATTACTATATTAAAAACAGTTTGAGCATTCGATGTATACAATAGAAATTAATTTTCTAGAATGCAGGTGTCTAATATGTTGGAGTCAGGGACTAACCGTAAAAGGAGGTTTTATAGAGAACAATATGTTCATTACATAGCTCTCTGTTAGTGTGACTTAATACAGGATTAGATTTTAGAATATATATCTACAAGAATTAGTGTACTGTATATTTCCCATAAATATAGCTTCTTGAAACTGAGCTTGTGCTAACTGTTGAGTAACAGAGAGTACAAGATCTTGTACTCTTGGCAAGTTTCTGGAATACATTCTATGTTGTCAGTTAATAGTGGAATCACATGATTTAACTAACAGTTGACCTTGGGGTAGAATTGATCTGATCACGTGAAAACTGAGAGACCTAACAAAGATGTGTGGTTAAATAGTTAGTCAGCATTTCACCCCTCTAGAGTACGAATGGGCAAAGCCAAACTTCTTTAAATAATTTAAACGGGGTCATTTGCTGAATTTTTGTTCGTTGAAGGCCCAAAATTGAACTTTGCAAGTGGCATGCTTAATATAACTTTAGCATAGGAAAATTTTCAGAAAGCACCCATGAAATGACAAACACCTTGAGCTTTAACCCATCTTTCTGACAGTAATTGGATAGTAGGGCCATTGTTTGAGTCTATTTTTAGATCTTGGTAGGGTCACGTTTGTATAAAAGGGAATACTTGTGTTTCTGTTCTGTGTTGGGCCTGTTTACAGCTTATCCAAAAATGGTATCAACTTTTTAAAGAACATATTAAAACAAACTATTCTATACCACTAAAAATGATTAAGTGATACATAAAGAAATGGTTCTCATTGACATTGACTCTGCCATATAAATTCGGAAAAAGTATCAGCCTGTGTTGAGTTTACATTATTTAGCTTATAACAAATGCTTGTTCAGAGAGTCAAAGGATAAATGAGTCCAAAAAATGATTCAAAGTTTATTACATTGTTTTTGGAAGATTTCACCACACAAAGCAATAAAGAGAATAAAGTAACATAAAATACAATGGTTCTCAACTTTGGTGTACATCTAATTTAACCAAGATACTTGTTAAAAGTGAGGATTCCCTGGTCTCACCACTACAGATTCAAATTCTATAGGCCTGAAATGGGCATAAAAATCTGCATTTTAAGCAAATACCCAGGTATTTCTGATAAAGGAAGCTCATGGGCCCTACTCTAAGAAACATTGGTTGGCCTCTATAGCCTTAGAAATTGAAATCCAAAATTATATCTTTTAAAATAGTTTGAATCATTTTGAAGAATGTAATTTTAGAAAATTGCATAGTGTATACATGCTTTAAACACATTTTTATCAAAACCTTGAAGTTACAGATTTAGCTCATTCATTTTATCCCCCCAAAAAACTAATTCAACAATCAGCCATATCATACTTGTGACTTTGTGACAGAAAAAGATTGACTTCATTTTTTTAATGTAAATAAATATATTAATTTGTTCTCTATGACAATGACACATTAATTAGACAGGCAAAGCAAACCTTTTTATTTATGTAGGGGTAGAAAATCTTATTCTCTATCCTCTTAGGTATATTTACTGAGGCCTGCAAATTCCACTTTCAAAAGAGTAACAGGGTAAAGGCATATGTTTCTTTAACGATGTTAATATTTTTTCATGCAAGGGGCCACCAGAAAAGAAGTGAAAACCCAAAGAGGCTGTTAAACCCAGGGGCTTATATACAATTTTGGCAAAGGGTAGCAAATTGTGGAGAAGTGACTAGACAAAGAAAAGGGAGTTTGGGCATCTAGGGGCGGTAAATTTGGGGAAGATAACTATCTGGGAGAAACAAATGGGAGATAAGGGTTATTTAGAAAGGTTTGTAATGCAAACCCAAGTTGTCTCTGGTGATAAGAATCATTCTCCTCTCCCTGGTGTGGGAAAGGGGAGGACCTTTACAAATGGAAACTTGTCACCTTCACAAAGGGAAATTTATGCCCTGCTTATTTGCCTTTAGCTCAAAATAATCAATATCCCAAAGTGACACATTTGGAGTGGCTTGTCAAGATCCCCTTCATTTACATAAAACAAGGCTCGTAGTGTTTTTTGCCTGCTCTCTGAGGATCCTCATCAGGAGCAGTGCGCT
The DNA here is from genome assembly GCF_004115265.2 of Rhinolophus ferrumequinum. Lineage (NCBI taxonomy): Eukaryota > Metazoa > Chordata > Mammalia > Chiroptera > Rhinolophidae > Rhinolophus > Rhinolophus ferrumequinum. The sequence goes on along the minus strand of NC_046286.1, from coordinate 82,707,048 downwards.
TTCTCATTCTTTGGTGGCAGTTCAGAGGTTTTACACCCTGAACCATGAACCTCATAACATTCAGGATTCCTAAGTGGTGTGCCTTTCTTATAATAGCCGGAGAAGGGGAATATGGAACGTGAGGTGGAAGGGGTTTAGGAAAGAATCTGGAATTTGATTCCCTTAAAACCTTTCATGTACATATACGCCCTTAAACAAGTGTTCTTAACCCAGAGTTTGTGAATTTGGAAGAGGAGAATAATTGCAGGTTTATTTCCAGTAACGTGGAAATTGAATATTTCCTTTAATTATGAATGTGCGCCACAAACCTAGAGTAATATTAGCATCAATAGAAGTCAGATATTTTCACATCACACTACAGTTTATTCAGATCTCTCAAAAGGTGGTTTAAACTGATCACTGCTTTGATATCATCACAGTTATTAGACATGGCCCTCGATTTTTTTCATTTAATGGGTTAATAAAGAAGCACATATATTTCTATAGTTATAAACATTTTAATGTCTTGATAACCTTTTTTTCTCCCTCCCTCCCGACTCTCTTGATAACCTTTTAAATATGGTTGTATTTTTTGTAATGCTGTGTATTTTAATTTATGCATTTAAAAATACTATCTTGGAGTCCAAAGCAGAAAAAAGGTAAAAATCCTTTTACAGAAAGACTTCAGGTACCCGTAAAACCATGCTTACCCAGTTTGAAGGATGCTGAACTAGGGGAAGGCTGAAGTCCACCAACTCCTCTTAAACTATTATCCAGAAACCCAAATAGCCTTTTTTTCTGAGGAATGAAAAATGTGAAAAATCACTTAAGTCTGTGGAAGACAAATCCTATTTTAAATTGTGTAATCCATTGCTTCCAAATCAGGGATGTACATCAAACTCCTCTACAGAGCCATTTTAAAATACTCAGCTAAGCTTTATGCCTCAAGATGACTGCTCAGCAGGTCTGGGTGGGCCCCGGGCATCTCTTTTAAAGGCCCATTGGTGATTTTCATACAAACCCTCAAATGAGAATTACTGCTGTAAACACAAGTGCTTTGAAAGCGTCCTCTATAAGAACTATGTTAAGCATCACATTTTTAAAGATTGATTTTGATTGAAAATATTCATGGCAAGAAATGAAGAAGATTCACTTTATGGTTTGGAGCTTGTACGTAACTACTTAAAGTGTCTCTTGCAGTGGCAGCAGGTGGGGTGGGGGGTTTTGACTATCAGTCCCTGGGGGCCCTGAAACTTTCTAAAGTTGCACACACAGTCTTCCAGAGTAAGGGGCTAATGGCTTTTTCTGAGATTTGCAAGGGTGTTCATGATCTAAAAAAAAAAATAAAAAAAGATGGGACAGGGGAGGCAGGAAAGATTTTCCCATATATTGAGACAGTAAAATTTAATTGTGAAATGACCAAAAAGACAGAATCAAAATCATTACACCTACTAAGGAAATAGTTATGAGAACACCATTAATTCTATGGGAAAAACATTGAACTATAGCTCTAATTATTTAATTTTATCAGTATTTTCTTTTTATATTATTAATTCCTGGTATCAACATACTTATATTTGATTTTTTGCAACACAAGCACAGTATTATAGGTAGGGTGGCAAATAAGTGTTGTGCTTTTTTAAAATTTTATTTATTTTTTTATTTCAGTATAGTTGGTATGCAATATTAGTTACGATAGTTTCAGGTGTACACTATAGTGATTCAATATTTTTATTGCTTACAATGTGATCACCCCACTACTTCTAGTAATCATCTATCACCATGCAAACTTACCACAATAGTATTAACTATATTCCCCTTCACCGTTTTCACCCATCTCCTTACCCCTCCTTTCTGGCAACCACACCTTTGATTTCTGTTACTATGAGTCTGTTTTGTTTTATTTATTCGTTCATTTTGTTTTTTTAGATTCCACATATAAGTGAGACCGTCCGGTATTTGCCTTTCTCTGGCTGACTTATTTCACTTAGCGTAACACCCTGTAGATCCATCCATGCTGTCACACATGGCAAGGTTTTATTCTTTTTTATTTCTGTGTAATATTCTTGTGTGTGTGTGTGTGTGTGCGCGCGCGCGTGCACACGCGCACCAATCTTCTTTATCCATTCATCTATTGATGGACAACTATGCTGCATCCATATCTTAGCTATTGTAAATAACACTGCAATGAACATAAAATTCCTGGGAGAAACATAGGTAGTAAACTATTTGACATCAGTCTGAGAAATACCTTTTGGATATGTCCTTGTGAGCAAGGGAAACAAAAGCAAAAATAAGCAAATGGGACTTCATCAAACTAAAAAGCTTATGCGCAGCAAAGGAAACCATCAACAAAACAAAAAAGACAACCTACTGAATGGGAGAAGATATTCACAAATGGGTATTATCTGATAAGGGGTTGATATCCAAAATATATAAGAAACTCTTACAACTCAATAACAAAAAAATGAACAATCCAATTGAAAAATGGACAAACATGAAAAGACATTTCTCCAAAGAAACATACAGATGGCCAACAGATGTGAAAAGATCCTCAGTCAACATCACTAATCATCAGGAAAATGCAAATCAGAGCCACAATGATTTATCACCTCACACCTGTCAGAATGGCTATTATCAAAAAGTTAGCAGGTAAGTATTTTTGATGCTATACATTAGGGAAAACTGAAGATAAAAATATCAAAGTATGCCAAGTAGTTATTGTGCTTAAAAATCCGAAAACAAAATGATCATTAAAAAAAGACTTAAAAAAATTTTTAAGATACAATAATTTTACCTTACTACTGATCTTTCCTCCTCCCTTTGGCAGTTTTGTGACCTTGGACATGAGCTCTCTACTTATAGTTGTCATAATTCTTGGATCTAAATTTTTATTTTACTGTAAAGCCCAAAGTTTCTGTTCACATTCTAAAATTATGAAGCAGTAAATATGTAATACCGTGTTTCCCCAAAAATAAGGCCTAGCTGGACCATCAGCTCTAATGCGTCTTTTGGAGCAAAAATTAATATAAGACCCGGTATTATATTATATTACATTATATTATATTATATTATAATATATTATATTGTATTACATTATATTATATTATACTGGGTATTATGTTATATTATATTCTATTATACCGGGTATTATATTATACCTGGTCTTATATTAAAATAAGACCAGGTCTTATATTAATTTTTGCTCTGAACGACACATTAGAGCTGATGGTAGACTAGGTCTTATTTTCAGGAAAACACGGTATATGAAATGAGTAGTTTCCTCTTTGCAACAAGCGAGAAAAAATTCTGTCTTCTAACAGAAAGTAATTTGAAGGGAGTAACGAAAAGGTACAATCTTTCATTTATAAAAGAAGTTGACGGATTTTCTAGTTGGCGTGATTGAAGACTGATGTATATCTCTGCCCCTTTCCCTGTACCAGATAAATTCCTTAGTGCTTTTGGTTATCATGCCGTCTCCTTAGCCAGAAGTGCCCAGCCCCCATGCCTACTCACTCTTTAGGGTCACATCAGGTGTCCCCTACTCCAGGACCTCCCTTACCTTTCTCTGTGCTTCCATTGGATCTTGTACATACCTCCATCACAGTACTTACCACATTTTATTTTAATTACCTGTTTCTGTGTCTGTCTCTCTTGGGAGACTATAACCTCAGTACCATTATTTTTGTCGTGTTATGCCTAGAATGGTGCCTGCTCAGTAAATATTTTGCTGAGTAATTGCATATATAACCACCCAACTCACACCTCTCACCCATGATTCATTGTTCATTGTTTCCTGTGATCACACACTGACCGGGCAGCAAAGGGATTGTGCTTTGGCCTGCAACCACCTGCTCTAGGCAGACGAGCTAACCTGCCCAGTCCGACCAACAGCTCATTGTAATAAACTAAGTCCAAACTGAATCTGACAGCGTTGGACTGGCCATTACTCCAAGATTATCCTTCATAGCAGGAGCAAGACCAGGCCTAAAGCTGACTGCTAAGCTAGCCACCACCTAGTTATGTCTTTCCATCAGCTCCAGACTCTCAAGCTTGCCATTTTATTACTTGTGTTACCAAGATTTCTTTTTTCCCAGGCCTATGCTGTTAAAAAAAAAAAATACTTATGTCTACTCAGTTATTAATATAATCCTGGCTTCTGAGCTAGAAAAGTATCAATTTCTCACGACAGCCCAGCAAATTTAGTGGGAAGCGAAATACAGAGGGTCTGAAAGTGGTTGTATTTCATTTTTTTTGTTTTGTTTTGTTTTGTTTTTAAAGTCAGTGAATCCTTTTTTTTTTTTTTTTTTTTTTTTTTAAGATTTTATTGGGGAAGGGGAACAGGACTTTATTGGGGAACAGTGTGTACTTCCAGGCCTGTTTTCCAAGTTGTTGTCCTTTCAATCTTAGTTGTGGAGGGTGCCGTTCAGCTTCAAGTTGTTGTCCTTTCAGTCTTAGTTGTGTCGGGCGCAGCTCAGCTCCAGGTCCAGTTGCTGTTGCTAGTTGCAGGGGGCACAGCCCACCATCCGGGAGTTGAACCAGCAACCTTGTGGTTGAGAGGATGCACTCCAACCAACTAACTGAGCCATCCGGGAGCTCAGTGGCAGCTCAACTCAAGGTGCCGTGTTCAATCTTAGTTGCAGGGGGCGGAGCCCACCATCCCTTGCGGGACTTGAGGAATTGAACTGGCAACCTTGTGGTTGAGAGCCCACTGGCCCATGTGGGAATCGAACTGGCAGCCTTCTGCGTTAGGAGCATGGAGCTCTAACCACCTGAGCCACCGGGCCGGCCCTGGTTGTATTTCATTTTGAAAAGAGGAAAAAAGGATGGGTGGCTATGGACTCACGTTACTTTTCTTCTTAGAAAATAAGGGCATGGCCTGAGGCTCCTGGGTGCATCTTGAAAATGTTATGCATCGTGTACGTTAAGTCCTCACCTAACGTCGTCATCAGTAGGTTCTGTGACTTTAAGTGAAACGACATATAAGGAAACCAATTTTACCAGAGACTAATTGATATAAACAAGAGTTAAGTTCCTAGAGCATCTTGTCAATGTTGTGTCAAAAGGACATTACTCGAGGGTCTGCCTGGTGGCTCAGGCGGTTAGAGCTCCATGCTCCTAACTCCGAAGGGTGCCAGTTCGATTCCCACATGGGCCAGTGGTCTCTCAACCACAAGGTTGCCGGTTCGACTCCCGCAAGGGATGGTGGGCTGCACCCCCTGCAACTAGCAACGGCAACCGAACCTGGAGCTGAGCTGCGCGCTCCACAACTAAGATTGAAAGGACAGCAACTTAACTTGGGGAAAAAAGTCCTGGAAGTACACACTGTTCCCCAATAAAGTCCTGTTCCCCTTCCCCAATAAAATCTTTAAAAAAAGAAAAAGACATTATTCAAGGACCTGCTGTACTATTAACTAATCAACAGTGCAGTTAAATATAAAATTAATGTCTCACTTTGATGAAATACAAATTAGTATGATTTAAGACTAGCTTCATATATCAGCTGTACTCTGTATCCTGAATTTTGGCAGAAAAAGTGCTTGAAACATTTATCTTGTATCTACTATCAGATTACTATGAGAATTGCTTATTGTTCTCTCCATTTTATACCTTTTAATTAAGCGGTGGGGAAAGGGAGATGGAAGATAAGAGAGAGAAAGACACAGTTTCCCTCTCAAATGGATGTTTTATAATTTCACTGAAGGTCCTGTTTCTATTTTTATAGCCTTGGGGACCTCTTATTTTCTCTTTAAAACTAACTGTGGTGCTATTATTATTATGAAATATTATGAAACAGTGAAACTACTGTGACTTTATGCATACTTGCCATGCATAGTTGAACTGTCACAAAGCAGATATGGAAATTCTCCTTAGGGTCAGGACAGGCCATCAGACGCACAAGACCTCTGGTTACTTTCTCTCATCAGATAAAAAAACCAAACAAACGAAAGAAAAAAGCCACCGGGTCTCCTCCCAGGCCCGTGGACCAAGTCTGAGCTATTCTCCAGGTAGTCCAGCAGGGAGTTTGTCTAACCCTTTTCTCTAAGATCAGCATGGTGAATGGAAACGACACGAGTTCTGGAGTCAAACCAAGCTAGATTCATACCTGGTTCTGACCACTTATTATTCTCTGCCTCTGTGTTTTCAGTGAACATGAGGACGCTAATTGCCTACCTTATGCCGCCACTGTAGGAATTAGATGTGATACATCTAAAGCCTCTAGCAGAATGCTTGTTACATTACATGGGCACAGGGGCTTGATGAATGGCTCTCACAGTTGATACCTTTGCTATTGTTCCAATATTATATATTCTCCTGTACAGTGGTTCTGCTCTCTCATTTCCTTTTTAAAGCTTGGATTTTTAATGAGCAATATGTGTTACTCCTGATTTACAGTGTCAGTTATAAGTGTTTTCAGTGGTGTTTTGGTGTTGTACAGTTATTTCTTCTGTTAGTTTCTCCTCAGGCCACTTTTCCTTCCTTACTAAGTTAATCTGATACTAGATAAGAGAGAGGAGACTCAAGCCTGCCGGGCAAGAGTTGAATGAGTAGAAGTAGCACATACTAAATTGGACTTTTCTAATTGGAATTTAAAGCATGGTTTTAAATAATCTAAAAAGCTTCATAATAATCTTAAACCAAAATATAAAGATTTATAATCAATGTTTTGAGCATCACATAGTATTAGGACAGTTTTTCTAGCTTTTATGTTCAGCTTAAACTTTTTATTAAAGTTGAGTTTTTGTTTGTTTGTTTTTTGTAGTGAAATGAGAATCGATAAACTTTTAAAGCTGGTTTAGAATAATTGCCAGATCATTGGAAACTAATATGTGTCAGCAGATGTTTCATTGTATTGAAATGACTGTGAATTCTGTCTGTATCCCTAAAAATTTAGATGAAACTGTCATTCTTATGTGCAATCTTAGCTAAAGGACCTCAAGCGGCGTAAGTCAGGTCAGTATTGGTATTTGTATAATACCCAGCATAGGTGGATATTATATTTCTTGTTTGCTGTAAGTAGCAGTGAGTTTTAGGGGAAGTCCTCGCAGAGATGGTGCTGGCTCCACTCCAGGGGAAGAATTATGCAACACAGTGATATGTCAGCTAACTAAAGCTATTTGGCTCCTGGGCATCTCTGTGGAGTGGACCAAGGGCTGTGGGATGGAGATAGGAAGCCCACCCCACCCCCACTCCCACCCCATCCTGTCTGCACTGCTTGAGTGCTGCGATACTCCGCTATTTAGAAATTGGCTGCTTGAAAGCTGGAACACATTCACATATGTGCAGGCCTCTCTAGAGTGGGCTCCAGACCCCATCCGGTTCAATTACCGAAGAGTCTGAGGGGGGCTAACTGGGCTCTCATTAAGAGAAGTGGCACCCGGATAGGAAGCAGCAGTAGGAGACTGGACAACTTGGGAGTCCATCGGGAGGGAGGAAGGAAAGGGGCAAAGAGGCAGTTCTTTGCTGAAAGTGGAGATACTAAAATGGACCTTCTGTATTCTTTCTGCCACAGGCAGTGTTTCTGACATTAGATGTCATTACAAACGATTTGGATTTGTTTTAGAGCTGTTACTCTACCAGATGATACCAGTAAAATTTCAGGTATTCCTGAGGTCTCAGATGTTCACCTGTTCCACCTGCTTAACCCACGTAGTGCTGTAAGCCCAGCATAATGCAAGTACCGGTGGAGGATTTAAAAATCAGCCTTGTTGATGAAGAAGCATGATGATGTCATTTGTACTTATTTCTACCTCTGTATATAGTGGAGTTACACCTTCATGTCACTAATGCTCTTATAGCTGAGGCTGGTGTGCTATTACAGAGGGAGGGTAGCTATTAATACAGCAATATTATATGTAACTGATTATTCAGTGCAAAGACCTAGATAATCATTTTTAACGTGGTCCACACATTAATTTTATCATTCTGAAGGCCAGTGCCCACGTACTACTTCATGTGATTTTTTTTTCAATGATTAAGATGTTCTAAAATCAATTCGGTATGAGTTATAGAAAAAGAAGGTAAATGTTTCCTGGTGTGAAACATAACTCTCTCTAATGAAACAGGCATCAGCCATTCCTTGCTTTTGTCTTATTTCTGCTTTGAGGTGGAGTAAATGCTTGTCCACAGTTTTCAGATGATAAAAATGATCGTCTTTTAGAAATATGAAAAATGGAGTTTTTGTTCAGCATCAGTAATTACCATATTTTTGGTACTAAATATTTGTTTACAAAATTAAGTTCAGCCTACCTGCCAGAAAATCTTGCCTAAAGAAAACTGAATAGCATATGCAGAGGTCTAAGTTGAGGAACATAGAATGACTGTATCTAAAACAAGATATGTGTAAAATCTAAATGGCTAATTATACTTTCTTATTAAATGAACTTCCATTCTCAGTTAGATCTAAAATATGATCAACTGTGACCTTTACCTTGTATATATTTGCTAGACTATTGTAGTGTTAAAAAAAAAAAAAAGGCAATTTCCCATGGTATATCGGTTGTGTTCCAAAAGATCATTAATAAATTAGCTGTTTAAAAGATGGAACACGTATTCACATCATAAAATTATTACATGTGCAACTGATAACCCCCAAAAGCCTATTTAATGTATTATATAGTAATGTTATCATAGAATCTCTGAAAAAAACTGTTCAGAATTATTCATTCAACATTTCTTAAACATCTGTACTAATGGTACAATGATCTACCCTCAAATTGCTCATATGCTGTTTCGAAACCTGATTCTTTCTCTCCCAGTCCCTTCTCTCTACCCCGTCCTCACCCAACCATAATTTTTCTCCTTCCTTCATCTAACATGGAGACCAAACTCAGTATCACAACCCCTCCCTACCTCACTATTTATAGAAAGCACACACCCATGTGAAAATTTTCCAAAATTTTTCACGGCTATAAAACAAAGGAGGTAGAATAACAACAAAGTTTGAAGAAGTCTTGGGCTTGTGCGACATTTGTAAACTAAAAGGAAACCATATTGCTATGTCATTGATAGACTACTCCTGGTACACCTAGAACAAGTGGCAGGTTTGAGGGAACACCCAAAGACTACAGTGAGATTCATTTATAATTCATCAGAAAGCTCAGACAATTCTTTAGTTTCCTTCCTGACCGTGAATCTACTGGAATTTTGCAAACAAAGCTGGTTGTCTAAGAGCAAGATCTTGGCTGAAGAACAGGGAGGGGAGACAGACCAGGTCAGTGACCAGGACAGTGCACCCTGGGATGGAAGGAGAGAAATCTGGCGAACAACAGCTCCTTTCCTCCCCACCTCCGCTTAGCAATCGTTGATTTATCCCCCCTTCTTCTAGAAGTAGCTGTCTATACAGGGTGAGGGTATCTCCCTCACCCTCCTTCTGGTTTCTCCAACTACTCTAGCTACCAACTACCAAATAGAGGTTGTCAGGTAAGAAATAAATGGTCACATAAAATACATTCCAAAAGCACTTAGAAGAGTCAGTTTATCATCTTAGTTTTGGCTTAGTTTTCCATGACTCCGAAGGACCTATAGCTTAGGCAGATTTAGAATTTGTAATTGGATTCTCTTGTTTGAAATGGATGTAGCATACTTCAAATGAATATACATATTGGAAAATAAGCATATAAATTGCAGTCAATCAACCCAACAGGCGTTAGTGTTCCGTCCTGTAAAGAGCCAGTCCATCTGGCCTGACACTGTTTGCCAGCTTGTGACGCTGGTCACACAGTTGTCTTTGTGTGTTTGAGACTTGGCAGGACTCTGTAAAACTGCTTTCTTGTTTTGCAGACTGGGATCCTTTCCTTTTGTTTGTTTTGTTTTCACTTGTTACTACATTTAGATATTTGATAGGTCCCAAAATTTGAGATCCTCTATTGGGGAACATTTTGAGGTTGGTAAATCAAAGAAATCGAACAAATAAAATGTCATGTCTGGTGGGAAGGCAATAAAAAAGAGAGGAGAGCATGTTTTAAATCTCAATTTTTCTTTCCTGCAGAAGACCTGAGGAATGCTTTGTGATTTAAATTCCTTTTCCTGGCCTGCTGCTGAGTCTCTCTCTGGTTGTCACTAGGAGCATACCAAAGTCCTGGCTTAGTCACATTTCTTTCCACTCCAGGATGATAGTCTTAATTATTTAATAGATTTGACTGTATTTTCAGACCGCAAACTACATATCCCTAAGTCACTAGCAGTGTCAGCATCTGTGCAGAATTCCCAAGGTGGGAGTCAGTGCTGTCCGTCCATGGGGGTGTCATCAGCCTTCTTCCTGAGTTTGTCACCAACCAGCTGATACTCAGAGTCAGGAAGGAGCGCTTCAGCATTCTACTTTTTCGGGCAATCCCTGACTGAACAGCCTCTGATTCTGGCTTTGAAGGGACACAGAGGTGGTCAGGAAGTGCTCTTGTGCCCTTTTGCTGAGCTGCTCCATTTCCTATGCAGAGAAGGTGCCAGAGAGGCAATTCATTCCCAGCCCAGCCCACAGTGTCTCCCATCAGAGTTGGCAGGAGCCACAGCTTGAACCGATACAGGTTTGGCTTGCAAAACCCAGAGGGGAAGAAGTAATAAATGTATCTACGGGGAATAAACCTAGTTTTAAGCTTTTGATTCATTGTGGTTCCTGTGCATTCCTGCCTTGGTCCACATTACCCTATCTCCCAGGAAAGTAAAGCCTTCTTGGAGTTTCTTTTTAGTCCTCTTCCTTAGAGGAGATTGCCTTCTCAGTGGAGTCCAGACTGGCAGAAGCAGAGAGGCCTTTACTGCGAGAGATTAATACATGAACTAAGTCTGGGGGCAAGGGATTGGGTGCCAGTGTTGATACAGGAAGGTAACTCACACCCAGTCAGGGCCGTGGTCTCTTCTCACACATCAATGAAGATTCAGAGAACTTAAAGTTGCAGAGAACATGAGCTAGTGGATATCTGATTACTGTAGGCATGTATTGGAAATGATGAAACACGGTGCAATTAAAGAAGGAACTTGAAAAGTAGGCTAAGTAGGATCACCAAATGAGGAAAGAAAAGGGGACAGAGGAGTAAGTAGCATGATATTTTGAGTAAATAAAAAGCAAATGTATACGTACATAGAATTTTTTTTTTCCCAGAGAGGAGGGGCTGAGGGAAGGGGTTTTTTCTTTTTAATTCACATTTATGTACTATTTGAATTTCCTAACCAACCATAGGAAAGACATTTCTCTTTTAAGATAAAAAGAATAAATAGGTTATGTAGGTGGTGGGATTATGGACCTTTCAAATTTTTATCTTAATGAGTTTCTGTAGAAAAAAATCTAACAAATATTTTTTAAAATAAAATTAAGCTAAATTGAAAATTTTCTTTTTATCTCTCTTTAGAGGCAAGTGTGCAAATAATCCCTACTCTGATGATATATGTATAGTAAGCTGGTTGAAAAGATAATTTAGTTCTTCTGTAGCCAACCTGTGAGTCCTCCTTTGCAGTTAATAAGGGTCTTAGGATACTAGCTAGTTGGAAAGGAAGACAATTGCGTCTCAAGAATATCGAGAGCTTTTCTAGGTGACCAGCTTTGCTCTGGGATCCCTTCACATTCTTTGGATACTCACTGGCTTCTAAGTTATTGGAATTCCCACGGAACTAATTTCTATCACAAATGATGTTATTCAAACCGTGATCTGGTATCTGTTATTTCTTTTTCTCATGACTTTGCTTCTCCTGCTATTTTCAAAACTACACGCTGATCCACTTTGATATGACAAACCAGCATCTGTTTTGCTTTGTGACTTCTAGAAGAAATGTAAAATTGTAGAATATGTAAGACTCATGATGTACCAAATGAAGGAGGAGCTGAAATAGGAAAGATGCACAGAATACCTCAGTGTGTCAAGACTGCTTATGAGTGCCAAGAATGAAAAGCCGTTATCTCAGACATAACATGAGATATTATCATCATCTAACCGCCACCTAGTTTTGTGGGTACTGGTTTTCCCTTCCCAGTTCATGCACTGTCCTTTGTAGCCTTTTATCTCATCTCCGCATTTAGTAATATTACATCCTCTGCCTTTCCTGGATCCCACCTCCCAGGCCCATTTGGAATAACGCTTCCAGCTCTCAGTGTTGTCTGCCTGGGATTGAAGAGTTGATTGTTGGGGAATGGAGGGAGTAAATTCTAGAAGGATGGGCTGGGGCCAAATTTTCAAAGGCTGAGGCGCTTGGACTTCATTTTATAGTTAGTGGGAACTCTGTCAGTTTAGGAATTGCTGTTAATTGTGAGAACAGAATCAAAAAGATTAAAAAAAAAACGGTGACTTAAACAAATTAGGAGTTTTCCTTTTTCTTATCTGCAGGAAATGTGGAAGCGAACAGGGCCAGGGCCAGGCCCAGGGCCAGGTCGTTGTTTTTCTCTTAGCCTTTCCCTCGTGACAGCCTCCTGGTTACAAGGTCCATGCTCTACCTTGAACATCACATTGATGTTCAAGTCGGGAAGAAAAGGAGGGGGGAGGGGCACGCCGGTGTATGCCACCTGATCCTGCCTCCCCTCTAAGGAGTGTTCCCGCAAACCACACCTAACTTCAGTTTTCAGCTACTTGGTCAGAACTGTGCCTTGTGGCCAATCAGGATTCGGTTAGAAAAGAAATGTCAGAGAGTAGCTATTTATTGGGTAACAAGCATGGAACGACAGGGAGCCTTCCTTATGCAAATTGCAAGTATGAATTTTCAGGGGGAAAATGTTACATCAAGCGTTCCCCCATATTTTTTTTCTTTTTCTTTTTTTTTTTTTTTTACCCATATAGCACATTTTTGCCTTGCCTCTCTTGAGACGATCAGTATTTAAAACTTTTGGAAACATACATTGTGAAAATAATAAATATAAGAGAATGAAATCAAATGCTAGGCAGTGTGGGGCAGACTTAGAATGTAGTAAAGAAATGTAGAATGTAGGCTTAGAATATAGAAAGACTTGTTTTGGAAGTAGGAATTACTATTAGATTGGTGCAAAAGTAATTGCGGTCTTTACAATTATTTTTAATCTTTTAAACCGCAATTGCTTTTGCACCAACCTAACAGCAAAGAGCTCATGAGAAAGAGACTTGAGCTGGACTTTGAAAAATGCACTGGATTTTGTTTGATACTGGAATGGTGGATGCATGACATGACGCGTGTGTCAAAAGCCAGCGCACCAAGAGTGAACTCTCATGATGTGTCAGTGTAGGTTCCTTGATTGATACAAATGCCCTTCTCTAGTGCGGGAATGTTGAGGGAGGGACAATGTCCCTGAGTGGAGCCAGCGGGTGCACGGGAACTGTACTTTGTCCTCGCTTTTTGGTGTGAGCCTGAAACTGCTCTAAAAATCAAGACTATTGAAAAAGAAAAAAGAAAAAGCAGGAAAAAAAAAGAAAAGATGGATTGATTTAAATAATTAGAGAGATGGCGAGGCTGGTGTTCTTATGAGGGAGGAACAATGAATAAGGTCACAGATGTAGAAATGACTGCAGTGAAGGACAGCCTGGTGAGACTAGGTTGGCCCATAATTTTAAACCACAGTTCCGTTAAATATTCAGTGGTTCCCTGGAATGAATTGGAATAGACTTAACCTTTCATTATTAGCCACTCATTCCTATCGGGTTCTTCAGAGTTTACATAAGAAAATGTACAGTATTTTACTATTGTTTTCTACAGAGGAGGAAGGATTAATTACTTATATTCTGCAGCCAAGTATATGTGTGTTTATTTCACAGATTAAACTCATTCAGCCGACTAATGCTCACAGGGTTGAAATTACATTCTCATTTCTTTGCAAAACTGATATTTAAAACTGAGTCTACTGTTTATTTGGGATTTGTTCCACGAACTATACATTTTTCTACCTTGATAATTTTATTTTGCATTTAAATACGAAAGGTTTTCTGTTTGTGACCTTTAGTGATCATTTTGTAAAATACTGGCATCAGCCATTTTAGTTTTCTCTAAAGTAAAATAATATCCTGTTAAAAGTAAAAACAGCTTCTTTCAGTTGGTTACTTTAATTAAGCCGAGTATAATAAAGTTGAATTCTAATTATTTTTCTTTCCCAAGTTATTTAAACAGTTGCTTTTAATTACACACTGAATTTAATTGAATTGGGTCTAATCTGATAATAAACTCCCTATCCAGCTGTTGAAATTTAGACAGTTAACTACATCTCTGTAATTTACCATTTCTCAGTGTAACTGGAAAACTTTTCATGTGATTAGGCTTTTCCCTTCTTTTCTGTACTTTGCCCTATACTTTGCTTAGTCATAAACCTGATTCATATTAGGGGGCACCGATCATGTGTGTAGCAGCTAGCCCTGTGACTTGTGATAAATCGCCAGGAAAGTGCGTCACCCGTGGGGACAAAAAGGCTTGCCTTTTAATCTGGCTTATGTTAATGCAGGTGGAAAATACAGCATTTTCTATTCTATTTATAGTGTTGCCATCTGGCTGAACGAAGGTTTTTGTTTGTTTTATTTATTTTCTGTTTGTTTTTAGATAAAAGCCCTTTCTGCTTGAATTTAAAATGTATAAATGCTTACTCCTGTCAGCTAAAGGTATCAGGAGTTTGTAACATGAATCACGTAGCTGCTTTCAGTGATAAAACCAAACAGCTTAAGAAGTGATTTCCAATTTTCCCACAAAATACATGGAACGTGTTTTTCTCAAATATACTTTTGTTCATTTCAGCTAAGATGGATGTCTCTTTGACTTTTTGACAGGTTATCAAAACAAATCTATTAAATTGCTTTGGGAAAAGATTTGGGTTTACAAATCTCTCAAAGCTGACATGACTATTTTGTAGCCTTTCTGATGTTTCCAGCAGAGGTTGTAATGTTCTCATGCTTTTTCCCAGGCAGTGTAACTAATATGGTATTGTATGTGGAATTTTTATCTCTCTAATTCCTGAGATACTGTAAGTCATACTGGGCAGATCTTTCTATTATGTGGCTGCAAAAACAGTCATTTGATTTGAGTCTTGCCTGATACAATGTCAAAACCATCCTAGACTTATGTTAAATATTTTCTTTCTTTTCTGACATGGAGTGAATCTGACTGTAACCTGACAATTATTTTGGTCACCTTTTCTCTACAAGCTTAGCAGCCATCAAAAAATGAGCAAATGTATACTTTTTACCTATTATCTTGTCATGAATACTTTTTCTTTCTGGGTTTTTTGCCACAATTCGCTCAGGGTACACCATCCACCCTCTCGCCTTCTCTCGTTTACTTCTTCACACATGTATTCAGTGTCACGTAGGTGCCAGATAGTGAGCTAAACAATAAAGATACGGAGATTATAAGGATGAAAGTCATGGTCCATGCCCTCAAGTTGCTCGGGTCTAGTGGAGACTTATCATAGATCTGTGCCTGGCCAAATGTCAAAGACTAAATGCCTCTAGTTCCACTTACTTGGAAACCATCTATGGTTCTTTAAGCTCAGAACATGATGGCTGTGACTAGACATCTGCTCCTTGGAGGCAAACAAGTAGACCACTCTCATCCCTTAAAAATATCCTGATAACTTGTTTTGGTAGAATTATCTTTCACTGTAATGTAAGTAATTTTATATCTTTCTTATCATGTGTAATTTAACAGACAAAAAATGGATCTTTTTAGAAAACCTTTTGTTGTGTCAACATTTTTATCTTATGTATAGACTGACAGTTCAATGTAACTGCCTCGATTTCGTTTTGGAAGTTGATGGATTATAAATTATTAATGAACACCTACATGTGTCTGTTCCATTCTTCATGTCCTAGTGTCAGTTTGGAAGATGAAGAATGATGTTTCTGGTGGATTCTGTTCCCATTTATTGCATAACTGTACACAATATTGGGTTTTTATTTATGAAAAATGTCTTTGTGTTGAGTTTGTATTATCTCAGGATTAGACGCATCTCTTTGTCCTTTGGTTGAATGTAATGTTCCATCACTGTCATAAAAGTTTTTTTTCATTTTTTCCATTATGAAAAAATGAAGGAATCAGAAAGAGACTTCCAGTCTCTTTCATTGTTGCTGAGTAAGCACCCCTCCGCCCCCAATTTTAAAACCCCCGCGTGGTCTTAGAAGCCTCTAATACAATTTACTATAGCCATTAAGGAATAACTTTTTGTTCTACATGGAGTGCATGAAATGCAAAGAAAAAGTAAATCTTATCAAATTGTTTCTGTCAGCAGAATGAATGAGGATGCCATATATAACTCAGATATTTATTATCAAGTGTTCTTATTTAATTGCGTTTGTTTTTGCAACAAGAAATGAACAATAGAGCCTTGACTAGATGGTTCATCGTTCTTATTGCTGTGTCAGAATACATGTGGCTAGATTTTTACACCATACCGCAAAGTGACTTTATTCTGGTGTAGAAAGGCCAATGAAGAGTCTGTACTGCTTTTCGGCGTCTGCTGTTAGTACATGTATTGCCATGGCACAATACCTGTAAGTTTGCTTAGTGAAGTAGCTGTTTCCCCGTCCTGTGGGAGTCTACAAAAAGAAATTAAAGACATTGATCAGCCTCTGTCCACATTTTATTTCCCTGACCTGCCTGCAAAATGACCTTCACTATCACCCTACCTGTTTCCCAACGAGGCATGTTTCCTCCATTCCCTATTTCCTCATTCTACCCACTGCTCTGCTTTCTGGAGTTCGGGACTAGGGTCCCATTTCCTGTAGAATTTGAAGCCGAGGAGACCCTGAGGGCCTATGGAGGGTCTCTTTGTGGTGCTATCTAGCTGCCCTTGGCTCCTTTGGGACGACCACACTGACTGTATTTCCCTGCTCCTTCTTCAGCTACAGGCATAGGCTTCAACTATATTTACTCGTGTCACTTTTTCTCCCTTAATGGTCAAATAGTTATCTCTTGGTACATGTTAAGAGTAAGTGGAGAAATCTGAATAATTACTAAATTATAAAGAAAGCAGAGCTCTTATGATATGTGGTTTTAGTCTGTTGTTTAAGATGGTAACTTTTTTTTTTTTTTACATATTTCTAACGGGCTTATTAGGCTTCAGTTTTCATTTATCCAGAATCCACTAAAGCTAACTGTAGTTCACAGTTAGAAGTTCCTGTGACATGCTTCGTTGACTTTCATTGCCTTCGTGATAAAGTTCAAACTCTCAGAATTCAAGGAGGCACTGACCTCGGCCTGTTTGTCTTATCTTATTTTCAACTGCCTGGCTTCCTAACGAACTGTTCTGACTGGACAGTTCCAATGATCTTTTCTTTCCCCTTGGTACTTTTGCTGATGTCATGCCGCAGCCAGGTGCAGTCTCTGCTTTACTCTTCACTTACATACCACAGAGTGTCTCCATTCTTCAAAATCTTTATCCAGTGAAGTTTTCCATCACTACTCCCCCCTCTAGCACCTCCTCCCACCTCTGAATCCCTATAACAGTATCTGTGTCATTTATTTAGTTATTTATCCTGTGTGGTATATTGATATTTGAACTGGTCTGTTGTTGCAGTTTCATGTATTTGTGTATTATCTCCTCCAAAGGATGGTAAGCATTGTGCAAACAGATGCTGTGTCCAGTGATCTTGTATTCTCAGGGCATAGCAGAGTGTCTGGCCCAGGGGAGTGTCTATAAAGGTTTACTGAAAAAACTACTTAGCATTGCTGAGCCTGGAAATACGGTCATTCCATTAGCAGTAACAGAGCGACTGCCATTAGGGATTGCTGATTTTGTGAGGATGTTTGTTTATCTTCAGAGGATGACATAGTTTCAAGTGATAGCAGAGATAATCCGAGCATATATTCCCTCCAGGTGCGAGACAGGACCTCTGTTGAGAGAGCATATTTACAAATGAGAATTTGAAAGTGACTGACCTAGAGATAGGGCTTCAAGCCATAATAGGAGATAGCTTTTCTGAAGAGAAAACAAACTGTTGGGGGAATCAAAAGCTCCAAAACACAGTTTGAGGAAGTAATTAGGATGTCAGAAAAGGAGAAAGTTGTGGTAGAAGAATTATTCACTTAATATTATTTTCTCAGTACTGAGCACAAGATGTCCCAGCAAGTAGGGTGTTGTCTGAATAAATGAGAGTGGGAAGAACACTGAGGTAAAGCAGGAAGTTAAACCCAGGTTTGTCTGATGCTAACTCCTACAAGCTTTGATCCATACTACACAACTTCACAGATAACTATGAAGAATTTAAACCAAGGGAAAGATCTCCATCATGTGGAATAATCAGAAAAGTCTTTGGGAGTTAGGAGATTGCATTAAGCCCTTCTTGTTCGAATGCAAATTTCATAAATAACTTTTGATAAAATATTTATTATCTATGATTCAAATGTTACAATACTACTGGCAGAATAAAATTTAAAATTCAAGTAAATAAGCCGAAGGATTATAAAGTAGAAAATTTTAGGTGAAACACTCTGAATTACCTGAAAGTTACTCTTTTATATATATATATATATATATATATATATATATATATATATGTTATGATTTTAAACCAGTGACATTCTTCAATTGCCACAACAGTATTCTGCAGCCAAATTTTCAAATAAGCTACCTGCTAAGGTGTTGGAGATCCCCCAGGACCACCTCAGGTGGTGTGATTCAATGAGAAGGCTCAGAATTCAGCAGAGAGTCATACTGGTGGCTAAGATTTATAGTAGTAAAAGCAGGCATTTTTAAGGCTAGCACCCTCAGTCCTGGTATGAGAACTCTTTTCTGCATAGGTAGATCGGAACTATGAGATTGAAACATATGAATTGTGATATTGAACCATTTTTAATACAAAAATGGCAATCGCATGTGGTTCAATCTAGTTCTGTCTTCTAGTTTATGCTCCCAACGCTAGGTGGGTAGCCTGGGGGCCGTCTACAAAGTCCAGCTGAACTACGTAGCAGAGAAGAACCCACACAGAGCTGGGGGGTTAAAACTTTTGCTGTTTCTCAACCGATGTTCCATAGTTTATTAGAAATAGTGACAGAAATACATTATCCTTGTGGCTGTCAAGACCATATATCAGTCAGTGAAATTTAAATTTAGGATGGTCTCTAAGGTTGTAATCACAAATGTCTTTTTAGAGTTAGCATTTTCACTAAATTAACCATTTGATGGACTAGTTATTTTGCTCAATTAAGCGAAGACTTCAACCAGACCATACAGCTAAAGATAGAAAGTAGGCAGCGAGAACTCCATGACCTTTGTGGGAAGGCATTGCAAGGAATGCAGTGAACTGGAGCATGTGGATTATAGAGGCACATTTGGGGCACTTACTGGAGCTGCATGTATCTGCTGCCTCTGTGTTTTGCTTGAGAGAGAGAGAGAGAGAGAGAGAGAGAGAGAGAGAGAGAGAGATCTGTATCCTTCCTCTTGTCTTTACTCCAACACTCACGTGTGACACTAATGGAATAAAGCTTTCAAGCTAGCAGGAAAATCAATAAAGATTTTACAAGGCAGGCAAAGACTTATTGAGCATCATAGTATAGGGCTCAGTTTTCTTTTTTAAAAAATGAAGATTCAAATAATACTGGCAAGTCACCTGGGTCATTTTTAAAATGGCATTTTTAATGGCAAATTTTGAAATGGTTCATGCAATCCTATCTGCTAAGTTACCTAGGATTTCCAGATATTTAATTAAATATTGGAGATCTTAAAATGAATAAATTCTTGTTTTCACTGTGTTCTTAAGCAGTGAAATTCCCTGCATTTTGTTTAAAAAGGAAATCTCTCACAAGGTTTTGTTTTCCCATTATTATGATTGATGGGTTTTTTTTTAAGGCTTTTATTTACTTAATGTCATGATAACTTAAAGGGTATTAAATCTCAGAAAACTGTCATCTCTCTAAGCCTCGGAAAGACTGATGATTACCTCTTCCCAAACCAATGTGTACCCTAAAAATCCTACCAATAAGTCCAGCCTACCTGAGGGTTCCCAGGACTTGTGATTGTGGCTGAGCCGAAAACCTCTGAAACCAGCAGCTGAGCCAGACCTTCCTGCCACATTGGTCCCCTTGCTCCCCAGAAGAACTGTCACCAAGTCGATGTAGGTTTGCTTTCCCTGCTAGTGCTGGTGAGCAAAGCCCTGAGAAAATAGAAACCGAGTTTCCCACATTTGTGTAGGGAATAGGGTGAGAACAAAAAAATACTTTCTACCATTTATTCAGCCTTGCAGTGGGCCAGACAGTCTCATTTAATTTTCACAACTCTGAAAGTGGTTTTCCTCTTTACAGAGGAGGAACTTAGGACTGAGAGGTTAAGAGGATTCACAGCTCATAAATGGCAGAGCCAGGTGGCCTGACTCAAAAGGACACCCTCCCCCCCCCCCCCCCCCCCCCCCCCCCGCACCACCAATCTCTAAACACACAGCTCACCTCCCAGGTGACTGTGGGTGTGGCAGGCCCAGGACCTCAGGAAGAGCATGAAAGTTGAAAGGAGCTGACAACTGTTAAACACCTGCTGGGTGCCACGCGCATCCTATGGTAGATGCTTAGCACCCATCTTCTCAGGTAGTTCTCCCAACAGCCCTGTGAGTTAGACAGTGTCACCCCCATGTTACCTACTCAGAGAAGTCAAGAAACTTTCTGAAGTTCATTTGGCTAGTAATTCATAGGGCTCTCCTTTGAACCCAGGTCTGTGTGCGTCCATATCTTCCCTCTTACCATGGTATAGTGTTAACCAAAGAGATTTTTGGAGAAATAAGGACTTTTATGGTGGTGGAGGAGAAAGAAAGACTGATAAAAAGTGAAAAGATAGATTGAAAACTTTAGACAATAGTCCAACATAATGGTTAGAAATTAGCAGTACATAATCTTGGACCAAACAGCCTGACAGTTTTTTTTATTACATTTAGTTTACTAAATTTAACCTATCAGTTTTACATGAAACATCGAACATTTTTTAAGATAGATTTCAAGTTTGTCTTGTTATGAGTAGGACTCAGAAGCTCTTCCAGGATGAAAATGAATTCCTGAGCTCCAGATGATAATAAAGTAAGCAGATAGATGTTCAACTAGAATGAATCCAGTAAGTCAGTTATAGATAACTTAGAATTCAAGTAGCCAGACATCTAGTTTAATTCAAATTTATTTTTACATTTGAGTTTCAAGACAATCATGCAAATTACAACCAAAATAAAATCTTTTATCAAGGATTATTTGGAAAAGTCATCTGTACTGAACATGTGTTGTGATCTTTTTCATCTCCTTCGTGGTCCAGTGTTACATACTACTCAGTTAGGATGATGCGTGTTGTCAGGACCTGAGGGCACTGCAGATACTGTCACCAGAGAAAAATTTAATTATGTCCAATATACCAAGGCAAGAAAGAAAGGAATACATTTGAAATCTATTCGAAATACGTGTTCCCGATTATCTTCAGTTCACTAAAAACAACAAACAGAAGATCCCTTAAGCAGCTTACCAACGAAGGCTTTACTTGCTGTGTACTGGAAATGGCTAGTAATGAAAAGAAAAATTATAATCAAAGCACTCCAAATCTGGGTGGCACTCCTTTCTGTTTATCTTTCTTAAGTATTAACTTCTTTATGAGCAGTTTTAAGAAGATTAACATGCAGAATAAGGGGCAAGTTTCCCAGTGCAATTAGTTTTCGGTCTTTAGGGGCTGCCTCTAAAGTTCTGAGACTGTATAGCCACGACTAGCTAGGATGGGCTTTGCCTGCCACATAGTGATAACGGGCAACTGGTTTTCGGCAAGTGGGATGAGAGCACGTGTTACAGCATCACAGAACCCATCACACTTTCTGATTTCTCTTCTAGATCAGTGTCAGGGCTTATCCTGGCTCCACTCATATCCATCTTGCTTTGTCCCCAGCGCCCAGCATGAAGTATGTACACACAGAATGTAGCCCTTTTTCCAGTGGTAAATTGCCTGGTAAAATTTCCTCAAGTACCAAAGTCCTATTAGAAACCACGGATTTGAGGCCTTTCGCTGTTTATTTGTTATCTACCTATTCTCTGACCGTATCTTTACAGACCTTTCCTTGCAAATAAGGCAAAGAAAGTTCAAGTAGATAAAACATAAACTAATCAATGTGTTTGAAGCTGTTATTTAAAGCAAACAAATAGTTTGAAACTGGACAATATTAAAACAGTTGTATAAGATACTTTTTGCTATTTAGTGTATGATTTTCAGTGCTAGCTAATGCTATTAGTTTGGTCCCTAAGTCATTGCGGTTTAAAAGGTTAAAAATAATTGCAAAAACCACAGTTACTTCTGCACCAACCTAATATTATTTATGTACTTGAGCGAGAGCTACAAACCTTGGTATATTTCCCATTCAGAGGTCAAGGTAAACTTAGTAATTTTTAAAGTACGTCCTAGGTACCTTTTTATATTTAGTCTTTCTGAAGCATAATTGTCATTACACCTTTTCAGGTTCAAAAACCTTAAGCAAATGATTATCTGTGTTCTAGATAATATACGATTCTTTCAGCCTAATGGAGGAGATAATAAATATGTTAATATGTCAGGGGGCAAGGGCTACAGAACAGGGTAAGGAAGAGTGGGGAGTGATGAGTGACGGGGGGTGCTATTTTAAACAAGTCAAAGGGACTCTTTAATGTCACCTTTGAGCAGAGACACAAAGGACGTGGAGGGGAAATCTATGTTGATATCAGGGAGGACATGTCAGGTACATGCAAAGGCTCTGAGGTGGACTGAGTATGTCAGTCCGTGTGGGTAGAGCAGGATAAGAGGGAAAGTCGTACAAGGTAAAGGGCCAACCACGTACGTAGTACCTTCTGGGCCATGGAAGAGTCCTTGTGTTTTCCTCTGAGTGGGATGGGAGTTGTTGGGGGGTTTTGAGCAGGGGAATGACATGACGACATGCTTTAATGGGATCACTCTGGCTGCTCAGATGAAAATACACTGAAGGGGATCAGTGGGGGATCAGATAGACTAGTTTAGAGGATATTGCAGTCACGAGAGAAGAGATGGTCAGAAAGGTAGCGATACAGGTGCTAAGATGTTTGTAACGTAGAGCTGAAAGAACTTAATGCATTGAATGTGGGAAGTGACAGAAGGAGAGAAGTCAGGGATGACTCCAGGGCTTTGGGCCTGAGCCATTGGAAGACTGGAGTTACCTTCCTGGATGGAGAAGACCGCGCAGAGCTGGTTTGAAAGCACAGGGTAGGAGTTAGGGAAACTCAAGGGCTTGGTTTTTGACATGATGTCTCTCTGAGACAAGAGGAAACATCCTTTAACTATCCTGAGAAAACATCCTCGGAAAAGTAATAATATGTGTAAAGAAAAATTTGCCTGGTCCTGAACCAGACAGACAGAACTCTGCTTGCTATAACAGAGAACTGCCTGGGATTTCTGCCCTTTCTTCCTTTCCTAGAACACATTTTCCTTAGTCTCTGTAATCATCTTTGTTACTGAACTTTTGTCAGAGGCTTTTTCAAAATGCTAGTAAATTGTATCTCCTGGTTCTCTTTTGGTGACCTACTTGGTCATGTTCTTGGAATTTTTTGCTTCCTAATGGAATTGCCTTCCTGGATGGGGGAGACTGGGCAGAGCTGGTTTTAAAGCAGACGGAAGGAGTTAGGGAAACTCAAGGGCATGAACTTTGGAAGAATTAAGATCAGAGACTTTAGATTCCAATCATGCTTCCACGTGGTTGCTTTATGTATGAACTGGGATAGCAGGGTAGACGACTTCATTGACCCTTGGTCATGCCACTACTGCAACATTAGTCACTTGAGCGGAGGTTGTTGATTTTTCCCTGGGTCCTTCCCAATGAACAGTATGCTCCTTGAGGGCAGAGGCTGTAACTGCTTCACCTTTTTATTGCCTGAATCTAGTCTAGTACCTGATACAAAGGTTAATGGTAAATATCGAATAGGTGAAAGTTTCTGAATAGATTTTAAGAAACTAAATATGTGTTTTGTCTTTTGTCTCATCTGTGCAGTGCCTGAGAGCTACAAAGTGCACGAGAAGAAAACCGCTGCCTCCAACAGGCCCTCCTTTGGTATTTCAGGACAGAATAGCAACCACTCAGGAAATAAGCCAGGTATGATGTGTTGCGTTTGCTGTGGGGAAAGGGAGGTTATTCCAAAAGCCGTGAAGTCATGCTAAAATTTAAGAGAGCACGGTTCCAGACCTGACACCAAAACACACCCTCGTACTGGCTCGTCTGAGTTTAAGGCAGAGAACCTCTCAATGCCTTGATTTTTCTCTTTTTTAAATGGAGACTAAGGCGTGCCCTGTTTGCCTCACAGAATCATTTTGACAATCAATAGCATGTTGTATATGGATGCATTTTTCATTGTCAAGCAGTATTTAAGAGGTAATAATTTTACTCTCTCGTTTGAAATGATAGCTACAACACAATTTTTTGTACCTGTACGGCCAGCATTATTGCATGTCTCTTTTTTGACTTTTTCAAAACCCATTTAAGGAAATCTTGACGCATAGCAAAGCTAGTATAGAGTTATGTTTTTGTTCTCCATCCCCACAATGATTGTGTACCTACACAGTAATTTAATTTAATAGACTGTGATTTATAGCCTGTTGCACTCGGTGATACAAAGAAGCAAACAGTCTATAAACATAATACGCCCAATTGGATAGACAGTGCAGTTGCTTGCAGGTATCCAACAACCATTGTGTGATTCTTGGGAGAGAGTAACGTACAGTATGATGATGAGAGACAGTCAATGGAAGGTAAAGGTAAATTGAGCGAGCATCCCATGAGGGTCTTGGAAGCCTACTTTGTGCTGCATCCAAGGCCAAAGTCGCTCAAGAACAAGGAATCAGCGAGAATAAAGATGGAAATATTATAATTGCACCTAGCCTCATAGAAAACATTCCCACATTATACCTACGATTGTGGGGATTTTTCCCATGTGGAAAAGGTCTTAAACAGAGCCAATAAATCCAGCTCGTCACTCAGAAGAAAGAAAAATAACAAGTACTATTGCATGTACTGCATGAGCAGCCATTACTGGAAAATGTGTAGCTTCAGCGGAGTTTCAATTAGCAGGCTGAGATTTCCCCATTTAGTCGATTTGCCTTTTCATTCATTCGTTTATCTGTCCATCTATCCACCCACCACCCAGCCATCATCTAATAATTATTGAGTAGTTGTTCTATGCCTGGGACTGTGAGAGATACTGTGTGACCCAAACAACCAGGCCTGTAGCCTGTCAGGGCTAATCCTGGTGGGCGTCTGCTGTCCTCAGTGAGCTTCCGTGTGGAAATAGTTCTGGAGCATGAAAACCCCATTTGTTCGGCCATGAGAATTGAATATAGCTAAATGGTTCCTATAATACTATTTTCTCCTTGTTCTCCCCATCAACCATCTAATGAATTTTTCTACCATTAAATCAATTTTCATACCATTCTGAAATTCAAAAATTTCCAATGGAAACTTCTCCCATTCTTTACTGTGCAATTTATATTTTTATATCCTGATACTCATTTACTCATCTGATGTTTGCACTGTGTAGGTAGTAGGGATATATTATTAAAAGACATTATCTCTATATTCTAGTTGACTTTATAGGGGAGCAAACTAATACGTGAATAGATAATTCTAATGCAGAATATCTAGTGTGATAGGAGAGATCTGCACAGAGTGCAGAGAGAGCGGAGGCCAAAAAGCCTCCTTCCTAATTGGCCTTCTCTTTATAGAGCCATTTGATTTATGTTGCTAAAGTCAAGTTAAATGAGGAGACATTTCATTTCTAATTATATGTTTTGAGGACTCTTGGGTCTGCTTTCTTGTACATAGAGATTAGCAAAGGTACACAAAAGACTTTTATTTTAAAAAGCACCATTATCTATCCCCGAAAGATAATATAAGAGGTTCCATGTTGGAGGGCTAGGCTTAAGTAAAACCTTTTGATTTTTATCGGATATGAGTCATGGGAATATCTGTCTAGAGCAGTTTAATTTTTGTTCTCTAGGACTTAAAAGGAAGTACATGGTAAATTTGGGGATATTTTGAATATTGCCTTCACCAGATATGGGCATCCTGACCAAATGATTTCTCAGGGTCTCTTTTAATCCAGTAAATTATAGTCAAATTTCCTTCTGATACTTTAAACTCATTAGAACTCTCTAGAATATCTCTTTGATTTAGAGAGCATCTATTCACATTCGAATTATTAGTATTTTATCTTTAAAACATGTTTGGAAGGCCCTCATGGTGTTTATAAGTATGGGCACACAATTTCTCATGTTATCCAGGAAGGACCAGTACTTTCAGCTATGAGTACTTCAACCCAGACCAAAAGAGACAGTTTGTAAAGTCACAGATCTGTCCACATCTACAGAAGTAGGAGATGGTTCTTCAGAACTCCATCAGCTGCTTCCAAATGATTCAGAGTTTGACCAAATTAGAAGAGAACATTGTATTTTCTTAATGAACTTTGCATACCTGAGAAAAGCAGAAACCCAATTTCATTAAAAATCCTTCATAATTACTATCCATCTACTACCCTCCACCACAAGTCTTTAAGAGTCACTAAAACTGCATTCTACTTTGTTGTTTATAAATCATTTTCCCTCACAGAGGCATGCATGACTTGGAATATTTTAGCCCCTCTCTGGCTGCTCCATCATGCTATTCTGATGACTCTGTTGGTGCCATGGGGAGGAAGGGGGCATCAGATTGAGTTAGAGATCTGGTTTTCAGCTCTAGCTTGGATACTTAACTGTGCCATCTTCCTTAGTCACATAGGTTTCCCTCAATTTTCTCATTTGGAAAATAGGCATAATAACTCTTCATTGAATGATGTAAATGCTTGACTACTTCATAAGATTATTGTGAAGAATAAAATGATAATATATATGAAAGTTCTTTGTAAAATGCAAATCCCTAACAGAAGTTATTTATTGTATAAACAGTAGTTCAGACAGAAGTTTTGTAGATGTGATTGATTTCCTTGATCTTCGAGAATCATTCTTTAGTTCCAGTTTTGCAAGACTGTCCAGATTTATCCATGTCATTAAAGACAATATTAATAGCACTCCCTTTCACTCTTAAAAGTTCCAGTGGTCACCCTACTCTTTAATCATCATAGGTAGGAGGTTGGGTGCGAGTACAGCTGCAAGTTTACTTACACCAAAATTCTGTTTCCCTTAAAACTGTTCCTTCTGAGAATCAATAACTTAATTTTACTCCAGCAATGGTACATCTACTGGAAAACAATGTGGAATTTTCATAATGTTAAATTACTTCTTATACGTTGGTTTTGTTCCAAGGAGTAGTGATGTGAGGGTGGAAATGAGAGGGAGACAAAGAATTATAGAAAATCCACTATTTACGTGGAACTATTCAATTGTATTTTTTCCTTTTTGAAAACCTACGTCTAAAGATAAGTTTTTTAACCAGTTTTAATTATTAAAACTTAAAATAGTAACTGCTAGCATTTATATGTTTAAAAGTCTGCTGTCAAGTATAAGATTGCTGTTGGTTTGCCCCATTGGTGCATGTTAATGGAAGTACAGAGGCTCTGAAAATTAGCTAAGGTGGTTTGCTCATTCATTCATTCATTCATTCATTCATCCATTCATTCATTCAGCAAATACTGAATATCCTCCTTTCTGCCAGACACAGCCCTGGGCATTGGGAATACAACAGTGAATAAAGCCAAGGCTTGGCTCCTGCCCAGCCAGCCTCATTCACAGCTGTCTTTAATCGGCTATAGGGGATATTGACATTCCAGCACCAAAGTGACTTTCTTATTCATGTAATCAGAAGGATTACAGACTTTAAACATCTTTTTCACTCTACAGTTCAGTATTTTCTAGTGCCAGGTTCCTAAACCAACCCCAATCATCCAGCACAGCATGGTCACTGTGCATCTCATGCTTCTGAAATGTTGCCTTCGTTCTTAACGTCCTCACATCGAATTCCAAGTGAGTTGTGATTGTCATTTCAGCAATAATATCAAAGAAGGCCAGTAGGAATTCTTGTACTTTTAAGCATTGGCTTTATTTATAGCGATTACTTCATATATTTGTGTAGCAGTGCAGACAGCCTTGTTTCTTAGGTGTTGCAGGTGAGTGTGTCTGTGCATGTGTCCCATATGTTATTAAGTCTTCTTTTCAAAAAATGTTTTAAATTTTGTGTGAAATTTAGCATGTACTTGAAAACAAGCTTGGCTTTTATAATAAAGATGGTTGTCAGATTTTATAGTTAAATAAAAGTTTTTGAGTGAGTAAAACTCATTAAGGAATTTTTTTAAGTAGTAAATCATTGTTAAAAACCTTTCTTCTAACTTCATTTTGGCTTTTGTTTTCAGCTCATTCTTTCTTCAAAATACCACTTTGACTCTCATTTCCGACTCTCATTTCCTTTTACCAATACATACCCCCTCCCATGGCCCTTGACAAAGTACCTGAGGGAGAGTCCGTGTGTCCATTTTCTAGTGTCAGAAGAAAACCTTTTGGAACCAGGGGCTATATTTTCCTACATTTAAAAAAAAGGGTGGGGGGAAATGAAACCTCTTAAATGATTAGTAAATCTGAAAAATAATTCATAATGAGTCTCAACTAATGAGGAGTTCATATCACCAATGTTTTAAAAAAACATACCTTAAAGCAGAGAAAAAGCATAAAATATCACCCAGTCCTGCACACTGCAAGGTTTATGCAGGCTCCTAATGGGCAGTAATATACAAATTCTGTGAAATTTTGGAGACATATGGGATGCAAGCCTTTAAATTTGTTGCTGAAGTACTATCATGTTATCGCTCAAGTATTATTTCTTTTTTTCATTTTTTAACTTTGATTTATTTTAAGTGTATTTTTGCAGGACCCATCAGTTCTGAGTCAAGTAGCTGTTTCAATCTAGTTGTGGAGGGCGCAGCTCACAGTGGCCCATGTGGGGATTGGAACTGCAACCTTGTTAAGAGCACCGCGCTCTAACCAACTGAGTTAATATGCCCCTAAAGTATCATTTCAATATGGTTCTATTTTTAACATGAGATCTGAAAATTGTGACGTCACTCTAGAAGAGGGGAAAATAAACCTGATTTTAAATGTAATTATTATCACCATAGTTACTATTATTTTACTTTTTATATTGAACAGGCTGAATGAGCCAAAGAGTGTATCCCTCTGTTGAAACCCCCAGTGGCGTCCCCCTCAGAGTATAATCCAAAAGCCTCACCAGGCCCCAGTGTCTCTGGCCCCATCACTTACTGATCTCATTCTATTCCAGTGACCCAATCTCCCTGTTGTTTCTTGACTACCATAGGTACTCGTGACCTCAGGGCCTTTGCACTTGTTTTCCATCTTCTGGAATATTTGCACGGCTGGCTTCCTGACTTCAGTCACGTTTTTCCATGTAAAGTGACCATCACAGTGAGACTACCCTTGGCCCCTATCTAAAATGTTCCCCATCCCCTTCCTGCCATTTCACTATCCCCTTTATTCCTTTGTTGTCTCCTTAACATTTATCTCCACCTGACATACCATATATTTTTCCCTTTTCTTCATTCTGTATATTTTAGTTATTTATCCTGTTTAGTAAATTTTCCCTGAGTTGAAAGCAAACCCCATTTGGGTAAAGATTTCCATCTTTTTTGTTGGCTCCTTTCTTTTCAGCACATAGAAGAATGCCTGCTGCATGGTAGATGTTCATGTGTTTAGGGAATGAATGAATTTACCATAACTTATAATGTCATGGGCCAGGCACTATACTAACGCTGTTACAGCATTATTTTATTTAATCCTTCTGATGACGTGAGATAAGGTCTATTGTGTCTTCATGGTATAGGTACTAAGTAAAAACCCATGAAAGCCATGTCATAGCTTGAGACTTAGAGAGCTAGGTAAGCAAGTTGGCCAAACTTACACAGCGAGTGAGTGACAGAGCAGGAACTGAACTCATGCCCGTCTGACTCGAGCCAGACTCTTCACATCTAGCTCGTGAACATCTATTCAGAATAACTGCACTTAGGAGTGAGTCTATTTATTATTAAGGGACAGACCTTTTAATGCATAAAAATGATAGAAGTTCAGTGGCTTAGGAACACAAAATATCA
The DNA here is from genome assembly GCF_004115265.2 of Rhinolophus ferrumequinum. Classification (NCBI taxonomy): domain Eukaryota; kingdom Metazoa; phylum Chordata; class Mammalia; order Chiroptera; family Rhinolophidae; genus Rhinolophus; species Rhinolophus ferrumequinum. The sequence goes on along the minus strand of NC_046286.1, from coordinate 82,677,117 downwards.
TATATAGAGATTGATGAAAATAGCCAAAAGGCTACAGTTATGTTATGTTTTTACATAATTTTTTACTGTGTCTTTTTATTTTTATTTTTTTCCAGTTGTATTGATGTATAATTGACATACAGCATTGTATAAGTTTAAAATGTACAAGATAATGACTTGACTTACATATATTGTGAAATGATTACCACAATACATTTAGCTAACATCCATCATCTTATGTAGATACGGTAGAAAAAAGGTAAAAAAAAAAAAAAATGGGTCATTTTCCTTGTGATAAGAGCTCTTAGACTCTACTCTTTTGTAGAAAGTTTATAGATAGAAGAACAATGCTTGCAAATTCTTAGCAAAATTATATAAAACTGTAGTCTGAAACTGTAGTCATTGTACTAATTGTTATAAGACGTAATATTTTATTCATCAAACTTACTGGACAAAAAGATATTTATCAGTATATATCACTAGATTTTTTTGTGTTTGTTTTTAATCTGCTCTTCCACTCGTGTTTTTTATGTCATTTTCAGACCCTCCACCTGTGCTACGGGTTGACGATCGGCAGCGCCTGGCCCGGGAGCGACGTGAGGAGCGGGAAAAGCAGCTAGGTATCCGCAGCTCTTGTTTGATCTTTCTGGCACACTGTTGTGGAAATGGTGCTTTTGCCCTCTAGGGGAATGGACGCTTAACACTGAGCAGTTGGATATCATTATAATACCCATGCTGTCTACATGCCTTTTGAGTTTTGCAGATGGATTGAAAAACTTAATTTGATATGTGATATAAGCATAAGACTAAATTTGAAGCAACAATAAAGTCTGGCCCAGGATTAGGGTCATCTTTACTTCTTATATTGTAATCACAGTTTAATGTGGCACTGGAGGGCATGTATATTTGAGAGGCATGATGGCTCAGCTTACATTTTACAGCTTCAAAAATACAAGGATGGTAAGCATATGGGTTTTTTTTTATGTGAATAGTTATGAGACTGTACACTGCTAGCGCACTTACTGCTTTCCATGTGAAAATAATGCTACGGTTGAATTTATAGACAGATGCTGCCAGTTTGCTGCCAGGAAAAGCACAAGACCTTGTGCTGAGGTGTCTGATTTTCCTTTTGTTACCTAAGGCCCTTGTGAAAGGTGCGCAACTGCAGTATTTGCCATAGAATCACCTAGAGAGCTGGGTCACAGGACTAGCTTACCCGGAAGCTGAGATCAGAGCACTCGGTCTTCTAGAACACCGAGCAAGGATGCTGGTGCCGAAGCCTCCTTTACTTTGATGTCCATTTATGCCAAGTAGCTAAAACAGGATACTGTCTTTATATGCCTTGGGAAGATGAAGTGCCTGGCCAGTGTGTCTCAGTGTTTCTGGAGTGCCTAGATGTTTTAAAACTAGACTGACTTAGGTTGCCAAAGTCTTTCCAGTGGATGACCCATAGATTTTCTAAAGTTCTGCTGCATTTTGTAAGAGTTAATATTCCCGTTGGGGAACCCAGCCCCTGTATCCTATCTTTCTTATTAGTCTTGTTCAAGAAAACCAGAATTTGTGAACTTTACTGGAATCTGGTTTTCAAAATCTGTTGGCATTATTTACATTTTAGCACAAACCTCTTTCTCTCCGACGCCATAATGATCATATGAAGTCATTTCTTTTGCTGCCACGGTTTTTTCAACACAAATTTCAATGACTTGCTGGAAGTGAACAAGCTCTCCTGTGCGTCTGAGCCTAGAGTTTTCACCCAGGCTGGAAGTTCGCTGTGCCGGGCAGCTTGTGGGCTGGTAGGTTCCTGAAGAGCGGGGCGGTCTGAGGCCGTGGGGGCTTCCTCCTTCCCTAGACTCCTCTGCAGTCTGGAGAGTACTTGTGTGGACTGTGCCCACTGCTCCCTAGTCAAGGTTGGTTTGACAAGTGGACCAGAACCAAGAAAGAGGAAAAAGGTAGAGCTACTGAAGCAGAAAGAGGGTCCAGATGAGCAAAAAGAACAAACTAACTACTGCTCTGGGGTGATTGGTATTTGCTTGCACTGTTCTTGGAGCCATCTGATAATTACCACTTGTGCCCTCCCTCTCCTCTCTTTACGCCTGCCCAATTGGGTCAGAGCCTATACTAGTACATGTCTCTTTAGAGGTGCAGTGTGGATTCATGTCTGCTTGAGTGGAAGTCGCTCTATAGCATCAGCCTTCTCTTTCATGACTTAAATCCTACCGTGAATTAACTCGTACATTAACTCGTACCTTTGCATTTGGGTTTCTTTGTCTTTCAAAGCGAAGCATTATTAGTTTTTTGGTGGAAAGCATGAGTATGCTGGTCAAATAAAAATGATTTCACGTCTAATGCTATAAAATGTAAAACTTACAGCTTTGAGCCTACAAATTCTCCCTGTAAGTTGCTTAGCTTTGTACGTTGAGTGGCCAGATTTCTTAAGCCGTAGCCCCATGTTCCAATTCACATCGATGGTGCAGACCATGACTCATTAATTTCTATATTCAGAAACTTTATTTGCCAGGTATTGCATTAAAAAGATGAATAAAGGTTGAGACCCAACCCTGTCGGGCTAGCTGCAGTCCATGGGGAGGCAGATGAACACACAGCAATTATAATACAGGGTGGTTTTGAAGAGGTACACACAGGGGCATTGAGAACCCCCAGAAGTACCTAACCCAGCCTGGGGCTGCCAGGTGCCACCTGAGTTCCAACTAAAGGATGAAGAAGACTGGAGAGCAGTGGTGCAAGGACAAGTGAGAAGAAGGCATTTGGAAACACACCCAACATGCTCCTCAGATTGTTATGGGGGTCAAAGTAATTTTCGATTATTATATTGTCCCATTATCACAACTTTTCTCTTCTGGTGAGCCAGTGTATCATATACAGTCTTCCTCTGTTTTCTTATTCTTGCCATGTTAAATATCGTAGTTTTCCTTAATTCTGATCTCATCTCTTCTTACATTCTTAACAATCATGATTTTAATGAAATAAAATCATTCTGATTTTTTTTTTTTGCATTAATTGTATTGTCTTTTTAAATGTTGTGACTGTCTTTTGGCCGTTCTTTTCCCCTTAAACCATCATACTGTGTTTCCCCGAAAATAAGACCGGGTCTTGTATTAATTTTTGATCTAAAAGACTCATTAGGGTTTATGTTCAGGGGATGTCATCCTAAAAAATCATGCTAGGGCTTATTTTCCAGTTACGTCTGATTTTCAGGGAAACACGATAGTAGAAACTGTCTTAAGAGTCTCCCTTGAATCTTCATAAATATAAATATACAAATATATATGCAAATGCACATACGTACATTTGTAGAAGAGTCATCTAAAATCTAGCATCAAAATTAAGCTGTGCCTTAGAATATATATGGGTGATTTCTAAGAAATCTTTAGTACTAGAAGAAAATCAAAGGGCACACCTGACCAACTACCCACAAACTTTGCTTTGCAGAAGCTGTGGTAGCAGTTGAATATTTTTTGAAGAGGGGTGGACTGTCACTTAATAATGGATCTTTGGGTCATGAATTTTTGAAAACAAAACAGCTGGTAATATCAATATTACGAACTTTAAAGATTTCCAAGTTAAAAAAAAAAGGAGTGGAGGGGAATACAATCCAGATATTCCAAGAAAGCAAAATTTAAATGGCTAATTTGATTGGCTAATGAAGTTGATAATTCACTGTTAGATGTAGGTTGTAATTAACGTTGAAAGATTATTTGCAATTGACATTTTTTTAAAAAGCAAGGTACAGAGAGGGAGAAGAGAGCTCTTTCTGTTTTCTTTTTGGTGACATGTCATGTTTGTACTGTTTTGCAAACAAACGGGGAGAACCTATTAATAACTTTCTGCGGGTTAAACCTCTGAGTCATACTTCCATGTTTTTATGGTAGGATTATGTCATGTGACCTGTTCTTTCTACATTATTTTTCCATTTATCACATAAAATCAGGTGTTTTTTGGGACTTGTTTATTATCTGCCTGCCCCTAGTGGAATATAAGCTCCATACGAGAAAGGCCTTGGGTAGTTTTTTTATTTCTGTAGCCCAGTACCCAGAGCAGTGCCTTGACACATAATGTCACTTTGTGCATTTTTATGTAAGTACAAAAGAATGCAGCAGTTATACTGCGAATTAGTTAAGACATTGCCAAATTATCGGGTAATATGCCTTTACAATAGTTCAGTCAAACAAGTTTTAAATTCTTATTCTTAAGCATTTTCTCAGATGAACAAGGATATAAAGATAATCTGTAAAATAGTTCTGCCTTAAAACTGCTTGTTTTTCATATACTGTATGTTACAAAACTAATAGTCTTACAATATGTTGACAAAATTCAACAGAGTATTTAAGGAATGTTTAACAGACAAATACTCTTCGGCATTTATGGAGATATAGGGCTTCCCTTTTTGAAGATGATACAGCTAAAGTTTTAGGAATTGATGTAAATAGAGTCACATTCCCCACTAGGGCTTTCTGGGATTCTATAAATCATGAAAGATTATCAAAGAATTGTATGATTGTCTCATATAGCTCATGAAGAAAAATTTAAGCTTATAAAATCTATCATTCATATTGGAATTCGTAGCCAAGTTCAGAGCTGTACAAGAGATCTATAATAATGTGACATATTAGAAACAACAATAAGATAATATTAAAAAGGACTTTGACCCTCAAACATCGATTAAATTATATCTGAGTTTTTTTCTCAGATCATTTCCCCAGATTTCCTTACCCTGCCAGTCATAGCTTTTGTACTTTGCCTTTTTTTTTATTTTCTCCTGAATCTCAATGTGTTGTCAACTCGGGGCAGCAGTATTAATGAGTGTAGTCAAGCAATAAATGATCATTTCAATCTGGCTTAGAATGTTTATCTCAAAATGTTGATAGCGAAGTTCGAATTAATTAGTAAACAACCAATGATGCTGAAACAGCCCTTGATGTCACACTTAGGACAGTCACTAGTTTTGACAAGGCTACCCCGCAAAAAGGGAGGGATTTTGGGGAAGCGTTCTTTCTAATCCAGATTTCTACTGGATACAACTTTGGCGGATCTATGGTCAATCTTGGCACCTGGTTTCCTCAAGTTGTCACTTAATGAATGTCCACGAAAGCTCCGGAGGTGGTCGGGCAGGTTGTGAACAGCTCAGGGATCTAAATACACGTGAGTGGGAGGGATATGGAGATTAGCACATACCAAAGCAGCTATATCATGAGTCAGGCTCAGGACTGCGAAGAATAAACGCTTGTTGTGGGATGGATTAGGTAACTCAGAGGCTGAAGCTTTAGCATAAAATGAATCATTATGACTAAGCAGCCATTATTTGTTTCTTTCAAATTTATTTTGCCTTTCCGGCTAAAGATAAAAAGATCTTAAAACCTGAAAAGTAAGGGGTCTTGTAAAGAGGTGATGATAAAGGCTAAGACTGACATTAGAAGGAGGTCAGGATCGTCACAATGAGTGACCAACTTGTCCCAATCTAGAGGAGGAGCTTAGTCATACTAGGGAGGTGTTCCAAATCATGTTTTAGCAAATGGCTCATTGTTGACTTCTAGAGTCAGACAGTCCAGAGTTTGAATTCCAGTTCCAGCACGGGCCTATCATGAGATGTCAGACAGGTTACTTCACTTCTCTGTGTCTCAGACTTCTCATAATAAATAAGTTTAATGGCAGTGTGTGCCTCATAGATTGGCTGTGAAGATAATCCCTGAAATCCCTTGGTGTCAGCACAAAACAAGAGGTGCAGACCTCTCACCATGATGCAAATAGTGATACAGATGAGGATGGAAGGATATATGATTCCACATATTGACTTGGATGCCTGGGATTGGAGAGGCCGGGGAGAGGGATGTGTGTGCTTCCTGTTCTCGCAGGACAGGGCTTGGTGAGACAGCCAGGTGAAGAGGATGGCAACATTTCTGAGGAGTGAGAGTGAATTAGGGTTGAGGCAGTAACAAAAAGATTCCAAGAGCAACCATTGCTTTGTGTCCCTTAGCAAAATCCCATTTACTTTAGCAGAGGCTGCACATTCCTTTAAGCCTCGCCATGAAGATAAGTTTTCACACTGTGTTGCTTTCTTATCTCAAAGTCCTTCCACCTATGCATAAGGAAGGTCTTCCAAGGTATCAACCGCTGTCCCAGCACCTCAGCCCCATTAGCCTGTCACAGTGTCCAGGGAAGAAGACAGAGTAGGAAGTGCTCTTATGTGTCCATTCCACGGCCCCCTTCCTAGGGTTGACTGATGAGCTTGGTTAAGCCATTGGATTCCTCAGGGGCAGGAGACACTGTTGTGTGTATCCTGCGAGGCCACACTTGTTATTACCAGGCAGTTCTCCAGTATAATATTCAAATGAGAGGTGAGTTGGAAGAACACTAGTTTAAATGACTAGTTGAGAAGCCTTTGAATTAACATTGAGACCCTATGTAAGTCACTTGGCTTGGAAGTCAAGCAGTTCTTTAACTGTTTAACTCATTTATTCATCAAACTTATTTTAACTATCCGCTAAGCTAGACATTGTGAATATGGGGCAGAATTCACAAACATGGAAAAGCAGAGGAATGAACAACCTGGAGTACAGGCACGATGATGGAAATCTGATTGGAGCTGTTGGAGTACCCTTGCTCTCGAGGGGTCTGCAGAGGAAAGAGACTTGACAGATAGTCTAAGTTTTCCTGATGGGAAGAGGTGTTTTGGGCTGTCTACATAAGAATCGTCCAAACCTGAAGAGAATTTTTGTAAGAGTGTATTTGAGCCAAACTGACGACATACGCGGGGGAGCAAGATCTCAGATGCTTCAGAGAATGACAGTTTCGCAGCTTCTTTTATGCATTTGGAATTAAGGCAGGAACATAAGGAAGATCACGTGCAGGTGGGAAACAGCAAGGCGGGGACTGGATTACGCAGGGTACCGCGTGTAACAGTATATGATCATATGCCAAGCTAAGTGGTTGAACAGGGGAACAAGGGTGAGATAACAGGTTTTCCAGCAGAACTATGAGATTGGATTTGGTTTTGAGAGATGACTCTGCAAACAGTATGCAGGATGGACCCTAAGAGGAGAAAGACTAAACATCAGAAGTGAGAAAGGAATGAGGGCTTAAATACAGTAGTAATAAAAAGATTGGGAGGAAGGCTGAATTTGAGAGACAGTTCTGATGTAAAAATAATGGGGTCAATTGTTTGGGTGTGTTGAGTTAGTTTGGAGCATCCATAAGGAAGGAATTTTTTCAACTGCTTTATTGAGATATAAGAGATTCAATAAGGGAGAAATCGAGGCGCGTCCTGAGGGGCCTAACTTTGTAGCCCGTTTGAAGGTCATTAATCTGTTATCAGAACGTAGAAAACAGAGCAGGTTCCGGTACAAGGTAAGGACAATTATACAAAGGATCAGTAAGGTTATGTGATGGATCTGATTGGGAAATTCAAGTGGAAACTTGAGGCAGGCAGATGCGAATATGCAGGAAATACTGTACAGTACCCAAGAGTACAGGCTTTGGCATCAGAGCTGAATTAAAATTGCAACTACTTCTTTTAGACCATGCCATCTTGGGAGAGCTATTTAACTCCTTTGCTTTTTTTTTTTTTTCCCCCTCATTTGACCTTTAGTTCCATTTCGTCTGGTAGTAATATTCCCACATTTATTACATTTTTGTTTTCATTTGCCTGATAGCTATTTGCTCATTCTCTATTTCGTGCTTTATCTGACACTTTGTTTTAGGTTTTGAGGTTTTTTTTAAACATAACTTGGTGTTTGGGGTTTGGGATTGGTCTAAAAGTCTTAGTCTTAACTAACAGGCTTGGTTTTATTCGTTTTAGCTTATTTTTAAAGCTTTGTTTTCTCCCTTTTTATGGGAGGGGCAGGGTTGGTGTTGTGGGAATGTAGGGGTTGGTTTGATACAAGTAGTGTGCGTTCCATGAGTTCCCTTATTAATGTGGAAGTTGTACTGTAATTTTCTATACTGTTACTGGTTAACTTTCACTCCCACATCTTGACTATTAAATGAAATTAATTAGTACTTCCTACACAGACGCTCTTATGTGTCCATTCCACAGCCCTCTTCCTAGGGTTGATTGATGAGCTTGGTGAAGCCATTAGATTACCTTTTTTTCCCTAGAATTATTATTTAGTACATATAGTTAATCTGTGTTTTCATGGCAACATGAAAACAAAATTTATTTGAATGTAATCAGTAATTATTGACATAAAGCACAAAGATTAAAGTTTTAACATAAAAATCAAAACAGAAAGAAACCAAATTATAATCCTGCATATGTCCTCAAAGATAGAAACAAAAAATTGACTCAAGGGAGTTAATTGGAAAAGCTCCTGGAGTTCACACACACACTAATTTAGAAGTATTGTACACACACTCTAATTTAGAAGTCAGAAAGGTTAGCTAATTTTCCCGAGGTCACACAGAATAAGTGACAGAATCAGCACCCAAGCTCAGATATTATTACTTGTCATTTTCTGACTCTTCATGATATTACTGGCTATTCTGCTATCCAGTGCTCCCAGTACCGTATTCATATCCTTCCATATTTCAATATGAAACTAAGACAACAGTTGTGTATGTTTCAGAGGTTAAGTGATAATATACTCTATTCCCTGAGTGTCACGTTTTTCTTTCCTTCATATGGTAGTGAAATTTGTACTCCACCCACACAGATGTGAGCCTGATTAGAAGGACCAGACTGGGCCCTAGATTGTTGGATGTGACTAGAACAGGGAATCCGCCCAACCCAAGAGAGCGCCGTCTGAGTTCTCTGTCCTACCTGTGTTCTTCCCGTTAGCTGCATTCTGTCTGTAGCAGGACAGGAATTAGAATGAAAGTCAAAATCATCCACTCACTATAATTATTGACATGTACTGAGTCTCTATGATATACATGGCACTGTGCTAAGTGCTTTGTATGTTACTGTGAGCCCACCAGCCACTCTGTCAGGAAGATGGTGCCTTAGCAATCTGAGGGCACAGGGCCACAGAAGTTACCACTTGTTCAGTGGCACATAAGTGGTAAGTGGTAGGACTGGGGCGGACTCAGGTTCCTGTGAAGCCAGAGCCTGTGCTCCATCCACTACAATGCCCTGCTTTTTGTTTTAAATTTCTTTTAGTACAAGAGTCACTGTGCGTTTCTAAATGGAGTCCAGATTGATAGTGGAGCTCCCCTTTGTGTGGCACTGACATACAATGTCATTAAAATATAATCCTGATGTCAGCAGCTCAGGGGTGGGATTGACCTGTTATTGTCCAGCATTTTAGAGGCTACAGTGGGTTTTCATCTCATTTTGAGTCCAGAAGTTTTTAACTTCACAAGAGGAAAGATTAATGATATTCATCGCAGTTCCTTTTTTAGGATGCTATTCCTTCATAGAACTGCCTCTGTGAAATCAATGGTTGTTAGCGAATGAGTTGTCTTAGTCTGCTCAGAAATGCCACAGGCTGAGAGGCTTAAACAGCAGTAAGTTATTTTCTCACAGTTCTGGGGGCGGAAAGTTCAAGATCAAGGTTCCAACAGGGTTCAGTTTCTGATGAGAGCGCTCTTCCTGGCTCGCAGAAGGCTGCTTTGTTCTCATATGAGCATCTAAGCATGAAGACAGAAGGGGAGAAAGCTCACTGGTGTCTTTTTTTACAAGGACAGTAATCTTATTGGATTAGGACTCTACCCTTACGACCTCACTTAACGGTGATTAAAGGCTCTCTCTCCAAATACAGTCAGAGAAGTAGGGCTTCAACCTATGAATGGGGGGTAGAGGTGGGGTAGACAGTTTAGTCCACAGCAATTGTTGATTTTTTCTTGTGTTCAAAAGTCTCATTTCTTAATGATATAAGCTTTTCATGTTATCCGTCATCTTTAGGTAATATTTTAAACAACTAAACCTCTTACACTAAATTAACTTATAATTCTTATTAAAATATTGAAATATCTCATGTGTTATCCTTTAATTTAAAAGTTTGTATGAACTGTACGTGGTAATAATCCTAGCACTCACCAGTATACTCTGCAATAATACGAAAGTATTGTTTGCCTATTTCACCATCGTTTGCCTGTTTCACCGTTGTTTGCCTATTCTCTTCTCTGTATTCTCTGTCTTTTAAAAAGACAGTTGTTTAAAGAAGGCTTTGCAATCAGATCTTTACTTCCTGGTAGAAAACAGAAGTGGCACTCAAAAAGGTTTGATAGAGATGTTCTTCCTTTACAAGATTATTTGGGGTAAAAGTAATTATAATTGTAATAATGTCTAGCCCTGTTAAGATTTATAACACAACTTCAAGAACTACCTTTAATTTTCTGAATTGAAATCATGATGATGAGAATGACAGCAGTCATAACTACTATTTATTGAAAGTTTACTAAGTGCAGAGAGCTATTCTACCCATGTTAAGTGAAATTATTCTTTTAATCCTCACAGTAAACCTATGAGGAAGGTCCAATGTTACCTACAATTTACCCTAACAGAAGTGAGGCATAGAGAGAGGTTAAGTAATTTGCAATAACGGGAGCAAAGATGGGGGAGACACATGTTAATTTGGAAGGTGTAGTAAGGACACAGGTCTACTGCGACAACGGAGAGGCTATTCTGGGAGCAATGCAGAGTAAGGCCAAATTAGGTAAGACTTTAGAAATCAGGGGAATTTGAACTTAATGAGGAAATAGCCGTAGGTATTCAAGATCAACAAAGTAGATTGATGAAAAACATTATTTAAGGAAAATTAATCAGTGAATTGATTAACTCTTATTTTATAAATTTTACCGTATCACATTTTGAAATATTTTGTTAATATTTTATAGACATTCTTTATCTCTTATTTTATCTTGTTAGCTTCTAGATCTCTTACAAGAAAGGAAGGTATTATATTCATAAATGTCCTCAAAGAATCTGAAATTTTCCTCCAAATGGGGTATAAAAGTCAAAGACTGTGTAGTTTGAAAGCTAAGTGTTAAGAAATAGATGTACCATATTGCGTGTCCACAGGTTTTAAGGTACAGATCTGTTTCTTTTTTTGCCTGTGACCTTCATATATCGTTGGAGAGAGTATAAATTGGTGTGATCTCTACATAGGACAGTATGACAACATCAGGTCACCCTGACTGATCTCAGAAGACAAACTCATCTTGAATTTGCCCTTGTTTTCTCCTCCCACAAAAGTAAAATCAATTTGGATCCCTTTCCATAGATTTGTCTTCTCAAATGAAAAGCTTTGGAAAGATTTAATGGTAGCAGAAATGCAGAATATTTACTATTAAACATTCAGAGAAAACTGAAATGTTCTGAATTTTTATTTTGTCATTAAAAACATTTTAATTTATATGTCATGTAGTGTCCTCAAGGTTTATGCTATAAATTTTGTTTGGACACTTGCCTAAATTATTAATAACTCATATTAAAGACGTGTTTAGTTAACATAGCTCAAGGAAGCATTGTATTAAAGTTTTGTGGGGCTATATTTTCCCCTAAAATGAGGAAGGAACGTATATATGTGAAGAAGCATTTCATCCCTGTACACAATTGTTTGACTTGGTGTGTTTTCATTTGGCTTGTGGTATGAAGTGTTATCTAACTAGATTATGAACTCTTCAGACATAAGATCAGCTGCATATTACGTCTCTCACATTGCTTCACTGACTCGGTGTGATAGGCCTGTGAGGCATTTAATATATCTTTCATCAACTATCAGTCTTTGGGATTTTATCCCAAATCCTTTGAATGCTTTCAGAGAACCAAAGCTGTGCTGAAACAAATGTAGTCACAGCCTTTCAGTCTGGAGGATTTCTCTTTTTTAAAAAAGAGAAACAGATGGTATTATTGGTTTTGAGGGCATCCTATTGGTATCAGAATTGAGAGCAAAGCATGTGATATATATGCAGTATTCTATGGTAATAATATATTCAATTAGAGGACTGTAAAGGTTCCCAAGGAGTCGAATTCAGTGCATCTTCTTCAACCTCATTGTTAGCATATCAAATTATGCTGAAAATTAACAGTAGAACCTTTTCCCTGAAAATTTGAAGAAAGCAAAGACCCGTCTTGGTTAATACAAAATCAAAGAATCTGTATTTGTGAATTGTGGGCCACTTATAGGGCCCTCACTGTTCAAGTTTTGAACCTGCCCGTGTTTGATTTGCCTCATTTTTCTTCCTAAAGCTGCAAGAGAAATAATCTGGTTAGAAAAAGAAGAGCGAGCCAGGCAGCATTATGAGAAACACCTGGAAGAGCGGAAGAAGAAGTTAGAAGAGCAGAGGCTGAAGGAAGAACGGAGGAGGGCTGCTGTGGAGGAAAAGCGAAGGCAGCGACTAGAGGAGGACAAAGTAAGCTGCCACTTTGCGGCACAGATGGAAGGCTAGTCTATTTCAGAAATGCAGCAAACTTATTGTGAAACTTTCCAGTAAGATGCTGAGGTGCATGGCAAAATTGTTTCCTAGTGAACAGCTTTACAGGTAGTCACCGTGACCAGGAAGTCAGGTAAAGAATGGTGTGATTGTTATTATTGTTGCCACAGAAACTTTCAAAGGCCATTTCTCTGGTCTAGGCTTCTAACTTATTTATGATCAGTTCATCTATACTGAAGTATCAAGACCTTACTGCAAGTAAGTGGATTTCTGTAGGGCTTCATCGTTAACAAACATTTTCACCTAGATTGTCTCATTTAATCCCTTATTCAACCCTCGAATCTTGGCAAAAATGGAAATTTAGACTCCAAATGGACCTCCATACAAGGTCATACAACTCAGTAAATTGTGGGGTCGGGATTACCCACATCCTCAGATTCTAAATGCCATTTTTGGGATGTGGTACCACCTGCGTTTAGCATCGGTGTAAACTAAGACCTGCACCGCCATGCTTATGTGAGTTGATAAAAGCATCACATTGCCAGTAGTAATAAGGGTTATTTCTCTAGGCACCTACTGTATAACAAGGGCTTTATCAACTGAGACCAGATGATTTCAATAAGCCTCCCAGGATGATATTCTCACCTTCAAATAAGGTGTACAGATAGGAAATAGATGAGGAGTACTGAGGTCAAATTAAGTATTACCTCTTACTCCATTTTTCCTTAAGTTAAAGAAGCATCAAGGGGCGGCCATTTAGCTCAGGTAGTTAGAACGTGTTGCTCGTAACAACAAGGTTGCCAGTTCGATCCCCACATGGGCCACTGTGAGCTGCGCCCTCCACAACTAGATTGAAACAACTACTTGACTTGGAGCTGATGGGTCCTGAAAAAACACACTTAAAATAAATTTTTTTAAAAAGTTAAAAAAAAAAAAAAAAAAGAAGCATCAACCAACCAGGTTTAATGTAATTATCGGCTCCTCTGTTTCATTTCAGGAACGCCATGAAGCTGTTGTACGACGTACGATGGAAAGGAGCCAGAAGCCAAAGCAGAAGCATAACCGGTGGTCTTGGGGAGGCACTCTCCACGGGAGCCCCAGTGTCCACAATACAGGTAAGCAGTGACCACTTTCCAAATCACTGTGTTTTTTTTCCTGGACAGTAAAAGTGCAGTTGCTTCTTTCTTCTGAGTTTGTGTTTGCAAAACAAAAACCCTGCTGAAATAATTAAACTACAATTAAATGATGCTTCTATTGTTTGAGGATAAGAGGGTGATGGAGGTAAGAAAATAAGGTTCTCTTCCTTAACACAGGCTGCTTTTCTCATTTGTTACTAAAATTATTGAAGAGAGAAATCTATGCAAGGTTTCCAAATATACATGCTAGTTTCAACTCTATATTATTTTAATTAATTTGCATAGGGTTTCAGGATTATAAAATAAGTTAACCAGTTCTATCTTTTACTCTAGAAGAATCATAGTAATTTTCATCAAAATCAATACTATGAGCTTATGTATTCTGACCCTAAAGTATATGCAACATTAATTCTCGCTAAGAGGAAGTACAGGTTTCTGAAGCTAGAAATAGATGTCTAAGCTGTTCCCTTGTTCTTAAATGGACATAAAATACTAAAACTTGAAATTAGTGAAAGGCTTTATTTTTGTACTGTAAATTCAATACACCTTGAATTTTATATAGTGTGTCAGTTCTTTTTTATTTGTGTGAGTCTAATAATTTTTTTTTTTTTTTTAATTTACGTTGAAAAATCATTATCTTACATTCTGTCCCCAGGTGGTTTTGTTGAGTCATCATTCACCTTTCTCGATTTAGCAGGCGTGGACCACCACTTCACAACTTTTGGTGGTGCTAGAAAATCGGGTACAGACCTCCCTGTGGTTGCTGATTGCCTGGCCTGTAGCTAACACCTCAGACCTAGGGCCAGAGTTCATCAATAGCTGATCCATCACCACCCTAGTCAGAATGCTTGCTTAATATCCTGTTGCATAGACCTAGATCTGGGATATAGCACAGTGTTTCTTAAGTGTGGTAATATACTCAGATGACTTAAAGGTGTTGAAATAATTATATGTGCAGTGTTTATTTTCTCCTTAAATGATCACTTTAGATGAAACTTTAAAAAAATATATTTTAGCTAATAAATTACCTGGGATCAAAGTACATCCAGTTTATTCCCCTCCCCACCCCCACTCAATACTGCTGTTGCCACTTTTGTTTTAATCTAAATATGGATTTTTATTTGTTTGCTCTTTTCTCTTTCGTTTTTAACATACAGTGTGTCTTTCATAACTCCTTCATTTAAAAAAATCTATAATCATGTTACCACAACTTACTTTCCTAGGGCAGTAAGCCAAAATTGAAACCCCTTTTTTTGTTGGCTCTCCACAACCAGAGGTATTCGTTGGGGCACATATCAACCCTGTGATCATAAGGCTCATTTATGTATGATATTTCATTCTAGGGATAGTTTTACATACATTTTCCATGAAGAAAAGCTGGCATGATATATATTTTTATAACCTTACTGAGTTTTCTTTTACTTGGCTTCATGTTTTACACATAATATGTCAGGAGTATATTCTGTTACAGATTTTCAAATATTTTTAAGGGGAAATAAAATTACTTAGCTTTAATTATTTTCTTCCACACTCAGAGTTGAATATATGACCTTTATCACTGCCATTCAAAGCAAGAGAAGCTAGTGTT
Organism: Rhinolophus ferrumequinum; assembly: GCF_004115265.2. Lineage (NCBI taxonomy): Eukaryota > Metazoa > Chordata > Mammalia > Chiroptera > Rhinolophidae > Rhinolophus > Rhinolophus ferrumequinum. The sequence continues at coordinate 82,662,084 of NC_046286.1, read as the reverse complement.
GTATTTGTAGGCCTTTGGGTAAAATACATGTTTATAAGGGCTATGAATTAAAGAAAATTGCTGCTATACTAGAACAGAGACATTTGGAAATAATGGGAATTTGCCAGAATTCTCAAAGGTCAACATGATCTGCTGTGACCTTGAAAACAGAGATCAGGTCTTACTCATTTTGAATACCTTGCTGTACAACAATGCCTGACTCATGATGGGCACTCAGTCAGTGTGTGCTGACCAACAAACAGATCCTAGAAATTAAATTTAATACAGATTAAATCACAGTCTTTGACTGCTCACACATCAGCTAGCCCTGATTTGTACAACTGTGTCCTTTTTAAACCAGTTCTTCAGAAATCCTTTTGTGAATTTGTTTTGTTCTGTGAGAAAAGAAATTATTTTAAATTGTCTTATTAGGTATTGAGTAATACAATAAATACATGTTATACCTCCATAATTTTAACCGTGCAGGATAGGCCTGCATGTAGACACAATTTACCCCCAACTAGAGCTTCACATATAAAGCAATATCAGGAAATGTATTGCTGTAAAATCACCCAGAAATGACTTTCCTTATCCTTCGTTATGCCCTTGAACCTCACGTTTCATCAAGATATTCCGTTTGATATTTTACCTTAAATCATTTCTTATGTTAGGATTGCCCTGACGGCCCATTAATTAAGTATAACTTTGAGTCACAGAAATGATTTTTTTTTTAAATAATTGCTTCAACCATAAAATAATTTTCAGTAGAAGATAGGAACATCTGATGTTGGTGTAAGATGTTGCGTATCCCTGTACACTGTAAATAATGGTCAGAAATGGTTATTCTGTGGGAGAAAGATTATTACAAAATTTTTACCTACCAGGGTTGGTTAGACCGATAGGAACTGGGTTTTGAAGGCCTCTCCTCTCCCACAAGGAACATTTTGGTTTGTTTTTAAAAGAAGTGAGCAATAGAAAATAAAACAAAATACAGCAAAGCCCTTTTAATTTTGGCTATTATAGGTCAGAACATCTACCTGCCTCCTAGATAAATATAATGAGATTTTTTGACGTTTATGCAGTTGTATTCAGGGAACATGATTTATGCTAATGTGAGTATCCTTACAACTTGGTTCTGTTGTTCAGACAGCAAACTAACAGAGCTGATTTTTGCCTTTTAAATGTCAAATGGCTGCTATGTCTCTCCTGACTTGAACTTGAAAAATTACTCTAAAATTACTCAACTGCAGGATGAACAGTATTGTTAATAAATTTAAGGAGAAAGAATTCTGATTTTTTTAAATATTGCTGTCAGTTTTGTTGGGCAAGTTTATGGGCTGTTACTACACTTATGAACTACAATAAACTCTGTTAGAAGCACAGAGGTGTGGTGATCCGTAGATTTTTAAAAAAGAAACGCTGTAGTGGTCAACCTTCCCACACCTACAGTGTTTCCTTTTCTTTCTTTCCTGCGAATCTGTTTTTCTGTAATGAACTTGAATGCCCTGGGTAAAATGACTCTATAAGCAAATGTATCTGCAAACACGAAGAACCTAGTGTTCTTCTTTTAGTGTTTGCATTCTGTTTTAGCAGCACTGTTACTACCCCATTGTCCCTACTTTGGGCAATGGTAAAGGCACTCACCTTTCTGGTCCTCTCTCTGCTTCACAGTCTGCCTCCATCATTTCAGTTGCCCTCCTTCATCCATTTGTTGCATTGTAACAATATGCTTGAATGTCTCTGGCTGACAACCCGGTGAGCTGAATGTTTGTTTTATCCTATAAGAAAAATGAATTTCATTTCCAGCCTTTAAGTTACCTTTAAAATGTCCACTTAGAAAACTGTGCTGTTCTGAAAGATCTGGTCATAGAGCTGAAAGCATCCAATCCTAGTTTTTCCTTCCATCAGCGAACTAGGAAACTGCAATCCTGCATGCTGGCTGTCAATTAGCATTATCTCCATTTGTTTTAGATCCAGACAGGCGGTCAGTTTCCACCATGAATCTTTCGAAACATGTTGATCCCGTCATTAGCAAGCGGCTCTCCTCTTCATCTGCAACTTTACTAAATTCTCCAGATAGAGGTACAGTCAAAAGGAAAACAAAAGTGTTCTTTTATTTACTTAATGCTTTTTTTCCTGGATGTTTACAGATAAAAATAAGCATCTGAAGTTGCTTTCCCTACGTTTCTTAAATAGGAAGAAAAAAACTTCAAAGTAAAAAAGCAGTAAACGGCTGAGCAGCATTTTCCTTGCGACAAGAACATTTCTCATTTTAGAACTTGGCTGAATGGTTGCATTTAGCAGTGATGAAAGCGGTGCTTCTCTCAACTCTTTAGTAAATGAGTTTACAGCTCCAGAAATCACCCACTTATCCACCAACATGCAAATGATCTATTATGAACATTTATTTTACTTCAATCACATTGTCTTTGACTTTTTCATCTGTACGTTGGGAATTCCAGGCTTTGGCGTTCTAAAAAAAAAAAAAAAACAAACGTTTTAATTGATTCATGTTGGTAGATTTCATTTTGCTAACTTATTTCCCATTTAACCAAACCTTTCTTACTGCATTTCTTGTGCGTGTGTGTGTTTGGTTTTTTGGTTTCTATTCATTTACTCTTAAGGGGTTTGGCCTAACTTCAAGAATATCATCAGTTTAAACCTAAAACTTTTAAGAATCATAGTCTTCCACTTAACATTTCATTTAAATTTTGAGTTTTATTCATCCCATGGATTTACAGTACATGAATGTTGTTATTTATAAAATGAATATTTTATTTTATATATTTATATATCCTGGTAGGAAAAACGAAGCTTTTAAGATAAGCTACTTGTTTTACATAACTAAAGTGATTTTAAATTAAAAAACAACAGCAAAAAATTATTGTGCAATATAAAAATGTATACTCTTTAAAAGTAACAAGTTGTGGTTACTTTAAGTGCTTTATTAAGAAACTGGGAAAGGCTCAGTGTTTATAGTCTTGGAAAAGTGTAATGTGTGCATGTCTCTGTGTGTATGTGTATTTGTATATTTTATATTGTATAAAAGTTATGGTGTCATTGTAATGTACAATATTATATGTGTTGATGCTGTTTTATAACTAATCTCTTAAAGCAGTAAATGTTTGAAAAACTTCCTATCTTTGCCTTTTAACTTAAACCACTCCTTTTTTCTACACCTAATTTGCCTAAATCAATATTAGACATGTAGTCAAATTTGGGGCCTTTTATATGTCCGAGAAAAATATTATGAATTAAAATTCCTTTCATAAGTAGCCTTTCTTTTCAAACCCATCCTCCTAATATAACATAAAGTATAACATGGGAATGCTATTCTCACAGTTATCTATTCACCTCTGAAACGGGTCACTTACTCAGCACTTTAATTTCATACTTTTGTGAACCTGGATCTAAGGCAAACTACAATTGGGATTTTAAAGTACTTTTAATTAAAATTAAACCTTGCTTAGTGCCTCCTAAAGTCCCACAGCTGAAATTGCTGTAAGGTTGGGAGTGTGGAAATGGGCAATAAACCAGATAACATCCTACCCGTGCTTCTGTGGAATGATGGATGATGCTGTGTCAACTAGAAATAAGAGGTTTTTTAGATTCTGCATGATAGTATCTGACTGGATATTCTTAAATAGGTTCTTAGAACTAGGAAAATTTGTTGGGTTGCTCATCTACTGTCGTTGGAGTAAGAGTCTCTAAGAAGTGAAGGGCCCAACTTGATATTCCACAGCAGAAGAGGGAGTAGACCATAGGAGAAGAGGGAGGAGGACAAAGACCATCAGTTCCTAACCCGTGTTGTTGCTACACTGCATCTTCAGGTTTTATCTTCATGGATGTCCTTCCTTAGATCTACTCTGACTCCATGCATTCTTCCTTTGGTGAGGTTAAGGGAAGTTCAATAACCAATCCATAGCTGAGGTCAGGAAACTGCTCTTTGAATCATGGTCAGGCCTATAAAATTGAATACTACGCTGGACTAATAGATTAGGAGGAAGAGCACTAAATTTGGAGTCCTGCTCCTCTTGCCCTGTATCAGAGGAACTGTGAACCAGTTCCTGGAACTTACAGGCAAGCCTGGCCTGGAAGGAAGATTCAGTTCATCCAGGGGCTCCCATATGGTCCTGGAAGCAAATTTTTTGGAGTTAAGCGAAACCCTCAGAAGGACAGTGAGAGGGCTAGGCCTTCTAATGATAACAAAATTTCTTCTGAATTTGCACTTCTCTATTTTAGACATTTAAGTAACTTAGTTTATTTTCTTTTCTGCTGTTTTTTTACAGTTGGTTATGCTTTTATCAAATTAGAAAGCATTCTTATCGAGTTATTAAATTAGAGGCATTTGCAGACAAATCTCTTGGAGGGTATTACACCATTGCTAGATTGTTTGAGCTACTTCAGGCCAATAGTACAAGCCTTAAAACTGATAATAAAATTGAGGCTCTGAAACTATCAAAATTGACATTTCACTGAAATGCACTTTTGGTTATCAAAAAATACTGAAATATTTTCATACTAGCTGAGAAATATCCACGTCCCCAAGCTGTGCTTCCCCAAGCCCTCCAGAGCTAATGACCAGTCTCCGCTGGCTCTGTGCCCAGGCCCTACCAGTTTTTAAATATTTTGATTATCACACATGAATGTAGTGTCACATAGACTGATAAAATAACCTGAGTTAAAAGAAAACCTCTGATCACTAAAGATTTCTGTAATTGCTGCAATAGAGAGAACATTGCCATTAGAAATTTTTGCATTAAAAATGTGTGTTTCTTATTAACCTACCTGCTTAAGCAGTTTTCTTCTCAAAGACAAAGAATAAGTAGTTTGAAAAACGTAAGAATGAAGTTGCCTACTCTTTGCTTGATATTAGTCCATAAATTTTTTCCTAGAACCTACTACAGGGAGTGGTAGTAGGTTCTGCCCACTGGCGTGTTCCATGTGAGCTGAGCAGGGGTTTTTGTTCTTGTTTTGATTTGAATTAACCGCCCTCATTTTAAAAATGCAAGATCTCATATGCCATTTAGATTTCCTACTTCTAATGAAAAATCAGGACTTGGCAACACTTGCCTGGTTTCTGCATGGCACTCATCGTCGGAACTGAATAGTGGCTCCCTGCTTGTGCAGGAGCGTGATAGTACAAATATCTGTCATGTTTGTTTGCCTCCCCTGGTCTGGGTGGTCTGTTATGGCAATTTGTCAACATCTCATTTTTAAGTGCTTAGATACCATGTTTCCCTGAAAATTAGACTTAGCCGGACAATCAGCTCTAATGAAAAATTAGTATAAGACCCAGTCTTATTTTACTGTAAGACATTATATAAGACCGGGTCTTATATTAATTTTTGCTCCAAAAGGCGCATTAGAGCTGATTGTCCGGCTGGGTCTTATTTTCGGGGACACACAGTAGGATCGATACTTTAGAGCTATTTCGTGAGAATTAATATCTCTTCCGTCAGGAGCTTATTGTCTTAAAATCTGGCTCCTCTAGCTGGAAAAAAAGAAACCAATAAACTTACTCTCCTGTCCTAACCCTCAATGAAAAGTTCTCTTTTGGGAGAGATCTGTCTCTCTCATGTTTAGGGATTACTTATGAATGTGGTAAACATGAAAACGTGTTTCTCTTAGCATAATCTTTCCATGTCGGAGCTATAAAACAACTGTCTTTGGATTTGCTTTAAACACAACTCAAAGAGGGTTTTTAATGATCTTCATTTAAGGCAAATTCTTTGGTTGATGCTTGAAGATTCACAGGAATAGAGTAATTGAGCTTCTTAATCAAGGGGGTGAGGAAAAGACATGTCTTTTCAATGATAAACCATCTCTGCAGTTCTAAGCCAGTCAGCCTACAGAATTTATCTAAGAAAGGAAACATTCATCTCTTCTTCCCTTTCTCATCTACTAAAAATATAGTTCTGTTGAAGATTTTCACTTAATCCTGATCCCCATTGATCTTATTCTGTGAATGTACTCTGATTTAGGTTACATTATATTCCATTGCTGACACAAACATACACATCCACTACTAGTCTAGTTTATAATGAGCACTTTTCCCATTGTATGCGCTACTACCTGTGTAACTATTACATTAGTTTTTATAACAGATCTGTTTATTAATATCTTTCTGTCTGATAAGATTTAATTTAACCATGAAGACCCTGCTAATAAACAGAAAATCTAGTGAACAATTCACTAATTCTTAAGTTCACCAGAGCCTTGATCAGAATAGCCACTCTTTTAAAATAAAGTCAGATAATTAAGGTTCTTACTGGAGATTGGTACCGCTTCCAAATAGGAGCAAATATTTTCTATAACAACACTTAAAACGAGAGGGCTCCTAATAACTAAAACTAATTTCCTAGAATTTCAATATCATTTTAAAATACAAGGTGTATAAGATTGTTATAAGAACAATTGCTTCAGAGGTAAAGGGATTTGCAGCTGCTGTTGTGGTGCAGATCAGAGTGGCCTTGTCAGGTTTAGACAGTTTTAAAGACTTTTATAAGTGACTTGAAAGTGTGTTCGAAAATAGAGATATATGACCACTTTGCATTAATGATAGTTGTAGGATTTTGTAAGCTTCTTTGCTGGTATTTTTGGAAAGTATCTTCTATATATTTTCAAGGGCCATCACCAGAAGCTAACCAGTTAAGCGAAATAATTTATAATTGGCGTGCATTTTCTAATAATGAACTTGCCAAATCCCAATATAATGTGGGACCTTACACTATTGCATTATTTTAAATTTATTTTCCAGATTCCTCACTCATTCACTACTAATCTCCAATATCATGTTCATACTGGATTTTTGGCTTTTCTGTTTAATTTTACCTTACGTCAGTTTTACCCTTATCCTCCACCAAAATTTTTATGTTATTGCCGAACAGAGACTTGAAAAAACCTGGCTAGCTGAACGGACAAGTCAAAAGGAAATTTTATACGGAACCTTTCATGAGTCCTCTTGTGTTATATCTAATTTCCCCAGTTGCCCCAGTAGCAATTCATGGAGACGAGCAAAATTTAATGGAGACCCTTTCTGTCTTTATTTATATATAAATCTAGACTTGCATTAAGCCGCCATAGCCTCTGTTAGAGTTGATTATTGCTTAGGAAACCCTTTGGCTGAGGTGTGTGCCATCAGTCCGCTGCCCGTCCTGACGAGAGCAGATAGGTACAGGTGGAGTCAGCAATACATGCCAAACCTATGGTTGAAACCACATTTCTGTACTGTTACCTGTTGATTACTAAAGGAGGGTGGTTAGAAAACTCTGCGTCTATAAAACGGATATAGAGCCTGCTACAAACTTAACATTTGAAGAAAGGCAACACTACAGAATAGCTGCTCTTTTGAGCAGAGTTCTTGTTGCCCTGAGTCTTCACCAGCTGTCCTCCTTGGAAAGCCTGGTCTCTCTCGAAGGCCCGGCATATGGAAGTGATAGGTGTGATGCTCTGCGCCCTCTTGCCCCTGGAAAGAATGATTGCTAACATCTTGCTTATGTGGTGACGTTTAGCTCGCCGCCTGCAGCTCAGCCCATGGGAGAGCAGCATTGTTAACAGACTACTGACGCCCACACATTCGTTCCTGGCCAGAAGTAAAAGCACAGCTGCCTTGTCTGGAGACACAGGTAAATTTGTCAAGGTGCAACTTTCCTGGAGAGGTAAAGTCTTCCTTTTGAAGCACATCTGAGCCTCCAGTATTCATCTAACCACATCTCTGTTGTTCCCAGTGTGTGCTTCTCTCTCCTCCGGGTGGAATGGCTTTGGAAATGTGGCTGTGGGTGTTGGTTTCATGCCCCTCGCATTGTTTCTTCTGAGCGTATGTCGTAGCATCTTATCTGGACACCAGATGCCAGGCAGTCGAAAGGATGCCCCTCCCTGTGATCAGAGGTTTCAGATGCTTCTGTCTGTTCATAATATTACCAGGAAAACCTATCCCTTCCCTGCCTTTCTTTCTGCCCCTGCATCTAAGCAGATGACCAGAGGTAGAAATAATTTAATACACTAATATGCGGACTTGGGAATAAATCAAAGCACAAGCCCATTTACGTGTGGAGTTTGATGCTGTGGCTGTTGGCGCAGTACTTGTCCTCCCTGTGCCAGTCTTTTATGTGTAATCTAGGAAGAGCTCCTCCCAAAACTCTAAGTAAGACTTGTGGAGAAGGCTAATTATGGTGTTGCTATTTGTTACATACTTTGACAATACGTAAAATATGCCAAATACTGGTTATTATAATTAGTTATAACTCCTCTACATTTTGAAGTACAAAACGTGCCTAAATGAGCCAATTAATTTAATGAGAAGTTAGTGTAGCGCCTACATCTACTTGGAAAGAAAGATACATATTAGGCTCTTGGCAATGTCTGTCTCATGGTGAGTTGATTTGGATTTTCCCAAATACCTTTGGGCACACTGTTATATCTGTATAACCAGTCTACCAGTCCTCATTTGGCATTTAGGAAATTGCATAGCCTCTTCATGAAGATCCCTTTAAAAACCACTTTGCTTTTGCAAGCCTCTTCATGCTCGTTAGCCCTCTTTACAAATAATAATTCCTGGTGATTTTATGATGTCTTTTATCTATGGTGCCCAAGGAGCTGATATCAACACTAATTCTCATAGCACCCCTGGAAGGCAATCAAAGCAAGCGCAGGCATTCCCACAAGCTGCCTGTGGAAACCAAGTGCAGTGACAAAAAGTGACTTACACTAAAGCCACTTAGAAAATCAGTGGACTGGATCTCAAACGTCGTTACCTTCCATCCTTGGCACCCTGTGTGATGCTGTGTCTACAACTGTGCATTCAACTAGCTGGACCACAATGTTATGTGTTTTCTGTAAAGTAACTCTCTTGTCAGCTGTCATGTTGCATTAGATTTTTCTGGAGGAAAAAAAGTACAGCTTATTTCAAGACAGTTTATTTTTTATGCCTATGAGTGGCGTACTTTTGTACAAGTCACAGAAGTTTTTCTTTATGTCCAGCTAATTGATGAACCTTTAAAACTGCTTTTCAGTTTTATTTCATAGGATCAAAATAGTAGTATATAGCTATCATGCTTATGAATCTCCACACTGTATGTTTTCATGCTAAAGGACTGCCTCACAGCTAGAAAGTTGTCTGTCTTTGCTATTTCTGTCATCACTAACTTTTGTCAATTCTTTCATTCTTCCTCTAGTCTTTTCCAACACCATTTCCTCATTTTCCACTCATCCTGCTTCCCATCTTGCCACCTTTCTTCATTATTATGCTCAGTCAGGTGCTTTTTTCTGCTAATTGGCTCTTCTTTACTTTGCAACTTTTCCATTCGCCTCTTCACAAATTGATACATTTATGTAATTTACTTTAGCGTGAGGCAATACATGGCATTTTCTTGAGTTGCCTGTTTTATTAATATGTGCCTTAGATCATTGTTAACTATTATTTCATTGATACAGCTTAGGTTTAATGAACCCAAACTGTTGGATTTTAAATTTTTTCCATTTGAAATTATATATGTAAACATCGCTTACATTTATTTTGTCAAAAACACTTTTCCATCACTTCTTTTTCCATCTATCGTTAATTATTCTTTCTTCTCACTTTAGCATTGTCCCTTGAGTTCATCTTATATCCAATTGCCATTGGCAAGAGGAGTACCTACGTCCAGAGCTAGGGTTACAGTAGCAGATTAAAACAGTCATCCTTACCCCTAAGCTGTTGGGTGATTGCAAACTCCCAGAACAAGCAGTAAGGGCAGCTGAGAATCGGAAATCATAGTCTCATGCCTTTTATTTATGGCTACTGCTTTGGGTTGACTTTTCCATACCCATGTTTTAAAATACATGTGATTATTAGAGCTCAGGATTAAATAAGTTATTACATGTAAAATGCTTAGAATAGTGCCTGCACATATAGGTACTCAATAAATGTTATTCATGTTATTTTATTATGTATTTTTTTTATTCTTTGTTACACTCCAACTACTTGAACTGCATTATCTTTTCTCTTCACCCATTATCTCATATAGAAAATTTTGAATGATTTGAATTAATGCACACTTGCTACCAAGAGTAGGAAGAAATACAGATATTGTGGAAGACTTCCTCAAAGCCATTTCCATAAAAGAATTTTCATGTTTCATAAAACTACTTTGGGATATGGAGGACACTCTGGGGAAAAAAATAAAACAACTCTATATTGCTTTCACTTTTTTTTCAGAAGGGCAAGATTATTAGAATAATCAATTTAAAGGTTTCAGGTTTTTCAGTAGTTGCTCTTCAGAAAAACAATGAATCTTATGAAGTGCAATATCTTTAGAAGGAATTTTTAATGTTTGGTTTAGCCTGGCAATGTTCCTTGAACAATGAAATTTGAGGATTTTTGTAAAGACTACACTAGATAGGTTTAAGATATTTTCATCCTTTGATTGATAGTACCTCAGCACCATAATAAAGAATGAACCAGAGGCATAATGAGATTGGCTTATATCCAGAATAGTTTTGGATATGCTCTATAGATATACCTTGAAATTACTGTTTTCCACTAGAGGAAAAAGAAATCATATTTCATTCCTTTTTCAGTGTCAGACCCATGGCCTCAAAGCAGGCTGTTGTCTAGAGTTTCTCGATCCTCCAGCAAGGTTAACGGCCTCTGGCTGTGCCCTGGGCAGTGTGTGCCTCTCCTGGTCATTAATCCCACCGAAGTGCCTTGTGCCAGGATGTTATTCTTCAAATGTATCTGATTGGCTTGGAAGAGTTTTGCATTAATGAACTCTTTCCTTGTCTGGGAAATGCAAATACGACTTTGCTATGGTACTTGAGGAAAGGTTATTTTCAAATTATTTCTCCTGTGATCACAACAAGCCAAATGACAGAAGGTCCTCATTTCTCTCAACACATAGGAATCTTCCTCCATCATCAAGGTCTAAAACAAAGCTTTATGTAAATTCCCTAGTACGACACACATATTCTTTTCAGGAGAAATGAGGGAATATGAAGTATTTTAGTTTATCCTGAAGATACAGAGTTCTGTTTTCAGATGATTGGGGAAAGAGAATGCAGTTTCCAGTCTGTTCACTGCATTTACCCTTTAGTGATAACCAGAAGCTGCTGCCAGACATTTGATGGAAGAGAGCATGTAAATAAAGATGCAATCTGATCAACTTTCGGTATACAGATTAAACCAAACGAATATTTTTTCGCTCTAATTCTGAAATTAAGATTATCCCGAATGTGTTCTGTGAACTTTTGAGTTTTTAATTTATTAATACTATTATATTCAGCTGACATAATGGTCTCTTTAAAGGGTTGCTACTATGGCTAGAGATTGGGTAAAACGATTTTATAACATGGTCCAAATACATACAACTCGCCTCAGTACTCATGTTGAATTGTCTTATTTTTGATGGAAACATGATTTATAGATAAGATCTAAAAATGAACCTGGGGCCTAGTACCCACACTTTAGATATCTATGTAGTGTTATATGAATGTCTTTCAACCCACTGTTGCTTAGAATCATTTGATTAATGACAGTGTTTCTTTGAAGGTGAATGGTTAGAAACTTGGTTGTTTTTCAAAAAAATATTCCATCTTGAGTAAAACTGTAAAAGCTATTCATGATTCAACTTTATTTTTGGCCATTCTAACATATGTGTGTTCTATTCACTGTTTTAAATGATGACATCCTCTGTCTCTATATGTTCTACTGCTGCTTGTTATAAATCATCAAATGCCTTGGCTTTTGGGGAAACCCAGAGCATGCATTTGATTTGCCTTTGGATAGATAAAACATTTACAAAAAATTTTTTCTGGAAATTATTAGTTATCCTTGTAAGAAGACTTAACAACTACTAAGACTTGGTTGTTTCACATTTTAAAACTTCTGTTGCTTTTTTTCCACTGGCTGTTGAACTTTACTCCTGAAATTGTTGCCTGCCTGCTTGCTCGCTTCCTGTCTTTCCACCTTTTGTTCCATCTTAAAGCTAATTAGGAAAAAATCTCATTATAAAGCAATCCTTATATAAAAATTATCTACCACTGATGTAGTAGCATTTTACCAGAACCATCAGTCTGTAGGAATATAAGGCGATTGCTTCCCATAATTATTGGATTACATCTGTATCTTTAATCAGTACTTAGAGCTTATATATTCCACGTTTTTCATTTGGACACGCCTTCCTTTTGGATACCCTGTAAACTGATAGGACTGTAAGGAGAGCTGAGTATGATGGTTCTGGACACCTTTAGGTAATAACATCTTCTCCCTACTTTTCTCTCTATCTCTGCTTTGCTCCTTCTTCTGAACCTGCTTTTGGCTTTCCTTCAACTGCTCCTCTGGCACTCTTGTGTGTAAAACAATCACCTGCACCCTAGTTATCCCCATTTGTCCTCGTTCAGCATCTTGCAGCCCCATCAACATCATGCCCTACAAAGCTGCACACTCTAGAAATCCGATGGAGCGACCAAAATTCTTTGTCACGCCACCTGAGGGCTCTGCGCGAAGGAGGACTGTTCATGGCACAGCGGTGAGTAGCCGTTGGGGGCGACCGGGCCCACCTGTGCTATTTCTGTGCAGTGGACACCACCCCAAGGTGCGGTGTGGATGGAAGATTGGGAGGTGGCAACATCCGCCAGCCCATCTTTCCCACCAGGCCTGAATCTGGTTGGCTGGGTGGTAGTGTACCCCACACTTCCTTTCCACTTGGGGAATTTAGTCCCCCTAAAAATGTGAATTTGGAAATGAAAACAATTCATTGTTCAAGGATGTATGTATGTATGACTAAAGCACCGTGCTGGTGCCTCCATACAGATAAGTGCAATGCCAGCATACTTGTAGTTCTGAAAGTAGAAAATCTTTGAAGAAGAAGTGGGCCTGGACTGCTGCCTCTGCATTTTATTCCAACCATATCCAGAAGTTGGATGAACTCTACATGTGGTTCACTAAAAAACAACATGAAGAATTTTTATCTGCATCTTTAATCCTTGTCAAGTCTCAGATCCTAAAATATAGTAACAAAGTATTTTATCAACACTAGTTATTCACTAAGTAATTCTTGAAAGGCTGTTGGGCTGTGTTATAAACTCAGATTTTCCAAGTAAAGAATATAATTTGTACTTGTCATTACTGGCAAAGTGACTGAGCTAACGTTAATTTTCACCATGCTATAAATGCAATGAGGTAACTTGTACGTCTCCAGGAATCCTTCTTCTTTGTTTTAAACTGTGAGTTATTTGGTATCTGTTCAAAGATGTAGATACTGTTCTACGGTCTTCAGACATTGTACTTCAGTCTTAAAGGACTCACCAGTCAACCAGAAGATCTCATTGCTTCTCTCCCATGGTAATAGCATGACCCATTTAATGCAAGACTGGAACAATTTTTTAAAAATCTTACGGTCCAACAACAATTCAGATTTATAAAGCTAATGGACGCTTAAAAGGATTTTTCTTAGATGTTTGAGGATAATTCTAGGATTGTGAGAATTTGAAGTCTTTGCTTACAGGCAGTTTTCTTTCAACGCTTTCGGGTTTTCGGGAATCAGCATTTAATTCATGATTGAGTCAGAAGTCTGGGAAGTTTTCTGTCATTAGCACATTGGTCCTAGCTATGGGCAAAAAGCAGTAGTACAGCAGGGAAGCTTTAGCCAAACATTAGGTATTTATTGGTGAGGGAAAAACATTAACCAAAGGAAAAATACCTTGCCTTGGATAAAAACAAAAATTAACACTCCAGGAGGGAAGGATGAGAGCTTGCCCTTCGCCAACTGATTAAAAGAGGGATTTCATCACATGATCCAGAACCACTACTTTCTCACTTTTTTTCTTTCTTTCTTTTTTTTTTCTTTTTGCAATGCTTTCCTGTTTCTGTATTTAATCTATTGGCTTTCTTTTCACCTCTTTACAACTAAATATTTAGGCAAATATCTACTGACAGAAAATGACTCCACAAGTCATGTGTACCCTAGAGCTGCACTTTGGAGTCCAGTTGAGCAGCTAGCCACGTGTGGCTATTGAGCACTTCAAAAGTGGCTAGTGAGACTGACAAACCAATTTTAAATTTAATTGAAAACATTTTTTAATTGCAGTAAAAAACATGTAACAAAATTTACCGTTTTAACCATTTTCAAGTGCACAGTTCAGTAATTTTAAGTATATTTACACTGTTGTGCAACCAATCTTCAAACTTTTTACATCTTTCAAAACTGAAACTATACCTGTTAAACAACTCCCAATTTCCTGTTCCCTCCAGCTCCTGGCACCCACCATTTTACTTTCTGTTTCTATGAATTTGACTGCTTTGATACTTAAATGCAATATAAATGGAATCATACAGTACTTGCCCTTTTAAGACTGGCTTATTTCACTTAGTGTGATGTCCTCAAGGTCCATCCATGTTGTAGCATGTCACAGGAATTTTGTTCTTTTCAAGGCTAATATTCCTCTGTGTGTGTGTGCGCACATGTACACGTTCATGTCTACACATGTACATATACATGTATATACAACACCACATTTTGTTAATCCATTCTTCTCTTGAGGCATTTGAGTTGCTTCTGTCTCTTAGCTATTGTAAATAGCACTATAAATATGTGTATGCAGATACCTCTTCCATTTGTTGTCTTCAGTTCTTTTGGATATATACCCAGAAGTGGGATTGTTAGATCTTATGTAATTATACTATTTATTTCTTAAGGAACTGTCATGCTATTTTCCACAGTGACTGAACCATTTTACCTATGCGTACATTCCCACCAACTGTGCACAAGGATTCCACTTTTTCCAAATCTTCGCCATCACTTGTTATTTTGTTTCGTTTTCTTTTATAGTAGCCATTCTAATGGGTATGAGGGGCTATCTCATTGTGGTTTTAGTTTGCATTTCTCTAATTATCAGTGATTTTGAGCCTGTTTTTATATGTTTGTTGGTCGTTTGTATATCATCTTTGAGAAATATCTACTCAAATATTCTGCACATTTTTAAATCTTAATCTTTATATTTTTGTTATTGTTGAGATGTAAGAGTTGTTTATATATTCCGAATATTAATCCTTTATCAGATGTATGATTTGCAAATATTTTATCCCATTCTATAGGTTGCCTTCTTACTCTGTTGATTGTGTTCTTTGTTACATGGTAGTTTTTAAGTTTAATGTAGTCTCATTTGTTTATTTTTGCTCTTGTTTCCTATCATATCCAAGAACTCATTACCAAATTCAATATCATGAAGCTTCCCCTATGTTTTCTTCTTTTATAGTTTTAAGGACTTTTATAGTTTTAAGTCTTACATTTGGTCTTTAATCTATTTAAAGTTAATTTTTGTATATAGTGTAAGGTAAGGGCCCATCTGCATTCTTTTGCATGTGCATACCCACTTTTCCCAACACCATTTGTTGAAGATGGTGTTTTCTCCATGGAGTGGTATTGGCACCCTTATCAATGATCCTTTGACCATAGTCACAAAGATTTATCTCTGGGCTCTCTATTTATTCCATTGGTCTAGACATGTGTCTTTATGCCAGTACCACAGTGTTGTTGTTTTTTTAATTAATTAAATTTATTAGGGTATACTACACTGTTTTGATTACTGTGGCTTTATAATACTGGTATATTTTGAAATCAGGAAGTATGAGATCTCCAACTTTGTTCTTTTTCAAGATTGTTTTGGTTATTTAGGGTCTCTTGAGATTCTATATGAACTTTAGATTTTTCTATTTTTGCAAAAACGAATGTCGTATTTTGATACAGATTGCATTGAATCTATAGATTGCTTTGAGTAGCATTGCCATCATAACAATAATAAGTGTTCCAATCTATGAACACAGGATATCTTCCCATTTATTTATGTCTTCCTTAATTTCTTCCAGCAATGTCTTCTAGTTTTCACTGTATGAGTCTTTTACCTCTTTACTTAAGTTTATTCCTGACTATTTTATTCTTTTTGATATTATTATAAATTATTTTCTTAATTTGCTTTTCAATTTCAAATTTAATTAATTTAGATCTAAATTAAAATGGCTACTATTAAGCACTTAAAATGTATTTTGTGAGCCTGCATTTAATTTTGTATTTAATTTAATTTTAATTTAATGTAGATCTAAATTCAAATAGCCCAATGTGGCTAAATGGTTACCATATTGGACATGACAGATTTAGGCCATTTCTGTCATCACAAGAGGTTCTGTTGGACAGCACTGCCTTGGAGTTTCTGTCTATATAGTCTCTGTTGGAGGTTATTTGTATTCTAAACCTAACTCTAATTGTAAAATTAGAGTCTTTGTCTTGCTGGTAAGTTGTCCAGACCATTGACGTGAGCAGCTTGCTGTAGGTGTTCCACCTTAGCCTGTGGAAAGTGTTAACAAGAAAGATTATTGTACAGACCTCTGACTGTTTACTCAGATAATGATGAGACTCAGGAGCACCATTACCCATGTGGTTCCCAAATAGGTGTTTGGGTACAAGACCAATGAAAGGACATTAAAAATCACTGAGAGGATAAAAACATCTATCTGCTTAGGAGGGTGTTACCTCAAGTAGTGAGCGTTTTTCCAAACTGCTTCTCCCTTGCTGTCCCTACCCCTTTCAGTTGATTTAAAGAAGGTCAGTTTTAGGAAAGAAAAAAATTGGTTCAATGACACTTAAAAAAAAAAAAAGAAAAAGAACCCAATCTGAGGATTATATACCTTTATGTAGGTTCATTCTCCAATATCAGTCTTATTAACGTACAGATGATGAAATTCATCCCCAAAATCTCCACATCACAAATCACGCTTCCTTGTTTTCCCATTCAGATCTCTCCTTGATCTGACTTCACTCTAATTAAAATGTTTTGAGTAAAAGGAAAAAAAGCTACCCAAGCTGCTTAACCCCAGCCTCCCTTGTGAAAAGTCCTGGGCCTTCCTCTCTGGAGACTGATCTGCCAGAGGCATAATTACTATCCTGTAAAGCTGCCAGGGGGGGTCCCATGTGGTTGTCTAGTGCATGGAGAAATATAATGATTGTGTTTCTCTGAACTTAGGGCTATAAAAGAGAGAGGGAGAGAGAGAACATGCCCTTCCACCTCACATCCAGCATCCGTAGGGCTGTGTCTCCATCTCATCCCAAAGCCAGAACACCAGCTTCTTCCAGACTTTGGTAAGTTAAATACAAGAGGCTGGCTGGGTTCTTCCATGCTGGAGAAGTAGTAGCGTCTGTCCTCTGAAAGGAAGTTGATCACCCCACATGGTTTGGCCTTGACTTAGGGAATAACGTTTTTCCTTAAAGGAAAGAAAAAAAACCAAAAAACTGAAATGGGTCACTATGGTGAGTATTTCCGCATTTGCCACATAAAAGACAAATGCGCAAGGCTGAATACTTTCATTTCTTTTCCATATTGGTATTCTGGGACAATTACATGATAGGGGGCTCAGGGAAGGAAGATTCTGGCAAGCCTATTCATACATGTCCCCTTCTCTTTATGTTGTTTGTTTGTGTCCCAGGATCCCATCCAAGTCCTTTCCTCATTTGCCTGGCACACCCAGACCAACATCTTCCCTGCCTCCCGGACCAGTCAAAGCTGCCTCTGCTCCAGTCCGGCCCCCTTCCCCTGGCAACATCCGCCCTGTCAAGAGAGAAGTCAGAGTGGAACCTGAGAGAAAAGACCCTGAGAAGGAATCTCAGAAAGTTGCCAACGAGGCCTCACTAAAGGCCAGAGTACCTTTAGTGAAGGTGGAAGAAGCCACAGTTGAAGAGGGTACACCTGTTGAACCAGAGGATGTCCCTAGTAAGAATCAACTAACTGGCTTGTGACAGAATGTGGTTTGCTTGCTCTCTCTTTTTTCCTCCTGTTCTTCTTTTACACAGTGCCCCCCACCCCTCTTATTAGAAACTTGGAAATTTTACTCTGAGGCTAATTTTGGGATCTTATCCTAAGTATAGTTTTCTCACATGTAAAGAAAGTGGAATCCTATATCCAAAAGTCTATTGTTGGAGTTAAAACATATTAATTCAATTATGGTTTCTGATTCCTTTTATGATTTTCACAAAATGTGGTGTTCAGAGCACCTGCATCAGAATCACTTGTGTTATCTATTGCTGTGTTACAAATTATCCCAAAACTTTGTAGCTTAAAACATCCACTAACAGTTATTCTATCACACAATGTCTTGGTTAGAAATTTGGGAGCAGCTTAGCTGGGTTGTTGGAGGGTGGCTCACACACACATGCTGTGGCAGGTAGCCTCAGTTTCATAACATGTGAACCTCCTCATAGAGTTGCTTGATCTCCTTACAATCTGCTTGCTCTGCTGGCTTCCCCCAGGTGAATGATCTGGGACAGAGAATCAGGAGGAATCCACAGTATCTTTTATGCCTTTCATGCCGAGTCTCAGAAGCCACACACACAGAAGTCACAATTTCAGTCATATTCTAGTCATTGGAAGAAAGTCCCTAGTTTCAACTTGAACTCAAGTGGAAGGGATTAGTCTCCACCATTTAAAGGGAAAATTTTCAAAGAATTTATGCGAATATTTTTAAACCACTGCATCTGTGATGTTTCAGACTGCAGAGCCCCAGCCCTACCTCCGATCTACTAAGTCAGAATATGTGGTGGATCCAAGGAAGCTGAAGGTTACTAATCTCATCCGTTGACTCTGACTCCTGTGCAGGATTACCAGATGAAGTAGAGTGGCCAGAGTCACCCTATTCCTGTGTTTACTGAAGTATAAGGACCACTGGCTTAGCCTGTGTGCTGGGCAGAAGTCAATTTTTTTTTCCAAAACACCCAGTGGATTGCATCTCTGCCAGGCTAACCAGATGCTACTTAAAAGTTTAAAGTCAGCTGGAACTAGCAATTCAATATTTCTGGTTGATAACTGTCTTTATTCAAAATTTTCTCCTTAAGATTTAACTTTAATATAGAGAGTAGGGGCAAAGAAAGACTAGATGACTCAAGATAAATGATAGTGTTGTTAGAGAATGGAGGAGTCCAGTGTTTGTTTGCATAGAAGGAAGAAGAGAAAGGCCAAAGAGCATCCTGAGCATAAAGAAAAATCTGTGGGAACAAAAGAAGAAATGTAAATATGACTGGAGGGTCTGAAATGCTCAGGTGCCAGAGATTGCATTCCACTGTGATGCCACGTTGTGGGTCTCTCTGCTGCACCAGCTCTTTAGGTCATTGTCCTGAATGTGAATAAAGTCAGAGAACTTCTGCGCCCATCCTGCATCTTGGCATCAAAAGTGACAGTGGACACCTGGCATGTATAAGGAGTATGAGTGCCAACTCCTGAAGAAGCTCTTGGTTCCTCCCATCCCAGACCTGGAGACAGCTCTGAGTAGACAAAAGGGACATCTGAATTGGGTGTCATCTTCCCAGCCTGAGTCTGGGCTCGTGACATGGACGCTGAGGATGGTCATAGAAAGGCTTTAGTCCTCTAGTCATGAATAGTCACTAAAGAGGGAGTATTTTAAATGCAATGAAAGGCAAATAGAAGATCTCACCATCTTTTTGCTCAGGGTATAACTTTCCACAGAACCTAATGTGAGAGTCTGTACTGAATACACATTCAGTATACGTTGTTAACTGATTTAACTTGTATAAAAATAAGACTTGATGAAGAGTGTCAGCTTTGTTGGATGTCTCACTTACACATGCAACTCTTTGTTACCTGTTGCTTGGTTACAGATAGAATACAGTGAAACTGTGAGAACACATAGTAATAAACATTCCCTTTTCTTTTATAATGATGAATTCTAGGCCCAGGGTGTGGGGAATGCTAGTTTTTGTTTTGTTCTTTGGGTTTTGTTTTCAGTTAGTTTTCTCCTTATACCTGTTTGTACAGCTGCTCCAGCTTCGGCCCCAGCTCCTGTCCCAGCCCCCACTCCAGCCTGGGTCCCAGCCTCAGCCTCGGTCCCAGTCCCGTCATCCACTGTGACTGCCAGTGCTTCTCCGAAGACCTCTGCAGGCACCACCGACCCAGAAGAGGCCACAAGGCTTCTAGCTGAGAAGAGACGGCTGGCCCGAGAGCAGAGAGAGAAGGAGGAAAGGGAGAAGAGGGAGAGAGAAGAGCTTGAAAGGTAAAGGAGTGACATTGCTAAGTGATATCATAGTAATACCTTGATACCTTAGATTCAGTCTTCATTCAAAGAGAAGAGACGGTAGCAGTGAGGAAAGTAAATGGATTAGTTGTTTTAGAATTACTCTTACCTGGTGTTCCTCTGACCACTATGTGATTGTTTTTAATCACATTTTCTTATAATGACAATACTACATTAATGGAGAAAGATTTAAAGAATAAAAATAAATTACCCACAATCTACCAGTTTTCAGTGATTGTGTATATTTTGGGTAATCCTTTCCAGTCTCTTTGAGTAATTGCAGGTGTGTACACATACATAAATACACACACACACACACACGCACGCACACTTAACATAATTATAACCACAATAGAGGTACAATTGTACAGTCTGATTTTTATTTACTTATCTCTGATCTCCATGTTTCCTCATTATCTTACTAATTATCGTTTTACAACTGAATAGTAAGTATTCACATTTTCTTCTTTCCAGATCTAAGTCCTCTGAGAGGGTAGCAGAGCGAGACAGTTAAGTTTCCCATAATTGCCTGCCAGACAGTATGCTGGGACAGTTTGCTTAGTTGGGCTAACAAGGCTAACGTCAATATAATTGTTCTTCAAATAAGCGGAACTGCATCTTGGGAAGGATCGCAGCCCCAGTGCTGGCCTGCCATCTCGGAGCTGGGCCGCCATCTCGGAGCTGGGCCGCCATCTCGGAGCTGGGCCGCCAACTCGGAGCTGGGCCGCCATCTCGGAGCTGGGCCCCAACAGGGAGCTTGCTTACATGGGCCATATTCCTCCTGTCCTGTAACAGAATATTATAACCTTTATTTATTTACAAAGATTTTCTTGGAAAGAGAGGGGTTTCAAAATTCATTACTAAATAGTCACGTTATTGGGTTAAACAAGTCTCTGCCTTTAAATGATACTTAAACTGCATTTCCTTTTAAAAGACAAGCTCTCCCCCAAATATTAGGAGTTACGTTTTGCTTCTGTTTACCACAAGGCACCATGAGGCTGGGACGATGAGGAAGACGAATAAGAGCGTGGCTTCCCATTTTGTCCCTGAACGATGTCGAATGTATCCAGTGGAGGCCTTTGTGCCAAACCTCTGGCACAAACTGTCCTGGCAATAACCACCAACCCAAGCGTCTCTGCCAGGAACTCGCCTCATGATCTTTGTTTTGTTGTCTTTTTTTCCAGGCAAAAGAGAGAGGAATTGGCTCAAAAGGTAGCGGAAGAGAGAAGTCGCCGGGAGGAAGAAGCCCGCCGGCTGGAAGCCGAGCAGGCCCGGGAGAGGGAGGAGCAGCTGCGGCAACAGGCGGAAGAGCGGGCGCGGCGCGAGCGCGAGGAGATGGAGCGCCTGATGAAACAGGTCGGGCCGGGGATCCCGGGTGGCCACGTGCTCGGGTGGGGCGGGGGTGTCATCCGGATGAGCAGAGGAAGATGGGCAGTGTCCTGTTAGCGTTTTTCTTGTCTGCGCACGTTCTCCGGCAGCCCTTTGGCCTTTGCCTCTGGGTACCCCGACAGATTGGCGCAGCAGGCCAACCCAGCCTGTTTGCAAGAAGCATGTGACAATTGATTGTTTTCAGAAAGAGGAAGAAGCTCGTGTTCGTGAAGAAGCAGAGAGGGCCCGGCAGGAACGAGAGAAGCATTTCCAGAGAGAAGAGCAGGAGCGCCTGGAGAGAAAGAAGGTAGTGGCTTCTAATGCAGAAGACTGGAGCCCTAATTGTTCTCATTCTACACTGGAAGCTTTCTAAAGACCAGGAGACTAGCTCATTGCCATCAGAAAACAAATGTGTTCTGCCCATTACAGATAAACTCAAGTAGCTCTCAGTGATAATAATTCCCTCCAAAGAAATCACTATTTGTATTTCAGCCTTCACCAAAAACAGTTACTTCCAATTCATGGTAGTTTAAGTCAGTTCTAACTCTTTGGAGTAACTCCATTTAAGACAAAGCAGTGGATATTATATTTTCCCAAAATAACAGCCGTTGTTTTAATGACTTGCTATTTGCTTAGTAAGTAAAGCATGCCAGGCTAGTTTTCTTTCTATATCTGATGTTTGTTCAATTCTTCTTTGTAGCGACTTGAGGAGATTATGAAAAGAACCAGGAGAACAGAAGCTACAGATAAGGTATTGAGATGGCCATTTTTAACTATTCTTAATGGCTTCTATTTTTCTTTACTTCACTAGGAACTTTGACATTAAAAAGTGTTTTTCCTTTTTTTTGGTAGAAAACTGTTGATCAGAGAAATGGTGATATAGCCAAGGGAGCTGTCACTGGAGGAACAGGTACTTATTTCAAAGAACTCAAATCAATTTAAATATAGAAGTTTTGAATTGACTTTGTAGAGGTCAAGATATTCGTTGATTGATTTAAAAAAAAAGATGTCATTGACTCACAGAAGCTTAGGTGTGTGTCATGTAGTCCACAAATTTTCCCCTTATGTAAAACTCAACGTTTCTGGCATGTGTTTTCTCACATTTGTATATACTCTGATGGAGTGCTTAATATCTTAAATCATTTTACATCTTACATGTATCTGTGAGTATATATATTGCTATGTATCTGTGGGTGTATATATAGAATATATACTATATATATATAGAGAGAGAGAGAGAGAGATTTATGTGTGTGTGTGTGTACACACACAATTAGAACAATTTTGTTTGATTTGCATTCTAAAATTTCATTTAAACTTTCACATTTTGACAACCTGTACTACGGCAGTTCTCAAAAAAGGATTTAAATATTTTAGTTCTGACTTCAGAATAGAGTTAAAATTAAAAATCTGCTGAGATTTCATTAGAAAGTTGTTCGTATGCTATAGACTTTGGACGTAGATGAGTAATGTCTTGGTGATTTTAAGCCAGATTTGGTTTAAATAAAAATAAAATTAACTTTAGTGTTTCAGTACTCAGGTTCAGTTCTATTACCCTTTTTGTGTCACATGCATCCTGCATAAGTTTTCTTGTTTAATTTTTCCACTGCAGCCTTGTGAGGTAAAAGGTTCTTTATCTTGGAGTCAACAGCATTTTCAGAGACCTACTACTTGCTAGGCCCTTTTGTAGGTGCTAGTATTCAGTGTGACCGAGCCAGGCAGGCTTCCTATGCACACGGAGTGATAGGCCCACCTTGCACAGCTGGAGCCCCAGTCACCACCTTCTAATTCTGGTCCTTCTGTGATCCCACGTGGTCTTGATGATTGTACATACAGGTGGTTGGTAGGTAGCTCATCATTCAAGTCTTCCTCTTTCCTCATCTACAGTTAGAAGAAAGGCCCAGAGATACCTCAGTTTCTTTTTCTTTTCTTTTCTTTTTTTTTTTTTTTTAAGACTGGAGTAAAGATCAAATGAAATTATCTGAAAGGTCATTCTCTGCAAGCTCTAGGGGTTTTCAAATATAAAATATTTTTATTTGGGGATTTGGTTTTATTTCAATAGAGACTATTCTAGTTTCTCTATGTGGTGATTCCTTTAATGGTAGGGTTTTCATGCTCTGTTAAAGATGCCCTAGTTGAGTATGTTTGGAGAGTAATACTAGTGGTTGCATATTAACCCCATTGCATTTTTAGCAGGTTGTCTCCAAGAATGTTGTACTAGGTAGGCTGTAAGCAGGCATAGCACCCACTGAGTCATCAGCATGTGTGTTTCAGGATGTAAATTACACAGCTCAGGATTATTTGAGGGGCTGATGCTGTAGTGTGTACGTAGCCCGGCCCCTTGTTATTTGTTTATTTTTTCCCTCCAGGCTGTTTCGTTATCAGTTCTTTCAGTATTTGTACCTCAATCCAAGAATGAACAAAGGCAAAAGGGAAGGCAAAACTTGTCAATTGTCATACCTATGTTTATCAATACTCATAAGAAATTGGTTTGCATTAATACCATTTAAAAAAAAAAAAAGACCAGAGGATTATCTGGCTAACAAGTATTTCTCTTCTCCCAGTCCCACACCTGGTTGAAGGCTGAATGGTGTTACCAGTGCTCCAAAGAGAATTCTAGGGCAGGCAGGTAGGCAGGTAGGCAGGTGAGTTTACAGACCTATCAGAGAAGTCTTCTCAGAGGCTGTCTGCCTTATTACTTGCTTTGCAAATTTTGGCAGCTTTAAAGTTATCCATACTTCTTTATTTCAGTTATCAGACTCATTGCACCTCTGGCAGTTTTAAGAATTTGTGCCAGGCTGTGAAATAACATTTCCTTGGAATTATTTCAGTTATTCTCTCACATCAAACTAAAACCATAAACTGCACGAATTTCCCTGCAACTCTGACTTGTATGAAGATTTACGAGACACAGTAACCCTGTGCCAAATTTTAGAGTCAGTCATCAATATTAGTGGCTTAAGCTGGACTCTGACATTGAGCATTGAATAACAAGGTGGCACACTTAGGTACAATTCATGAAATCCCTAACATTCTAAGTGTGACTAGAACAAAACTGTTTTTAAAAATATTAGTTTTAAATAATATTTAAAATTTAAATAAATATTTAAATAGTTTTAAGAAATATTTTTTTTTATCACTTAAGGTGAATTGTCCCAAATCATTCAGTAAAGATGTTCAGCATCAGCCTGATCGAATCAGCTCACTGCTATCTTCATCAATTGCTTTGCTTTCAGTATTATATACTTTTTGTCCAGAGTCAATTTAGTGCAAGCAAAAATAATAACACTGATTTTCACCCTTACAATATGCTGGGCACTGCTCTAAGTACTTTGCATGTGTTAATGCATTTAATTCCCACAGTAGCCTATAAGGTAAGTACTATTATCCTCCGGAAAATGAGGCACAGCGAGTTTTTCACTTGCCCAAGGTCACACAGCTGGTAAGTAGCAGAGCCAGGACATAAATCAGGCATTCTAGCTTCTGGGGTTTGGGTTTGACAATAGAGGAGAAATAATCCTCTGTTCCATCTTCTTTACTATGTCCAGCAGTATCTACACTTCCATGTGTGATGAATTCTCCAGGAAATGGAGAACCAGCGGCTAGCCCACATGTGGTTACCTCACACCAATCAAAAGTGACTGTGGAGAGGTGAGTTATGTGTGTCTAATGATACGTTAGAGCAGACACTATTGATTTTACCCCACCAATCCCACCAGCATTTCCTGGACCTGATGTAATTTCAAAGTTTTAACAATAAAATTTATTTTTATTTTGGTTCAATAATGTTTGGTAGAGCCAGTAGTTCTGTACTGTGAAAAGGGGAAAATACCTTTTTTCTTGAGTCTTTAAATAATATGGTGAGGTTTTTGTGTGACTGTTAAAGAAAATTACAAGGAATAATTTACTTTTCTCTATATATATTTAACGTGATCTAGACCACATCCACACCCTTTACTGGTATATGACAGCTATATTTTTGCCATGATATTTAGTGAGTCAGAGATTTGTTCCAGAGTAAAAGTCATGTAGATACCAATATTTCTTATGATATATTATTAGTAGTAGGTCTTTTTATTGAAGAATCAAACAGTTGCTAACAGCAGTCAAGAAAGAAGTGTGGGTTGAAGAAAGATTGTCTTTCTCTTAACGTTTATATTGACAGCATTATCAGAGCACTCAAAAATGAAAAATAAGAGTACTTATAGCTGTTCCTAAAAATCCAGTCATGTAGACCTTGTATCAGTATTTGTAATAATGTTCAAAAATTTCAGCTGTGACTTTTTTTTAATTTTCAGAATTTACTTAATTATTTTATGAGTTTTTCAGTCGCTAATGCTAGAGTCTTTGCTACCATCAGAGAATTGAAGGTCCTCAAATTAATTTTTTTCTCAAGCTAAAAACACACACTACACAAGATTTTATAACATAATTGGCAGCAGTGAAAAGATAAGTCGTCCTAAGATGGATATCCTAATATGTCTATGAGTCATAAGATATCTATTGACATCTTTCTGAGACAGTGGAAGTTTCTCGTTTTGCCCACTATAATACCAAAGAGAATAATTTTCCTAAGAAAGATCTTAATAAGCTTTCAGTTATGTTGGAAAAAATCTATTGGAATAATTACCTAAGATATAAAGTGATACATTTTTTTTTTAGTTCATATGATTTTCAAATAAAATAGTCCCACCTACTATAATTTGTGATGTTCAATTTATTGACTTCAGAGATGTTTAGGAAGGAATAATAAGCACCACAAAGCGAACCCCATTATTGTCATAAGGAACGGGCTTATTAAGCCACTGATAATTCTGTCTGATCAATAAAATTAGTTTTATACATTAGCTGACTCTCTTCAGTGGTAAAGTCACCAAGTAATTAATCATTGTATAGGAACCTGAAACATAATTGTATTATGAAAAATGATATAGATAATAAAATTCTATTTTCTTTAATCCTCCTCTACACACAGAGCACAGTTTGTAATTTAAAAATATAGCACTACTGTGCTATGTAATACTACTGTGAACTTACTGGTGTCATCCATCTTTACCCACGTAATAAATTGTCCTTTGTCATACATGTAAGGTGATTCCTGACAAACAACTGGGACACATATAAGCAGGTCTTTTTCTATTCTGTCACCTAACAATACAGACAGATTCAGGTTAGTATCATATATAAAAATTAGGATGTAATTCAAGAATGAGCCTAACAAATTTAATCCTTTGTCTCCAGTGTGTCTCCCCTTTAAAGGAAAAAAAGAAAAATCTAGCAGATTCCCAGAGATATACAAGCATTACTTTTGTTATTTTTACAAATATAAACTTAGGTTTAAAATTTTGATAGCTCTCATTTATCTGTAAAGCCAAAAAACAAGTTACAAATTTAAGTTAAAAATAGTACCTCTTAGACCAGGAACATCCAAAGTAAAGAAGTCATTTATTGTGAAGAATGATATTTTTCTGCAGTTATTGATCCCTTTTGCATTAGGGATGCTTGTTCTGTCGTGAGTTGCTGATAATTCATTTCACCCATTTCTTTTCTCTATTTAAACTGCTTTAAAACCTCAGATCTGTTTTTTTATATATATGCCATGATGTAACTTGGCTTTTTTACTTGGCACTAGCACAATGTTTATTTACTCAGTTGAACCTAGTTCATTAGTCATTAGTCCTTGTCACATAAACTGGTACTGCCTCTTATCAGTATGCTCTAAAATAAAATGCAAAATGGAGCGTGAAAATCATGTGGTGAAGCAGCTTTTTTACAGTCAGCCACATTGATGATTACACTACTCTGCTGTGGATTTGTAAAGATTTTTATCAGAGTAAAAATGTAAATTTGTAAAAATTCATATAGATAGTTGGACCCCAGTTTGAGAAACACCATCCATTTCTGATTGACCCTGACCTATAGGGTATGTTTAATGTGCTTGTTAAGTTTGTATCATTGTGTGATACACAAAGTTTGTGATATGTAGCCTAAGAAACTGTGCTTCCCTTACTTATTTTTAAATTTATCTTTGTTTAATTTATCTACTAATTTTGAAACAATCTATATTTTCACTTTTGCATCAGCTCTTTTAGTAACAAGTACGACAAAAGTGCATAAAGAAGTGCTTTTATTCCTCTTACAGCTGTTTCTTTGCAGTTTCAAATTGAGGACCCATGCTTGTCAGAAACTAGATGTTAGGAATAAGCCTTTATTTATTTATTCTTTTTTACAGTTTTTATACCTTTCATAATTTTATGGATTTTGTTTCTATTCCCTTTCTGCTTTTATGTTATAAATTAAATATTTCTATTTTGCTTACTATATGAGTCAGAATCCAATCCAGAGAAAGAAACCACAGATTAATTTGAATAGGAAAGTTTAATATCAAGAATAATTAACTGTGACTTGGGATCGAAGTAATGAGATTGGCTAGTAAGAAGTAAAGAGAACTCTAAAGAATACAAGAATACCGGATATAAGGAACAGCCACTACTCCTGGGTCACATCCAAGGAAGAGTCATGTCCCCCAGGGCCTCAGTCCAGCCCTTGTTGAAGAGGGTATAGCTGTGACTCACTGGATGGCAGAGGAATTTCCAGAAATCTGTCCTTTGGAGTTCCTGGGAAAGCTGTTCACCAGGCGGTGTCTCACCAGACGTTCTCTCCCACTAAGCTGCCCTAGAAGGGTCTTGGGGGTGGCTGCTGTTCGCAGTGCACTGTAGCAGCCAGGCAGGGGTGTGCTTCAGGAGCCTGCTGAGCAAGCACACCATACCGGGATGCAGAACTCTTTGTTCCTATCATGTCTCTAGCAGCCTTTAATGACAAAGCTTAAGATTGTGCTAGCTGCCAAAGGAAAATTATGTAAAGGGCCCAGATCCAGTTTCACAGAACAGGAATGAAGGATGAATTTGGAGCTCTTAGACGCAAAAAAAAATCAGTAACTGACATATTTACTTTGTCTTTAAAGGCTCTGTCTCAACCTTTTTTATCATTTTAGTCATATTTCTGTAGAGATTCTTTAGCATGAGTATGGAGTTGATGGAGAAGAGCTTTAGAACCAAAAGTCCTAGGCTGGATTCCTAGTTTTATTTCTGAAAAGTTCAGAGACTCTGTGATTAACCTACTTAAGTAAGACATAGTTTCCTCATTTGGACGTGGAGATACCTTCCCCACAAGGTATTGGTGAGTACATTGAAATAGTGTCTGTGAAGGAGGTCTAAAAACTCTGTTGTACCATACAAATGTTAGCTGTTATTTATCTTTATTCTTCTAAAGTGCAGTATCCAAAAGACACACAGTCCACTGGATATAGCTACAGTGTGATATTATAGAAAAATGCTTCTGTGTTGTATCTGGTATCCCATCTTCTTATACCTCACATTTTATTGGCCTTTTTTTTCTAACCATCAAAACATAAGAAAACAGTTTACAGTGATTCTAAGATCTGTTACCTCCACTGTGACTAATAGCTCTCCATCTTTTAAGGGTGATTCAGCTTAGAGTTCTTTAAACCCACTGCGTTTACCTTGCCTACATTTAATGATTTTCCTCAAGGAATTGTTCTTATGATTTGTGTTGCCTAGAATAAATGTTATCTGCATACTTAAATTTTTCATCCTCATACCTTCCAGATTATTATTAAATTAGTCTTAGCACTGATCCCTGAGGCTCTCTGCCACTCATGCTCTTCCATCTAGAGAAGGACCTGCTTACCTACCTTTGATATCCTTCCCTAAGACAGTTTCCCATTCATGAATAAACATTTCCTCTAATTCAGTAGGGACTCAAGTTTTTAAACAGTTTTGCATCTTAAATCCTATTAAAGACTTTAAAATTACAAGTAAATCATATCCATTAATGTTCTTTTTTATTCCCAGTTTCAAGTTGACCTTGAAATCACTTGCCAAAGCCATTGCTTTTCAGCTCAGTGCATTATGTTTAATGACGCATTCCACAGTCAGCTTGTCATCAGTCCGCATATTTATTAAATACCCTACTATACACCAAATGCAGAGCTATAGACGGCTCCAGCTTGCCCACTGTGAATTAAATCACAAATTGGAGATTCCCGGCGTTCCTTCCAAAGAACTTGATGTGGGTGAGACTCTGGAAATCTACCATGACAAATGCTATAAGCACTGTGGCAGGGTTGGTTTTCACTGGAAAACTCCACTCCTTAGAATGAATATCTTTAATTCAGACTGGGAGAAGTTTCACTTTTCCTTATGTCTGGAGTAGCTAATACATTGGTTTGCCTTCTCTTCAGGAAAAATAAATGAGTGCTCTGAAGTGGGTTACTTTCGCCCTACCCGCCCCCAGAGATGTGGTAGTATGCTTCTAATGTTACTTGTCTAGCAGCTAAGACCAACAGTCGTTCCTGATACAGAGAAACTCTGCACCGGAACATCCTGGACCTTACTCCTAACCTTGAGGGGCTTGAGTGACATGTCTGGCCCATGTGTTTTCTTTGGCTCTCAGCCTTGCTGTGCAATCCTTTTATAGCCTGAAAGCTGTTATCCTTGCCTGACAGACTCCCCACAACAATAGGTAGAATTGAAAAAGGTTAGAGTTACCAAAATTCTGGCCAGTTTTTAAAGGTGCAGAGTAATACATGAGCCTGAGCAAGGATGATTCTTATTTGCAGAGGCTATTTTTGG
Organism: Rhinolophus ferrumequinum; assembly: GCF_004115265.2. Classification (NCBI taxonomy): domain Eukaryota; kingdom Metazoa; phylum Chordata; class Mammalia; order Chiroptera; family Rhinolophidae; genus Rhinolophus; species Rhinolophus ferrumequinum. The sequence continues at coordinate 82,632,033 of NC_046286.1, read as the reverse complement.
TTCTTGAGCAAGTATTTTTAGAGGAAAGAGCCCATAGATGGAGGGGAGTGTTTATTCATGAATAGGAAACTTGCTTTGGAACAGGAGACAAAGGATAAATGTGTGAACACAAGAGGTGGGGCAGGAAATTATTTTAAATTTCTCAGGTTATTCTGACAAATGTATCTACTCCCAGGTGAGAATCTCTATTCTAGAAGCTAAAAAACTCATGGGTATACAGGCCATTGTAATCTTATCCTCCTATTACCCGAAGAGATATTTTATGCTTGTTCTTAGCCCTAGGAGGCTGTCTCTTTAATAGAACATTTCTTCTCTCTTAAATAAGGGGTTTGTAGTAATTTTGGTGTTAGACTTTAGTGGTTTTCCTCCCGACCCTAGGATTTTATCATTGTACTTAGTTTTACTTAACGGAAAAGTAACATTCCCAAGCTCCTATCATGCAAGCAGAAAGAGATGTATCACTTTTGATTTTAAAGTTACTTGTTATAACATGATAATAAACATTAAGAAAAACTAAGGTTCTGGCTATGATAAGCGGAATGGACCATCAGATTTCCACCATTGTCCTGGCCTCTTCCCTGGATGTATTTTGGACTGATCAAGTGAAGTACACATCTTCAAGAGTCTTGCACCCAGCTTCAACCTCCTGAGTGTAGCCAAGGAAAGGGAAATCAAAAGCTGGAGCTCTTATTCTGAGAAGGCACACGGGACCCATAATCCCTGACCCCAGAGATTTCAGATTCAGTTGTGTATTTTCTGCTGTTCAAAGTGTCCTCAGAACATCTAATAATTGGTTACCCAAAACATATGGCACGATTATTCCTCTAATTGCTAACAAGTAAAAATGGGTGGGGTCGCCAGGTAGGAGTGAGAAAGGAAAATGAGGTCAGCTGTTGACTGAAATCTGGGGTTGGTGTTGCCATTATGACTTGTTAGCGCATGCAACCTACAAGGTGGTGAGAGTTGAGGTAGCCAAGGAATGAGGGTTTTGGAGATGTATTCCTCTTGATCTTTTGCCAAAACTTCTTAAAATTTCTTTGGGATGAGAACCATGACTGTTTCTCTGGTTACAGAAAGCCCATTGGTGTTGGGGAAAAAACAGGAGGACGGGTGGGGTGGCTCAAGGACTCGGAAGGGCAGGTGTTGTTAACGTGTGTGCGCATGCGTGCTCATGCATACTACTGTGATGCCAAGGCCCCTCTCCCCGCCTTGGGGAAACAGCAGAAAAGCACCTTCATACTCAGAATCAGTATAATGTTTTTATATTTGTTTTTTTTTTCCACAGCACTTTTAGAAATAATAGTTTTAATGTACCTTGCAATGCTTTGTGATACTTAGGACAGGCTTCTTTATTTTTTCCTAGAAGAGGTTTCATACTTAACAAAAGTGCCTCAAAATATTCAAATCAGAAATGCTATAAAATGTGTTCCACAAAATCAGTACTTCTCATTGTTTAGGGACAGTTAAATATTTCCTTAATGCGGTGCAGGGGGCGGGGAGGGAAGCAGATTGCTCAAAAACAAAGCAATAGAAAAATTGGATGTACGTTAGCTTTATTTTATCATTTGGAAGGAGATGGAAAAAGAGGAACTGACTTGCTAAAGTTCAAGCATTTGGCATTGCTGACACTAGAGACCTGATTTTCTGATCGCTGGCCTGTCTCTTCCATACACCTCTTTCTGTAGCTAAATATTGAATTTATGATCAGCGTGTATTAGAAGTTAAAACTTTCACAATTTTTGTTTTATATTTTGTCTTTTTCATTTTCCATTTGGAAATTTTAACTAGAATTTTGTCAAATAGGGTCATTTGTGATACATGAGTTGAGCACTGAACAAATTATGAAACTTGTAAATAATGTTTATTGCTGCAATCAGATAAAGTGAGTGATAAAATTAACCTAGCATTCGTTTGGTAGACAGACATTGTTTTGATGCATTGTAAAGCTTAATAATCAGGTTATAACATAAAGAACTGCCAATTTGGCTACAGAGCTTATGAAGAGAATGAAAAATCGAAGAGAAACCATAGGTAGAAAAATAAGGATTTGATGCCAGTTAAATGTACCTAAAAAATAAATCCAAGATATTCAACATGAATTAATCAGTGAGAATCAAAGTGGGTTCAAAGGAAGATTTAAGGGACAAAGATAAGAAGGTTGATCTTAAACAATTTACCTATAAAATTCTGCGTATGTTTTGGGAAGTCGGCAATATCCAAGAAGGGCTAGAATTTGAATAGCCTGGGTGTGTACAAAATGGCAAAATGAGAATAGCCCAGGACCAGAGATGAAGAGATCACGTATGCAGTCTGCACTGTCAGTAATTGTGTGACTTTGAGCAAATCATCCCCTTCACCCTGAACTGTAAGCCGCTCATCTTTGAAGTGATGGCTTCTCTTTACCAAAGGAATGTAGACATGCCTGCAGTAGAAATTGTTAAATATGTGTGGTGATGATGATGATGGTCTATTCTACTGGATAAATTGTACCATTTAATGAATTTTATATCAAAATAATGGATATTTATAAAAAGTATGAATTTAAAATACAAATATATCAGAATTCACCATTTTTGTTAGTAATGATGTGGTCAGTCTAATATTTTTTGGTTGTAAAGTTGTATAATTATTTATTATAAAACAATTTTTGGTTGTCCTAAAATTATATTTTCCAGTTTTAATACTAATTCATTTTAATTTTTTATTTTTCAAATTCCCCAGTACTCCCAATTTGGAAAAACAACCAAATGAAAATGGAGTATCTCTTCAGAATGAAAATTTTGAAGAAATTATAAACTTACCCATTGGATCTAAACCATCCAGATTAGATGTCACCAACAGTGAGAGCCCAGAAATTCCTTTGAACCCAATTTTGGCCTTTGATGATGAAGGGACGCTTGGGCCCCTGCCTCAGGTAGATGGTGTCCAAACACAACAGACAGCAGGTAAGCTTGCTTCAGACTCCCTTCAGTAATCATCAGGAATATGTGACACCCAAGAGAGAATGAATCTTCAGTGTGACTGTGGCGCAATTTGTCCTACGAGGGACCAATAAGCCACATGAAAAGGATTGTGCCAGGATCATAAAAATTGAATTTTGAGTTGGATTGGGCAACTTCTGGGGCCCCTCCTGTTCTCCCACTCAGTGTAGAAATTCAGTCCGCAGTACCTATTGGGTGTCCATGAGCCTCTCCTCACGGAGCGGCACTCACTGCCCAGCAGCATTCACTGTCAGAACATGCTTCATACCAAGACAAGCACTTAATGCCTCACCGTAAGTTAGGGACCACAGGGCCTAGTCCCACTGGAGAAAAGGTTTGTTTCCTTGTTATTCTATCTTTCTCAGCTCCTTAGATGTTTGAAGTCTGCCATCATGTTCTCCCACCGATTTTCTCTTGTTTGGGTTTAGCAACCTGGATAATATACTATTGTCCTTTTTACATGTAATAAGATAGTTACAATTTAGGTAATGGGACCCATATTCCGAATTAGGAACACACTGAGCCCAAGGGTCTTCCATTCCTTGTTGAGTGACTAGCTCTTGTTGAAGTGCCAGTGACTCTCTTCTACCCTGTCTCTAGGCCTCACACTTGACCTGAAGTCTTTGTACAAGGAGAGCAACAGCTTTACAGAACCCAAAGAAATAAAGAGCAACATCAAAAATTACCAACTTACTGGGCATAGCACAGTCCCATCAACTCAAGAATAAGTGGGATAAGCCCAACTCCATCTCTTTTCAAATCTCTTTGAATTCTATCAACTTCCCTTCCCAGCAGATCTCTTTCATGTACTAGCCAGCATCTCTTTATACTATTATGAACTGAGCTGGCCATGTTCAATTTGTGATCAAATTGTTTTATCTTTTAGATTCCATCTGTGAACTTGTAACAAATATTGTCCACTTTAACTGGTTGAAAAAGCCAATGTTGAACCACCTATCCAAATGAAGCTAGTCTTTTTTTCTTCTCTACTGTACTGACCTTGGGAGTATAATTTCACTTTAGTGATCCACATTTTTAGACTGTAAAAGGATTCTGTAAATCCATCCCAGGTCTGACATTCTGATTCTTAAGCCTTTGGGAACAATCTGATTACTTGCATGTTGGTGGACACACTCCCGGAGCAACTTCTTACTTTGTCATGTTACAGATTCACAGAAGGAAGGAACGTCCAGGTGACTTTCTGCTTCACTTGACAGGCCGTTGGTCACCTTTTGATTTATCTGTCATTCCATTCCCATTGTGTCCACCCTTCTATACCTTCTCTAGGAACAGAGTCCAGTGTCTGTGATCTTAAGTGATATAAAAGTTCTTTTGGGGTCATGACTATTTATCGACAAATATTTATTTAATTTCCAAACGAGTTTGGAGACTGAAGCATCAGATACTGAGGATATAAGGACAAATGTAAGTCCCTAACCTCAAAGAAAAGTACTATCTATGTACAACAGTAAAGAAGAGAGTTTGAAGTAAAGGACATGTGTTTTCCTATTAGTAGCAGAATTCACTTAAATATAAGACCATGGATCCTGATAAAATTGCCTATTCTTAAAAGTATGGTTAAGTTTTAGAAATGTAAGATATTACTGTAGTATTCTTTAAATAAGATTTTAGATAAATATTATATTAATCTATTCTTTTTTCTCTCTCCTAATATAGAAGTTGTATGAGCATTTCTTCTGAAGAACCAAAGCAGATATTTAATAGGAATTTCTACAATTAATGGAATTCCTTCCATGCTGTAAAGGAGCATCCCCTCTCCTCCAGTTTTCTAAAGATCTCTTGACCATCATTTTGAAAAGACTTTATTAAAACCAGCTGAATACAAAAGACTGGACAGCTTTTCTAATAATTCTCGCCAATAGAGAAAAAGAAATGCTCCTTGTTCTTCAATACTTTAAAATGGCTTTTTCCAGTGTGCTCCTTCTTAGCAAATCAATATTTTCTGCATTCTCTAAAAGATGAGAACATTTGGCTATAAAAGAAATGGGCTGACCCGGCATGATTTTTCACATAGATATCTCGGTCTTTAAAAGCTAACAGGTAAAATTGGCACAAAAAACTTACCTTTTACAATATAATACTTGAAAAATAAGTACCTCTTTGCTCTACAAGTACAATGAGTAAGAAAGGTGTTTAAATTAAGCTTGTTTGTTTAAATAATACTGCAAAGAGCTCTATTTGTAGAGGCAAATTACAGGCAGATTACCAGGTTCTTGTAAATGCAACTTGTACATGGACATTCTGCAAACCCAGCTGTCACATTCTTCTTGCATATCCTTTTCCAAAAGCGTACTAAGCAGTTTTTAAATGTGGGAAAAAAACATTATTTTTTCAGAACAAGAAAATAATTTACTATCCTCTTAAATAATGTATTTATAAAGTTTTTCCAGATAAACTAATCAAATAAATTAGAATAATGTGACAACATTGCAGATTTGATTTATTAGATCCATTCCTTATGTTCCCATGAGAGAATGTTACTGATGATTCAGGGCTATTTCTGAAGTCTGTGTATTGCTGCTGTCCCCAGTGCTGGTGGGACTTATCTTTGCCTTACCTGATCACAAATTATGTGGGGTGGGGGTGGGGGGATAAAGATTTAATATTTCTTTAAATAAAAAAAGAATCTGGTTTTGCTCGTTTAAGAGCAATGAAAAAATGATGGAATGTTGCTGTGTTTGGCACATAGGACACTGTGCAGGCAGGATACCTTCACGAATGTCCTGGACGTTCTGCGTGGCATCCATCAGCTTTCACTTTTCATTCTTTTTCACATTTGCTGCTGAGCTTAGCTGTACAAACTTGCACTTTCGTTTACTAATATAAATTCCATTTTATTTTATCATCTTAGAGGCTATGAATAGCTAAATATTGAAAGAGAGGGAACACATGTTTTTCTGTGGAGTATTAAAAAAGGTAAACTTCCACCACTATAGTGTATTGGTTTTATTAAAAAAGAAATTGGTTAATCTACTAGATCGAATGAGAGACTACTCATTTATTGGACTATTTCCTTAAAATCCAAGCATATCATTTTTAGTAACAGCTGTAATTTGTTAAAACATTAATTTGGGGGTTTCCCCTATACCCATTTGTCCATGTACACATAATCATATTAAAAGCCATCTGTTGAACAAAGTTGTTTTATTTGTTTAAATCGACCTAGCATGAAACACCAAATGTGTTTGACATAGTTTTAGGTTTCTCATATGTTATAATTTCACTCAGGTTGATTTTGAGTTTTCCAAGTTGCCCTTCATTTGACCTCAATTATCTATTTCCAGCTTCCTCTGAGCAGTCATGTAGTCTAGATTTATTTAGAATTAGAGCAATAGTTCTATTTTGGCTAAATTTCCCTTTTTTATTTATGATGTTTAACTTGAACAATTATTAGCAAACAAAGCCTTCTAAGTAATCAAGTTCTGATTAGAAGTATAAAATTGTTAACTTTTTTAAGAATGACACTGCCAAAGGATGACCTTGACCTTTGTAATGTCTGGGTTTCTTTCTGTCCAGCCCTTGGAGGTCGGTAAAGAGGTCTTAAAGCGGTCTTCAGTAAGCACTGCATTAAGGGCAGTGCTTAGGGATCAAATATGACCCTTAATGGTGAAATGAGAGTGGATGGACTTTTAGCTTCGTTTCCATCCCATTGCAGACTAGGCCAATTTAGTCAACAATCATAGATTCATTTGGTACCGTGTTTCCCTGAAAATAAGACTAGGTCTTATATTAATTTTTGCTTCAAAAGACACATTAGGGCTTATGTTCAGGGGATGTCATCCTGAAAAATCATGCTAAGGCTTATTTTCCAGTTAGGTCTTATTTTCGGGGAAACATGGTAAATGCCAGCCTTTACTGGAAGGTAAGGTTTTTATATATATATATATATATATATATATATAGAGAGAGAGAGAGAGAGAGAGAGAGAGAGAGAGCCAAAAAAATGTATACACATTTTTAAGAAAGGAAAACTGCATTAAAATTGTAATAGTACAAGTCACGTTTGACTTCTGCAATTACAAGAGGTGCTCAAAGTGGTTACCATCAGCGTCCAGACACTTCTGATTACAGCGAACTACTGCTTAAGCAACGTTGACCAAAGTGTCCACTTGTGTACATTCTTTTAGCACCCCCAGTATATATCTGCTGCATAACCTCACTACCTCGTGGCATATTAAAAGCAAATCTAAAACAGAGTTCTCTCACATGAACAAATTTATATTAGTAAGCAGGGCCTTGGAAAGCTTGGGAAGACTCTTTGCTCATAATCTTACAAACACCTTGACTGAGGGAATTACAGTGAAGCCGAAGCAGTGATAATTTGAAGGCAGGACTAGGTAACCTGGTTGGATCAGGCAACATTCTTAAATGAGTGCGCTTCAGGGGAAGGTGACACGGGCAGATGGAGTTTTAGACTGAGGAACTAATCAAAAGTCATGAGATTGGAGGATCTGCCGTATTGTATGTTTCATGCATTTTTGTCTCTCAAAACCTTTCTAGGCAACCACTTAACCTTTAAAGCTTCATTCGGTAATGAAAAATTGCTAACATCCCTTATGCTGATTGACACTGGTGTAGATTTATTTAGGTGACAGTATTTAAAGCACCTACCTAGCTACCAGATTGTGTGGCTATCAGATTGGGGTAAATGCTCTCTGACTGACTTCCAGGGTAAGATTAAAGTTCAATTACACACGCACACAAAGTTCATATTAAAGCATTTTAAAGTATATTGTATATTGAACAGACACCAATAAATTCTCAGCCTTGGCCTTTTTTTTTAACTGATGGAAAGTATTAGACTATTGGCCATTTGTTTTGTGCATAGAACATTAAAAGGCATGATAAAATAATTAATTGGATCACGTCACAAAAACCAATTTTTTAAAAAGAACTTACTGCCTAGAAACATCATGCCTCCCTCCAGCCCCCGTGCTGTTTTTATTCATCAAACACCTACGCCCTCTCAGAAATGCTCTATCTAGGCTGTCATTTTCTCACATCCTTTGGCATTTCTTTGGGGAAGGAGCTCTAAAGGCCGAGAAGTGGAAAATGACATGGATGTGAACAGCAGGAGCAATTTTAAATCTGTTAGAAGATTTGGTAGTAATTATTTCCTTGGTGACTATTGGGTTTTTATATTGGTTTGTTTGATTACAACTTTAGAAGGTAAAAGTAAATTTAGTAATTAGTGCCAAGATTGGTAAAGTTCAAAAGAAAAATTTAAATTGCTGTTTAAAAATGTACACTAATAAAATGTTAGGCCTGACAATCACTTTTGAATTACTGGGTCTCAATACCTTGCATTAAGACTAAAGGAAGAGGGTTAAAAGATGGGGCTAATGTTGCAAGCAGTAAGAGAATAGTTAAGAGCCGGCGTCCGGTGTTTGTTAGACTCAGGTTTGAAGACCAGGTTTGCCACTGATGAGCCAGCCATCTGCAGTTCAGTAAGTTACCTGTGTTCTCCAGGTCTGGATTATTTCATCTGTACAAGGGAGAAAACTGCCCATCTCTGGGTTGTCATAGTAGTTATTAAGGCTGAATTAAATGAAAGTAAATGTAAGTTTCTAACATAACAATTGTTCAATAAATGTTAAGACTTTTTTTTTTTTTTTTTTTTTGTCTTTAGTTTGAGGTATGTTTGGTAGACAGGGCCTCTGGCAAGGCCAGCAGGACACTGCTCCGAAGGTGGGAACTTAATTGCTTTTCCTCAATAGTGGCCTTGAGTGCCACATTTTTTTTTAAAGTTACCCATTCTAGGTATTATACTGAGCAAGCTAAACAGAAGTGAACTCATTTCTCTAGAACAAATTTAGAATTTCTAATCATTTTTGAGTGTTATTCTACATTTAAATTCATAATCACTTCTCCTTCCTGCACCCCTTCAAAAATGTGCTTTCCAAAAAGAATTTATAGTTAGTTTATATTTTTATATATTTGAAGGCACTTCTTGACATCCTTTGACACAATTAGAACTGTCTCGTTGGCTACAAACCCAGGGACGATTAAATGTTACACCAGAAGCTTCTGTTAACATTGGCAACCCTCAGGACCATGCTTCCAGCAGTTGTTGAGAGGAGAATTAAGTGAATCATGTTCAGACTGTATCAAACGATTCCTTTTTCTTTCTAAATTGAATTGTCTTCCCAAAAGATGTCAGAGAAGAGATGGATTAGGCAAGAATTGGGAGGCCCTTGTTGGATTTGAGGGCCAGGAGGGGCATTCCTTGGTATGTTCTGTTCCTCATTCTGGAGTCACCCTTCCCCCCAGAATGGCTGACAGGAATTTGTCTCTTCACTCTGAGCTGCACCTGCCCTATGCTGTCATTGATGTGGCCATCTGACACAACCTCTGGCTGGAATGTCAGTGTCCCAGACTTCCAGATGTTTGGATTTAATTGAGGAAGGGATGGAAAAGGTAAGTAGGGAACCAACATCAATGACTGACATTATTTTGCCAATGCAAGAACAATTAAAGTAAAACTAATGTCAAGGCCACTCTCAGTGGCCCATTCCCTCAGACCATACACCTACAATGACATATCTGAGGAAACTCTGGGTAGGGGCACAGTAGATAGCTTTTCCTCACTGGTTGAAGCTCCTGTCCCTGTGGTAGCTGGCTTGATAACACACACCATTTTTGTTGCCTTTCTCCTTGTCTCACTTCTCCATTCCCTGAGAGGAGTTCCCTTCACCATCCAGATCAAATGCTTGTACTCAAATCCTTGCTATAGGATCTGTTTCCAGGGAAACAAGACCGAAATTTATGCTATGCTAGGTCTGTTAGCATAATTTTACAAAACAAGGACATTTTAAAATAATAAAATAAAAAAATCATTATAAAAGCCAAGCCTAAAAAGCAAGAACACGGCTCTTGTTCTTGAATAAATGAATAAATTTAACTTGGAAAACTCACTCTAGTGTTCTCATTCTGGTTGTGTCACATGTATGCAGCAGTGAAAAATGTTTTCAGCATAATTCAGTGCTTACCAGATAAAAAGGAACAATAGTGAACGTACTTTAACTGCTGGGTGGATATAGGCCTGTGATCATCTGTGATCAGCCAAGCATTTTCATCATTATCTTTATTTTTTATGTTCAGGCTAGTGGTTCCCACCTGTTGAATTCTGTTTTCTCATCTGCATACTGATGTCCCAGATTCTTTTTATTGAGATTGCTACATTTAAAAAATACCCTCCTCTTCTCAGTCCTTGAAGTCTCTCAGGGTGTGACCACTGCTCATCCCAAAAGCACTGACTCTGCTGCTTCTGCCAACTTCAGAGATAAGAGTATTGAGTTTGTCGCCTTTTCTGAAAGAATCTCAAAAAAAAATTAAAAAGTCTCGTAGACAACCTTTCTAACAATGTGCTACACTCAGAAAAGTAGCAAGAACTTTAAAGAAAAACAAATTGCTGTCGCTACTTATACAAATTGCTAGTCAGGAAGGGATGTGTTTTCAGATATTTTTTTCAGATATTTTCTGATATTTTCAGATATTTTTACAGGGACCATGCAGAAGTGGTATGGAAATGTGAATTGCTAATGAAATAAGTGCTGCTTCAGGTGTTGGCCAAAGCAAACAATATGTTTCTCACCCTTGCTTTTGCTCATGCTGTTCCCTCTGCATAGAGGGACCTGACGAAATGTCCTTCAGATAACTTGGAGTCAGATCTAAACCTCAGTTTCCTCATTTGTACAATGGTGATAATACTCTCTACCTCATATGAATGTTTGGAGGATTAAATGAGATCTGGAATATAAAGATCTTAGCACCATGCTTAACCCATAGTAAGTATTCAGTGTTTATTAGCTAACTGAAAATACTCATCCTTCAGTACTCTGCTTGTGTTCCTTCAAGAAGCATGCTTTCCTCAAAGTCCCGTTCTAGGTTCGGCACCCTTTCTCTTTTCCTCATACTGGTTCCCTGAACACATGTCCATCAGTGTGCTTACAACAATTCATTGCATTCATGTTCATTGTCCTCTTCCCAACTAGACTAAATCCTTGATGTGCAATAAAACAAAAATCCCTATGTTTTATTCATCTTTGTATGGTGTTTCCAGATGTCCAGCATGGGACCTGGTACACACTAGGGACTTAGTAATGACAATTGTTTTAATGAATGAGTGGCTGAATGGATGAATGAATGAATGAAAGTCTCACCTTAATTTTTTGGCAGCTTTTGAATGATTAGCTAGCCCTTTATTCTTGAATATCTTTTCTGTATTGGATTTTGTATCAGTCAGAGTTGAGTTGCAAAAAACAGAAACCACCACAGTATTTTCAGCAGAAGGGAATTTAAATTCTCTTAAAATTGTTGGAAGGACGGGAGGAGCATACTTGTGTGCCTTCAGGAGTGACTCCCACATCACAGCAGACACGACCCATGAGGAGAGCTATTACCCCACATCAGGAAGATGAAGAATCAGTAATGTGCCCCAGGAACCACTGATTTCAGGAACATATTGCCTTAGCCATGATCCAGAAATCAGCAAACCCTCACAACTGAATCTTCTGCTCCAGCTACACAACCAAAACATGGATTCCCAGACGTTTGTCCCTTGTCCCTCATGAAGCTAGTCACTGGATGCTGAACACTGTGGCAAAAACAAGGGAGGGAAGGAAGAAAGAAGAAAGCAATCAATAATTCCATGACCTGACTTGCCAGCAGAACAGCAGAAGCTCTATCTGCATCTTTCAAGTCTCACTCAAATTCTCAGAACCTAGATCCCATCAGACTCTAGCTGCAAGGAAACCTGGGAAATGTAGTTTTCAGCCTACCAGCCGCTACAGTACAAAATACATTCTAGACTCTGGATGGACTGGATGTTGAGCATGTCGGTGCACAGTATCCTCCACAGCTCCTGTGGCCCTGATGCTGCCCTGGTCCTCCCCAGCCCCAGCTTTTTCTTCTTCACTGAATCGTCCTCTTTCTAGCATCCTACCCCACCCAGTATGATTTTGCCCTTAACCGTTTTCTCTTTCCCTGAAATAAAAGATTGCCACAAATAGCAATCTTACCCACATTCATTTCCTACTGTAGTGCCGATGAATCACAAATCTGAATTTCCAGCCCCGACCTCCCCGCTAAGGCTGTGTTATTGGTCCATCTGCCTGTTGGATGAGACAACTTGTGCGTTCTGCCAGCACTTCACACTCAACCTGTCTAAAATTAACCTTGCCATTTCCTCCCCCAAATCGGCTCTACCTTCTGACTTCCCTATCTTTTATCCCCCTAGCATTCCAGTCATTCAAGCTTAAAACATCACATATTCTTTCTTTTTTTATTTTCCTTGTCACATCCGGTCTCCAACTTTCACTGTTAGGAAATTTCCTCTAACCTGTTTCTATTCGTTTCTCTGCTGCCCTTGCAGCTTCACACCACTGCTGAATCACCTTTTGCCTCCGAAAATGGAAAGTTCAGCCACAGTTACCTTGTCACTTTGAAGATTCATTCAATGTGAAAGTCACACAGGCCAATCCGAGAGGAAAGCAACAGGATGGCGCCTTGCCTCTGAGCCTTGAGTTTGCCGATGGTGGGAGTGTGGATGACTAGTCCCCACTCATCCTCAAGGTCTGAGAAAGATCCAACCCCATGCCCACGGCTCAGACCCACAGCTCTGCCAGGAAGTTTTTCTGATTCTGGTTTTCCTGTTATCTACCTTTTGCTACCTGGAGTCCTCTATCATATCAATGGGAGATTATCAAAAATCTGAGTGCCAGAACAATGGTGCCTGGGTGCCAACAATGTATGTTGGCTTATGTCCACACTTTATAGCTGAATGCTGTCCACTTTTATGGAAATATGTTACCTCTAAGTATACCTTTCAATTCTTACTCTCATCATCCTCATTTATATTCTGATCGTACTCTTATCATCTCCTCCATGGACCGTGCTCAAAACCTTTTGTTGTTTCCCTGAAGCTGTCAGCTCATGGTCTTTAAAGGGTGATCTAGCAACTGATTTTTAGCTCGAGATGGATGATCACTCCAGATCAGAAAATGAAAATGACATAATAGCTAACATAGTCTTCCTTTTATTTTAAACAGAAACTAAAAAATTGTATGTAAAACGTTTGAATAGTCAGGTTTTTATGTGCTGAGGAAAGTTTCTGAGTCTTATATGGAGATATGAGTAATACAAATGTTGTGAAGATATGTTTTATCTGTTTCCAGTCCCCAAGTACATAGCCACTGCTCCATTTGTGTTGTGACCTCCAATATGACGTCAGGGAAATCCATGTGCTCTGTGTATGAACAAAATGACTGCTTTAATTGAAAAGTAAACTCTCAAGAAGAAAAAAACGGAGGCTGCATCTTATTTTGATTAAACAGAAAAACTGACAAATAAGTAAATTTATTTGGAGATAATTAGAGTGAGGTTTCTCATTCTCAGGCAGGATAGTTACAAATATGGAAAGAGGAAAGGCTAGAATAAAGCCAATGGTGTTGAATTCGATTTGAAAGTATTGATGTGAATGTACAGTTTCTAATAGGTATCTATATATAGACATAGATATAGAGTTCTGTATGTATGCATATGTATATGCATGCATTTATTTCTTAGCTTTGCTTGCTGAGAGGGCCAAAAATGCATGACCTGAATTTAATGATGAGGAAACATCAGGCAATCCCAAAATAAAGAGCATTTTACAAAGTAACAGGCCTGTACTCTTCAAAAATGTGAAGACCATGAAAGAAAAGGAAAGACAGAAACACCTTCAGGTCAAAGGAGATTATAAAGAAAGCATAAGAACTAAGCAGTATATATTCCAGGATTGGCTTCTTTGTCTATAAAAGACAATGTTGGAACAATAGGCAAAACAAATGGGGGGCTGAATTAATTGGTGGTAATGTATCAATGTTAATTTCCTGATTTTCTACTTTCATTGGGTGGGAGAATATTCTTGTTAGGAGCTACGTGCTAAAGTACTGAAGGGTGACAGGGCACATGTCTGTAATCCTCACACAGCTTAAGTGGGAAATATATATATAACATACATATAATAGAGAAATAAGGGGTGTGTGTGTGTGTGTGTGTGTGTGTGTGTGTGTGTGTGTAGATGAACCAATAATGAGGCAAATGTAAAATATTAACAAGTATGAATCTGTGTGAAGAGTAGATGGGAGTTCTTCATGTTGTTCTTGTAAATTTTCTAGAACATGGAATTATTCCCAAATAAAAGTTAAAAAAATGTATGTACCCAAGTGAGGAATACTCTGTTCCTTCTGCCTGCCATTAGCACATAAAACATAATGACAATTATGACTTAGTTGCAGGTTTCCTGTCACAGCTGTGCCGTAAACCAGCACTATGCCCTCAAGCAAGTCAGTCAGTCACAGTGGCTTCCATCTAGTGAAGTCTTACTCTGTGTGGACACAGTGCCAAACCATTCTATATCCATTACACCAGCCTCCGAACAAAGCCATGTCTCACCTTGCCGAGGACCACACAGCCGTTAGGGGCAGAAACAGGCCCTGAATTCAGGCTTCATGCTAGGCTCAGGCTGACTACCGCTCTGTTACACTAGTTTGTAAAAAGAAACAGTTGCACTCGACTACTGTTAAAGCTCCTCTTGGCACAAAGATTCTATTAGACACATTTCCAGGTTTCTTTTCTAATGATTATCATTCATTTGGTGTGGTGGTGAGGGTATACCAGGTGACTCTTACAGCCCAAATCCCTTTGTTCAATTCTTCACAAATAATTGTTTCTTCATTTAAAAGGTATAACAGCTGCCTGCTTTCATCACTTCTTTGAGTCTTGTATTTTTATTAGCTCCCATCTGATGTGTACAAAATTAAATTTGTTTTTCTCCTGTTAATCAGTCTTACGTCAATTTAGTAGACCAGCCAAAGAACCTAGAAAGAAGAGAACACTTCCCTCTGCCTTCCAATATTTTCTCTGGGTCTGTGTGAAGGTGGCCAGCATCTCCCTCTGAGGTGTGCTTTGCTGCAAGACACCACTTCTGGTGCTAACACAACAGAGCTGCTCGCTTAGGTGGAAACCAGATTGTGTCTCTGATTTATGCATAATGACTGTAACCTGGTTTGCCAGGGACAGTCCCCATTTATGCCTGCTGTCCAGGATTCAGTGCTACTAGCACACCCTTTTACTATCCAAAAGGTCTCGCTTTGGGCACAGGTTCTTTCATCAGGCTACCGGCACTCTCCTTCCCAGTTTTCTTTGTCAGATTCTCCTGTAGGCTGTCTGTTTCCTATGCACACGCCAGTTTGCCCCATCGCTAGTCAGCATATCTCTGACCAGACCACGTCTCACTTTGCTCCCAAGACTTAAAAGAACCACCAGACCATGAGAGTCTTGTATGGTTTCACTCAACATCAGTATAGATCTGCCTGAAAACTAAAGGAGCTTCGTGCCTTCTGTCTTAAAAATCACATACATATAGGGTATTGCTCTGAATCTCAGATTGGCAAACCCAATTCTCTCTTGGTCGAAGACAGTGTGTGTTTGTTTATACAAGCCCTAAGCCCCTTGTGCTGATGGCTTCCCTTCTTATCATGAGCATTTGAGATACAATTCTATGTAATCCTGCGCTCAGACTGGGTTCTCAACTTGCATTCCCGTCCTCTCTTGATAATGACATCACTGGTCACTCTCCAGCTGGAAGTGACAAGGGTTGCCATGACAAAACAAATAGGCTTTGCTCGAAGAGGCTTTTGTATCTGGGTGTGTGTATCCTCTGTGTCTTTGGCTTTCAGGGCTGATGAAACCGACCCATCTGACAGCCTGGAAATAACAGTAAAATAGAGGAATCACAGGCAACCTGACAAGATATTTTAAAAACATACGTCAAGGCAATAAGGCCTCGAAAACAAAGTAATTATTTATGCTTCTTAGCCTGAAGAATCCAGATATTTAATTATCAAATGTTTTCTTCTGATTCTAGATACAAGCTCTAATGTGACAAGAAAGCAAAAGGTCAACAGTAAAATGAATAATAGCGGTGATTTGTTAAGGGCCTACTTTGTACCAGACTCAGGAATTTCTGTGCATCTTTTTGAATCCTCCCAGCAGCAGCCAGTGGAGGTAAGCACCACTATTCCTATGCTAGAGATGAAGAAACTGAGGTTGGTGCCAGAGCTGGGGTTGAACCCAGGTTCCATTGGCTCCAAAGCCTGTGTTCTATCTACCAAACACAACCCAAAGAGAGTTATGCAAATAAATTCTACAGCTAGCGCTCACTCTCTGTGCTTGACATGGAATGGGTTAGAAAGAGAATGAAAAATAGATTTGAGAACTAAGGCACCCATGAGATGTAACCTACTGTATCATCATAGCCCTGAGATAATGTCATGAGTACAGCCAGCACATAAAATCAACAGCCATGGGCTATAAATATTAACTTTATTCCCCATTTTGTTCTCTCTATGCTGTTCCCATGGAGACATAGCTCCTTAATTT
Source organism: Rhinolophus ferrumequinum (assembly GCF_004115265.2). Lineage (NCBI taxonomy): Eukaryota > Metazoa > Chordata > Mammalia > Chiroptera > Rhinolophidae > Rhinolophus > Rhinolophus ferrumequinum. Next base: position 82,615,606 of record NC_046286.1, on the reverse strand, counting down.
ATCTGGCATTCAATTCGCCCGGGGATACGGTTGCAAGAGCTTTGAGAGAGGCCCAGTGGAGAGACAAACCCTGTGCAAAGCTTCTGCCCCTCTGAGCAGACGCAGTCTTTTCCCTTCTCGTGGTTTCTCCCTTCCCCATTTTCATTAGAAACTGACGATGAGATGGATTTTGTAATAAGATGTACACTCAGTAAAATACTTCTTCATTTGCAAACATTCTCAGGGAGAAAAAAGGTCCTTTATGGTGACTGGCCATGTGTAGGTGACCACCGCTTTCAGCAAAGCTTTTCTAGCAGGGTGAGGAGCCATACCTACGTCCGGTAGACACCACTGATACCCAGGGGTCTAATTAGACATCCCTGGGCCACTCTGGGCACTTGCTTAATTAAAACATTTATGCTGCCCTTTTCACATTGAGATATAGTCCATTCCCTGTAAGTCACAGGGATTCTTGAAAATAGAAATCACCTTCAGATAAAATGTGCCACCCAATGCAGTCTCATTGGTTTTATTCAAATGGGATGTCCAATGTGACCATTCTGGCACTATTTTGTTCCTTGTTTCTCAAGATAGGTATTGGGGTGGGAGAAAACACTTAGGTCAAAAAGTAAACTTGGCTGTCCCTCAAAGAGTCAATACTCAGTATATGAAAAAAATCTTGATAGAAAAATGAATGTCTGAGAATATCAGTATTCAAATGTAAAACCTAATGATAAAGGTAAGTAAGAGTAAAACTGAATTATCTTGAAAAAAAGAAAAAGAAACTAAGGAGAACTCATTGCTGTCTTCATTTTTCTTTTTGGTTTCTCTCTTTTTTCTTGTCTTGCTGAGCCAGCAAAGAAGACTTTTATGAATCTTTGACTGAGGTTCCTACCCTTTTTTGCCTGCCAATAGGATAAATTAGTTTAAAATTGGGAAGGGAGTGGAATTCAAAGTTCAATCCTCACCTCAGATGTAAATATCTCATTGAATAGGAAAATAAAAATAATCATGGCTTTAATATGATAAATGCTGTGTCTTGAGCTGTTTGTTTGCATTTCTCATAAAATCCTCATAGCATTCTTGCAAAACAAGGCATTGTAGAGCCATTTACCATTTTGCAGATGAAGAAACAGGCTCAGGAAAAATCAAGTCCCACATTTGGTAAAAGTCAGAGGCAGGCTTGAAACCTAAGTATGTCTTATTCTTTTCCTACTTCTCCATGCTGTCACTCAACTGTCCTACTCAGGCATCGAACATGTGAGAAACATGGTGATTAACGAGTGAAAATGTTTTTTCTAAACCCTAAAATCCAGTGTGTTTAAAGGGAATAGATTTAGATTTTTCTTCTAATATAATAAAGTGCCTGGCATAGAATAGGAGTGAAACAAAATTCAGTTCCCCTTTCATCAGGAAGAGTAACGACTTATACTCGAAAGTTCCACTGACATAAGATATTTTAACATTGCAGCTCACAGGCTTGGAAGTCTCTTCACTGAAGGCTGACAGAGCAATTCTGGAGAATATTGGCACACTTTGTTCACTGTCCTGCTTTCCGTTCCCCTCTATCAGATACCTCCTTCTATCCCTTCCTCTGAGCCCTAATCCTATTCAAAGCCACAGAAAATGGGATTAAAGGAAACACAGCCAGCAAAGAAATCCTTTCTAACCTTCATTTTAACACTGGGCATTTTCTGAATACAGCATATAATCATTATTAAGTACTGTATGCCCTTGTCATGGCTCCTTCTACACTGGAATTTACCCTGTCAGGAAGTGTATAACAAAAGACAGAATGAGAAAGAAAGAATATAAACTACGTAAGTGTGTTATTCAAGCTTTCAGTCTAAATGAAAAACAGCCTCCATAATAACATCAGGTAATACTGGCTGTTTCAAATCACATGCTATGTAAATGTGTGTGTTTTTCCAAGACCAGATCTGTACTATTCAGAGGACCCACAAGACTGAAATAAGCACAATTTTCTTTTCGTCATTAATAGGACCCAGAGTACCAAAAACCAGTCCAATACAGGCTCTAATATTTCTCAGTAGTTCTGAGAAATTTCTCAGTGAGGCAGATTGTCATTTGAAATATGTGTTGCTTTCTGAGGGTTATTTCTGTGACCTTCCTTTATTCTACAACCATCCCATCATCATCTTTTCTTCTCTTTCCTCTCCTTCTCCTCCTCCTTCTCTTTGTTTTCTTTTTCCTCTCCTACCTCAGATTTTATTAAACTCCTTTCTGCCATGTAACAGTTAATATTTGCTGATTGTAGTTAGTGGCATCGTACCACTTACCTACTATTTATTCCTCCATTTTTATAACTTCTCACAAATGAGTATCTTGTTAAGATTTTTTCTGCCGGCTAACTAAAACTATTATTTTTAATTAAGGTAAATGTTAAATACCATTTCAGAGAGAAAAAGTCCTGCTTCATGACATCTAGCGTGACTTTAAACATTTTCAGAATTCACTGCAAAGGCAATTGTTTGAAATCCACACAGAGAGTGAGCCTCGTTATGGCGTGATTAGGATACAAGACGTTTCACCTCAAAAGAAAATCCAGGCTTTTAATAACTAAAGAGTTAAACCTAAGGCTTACAAACTTTAAATGGTTTGTTCTATGCCTGCCAGGGAATGATCTTCTTAGGACATGAAAAGCCTCTTGCTTTTCATTCCCACTGGCAGATATCACTCGACCTGGCACCAGTAGCTCAGATCTGAATGGGGGCCAGAGCGGCTCAGCAGCACGACCTCAGAGCCTTCTTGGTTATTCATGCCACAAATCTGAACGATGGCCAGACCTAGAATCAGACTGGCAGAGATAAGTGTCCTGTACGACGTCGGGGCAACAGGACTGAGGCTGTCATGTTGTGACTTTGATTGCAGGACCTGAGTTCCGACCCTTGTTTGAATTCTGACTGTGCCATTTCCAAGCTGTCAGCTAACTTCTCCGTTCCAGTATTCCCATGTGTAAAATGGGTATACTAATAGCACCTACTTCCTAAGGTGAATACAGATTAAATGAAGTAAGATGTGGAAAGCATTTATAAGGGTGCTTGACATAACTATTAGCTACAATTATTATTGCTACTACTATTACTATTATTATGCCAATAGAAGGAAGACTGAAGCTGGAGACAGAGTGAATTGGTAGGATTATTTTGTAAAGATCATTAGCTTGGAGAAAGGGCACTTACCTCATTGTCTTGCCTAGGATTTTAAAAGAAAATGTAGTTTATCAAATATATGGTGATGGAAGGAAAACTGACTCTGGGTGGTGAACATACAATGTAATATATAGATGATGTATTACAGAACTGTACACTTGAAACCTATGTAATTTTACTAACCATTGTCACCCCAATACATTTTAATAAATAAAAAAAGAAAAAGAAAACGTAGTTTAACCTTTTTGTACTGTGACGTGCAGAAACACAGGTAAAATATAAATTACAGTTTAGGGGATTATTTTTAATCTAACACCCATATCAGAGACATGACCCAGGTCAGAGAGAACATTACCAGAACCCCAGAAAGTCTCAGCAAGCCCTTTCCAAAACACAAATTCCTCCCTCCTCAATATAATCACTTTTTTCTTTCTTTGCTCTCTTTATGCTTTTAGCTTAAGCATACTTAAACATTATAATGTGGTTTTGCTGTCTTTTTACAGCAAATGTAAGTGGAATTGTACAGTGTGTATTCTTTTGTGCCTGGCTTCTTTTGATCAACATTAAATTTTTAAGAGTCCACATTTTATTTATTTTTGGATTCCACTGTATGAATACACCACAAAGTATGTTTTGTTTCTGCTCTTGATGGACATGGTTGATATTTTCAGTTTAGACCATTGAAACTATTGCTGCTCTTCACTCTCTTGAACACATGTCGTGGAGTGCACCCACACACGTTATATACCCAGAGTGGATTGCTTGATGACAGGAATGCAAATGCTCAATTTAGTTCACAAGGCCAAGGTGTTTTCTGAGATAAATGTATCAACAGTGATGAGAGCTCCTGTTACTCCATTTCCCACTCCAAACTGGTCTTATTAGGCTTATTAGTTTTAGACATTCCAGCGGGTATAGAGTGGCATCTCGTTGTGTTTCCTGGATCACTAATGATGTTGAGCACTTTTTTTATTTTTATTGGCCATTTGGATATGCGAGTCTCTCCTATTTTTCTTTTCTTTTCTTTTAATTAAAGTTTATTGGGGTGACAGTGGTTGGTAAAGTTACATAGGTGTCCTGTGTACAGTTCTGTAATACATCATCTATATATCACATTGTGTGTTCACCACCCAGAGTCGGTTCTCCTTCCATCAACATACATTTGATCCCATTTACCCTCATCTACCACCCCCTTCCCCCTTACTCCCCTTACCCACTAAACTATTGTCGTATCTATGAGTTTTTGTTTGTTTGTTTGTCTTATTCCTTCATTGCTTTCAGTGTGTCTGACTTATTTCTGTCTGACTTATTTCACTTAGCATAATAATCTCAAGATCCATCCATGTTGTAGCAAAATGGCACTATTTGATCTTCTCTTATGGCAGAGTAGTATTCCATTTTGTATATATACCACATCTTCTTTATTCAATCATCTATCAAAGGACACTTCGATTGTTTCCATATCTTGGCCACCGTAAATAAAGCTGCAATGAACATCGGAGCACATATATCTTTACGGATAAATGTTTTCAGATTTTTTGAGTATATACCTAGGAGAGGGATTGCTGGGTCAATGGTAATTTTTTCTTAATTTTTTGAGGACCCTCCACACTGCCTTCTATAGTGGCTGCACCAATCTGCATTCCCACCAGCAGTGTATGAGGGTTCCTTTTTCTCCACTGTCTCTCCAACACTTGTTACTATTTGTCTTGTTGATGATAGCCATTCTGACTGGGGTGAGGTAACATCTCATTGTGGCTTTTATTTGCATTTCTCTGATAATTAGTGATGTTGAGCATCTTTTCATATGTTTATTGGTTATCTTTGGAGAAATTCACCTATTTCTCTTTTGTCTTTTTCTTATTGGTTGGTAGGAGTTTTTAAAGTAGTCTGCATGCGATTTTTTTATTGCTTATGGGTATTGCAAGTGTCTTCTCCTGATTTTAGGTTTGCATTTTCACCCTCTTAATGGTGTTTTGGATAAACAAAGTTTTTAATTTTAATATAGTTTGTTAACAGTTCTATTCCTCTATGGTTGCTCCTTTGTGTGTCCTATTTTAAAAACTTTCCAACCCTGAGGTCATGAATATACCCTATATTGTCTTTGAACATCTTTATTGCTGAACCTTCCTCAGATAGGTCTTTGTCTTAGTCAGCTCAGGCTACCATAACAAATCACCTAGACTCGGAGTCTTCAACAACAGATATTTATTTCTCACAGTTGTAGAGGCTAAGAAGTCTACAGTCAAGGTGCTGGCACTCTGTTTCTGGTGAGAGCCCTCGTCCTGGCTTGCACATGGACATCTTCTCACTGTGTCCTTACATGGCAGAGAGAGAGCAGGAGCTCGGGACATTACTCCCTTCGTGGGGGCCCCACCCGAATGATCTCATCTTTATCTAATTACCTCCACAAGCCTCACCTACAAATACCATCACACTGGTAATTCATTTTTGTTAGCTGTCTAATTGAAAATTTCCTCTTCTGGAGAGTACCCAGCACTATCTGTTAAAAAACTGTTCTTTAGAAACTCCTCTGTAATACCAACTTTTGTCATAGATCCAATGTCCATTTTATCTCTTGGTCTGATTTTTGGTTCTCTGTGTGTCCCATCATAAATTCACCTATCCTTGAGCCAAAACCACATGGTGACAATCGTCAGGTGGGGCAAGTCCTCCTTTATTCTTCATCAAATGTGTCTCAGGCCTTGGCATTTCCATAGAAACTTTAGATCCAATTTCATTTTTCAAATCTGTGGGAATTTTGGTTGTGTTTGCATTGACTCTGAAGACAAGTGTGAGGAACATCGATCCACTTATAATATTGAGTCTTCTGATCCCCCAAATGGGATATCACTTCATTCATTGAAATCTTCTTTAATAATTTCTCTCAATCATATTTTAGAGTTTTCTGGCTAAAGGCCTTCCACAATTTCTTTAGAATTATTGTGAGGTATTTGATATTTCTTCATATTATTATAAATGGTTTCTTTTTAAGATTTTACTTTCTAACCATTAATTGCTGGTAAACAGACAGAAAATTGATTTTTAAAAATTCACCTTGTATCAGAAATGTTGCTAAACTCACTATTTAATCATGTACCTGTCACTTCACATTTTTTTTCTATATACACAATCAGGTAATCTGTGAAGAATAAGTTTTATTTATTCCTTTCCAACACTTATAACTTTCTGTCCTTTTTCTTGCCACATGCCTTGTGTAGGGTCTCCAATACAACAGAGGTGGTGGTAGGAGGCGTTTTCTGCTTCCTGGGCTCACTGCAAAGGCTTTTGACATTTCACACTTAAAAATAGTGTTTGCTGTAGTTTTATTTGTAAACAGAGATTTTCTCCAAAGGAAGTTCTCTCCTACTGCTAGTCTACTAAAGTTTTTATCATAAACGGATGGTACATTATTTTAAAAGTATTTGGAAGACACAAGCCTTGTACTCCAAAAAATCTATGAAAGCAAAAGAGTCCTCTGTCAGTATGAGAAAGAAGGTGCCCTTTGGCTTGATCCTTGGTTTAAAATGAAATGGACTACTTATCGCAAAATACCTATTCTAAGCTGAACAAGCTGTATGAGCAGAGAAAGACTTTAGGTAGCAAGTTATCTGTTTTCCTAGATATTGAAAAAAAAAGACATTAAAGTGAATGTGGATTTTTTTTAAGTTTTCATGTTATAAGATTTTGAAATCATAGGATTTTGGATTTTTTATCCCAATATTAGTTTTTAGTAATAAGAGAGGTGATAAAGGAATTATAAAGCACAAAAATACCTAACAGCTCTGTTATGTCTCCAAATCTCCAGAAGGTGGCGGCAGGGAGTTACTAAGATTTCAGACTAGCGATTTTCCAGCCTTTCAACAGCATTATCAAGTTGAATTCTGCAGAGTTGGTCTATCTAGCTATTTTATCCTCATTCTTTTGTTTAACTTGTACACTCTCAGACAGAAATAATCCTTACTAAAGCAGTATTATATAAGAGATGCTGCTTCCCTGGTTTGATCTCATTGGGCTACAATACTCAGGGTGCACTCAATCCATGTAAATATAAAAATACCTGGAGGGGCTCTTTAACTTTGCACAAATGACAGCATAATTCATTTGAAATGACTGAACTTACATCCTTGAGTTAGTAAATATATGTAACTGTATTACTACACACTGTCTTAGTCGGCTTGGGCTGCCATTACAAAAGACCACAGACAGACAGAAAACACAAGTCCTGCAGTACTGAATACATTTTCTTGGAAATTTCCTTTTGGTTCTAAAATAGCCCAGTGTTCCTCTCAGATATATGAGCCAACTGTTACCCTTCTTTTAAAGCTAGTTTTAAATGTTTTTCTGTTACCGTCAATAAAAGGTGTCCTGATAAATAAAGTCTACATAAAACCTTTTGCATGTCATCTAGGACTTTAGGTGCTTAAGAATTACTTTATAATTTATACTAGAAACAATAGGACTGCTTTTAAAATTCTATTTGTAAATAGTCCTTAAAACTTAGTTTGAAAAATCTTGATAGAAAATATTTGCTTTTGTTTTTTTGGAGAAGCAATCATCAGTATTTTGTTAACTTTTGAAATAAGTTCTAAGTCACAGTAAAGTTGAAAAAATTGTACGAAGGAATTTTATATGTCCGTCTTCCAGATTCAACAACTTTTATTATCATTTTCTTTCTCTCCAACTTTATGGTAGCTGCTAAAGACTACTGAACACTTAAAATATGACCAGTGTGACTGAGGAACTAACTGAATTTTTAATTTAAATTAAATATAAATTAAAAAGTGACAATTGATTCAGTTCTTGGAAAAGAAATTAAGTATGCTTGGAACTTAATTATGTAAATCTACTTTTATAAGATGTTAATTTTATGATATCTAAATATAGGCCAAGCATTATTTCTGGTAAGAATTTAGCATCCAAATTGAGATGTGCTGTAAATGTAAAATATACACTGGATTTCAAGAACGTAGCATGAAAAAAAAAATGTAAACTATTTCAATGCTAATTTTTTAGAAATTTTCATTGGGGAATATTGGGGAACAGTGTATTTTTCCAGGACCCATCGGCTCCAAGTCAAGTTGTTGTTTTCACTCTAGTTGTGGAGGGTGCAGCTCACAGTGGCCCATGTGGGAATCGAACTGGCGATTTGCTGTTATGAGCGCTGCACTCTAACCAACTGAGCCACCCGGCCGCCCCTCAATGCTAATTTTTAAATATTGATTACATGCTAAAATTAAAATATTTTGATTATATTGGGTTAACTAAAAATATCATTTAAATTAATTTTACCTGCTTGTTTTCACTTTTTAAAATCTGGCGAGTAGTGTATTTAAAATGACATGTTTGCCTCGTGTTACATTTTTATTGAACAGTGCTGTTCTGTCCATTTGAGAGTGAGCTGCAGGTATCCCACTCCTTTATTCCTAAATCTTTTTTGCGTGCAATTCTAAGTAAAAGGACATTTTCTTATATAACCAATATAATATACGTTTTCTTTTTGCACTATAGATCTTGAAGTAGAAAAGATGAATGAATCTGCCATTTCATAATGACTTTCTTTCAGCAAGAATTTGTCTAGAGGCAAAAATGGCCTCTGAAGAATCTCTATTACACTAAATTTTAGCGAAGTATAAAGTATTTTCACAGATTCAGTGGAGAGCGGTAAGCTTATTGCAAACACCAAGTGTAGAAATAGTTCTCCCAGATCTGAAATCCTCTAGGAAGACGATGACCTGGAATTTTCCACATCTTTCCATGTTGCCTATAAAGATGGTCATTCTAAAAAGGGAAGCATTCTTAAAAAATATTTATCAAATATTTTGGACATCTAATACATGGTTTGAACATCAAAAGGTATATGAAAAGTACATAGTAAAAATGAAGCCTACTTACTGGCTCACATGTCCATTATAAAGGAAACAAATGGCTACAATACAGTATTTTCAGAACATACCGAGTTTTCGGAGCCTCTAGCATTTTCTAGCTAGGAAGAAGTCGAGTCCTAAAAAATGGAGAGTAATGAAACAGACTTAGTACTGACTGAAAAAGCTTGGTCCCAAAGTAAAAAGAAAGCAGACTATGTATAAATGTGTGTTTGTAATGGCACACATGTATGAAGTCATGCATATTGGTATGTGAAATCCACAGATTTGATTTCAAAGGTGGGGATGAGGGAACTTACAGATCTATATTGTGGTTAGTTGGTGCCACAGGCCACGGCTTTTTAAAATTGTGATTGTCAGTGGCTGGGGATAAGGGAAATGGAAGCCCACTAGAGATGGACACCAAAATGAGTCCTTAACATGAGCAGTAAGAAACCATCAGTTGAAGGAAAAGGACGTGCCAAACAGAAGGCAGAGCCATTGTTAGAAGGAGGCAGAGCAGCAGAAAACAGCATGGCTTTGGAATGTGAATATCAAATACAGTTTTGAAGTGAAGCAAAGAAAGAGCAAAATAGGCAAGGACAGGGAAATAGCCTATTTGGGTAAAATTGTAGGGATCTTCTAGTGCGTGACAGCAATATACATAGCTATACATCCTTGTGCTGACACAGTGGCGGGGACACAGGGTGGGGGTGGGTACTGGTGGGGGGAGGGGGGTTGGTGAACTCCAAGACCTAAGAGTCAGAGTTGAATCGAAGGCAGGGCCAGCAATTATTTTCTGTAAACGGCCAGATTGTAAATATTTTAGGCTTTTGCAGGCCTTATATACTTTATTGCAACTACTCAATCTTCTGCTGTAGGAGGCAAGTAGATATGGATAACACAGTTGGCTGTGTATAATGAGCTTGGCTGTGTTGAGATAAATAAAACCATATTTACAAAAACAGGCTGTAGGCTGGATTTGACCACAATTGACCCACCCCTGGTGTAAGGCAACATCTAGCCTAAATGTTGTGTGAATATTATCTATTTTGGAATTTCCAATATCCTTCCTGTCATTCTAGTGCTAAGAAAGCCTGATCTGACAAGAATTACAAAGACCGGGCCTACCTGCTTTCCAGAGTGGCCAGGCCTGTGTTGGGCTGTCACTGGATTCCAGAGCACACTGCTCTCTGCAGACTGGGAGGGACTGTGCCCTGAGATGGCAGGACTCCCGAGGAGTCAGCTGGGCGAGGGCAGTGCTCTGTTTGTTCCATTTCCTTCACGGAGAACGGACATGGCTGGTGACAACAACCAATCAGGACCAACTGTCTGCGGGCCCTTTGGGTTAGTTAGTTGGTAAATTTTCAGCTGGAAGCAGAAAAGTGAGTGAGAAAGCCCTACCTATGATCAGAAGGTGGAGTTGTCTTCCCATATGGAGTACCGCCTCACCTGTCTTCCCAGAATGAACTGTAATGGCATCCTACACAGTTTGTTTTTGCTGTAAAATCTTTCCTAAAGCCATGTCATTAGAATGAACTAGGACTTTACCTGGGTAGGCAAAATCCCTGAGAGCTTTGAAGGTTTTTCACTGTTTCAGAAGCCTCTCTTTATTCTCAAACATCACCACCCCACCCTCGGCCCCACCCCTTGCTCATAACCCTTCTCAAGCTTTGCTACCTTCCTTCTGCCTCTTCTTAGTGGAGAATATTCTAGAATAGATTTCTTCTTATGCCATTAACTGTAAATCTTGATGGATGCTGACAGCGGCTTCTCTCTTTCTATGCTTCACTGGCTCCAAAGGGAGGAGGGGAGAGCTGTGCTCCCATGCAGATGTTGGGAGGATGGCAGGTGTTCAGCTTTCAGTTCAATCTATCCACCCGTGAGGGGTGCAGCCAATCCTCCCTCCTTTCCTCAAGTTACCTAGGGGCACATACAACTGCCTCTGCAAGTATTTTTCTTTTCTCAGTGTCCAGATTCATCACATTCCTCCTAGGACTTCCATCCTATCTGTGAGATAATAACTCTAGCCTCTTGTGTGAAGGAGCATCTGATTCTTTCCTGAGCTTGGCAACTGGGAATGGGCCTATTACAGAGGTTCTCGGATTTGAGTGTACATTACAACCACGTGGCAGGTTTGTTAAACCGTGACTTGCTGCGTCTCCTCCTACAGTTTTGACTCAGTTGTTCTGTGATAGAGCCTGAGAATTTGTATTTCTAATAGGTCTCCACGTGAGGTTGCTGCTGCTGGTGGTCCCGGGGTTGTTTGCTCTGTTAGAATCACAAGGGATGAATGGTGACACCCTTCTATCGCCTGACAGAAGGAGGAAGGAGGAGTATCTCAGTTTATATCACTACATCGGTGACAAGTTGCATTCAAAATGCTGCACAACTGAATGCAACTCACTGGTGTGTTGACACCAGGCTCAGGAACCATGGCACTAAACTGTTGGCTGAAAGCTACGGGTTACCTATTACAGAGGCAAAATACTGCCAGCCAGGCAGGATGCCAGGGTTAGCATCTTCCTAAGAGTCAGTCAGATCTTTTGGAAGAAGAGCTCTTGAAAATTCGATGTTTCTTTAAATAGAACTGGGATAATCATTTGTTCATTCTCTTCTTTTTTCTGATATGCAATGACAAAGAGTGACATCTCAATGAAATGTAGATTTTAGAAGGTATTTGATGTGAAGTTACTTGTGTTCAATGAGACAATTCATTTGCTATCTTTTATTTGTCATAAATGTGTGATACTCCACTTCTTCACCCAAGGAACAGTGTACTAATACATAGTTGCTGAATGAAGAGTGAATGTTCAACGTTGTGAACCTGTAATTCTTGCATAATCCTGTCAGCTAAGAAGGGAGGGTAGACATGATGCTGGAATCCACAAGTTGCTGAGGGAGGGTAACAAAGTGACAGGTGTCAGAAGGAAGTGTGCGGTGGGAAGAGGTGCTGTTTTGCTGACGAACTTCCAGGGGGACCTCTGCTTAAGACCGAATGTGCAGCCCAGGGGTCAGATGGGACCGAGATGAGCAGCCTGTACTCAGTTCGCCTGTTCATCAAGCCATGTACCTGGGTATAGGGCTACCACAGTTCAAGAAAAGAGTAGATTTGCCTAATCTTCTCAAAGATACCTGATGAGCTATTGGCAGCCCAGTTTCCCAGTGTCCTGATTTTTCTCCCGGAGTCATCAGTCATCGATCAGCTTGTAAATGTTGGAGGGAACATAGGATAACTAACTTTTTCATATGACACTACATGTATGGGATGACATGGTAGACTTCCAGGAATTCTTTCTTGCCATTTCCCCATCAGCAGAGGACTGGAATCTTTTCTGAAAGCTTTCTGTGAACATTGAGAGGTAGCTTTACTTTGTGAATTAAGGGATCCTGGGAAAGTCTGAAAAATGATCCCCATAGGAATCTTACCCTATTTAACAAGTGGAGCCTGACATTTCCATTTAATTTCATCTTTTTAGCCCAAGGCATGTTGAAATAAAAAAAGTAATTGTGAATTATTTTGCTGATAGAATGTTGCTCTTAGCACCCTGTGGTTATGCATGCCACACAGCAGAGAACGCTGTATACATTTACTTGACTGAGCTGTCGCCTTCATCAGAAGCTTTCTGGGAACAGGGGTCTTGTCTTATTTTTGATCTCCTTTCCCCCAGTACTTAGTATAGTCTCTGTTACATAGTAAGCCCTCAGCAAATGTTTACTGAGTGAACGAATAAACACACACCAACAATCCTATCCCATTCTTTGTTCAGTTACTTCAGAAAAGTTAAGGTTCTGTGTTCATAACCTCACAAAATTCATTTTTAAAGAAGATCAAAGAAGATTTTGATTTCTGATTTTCTGATCTAGATGCTGGACTCAAATTAGTTTTGCACATCTTCAGAACCACAGAGGTCTTATCACTTGGAATAAAAATCACTTCACAGGAAATGTTTTGTCATCACCACCTGTTTCTTTCATTTGACTCTTTGTGTTTATTTTCCAAATCAACTTTAAGATTCTATTCTAGCAGATATTATGTTCATTACTTTTCTCAATATTTTGGGTGTTTGCTCTGACACCAGCCACTAAAATAAATCATTCCCTTATATGGAGCAATGGCTAGCAAATGGCTATTCCCAGTCCCCATTGCACCAAGCTGTGGCCACGTAATTAGTTCACACCAATAAAATGCGACCAGAAATAATGTCTGCTTCTAGGCCTAGGATACAAAAACAGGTATGTCTTCTCCTTGTTTTCTTCTCCTTTGCCAGCTAGCACTGGGCACCAATGGGGCCATACGTAGGGTCAGTCTTTGTACCATGGCTTCTCTTGTCTCTCTGAAGAAACCTTTGGATTCCTTCTCAGGAAGTTTCAAAAGGTATACAATGTATATAATGCTAGCATTATAAAGGATGCTGATTATATTTAATACAATTATCAAAGTATTTAGAAAATCACTAATATGATAATATACATGTGCATATTAATTATCTCTTGCTATATATAAATTGCCTCAAAACTTAGTAGGTTAAAACGTTTATTATCACATGGTTTCTGTGGGTCAGGAGAAGCTTAGCTGGGTGATTCTGGCTCAGAGCTTTGCATAGGCTAAAACTGAGGTGACATCTTGAGAGACAATCGCCTGAAACCTCGATTGGGGAAAGATCCACTTCCAAGCTCAAATGGCTGTTGGCAGGCTTTAGTTCTTTGTCACATTGACCTTTCCATAGAGCTGTCTCATGTCTTGGCAACATGACTTTCCTCAGAACAAGTGCTCCAAGACAGGGCACAGACTCCACCAAATTTTTATAACCTCATCTAAGAAATGACATCAAATCACTTTTGCCATATTCTATTCATTAGAAGAGGATTACACAAAGGTGTAAACATCAGTAAGTGGGGATCACTGGGGACCCTCCTAAAGGTTGCCTGCCATTGTGCTTTTTTTGTTTTGTTTTGATTTTTAGTGTTAAAATACAAGATCAAGAGGCAGGTCTACTAACTACTGTAATTTTGAAAGAGTACTGAGAATAAAGGATTCTTTGAAGATCTGTAACAATAGCGATGACAAAAATATCTGTGATTTCTATTTGTTACAAAGTGACAAATACCGTTACTATTTTTGTGGTTTTGCCTATATTCAAAATTAACATAACGTGATACATTTTGGCTCAAATTTAACAGTGATGTAATTTTTCCCATGCAAGTATACTGACAGCCCTGAATTCTATGCATGGATCCTCTGGAGGTTGGTGGATTTCTATCGATGGGCCTAGGAAATGGGGAACCACAAGATAGCTCAGGCCCAAATCACTGCTTGAGGACATATTTACCAACCTAACATAATTGTCTTGAACTGTTGAGAGAGAAAACGCTTCTCTTGCACGAGTCATTATTTAGAGTCTAATTTGTTACTATAGACTCACCCTACTACCCAGTACATTTGCCAGTTAATTACTGCATTGTTACTACTTTCATTTTGTCCTTCAACAGACACTTAAGTTTGTGTGAAATTTCATGTATCTACCTGCTATTGGAGAGCATTCATGTTATTTCACTAACAGCTAATTGACTGAAGTTAATATGTATCAAATACATATGGAGACTAAATTATATTTTCCTGGTGACTTTTATTTTATTTTTTCCTTCAATTTTCAGTTTTTAGGCACCAGATGGTTGCCAGCTGGATCCCTATGAATAAATTGTAAATGACCGATAATGATAAACATTTATATGGCTCCTGCTCCTGAACGATGTTTAAACATGTTAATGAATTTGTTTTCAAACAGTGAGTATCCCATGGTGGGGGCAACAGATCATCTCATATGCCATTGCCAGAAATACCTTCCTGAAATATGTGATGGAGCATGAATATGTCTAGGCAAAGCTACTGGATAGGTGATTGCAGATATTAACCTAGTTACAGTACAATGTTAAGTTTTTTTGCTTTGTTTTGTTTTGACATTGAAAAAAAAAAACATGGCACAAACACTAGAAAAACAAAGTCTGGTCCATGATTTTACAATTCTTTCTAAAACCAAATTTTAAAAAATGAGCCAGTGGTGATAACTTTAACCCGACTAGCCAGATCCAACTCTAACAAAATGAAATTTTGAAAATAATTGTTTTGCAAAGGGTTAGGCCATGGTTGGTTGAAATTCAATATATAGGTACCTTTTAAATGAAAGCAAACTATTTAACATATATTGTTTCCTCACTGAACTACAGTGCTCCCCTTCATTGTTCAAGAGAAGATTCACAAAACAAAAAGTGGACCATCGGGCACACCAGGAAAAAAAAGAAACAAACAAACTCAAAGAGTCTGGCTGGAAGCAAATATCCCCCTAGCAGTACTTTGGAATTAGGTTTATCAAGAATGTGATTTAGTAATGGATATTTTTATTCTTCTCTGTTAAATTAGAGTGTTGACACTTGATTTGTAAGAAATATCAACAAACATCTTTGGTTAGTTCTTAGCTGTTCATCATCTTATACAATTCAGATAAAATTAAATGGTCTAAATTTTTTGAAGTTCTTTTTGTATTATAAAAGTAATGATTATTGTAGAAATTTTAGAAAATACAGAAAAGCAAAGGAAAAAAATTGTTTAAAAATCACCTATCATGTGGCCACCCAAATAAAAATACAATATCATTTTGACATTCATTCTTATCTATTCCTATACAAATATACATATAATTTTTTAAATGAGGTTTTCTTTTAGGATTTTTTTTTAATCCTTACTTTGATTAACAGATAAAAGAGACAACCTTGTTTTCATAGAATTTTTCAAAGAAGCTTTGATATTGTTGTATTTTATTTATTTGTAATTTTCACTGGGACCAAGTCAATAGGTACTGTTTTTGCTCTGAAGTTTAGTGATTGTTTTCCTGAAAAGCTAGTAGCTGAGCAGCCATAAAACCTTTCCTTTCAAGAGCGGAACTCACACCATTGCTCCAGTGTATTATATCAGGATGTTGAATGTTGAAGAGGACTAGGGGTAAAACAAACATAATAAAAGCCCCTGTTTTGCACAATGTAATAATACTGACTTCACCTTCAAAGACAGGCCATTTTCAAGCAAAATAATAAGTGAGCAAGTGATCTTCAGCTACAAAGGGAAAATCCAGGCCTTTGGGGCTCAACCCATTTTTCTCCTAAACTACTCAACGATAGGTACAATTTATGCTGTAGTTTTCCAAGAGGTTAGAGTTGCCTAGTAATTTGAAAGGCATCCATTAGACTGCTTCCAAGCATAAGTCTTCACAAAATATTCCCCAAAATTGTTTTCTGACCTAATTTCAAACATATCCAGAAGGATAGAGTTTATAATCTCTCACTTCAGTGTTGCAAATTCTCAACCAAAAAATTGTAGAAAGAACAAAGGCTTTGGTTAAACTTTGAGTTAGATTTAACTTTGAGTTAATAATACCCTATCATTTCAATTTGTTAGCTGTGGGTGAATTTTTTAATCCTGAAAAAATATCAGTTTCCTTATCAATACAATGGAGATGATAATTTCATTTCATTGAAGATTATTTGTGAATATTGAATAAAGCGACCATCACAATATATGACACATAGTAGATATTTTAGAGACATAATTTCCATTTACCTTCATGTCTACCAATGCATCCCCCAATATTTAATGCCAAGAACAATTCTATTTGCCATTCAAATTGACCACTTTTCACTTTTCCAGAGAAGCAAAGGAAAGCTAACAACTTAGCATTGTTTCTTCAAATATTTTAAAGCAACCTCCCCAATTGTTTCATTGGCTTAAGAGTCTTTTTTTTAAAAGTCATTTTAATAAGATCAGTTTTCTTAATTTTGTAGCTTTTTAATTTATTCTTGTTTACTTCTTAACCATTTAAGAAGGTATAGAATGAGTTAGATAACTTTCTGCTTGTTTTAACATGGGTTTCTTCACTTGTGCACTGGTTTCCACAGTTCATGAAGTTTCTCTTTGGCTCACTTCTTTCACTCATTTTCTTCTTTAAATAGCATTTGTTAAAGAATTATGATTTATTGGAAGGTTCTTTATATTTTAACTTACATGGAAAACTTGTTCTAAATCAAAGAAATACATAAATTGATTTAAACTCATGATGTTTGTTATGAGAATGATTTATCTGTAATTGCTGTAGTTAATTCTATGGACAAGCAAACATTAAACTAACTTTATGGTAGAATCAAATACCATACATATTTCACTGTTTTTAAAAGATGCTCAGAAAAAAAAATTGTGCTGCATTGAAATCAGTTACAGAATGTTTGTACATGTATATTCTCATTATATAATTTTTCACTAGCTCATTATAAAAGAAAATTCTAATGCAGTTTTCTTTATGCATGGCTACAGGATGGTGAGTCAAACTGTTGGGTCTCTACTAATGCTTGTAGAACATCCAAAGTAACATTCAAGGTAAAATTTTTATGGAAAAGAAGTCATTTGCAAAGATGGCTAAAATTTTGCCCATGACCTGGATTTATCTCAAGACTCCCAGTAATTTTAAAACCTAGATTAAAATTTATTCCCCTCTTATACATTTGCTCTTTAAATCCTTTTAGGTTCATGAGGCAAGAGTCAGGCATTTTCATAAACAGGGCATGACCACCTGTTTGGAGGAGCAGAGAGGGTTCACGTGTGGCACGGATCATTTATTTTCTCTCGATGAAAAATGTGCAGAATAACATTGAAATATGGCATCATGGTTCATCTAGCTGATTTCTCTACCTTTCAAAATTTGATCATCTTTTTGACATTAACACAATTGTTCATCTCTGGAAAGTTGGAGGGCATATGCCTTCCGTGCAGGTAATTCATTTGTTTATAACTCGGCCAGCCTCTGAGAGAGATTAGAGTATCTAATTCTGCTTTCTCTCCCTCTCCTCTCATTCTATTGTATACACCCATAGTGCCTCATTTTCCAAACCCTTTAAACATTCAATTTCCACTTAATGTGCACTCAAAATTCACTCTTTAGCTGTCTAGACTAGACTAAGTATGCCATTCCAAATAGTCCCCTTGGAGCAGTGAGTGAGTTGACAATATCTGCCTATTTTGCTCCCCGCCTCTCATATCTTTTCTTCTCTTATAGCACTAAAAAATATACTGGCCCCAAACCCTCCCATAGATCTTCATTTGGCATAGATCCTTTTGCATACCTTTGTGCAGCACACTATTGTGGCCCAGATCTGGGAACTACTTAGTTCGCCAGGGTGAGTAGCTTTGTGGTACATATACGCAGTGAGTGGTTCAGGTAAGATGCAGAGGTGGATAATCCCCAACGCTGTCATTACTGAGAAAGCATGTTCGGGCAGGTAGAAGTGGTAATATTACTTATCTTGTGCCTTAATTGCATAAATGAAAAAGGAATTTTGAAATAAAAGAAAACATTAATACTTACAGTATGCCAAGTAGAATTATATTACACATTATTCATCTAATAAGGGCATTTAATCATTACGTGGACACTGTGACATTTCTAAATTTGTGTCTTTATCTATGGGTAATATAGACCTGTTCAGATCAGATATATATATATATATATATATATATATATATATATATACACACACACACACACACACACACACACATATATATACATATATATAGTATATGTATATATATACACGTGTGTGAGTATATACATATATATAGACACACACACATATATACATATATATAGTATATATATGTATATACTATATACATATATAGAGACACACACACATATATATCAGAATATATATGCTATTACTTAGAATAAGACATATGGGAACTATTAACCAAGTTGTATATAACAGGAACAGCACTTGAGCTCAAGTTTATCTAATATTACCTCTATTATAAGTGTTTATGTGGAAAGATAGTGGTCTTTAGAGCCAAAGAGATCTTTGATAAAATCTTAGTTCCTTGTTTAACAGCCATGTGACTTTGGGGAAGAAAGTCAAACCCTTCAAGCTTCAA
Source organism: Rhinolophus ferrumequinum (assembly GCF_004115265.2). NCBI lineage: Eukaryota > Metazoa > Chordata > Mammalia > Chiroptera > Rhinolophidae > Rhinolophus > Rhinolophus ferrumequinum. Next base: position 82,596,614 of record NC_046286.1, on the reverse strand, counting down.
CTTCCTTACTGTTAAAATTGGGACGGTATATTGAATGTTAAACAATCTACTGAACTCATGGGAAAAATTGGATTGGGATGTAATACTCAAAAACTTCATCAGTTACCCATGAAAATAAAAAAAAGAACCTAACAAAAACATTAGCAGAGTTTTACATGTGTTAAGTGGTTGAAAAATACATAAATACCACAATATAGTATTTTAACTCAAAAATACCTTAAGTTTACTTGTGAAAGTGGATGTTGGGAGGGTTGTGAGTTGTGAGTCATTGTGCAGTGGTAGGAGGAGAGTAATCTCAAATCAGACGGAAAGTTGTAACATGAGAAGTAGATGAGTGTGATCTGCAGTAGCTGGTAGAGGTAGAGGTGTTTGTATGTTTCTGTCAGTGTTCCTCTCAGCCCAGTTCAGCTGGGTGTAGTTAATGCATTTAGTGTTTCTTGCAGACAGAATTGCACATAAACATATTCTGGGTATGAACTTGAGCTAACCATACTCCTGATGAATCAGAATTAGTGGCTTGGCCCCTAAGCCTTGAAAGTTTACAAAACCTAGCTGGACATAACACTGAACTTAAAGTCCTTCTTTATTCTCAAACCTCAAAAAATGTTGATAGAACACATGACCTCCCTGTAGCCAGATCCACCCACAAGGGAATAACCACAAGTACAATCTGGACTCTTACTGATAACTTGTCTGTTTTGAAAATATAAATGTTTCAGGTGGAATCTTGGGCTTTTTTGTCCCTTGAACAATGTGTGACTACACTCTTTCGTATGATTCAGATGACTGTGAGTTCACACCTTGATGGGCCTTAAGCAACTACAATGTTACCTCTTACTACATTTCTCTATTGTGGGGACATTCAGGGCATAACTGATGTCCTGGTAATCAATCACATGTCCTTTTGCTCCCCAATACTACTTGGGGACTAGATCAAAAATCTGGTATTTGGTGGAAAATTGGTAAAATCTCTTAGGAATCGCAGATCAAAAACTTGTAACAATCAAACCCATGCTTTCAATCCTGACCCCAAAATATAGAAGCCTCAGATACTCTTTTAATCTCTCTCATGATAAATCACATGATGATTTTAATGTCTTCTGTGTTGATAACTATTATGATCATCCAACATATGGAAAACATGAAGTCTCTGCCGCAGAAATAGGACTTAATACTTCCCTCAAAGTCTGGGCCTATTACATGCTCTCACCTGAAGGCACCAGTTGTTTCTTACGTGGGACCCAAATATATGTCACCGTGCCAACCCCATGGCCAGGCAGATGTGGTATTATTATGTTAGTACCTAATACTGTCACCAGAAAGACTTTCCTTCCTCTGCCATTATCCCCAATCTAGGCCCTTTTGTCTATAAACATTGACCCAAATGAACTAAACCAAATTGGTATTTTGGGCATGGTCTTTCTGGTCCTCTCTCCACCTGAAACCCCACAATAGATAAGCAAGGCTTTGGGCATGCCTTCACTTGAGCTTTCTTTCCTTGATAGAGTAGTTGAATTTAAAAAGTCTATCAGAAATCTTTATATTCTCATAGTACAAACATTGAATGTTACTGCATCTGCTCTTGAAGAAGAACAAGGAATAACTGACAGTCTGACTGAGGTAGTACTATAAAACCATAGGGCTCTAGATGTGTTGGCCATCCAGCAAAGTGGTATTTGTACCCTGTTGGTAAAGGAATGTTGTTTCCATGTCAACAACAGAGTCTTCCATGTTTCCAGAGTCTTTATAAACTCTGTCCCTTTCTTTCCCCAAGAGAACAGTTGGGTTTCTACCCAAATATGTGTCTCCCGGATTTGCAATTCATAAAAAGACGCCCAAATGAAGCTTTGTTTGCCTTATAGTTCTTGGTCAAAATTTGACAATGCCCAGTACTGTTTTTTCTGTTCCAGAAACCTAAGGAGGTCTTTTCTGCTCCAGGGATTTTGCAGTCTCTCTACCCGGAACATTCTTTCTCCTATTTTCCCTACTCCTTATCTTTTAGGTCTCCCCCTAAATCTCATCTCCTCACAAGGATTTTCCCTGATGAAGCACTCTCTAAAGTAAGTCTCTTGTATTCTCTGTCACTTCCTTATCAGTATCAGACTTTGTATTCTATTTATATGTGTTCTGTCTCCCTCACTACAGTGGCACCCTTGAGAGCAGTGCGTTAGCCTTTCTTACTGCTGTCCCAAGCACCTGGCTCAGTATCTGCACATTGCACATACTTCATTTATATTTGTTGAGTGAATGAACGAATGAATCAGTAGTGAAATCCCACTAATTCTTTAAAAGTTAGGCCTTCCCTCTTTCACCACTGCACTCGCTCCTATGAAGTTTTCTTTTTGTTCCTTTTGTTATGGGAGTTACACCCTATTTCTGCTAGGTTTTGAGTTCCAACAGGGAAGCAGCAAAGACCTTATTCTACTTTGTAGTCCCATAATATCTAGAATATTATAGGTACTCAATAAATCCATGGTTCTCAGGTTTTAAGGTGTATGCCTACCCCCACAAGTTCTGCCCCAGTTAAGTGCAAAATGAGACTCAGTGGGAGTGACTTACTTATAAAATAAGCAATCCAGGTTATTCTCATGAGGTACATAACCCAGGTTACATACCACACTTTGAGTAAAACCAGTATTAGGGATTGTCAGTATCAATGGTGACTCCTCTATGTCAGGCTTAATTTTTAGTTCAAAATAAGTAATGAGGCTGAAATTTCAGCACTCCAAGAAATCTGGAGAGTGAAGGGCTATTGCCTCCCTTTTCTCCCCCCAGTGTATTATTCCACCACTTTTTGGATATCATCATATCTGTTTTAGCCCTTTGCCTATGTGGTTTTAGTTCTGTACTTGTGAGATAGATTGCTTTTTTAATTGTGTGGATAGAACTGAGCATTTAGACTTTTTACCAGACAGACAGACATATTTGTCTGCAACTGGGTAACTGCTTTAAAAGAGGGAGGTGTTCCGTTCCTCTTGTAAAATCTTAAGGAAAAAATGATTTTTGGTGACAAATCTAATCATAATTCCATTACCTCATTTAGGTTCTTTAGTAGTTACATTAAATAGCAAGCTGGCATAAATTTGGGCAAAGATTTCTTATAAAAACTTTGAAAGTATGACATGTTTCATTTGTTGCTATAATCTTTGTGAGAAAGAGGCACATTAATTTTGGTGGGACTTAGGAAAAATGGTTAATAGTTACATTTTGATATTTTAATTATTTTTCAGAAATGGAGAGATGACTAAAAAGAAACAGTATTGTAATAAAGAATTATTGAATAAATAATTTTAAATCTTGAAAAATAAAAACCTCTGCATTCTTAGTAGGCAAAAGAGGATAGAAAGAGGGAGGAAAAAAACACACAAAAATCCTCAATTTGTGGTCACCAGTATAAAATAGATAGGTGAGGGAGCCAGTGATTTCATTTGGTGCAGATATGAAAAAATGCCAGACCATATGGGAAATGTCCTCATAAATAGGAACTGCCTCTATTCAGTTCTTGTTTGGGAGCAACAAAAACCAACTCTACTCACCCAGAAATTTACTGATAGTATCAGCTAGCTAATAGTATCAATGCATATTTTACTACAATTAAAAAAAAAAAAGCCTAGGGAAGGATAGGCACACAGGAGATAGCAGTAACTATGCCAACTCCCTCCCCAAAACAGTCTAATCTCGGAACTCTGTTGGCTCCATTTCCTCTGCAGCCTGTTTCTCACTACTATTGTTTGGTTCACCATGTCACTCTTCTCAGGGAGTGGGAAGAGGGAGACTCCAAGTCCCTCCTCAAAATTCCCCCAATAGGAAAACAGTTCACATGTTGTTCAGCCTAAAAAGACAGCCTAAAAATAAACAAAACCAGAATGCCTTAGTAGTCTAGGCTTCCAACTCCAGTTTCATTCCTATCTTCTTGCATTTGTTATTTTTGAATAGCCAGTCTTCTCCTGGTTCTCTCTTTCAATTATATTAAACAAACTAAAATGAAACAAAACAGATATCTATAGGCAAAGAGTTTTAAAAACGTATTTACAGTAAATTATCAATGATTTGTAAGTTAAAGTTAGTTTACTTATTTATTAAATGTAAAATGTTATTTCAGTATTCCATTTGTGTGCAATTAATCTTATTAATAAGGTTGGTCATTTGTTTATAATTTATATTTCTTCTTGGGGTAGTTTTCTATTTTGTTAAAGAGGCTCTTGAGCTTTCCTCTATGTTCTTTTCGACATTGTGTTTTCAACAGGAAACAAAAGTTTTACTACAAAGAATGGATCTGTAATGGTGGAATTTCACGTTGTGAAAGTAAAATACAATGCAGTTCATGTGCATAAAACATGATCTACATTTAAGACCCTCCAATTTCAGAGGTTGTTAAGTCAAGTATCATATATCAAATGGACCTAGTTCAAGAGAAGGCTCTTTCACGTATTCCAGGATTTGTTCCAATGTGCCTCCTTCTTTGTTACTACCTCTCAGGATATTTAAAATCAAGTTATACTGCGTCATATAGAAAATTGACTTTATTTTCAATACGTTTGCAATAGAATTGCAGAGAAAGGCTTAAGATACCTAGGCTGCAAAGTACTCCAATCAGAGTTTAGTGTATTTTGAGAAAAATGGATAAGGGCTGTTGGCACTAAGGGGTCACCCCTACCCCACTACATGTACAATAGCAGAATTGTATTAAACCATCAATGATTAGTTTTTTCTTTTGATATAGTTTATCCATTCAACAAACATTTACTGAGCACCTACTAAATATTTGGGACTTATCAGTGTACCACATAGGCCAAAGATTACTGCTTCCACATTCCGATGGTGGTGGTGTTGGGGTGAGGGACAAGACAGCCTGTACAGTAAGAGAAAACCAGGATTCACGCCAAGAAATGAGGTATTTTTTTCTAGTTGAGCTGGTAAATGGGATTGTGAGCCGAGTGCCCTAAGCAGTGTTAAATTCACACCTAGGGCCAGGTAGAGGATTTAACTGACAGAAGAATGGTTGCTAACTACAACTTTGAAATCCCTTAAGGTAGTTGACGTCCCTAAACATCAAAGTAATAACGGTTATAGGCCCTGAGGAAGAAAGTGCAGCTCAGGAAAGTATTAATAGAAAATGTGTTCTTATTTGAAATTCTATCCCATTTAAACGTTGCTTGCCTATTTATAATCTTGTATTTTTGGCAGACCCAGCTATGTGGGCCTGTTTCTCGGCCGGCACAAATGATCATTACGCTTTGTGCTCTGCTTTATTTTTATGCCTATGCCAATGTTCCGAGGTGCCTAAGCCGTCAAGTTCCTACCACATTGGGAGAAAAGCAGCATCCTCTGACGCACACCGCCAAGACAGCCTACACCGCTAGGGAGTACTGCGGCCGAGCTCCGTTTTGGGTAACAGCGTTGGTCAGACGCCACCCAGGAAGGAGACTTAGATCGTGGCCATTTTTTCTACTATCGAAGTACGTATAGCATATTTGACATCAAAGCGAAAGCGACACTTCCTAGTTTGCATTAAGGCGTCCAAGAAGAAACTCGGCGCTTCCTGGCGTAGGGAGACGCGATGCGCTGACAGACTCGCCGCTTGCCTGTCGGTCTTTTCCTCAGTGTGAGATTGTCTTTTTGTTTCTGGCATGGTTTGAGTCCGCGCCACAGAAGGAATGGACTAGGTGGGCAAAAAGTGGGGGCGATAGATAGGTTCGAAAAAGTGGGGGCGACAGATAGGTTCGGAGGGTCCCCTCAAAACAATGCAGAGACGCCAGCTGATCTCAACGAGGGGCCAGGCAACCTCATGGCCTAGCAACACACCCCTCTCACTAGCTACCCCTATCCTGGCCAAATCCACCGCTAAGGGTCGGAGGGTGGAGTCGCCATATCTTCGCGCGAGACCAGCCCTGCGATTTCCCAGAAAGCCTCAGGCAATACCTTAACAGCGGCTAGGGAGCCACTTTAGGGCGGAAGGGTGGGCGGGGCTTGCCCAGATATTTAGCGGCACCAGAAGCCACGCCCCAAATCGGAAGTGACGGAGAAGAGCTAGCGCGTCGAAGATACCTCTATGGTTTTCCTCCCGTTCTTGAGTCGGGAAATGGCCGCTGTGTAGTTACCACGAAGATAAGTCCCGGGAACGGTGCTTTGGCGTGTCAGGTAGGCCTCGCGCTGCACTCCCATCATTCAAGGGTAGTGAATGCCAAGGACGAATGAATATTGTTGAGTCTTTTGTGGGTGGCGGCAGGTTGGCGGCGACAGGAGAACCCAGGAGACGTTGTGCCGTTATTTATGCGTTTCTCCGTCAGTTTTCCTCAGGTTTTCGAGGCACTACGGGCCAAAAAGGTGGGGGTGGGGTGAGCAGCGAGAACGGTGCGCGCGCGCGCGCGCGCGGCTGCAAACCTGGCTCGAGATCCAGAGACCGCGCGGCCTTCCCGTGCGCGTGCGCATATCTCACTCTTCAACCCTTCCCCCATTTCCTTGGTCTGGACTCCTGCGCGCGCCCGATTGAACGCCCGCCCCGCGCACGCGCGCTTCCTCTTTTCTGGATTCCCCGCCTACGGCTCCCCAGGCTGCGAGGGGTACAACTTGGGTATACCTCTCATTGGCTGGGATCGCCACCTTTCTTCCCGGCCTTTGGGGCTTTGATATAATAACTATGACCTGCCGCAAAGTGCACTGGGTAGGTTGACCCCTTTTCGCGTCGTCGTGAAACTCCTTTTGCTCGGCTTCACGCCACTTGGCGGTTTACGCCTCATTTTTGTTATTTTACTTAGTCGGAGGATCCGGTTTGGCTGTCCCTGGTAACAACCCCGCATCTGCCTCGGGCCCTTGGTGTTGCAGAATAATTTTCTCCGGGTTAATCTCTGGGGCCTTGGCAACCCACTCTAGTTTGGAGGGACGTGCACTGTTGACTCTAGGAGTTGGTGCCTAGTTACCGTTTCCTAGCATGGTGAGCCGGCCTTAGCTGATGGATCCAAGAGTGGTCCGACTGCTCTTCGGCCGAAAGGACAGTTCTTTAGTACGACTGAAGCCATGTCCTTGCAACAAGTGATTCAGCCCATTGTATCGTGTTGGAAATGTTGCATGCACGATTGGTAGTTGGTGGGATAAAAGGCTGGGAGTGGTGAGTTGAGGTTGGGGACTTTGCCCTCATTTTAAGTTCATCAGTTGGCTTTATTTACTTTTAAGATTTAGCTCATTAAAATCAAGCAGCAGTATTGACAACTACTTTTATATATCAAACTTTTTTTTGAAGCGTTTTAGAATTGAAAAAAAATTAAGACCAAAGTTGAAGGCAAATACGACCAAAACTGATGTAAAGAGATTAGCTGCTTCAATCCTTCTGCAGCAGCGCCTTTAAATTTTGTTTTGTTTTGTTTTGGAATTAAAAAGCAAAACAAAATTCCTTATTCCTCATGTGAATTCTCATTCCAATTGGACTCTAGTTAAGTGGTTGGGCTACTCTTTAGACAATAAAGAACCTTTACATAGGAAAAACTGCTACAAGTTTACTTGCATGTTTATATGATCCTAGCCCATTCAGGGTAAATAATTTGATGGGAAGGATTGTGTTTGAAATAACTCACTGTGAACAACCTAAATTCTATCCTGATGGCATATAGCATCTTGTTCTAAGGACAACATACGTGCATTGTTACATTGTGGTGAACTGAAACTCCCCTTAATTCAGGTAATTAAAATGGTGGCAAAGGAGATTTAACTAGATCTGATACTTGATTCGGAAGATTAATAGTATTTTAGGATTTGGAGACAGAGCTGTAAAAACTTACCAGTTGGTAGGCGCAGTTTTTTATTAACTAACTTACCAGGGCAGCTAGCTGTGTGAGGAGGAGATTTACAGAAATAGAGAAAGTCTTTTCAGTTCTGTCTAGAGCTTTGGATTCAGATTTTCCAGAAAGTACATTCAGAATCATTAGTGGAACATTAGCTGAATTCTGCTGTGTAATTTACAGTGATTTATTAATTAACAAAGAAGTAGATAGGAGAATCAAAAAGTCCAACATATCTCTGGGTAGTAAGTGTGCTTAGGTTATACTTGTTGGTTATGAATTTGTTCATTTTTCACTTCTTAAACAGTGGTCATCAGTGTTACCTCAGAGTCTTAAGCATTTAATATTTTGACTATCCCCAGGACAAGAAAAACCTAATCAATAGACATTAAGGTAATGATAAAACAAGCCTACATTTATGTAATTTTTTTGGAGTTTTCAAATACTTTGATTTTACTTGATCCAGTATTACTCCATTTATTAGGTGGAAGACAAAAAAGTAGAACATTTGTTGAAGGCCACATGAACCAGGGAGTGGCCCAACCTGGTCTAGAGTCAGGTTTTCCTTTTCTCATTTCTGTGCCCCCTTCACCCCCCTTTTTATTTAAAACAAGACGACAAGCTGGATAAAGAAATAAAAAGGTGACCAAACCTGTCATTTTTAAGCTTTTTAGTTATGGAAAATTTCAAGCACAGAAGTAGAATAGTGAACTCCTGTGTTGTCTAGTTTTAATAATGATCATTTTTATCTGTTAAGTTTAATTTACTTACTTTTTTCTGGAGTGTTTTAAAGCAAAATTCCAATCATTAAGCATTTCTTGAAAGATTTTGTAATGCTAATAATGATGTATCAAAAATATTCAAGTAACCTTACAAGAATTAATTGAAGCAAAATTAATAATCTGCAGGAAAGACTGTTACAGACCAGGTTTACCAATAATGACAGCTAATGTTTGAGTGTATACCATATGCCAAACATTAAGCTGTTTACATTCATTAATTCAGTTCATTTAACCTTAAACCTGGAAGTACCATTATTAGCTTTATTTTATACCTGTGGAAATTGAAACTGAAAGAGATTAAGGTAACTTGTCCAGTGTTGGGCGGTTAGTTAATGATCAAGGCAGGATTTGGAACCTAGTCTAGTGGAGTAATAGTCATGGGATGTTATTTTTAGAATTTTTAAAGATGTAAATAGCCGTGATTTGTTTACAAAAATCTGGAGCCTGAACTCCCTGAATCTGCTAAAATAAAGTCTTGGCCCAAGGTTGATAGGGTAACCTAAAGAATACATTTTGGGGGGCTTCATCTTGCATATTTTGTTGAGGCCAGTTGTCTTTGCTTTTTTCATCATCTGTTTTCTGACCATTATTATTCCATAAAAGATAGGCTCTGTTAAGATATTTAAGAACTTTATTTGAAAAAAAAAATGAAGCCCGATTTATTCATTCTGTGCTCTTCACTGGTTGGTGGTCCATTGGATAAAAATGCATGAAGCAATTTATTCTCTATCTCTTTTTACAATCTGTTTTTAAGGGATCTTGGTTGTAATGAAGGGAAGAGTGCTTTGGCATTTTGAATTCTACATAAAGGTTATGGCGATATCAGGCACCTTTCAGGGTATTGGAGACAGCACAGGAGTGGAATCAGGAGATGGTTAAATTGTGAATTAACCATTTACACTCTGTGACCAAGGGCAGTCTAAAGGGGCAAATTTTTTTCTCCCCCTAGCTGCACTTCTGCTTCTAGATGTTTGAGCCCAAAACTTAGAATTTAGGGACACTGTTGATTTTTTCTTATTTTCTCCATCTGCACCATCCCAACTGCCTATGAGCAAGTACCGTTGACTGTACTTCCAAACCAGATTCTGGATTTGCTTTTTTTCCATCTTTAGTACTACCAACTTTTCCAGGCAAACCATTATATTGAATCTTCTAATTTGTCTCTGTGTTCTCCTCTCCATGTTGTCCATGCTTTACACAGCAGCCATTTAGAAATGTAAGTCAGATGGTATGACTTCTGCCCTGATTAAACTTTCCAGGACCTTTCCATGACAGAATAAAATCTAGACTCCTTGCTCTAGCCTACTTACTAGATGCTATTTGATGGGGGTCATTCCTGCCTCTTCTGCCTTATCGCCTTGATCACAATGCCTCAACCTTACTGGTTTTTCTGTCCTGAATTTGCTAACTTTGTGTCCTCTGCCTAGAATGTAGAAAGCTCTTCTTTCTGTGGGTTTTTGCAGTGTTCCTGTCTGGAGCTTAAATATTATCTCCTTTTAGAGAGCCCAAAGATCCACCGTAGTTGTCCTCCTGTCTACCTTTTCTTAACACATCCCTTGTGTTTTTTTTTTTTTTTTTTTTCTCTCTTCCACTCCTTGAACATGAGCTAGACGAGAGTAGGCAACTTAATGTCTCACTTAAACAATGCTGTATATCTAACACTGGAACTATAGTGCCTGGTATGTAATAGACACTTGTTAATTCAAAGGAATTCTGAAAGCTTAGAGTTCTCTTCATTTGAAAGATGAGGTTTATATGTAGCTCTTGAGATTATAAGAGTTAAATGAGGTGATTTTATTTGATTTTATTTAAAGTCACATAGCACAGTTATTGGCACATGGTTGATATTTAGATGTTTAGTTTGCTATGATTTATTGGTTTCTTCTCCTCTCTAGTTGGTTTTTGGAGGGCAGAGGTCTCTTACATAGTCATGTCTCCATAATACCCAGCACAGTGCTCTTTCTACATAGACTTTCATTAAAAAAATTTAGCTGAGTTGATTAGTCTTTGTACTGCCTATATTAGATGTTAAATATTACATATATTGTGTGTCATATCTTACATATGATCGTTGAGTTGTTAGTATGGATACTTGAATATATTTATAAATTGTGAACAAGAATATTTATCTACTGGTCTAACAGCCTACAGCCCCTCTCCTCCTCACTTTGCTATTTCTAGTGTATATTTTCTTGGAACTTCAAAAAATCATGACTTGGAGTAAAGAGAGATTTGGCAGTTGGTTGTTGTCTGGATATATAGAAATTAAAATGAGCCTTTTAGACTTGTTTAGGGGATGTGTTAGCTAAAATGAACCTTGTATCCCTTCCAGCAGTAACATCAGTAGTGCTGGACTTTTAGGTCAGAATAAAGGTTCATAACAACACGCCACTTCAGAAAATTAGTTTTTCTCTACCCACTTGGGGGATTTGATATTTTTAAAATTATAAACGTGCATGTACTTTAGAAATCCTTTGTTTCTGATCCATGGCCCTTTGTTTTTGCTATTTGTTTAGTATGTTTCTCTTAATTACTAGGTTCCTATTCTTCCTTCCTACCTCGAACCTCAACTCTCAATTTCCCATGGCAGTAGGGCCGTGGGTATTTTAGAGGACACTGTTCTTGATTTACCAGTTTAATCTTATCATTTCTTCTACTTTGTATTTCTAATTTTACTGCCTTTTTTAATTGGATGGATTATTTGGTAAGATTCACAGATTTTCATAATAGTGTATATATGTATTTTTTCATTTAGGCTGGTTTATGAATTCTTTTGAGTGTAGGCATCCAATCTTGTAGTCTTCAGTTTTTGCTCTCCTAATGTTTTTTGACTACCTTTGCACATAATTGATGACCGCTGAATGTTACAAGGCTAACTTTTCAGTATTGATAACTGCTTAATATTTTGTGCAAAATTTAAATTTATTTGAATAGTAATAGTAGATTAGGAAGAGTATTGGCTTCCAATAGATATTTAATTTAGTGGCTGTTCTTTTATTGGAATGTCTGCTGTACATATATCAAAATGCTTTTAGGCACAAAGCTTAGAGTTACTGTGATGGCTGTTGTATAATTTGTAAAAAAAAATCCATTTTATGAAACTAATCTGTATGAAAGGAAGTGGCCAAAAGAAAATAAGTAGCAAAGCATTAAAATCATATTTTAGATAAGTTATAAACTATAGTGTTATGAATACTAATTACAGGTAGGCCATGTTTTGATATCCAGTATGGCATTAGGTTAGCCATTTTGGAATTTTCTGACAGGATGACAGCATAGCCTATGTTTTGTACAGAAGTCCACGTTGTTGAAATTGGAATTCAAGTATTTAAATTCAGACATAAAGCTGCCCTCAGTTTCATGATGCACTGTTGCATTCTGATTAAAATCAACAGTTAAGTTCTTTGAGCTTTTATGGTTAAAAGTTTATTTCCTAAATCAGTTTCCCCTTCCCTGAAATCATTAGTGCCTTTATTAAGAGTTCATTGCAATGGTGAGTATAAAGCATTGTAAACAATAGATATTTAATTTACCGTAAGTCAAACTCATATTTTTTGTTTTTTCCAGGAATTTGAATTTAGAGTTTAGTTTTTCAGAACATTCTCTCCAGGAAGAGTTTTACAGTATCTCAAAGACTTCACTTGACTGCTTGATCCTGCATAAAACCCAAGGTAAATACCTTTCAGTTTTCTAGTTTTCAATGTTGGCTTATTTGAGAAAATGTGACTTCTGTTAAACTCATGATTCCGACTGAATGATTAAAAATAATGTGGTCTGAAGATTTTTTGTTTTTTGTTTTGGTGGCTTGTATGAAGTAAGCCAGATTTTAAAAGTTAGGTTTAGGAAAAAGATTCTTAATCTCTCCTGCTTCTAAGTTGTGTGTTTGCTTCTCCTTCAATAAACACATCTATTTAAAGACTCGGAACACAAAAAGCTACTTAAAATAAAGCAAGGCAAAATAATCCTGCTTGTTTAATTCACCTTCCCTGTGTATGCAAGAGGCATTCCACAACTTGTCTCTTCCCCCCTTAGGTTGGTGTTAAGGTAGTTAAAGTTGATAGCTTATTATATGCTAACCCTTGTATTAAGTGTATTACATATGTCAACTTAATTTAGTCCTCACTGCAATTCTGAGGAACATACTGTTTTTATGTATTTCTTAGATTTAAGAGTGAGAGAAGACAAAGCTGATATTTGTCTATTTGAGGATAGTTACGTTTTATTTTGAAACGTTTGTCTGAAAACTTGAATCTGTCATTTGTATTTTTTGGTGAGGAAGTATGCAGATATTATCATCTCTTCTATAATTCAGTTCGTCTTAGTACTTATAGATACTATTTCATAATACTGAGTAAAGTAGATAAAATTAAAAAAAATATTTGGTTGTAGGAGAAATGGTTTGAATATATTGTAGGCTATTTAGTGAGTTGCTTTTATAGAAGTGATTACTAATTTTGAGTCACAAGTGACATTTGGAAATAATTATAGGAGATAAACTTGGGATATATATAATTTTGTGAAGAGTGGATCTTATAAGTTAATTAGTACTGTTACTGATTTCTGTATCCAATGAGGTTTAATTATTGCATTAGATACTAAATAGTGTTTAGAAAAGTTAGAATACTGGTGCCCAATTCTCTTTTTCTTGTTGCTCTAGTATCTCTTTATTACAGCAATCTCTCCAGTTTATCTTTTATCCTTTTTCTTCATCTTACCCAAAAGCTACAGGGTGGACTAGGCATTGTCACATTAGTCCATTTTTATTCTGCACTCATGACTATTGAGAGCAGAGCCACAGCTGTTCAGAAACTTAGTGACCTTATTCTACTAGGAGACTACCCACCTTTCCAAGTAGTATTGCGTTCTTGGAGTGGTCAGTTGAGTCCCATTTCAAGGCCATAAAGCATTTGTGATGACAGTCTGGTAGGTTATTTTTCTTTAGTATTATGCCACTTATGTTTTCTTTGTTTTAGGTTCCTTATCTGTAATATTCTATATTTAACTGTTTTTATAGGAGAGGTAGGCATTTGTATTGGGTATGGAATAACATCGAACATACTGCTGTAGTCTGGTATCATTGCTTTTTTGGCTTCTGTGGCTGCTGCCTTTTTGGATTGAGGCACATAGGTGGGGCAGTCCATAGAAATCTTGTTATGTCTTCAGTATACACAGTACCTTTCATGCAGGTGAAAAATAGTTTTAGTTGGAATAATTGACTGACTTAGTACTCATTTGAAAAGAATGATGAATATTATCCTTTGAGAAACTTTTGTTTTGGAAAATTCAATTTGTATATGAAAATTTGCGTAATGTGAAACTTTTTCAATTGTATTGTGATTTTTAAACTTTTTTGCTCTTTCATTTGACTAGGAGAAAAGAAATGGGTCGCTCCAATTCTAGATCACACTCTTCAAGATCAAAGTCTAGATCACAGTCTAGTTCTCGATCAAGATCAAGGTCACATTCTAGAAAGAAGAGATACAGGTGAATTATCATGGTTTTAATTTTTTTAAATGATAATCATATCAGCTAATTATGGAGTGCTTATTATATCTGAAGTTAATATATTTTATTCTTAAAGAACCCTGTCAGATGGATCTATTGTTATCCTTATTTTAGAGTTGGAGAAAGTGAGAATTATCTAAGTTGTAAGCTAGAAACTGCAGAGCTTAGATTAGAATCCAGCTAGTCTGACTGTAGATCTCAGATTCTTACTGTACTGTGTACTATGTGGTGGATTTTTTTGTATTTATCTGTAATGTTAAGAGAGGAATTGGATAACAAGAATTAATTGGCAGTGAACAACCTTTGTATATTCATAGTTTCCTATTATTTTCTGATTAAGGTTTTCTTAAGTTTTTCTTTTGTTAAAAATGATTAACTCTTGTTGTCTTTCTTTGAATAGTAATACATACTTAGCATAGAAGATAGAAACTACAGGTTGAAAATAAAAGTGACCATAATGTCATTAAGAATTAATACTAGTTTATGTTTTTTTTCTGTATTGTTTTTCTAGGCCTAACTGCATTATATATTCATTTGGCCAATATTATTTCACTGATGAGTATTTGTGCAGTTAAAAATACTTTTGCACTATCACTTTAGGTGCTTGCATAAGTTTAGTATAATTTGTTAGTGTGTTCTGTTGGATATGTCTTTTTTCCCGTTTTCTGTGCCTTCATTCATTCCTAAGGCCTTTCATTTATTCTCAATATTTACCTTAGAAATGAGACTTTCTTCAGTGAAAACAGTAAACTTTTACTTTTGTACACATGAGGTTTTTTTATGTACATTTTTAGCTTTGACAATTGATTTACATGTTATGTTCAACCAGAAGTGTTTAGAATTGTAGGATGGAATACTTCATTTTTTATTTGATATTTATTTGCATTGATATTTATTTCATTTTTAGTTCTAGGTCTCGTTCCAGGACGTATTCAAGATCTCGTAGTAGAGATCGTATTTATTCTAGAGATTATCGGCGAGATTACAGAAATAATAGAGGAATGAGACGACCTTATGGGTACAGAGGAAGGGGTAGAGGGTATTACCAAGGTGGAGGAGGTAGATATCATCGAGGTGGCTATAGACCTGTATGGAATAGAAGACACTCTAGGAGCCCTAGACGAGGTCGTTCACGTTCCAGGAGTCCAAAAAGAAGATCCGTTTCTTCTCAAAGATCCCGAAGCAGATCTCGCCGGTCATATAGATCCTCTAGGTCTCCAAGATCATCCTCTTCTCGTTCTTCATCCCCCTATAGCAAATCTCCTGTCTCTAAAAGACGAGGGTCTCAGGAAAAACAAACCAAAAAATCTGAAGGGGAGCCCCAAGAAGAGAGTCCTTTGAAAAATAAATCACAGGAAGAACCGAAAGATACATTTGAACATGACCCATCTGAATCCATTGATGAGTTTAATAAATCATCAGCTACATCGGGTGATATTTGGCCTGGTCTTTCAGCTTATGATAATAGTCCCAGATCACCCCATAGTCCTTCACCGATTGCTACACCACCTAGTCAGAGTTCATCTTGCTCTGATGCCCCTATGCTCAGCACAGTCCACTCTGCAAAAAACACCCCCTCTCAGCATTCACATTCCATTCAGCATAGTCCTGAAAGGTCTGGGTCTGGTTCTGTTGGAAATGGATCTAGTCGGTATAGTCCTTCTCAGAATAGTCCAATTCATCACATCCCTTCACGAAGAAGCCCTGCAAAGACAATCACACCACAGAATGCTCCAAGAGATGAGTCTAGGGGACGTTCCTCGTTTTATCCTGATGGTGGAGATCAGGAAACTGCAAAGGCGGGAAAATTCCTTAAAAGGTAAGAACCAAAATAGAGAATTTAGATTATAACATTAATACTTTAATTCTTTG
The DNA here is from genome assembly GCF_004115265.2 of Rhinolophus ferrumequinum. Taxonomy (NCBI): domain Eukaryota; kingdom Metazoa; phylum Chordata; class Mammalia; order Chiroptera; family Rhinolophidae; genus Rhinolophus; species Rhinolophus ferrumequinum. The sequence goes on along the minus strand of NC_046286.1, from coordinate 82,580,680 downwards.
AATTCTGTTTGGATTTACAAGACTTAAAATTGCATTGTGATGTATGTATTTAGCTGTTTTTACTCATGATTTCTTTATAAGTTAATTCCACATTGTTATTACTCATATCGTTAACTTTGGAAATTAAGTGTTTTAATAGAAACTGATTTATATTCCTTTTATCCATTGTCAGTTCAGAAGAATGTAAACTGAGAAAAATTAGTAGCATAAAGCATAACTAACTGATGACTAAAATGTTATAAAAATAATATTTTAGAGATTAATTTTGTGTTAGAGCATTGAAAGCTTATTGTTTTCACCATTATAATGTGACTCATGTAAATAATGTAGTTCTAGTCTGTGTTTTTGTGTGGTATTTTAAACAATCCAGCTGCCAATTTTTAATAAATCTGCCTTATGATAGAAGAGATACTGGTATTTCTTAGTGACATTTTAAACAGATACTTTGTTTAAATTCTAATTTCAAGTGTTGCTAAAAAAGCTTAATGAAAACTGGTTCTAATGTAGGGTGATTGACTTAAAAGTGAGAAGATAGAGCAAGCATGCTATTTATGGTACAGTGCTGTACAATCTAGAATCAATTTTCTTACTGAACTGATAGTTTCTACTTAATGCCAGAAATCATCATTTTCTATGGCAAAGTATATGTGGATTATTGTGATTCAAAACTCCTATTTATATTAATGGATAAGTAAGTGAAATAGTCTGAAAATTTGTATATAATCGTAAGTGGAATTGTAATAGATAAGTATATTGTTTACTAGTGATTCTTAGCCTCAAAAATTAAAGTCAAACTGTATTGTATGTTATAGACTCTCTGGAAATTTGGATTTGTTAGTGCAGAATTGTGGACTGTGACTTAATAGAACAGGTTTTTGAGAATGGCTTTGCTTTTTAAATTTTAGGAAGTCTAATACATAAATATATTTAAAAACTCAGTACATAAGTGCTGTGCAGATGCCTTTCATATTTTTAAAAGTAGAATCTGGAAAAGCACTTTTTGGTATTTTTTTTTTCCTCTTACTACTGGTCCTGTGGTATTGGGCAACACATTTAAGTATGCAAGTTACCCACAATGAATGCAATCCAAAGTTACCATCCTCTTCTTTGCTTATTCACAGGTTCACAGATGAAGAGTCTAGAGTATTCCTGCTTGATAGGGGTAATACCAGGGATAAAGAGACTCCAAAGGAGAAAGGATCCGAGAAAGGCAGGGCAGAGGGAGAATGGGATGATCAGGAAGCTCTAGATTACTTTAGTGATAAAGAGTCTGGAAAACAAAAGTTTAATGATTCAGAAGGGGATGACACAGAGGAGACAGAGGATTATAGACAGTTCAGGAAGTCGGTCCTTGCAGATCAGGGTAAAAGTTTTGCTACTACATCTCACCGGAATACTGAGGAGGAAGGACCCAAGTACAAGTCCAAAGTTTCACTGAAAAGCAATAGAGAAAGTGATGGATTTAGAGAAGAAAAAAATTATAAACTGAAAGAGACTGGATATGTAGTGGAAAGGCCTAGCGCTACAAAAGATAAGCACAAGGAAGACGACAAAAATTCTGAGAGAATAACAGTAAAGAAAGAAACTCAGTCACCTGAGCAGGTAAAGTCTGAAAAGCTCAAAGACCTCTTTGATTACAGTCCCCCTCTACACAAGAATCTGGATGCACGAGAAAAGACCACCTTCAGAGAGGAGAGCCCACTTAGGATCAAAATGATAGCCAGTGATTCTCATCGTCCTGAAGTCAAACTCAAAATGGCACCTGTTCCTCTTGATGATTCTAACAGGTAATTTCACAGTGATGCCCAGTAAATAATCTGTGGGTGGTTAGTAATCCAGTTAATTGTTATTTTTTGAACATACTTCCAATTTTCGTATTCAAACCAATGGTATATTTTGTTTGTATGTGTGTTTGTACCGATATGTTCCAGACCTGCTTCCTTGACTAAAGACAGGCTACTAGCTAGTACACTTGTCCATTCTGTCAAGAAGGAGCAAGAATTCCGATCCATCTTTGACCACATTAAGTTGCCACAGGCCAGCAAAAGCACTTCAGAGTCATTTATTCAACACATTGTCTCCTTGGTTCATCATGTTAAAGGTATGTTTAGTGTTGTGAATTAAGTTTCTCTTGCAAATGAAAGAAAACAAACAACTATGTTTAATATTTAATGTACCCCAGTGCTAGCAGGTGTACGTAGATACCATTAAAAATTGAGAAAAATGAGTTTCATGAAAGATAATCAGTCTTGCCAGCATTAAGACATGAAAATATTTAATAAAAAATGATTGAAATATTAGAGTTAAAATATATACCCTAAAAATTTATATCATGATAGAACATGATGTAGCTTTATTTAATGGTAAAAGTCTTTTTGAAGTGAGCCGTTAATACCATATTTGATGTATGATTTAGGACAATATACTCTTGGCATAGATTTATAAGGAAGTGAGGCAGTATTGTTATTGAATATTGTCTATTAAGAATTTCTTTTCAACTTTTAAAGAAACCTGAAGCCAGTGGAAAAGCAGTATTAATTTCCTGTCTTGTTTCTGTGTTACTTAATTTGTTATAATACTTAGCTTTTTTACATAAATAAACTGGAAAAAAAATTACTAGTATTTTTAAACTGGAAAAACGTTCAAGAAATTTAAAAGTAGATTAGTAGTGATTGCATGAATAGTGACTAATTAGGATAATAATGGTGAAATTTTTTTAGGTCCTAAAGATTCTAAGGGTGTTCATTTCTACTAAAATAATGATGTTCTGTTTTCACCAGTATATAATTCTAGTTTCACAGTTACTAATTTTCAAAGGTTTTAGGGTATGACTTTTTGGGCAATTAGGTAAAGTTTTATTTTTGTTACTTTGTTTTTGTGTTTAAAAGGCAGCTTATTTATGAAAATAGGTTCTTACCCTGGAATCTCCATGGCTGTTGGTCTTAAAAGCCATTTTTTAAAAAAAAGTTTGTCTTTTGACATGAGAACAATTCATTATAATAGCTGAAACTTGTCACTAGCGATTCTTTATGCACGTGATATTTCAAAACAGTGAACAGTTAATAAAGTTCTATTTTGACTGTAATTATTTAAACATGGTAAAGAAACAGTTTTGTTATTTGGCTATTACTAAGTGAACCAGTTTATGACCATGTTACTGTGGTGCATAAAATATGAAACATTAACGTTTTTTCTTTTTTCACCTTTTTTTGACCTGTCTCCACATTTTACAATGTATTACTGACTTTTGAGATCAGGTTTTGGTAAAAATTTTCCTTTTTCATTTTCTTTTTCTTTTTTTTAAAGAACTATAGTTATGTTTCATTATTGGTATTGTGCAACCGATCTGAACAGCTCTTACTTAATTTAGAGCTGAAAATGCCCAGTGATGTTTTCTTTTTCATTGTAACTAGGTCCTGGAATATGTTTTGAAATGGCAAAATCCATGTTTCAAAGTAAAATAGCTGTTGAAAGATACAGGCAAAGTTGAATCTTCTGTCTTCCTGGCAAAAATGGCATAAAAACTGAGTTGCTAGCTCAAATTCCTGGGTTTCATGGAATTATGATTGAGGCACTACCCTTGTAGTGGCCGTTTCAAGTTTTAATGATTGGTTATGAGACATGTGCTGGATATTGGGCGGTAAGTTGACACAGATGTATGTTGACCTGTTAAGCAGATAGCTTGATTCGTAATGTAACATTTCATGACTTTATACGTCTTTCTATTTATACATTTACAGCATATCTTGAACTGATTTAAAAATTAATCAGTGTTGATATTACTAATTTTAAAATTGTTGAAAGAAAGACAAGGCAGTAATATCAAATGTGCTGTCAGGTTTGCCAAGATGCCAGATTTTTGGGGTAATAGTGACTGGTAATTGATTGAAAAAGTATTTTCCAATTGAAATATAGCAGTATTCAGCTTTTTTCTTAAATCCAATTTTTTGGTCAGTACAATTCTTGATGAAATAATTGTATTAGTTTACTAAACCAGCTGTGTAGTTATTTCAGTATTTTTTTGTTTTCTGCAAATGATTATTTAAAGTAACTTCATTAGTTCATATTGACAAGGTACAAGGATATTCACGTATTACTGTTTTTGTTCTGTTTGAGGAAGTAGTGCACTATTGAAATGGATTTAGAGACTTTCAACTTTATCTATTGTTCTCGGATTATATGTAGTATTGACAGTGACCTGTGAGGAACTTTGTATCAGTTACTTGTTGAGGTATGAGAAGTTATGAAAGGACAGGGTAAGAGCTCTTTGTAACACTTGATTCTCTTCTGCTAGGTTTCTTGAGTATTTTTATTTTCTTTTCACCTGCTACATGCCCTTCTGTCACAAATGAGAATCCCTCTTAAAGTAAAGATAACTAATTGGGCAGTTTTTCTCCTAAATTAACAGAGCAATACTTCAAATCAGCTGCAGTGACCCTAAACGAGAGATTCACTTCGTATCAGAAAGCCACGGAAGAACATAGTACCCGGCAAAAGAGTCCCGAGATACACAGGTATGTGTACTATAGAATGGGCATATAAAAATGTTGTTTTGATAGGACGACATTGATTATATTATAAACAAGATTATATTAGAACTATGCTGTCAACATGATATAAACGAACTTTGATTTTATTCCTGATTTATTACCTTCCATAAATATATTTCCAGTCTTGAAAACTTTGTAATTTATTGTTTTTCTTAATTTCCAGTTTTGTTCATTTAAACTGATTGTTAGAATTTAAAATACTCTTATCACTCCCTAGTATGGAATTAAATAGTTAACACATTTGTTTTTTGGGAGGGGGTTGGATTCCCAGAGTAAGTAATACTTGAATTTAATTTACTTCCAGTAAGTTTGTAAAATAAAAATACTTGGTCAGAGGTAGAACTGTTCTTCATGAAAACAGCATGAACATTGAAGCAGATAAGTATGTGCATATCCTGGCTCTGTCACTTCATTACATTGTGATGAACAAGTAATTTGATCCTGAACATTAGTACTTTTCCATTTACAAAATAAGGATAACTGCTTATTTTGCAGGGTGGTGGTGACTATTAGTATTATTGGTTATGGAGGATCTAGCTTATTAATACACATTAGGTGTGGTTTTGGCTGTGATTGCTGAAGCAGCACTGGGAAGTTGCAACTGACACGTAAAATGGCAAGGAAAGGCACAGAATAAAACTGAAGATGGACTGAATATTTAATATTGGAGACTAAGGAATAAACGATCCTATTTGCGTTTTCATCAAGGATAATGTATAATTGACACTTAAAATATTCAATTTAATCAAAACAGGTTTTTCCTTTTTTGACGATTAAGTCTGTTTTAAAAGGTCAGGCTTCATTTGTATATTAAATCTGGTCTAAGCATTTTAATTCATTTTTAATGGAAACAGTTTTATTTCTTAATTGTCTATTAGTAATTAGATTAATAATCTTACTATGCTAAATTAGTTGATTGAGAGAGACGTAACTGTTTAGTATTTCTTTTGCAAAAATGGACAATTCTGAGGATATTTGGGAACCGTTAAGTTAATGTGACTACAAATAGACTTTATTTTACATGAAGGAGAATCGACATCTCTCCAAGTGCCCTGAGGAAGCATACCCGTTTAGCAGGGGAAGAAAGAGTTTTTAAAGAAGAAAATCAAAAGGTATGTTTTGAATGGACAGTTTTTTCATGTGAAATTCAGCTTAGTTAATGATACTGTGCCAAGCATAGTTTGTTTAGGCAAATGTTTACAGACATCTTCTATGTTTAACTTGTAAATGCTTGTTATATATGTTTATGGTAGCGTACATAGTGTTCTTTCCTAAAAGAAATTAAGCTGACACTGTATGTAACCAAGAGTGATTTTTTATTTTTAAGACTTTTTATAAGTGTTTATTTGAGCCGAACTGACAATATATACCAGGGAACAAGATCTCTAATGTTCCCCAAACCAAGAGTAATTTTTAAAAATGTAAATGAAAGGATGAAATTAGTTCTAAGAAGGGTAAAGAAACAATGGGTAGATAAAAGAAAATTATAAAAGCAATGATACAAATTGTTAGGGTTTCTATAAAGTTTTGAGGTGAAATGGATGAGCCAAAATAAATATTCCTTGATTTGTGTGTGCCTAAATTAATATCTTTAGGTTCTTCACAGAGAGAATAAGAAGTAACTTCATGCTATTGGACATTTTTGATTTGGGCTAAGAAATAAGCATTCTAAGAACTTATTTACAAATGAATGTTTGAAATAAAAACTATATGTCACTATTAGAATATTGTAGATTTTGGGGGATGAATGTTTTTAAACTTAGGAGCCTATGAATGAGTGGCCGGAGAGTGCTCTGTGAGGATGGAATTGAGTCATTAGGGAGATTCTTGATACACTCTGATAATTCGAAATTGACATTTCTAGGTGGGCCAGTCATATGACAGACCATAAAAGTCTAGTAGAAATGTGGGGAAAAGAAAAAAGGGAGTAACTGGTCAAGAAAGAGTTAGGTGACTTGGGAGTACTGCTTTGTTCCAGTTCTGACCGTCACCAAATACTGTCTCTGATATTTGGAAAACATTTAGCATTTTGGATGTTGGTTTTCATCAGAAAAATGAAAATAACATTTGTTTTGCAAAGTTGTTGAACAATGGGGCTATTATGAAATCATTGGCACTTTTATTAATAGAAGCTTTTATTAACAGTTGTATACAAATTTTTTTAATAGGGCATCCTATTAACTTATTAGATATGGAATTTAAAGTTTAGAAAATGATTTCTTTACATGGGGCATATTGATCTTGGAAAAGTAGATTCTGAGAAGTGAATACTAATTTTGGCCTTTACTTTCAATACCTTAGATTCAGTGTTGGTTTTGTTTTGCCAACAATTTAGTCTGTCCTTGTGCTCTGACAATGAGTATTTTGCATCTTTCATTACTCAGACCAGATTTTAATCTGGAGGGGAAAAAATAGTGATTACTGATGGATGGACAAGAGGATATGACATTGTTTTTTAATCCATCTTCCTGTCTGAATGAATGATTAACGTGTTAATGTGAAATATATGTGTATAGTTTGGAGCCTAAAACTACTTACACTTGCATTAGCTTGTTACTTGTGGGCTTGGTATTACCTAGATAAATAGGGTGTTTGCTCTTGATTGGATTTTTCTTTGTTATCCTGGGAGTAAATAGGTGAGTAGTTGATATTTGGAGAAATGTTTATACTTTCAGGTTTATGAATGCTTATGAATATTATAGCTAGACTTCCCAGAGTAAGTACTTCTTATTGTTGAATACTAGCAAGGATGTCCACATTATTAGCATCTTACTGATGTGTAATTTTTCTTCATTCCTAGATTCCTCTTTCCATCTTCCTAAATTATATAGTATTTGAAAAAGCAATGGAACAAGAAGGAGGTGAATTGTGACCCAGTTAAACTAATGTCCGTTGCAATACCTGAATTGAGAAAGGGCAGTATATGGCCCAAGATAACTGAGTACAGGATTGGGAATAATGTGTTTCTGGCTTTGTTTCTACCCTTGTTCAACTTCAATTGGTTTCATAATGATATTCCACTTGCATGTTATGGAAATTACAGAATTCTTTAAGTGGTTTTTATTGGGTTGGTTAACTTATTTGGAAAGAGCTTGATGATAATGAGGTTTAACTAATGAGAACCATTATTTTAGGATCCCTTTATAGGCAGATGGGTATACACTATCGATTATAATCTCTCATTGTTAAACTATTTAAAAAACTATTTGGAAGGATGAAGGATGATCATGAGAAATGCTGAGTGGAAAAATAATTGTATCATTTTATTGTACAAAAATTTACTATGGATTGCTTTGAACCAAAACTTAGGACATTTTCAAGATAATTATCTTTTAATAACTTTCCCAGTCTCACTGCACTGTGTACACAAATGTTTAGTAAAAACAAGTACATTTTTAAACAGAAACTAAGTATGGAAGTAGTTTGTCGTCCTTTTTTTTCTGATACTAAAATGTCAGTTTAGAAACTGGCATAAAATTTGGCTAAATACATGTTTTTTCTGTATTTCCCCTGAAATCTGTATTTTGCATCTGTCTTTTATAGGGAGATAAAAAATTAAGGTGTGATACCGCTGATCTTCGGCATGACATTGATCGTCGGAGAAAAGAAAGAAGTAAAGAACGGGGGGATTCCAAGGGCTCCAGGGAATCCAGTGGGTCAAGAAAGCAGGAAAAAACTCCAAAAGATTACAAGGAATACAAATCTTACAAAGATGACAGGTAATTTTTAAAACTGTCTGAATTAGGTTTTAGCTTCTAATTAGCCTTTAATAATTGTCAGCTTAATTGCTTTCAATTTTGACTGTGTAATCGAATGTTTAAATTTAAACAATTAAAATTATTTGTTTTACAGCAAAAATGTATTTGTCTTTTACACGGCTTATGGTGGATGAGGACAAAAACTTTGGAATAGCAAGCTAACACTGAAAAAAAAAATGACAAATTAATGTGTCCTATTATCCAGGCTACATCAGGAGGTTGGACTTCAATGCAGTGCATTTCTAGAAACAGTTTGTGTAAGAACTTTGGTTCGTTATGCTTGATTCCGCACTTTTTCAACTCATAACACCCAGAGTACAAGAATTTTAAGCTGATATCTAGTGGTTTAACATTGGGAGAGAAGGGGGGGAGGAAGGACTAGTTTTTATGAAATAACAATGTGTATAAGTCTTTCAAAGTAATGTTTCCATGGATACTGTTAGCAGTGGTAAGAGTTATCTCAGGTATGACTTTATCGGGTGTTGCATTAGTCATGTAAAATTGATCATCATAGAGTCAAATAAATAATAGGAATATTAAGTATCATAGATAATTGTTTTTCTTGGTATTCATTAGGTAAATGGTGGATTTTACTTGTGTTTTTTTTTTTTTTATTTATAACTGGTATTTGTAATTTCATATGCTTTTTATTTCTATAACGGAGTTATGGCCCAAACCATACCAACTCTTCTCACCCAGGGTGTACAAACTGCAGTCATTTTGAAACTTGGCCTTAAGAACATTCTTACTTTTTCCTACTCTTCTTTTTCTTTCCTTAAAATAACAAAAAAATAAGTTAAAAAATATTGGAGAACTGAACCTTATTCTTGAAGTTTCCAGACTGCTAGTTTCTAACTGGCAGGCCATAGTATGTTTTTCAGTAGTGATGGAAAACAAATATTGAAGGAGAATGGAAACACTGTCAAAAGTTGAACACCCAATCATTTTAGTTATATAATAATTTTAATAGGGGATAGTTTTTTGGCTTGAAAAATATCCCTCTTATTATAAGAGTCAACAGGGTCTTCATCTTTTTAAAAATAGCACATTTTTTTTGTTTATTTATTTTGCAGTAAACATAAAAGTAGAGAGCAAGATCATTCTCGATCTTCATCCTCTTCAGCATCACCTTCTTCTCCTAGTTCTCGCGAAGAAAAGGAGAGTAAGAAGGAAAGAGAAGAAGAATTTAAAACTCACCATGAGATGAAAGAATACTCAGGCTTTGCAGGAGTTAGCCGACCACGAGGAACCTTTGTAAGCAATAAAATTATTCTTGATCATTTTTGCTAGGACTTTACGTTAGAATACTGTACATAAGGAAAGTAAAATATGTGATTTTGACATTGTTATGTGGCTCAGTACTTCTACAGTCTTGAATTAGTCTTGAAAAATGAAATGGTATTTGAAGTATCACCTTCCTTAAATGCATTTAGGGAGAGGGAAGAGGGGCTCAAGTTGGGATGATTCTTTTGTACACAGAGTAAAAAATAAATGTTTTTGCTTAATTTAAAAAAAAGAAGAGAAATGCCATTTGAGATCTAGAGGCATCTATATAAACTTAGATATATTTCTTAACTTTGGAATCAATAACTGTTCATAGTGCTTAAAGACCCAAGAGTCAAGGAAGTGTGTTGATTGAGACCCATTTCTTTAATAATAACTTAGTTTTGAAAAGATACCGAAAAACATTTTAAAAACCCATATGTTCATCTCTGTATTGTAGCTATTTTCATCTTTACCTATTTTCTTCATGTCCTTGTTTATTATATGTGTATCAGTCATGGAAATCATACAACTTTTGTACATAGCATACATATTACCCTCATGTTTTAATAAATTTGTTTCAATTATTAATTTAATGGATTCATAGTGCATCTTCTTGACTCTTAATTTCTAAATTCAGATTCCTATCTTGACTGAGTATTCAGTTGGTTATTACAGAGTTCATTAATTAAATATTTTGGGAAAGAAGAGCTTTGCTTATATGGTTATAGCTGTAGTTGAACACTTGGGCTGCCTATGATAATTCAAAGAAATTAGACAACTCTTTAGGCTAGGAAAAGGGAAAAAAACCAACTTGATTATTTTAAAAGATTAGTTCAGGCCATGAAAGTGTAGTATTCTAACACTTAGTTTGTGCATTTCTTCTTAACCTACTCAACTTTCAGTAGGCAGAATTTTTTTGCCTGTGATACAAAACGGCCATCCTTTCCATCCTGGCTAAGAAATTGAGATTTAGGAAGGCAATTAGTGGACATGTTTTTTGTTACTGCAGTAAATTTAGAGTTTGCATGTAACTAAATACCTTTGAATGCATTACTAAACTATTTTGTTAATGTTAATCAGTTTCGAATTAGAGGCAGAGGAAGAGCCAGAGGAGTTTTTGCTGGGACAAATACTGGTCCAAACAACACAAATACTACTTTTCAAAAGAGACCGAAGGAAGAGGAATGGGATCCAGAATACACCCCAAAGAGCAAGAAGTACTTCTTGGTGGGTGTTAGAAATCTGTGTTTATTTGGTTTGCATTAATTTTCAAAGCATACTGGATGAATACATTTGAGTACAGATATCCACTACTATGAGAAGATTTCACCATAATGCGGGAAAACTTTTTAAAAATTTATTACCCATATGATTTGAAGTTTTGAAAATGTGGGTCCCTTTAGTCCTGTTCATATTTTATTGACATCACCTATGGGCTGATCAGGGTAAACTAAAAATATACCTGATTTGATAGCCACATTCAGAGAAGAACATTAATGTATGTCTGTAAGACAGTGATCATTGTAGAAACTTCTCATTAAGGTTTACCTTCCATCATTACAGCCAATTGTTTAAATGAAAGACAGCAAGAATTCTTTCACAGTACGTGTAATTAAAGATCTTAGGGAGGCTGTTAACTTGCATTGGAGTAAAAAGGAAGATGAAAAATTGCAGTATAGCAAAGTTGCTAGGTATACTAATTTGGTGTTTCCTTGTGATGCTTTTCTCTAAAGTATTTTTCTAAGGGATGAAACTAGCGGAAGGTGAGTTCTGAAAGGTTCTCTAGGTAACAATGGAAAATTTTCTGCAGTGTAGCATGGAAGAACAGAGTCCATCCTGTGTTACAGATGGATTTAAGAATATACCAAAGAGTATCCCCAGAAGTTCATTTTTGTCACAGCTTCTCGGGGAAATCATGTTTCAGAGACTGATTCTGATGACCTAGTTGTTTTGTTGAAGCAAGTAGGAGAATAGTGCTGGATTTACAGAATTGTGTCTTTCTTTTGGCTTTGAATATATTTGAATAAACCTGAATGTCCATTGCACATCTGCTAAGTTAGAGGATAGAGTTGTATTCTGACGATTAATATTTTGTTTGGAGAACTGGCAATATAATTATTTCAGAAATTAGTATCCATTTGCCTCTTTTGGGGTAGTTTAATGATCAGAAGTCCAAAAAATTAAATAAATTTTTACAGAGCACATTATGCATAATGTTGCTCAGCATATGTTCCTCTGAGGAGAAATTGATGCTTGTTTGAGTTGGTTGAGTTGACAATCTGAAAGTGAAAGGTATCCTCTTATTCAGTTACAGAAAAGTTGAAAAGATCTATCTCCTTTTTTATTTTAAGAATTTTTGTATTAACAGACTGCTGTTTATGCCAGGTATGAAGGATGGGAAGACAAATATGTGATTCTGTTTCTTGGCTTAGAGACTAGTAATGGAGAAACAAACATTCTAAGTCTGTATTGTAGATTTCCTTCAAAGGAGGAAATGGTTGATTATTGCAAGGGAGGGTGATAGTAGGAGAGACCTCGTAGAGGAACTTGGCTTGAGTCTTGAGCTTAAAAGGTAGGTAGGTGTACTGCAGATAGCAGAAGTAGTGAAACATCCCGATCCAGAGAACTCCAGTACTCAGGTGGCTAGATGGTTGGTATAGATTTGGGAAAATGAAGCAAAAGGAGGAGCTAAGTTGTGGAAGACCAAAACACTTATTAATTTGGATTTCAAGCAGTTTTAGAAGAATAATGGTTGTGGAGAACAGATCTGAGCGATGCTGTCTGAACCAAGGAGCTAGATTTGAGAAAGTAACACAAGGACTTACACAAGGACTTATTCAGGGACCCTCTAGTTGGGTGTTGGAAGTGAGAAGAAGATATTTTCTTAAGATACAGCGGGTATAGGGGAAAGAAGCCTATTTGAGGAGATTAAGTTCTGTTCTTTAAGTACCTGGGAGAAATCAAGTAGAAATGTGCAATGGATAGTTGATCATGCAGATCTAGAGAGAGAAAAATGTAGGAGCCATCATCTTACAGGTCACAGCTAAATCCATTATAAGTTTACCCAGTCAGAAGAGAAAAGATTAAAAAGCCAACCTTTCCAAGATGGGGTGAGGAGTGAATGATAGCAAAAATGCCAGGCAGCAAATCAAATGTAAAAGGTCAAAAAGTTAAGAGGGAAATAAGAGAGAAATTAGTAGATAGCAATTATTATTGTTTTCTTAAGATTTTATTAAGGGGAACAAGACTTTATTGGGGACTTTTTCCAAGTCAAGTTGTCCTTTCAACCTTAGTTGTGGAGGGCGCAGCTCAGCTCCAGGTCCAGTTGCCGTTGCTAGTTGCAGGGGGCACAGCCCACCATCCCTTGCGGGAGTCGAACAGGCAGCCTTGTGGTTGAGAGACCGCGCTCCAACCAACTGAGCCAACCCGGAGCTCAGCGGCAGCTCACGTGAAGGTGCCGTGTTCAATCTTAGTTGCAGGGGGTGCAGCCCACCATCCCTTGTGGGAGTCGAGGAATCGAACTGGCAACCTTGTGGTTGAGAGCCCACTGGCCCATGTGGGAATCGAATCGGCAGCCTTCAGCGTTAGGAGCACGGAGCTCCAACTGCCTAAGCCACTGGGCCGGCCCCCAGTAATTAATTTTTTAATGCTTCTCACATTTTATAAATACTTAATTTAGGCCAGACGTTCGTTTTTGTATGGCATTATTTCATAATCTGGTATCATAGTTTTTACCTTAAATTGGGACATAATCATTTTAGGTAGGCATGTAATGAGACAGTAGTTTTACTGATCAAGAAGAGATGTTATTTTAAGAATTTAGCCATTATAAATAGTGGTAACATTTTATATGTTGCTGTTCTGGGTTATATTTAAATTTTTTCATTTCTAGATTAAACACACATTGATGTTTACCAGAAGTGAAATTAACACATTTTTTTTCTTATAAATCAATTCCCAAAGTTAATTATTTTGGCTCTTAATTAATGACCTATTGCAATGACAACTCTGGTTTTTATGTAGATATTTAGATTTAAAAAAGATTTTGCATCTTATGTAAAGTTACTTGATTTTTCAGATAGCTAGTGTTAAGCGTAGAAATGTAAACAAAAATATAATTCAGAAGAAATGAGGTTGAAAACGAGACATTCCCCTAGATTCTTTCAGAATAATTTACCAGCTGGAAGGTTTGTCCATATGAATGAAACATTATAATAGTAGTAGTAATGACAGATAACATTTATTGAAAATATGTACTGGGCACCATTTTGTTTTAAATGTATTTATGTATTATAGAATCCTTTTAAAGTGAAGCCATTGTATCACTTTTACCTATGAAAAACACTGAGGTACAGAGATTGAGCAGCTTGACCAAACTTACATGGCAAGTGGGAGTGGTGTCAGAATTGGAACCCATGTTTTGGGCTTCAGAGTCTGGGTTCTGCAAACCTGTATCATTCTTCCAGTAGTAACATTGGTTGCATTCTTTTCTGAAATTTTCTATCTCAAAACTTGGATTTATGCAAAGATACAGTAATGTTTTCAATAATGCAAAGATACAGTAATGTTTTCAATAATAAGTACTCCAGGAGAGAGAATAGTCTTAGAACCTGGAATTCTGTGGAGGGTGAGTATATGAAGAGTTGAAGCAAATGGAAAAGTGCTGAAATAGGCACGTTATCAATGGTGAGTTGATGTCTTCTGAGGAAGAGAAAACCCCTGGTGGAGAAGGGGGTTTAGTTTAGGGTTGGAGTTTTAATAAATGAACCCTTTGAAACTTGATGATTCTATGTAGAAGAGAAAAGAGGATTCACAAGGTCTTGGTTCTAATATGGTCTCCTTTTGTAACATATTTTTGGCTGTGTATTACGCATGTCTAACTTCTCTGGCCCTTTATTACCTATGAAGTAATTTTTAAAAGTTGTAACAAGACTAAAATCCTGGATGTAAGAATTTGAGGATTAAGAGTTTGTATATTTAGCATCAAAATGTCACTTTGCATCAAAATGTCACTTTGCTGCGAGGATAACCTCTGAAATATACAGCGTAGTTTTCTAGCTATTGTGTTTGGTTGTTTTTAACCCAGTTTCAGATGATTGTATTTTTAAAAGTAATGGTTAGTTTAGTGTCTATCTTTGCTACTGATTTTCTCTTGGGAATCTCAGCTGCCTTGTATGGTAATCATTTAATTGCCACCAAGATTCTTGAGAAATGTATTCTGTGGATGATGGGAATGAGGAGTAGTGGAAAGGACTACCTCTGTGGCCTTGGACAAATTACTGTGCCTCAGTTTCTTCAGATCTAAAGAGGGATTAGTAACAGTGTTTTGCAGGGTTGTTGTGAGGATCAGATGAGTAAATACATGGAAAGTTCTGACTGAAAGTAGTGCCTTACCCTTAGTAAGCACTATGTAAACATTGCCACAATTTATTTAGTGCTTGCTTGCCACATACTGGGCTGGGCACTTTTTACAGATCATCTGTGTTTCCTCAAGTCTGTTTTTCTTAAAATGAGATAAAGTCATGCTGTTTCTGTTAAGATACAAACCCATGTCTCTGACTATCAAATCTGTTTACTTCCCACAAATTATGGAATACTGTGTAAATACCCCAACAGAAGAATACAAACTCTGGAGTTGGGTGTGCTGATATCCAAAGGGAGCCTGAAAATACATAATTGGGCATTATGTTATGAGTGGCAGACTATTTTAAAATAGTTTATTTCTGGTTTACAGTTAAACTTTCTGACATACTGAAATTTACACTTGATAGTTCCTGAATACATTCTTTATGGAGTCTTGCACACCTCTAGCTAGTGATCTTTCATTGTTTTGGTGAAGATAGATTATTAGAAATTGGTAAGTGCTCTTTCATATAGTCTGTTAATTACATGTGTAACTGAACTTTTCAAGTCATTCAGGAGGGAGGGTGATCTGTATAACATGAATATGCACAAAGGTACAGTTTTGAAAAAGGTATTCATCACATAATACTTGAAAAAGTTTTAGTGACTTTGGACACTTGGACAATTGGACAGTTGATCAATACTAGTACTCTATAGGTTATGCAGCATTGTTTACATTTATGCCCGTTGTCTCATACAGGGGCATCATCTTCCCTTATTTCCTGTTTGTGTAGGTGACAGACTTAAGAGTTTAAGTTTGAGGTGGGTAGCAGTTACATCACAGGAGAACTGTGTCTTTTTGTTTTGTACTTTGGGATATAATACTCATCCACAAAGTCAAGTGCTTTCAATTTTTCCGATTGTTTTGATTAATGGAATAAGTTGTAATTTGGGGAATATCTCTATTTGGATATAGTTAATGAAAAATTACGGTTGGAATGTAATAGCTACAGTACTTCAAGTTGGTGAAGAAGAAATTAAGTTGAGGTATTTTTCTAGGGACTGTGCCATCATGATTTGGGGTGTGAGATTACCTGGCCCAGAAGATGGATGTGTAGTATACATTGATTTAGATTTAAATGTCAGTAAGATTTTAAAATTGTTTCTATAGGTAAGGTATAATTCACCTATTTAGTAAATGTTGATAGCATTGTAATGATGTTTTTAAGACTGTCACATCTTTGTGACTAAGTTAAATTTGGGGGAAGATACTGGTTATTTTATCTTATTTACATGCAGTATAATTAATAAGTAGACTTCGATTGAAATAAAATGGGAAGGCCAAAAGTAAAAAATTTGAATATTGGCAGTAATTTAGCATTTGACATTCTCTAAAAATTTGTCTAGGCAGCTCTCAATGCTTGGGTTACTAAGCAGTAAAATGTAATTTGCTTTGATAATAGAATGTATTTTTGTTGAAAAGTTGAGTTTTATTGGTTTTGTTTTATTGTGTCTTACAACATTACCAATCTCATGTATCCAGTCTTGAGAAGATTTATACCGTGACTTATGATTGGGGATATAGTCATCTTCCTTGCAACAAAGACATTTCAGTGATGATTGTTTTTAACCTTTCTGTAGCATGATGACAGAGATGATGGTGTGGACTATTGGGCCAAAAGAGGAAGAGGTCGTGGTACTTTCCAACGTGGCAGAGGGCGCTTTAACTTCAAAAAATCAGGTAGCAGTCCAAAATGGACTCATGACAAATACCAAGGGGACGGGATTGTTGAAGATGAAGAAGAGACCATGGAAAATAATGAAGAAAAGAAGGACAGACGCAAAGAAGAAAAGGTAGATAATTTCAAGTAGTTAGTGATTCTAACAGATTTTCTTCCATAGGAATAGTGATTATTAAGGATCATTTGTACTCTATACATGTTTGCTAATCTCTCTCTTTCTCTCTCTCTCTCGTTTTTTAGGAATAGTAAATCTGAAGTGAGATTGCAACAGAGAGCAGAACTTGCACCCACCATTTTTTTACCTGATTTTTGTTTTCAATAAGAATGTAAGCATTTTACTTAAATTTTACTGTTTGCAAGTAGTCTATAGAAATTTTGTTTTAAGTCTTCAAATATCTTGAAAGATAGTAGATTGTATGTTGAAAATTGTACTGAAATAAAGTAGAAACTTGTTACGTACCATATTTGTAACTATCAACTTTTAAAAACAATACTTTTACTGTTTTTGTTACATGCATTGTAATTCTGCTTTGTCTATAAGATATGGTCAAGTACAACTCTGTGAAAGTTCTGATTCTCTTCCCTCCCTGTTTGTTAATGTTTATTCTGAAGTAAACGTTAGCTCTACATACAAATCCTGGAACAGAAGTTGTTTATAGAGACTGCACTAATTATTTTAACTCTATACAATCTGCTTAACATTTTCCTTAATTCAAACACACTACATTGTAGGGTGACTAATCTTTGAAGTGTACCACAGAAAATGTTAACTTTGGTAAACTAAGCTAGTTTAACACTTCTGCAAATGTTTAAGAAGGAAAAAAAGCTTTGCCATGAGCTAAGAAATACAAGCTATTAAAAGTTAGATTGAAAAATATGAGAAAAGTGTTTTTTTTTTCCTCACTGAAAGCAAGCAGTGGCCTATAAAAACCATTCTTAGGAGCCTTTACTTTTTGGGTTCAAAATTCAGTGTTCTCTTTCTATTATTTGAACATTTGAGTCATGGTCTTAGATCTCAGCTATTCTTTGAGAGGAAACTGGTTTGTAATACTGCAAATAAAAACCCCATTCTTATTGACCGTCTTATTTTTTTAAAAAAAACAAAACAGAACAAAACCTGTCATTGTGGTGTTGGTATGGAAGAGGATTATCGTGAAGAATAACTTCATACATTAAAAAGATGTATCTGATTTCATCTTACATATTTATTTGAGCTTTTGGACAACTGAAATACTAGTTTGTAGTTTAACCATAAGAAAAAATACTGGCGAACACAGCATACTGTTCATTAGTAGTATTTTAAGTAACTTGATTTTCAAATGTCACCAATAAAAAGTTTTTTGATGGGAAGTTGGTTGCAGTATTGATCTAATTTGATCCTCCCCCATTTCAGTTGCAGTTTGTAAAATGGCTTTTTCTTTTTCCCAAGGGGTCTATTTTTTAGGTAGATAATCTTTAAAATGTGAATTACTTTTGTTTATGTCGGTAGTTCTTAAAGGAATGAAAATCTGAAATAGTAAATTTCAGTGTTAAGTTTGTCTGCTTTATGAGCATATATAAAAGTAGTCAAGTTTCATTTAATTCACCAGTTGAATTAGTTGTATATGTTTGCATTAAAAAGAGATAAAACTGTTATTCTGTTAGTGTAAACTTTTAAAGAGCTTAAGTGTATGACCCTTTCATCCTCACATGATGATTTGCAATCCTTCTAGAACCTTGATTGCAGCCAGGGGCATTTGCTAAGAGCTATTGGGGAAAAAAAAATCCTCAATATGTGTGAGGTTTATGGCTCTAAGATCCTTAGTATTGCATGATTTCTTCTATTAATCCTGTCTTTCTGAAATTGTCTGTTACAGCAGAGGAAATACTATCAAAGCAAGTATGTGTTGGATTAATCAAGACATAACATTCTCCCAGTTAGAATAATTACATGCTAAAGCAACGTGGATTTGATATCCATACAGAATTTTCATGATCATTTTATCTTATACAAATACATTTAGTTTTTATTTTTAACAGTTTTTTGGTTAAAACTGAATCTGTATGCATGGCTATAAATGTGCGATTTTGCTTTTCCACTTAAGACAATAGGAAAAAGGGAATTTGCTGAGAAATTGTTCAATAGAGAGTGGGAATAAAGCTACCTAAGTCCTGTCAGCAGGTTATATTTTAAGTGTAAGTGCATTGCTTTAACTCAAATATATACAGAATTTGGTTACCTTTATTCTTTTAAACAAAATTGAGGAAATAGTAGTATGATAGCAGAATATAGTAGTAGGAAGAAGGATGATTGTGGATATTATCTATATTATCTTTTTCAGAGCCACGCATATAAAAAGTAGCCTGTGTGTGTTTTTTTAAACCACAGTTTAGCTCTGCACTTCATGATGTGATAAAATTTGAGTGGTTTCTCTTGGGAAGGATATTTGTTATAAGTGCCAGAAAATAATACCTTTGATATCTGCATTAACAGATTCCTTTTGTCTAGAGAAGGAAAACAGAAATGAACCAAAGGGTATTTCCAGAACAGATAGCTGTTTGAGAAGGCCATGACTCTCTCTTTAGGTGTGTATACCTTTCAACATCATACAATTTTAATATAAACAAAATATGTTTTTTCAGTTACAGCCTACTTTAAGGAATAACTATTGTTCCTTCTGTCACAGTTACAGTCAAGTGTTGGGAATTAAGTTATAATTTGAGAAAAAATACTACCCAATAAGAATGAATGTAGATGGCTCAACGATTCTTACTCAGTGTGATGTATAATGCAACAGGGAACCTTGTAAATTGTCATATGCCAATAAAATGTCATAAGTGGTAATAGCTGTTGTTTGCTTACCTGATTTGGAGACTATTTCTGTGTCTTACATACAACTGATTTCTTTGGCCTATTTTTAGATTTTAGAATATCAGTTCATCTGTTAGGAAAAGTACTGGTGTGGTATGGCATTTTGGGGGGTTGATAAGTACTTTATAAAACTCCTCAAATCCCTGTGTACTTTGTTCTTGTTTCCCCTGGGAAAATGGGAAATTTTATAGTGGATAATTCGAAGCCATTATTAGACTACAGGAATTCCAGATTTCTGGTCTAGCCCTACTGTTCCAGGAACTTAGCCATAATATGATGGAGAATTAGTATTACTTCTCTTTCTGAAAATACAGTACTCAGTTAATAACTAAAAAGGGACTTTTTTTTAAATTAGTCTTTGTTGATTTTGATCTGGTGTAATTCTTACAATACCCCTCTTATAAGATATCTGAACTATAAAATAGGCCATTCTGTCAACTTTAAACAAAAGCATTTTCATCGAAATTTGTATGCTAGGAAAAAATAGATTTTGACTAATACAAATGGCACATTATCTCTTTAAAAAACTTTGTTAGAGAAATAAGAACTCTGTATGCATGTTTAATTGCACTGGGTAATTTTAATGTTATACACCAGTTTCCTACATAAAAGTATGCTATCTTATTTATTGGAGATATTTATCTAACTTTTTAGGAATTTACATAGTTGCTTTATTTTCTGTTTTCTTTCTCTTTGGGTTTCAGCTGGAATCCCTGTGGGATATACTTTATTTTCATATGGAACAATATATTCATTTCACCTTCAGAAAGAGAAGTACAGAGACCTGCCTCAATTCATGAAGTTGCTAAATAGAGAAGGCAAATGGAGAAATAAACTATTGTCATGGGACTGTATTTGACTAGACTTAGTCTCTGAGTAGTAGATCTTGATACATCCCCTAACAAAAATTTAGAGTACTTGCTGTTACATACATTTAGGGTTCTCAAATAGTTGAAACTGTTATTTTTAAAGATGGGTATCAAGGGTCTAATTGCTCAGTTTATTGAGGTGGATATTAAAAACTAGGAGTCTATGTTAACAAAGTTTCAAGCGAATAGGGTTTGTTATTCCTCAGTTTCTTAGAATCCAGGAATTTATGAAAATTAGTGTATTCCATTGTCTAGCTTGGGAGATTGTGTAGATTTATGAGCTGGACTCCTTATTTTTGAGAAACATTCAGTAATGTAATGTTAGTGTGCATCAGTTATGAGAATGAAGTCAAAGTTGTACATTTAATTAAGTGAGCTAGTTCTCTTTATTATGTTACCTCATTATCTTTTAACCTTTAAAAATGGATCCCACTGGTTGGTTACAAAAGAGAATGGGCGTTAGGACGGCACTTCACCACCACTGCTAGGAAAAAACCCTCAGATTATGTTTTAATTATAATGATCTATACATAAGAAAAATGTTTTTACTATGAACATTTTAGTTGTTTTACAATAGTGAACTGATTTGTAGCACCCTTAAAATGCAGAAGATAATTTTGATTCTTGCACGTAGAAAAGGGTTGGGCAAATAGAAAAGAGTTGGCAAATTCTTATTTCCGTAAGAATTGGAATCAGATTTTTCTTAATCTCTGGGGGTTGCCCAACGTCCTGATTCAATAATAATGAGCCCTCCCTTTAATAAAAGTATATGACAGTATACAACTAGGTGACTTGAAAGGATTTACATTCACAGCATGAACTGTTTGGCAATAATTTCTTGGTACTGTCATAGTAATTGCAAATTTCATGGAATTCAAAGGGCCACAAAAAAAATAAAGAATACCACTCTCACCCATCAGAACA
Source organism: Rhinolophus ferrumequinum (assembly GCF_004115265.2). NCBI lineage: Eukaryota > Metazoa > Chordata > Mammalia > Chiroptera > Rhinolophidae > Rhinolophus > Rhinolophus ferrumequinum. The sequence goes on along the minus strand of NC_046286.1, from coordinate 82,559,377 downwards.
CTGGTTTACTTGCTATTGGATCTAGTCCTTGACTATGGAAGGTCATAATTTTCCTGTCTTATTTGTACTAGAAAGAGAAAACCAAACTATTAAGTTACAGGGTACTTCAAAGGCTGCCGTAAGAGGAATGTTAAATACACTTTGAATTTTTTTGAAAGAAGTTGAATATCATCACCAGTGTATGCATAAAAATATAGTTATAAAATACAATTATATTTTATGCATACATTTGGTGATGGTATATTCAACTTGCAAAATTAAAGCGTTTCCTCCTTTTAACCCTTTCCCCCAACCCCCATGATAATGTGATAAATAGGCTCATCACTTGCCCCAGCTGCTGCAGTAGTCTCTTGAGTTGGACTTTCTGGTCCTTAAATTTCATCCTTTAATTGCCATCTGTGGGATGTTTTTCAATTATAAAATTAATGTCATTTTTAAGCTAAAAACCCTTTGTCATCTTGCTGCCTAAACTTTAGTTAAGATGAACTACAGGAATTCCCTATGAGCTGCTTTTGCCTTGCCTTATCCCACTCCTTGTTCATTTACCTATCTTAAAATCTTACACCCTAGTAAAAAATTAGATTCCTCTTTTGTCCTCATTGAATGCAGCACATTCGTTAGACTAGCAACTCATTCCACTTAGGTGTCGTCCACCAGGATAAATGTTCAGTACCTGGCATTGTGCATCATGTGTGCATACTGTAGGCATGTAATAAATGCTCCTTGAGTGTATAAGTGAAAGCATGATGACTGCCTATGTAGACGTTTGATAGGTATAAGCCAATTGATTTAATGGCTGCTGCTAAAAACCTAGTTCAATCTAAGCTGCCGTAAAAATGATGAACAGAAGAGGGTTCAGATTGCAGCGAACAGAAGAATTAGATTGTTAATCTTTTATTTTTAATACACTGGTCAAATCACGTTTTGTGTGTAGTTTTGGAATAGCATGTTTTTAAAAGAAAACAATAAAGTAAGGGGAACCGGGAGCTGGAGGTCTGAAACGTCATGGGAATAGCGGAAAAGGTATGTTCACTTCAGAAAAATAATGACTAAGATAGGTCCTTGACAGTAATCTCCAAGTACTTCAAGGGCTTTTACTTAGAAGAGGAAGTAGACATTCAAATCATAGAACCAAAAGGGGCATTTGATAACACTTGTCTAACCTCATCATTTTAACATGATCCGTAGAGAACAGAACAAGAGCCATTGCATAAAAAGCATAGGTACACAGACTTAAACTCAATGAGCTAATACTTGACTACTTGGTATATAAAAAGAAGAGTAGGCAGCTTGTGAATAGCAAGTTTTCTGCTTATAGAAGTATGCAGAATCTGGATATCTCCCTGTCAGGAATGCTGTACTACCTGAAGCTGAACTTTTTGCTAGTTCTCTGGATTACTTACTCAAGGTTAAGAGCTACAGTTGAAGGTGCTTGCTTTATTAAATTAGATATCACCAACCGAGATTAGCAGTGATAATTTTTAAAAAATTAATTTCATTCATATCACAACACTGAGAAAATGTAGTAGTAATGCAGCTTTTCATTTTGACTTATGCCATAGTCCTTATGACATACGTCAAATCTTTGGATGACAAATAATTTGCTATTAACTGTGTATGACAATCAAAATAAATTATTTGGAATTTTTATGAAGTAGAAGTTTTTCATTCCTGTTACTTTAGACCATGACAAACTTGAAAAGTATGACTTATTGCTAAAAAGGAAAACGATTGAATGGAAACATCAGGAAGTACCGATACATTGTCTGGATGGTCCAGAAGACTAGCAGGATAGCCTTGAACTATTTCTCCTGTGTCTTTTGTTAAGTGATTGACAAGAGTCAAGGGATACCTACTTGTGAGCATGTAATGTATCAGAAAACAGATAACAGAATCTGTCAAGTCCTGGATCTTCTAAAAATAATGCTTTATGCTTTTAGAGGTCTAGCTAGAGTAGAATATTTTTGTTAAAAATAGCAAGTAGTTATTTAAAATCTTTGGATTCAAACACTAATCATAACCTAGACTTGTTTTTATATAAATTATTTAAAGGTTCAAATTAAAATTCTGCTTTTAGACTATAAACATTTAACTTAGAGTTTGTAATTTTAATATTCATCAAGATAGTGATTTTATAGATACATAGGTAGTAGGGGTCCACTGTTTTCCAGTACTTAGTCATTTTTATTGTCGCTAAAAATTTTCAGGAGAATCTAATTTGAAATATTTTAATATCAAGGAAAATCTTGGTCTTAATTAGTATCAAAAAATTTGAATAAATAGTTGTCAAGTTTTAATGAAACTTTTAAGAGGTGTGTAATCTTAAATAGCACCAGTCTGTTTGAAATGTACTGTGTTACTGCTACAGTGAGAGGCTTCAAGCATAGGCAGAACAAGGAAAAAGGCCCTAAGTATTTTTCCTTTTGAAATATAGAACTTAAATGAACTTTCTGGGCATGGATGTCCCAATCTGGAGATCACCCTTTCATGAGACTCATGATTAAGGTCGAAAAGACTTGTGTATTTTGATAGTTTGTTATATTGTATTCTGCCCCATTATTTAACATACCAGTAATTTGAGTTCACCCAATCACCTAAAACAGGCTTACTTCACTAGGCTAATGAAGTTCTACTTACAGTTGGCAAGATTAAGTGCAAGTCTTTCTAGTCTTTGTCTAAGTCAGCCCTTATGCTCTCCATTAATTCACTGAAAAAGTATGCCTGGCATTTGGTGTAAAGATGAATAAAAAATTCTTGGCCTTAGGGATCCAGAACATAGTATGATGATTATAATGTTTTAGAATGTCTTGGAAAAATACACCTACATAACAAATCAAATACCTATGGACAGCATTTGCTATTCAATTAGGTGACAAGTATTTTCTCATGAACCCACCAAATATAAATGGATGGGGGCAAACCATCAACCTGCCTAGTAATGATTTCTGTGCCAATTGAAGGAAGAATTGGGATACCGTCTGATAGATGAGAAAAGGAGAATCGTATATTAGCCAGCTGAAACTTGGGTTTATTTTTTCCCTCTCCAATAGTGAGTGCAAGGTACCCACAGTAAGGATTGGAGAGACCGTTTAGGCACCGGACTCCACATGAAGGAGAAAGTACGAAAATGGAATCAAGCAGGACAGAGACAATAGACAAAGGGTGGGGCCTAGATCAAACCCGTGGAGGGGAACACAGCCAGGAAATCTTAGAAAGCAAGCCACCATATTTCGGAACACCACTCAAAAACAACAGAAAAGGTAGCTATGTAAAGTCAGAAGCTTTTCTGATTCCTGCATGATTTGAAAAGAAGAAAAATTATTTTACATGAAAGAAAAATGTTAAGTTTCAAAAGATCAAGATCTACGTATGAATGCTTTAGTAAACTGGAGGAAGGACCTCTGAAAAATGAATTTTAGTGTAGAGTTGTTAAGAGGGGGGTGGGGGGAGGGCGGGGGTTTGTGTGGAGGGGGGGTGGGTGGGATCTGACCTGGGCCCACCTTACTCCCTAACTCAGTTGAATGTTGAGCTGTTAATATTGCAGCCTGAAGGAGGCTTTAGTGGTTCCCATTATATGTTCTCAAGGGATGCTTCCGTTCTGGCCCTATTATGTGCTGTTTGATATCAGACTGGGGGAGGGTATAAGATGATTAGTTACGAGGGAAAAAGGGAAGGACAAGGAACTTGAATATGTGATTTGCTCATTATAGGTAAGGTTGCTGATCCATTGGCTTTCTACTTCTATATTACCCATCACCCCTCTCCTGACCCTGCTTTCATCCTAATCTAGTTTAGACTAGTCCTGTCACTGTACTCACTATTCTTCCAGTTGCTTAGTTCCAAGTCATTCTTGGTGTGTGTTTTCTCTCATCCAATATTGAATTATTTTATTTAACAATATTGATTAAATGCCTGTTATATACAAGGCACTCTTCTAAAGCACTGGAGATACAGCATGGGTCAAAACAGGTTCCTGTTCTGGAGATTACAGTCCAGTTTGGCTGTTGGGGGAGCATAAATATACATGGTGGTAATTGCTATAAAGAAATGTAAGAGTGGCGAGAGATGCCATGGTGCTGAGAAAGCCTCTGAGATCTCACTGTAAACTCCTAGAGGGCCTGGTAGGACTTTACCAGCCTTTGCATTCCACCCCCCACCGCCCCACGACTGCTTAGAATGGTTCCTGGCACACGACATTCAGTATTAGTTGAATGAGCAAATGTTACAGGCCATAGAGAAATTGGTTAAAAACTGCCCCCGTTTTTTATGTAGGTCAGCAGAAGGCACAGTAAATTGTCATGTTACTCTTAATTCATCCCTTGCTGAAATACGAAGAAGAAACTTGTCTCTTATGAAGTCAGTAACATCAGATAAGAGTTGACCATTGGATTATCACCTGTCATGAGTTGGTCATCACTTTGCCATCGGCGGCTAGGACAGGTCAGTGTCCGGTCCATATTTGGTAGCCTGGATAATCAGGAGCGTTTCGTGATCGAACATTCTAAGTACTGCAAAGCTGCAGATCCCTCGAGGACGGTACTTAGCTTCTGCTAGTCCCATAGCATATAAGGCACTGAACGAATGACTGATCAAACAATAAATCGCGACTCCCCCGGCAAGCGGACTTGGGAGTGCGGCCCCGCTTCAGGTCTGGTGTACGGGGCGACATACTTGACCTGCGAAGATCTGTGGGGCACGAACTCCGGCTAGGCCTGGCTCTAGGGCCCATGATTGCTCCAAAATGCCCGGATGTAGACACCCGTATTTGAGAGCACCGGGGAAACCTAAAACCTCGTCCTGCGCCTGCGTCTCTGTCCCCGCGCGGCCTGTCCCGCCCACCAGCTGCCTATTGGTTTCTACTGACTGCCTCTCGGAAGGCCCGCCCTCTTAAAGGAGAAGAAAACCCCAGTAGTCCAGAACCTTAACTACCTGACTTTATCACGCAACCAATCACCAGCAGCGATCTTTAGCCTTGTCCAATGAGATTGGGCACAGGGTCACGGCCCGCGGAGTTTGATTTTCGTCCAGGAACGCGGAAGTAGTGAGCCTGTCCTGGAGAACAGCAGGTTGTGTGGGACACGGGAGGAGGCGGCAGCGCCTACCCTGGAGTTACCCCGGCTGAACGAGGGGCTCCAGGGCTCAGCCCCGGGTCAGTGGGGGCGTCGTTACCACCTGTGGCCTGCAAGCCGCGGCGCGCGGGCCGACACAGGTCTGAGCGTTCCTGGACACGTCTGAGCAGTTCTGGACCAGCACTAGCGCACGCCTGGCTTCGTCGACTGAGGATTTCGAGGCAGGGTGCCTTAACGACCGCATCTTGACGTTCCGGTGTTTGCTGGGAGGCTCGGCTTCGGAGGAAGGTGAGCAAGGCGACAGTGCTAGGTTTGAGAGCCCTTAGGGAAGCTTGCAGCCAAAGCGAGGGACTCGACCGGGCGGTAGTCTTAGCCAGGTACATACTAGTTGGGTGACTAAGGTCACTTAACTTTTAAAATAAACGTGAAGGGATGGGTGGCACTCTGCTACGTTTGTGAGGAAGAGGTACTGTTCATTTTGTTAAAGACTTGGGTTGGCCCCCTTGCCTGCTTTCAAGGGTGGGCTGAACTCAAACCTCTCCTGATTCAGAGGAGAGAGCTTTGCTGTCGCAATTGACTGGAAGGCTTCCCTGCAAGGTGTCCAGTCTATTGTTACTTATTAGGCTCAAACATCCTGTGAACTTTTTATTTTATTAGTATTACTATTTTTTAAATTTATTGGGGTGACAGTTGTTAGTAAAATTACATAGATTTCAGGTGTACAATTCTGTATTACATCATCTATAAATTACATTGTGTGTTCGCCACCCAGTCAGTTCTCCTTCCATCACCATATATTTGATCCCCCTTGCCCTCATCTCCCACCCCCCCACCCCCCTTACCCTCTGTAACCACTAAATTACGTTCCCCAGATTAATTTTCAAAACCCCGTGGCCATCTAGTGGTTACTGATTGTTTTCTAATCCCCTCACCTTCCCCCTTACCCCCACCCCCCCCGCCCACTTTTGATGCAGTTTAATTGATAAATTGAAGTTTCCTTTACCATGACTGCCCCACTCCCCATTCCTCTTTCTCTTTGACTTCCTTCAAAATAATACTGGTCAGAGAGGTTAGTTGATGGTGTGATGTGTAACGAAAGGACTCTTCCAGATTATTTAATACAATTTATGAGACAGTTAATTATTTGTCAAGAGTAATATTTTCTAATTTTTTTCCCTACAGGTATTAAGAAACTGATGATGTTTTCTTGAATTTGCTTCTGTATTTGCTTCATCAATGTCTTTCATACTGAATATTTTAAGAGAGATGCTGGAATATTTTGGTGTTCCCATGGACCAGGTAAATGTTTTTTTGATGGGTTTCAATGAATCTGTTGTATTTGTTCTTGAGTCTCATTTTGAAAATGATTTATACGTAAGTATTTAAGGCAAAATTGTTATTTCTCTTCAGGTGTAACAAAGGCGAATTTGCAATAGTATAGCTTTGATAATTTGAGTTAAAAGAGGTAAGATTATTAGGAACCTGTTTACCTGATAGGTCAAATGCCAACAAATGCTTACTGTACATATACATGAGGATGCTAACAGGATGTGACCTATATCTGTTGCTCATAATAAACTTAGTCCTTGTTATGGGATCTCACGAAAAATGAAAAGTCCAATTTTTGATGCTTTTTAAAGAGAAAATGCTTTGTGTTCAAATCTCTGCCAAAAAAATAAATATTGTGTCATATTTTTTTGGAGGGAATAGTTTATACCTATATGGGAAGCCCAAGCTAAAAGACACAGTATTATTTGAATTACAGTAGCATGTTTCATTTCTTTTTTTTTTTTTTTAATTTATTGGGGTGACAATTTTTAGTGAAATTACATAGATTTCAGGTGTACAGTTCTGTGTTACATCATCTATAAATCCCACTGTGTATTCACCACCCAGAGTCAGTTCTCCTTCCATTACCATATATTTGATCCTCCTTACCCTAACATTTCATTTCTATTATATTTTCAAGAACTGAGTTTCAGCAGATATATTCCATTGTAAGTAAAGAACTCTTAAATTGTCTACAACCTGATTTATTCATTCCCCTCTTTATCTCTCCTTTAAAGGAGACTACATGAATATACTTTGTATTACCTCATTGCTGGAGAAATTAAAATTGTCAAATTTTGATTGGGCCAAAAGATGGGATTTTTAGCTGGGAGGAGGGGAGACAATTTTTTTTAACAAAGTTCCCAAGGTATTTATTTCTGACATTATCAGAAATAGAAACCAAAATGAATTTGTGGTGCTTTCCTAAAAAATCTTTATTTCTGGAATACGTGTGTTTACTCCATCCTTTTTTTTAAAAAGACAAATAATAAAGTTTAATTCTTTGAAGAAAATACTTTGAGTACACTGCTCTATATTTTCTTTTTAAAAATAAATGTAATTGAATCTTTTACATTGCTTTTTTCCCCCATAGATATATAAACATGCTTAATAGAGTACTTTTTAAACAATGCTTCATGTTAAATAGGTTTTGCATATTTGGATTAATAAAGACTATGGATCAACTCGGAGTATTGTTCGTATTATTGGGAAAATTCTTCCTTTAGAACCTTGTCGCAGACCTAATTTTGAGGTAAGTCAGTCAAGGTGCATTGCTTAATCACTGTGTATAAAATATTCATAGGTACTCCTAAGGATATAAGGTAGAACAAAAGAAAAATATTTCCTGCAAGCCAAAAATCTTTGGTATAATCCTGTAAACAAGACATTTCACGTATGTTTTTGTGTTTATTTCTTTAAATAATTCAAAGTTGGGCAGGTGCAAAGCAATACTGCATAGCTTTTTTTATTCTTCTAGTTTATGCTTTATGATAGCTGACATTAACCAGGGGAGAGAATAGCGCTACACGTTTAGACTTCAGAATAATATTTTCCTCAGTATTTTTTCTTGCTAATAGGTGCATGTTTTTCTGTTGAATATCCTTTTGTCTTTTCCCTCTTGGATTTTTAACTTACTTGATTTCTGTGGGCATGAGTGTGTCTTCCCCCTGCCTCCATGCAGAGCTCTGACTTATTTTTCCCTTTTTTTACTTTAGTTGATCCCAATCCTGAACTCTGTAGAATCTGGTAACTGTGGATCTGTAATTCCATCTTTTGCTGATATTTTGTGTGTGGCAAATGATGAAGAAGCCAGATATGTCAGATTTCGGTAATTTTACATACTTATCTTGGAAAGTGGGGTATGTTCTATAATCTCAGTTATTGGTCATGTTGAAGTTTGTTCAGACTAATTATTTTGTCTATTTCTCTACTGCGCTGTCTCCTACTAATATTTTCCTAATAAGGATGATTGGTTGTTTTTCATTTTTAGCCAGTTATTGTTAATGAACATTTAAAGCTAACATCAGGCCTAGGAAGGAATGACAGTAAAAGGATATCAGAATCACTGTGTTTATTTTTATGAAAAAGCTGTTTCCTATACTAGATACTAGATTTATTTTATTTTATATATTTAGTTAAAACTTATAATTTTTATAGACAGTGATGTTAAACATATTTCAAAATTTGAATGTATTTCTCCTAGGGAGTATTAAGTTATTTGTTAGTATATTAAGATACAGGATTTACACATAATAAGGGTCAATTATTCAAATATTACAACTGAATTATTTTTTGTGTATCAAACTGGTTTATCAGTTTTTAAAAAATTAGAATACCATAAATTTACCCTTAACATTATACTGAATATAAGGCTTTTCAGTACTGTGTATGCGTATTCAGAGTACGTAGAATTTCTAAATAAATCAACTCTACTTTTAAATAAATAAACTTGTACTATGTTTAAAACAACTAGGCAGGACAGTTACAGGATAATTATTTTTGTTTTACAACCTAAAAGCCAGGTTTGTTCCTTCATTGATCATTTATTGGACACCTATTAAGGCTACATTCTGTTCTGTGTATTGAAAATACAAAGTTACTTTACATAAGATGTAGCACTTGATCTCAGTGAGTCTAGAGACAAACATGGGATAAAGAGAACTAACTACTCTGATTTTGTTTTGGTGTCTTTATTCCTCTTTGACTGAAATAATTTATTTCTCTTGGAAAATTTTCCTCCTCTCCCTCTCCTTCCATTTCTTCCTTTCTTCCACCCGCAGAAATGGTATATGGAAAAATGAGGAAGAAGAGAAAAGTAAATTTTTTCATCCAGGGCAAGTAGTTTGGGATCCATTGTCACCTGCTCCAAGACATAACAAACCAATGAAAAATGATCAGCCTGTAAGTGAAGCTGCAATTAAAAAAATAGCTGCGCTTGAAGATGAACTAACTTTTCTTCGCTCTCAGATTGCTGCAATTGTGCAAATGCAGGAACTGAAAAACAGTACCAATTCTGGTAAGTAGCTTTGGATTTTTGTTTCGGTTAGATGATACTTGTTTAGTATTTAAGTCATTATTTAAGTCTTACTTACAGTTCTGAATAAGATGTTCATGTGTCTTGTGAATGATATTAAATTCAAAAGGATGTAGGATATATAAAATTACTATGTCTGATGTTTATTTAGAATAAATCAAGACAAATTGGTATTGAGGGAGATGGCTTTGGTTTAAAGAAAAGCAAGCTACTGTAGAAGATTGCACTTTTGTATTAAAAAGCCTATTTTCTAAGTAAGCTTTTCTACCTCTTCAGGAAAGCATTGGAAATTTAAGAGGAGAATATATTAATTTGAAAGAAGAGGATAGGTTTGAGTCTTCATATATTTGTAGTTTGAAATTATTGCTGCTATTCTCCACCAAGTTAGGTGAATAATGTTTTCTAGATGATCCTTTTCTAAATTTTTAGAGACATAACTTGCTTTAACGTATATACATGCATGCACACACATAATATATATGTATATATACACATCCATATACTCATATATATATGAATACATAAATACATGTTATAAATATATAATGTATCATAATATATAAATATTATATAATGTATAATAATAAAAATGAGATATAAATACACATTACTTTTTTAGCTATCATGTGACAAACAGCCTTTTAGAAGCAAATCTGTTGTGAAAAAGTTAAGTACAGTAGTTACCCTATTTCCGAGGGGGATATAGTCTAAGACCCCTGATGGATACCTGAAACCATGGATAGTACTGAACCCTATGTATGCTATGTTGTTTTCATATATACATATATATATATATATATATATATATATACACATCTTTTTGCTTAAAGGAAGTACTTCATGACACTTCTTTGGTATATCTTATTGCTAACATCATTATTGTTGTGCTTTGGGGCTACTATTAAGTAAAATAAGTGTTACTTGAACACAAGCACTGTGACACCATAACGATGGATCTGATAACCCAGATGGCTACTAAGTGACTAATGGAGCGTATGCAGTGTGGATATGCTGGACAACAGGATGATTCATGTCCTGGGTAGGACGGAGCAGGATGGTGGAAGATTTTATCACGCTACTCAGACCCACATGCAATTTACAATTTAGAACTGTTCATTTCTGAAATTTCCATTTGATTGTTTTGGACCAAGGTTGACTACGGGTTGCTGAAACCATGGGAAGTGAAACCGCGGAAAAAGAGGGACTACTGTGCTCTGTACTCATCCTAGGCTCTTGCCTAGAAAATACATGCTTGTGTGTTTCTACAGTGTCATCATAGAGCGAATATACCATTCTGAGTGTTTCTAACTATAAGTTTTTGATCATGTTTTCGTTTTTAAAATACAGGATGAAATTCAGATTGAAAAAGTGCTTTTTATTTTCTCTTTAAAATGTACCTCCCCCTTCCCACTTTAAAGGGCCTGCACAGAAAATCCTAATTGGATTAAAAGTAATTTTACTCTTTGGCCTGACGCTTATGGAAATTACCGAGCAGGTGGGATTCCTTGCCACATGTCCTTCCTAGCCACGTCATTATTTTAGTAGCATTACAGAAATTGTTCCTGTTTTGGTTCTAAGTAGTGTTGTGTATTATGTGAAAGAGAATTTTGCATGGTTTTTTTCAACAGACTACTTTGTTTTTAGGCTCCTTTGACTTCAGTGATGGGCCTGGTGATTTGGGACAAATGCCATCATCAGAGACTGCTCAACTGAGTGTCGGATCAGATCCATTTTCAAGTTCAGGTCTCCCCTGTCCTCCTCCTCCACCTCCACTGCCCCCTCAGTTTTCTTCTCTGCAGCCTCTATGGTCTCCTCTTGTACAACCAGGATCTAATAATACTTGTGCCTCAGATAATTCAGCAACTGAAATGAAAAAACAGCACCCAGGTGCTAGTAAGACCAATTACAGTCGTCATTCAAAAAACCAGAAAAACCAGGATGTTCCAAACATGTTGGATGTTCTCAAGGATATGAATAAGGTTAAACTTCGTGCTATTGAACGGTATGTTTTCATAATTTGAGAAATGAACCAAAATTTTATCAGTGATATTTTTAAAAATTATTATATTTATCAAAGTAAACATATATATGTCTTCTTTTATTCCTTTTCATCCCAAATGCCCCTCCCAGAGGAATCATTTTCAATTTTTTTGAGTCTTCCTTCTAGTGTGTTATCTCCATATTTTTGAAACAACATACTTCTTTTGCTATTTCTTGATATTTTAATTATATTTGCTTTCCATTGTTAAAGATTAGGAATATAGTCTCAGACATTCTACCCTCTCACACACACATACATATATTTCTTATTACATAGTTAAATCGCAGTCTTAAGTCAGTATTCAGAATGTATATCCTTATAACAATAAATATTTACAGATAAGCCATTTTATATATGATTATATTTTGCTGAATGGTTTTATATTTTTGTTGGAGTTAATAATTGCTTCTCTCAGTTCCTTTTTTGTTTTTAATTCTCCTTCAGGAGCCCTCTGTCCTGTTCCAGTTTCACTTGGTGCTCTCTAAACCTGCTGCATTGTCGTCTTCCTAAGGATTTCCTTCATTATTTTGGGCATTCTCTTACTCTTTATCTTGTGTTGCATCATCCATTTCCTGGGTGTCATATCTTCCTATGGCCTCCTGAGAAAGAGTGCAGTCAGATGGATTATTTTAAGACCTTGCATATCTGAAAATGTTATTGTATTCTCACACTTAATTGCTAGTTTGGCTGCGGGTATAATAGGCAGAAAATCATTTTCTCAACAATTTGGAAACATTGTTCCATTGATTTCTAGCTTCCAGTCTTCCTGTTGAGAAGTTGATATTCTGATTCCTAGTATGAAACCTATTTCTTTGTTCTTGAAGCATTTCGGATCTCTTTGGTCCTGGTATTCTGAAATTTCATGACGATGTCCCTGGAGAGTTCTTTTTTTTTTTTCCTTATCCTGGACACGTGTGGACTCTATCTAGAATTTTAGGTCCTTCATTTTTGGAAATCTCTTATAAACATTTCTCTGATAATTTTCTCCCATTCTTTTCCTTTGTTTTCTTTTCCTGAAACTCCTATTAGAAGTTTGAACACCAGAATTATTCCACTTATGTTCATATCTTTCCTTTTACTATCTTCTTTCTCTTTGCTTTTTTATTATACTTTCTAAGAAAATTCTTTAATTTACCTTTCAACTCTTCTGTTGCATTTTTTTTTAATTTATATGCATATCACTTTTTTTTTTTTTAAAGACTTTATTGGTGAACGGGAACAGGACTTTATTGGGGAACAGTGTGTATTTTTCCAGGATTTTTTCCAAGTTATTGTCCTTTCAATCTTAGTTATGGAGGGTGCCGTTCAGCTTCAAGTTGTTGTCCTTTCAGTCTTAGTTGTGGAGGGTGCAGCTCAGCTCCAGGACCAGTTGCCATTGCTAGTTGTAGGGGGTGCAGCTCACCATCCTTTGCCGGAAATCAAACCGGCAACCTTGTGGTTGAGAGCCCGCTCTCCAACCAACTGAGGCATCCGGGAGCTCAGTGGCAGCTCAGCTCAAGGTGCCGTGTTCAATCATTAGTTGCAGGGGGTGCTGCCCACCATCCCTTGCGGGAAATCAAGCTGGCATCCTTGTGGTTGAGAGCCCACTGACCCCTGTGGGAATCGAACCGGCAGCCTTCGGAGTTAGGAGCACGGAGCTCCAACCGTCTGAGCCACCGGGCCGGCCCTTCTATTGCATTTTTTCAATCAAGCAGAAATTTTATTTCCAAGCTCTTCAAAGATTATTACAAACACAAAGTATCCTTTAAAAATTGTCACAAATTAAATCAAATGCCCATCATCAAAGTAAAACATTTAATGACATTAAGAATTCATTTAATTTGTAAGATTTTTCACATTACATTTTTTTAAAGACATGAAATAATGTATTTTTTAAAAATACAATCACAACTTTAAAGTAGCGTAACTTAAGAAGACAAAAATCAAATCTGCTTCATACACAAAATGGGGCAATCTACTACATGACAAACATCAATCTTTCCAAACAGGTTTGCTAAGAAACAGCTCCCTTGTTTAGTGTTACAAATAAAACAGTCTCATTTAGAAAAATCAAGATATCATTTGATTAACAAAGCCTATTCTTCCCCCATTTTTCCACTGGCTTATCTTCATTTAGAAATTGTACAAATTCATAAGAAAAGAACAAATTTTGTTACAGTATAAAAATCTTAGGAACAACAAATTACAAATATTCAATTTTTTAATAAAAATGTTTTCCTTCCCAAAATGTAAACATCCAGTAAATAAAACATACATAATATTCTAAGTATGGAAACACTAGTAATTCACTTACGAAAGAGGTTCATTTTGGTATATTTGGTGGTAAGGTTTTTGTTTGTCTTAAAAGCATAAAAGCACTACACCAAACAAACCAGGGCATTATTATTTAAAGGTCTACTCCTTTGCCTAGTTTCCTAATTTGAGTTGAAACTCATCAATTTCTGTAGAAGTTTGGCTGTAGTACCAGGACACAGGAAAGGTCTGAAACATCTAAGTTATCTGGTTAGAGAAAAACGTTTTCTTGAGACTTGGAGGCAGTCGTTCATCACATTGCACCTGAAGACATTTCTCAGCGAACTTCTTTCCCACAGTCTTCAGAGTAAAGCACAGGATCTGGGCTTCTGGAAGGGTTGCTTCTGGCTGGAACACCAACCAGCGGGACATCCTTGCAGGCATTCTGCCTGCGGTGCTGTTGGAGCTCTGCAGCCACCTGAGAGACCTTGATCCTCTCCACGTGGCCTCCAGTTTAAGAGGCTCCACCAGGCTCTGCAGGGCGTTCCCGCTGGCCCGGAAGACATGGCAGCGGTGCTCGGCTCCAAGGGCCTTTTCTATTGCATTTTTACCTGCCGTCCTATTTTTAATTTGCAATAGCCATTCCTTTTTCTCTGAATGCCTTTTTTTGTATCTACTTGCTTTTGTTTGTTTTAATCCACTGAAGATATTAGGTAGAGTTTTAAGGGGTTTTTTGCTCTTGAATTATCTAGTTTTCCTGAGTTCCTTTTTTCCTCTTGTTGATTTTAGATTCTACCTGTAGTTTTGGAGTCTTAAGTAGCTGATGATTCTTAGCTGTACATTCATATTTAAAAGTGAGGCATTGAAAACCTGGTTGAAGGTTCTTTGTGTGAGGTGGATTGTTGGCTGGTGAGCTTTACAATTTAGTAAGGATTGAGTAAGGAAACTGACCGCTATTTTGTTGGCCAGACCCCATATTTCAATAGCTGTATGTTTTTTCTTTGGGGCTAGAGAGTTCTTCATTCCCCTTCTTGGTTAGAAGAGATGGGAATTAGATGGGGGCACGAGCCAGGTAGTTCGAAGGTTGAATGGGGAAAGAGAACAAGGAAAGAGTATATCAGTATGTAGACTTTCTTAATCTCTTTTTTAGGGTGGCCGCTTACCACCCACTCCCCTCCCTCATTTTCATCAACTTTCCAGTTTTCAACATTTTATTGAAATTATTATCTACTTTCTCCTCTTGTAATCTCTTTGTCTTTGTGGATGTACATCTTTTTAATTTCTTTACTGTCATTTTAGTAGGATTTTGCAGACATCTGCCATTTTCATTTAGAAATCCCTCAGCGAAGTTTCTAGTAAGAAATATATTTTCTGTATCACAGTGTTAGGACAGATACGTCATATAGTTATTAATGAGGGTATGATTTGATCCTTGTATGAGGCAGCTAGTACAGAGATGTATGTACACACTTATGGCTCTATGTACACATGATGCCAAGTAGATCGCTTACTGGTATCACTGGGCACCGTCAGTGTAAAATGGTGACTCTGACTGTTACCATCACTGGAGAAACAACTAAGAGGCTAGTAGAATACCCTCCATGTTTCTACAACTTTTCTCTCATGTTTCTACAACTAACCTCTCATTATACATTACTGTGAAATCAGATGAGACTTCCCACTTCTTTACATTTACAGATTTGCTACCCACGTTCCCTGCCTTCCTTCTTGTTACTGTGAAGTGTCTGTTCATGGTCAGCCTCTCCCTATGGTCACTGGTTCCCCTTCTCTTAGCTTCTCAAGGATTTCACTTAAAATCATCCCTTCTGTCTTCATCATCACATTAACTTCTTTACTTTACTCTCCTTACTCCTGAGTATTTCCCATCTTCAAAACATGTATACCGCCAGCCGTTATTAGTTCTCTGTTCCCCTTTCCGATAGAAATGTTTGATGTTGTCAACAGTTTGTTTCCATTTCTCGCTGCCGTTTACTGATGGTGATGTGGTGTCTCTCCCCGTCACTCCAGTGAAACTTTCTCTTGTCGAGGTCACCACTGACTCCATGTTGTCAAATAGCATTGCTCCTCTTGACTCCTTGGCAGCATTTGATAGTCTGTGGGTCCCTCTTTTTTGGAACACTTTCTTCACTTGGCTTCAGGGAAATCAGACTTGGTTTTCCTCTTAATTCATTGTCTACGTCTTACTCCTTTGCTTATTCCTCCTTCTGAGCCTGGTCTGAATGTTGGTATGTCTAAGACTCAGACTTCAGCTCCCTTCTCTTCTCCATCCACATGGTTTCCTTTGTTGATCTCATCTAGTCCCGTGGCTTTACAAACCAGCTGTATGCTAATGACTCCCATTTATTTTTCTATCCCCGACCTCTTCTCTGAGCCCCATACCTACTTGACAAAGTGCCTACTTGACATCTTCATTTGCCTGTCTCTCAGGTATCTCAAGTTTCACATGTCCAAAACAGAACTCTTCCTTCCTACCTGTTCCCTTCCTGTACCTTGAAAATCTGTTCTTCCCCAATTCTTTTGCATATCGGTAAATGGCAACACCGTCACCGAGTTGCTCAGTCCAAACATCTAGGAATCATCCTTGTTTTTTCTTTTCCTTGCTGTCCCATATTCTTTCCATCAGCATGTAGCTCTCATTGGTGAACCCTCATGATCCAACTGCCACCTCCCACTCAAAGCCACCCTCTCATCTAGCTTGGACTGCTGCCGTAGCCTCCTAATTGGTCTCTCTCTTTTCATTCTCACTTTCTTATCTTTTCTCCATATAGTAACCAGAGTGAGCCTTTAAAAATTGAAGTCAGATTGTGCCATTCCCTGCTTAAACACCTCTGGTGATTTCCATGTGCTCAGAATAAAATACAGACCCCTTGCTGTGGCCTGTAAGTCCCTCTAGGATCCAGCTCTTGCTTTTCTCTGACCTCATGTCCTACTTCCCACGTTACTCACTGCACTCCAGCTATACCCTTTTTTCGTTTTTCTTTTCTCACACATGCCAAGTTCCTTCTTGATGCATCTGGAGGTTTACACTAAAATTGACTCCTTGTCATTTCCTTAAAGAGGATGTCATCTCCTTAAAGAGGCTTTTCCTGATCATCTCACCTGAAGTGCTTTCATTCTAGTCCCTGCCCTGTTACCCTGTGTTGTTTTACTCGCAGCACTTATTGCTCTCCACAGTGACCTTGTTCTCCATTGATTATCTGCCACCAGAGTGTTCCTTGGGAGCAGGATACCGCTCTACCCTCAAAGTGTAAAATGGAGCCTGGTAATAGTCGGCATCAAGTAAAGATTGAATGAACAATTGCCTAATGATTTTCTTTTCATGAACAATCTGGTCATTTTAAAAGTTCTTAAATATTTATATTTTCCACTGAAAAGTGAGATAATTCAAAATAACGATCTTCAGCACAGAGATGTTTGATCAATCCTAGGTCATAACAAGGCTGTGGTAGTGCCCCACTTGGTTTCTTGGTTTTCTGATTCCTATTTCGTTCATGGCAAAATAATTTCCCTCTTGAAGACTAATTAGATTGTAATACCTTATGCTTGTATTTCTGCTGTTTGTCAACAAGGAGCTTAAATTACAGTTTTAATTTATTCACCTAAAAAAATAGGTCACCTGGAGGCAGACCCATTCATAAGAGGAAAAGACAGAATTCACAATGGGATCCAGTGTCTTTAATATCCCAGGCACTTAAGCAGAAATTTGCATTTCAAGATGATGATTCCTTTGAGAAAGAAAATAGGTCTTGGGAGTCGTCTCCATTTTCCAGTCCAGAAACTTCAAGGGTGAGCTCTAATGATGTACAGTTAATTTTTCAGTTTTTCTGAAGTGTACGTGTATTGTTCATGATACAACTTGGCCTTCAAGCTCTCTTGAAGTGATTATGCAGAATGGGCTATACAATTATTTGTTGATGCTGCTCATGTTTTCTGTTGTTTTTGTTAACTTTTCCATGCTCATTTCAGCTTATAGCCTTCTATGAAGTTTTTTGAAATAAAACACTTGAGTAGGAAAATATTGTGCATAAGTTTATAATGGTTCGTCCTGGACAGGTGCTTGCTTGAAGTTGCTGTCTGCGGTACGAACGGGGGGTCAAACTGAGAGGACCAGAGAACAGTGGTGTGAATAGATTCCACCTAATCATTGTTACATCTGAATCCCCCAGAATTTTTCTCAGTCAAATATAGACTTTGGATTTTTTAGTTAAATAGAATGTTAACTGCTTTAAAAAAAAGCAAATGGGAGCATAATTATCTTCAGTGGCAATGCTTTTTGGTTACTTTAAGGGGCACACATTATATTTTAAAAACTTGACTCTTAAGATTGCTCCTTACTTGAAGTGTCTTTTCTTTAATTTAGACGTAATTCTAATTTTGGGAGTGGTTTTCCCATCTCATAATTTAACTGAGGTAGTACATAAGAATAAGCCTTGTTGACAAGAGGACCGTGAAAGAGGGACAGCATCTGAAGGCAGATAGACAGATGGCATTGAGGAGTGGTAGCTGTCAAAAGAGGAGGATATGGAAAAACTAAGAAGGACATAGAAACTCCAAGAGCATAACAGAATGGGGGAAAATTGTCCTCATGTTCTAGCCTGTGTGGTCTCTGAGTTACTATCGTGTGTCCACAATATCTGATGTTTATCATCAACATGATAGAGTCAGGAAATGCTTGACTCTAAGAAGACAAAAAGGTATACGTTTTAGTTTAGGAATATTACAATAAAAATGAAAATATGTCTAAAAATAAATGTTTAACATTTGTATAGAAATTTATAACTTGCAAAGTACTTTTAATTTAAAAGTACTCATTTAATTTTCACAGCCATATCCTAAACAACAACAAAAACCCAGGGCCAATATTGTCTGTTTTACACACGAGGAAAATGAGCCTCCTAGGTCTTCAGTAACCTGCCCGTAACCCCACATCTGATTGGTAGAGGAGTGACTAGAACTCGGTTTATTAAAATGCTAGGGTGTTTGAAAACCTTCTGTTACCTAAGAAATTAACTTGCATGGAAAAAACTATTTCCCAATGATAGTGAATCAGTGGGGAATTACAGGGTTGTTTTATACTGCTCACTATTCTTAGCACTTTCTCTCCAACCAAATATGAACATCTTAGAGAAAGCATCTCTTTTTGTATATTTTCAGGCACATAGACCACTCTCAAATAACTATTGTTGAATGAATAAAACCTCAAGGGGTCATTTAGTGCTTGTGGTGCCACTTTTTTTTTTTTACATTAGAATAATTTCTATGTTAAACATTTGCTTTATTTCAGTTTGGACATCACATTCACAGTCAGAACTAAACGAAGAACTGGCAAACAAAAGGTGTGAACAATCGAGCTGTGTCAACACTGTTACAAGGAAAGACTGTAGAAATATGCTGGCATGCCTTTCAGTACAGCTTAATCTTCTGTTAATGAAGTTAATCGAAGTCTGTACACTGGGGTGTATTAGCGCAGAGGTCTGAAGAGGGTTGACTCTTAAGAATACCTGTGTGGTTTTGGAAGATCCAGCAACTGGATCTGATGATACCGTGTTTCCCTGAAAATAAGACCTAGTCGGACAATCAGCTCTAGTGCGTCTTTTGGAGCAAAAATTAATATAAGACCCGGTCTTATTTTACTATAATATAAGACCCGGTCTTATGTAATGTAATATAACATAAAACCCGGTCTTATTTTACTATAAGACCCGGTCTTATATAATGTAATATAATATAAGACCGGGTCTTATATTAATTTTTGCTGCAAAAGATGCATTAGAGCTGATTGTCCGGCTAGGTCTTATTTTCAGGGAAACAGGGTAGTTATGCATATTGATTTTTTTTCCATGTATGTTAATGTTATTAAAGGCTGAATACACACTTTGAATGATTTTTCCTAAGAGCTAAATGGTAAATGACTTAATGTTTCTCATTAGAGGACAGTAGGGTCTCGCTATAAGGTAACAGAAGCCATTTTAATGGATTAAGAAGTTTATGTAAACCAAGTCTGTATGGTACTACCAGCAAATGATAGTACGTTTGAGTTTTTTAAAGCAATTATGACTTCCTAATTTAAGAGCCTCTGAATCTTTTAAAAATTGGTAGTGATCTGGTTTACTTGATTGACCTCCAGGACCTTGGAGATTTTCAAATAATATAATTTTTTTCATTAAGATAGTCATAGTTTGAATCATATAGGTTGTGTCTCCTCAAAATTCTTCCTGAGGTGATAGAGAATTATACTTAAAAACTGATGTGATGCTAGTACTTAAAGAATCTTCTTCATAATTTTGCCTATACTTGCTATGTAAATATGCATGTCTATCATTTCATTTCCTTTGTTCCTTATAGTTATATTCTTTCCTTTGTAAATAGAATGTATTATAAAATAAATGTGCCTTTTTAACTTGGTTGTGTTTTGTAGCAATTTAAATTCATTTATTTCTTACTACTTGTTCATGAAGTCTGAACTTTTTTTGAAAGACAGCTCTGTAGATAGTTTCGAGTAATACAAATGAAACACATAGATTTGGGGTAGGTATTTTGTCCTTCTGCCCATATACTAATATGATAAGGAAATTTACATGTTTCCCTAGATCCTTTAGTCTGTACACCAGCTGGGGGCTTAGATTCCATTTGAATGGATTCAGCATTTACCCGTTTGCCAAGGTCTCCTTTCAGAAAAGCCCAGTTTGCGCACAGTGTTCTTATTGCTGTGGCAGAGAGTTGGTTGCCTGGTCCCCTCCATTTCCAGCCCCTTTCTCCCTGGCCACCTTCCAGTGAGGAGTGACCATGCAGCCACTATCATAGGGATAGACTTTGGATCACAGAGATGTGAACCCTGACATTGCCGAGCTGTTGAACCAACACCAGCAAGAGCTGTCTCCAGACTTCTTGTTATATGAGGAAGATAAACAAGAAAAATGGGCCTTGTGGGTTTTCCGTTACTTGCGGCCAAAGCATTCCGAATGACACAGAAGGTGTAGCAGTGTAGCTTAGATGCCTCTGGGTAGTTTTGTGACGGGTTATTCCTGCTGTTGTTCCTGACCCTCCTATACATTTCTTCACCCTGCCTTTTCTCTTCATTGTTCTTGTAATTAGTTTTTTCCCCTGAAATAACTGCTTTTTATCTCCCAAGGTAGTCTTGCATTTTCAGTTTTATAATTTCCTTATTCAAAAATGTATCATGAAGAACTCCTGCCTAACATCCAGATAACTTTGGAAGATACCATCCTCTGCCAGCTGAAACATATTTCTTGACATACCTCAAGTTGATTTTTTATTTTGCGGGGGGATGCTTTTCCATTCTACTTCAGAATGAATTTCCTGCCTGTGCAAAGCACATTTCAGGAACACGATGCATTGGGATTGAGTTGACGCTGGGTGTCCTGGTATCTTGGGAGAGGTGAGCACATGCCCTGGAATGTCCCTTCAGGAGGCTCTACAAAGCTCTGGCTTGGGCTCCTGGTGACCGTTGTGTTTGCTGTAGAGTTCCTCAGAGTTAGGGATTCAGTGTAGGCCTGCAGCGTGAATCTATACATAAATCAGTACCTCAGTGTTATTTTTAAAATCATATTTGATTGCATTTAACTTACCAAACACTGTGGGTGTTTCCTCAGATGCCTTAAACTAAGTTGCATTCTCCTTCCGAACTGGCTGTTCATTAATCCCTATAAACTAATTAAGGTCTTTGAGCAAGGGCATTTGACAAAGCCTTCTAATGCTATTTTATATTTGGAAAATGAAAACAAGAAACAAAAAACTGTTGGTTTATAAAATAGACTGCAGAAAATTGATGCTGTTCAAAATCCTGACTGGCTGAGACGTGCAGGTGATGACAGCAGTGGTTGTCAAGGCAGTGATGGGGAGACCAGGCCTCCTAGGAACATGCAGCGGGATCTGGAGGGCCCCACATTGAAAACAGTGGCATGAGAAGGCTGTGGGCAGGGGATGTCAAAAGGCCTTGCTTTTCCAATGAGCATATATTTGTGCTTTAATTATGAAATTTAAGTAGAGCTTAAGTTGGGGAAGCAGCAGCCATTTATATGGTAGCATTGGGAAAAGAGGGTTTTTAAATAGGTTTTGCTGGATCCTAAGCACAGACTCTCCTTTGGTTGGAGAGGTTAAATAGGCAATTGGATTTGTTTTAAGTTGGGAAAAAAAACAATACCAAAAATGGGTCAGGAGGCATGAAATGTGTTATTTTTATATTAGAAAAGGGCTATTGCAGGTGGGTTTCCCTGGAAAACAGCCTCTGAGATAGAGATGACTGCAGAAAGTCTTATCTGAATTCTCAGGAGGGAAGTAGGCCTGAGTGAGAGAAGTTGGGGCTGGGATGCAATCTCAACAAGGGCCTCGGCAGATCCTGTAGGGAGCTCTGAAGCTGGGATTAGTGCTTTAGAGTTGTCTGCCATTGCTTTGGGGATGCTGGATCTTTATACCTTGACGTTGACCAATCATTTGAGAGGGGAACGACCTTGATCAAGGCAGCCTTCTTCAGCTAAGGTTTCCACAGAGGTTGGTCAGTTGTAAAGATGGATGCATCACAGTCCGTTATAGAAGACATGGGTTCCCAATGTGTTGCAGAGCCCACTCTGCCTTACATTGCAGTTAGCTTGAGTAGTACTAGCTGTCCAGAAGTCCCGCTACTCTCGCCCTGTCATTGCCCAGGCTAGTCCTTATACTTGTTTTCTTGAAAATACTTGCATTTTGAAAATCGGAAGTGGGGTAGGGTAGGAAAGCCTTCCCGCTTCCAAAGATCTGTCCCTCTCCAGCCCTACTGTCCAGGTTTCTGTGTGGGTAACCTATGGTTGGTTGATCACAGCTTTGTCCTTTTCTCTTCATGGAAATTACTTACGTTTACAAGGACTCAGAAGCATTAAGCAGCTATCACATCGTGTTGCTTTGGGGACCGATGGAAAAAGTGCTAGAAATGTGCCAGGAGAACTGAGTTACTTCTCTGAGCCCCAGGCTCTTCAACTGTAAAATGGAGAGGCCAAACAGTGCCATAGGAGGTCCCAGGTTTTCACAGCTGGTAAGAGGCAGAGCTGGGATTTGAACTCAGGCAGATGGGTTTTCCAACACTTATTTCTAACCTTAGGTAACACTGCCCATCTTATAATTTTTTTTACTTACTTGTTTACTCTTTGCTTTATTCCAGAAAGTATTTAAGGCAGTATACAAGGATATGTAAAGCACCGCAGAATAAACTGAAAGAGGAAAAAAAACTCCAGGCTGCAGTTTTCCATGTTCGCCACGAGAGAGCAGTATAGCATCAGAGAGCGCCTGAACCGGTTAAAATGGCTAACCTGTTATCACATTTGGATATCAAGTTTAGAAGTTATAGACAAATGGGAGTTAGATTTAGTATTACTTGCAAAAGCAGCTTATTTTAAAGGACATTCATGGATTATAAATGCCCATGTCCTTGATAGATCTGAGATTACTCATGTCAGGCTAATTCAACCCTTTTTCCAACAAATACTAAATATTGTATAAAATTCAATGATAAAAGCAAGGGGTAGTATTGCTCAATTGCTAAACTTAAAGATTGCAGTGAGGTTCTCATAACTTTTTCAGTTTGAGTACAGCTATTTACTTGACTACTAGGGAAAAGCACAAGCTTATGAATAGTAGGATTACAGTTTTTGCTTTGATTACAGTAAAGACTAATATATTAAAGTAGGGGAACTTGTATTAGGTATACCATATAACATATACACGTGAACATGTGTTTCCAAAGATATTGTAATTGTTTAAAAGATTCTTTTCCCCTCAGTTTTTTCTCCCTTTTGTGTTAGCCCAGTATCTTCCTGCAGCTGAGGTAAGCCATGTGGAAAGTTAATTCAGAGAGGGATATTTGCTATTTCAGACCCATCTGCTGGGGCATGGATTTATGCTGCAACACAGGAGGATCCTCAGAGCAGGTCAACACTGTCCCATGAGGTTTCAGCCTTTGACTGGGTTTCTGCCTGGTTACCCTCACTAAGGACCCTTCAGTTCACCCCCATGGTCAGGTTTTTAGCTTTACCCTCAACAGCTGGTGGCTAGGGACCCTGTGCTGTGCCTGCTCTTGCCAACCTTTTTCCCTGGAAATCAGACCAGGTTTTCTCCATAGTCCTGCTGGCTACGGTCAATGATAATGATAATCAGAAGAGCTAAATTCACCGAGCATTTAATACGTGCTAGTCACTGTGGTAGGCCCTTTACACACAGTTTTAAGTCATACTCCCTTTCTACAGATGAGGAAACTGAGGAAGAGAGGTTAAGTACCTAAGTCAGGATTCAAACTCTGGGTCCAGAGTCTGCTCTTCCCAAAGGGTACCACCACCACTTCCTCTGACTTCCAAAAGCAACATACAATGCCTGGTCCCCAAAGTGCCAGACTGGCATAGCTCTGTACCTTGGCGTGTGCTATTTCCACCATGTGGGAATTCCTACTCATCCTTCAAGACACAGTTGAAGGAGCATTTTTCTCAGAAGCCTTTTCTGACTCTCCCACCCCGTGCCAACACCACCAGTAGAAATGACCCATTTCCCACCTTGCTTCACATGAAACTGTACACTTCTCTATGCTGCTGGATTTACTGCTTTCTGGTCTGTCCCCAAATCTACTGGGTTCTTTTGACCAACTTAAGGGTAGAAACGGTCTTATTTATCTCATTTCTTCCTATATCCAAGCAACAATCATAGCCCGCAATCTGTGAGCACTTTTATGTGTTAAGAATGATGCTAAGTACAGAAATCCCCCCTTATCTGTGGGGGATATGTTCCAAGACCCCCAGTGAATGCCCAAAACTGCAGATAGTACCGAATCCCAGATATACTATGTGTTTTCCTATATATACAGACCTATGATAAAGTTTAATTTATAAGTCAGGCACAGTAAGAAATGCACAGTAAGAGATTAATAACAATAATAATAAAAGAAAACAATTGTAACAATATACTGTAATGAAGTTATGTTAATGTGGTCTCTTTCTCAAAATATTGTGCTGTACTCACCCTTCTTGTGATGATGTGAGGTGATAAAATTCCTTAAGTCGAGAACTTTCACCTTTTCACTTAAAGGAAGGAGTTTACAGCTTCTCTTTGGCATATCAGAATGACATGCAATTTAACTTATGAATTGTTTATTTCTGGAATTTTCTGTTTAATATTTTTGGATTGAGGTTGACTGGGTAACTGAAACCACAAGGTATATCTACACATCACTTCATTCGTGTGGACTCAGTATAGTTCTTGTCCGTTGCAAATTCAAGTTTTGCTTTTAGGAACTTTCTGATTTTTTTTTTCCTGAATATTTTGGATCTGTGTTTGGTTAAATCTGAGCATTTGAAATCTGTGGATATGGAGAGCTGACTCTATAGGTTATCTCATTTAATCACAACCATTCAAGAGAGAGATTTTTATCCCCATTTTACAGATGAGGAAAACAGAGCTCATAGAACGCCAGTAGCTTGTCTAAGATTAGTAACCAGTAAGTGATAGAGCTAGGATGGAACCACGTTTGTGTGACTTTAGAGCGTGCACATGTGACTATTAGATTCTATGTCCTCTATTGACAAATGTGATAGAAAATAGACTTGATATAAGCTTATTTAGTTAAAACTACATTTATTATTTAGTAACAGATTTTATCCAATAGTATAAAAAATAATGCAAGTTGTTCCAATTCATGTAGCTAGAAGGTTTCAGAACTGGGATTTAAACCAGCACTCTTGAGGCCAAAGCTCTCAGTCTTCATGGCCCACGTTTGGAGAGAGATCTCCCTACGGCCAAGCCTCCTCAGCTACATCAGTGACTGCCTGAAGCATCCACAGGATGGTGAGGCCCTTGGCCCTCACCAGGACTACCAATCCTGGGGGCCTGGGTAACGCCCTGGACCACACTGAGAGCCCTAGTGAGCAGGTCTCTGCCCAGCCAAGACATCCTGCCCTTGCTACTAGCTCTGGGTCCCAGCATGTGTCACAGAAGAGCCTGCCCAAGAATTGCCTCAGAGTCTTTGGAAAATGGCTTTAAGAGTGACTATTTCTTCTTTGAGGATGAATTTGATTTCCAGAAATAGCCAAATAAGTGCCAAATCTGATGAATGAGTGGATGATCAAGCTGGATGACATTAAGATTGGTCACAAACGAAGTGTCACTTGCAAGTAATACAAGTGATTTTCTTACAAGAATTGTAATCTGGCTTTGAAGGCATTTCTGGTTCCAAAAATATTTTGAACAATTGCTACATTGGGTGCATTACCCAGGATGACTTTTGGAAGGACAATATTCATTTTAAATATAGAAATTCTGGTGAAGTGTCAGTAAATCAATGATAGCACTTTATTTATTAGTTATTTAAATTTATTTTTTATTAGTTTCAGGTGTGCAAAACAACATAGTGAACATAGTGATTAGACATTTATATACCTCACAAAGTAATAACCTCAGTAAGTCTATTACCCATCTGACACTGTGCATAATTGTTAGAATATTATTGACTATATTCCCTATGCAGTAGTATATGTTCCTGTGACCATTTTTTTAAAAATTATAGTTGACATTCAATATTATTTTATATTAGTTTCAAGTGTACAGCATAGTGCTTAGATATTTATATAATTTATGAAGTGATCCTCCTAATAAGTCTAGTACCCACCTGACACTATACATAGTTTTTACAATATTATTGACTATATTCTCCATGCTGTACTTTACATCCCTGTGACTCTTTTGTAACTGCCAATTTGCACTTCTTAATCCCCTGACCCCCAACACCTAGTAACCATCAGTCTGTGCCCTGCATCCATGGGTCCATCTATGTTCTATTTGTTCATTTATCTTGTTTTTTAGATTCCACATATAAGTGAGATCTTATGGTAAATGTTTTTCTCAGTTTGACTTATTTCACTTAACATAATACCCTCTATGTCCATCCATGTTGTTGTAAATGGTGAGATTTTATTCCTTTTTATGGCCAAGTAATATTCCATCTTTTATATGTACCATAAATTCTTTATCCAATCATCTATTGATGGGCATTTCGGTTGTTTACATACCTTGGCTATTGTAAATAGCACTGTAGTAAACATAGGGGTGCACATATCTTTTCAAATTAGTGTTTTGGACTTCTTTGGATAAATATCCAGGAGGGGAACTGCTGGGTCATAAGGTAGTTTCTATTAATTTTTTGAGGAACCTCCATACTGTTTTCCTTAGTGGCAGCACCAATTTGCAATCCCACCAACAGTGCACAAGGGTTCCCTTTTCTCCCCATCCTCACCAATACTTGTTGTTTGTTGATTTATTGATGATAGTCATTTTGACAATGTGTGAGGTGATATCTCATTGTGGTTTTTATTTGCATTTCTCTGATGATTAGTGACTTTGCATATCTTTTCATATGTCTATTAGCCATCTGTATGTCCTCTGGAGAAATGTCTATTCAGGTTGTCTGCTCTTTTGTTAATTGGATTTTTTTTTTTGGTGTTGAATTGTATGAGCTTTTAAAATAGATTTTGGATATTAATCCTTTATCAAATGTATCATGGCGAATATTTTCTCCCATTCAATAGGATGTCTTTTTGTTTTGTTGATGGTTTCCTTTGATGTGCAAAAACTTTTCAGTTTGATGTAGTCCCATTTGTTTATTTTTGCTTTTATTTCCCTTGTCCAAGATGAAACAATATCAGTAAAAATATTACTAAGGGTGATGTCTGAGAGTTTACTGCCTTTGTTTTCTTCTAGGAGTTTTATGGTTTCTGGTCTTACATTTAGGTCTTGAATTCATTTTGAGTTTATTTTTGTACATGGAGTAAGAAGGTGATCCAGTTTCATTTTGTTTTTTTGTTTTTGCATGTACATATCTATCCACTTTTCCCAGAAACATTTATTGAAAGACTTTCTCTACCCCAGTGTATATTCTTGCTTTTTATTAGATTAAATGACCATAGAGGCCTAGATTTATTTCTGGGCTTTTTATTCTGTTCCTTTGATCTATGTATCTGTTTTTATTCCAAAATCATGCTGTTTTGATCACTATGGGCTTGTAGTATAATATCAGGTAGCGTGATACCTCTAGCTTTGTTCTTCTTTCTCAAGATTACTGTGGCTATTCGAGGTCTTTTGTGATTCTATTTAAAGTTTAGAATTATTTGTACTAGTTCCATGAAAAATGCCATTGGTATTTTGATAGGGACTGCATTGAATTTATAGATTGTTTTAGGTAGTATGGACATTTTAACTATATTAATTCTTCCTATCCAGGAGTGTGTTATGTGCTTCCATTTATTTATATTTTCTTTAATTGTCTCTTCGATGTCTTATAATTTTCTGAGTATAGGACTTTTAGTTCCTTGGTTAAATTTATTCCTAGGTGTTTTATTTTATTTTTGACTTTGTAAATGATATTTTCTTAATTTCTCTTTCTGATAGTTTGTTTTTGGTGTGTAAAAATTAAACCAATTTCTGAATATTAATTTTTGTGTATGTTCCTTTACTAAATTTACTTATCACTTCTAATAATTTTTTTGTGGAATCTTTGGGATTCTCTCTATATAGTATTATGTCATCTGCAAATAATGACAATTTTACTTCTTCCTTTCCAATTTGGATGTCTTTTATTTCTTTTTCTTGTCTGATTGCTGTGGCTATGACTTCCAGTACTATGTTGGAAAAAAAGGGGTGAAAGTGGACATCCTTGTCTTGTTCCTGATCTTAAGGGGAATACTTCAACTTTTTCCCCATTGAGTATGATGTTAGCTGTGGGTTTGTCATATATGGCCTTTATTATGTTGAGATATGTTCCCTCTATTTCCACTTTGCTGAAAGTTTTTATCATAAATGGATGCTGGATTTTGTCAAATGCTTTTTCTGCATCTATTAATATGATCATATAATTTTTATTTTTCATTTGTTTTTTATTTTTCATTTCATGTGGTGTGTCACATTGAATAATTTGCAGATATTGTACCAACCTTGCATACGTGGAATAAATCCCACTTAATCGTAAAGTATGATCTTTTTTTTTTAAAAAATTTTTTTTTTATTGGGAAATATTGGGGAACAGTGTGTTTTTCCAAGACCCATCAGCTCCAAGTCAAGTCGTTATCCTTCAATTTGGTTTTGGAGGGCGCAGCTCAGCACCAAGTCCAGTCTCCATTTTCAATCTTAGTTGCAGGGGTTGCAGCCCACCATCCCATGTGCATTGAACTGGCAACCTTGTTGTTGAGAGCTCGAGCTCTAACCAACTGAGCTATCCGGCCACCCCTGTATGATCTTTTTAATGTATTGCTGAATTCAGTTTGCTGAATATTTTGTTGAGGATTTTTGCATCTACATGCATTAGGGATATCAGCCTATAATTTTGGGTGTTTTTTTTTTTTTTTTTTTTTTGTAATGTCTTTGTCTAGTTTTGGAATCAGGGTAATGTTGGCTTCATAGAGTGAGGTTGGGAGCCTCCCCACCTCTTAAATTTTTTGGAATAGTTTGAGAAGAATAGGTGTTAATTCGTTTTGGAATTTTTGGTAAAATGCACTTGTGAAGCTATCTAGTACAGGCTTTTTCTTTGTTGGGAGCTTGTTGATTACTGATTCTATTTCATTAGTAGTAATTGGTCGGCTCAGATTTTCTGTTTCTTTCTGATTCAGCCTTGGAAGGCTCTATGCTTCTAGGAATTTCTTCCAGATTGTCCAATTTGTTGACGTATAATTGCTCATAGTATTTTCTTGTATATATATTTTTTGTATTTCTGTGGTGTCCATTATCACTTCTCTTTCATTTCTGATTTTATTTATTTGGGTCTTCTTTCTTTTTTTCTTGATGAGCCTGGTTCAAGGTTTATCAGTTTTGTTTATCTTTTCAAAGAACAAGCTCTTGGTTTCACTGATCTTTGGTATTGTTTTGTTAGCTTCTATTTTGTTTATTTCCTCCCTGATCTTTATTATTTCCCTCCTTGTACTCACTTTGGGCTTTGTTTGCTGTTCTTATTCCAGTTCCCTTAAGTGTAAAGTTAGATTGTTAATTTGAGATTTTTCTTGATTCTTGAGGTAGGCATGCATTGCTATGAACTTCCCTCTGAGGACTGCTTTTGCTCTGTCCCAAAGATTTTGGGTTGATGTGTTTTCATTTTCATTTGTCTCAAGGTATCTTTTGATTTCTTCCTTGATCTTATCGTTAGCCCATTCATTGTTCAGTAGCATGTTATATAGCCTCCATGTGTTTGTGTGTGTTTCAGGAGGTTTTTTTTGTTTGTTTGTTTTGTAATTGATTTCTAGTTTCATACTATTGTGGTTAGAGAAGATGCTTGATATGAATTCGATCTTCTTAAATTTATTGAGACTTGTTTAGTGGCCTAACAAGTGGTCTGTCTTGGAAAATGTTCCATGTGCACTTGAAAAGACTATATTCTGCTGCTTTGGGGTGGGATGCTCTAAAAAATATGAATTAAATCCATCAAGTCTTGGTGTCATTTAAGGCTGCTGTTTCTTTGTTGAATTCCTGTCTGGAAAATTTGTCCATTGGTGTCAGTGGGGTGTTAAAAGTCCCCTACTATGATTGTGTTACTGTCAATCTCTGCTTTTATGTTGCTCAATATTTATTTTATGTATTAGGTGCTCCTATGTCGGGTGCATAAATGTTTACTAGGGTTATGTTCTCTTGTTGGATTGATCCCTTTATCGTTATGTAATGTTCTTCTTTGTCTCTTATTACGGTCTTTGTTTTAAAGTCTATTTTGTCTGATATAAGTATTGCTACTCCAGATTTTTTGTTTGTTTCTTTCCATTTGTATGAAATATCTTTCCATCCCTTTACTGTCAGTCTATATGTGTCTTTTAATCTGAGGTGGGTCTCTTGTAGACAACATATGTATGGGTCTTATTGTCTTATCCATTCAGCTACCCTATGTCTTTTAATTGAAGGATTTAATCTATTTACACTTAAAGTGATTATTGATAGGTCTATAGTTATTGCCATTTTATTATTTATTTCTTTGATCTTCTTTTGTTTGTTTTCCCCCTTCTTTATCTTAAAGAAGTCCCTTTAACATTTCTTATAATACTGGCTTGATGGTAATTAATTCCTTTAGCTCTTTCTTGTCTGGGAAGCTCTTTACTCTCCTTCAATTTTAAGTGATAGCCTTGCTGGGTAGAGTAGTCTTGGTTGTAGGCCTTTGCTTTTCATCACTTTGAATATTTCATGCCGATCCTTTCTGGCCTGCCAAATTTCTGTTGAGAAATCAATCAGCTGACAATCTTATGGGAGCAGCCTTGTAAGTAAACTAGTTGTTTTTCTCTTGCTTCTTTTAAGATTCTCTGTTTATTTTACCCCCTTGCCATTTTAATTATAATGTGTGGTGTGGCCTATTTGGGTTCATATTGTTTGGGACTCTGTGAACTTCCTGGGCTTATATGTCTATTTCCTTCACCAGGTTAGAAACATTTTCAGTTATTATTTCTTCAAATAGGTTCTTGATTTCTTGCTCCCTGTCTTCTCCTTCTGGTATTCCTATGATGCGAATGTTGTTATGCTTGATATTGTCACAGAGGTCTCTTAAACTATTTTTTTAAAATTCTTTTTATTGTTCCAATTAGGTGTTTTCTGCTACCCTGTCTTCTAAATTGCTGGTTCAGTCCTCCGCTTCATCTAATCTGCTGTTGACTCCTTCTAGTGTATTCTTCATTTCCGTTTTTGTATATATATTTTTTTATTTCTAATTGGTTCGTTTTTATGGTCCTTCTTTATGCTTCCTATCTCTTTGTTGAAGTTCTCACTAATTCCTTAAGCATTCTTATAACCAGTGTTTTAAACTCTGCTTCTGGTAGATTGGTTTTCTCCATTTCATTTAGTTCTTTTTCTGTAGTTTTCTCCTGTTCTTTTATTTGGGACATGTTTCTTTGTTTCCTCATTCTTGCTACCTCTCTGTGTTTGCTTCTATGTATTAGGTATATTTTCTCTGTCTCTCAATCTTTGCTGGGTGGCCTTATGTAGTAGATGTCCTCTATGGTCCAGTGGTGTAGTCACCTGATCACCTGTGCATGTGTTCCAGGAATATCCCTTGTGTGTGTTCTCCTGTGTAGTGGAGACTTAATTGCTTTTGGTGCATCAGTGGGTGCGATTGATGTCCAGGCTGACTGGTTGTGAGGATTTGCTAAGCCCACAGCATGTGAGCTGCTGTGTGAGGGCTGACCCCTCAGAGGGGGATTTGCCTGAGCAGGCTCTTGTGTCTGTTGAAACCACCTTTTGGGTGTGCCACTTGTGGGGCTAATTGGGTTGCTCTGGTGTGGTCTGAGGCTGACACCATGGTGTGTTATTTCTGCTGCCTTTTGGGAGGGGCTCCTGTGCAGGCCAATTTCAGCCTTGCCTGTGACCAGTCTGGTGCTACCTGGTAGGAGCTACAAAGTTATATGCAATTGATTGCTTCTTGTGTTGGACTTGGAGGCATGGCCTCGTTATGAACTGAGGCCAGCTGCCACCTGTATTGGGCCTGGAGCAGCTTAGCAAAAGGCCTAGGAACCCCCAGTCCTGTTGACACCTGCTGGGTACCCATAAGTCTCAGCCACTGAAGGAGCCTCCTTAGGTGCATGGGCCAGGCTGGTTGACCCAATGTTGACAGTGGCCCCAGTGATGCTGTCTGAGTTTGGTGGGGTGGGGTTCCAGGGAGTCACAGGGTGTGACCAGTGGTTTTTAAGTTAATGCAGATTTAGTTTTTGCACTAGTGCTGAGCCTGTGGCCACTTTATAAAACAGCCTCAGAACACTGTGGCTAGCCACCACTTGCCTCAGGCCTGCAGATCCTTGAGAGCCACCCAAGAAGGGCTACAGTGCCAGATAGGGCTGACTGCTCACCACCAAAAGATTACCAGGCTGCTGCTGGTCGTCTGTCCACTGCTGTATAAGTCTCCTGCAGCCTGCGGGGCTGGGTAGCCACCTAGGAGCTGAGAGTATCCCGGGCAATGCTGCACTGGCTGGGAGGGGTGAGGTATAAGGGAGTTATAAAGGTGGTGCATGCATGTGCAGAGTTTACCAGACCAGTGGGGTCTCAGCTTTGGCTCTTTGGCAGTGGGTTCAATACAGGGAAGATGGCACCCTCCTGTAGGTTACATGTGAGTTGGGCTTTATACAGGGATAATGGAGGCTGTCTCTCTAGCCCTTGCTCTGAAGCCACTCAACTCAGAGTTTCCCTGTAAGTCTTTGGTACCTTTCTAGTTACCACACCTTTGCTGGAGCCCAGAGTGAGTGCTTGCAAGTGAGTGAGTCTGTGTGTGGGCCCTTTAAGAGGATATCTGGGTTTCCAGCCACCTTCCATCTCACTGGGATGAACAGATGGAATCCATTGATTTTCACATTCAGATGTTGTGGAGACTCCTTTTCCCAGCACAGGATCTCAAGGTTGGAGAGCCTGGTGTGGGCCTGGGACCCGTCACTCTTCAGGGGGTACCTCCGCTGCTGAGGAGTCCCTCCCGGTGTTCAACCACTACCTGTCGGTTTGTCATCAGCCAGGTTCGCATCTCTACCCCTCCTACCAACAAGTCTCAATGTGGCCTTTTCTTTATATCCTTAGTTGTAAGAGTTCTGTTCAGCTAGTCTTCAGGTGTTTCTTGAGGTTGATTGTTCTGTAATTTAGTTGTAATTTTAATTTGATTGTAGGATGCAGCAGACATAGCCTTTACATATTCCTCCATCTTGGACCTTCTCCTTTAAGCCAATCATAGCACTTGACATCATCAATATGTTTTGTGATTGATGTTGCCTGTATGGGTATTTGGATCCAAGATTTTAAAGGTTAGTTTTAGCAGATGATAGAGTAAAATTTTGTACAAAGATAAAAATATTCTCTACTTAGGTCAAAAGCAGGTTAGTTTTGACAAAAGTTACTGAAGTACTGTATCATAAATGCATCTTTAAGATATATATGGGACTTTTATACCTATCTGTTATTTTCTACTTGAACTGGCAATAATGACCAAATCAGTCATTTAAAAAAGTAGCTGGAAGGTAAAAAATTACAGATATTAATTTCTTTTCCTTTAATGGCGTGTGTCCAGGAATCCCTAACCTCATAAATTGTTGAAACTGGTAATAATCAGTTTGAAGTGAATGAAAACATTATTTTGTTGAATTGTATCACTCTTTGAGGATTTCACCTATTGTATGCTGTGTTGAGTATTAGTTTCAGAGTTTTGAGAGCAAGCTTTATTTTGTAAGAATTCCAGTGTTAGCCTCTTTCAACCTGATTTCAGATGTAGAGCTTTAGGAAAGCATATTAAAATGGGCTTCTGTGCATTCTGTTATAATGTTCATCTCCTTTTCCTCTGTCCAGAGTGACAGGGAGAAGTTGTGATGAATAGAAACAGCATAGGCTGGGCCTTGGTAGACTGGAGAGCTGGTCACTGCTGTGATCCTAATTAATTGCATATTAGCCAAACCGTTTAACATCCTTGTGCCTCAATTTCCTTTTCTATAAAATGAAGACTGGGAAAACAAACAAACAAACAAAAACAACCAAAGACTGGGAAAACAAACAAACAAACAAAAACAACCCCTATGACTAAATATTTAGAGTCTAAAATGTGTGTTTTGAAAGGCCATATCACTAACCTATTGTTTAGCAGAACAAATGGCTAAGTATGTTGACCCAATTTTGTTACATAGACAAGTCCAAGATGACATTTCCATTCTTTTATTTATTTTATTTGAAGGCCTGAAATATTGTCTCTTGCTTGATTAATTTATAGCACATTAATGATCCTTTATGAGCAATGAACCATGAAACATTTCTATTTCATAGTCATGTCTGTAAGATCATAATCACACTGGTTTGTTCTTCTGGGTAGGAAATGGTGGGGCATGATTGTCTGCATTTTTGTTGTTATTAGTTTATTGATCTATATTACCTCCCTACCTATACTTGTGACTGTGTGCATATGTAAGCTGCATAAATTTAGGAGATTGTGTCTGCTTTATTCATATGTGTATCCTGGCATCTAGAACAGATCCCCAAATTCCTACCATGTTCCAGGTACTAGGCTATGTCCTTGAGATAGAATCAAAGGCTTTAAAGCTCTCCCCAACTGCACCTTTTATTAAGCTTATCTTACAATTATGGAATGTTTAGCTAAAACAGTTATCTTATTTAAGATATATCTGGTTGGTACAGGAATCAATCTGTTTCCAAGACACTTAACTAATGTACTTTGAAGATCAAAAATAATTCTAGCTTTGACTACATAGCATTTTTCAGAGATCTCTTGCTATTTGTAGAGATTTGTAGTTTATATTTGAAAATACTTAATAGTTAGATACCTGTACTTCTTTTCTCTTTGACCTAGATGAATATTAAGGATAACAAATTTAAATTAAAATGTTTTCTGAAAAACTTAAAGGGGAATTTATGTATATAATCATAAAAATTCCAACTATAAGGGAACAAGTTCAGTGAACACCTGGAATGAAATAAATCTTTCCTAAACAAATAAGCAACACTAAAATAAGCAAAATAAGCAAACACTAAAATATATGTAAATAAGCAAAATAAGCAAACACTTTTTCAAATAAGCAAACACTAAAATATATGTAAATTTAAGTTACACATAATAGAAGTAATATCTGCTCATAAGAGGAGTTCCATTATGCCTTGAACAGGTAGAGGATGCTTGGAATAGCATATCCATTGGAGATCATTGTCATCTTATAGTCCATCCAGAGAAGTTTGACCAGGATGGTGAGGGAGTTAGGATGTCCTGTTTTATAAGCAGGAGTTCTTAAAATCTGATATATTTAATTTGGAAGAGGAAATTGATGGGGTGTGTGGCAGCTCTCCTCATCCAGAGAGGGACTGACCTTATGCATTGTTCCAGGTGGAAGCACCAAGCTGGCGGGTGGAAGTTTAGGAAAGCAGATGGAGGTTCCGAGTCAGGAAGAGCCTTCTAACCCTGAGAGTGGTTCCTCCTGGAGTCAGATGCACTGTAAAACTGTGAGTTTCCTGCCTGGGCTTCCCTTACAGGCTGCAACCTGATGACTCTGTAACCTGGTTTTGACATGAAGTTCCATTTCATTCAGAGTATTCACTTTCAATTGATTAATGTATTTATTTACAGTAATAATAGTAATGATAATGACAGCAGTTTATCATTTAGTATCAT
Source organism: Rhinolophus ferrumequinum (assembly GCF_004115265.2). Lineage (NCBI taxonomy): Eukaryota > Metazoa > Chordata > Mammalia > Chiroptera > Rhinolophidae > Rhinolophus > Rhinolophus ferrumequinum. The sequence continues at coordinate 82,523,528 of NC_046286.1, read as the reverse complement.
GAATGCACATGTATTGAATACAATGAAAAAGAAAGGTGAACTCAGAATATTTTTACCTAGAAAAATCAATTAAAGGACACGGGGAAGTATTCCAATTAAGCCACGTGGAATTTTCAGGGAGCTATTGCTGATTTTTTCAGTCTGCAGCCTACAGCATTGCTGCATTTGAAAATGTGACTCGAAGAAAGTGACATTAGCCTCTTCTTTAGGCAATCTTCCTTTCAAAAGTCTTATTTTTATTTAGGCCCCTTAAAAAAAGTTAAAAAATAAGCTAGAGACTATTTATAAATACATATAGAAATAAAATAAAAATGAGGCAATATATAGTTTTAAGTTTATTAACATTTAAATTGCTAATGCTATAGAATAATGTGATATGCAAAAATTGTGTCTTTTAGTCATTTATATTACTTAGGAGAAACTGTTCTATATTTTCTGAAAAAACATAGGCCTGTTCACTTTGGATAATACAATGTTACAGAGTGATTTAAAATTATAAGCGGTCTTTTCACATCTATTATCTCCTTTAATGCTTAAAATAACTGTGAAGCATAGGCATTGTTATCATTACCATTTTATAGCTGATGATTCTGAGGCTTAGAGACTGAAGCAATGTGGGAAGTCGTGATATGTTCAGGAAGCAGGGTTGGGGCTCCATTGTTGACTGCAAATCCCATGTTCTGTGGTCTGAAGAGCATTAAAAATATGGTTTCTAAATTATCATCATCTCTTCGTTATCCACCTACTTAGATGTCAAATGTGACCATATGATGTGCCCTTTGGGGAAACACGCCACAAGACTGTCTAGTTACATAATCTGTGGAACAGAAATAATCTGGAAATCCTGTTTTCTCTCTCTCTCTCTCTCTTTCTCTCTCTCTCTCTCTCTCCCCCCCTCCCCTCTGTGTGTGTGTGTGTGTGTGTGTGTGTGTGTGTGTGTGTGTGTTATGTGCCACTGAGTTGGCTCTGACTCCCCGCAACCCCACAAATGAGTGACAACCACGGTGTCCTGTCCTCACAGCCCCACTCAGCTCCTGTAGATTCCTGCCTGTGGCTTTCTTTATGGAGTCAGTCCATCTCACATGTGGTCTTCCTCTTTTCCTGCTGCCTTCTCTTTTCCCAGCATTATTGTCTTTTCCAAAGCACCCTGTCTTCTCATGAGGTGCCCGAAGTAGGACAGCTTCCATTCTGTCATTTTTGCCTCCAGTGATGTTTCAGGCTCAGTTTGTTCTAGGACCTACTTGTCTTTCTGACAGTTTCCCCTGCACTGAATCTTATTTTCTCTGTTATCATCTGTTATCTGTCTGAGATGCATTCCTAGCATAAGATGTTTTTGCAAAAATGTAGAGACAATATCAGTTGTTTCTGCCTCTAAGGCGCTCCTTCCCCCTTCTTCTCCCCAACCTCCTTTTCTCCCCCCAGAGCTCAGACTCCCTTCTGAACACCAGGGAGGAAAGAACATAAAACCCTGAGGATCTGAGAAAGATGGAGGTTTCATTACTAAGCCTTTCTCTTACTCTCTTCTGTAAGACTTCCAACTGCCTTTCACAGCTGAGTTGCCTTTCATTGCTTTTCACATAGACATCTAAAAATTTCTAAAAGTATAGAGGTAATAAAATCATATTACGCAAATTAGAAAAAAAAATGGAGGTAACCCCTTGCTAATATGCCTGCTTAGCAATTCACCATAGTTTATTTTAGTCCTTCTTTCCTTTTCTGCACTTTGTAGGCTAATCTAGGGTTGGCTGCCTTCTGTCTTTCCATGTGGTGAAAAGAGTAAGAGTCCATTTACTTTAAGTATCATCAGGGAGCAAAGCAGAAATTACTGACGTTTCCCTGGGGATTTTCAGGAGAAGCTTGAAGGGCTTGGCTTCTGCTCCAAAGTTCTTATTTTGCTTATTTCTTATTCTGCTACAAAGTTCTTATCATCCTCAAATTGTTGGATGTTTAGATTTTTTTTTCTGATCTATTGTTTGCAATTGATCAGTACTGAATATTTTATTTTCATTGGTTTACTTCTTTAAAATTTTTTTAATTTTAATTTTCTTTTTAAGGTATGCTTGGTTCACACACACGTAAAAATGCAAACATGACCGAAAGACTTACAAGTAAGAAGCACATCTCTCCATCCCTCAGTTCTTCAGGTCCCCTCGTCAGTAGGGTCTGTGGTCATCAGGTCCTGTGTGTCCTTCCAGAAATGGTCTAGGCACATCTGCGTGTGGATGTATGCACACATCCTTTTTACTGCTCTGTGGTAATTCATTGCGAGGCTATAAGGCTGCCACAAGAGTGTGTGGTTTGTGCAAGTGCCCCGCCCTGGGGCTGCTTCCATTTAGAGGAAATAGCACGGTTTACTTCCCACCAAGGTGCTACCCACTGGGTCAGCCTTGTGCCTGTGGGGCTGCATGGGACAGAGCAGAGGAGCCAGCTTTCTAGAATAGCGCCCTGGTGGCTATCCTGTAATACATTTAACTACTTATCTCCTGAAGGAAATTTGGGTTATTTTCTGTACAAACTACAACCATGCGCCATCTAAACAACTATCTACATGCACATTTGTGTATTAAATCCCTGGAGTGCAGTTGTTAATAAAATAGGTGCGCACCACGGCAGAGATTCACACAGGAGAATTGAACGACCAGAGCCGGCTGGTGATGTAAAGAGTGGCCTGCTTTGGAGGTATTCAGGCAGTGGGGACTCTTCAGGGAGCATTGTTGGCTCTGGAGCCAGCCGGCCTGGTTTCACTGACCCAGGACAATGATTTAACTCTTTGGTCTTCAGTTTTCTCATACAGAAACTGAAAGAAATCATAGGTTTCACTTCATAGAGTTGTAAGTTAGTTCATACAAAACTCGTAAAATGAGGCCCGGATAAGTGCTCAATAAATGTAAGTTGTTATCACCATCATCGTCATCATCATATTATTGGACTTCTGGGTAGGCTCTCTGAGGACCTCAGTGAGGCCTGAGAAACTTTCAGATTTCAGGTCCTTTTGATTTAGGTAGCATCCCAGGCCACTGGATTTCCGTGAGGACTAACATTTGTGATGAGTTCTCATTCTGTGTCCCGTTATAACTTGCCACTGATGAACTGTCAAAATGTGAGACTTCTTTGAGCTAATGCCATGTCCTCTTTCCAGGTTGGAGTTCTTCTCTGCCTCTTGGTAAGATCCCAACAGTGTGGATAGTTGCAGATGTGTGTGTGTCTGTGTGTGTGTGCCCGCACACATGCGTGCAGTAGGGCCTGGGTGGGTTGATTGCAGTTGTCTGCCTCGTTCTCGGCACTGTCCATAGCTAAGGTCCAGTTTCAGGGACCTTGCCAGTGTACTGCCACTGACAAACAAGTGGTGAGAAGGGAGGAGCAGGTGTCCCCACGAACTGACCAATTGGTCTGGCTCTAGACCTCATTTTCCATCTTCTGAAAGGATTTTGGCAGCAATAATAACTCCCAAAGTTAGTTGAATGCTGCCTGTGTATAAAAACCTTTTGCTGCTCTGTCAGGGCTTGAGAAAATGTGTTTTTACTAAAGGGGATAACAATTTTCAGAATTACAAAGGAAACAAAGGCGTTCTTTGCAAATCAACATATAGTACTGAGTCCTATAAATACAATTCAAATAAACAGCAGACACCAGCCTCGAGAGTATGCTCAGTCCTCTCTCCACATGCAGACGGTGGCTGTGCTAGTTTTATTCTCGTTATGGTATGGCTGGCAATACTATTCTGGATGCCCTAGGCTTCTGTTTGTAGTTTTTGTTTTATGTCACTTTTGCACAGTCAGTGAGGGTGTTTGAAGCAGTCAGATTTTCTAGAAGCTGTGTACTTGTTATAGATAGCCTGTGAGTGTTCCGTGAAGTCAGAGAAGGTTCACAGAACCGCTTTGGCCAAGGGGTCCTATTTCAATAGCTCTAAATCACCCTCCCTGTCTGAGCTCATGTCCGGCCCAGAAGATGGACAGCGCCCTTTCTGTAGAGCCAGTATCTTACACCTTCCTTTCTCTTTTCTTTTAAGGAATGGAGCTCTGTCTCCTTTGTTTCAGCACGTTTCTGAGATGTGTAATGAGACAGAAGCAGCATCAGTCCATTTCCCACCCAACTAAGTACACATTATTTCTGGGGGGCACAAAGTTAATATGGTCTCTAGCAACCTGGGGTCTCATTTTTTTTATATTTCCCAGTGACATAAGTAGGGTCATTTCTGTGATTTGCTTCTGATTTTACCTGTGTTTTCATGAATATAAGTATATATGTATGTATGTATTTCCATCATGATACATATCTAAAATGCAATTTTAGAAATGTGTTCTTGGGCTGGATGGCTCAGTTGGTTAGAGTGTGAGCTCTGAACAACAGGGTTGCCGGTTCGATTCCCACATGGGCCAGTGAGGTGTGCCCTCTGCAGTTAGATTGAAGATGACAAGCTGCCGCTGAGCTTCCAGAGGGGCAACCAGATGGCTCAGTTGGTTAGAGTGTGAGCTCTCAACAACAAGGTTGCCAGTTCAATTCCCGCAAGGGATGGTGGGCTGAGCCCCCTGCAACTAAAGATTGAAAACAGCAACTGGGCTTGCAGCTGAGCTATGCCCTCCACAACTAGATGGAAGGACAACGACGTGGAGCTGATGGGCCCTAGAGAAACACACTGTTCCCCAATATTCTCCAAAAAATTAAAAAAAAAAAAAAAAAGAAATGTGTTCTTGTTTTAAGAGCAAACAGATGTCAAAACTCTTTGGTTTTGTTGGTTTGCTCTCCAATTATTTGGTAAACATCAGAGTGACCATTGATCTTGGGCAGGGAAAAATTTTACATGAGAAAATTTAAAAGAGTAGTAATTTTCTTAGAAAGTTTAAAAAATATTACTAAACCAGGGTCCCTCACTGAATGAGGACTTTTCTCATTCCAGGCCTGTGTCCACTTTGCTATTGATAATAAAGGGTCATTTTATAATAAAATAATAATAATAATAATTTATATTTATAAACTTTCTATTGTTTACCAGGTATCCTAATAGATGCAATCTCCTTTGTCCTACTAATTGCAGTATGAAGTATTAGAACCATAATTATATGTGACCTTTTTTGGCCAAAAAAAGAAAAAAAAAAAGGAAAAAAGAAGCCAATTTCAAAAGGCTCAACTATACAGAAAAGACAGGTACTAATGACCAACTCCATTTCCACACTGCAACTCAGAGTTAAATGACACACCCCAGGCTATGCAGGCTCTGACGTGGCAGAGACCAGACTGAACCCCAGTCCTTCTTTCTGATGACAGGGTGTCTTCTCTACCAACGGCTGCCAACCGCCTTGGTTTGCTTGAGACTGAGCAGGTTCCTAGGACAAGGGGCTTTCCATTCTAAAATGGGGACAGACCTGGGCAAGCCAGGACGAATTGGACACCCTGCCATTCCCTGTCACCCCAAGGGACACTTGGTGACTGAGGCTGCCAGTCTTCTTCCAGGACTCTCTGTTGATCACACTGCCCTCATCTTCCGACCTCGTCTTCTCATGTGGGGCACTGCACTGCAGCCTGCAAGGTCTTCCATCCCCTCACCACTTACTATTTTCTCTTTGTTTAAGGTGAGGCTTAAATTAGAGAGGCCCCTGTTATAGAAAAAAGTAGCACTGAACTTGAAATCAAAAGTCTAGAACGAGCTCCATATTTTACCCTCTGTGGGACCTTGGGAGAGTAATTTATTAATGTCAAGTCCCTGTGTCCTTGGTCATAAAATAGAGACAATAATTCTTACCCTATCTACATGACAGGGTCATTTTGAGACTCCAGTGAAATAACGTATGTGAAAGCAAACATATAAAGAAATAGGAACTAACTCATTTGAACTTTGGAATACACTTCTGCATGATACAACTTAGGGCACCTGCCTACGCTTTCTAGTCTCGTTTCTATCTCTGTGACTTTGCTTTTTCACCTCTCAGGCCTTTCTGATTTGCCAGATGCCCTGGGAGCTAGTCCTGCCTCAGTGACTAACTGTCTGCTAGTCCCCCACCATAGCAGCAAGGAAGTCATTTGTTCTATCCAGAGAGTTCAGCTCGATATCCCTGCTGGTACGGTGTCAAAGGCCCCTTTTGTTATTACCCAGCAGCTTCTGTAGTTTCTATAGTCTCATTATTGCTAACTGGGTCTAGGTTTCTTGACTATGTAATAATGAATTATCTCTTTTACAAGATGTGTTCATTAACACAGACTTTGCTCAGGGAGGATTTGGATGTCCTCTGCATGGATATTTCCTCTGCTACCCCATCTTCTGGCGTGCTGGCCTCTGTTCTGAACTCTCAGATGCGTAACCTTGCTGTATCGCATCCTGCCTCTGAGACTTCCTGGTCAATGAGGGCTCCTGGAAAGACCAGCGTTCCAATTTCCCTCTGTCAATTCTTACATTACTATGATAAAAATATCTTGGTTTCTGTCTGTTTTCTTTATCTTTTAGTAGGTTTGGGGGCCAGTTACTTAACACCATGTCCCTCATCACCTGACCACTCTAATGGGACTTTTGTCCTTTGACCATTGGTAGACATTCTAGGTGCAGCACAGTTGGGGCTTTTTGGTTGGCTCTAGAGTGCTGCTCATTCTTATTTTTGGCTTCATCTAGCTGATGGCCTCATGACGAGGTGAATGTGATGGCAAGTTTTGCCCTCACTTGTGGGAAGATCATTTTCCACACTTTGGTTTATATTTCTTCTTTCTCACTGTCAGTCTCATTTAGATTCTCCCTCAAAGTCAATTCCAACGTCCTCATTTTCTGTAAAGTCTTTTCTGACTCAGACCAAGGCAAGAAGTCTCTCTTCTGAGGGGTCCTTATTGAATGCCATCTTGTATGCCAACCAGATGGTGTGTTCTCAGAAGGCAAGAATTATGTTTTATTCTTCTTTGTATACGGAATATTTCATGGTGTGTGCTCACTTCCTCAGCTGACATAGGGTCAAAGACAGTCCTACAATGATTGCTTTATTGCTTTACTTATTTATTGAACAGATTTTTGTAAAAATCCTTCTTGCGACACATTGATAAATTTATACATATTTTAAACTAAGTACTTTCACATATCTTTTCTCATCAGTGGGAACCTTGCTTTCATTCTCACTATTCTGGAAACTTCTCCAGCTTCTAAAGTGTGGGAAAATGTGGAAACATACACTTTAAAGAATAAAGGTCATGAAACCATTTACAGCCATCCCATCTGGATTCTAGGTATTAAATTATTTGCCTATTCATTCACTTTTTGATTCAAGAAATTTTAGTGAGCACTGTTGTTTTACGTGTTGGGTTTACAACAGCAAATTACACATGAATTATATTCTCAAGTTTCTCAAAGTCCACTCAGAAAACAAACACAGGCAATGATGAGAATACTGAGTAATACATGCCATGATGGAGGGTGCTATGGTTTTCCAGTGGAGGACAGCCAAATCATACAGAAAGTATCATTATCTGAATTGGAAAGTCTAGAAAGGGTGAGTTGGGCACGAGCATTTCTAATGGAAGGAATTGCGGGGGGAAAGCTCATAGGTGGGAAACAGCACGTGGGCTTCTGAGACCTGTATGTACTTGGAAGGATTGGACCCAAGACTGGGGTTAAAGGTGGCGAAAGGGAGGGTGGGTGGAACAGAGGATGAGAGAAGGCTATAGAGATTGGCAATGTTCAGATGATGAGGATCTTAGTGTTTTAAACTAAGGAGTTGAATTTTAATGTGAAAAGCTACAGGGCAAACCATTAAATGATTACAAAAATGTTAATTTGGTTAGCATTTTAGAAGGATTACTAGATTAGCTGAGTGAATTATAACATTTCAGGCGGGGAATTATGAAGACTGAACAAAAGCTGTATGTAAGAAATGGAGATGGGTCCGGGAGTGGGGATGAATATCTAGAAGGTAGAATCAGTAGGGGTGAGAGAGAAGGAGAAATTATGGGAGACTTTCAGATTTGTTTTCGTTTGTCAGACTAGGTGGATGGACATTGTTGGTTATTTACCAAGATAGAAAATAAGATGATTTTGTGCAGATGTGTTCTGTTTTGATACATTAAGCTCCAAACAATTTGGTTTGGAGAAGATATAGATTTGATAACCAGCATCCAAATATATCATTGGTTTTTAAAGTCTTTAGTTGGATAAGGTCACCAAGGAGACTTTATAGGGTGAAAGTGTCAAGGGCCAAGCATGGAGCCATTGGGACACTGACATTTAGTAGTGAGTGGAAAGCACAAAACCTTCAAAGACTTAAGACTTGGGGGACCAACCATCCCAGTTTATTCTGGAGTGAGCGGTTTCTTGGGATGTGGCACTTTCTAGTGCTGAAACTGGACAATTCCAGACCTGACAAACTGGGACATGGCTACAAAGGAATAGCTAGAAGATGCAGGGAGAAACATCAAGAGAATATGATGTGAATAAGAGTGTTCAAAGGAAAAATAGTGGCCCAAAATGACAAAGGTTGTAGAGACCATGTCCGAGAAGCATAGAAATGTCATCTGAACATGGGAAGATGAGAAGTTTCAGGGGCACTTTTAAGACAGATGTCAGATAACAGTGAGGAATTCATGAGACGTGCACACAGAAAGATAGGATCTTTGGGGGAGGTTTTTATATAATGAGATTCTAGTTGTGTTTTTTTTTTTCAGCCTTGCTTAGTCTGTGCCAACTATCTTAAAATGTACCCAAAAAGAGAAAATATCTCATTTTCCTGGGTGAGAGAAAGGTAAGTTTTGTGCTGTTTCTATGCCAACATTATTTCTGGTTATGTTTGGATAAGATATTATGATTCCCTAAGTGAACATATTTTAACTTTTCGACCTTAGACTGTAGACGACCTGGACTTTGAATCCCACTGAGTCTGGCTTAGGAAGTATTTCTTTCTTATTCTCTCTTCCAAAAATTGTGCAATTCTCTAATGATTATTCTTCCTTGACATGTGGTTTTACGTGATTGGAAAATAAGTAATTGCAGTATTGAGATATCAGAGTTCTTGAGATAAAAAATAATAGGCATTTAAACATCTTAGGAAATGGAGGAAAAATCAGAGAACAGCATGAAGTGAGAATTGGAGAAGAGATGAGGGAATTTGACTCAGAACTTTTCGAAGAGTAAGTAAGCCATTGGAGGCAGTCTCCATTAAGACAGACAGGGCTCCATTTTGCTTTGCGGTTGCTGTCTGTGTGTTGTTTGGGACTCACCCAAATGTGCTTTTGCTCCCATTTCACCAAGAGACTGAAAAGTTTGCCTTATTTATTTCTAGTAACTCTTATCTCTTATGGCTCTGTTCTAAGCAGCTTAGTTATTGGCATGCTTTACCAGTGTGGACAAATTATGACGGAGAGAGAATAACCGAGTAGGAGATACTTGAAAAAGGTGCTGGAGTTACACTTCTACTCCTAGGTGTTGGTTTATAGGCCCCTTTGTCCATACTTTAATTTGCCATTCCTGGACGGGCTCATTCTTCGCACTCTGTCTCTTTTCAGTAGCTTTATCTATAACTATTTTGCTGAGGTTACATTTAGTTGAACAGTCATTTTTGGAGGACCTATTTATTATCTGCTGGACATTGTGATATATTCTTGGCTTGAAGAGATGAATCAGACAGTCCCAAACAAGATTGTGTCTTGGGAGCATCAACTCCAAAGTTATGTCAGAAACCGTGCAACACCTACCATGAAAGCAAAACATTTGTGAACACACACGGGCCCATAGCGAAATACATACTGAAAATATTACATAGAGTGACCCTCCTTCCTTGAGCTCTAAGCAAGGTGAGAAGGTCAGGAGAGTACGTTTCCATGTTTTCTGTTCATATGACCATTTAGGGGTTTAAAAACTTATCAAGCTGTTAGTATGTGTATGGCACTGTTCTAACTGGTTTGATCCTCATAACAATCCCTTGAGAGGTGCTATTATTACTCCATTAATATAACACAGGCACACAGAGATTAAGAAACTAGCCAAGGGATAAACAGTAAGTGGCTGAGCCAGAATTTCAGTTCAGGCAATCTGCCTGTAACCACTCCTCTATGCTGCCTCTCCATCGAGTCCCACCGGAAATCACTGGTTTGGTAGACAGCTGCTGGTTTATTGTATTAGAGTTGGGAGTGGGGCAGGGGGAGAGTAACATCCCAAATGTGGAATTCTTTTGGTAAAAAGTCATTGAGAAATTTTAGTAACCATCCAAACCAAGCCATCCTCTATTTTTCTTCCAAATCTATCTTGGACTAACCCAATGTACTAGTGTAACCTCAGTATATTCATGTGTGTTTCAGTATATGGATTGCTAACTTGGGTCTCAATTTGGAAGTTGTGCTCTGGTTGAAATTGGTACTTGTTTTTTGGTAGTAGAATTACTATGTAACCCTTTGTGGGGACAGAGTCACAGAGAGCAGTTTCCAGGCTCTTGGCCTCACCTGGAAAGGTGCTGGCTCGGGTAGTAGATGGCCATTAGCTGTGACTAGCTGGCCTTCAGCTGTTACCGATTAGCCATTAGCCACTGATATAACTGCCGTGGCTAAGCTAGCAAGCGCGGATTGCAGTTAGCAAGTGAGGTTGGACGGCAGAGAAGTGGACAGCGGGTTGTGGATCATGTGGCTTGTGCTTCCTGTGTCTCCAACCCAGTCGCCAGCGAGACTACAGTGGTATGACTCCCCTATCTATGGCTCCGTGGGTGTTACTTTTCGGCCTCATCATATCCTGCATTCTTATGTGGGGAGTGGGACCAGAGACCCTGCATGACACCCCACATGACACCCTTCTTTTTTTTTTTTAATTTTATTGGGGAATATTGGGGAACAGTGTGTTTCTCCAGGGCCCATCAGCTTCAAGGCGTTATCCTTCAATCTAGCTGTGGAGGGCGCAGCTCAGCTCCATGTCCAGTTGTCATTTTCAATCTTAGGGGGCACAGCCCACCTTCGCAGGTGGGAATTGAACCAGCAGCCTTGTTGTTGAGAGCTCCCGCTCTAACCAACTGAGCCAGCCGGCCGCCCCTCTAGCAGCTCAGCTGCAGCTCAGCCTCAGCTCGTTGTCTTTAATCTAGTTGTGGAGGGTGCAGCTCACTGGTGCATTTGGGAATCGAACCAGCAACCCTGTTGTTCAGAGCTCCCACTCTAACTAACTAGGGTATCTGGCCACCCACTATGTAAGCCTTTTATTTCAAGAGAATATTGGATTAGTTATCCTGTGATTCTAGAAGGAAGAAGGCCTCTGCATATAATGTTAGAGAAGATGTGCTTGTATTTCAAAACTTTACTGAACTCTCTGAAATTCTACATAAAAATTCCAGGAAGGCTTGGAGGCAAGGTCACTTTCAGGGAAAAAAGAGATTTTCTAGCAAGTTCTCAAATTCTAAGAATGACTTCTTTCTAGAATTAAGTGTTAATAAGAAATCGCTGTATAGCCGAGATGCTGCCTAAGTGATCTCTTTTTCTTTTTGAGAGCCATCTCTGATCAAATGTAAGAGGGCTTGAGAGGAGCCTCTTTTTCTAGTTGTTTTCTTGGCCTCTTTTTCTCCCTGAACTACGTGTAACCGGGCATAGGACCCTGAACTTAGATTAAAATCTGGATGTTGCTTGATTTACACCTTACAAAGGGATTACATTCATTTCCAATGTATAATTGGAAGTACTTATCAAAACTCATTTATCTTTTAGTCCCCACTTTTGATCTTTGCTGCTGCATGGTTTTCACGATCATTAAAGAGTGGTCCATTTGGTTGATCAGGGGTATCTTTTTTTTCCAGTTTTCAAATTTATTATACTTCTCATTTCATCTAGAAAACTGGCAAGTCTGATGGTCCTCTCTGTCATAGCAAGCTGCCTGGGCTCTCAGTTGATCTCTGGGGACACAGTAGAAAGGAGATTTGAAAAATGTTAGCTACAGACTTATTACTGCCTCCAGACTGCATGCGGAATCTATAACACTATAGCTGGGCTTGGAGTCCCAAAGGGAAAAGCAGAGCTGGTTGTATGACAAGATCTCCTGGTCATTACTGCTCCCTGATAGAGCCTGCTCCCACCACCCCCTCCCAGCCCAAGATCTCTGTGCTCGGTGCCCTAACCACTGTCTGGGTACCTGTGTGCAAGTAGCTCATGAGCAGAATCTCCCTGGGACCATCACAGTCAATAGGTCACTTCTTCCAACAGCTCAGAACTCCCCCTTTCCCCTGACTTGGAAGTGGATCTAGGATTCATTCTGTCGTCCCTGAGAGTCTCCTTCCAGCCACGGGGGTCGGGGGGTATGTTGGGACTAATTCTCTGGATAGTCTAATGGCTAGCTTAATCCCTCCTCCCCCACCTGACTTGCCACCTAAGAATAATGCTTCCTCTATTCATTCATCTCCCCCCACGCCCTCATACCTCCTGTCATTCTGATCCAACCTTCTGTGGCCACAGTCCTCCTTCCTTACATTATTACATTCTCTGGAGCTCCCAGACCAGAATAAACACACTCTTATCTCCTTTAGCTTTGCACCAGACATTCCTTTATTTTTCAGGCTTCAATCAAAAACTGTCCCTTGAGGACACTGCTTTCTGGAAGCCTCCCAAGTGGAGGCCACTTGTTATCAACTGTCCTTCATGTCAATGTTGGGAAATGGGGTCAGTGTCACCTCAGGTCTTACTGTCACTTCTAGACCATTAGTCCTCTACCTTCACTGAGGGATTAAAAACCCAAAAGCTCTTCTTCGTGGGGTTCTTGTCACGAGTACCAGCACCTCCTTTTCTCTGTCATCACTCGACCTCGCATATACTCGACCTCAGTTCCTGGGAGCTCCAGATTTCTCACCCCAAGTCCTGCCATCATCCTGCGTGATGTGGCTTCGGCAATGAAGTAGATAACTTCTCTGCCATTAGGTCCTTTTGGCTCCTTATCTATATTAACTTTGTCTTCCCCACTAGTGCCCTCCATGCTACACACACCCATGCCTGGACCTGTCCTCACATCAAACTGCTTTGCTTCTAAAATAAGAAATGAATGAGTGCACTGATAAATGTGGAACATTAATGATGATGAGATAGTGAAGAAGTTGAAATGTGGAGCAGATTCACATCAGCGTCTCCAGATGGCTGACGCCAGTGGGATCTTGAAGACCCCCCACCCTTTTTTTAAATTTCTGAGACAGATCTGAATTAGTAAGGAAAGAATATACAAGAATATTTCGATTCTCCTTCTCCAGATTTTACCTCCAAATAAACAGAAACAACTATATCTCAAACCTGAAGCAATCTGTCTCAATAGCCTCATTCAGGAGAAATCTGGAAGATGTGTATGTAGTGTGTGTCTGTGTGTATTTGCTGGGACCAGTGGGAGGAAAAGCATGGGGTGGAGAAGTGAGGAGTGTCAAGGTGTACTGGACTGAATAATGATCCCCTCCCCAATATTCACATCCACCCAGAACTTCAGAATGTGATTTAATTTGGAAATAAGGTCTTTATAGATGTAATTCGTTAAGATGAGGTCAAACTGGATTAGGGTGGACCCGAATCCCATGTGACTGGTTTCTTTATAAGGAGAGAAGACAGCGACACAGACACACAGGGCCAAAGGCCGTGTGAATATGTAGCTAGAGATTGGAGTTATGTTGCTACAACCGAAGGAACACCAAAGAGTGCTGGCAGTCACCGGTAGCTAGAAGAGACAAGAAAGGATTCTTCCTTAGAGCTGTCAGAGGGAGCATGACTTTGCTGACACCTTGGTTTTAGACTTCCAGAATGCTGAGAGAATATATTTTTGTTGTTGTAAGCCACCCAGTTTGTGATAATTTGTTACAGCAGCCTTAGGAAACTAATACAAAAGGGGAGTAGTAATTTTATTTCATCTTGGTTATTCTTCCTTAAATGCTTAGTTTCCCTGTTTGTTAACGAAAATCATTACTCTCTGCCATTTCTCCTCCTTGCCTCCTATCTCCTTTGACAGTCTCATTTGAGTTAGAAGAAGAATTGAATAATCTCTTGCAACAAATGGAACGTAGACAGCACCACCATTTCTTTCGGTCAATAAAAACAGCTATTTACTAAGTGTCAATAATATGCACAACACTGCAGAGCACTCCACACACATTAGCTCTAATCCTCACTACAAATTTGCAAAATAGGCTGTATTATTACTGTTTCTGAAATGAAATTAAGCCTCAGCAATCACTTTTTACAAGTGATTTCATTTATACAGATGGTTTAATGACATACTTGACATCTGGTCAGAGCCTTTACCGGCCATGTATAAAAAAAATTTATGTCCCTAAAACACAGCTCTGAATATGACAAAGAAGAAACAATCGTGTCCAGTAATTGCATGCTCCATGGTTTGTTTTCTAGCCTAAATAAAACTTCATTAACATGCAGTAGACATCTTAGATAGTCAATTCATTTTCATCCCTTCCAATGGCACTTTTCTATGACATTCATACGTACCCAAACTTTCGAAAGGAGACCCTGGCACATGTCCTTGTTTGTGGTCTGCCTGCTTTGTCGGAGGTGCTTCTCTTCTCATCCTGCTCAGGAGGTGGCACTGCTGTCCCCAGACTTCACTGTCTGTGCAGTGATTGACTCAACAAGTCAGTCAGGTTAGCACTTGAAAATTTGTCTGTAATTATAGAACATACTTCTCATTTTCTGCTACATGACACTATTGATCTTTTGTTTTCGTTTACAAGTTGTTTTTCTTCAAATGTGGATGAAATTCCTTTGAAAGTGTGAAAGTCCAGTGACATGTAAAGTCTGACTCTCCTGTTAGGAAGGTCCAAACAAAAATACCACAGTGGGAAGTAGGAAGAAATAAATAACCCCCCAAACTGGCCCTACATTTTGGTCCCTTAGACTTACTTTGCTGAGAGTTCTGAAAATGCACATGTAATTTCTCTGGGAAGAAGAACAGGCGTTGGTGACGTGTAATCTCAAGCACCTGTAAATAGGGTACAATAGGAGACGCATCTGCTACTCTCCTGTTTGTCTTTAAAGACAAGGATTGGAATTTGTCTCTGTTTTTTTCTTGGATTGTGTATTAAAACAGGGATTTTTATTTGCCTTGCAAAGGAAGGTATTTACTGATCCTTCTGCAGCCTTCTTTTCCAGTTGGATTAGAAAAAACCTAGAGGTCTTTGAACCTCAACTGTCCAAGTAAATAAAATTCCCCCTTCAGGGGATTTATCTTTGTCCTTCACCACTCAGAAGAGTAGGCTCGTAAACTGGGAGGAGAAAACCAATTGTCTTCCTAAATCATGTTCCTAGAAACAGTATAAACTACCAGATAGAAATTAGTGTACTTGAAAAACAACACCTGCATTCAAATTATTTGGACATTTATTGTTACAATAGGAACTTAATTGTTTTTATTTAAACATTAACATATTATTCTGATATGATTTTCAGTTTGTCAATCAAAAGTGTATTCTTTCATTTAAGAAGTATTTATTTAGTACTTTCTGTGCTGCACTATGGAGACTAGTAAAAACGATAGTTATTCCTGTTATCAAGGAGCTTACAGATCAGGTGTGAGAGGGAGATGCGGGGGCCGAGGGAGAAGAAGGTGGTTTTTGCCAACACTTACTGAATGCCTTCGATGTGCCAGGCACCATTCACTGTGCTTTATGAGCACAAATACTTTTAGTCTTCAGAAACTCTATGGAATAGGTGCTATTCGATTGGGTCAAAAGCAATTGCTGTTTTTGCGATTATTTTAACGTTTTAAACTGCAATTACTTTTGCACCAACCTAATTTTTTTAAAATTATCATTTTACCAATGAATAAGCTGAGGCACAAAAAGTTTGGAAACTTGCCCAAGGTCGGCTACCTATTCAGTAGTAAAATCAAGCCACAAACTCAGGCAAATTAACCACGATGTTATACTACATCTCAAGTTGGGCAGAACACACACACTTAGGTCAACAATAATAAACAATCACTACCAATGCTAAGGCAAATGATAATTGGGGAGATAAAGTGATAAATGATAAATGGGGAGGTCATTCTGGGTTGGTGTGGTCAAGGAAGTCTTCGTGATGTCAAACCAAAGTTAGAGCCAAACAAATGGTATCATCAGTATCATTTTGTTGGAGCTGTCCACTAGCACATGAGGGGGCTGAAGAACAGGGAGGAGAGAAACCGGTGTGTTTAATGCGTTGTTTCTCAAACCTTTTTGGCTATGGAGCATTTCTTTTCTTTGCCTTTTTTTTTTTTTTTTTTAATTGGGGAAGGGGTACAGGACTTTATTGGGGAACAGTGTGTACTTCCAGGCCTTTTTCCCAAGTCAAGTTGTTGTCCTTTCAGTCTTAGTTGTGGAGGGTGCAGCTCAGCTCCAGATCCAGTTGCCGTTGCTAGTTGCAGGGGGTGCAGCCCACCATCCCTTGTGGGAGTCGAACCGGCAACCTCGTGGTTGAGAGGATGCACTCCAACCACCTGAGCCATCGGGGAGGCAGTTCAGCTCAAGGTGCCGTGTTCAATCTTAGTTGCAGGGGGCGCTGCCCACCATCCCTTGCGGGACTCGAGGAGTTGAACTGGCAACCTTGTGGTTGAGAGCCCACACTGGCCCATGTGGGAATCGAACCTGCAGCTTTCGGAGTTAGGAGCACGGAGCTCTAACCGCCTGAGCCACCGGGCCGGCCCCCTTTCCTTCCTTCCTTCCTTCTTTCCTTCCTTCTTTCTTTTTTTTTTTTTTCAGGGAATACTTAACAAATATCTTTTGGCATGCACATTTTTAGGCAATTCTGAAAATGTTAGTTTAGGAGAATGAAATCTATTTTAGGGTCATCTATTTACAGAGAGCACCCTGTACTTCTCTACTTCTGCTGTTGGGGGCCAGAAAGGATCTTACAAGGGGAAGGGCCACTGGAAACTTCTATGGATAGGATTTGTAGGATATGAGTGGAATTCATGAAAACTTGATAGGTTATCAAGTTTTATTTATTAACTAAACCTTCACCCTAGCATGGGTTGTATTATCATGAACTCTAGGAAAGGCTTAGATTTAACAGGTTGGTTCGCTCTGGCTGGACTGAAGAGTATGAGTATTTACTTTAAAATTAGAAAAGACAGTTCCTTATTTTCCCTGGTCTTATCAGTATATCTTTACTTTCCTAGGAACACTGTCTTCTTCTATAATAAATTTTTATAGTTTTGTCCATATTATAAGGATTATTTTATGGTCAAGCTAGTCACCTGTAGATATAATCATGCTCAATGTCTATTAATGGTCTTGTGTTGCCTTTTGCACAAAAATTGTACAACTTAGAGAAAGCAAAAGATGTATTCCAACTTCCAGTTTGTAGATCTTTTTCTTTAAGTTATGTAGGAATTTACATTTGTTGAGTGCCCCTTTCTGCTATAAACCTGTATGTTTTATGTGTGTGTTATATGTTTTATGTATGTTCTCGAATGTTGACTTCACAATCACATTGTGAGGCAGGTATCACTCTCATTTTGTGCGTGAGGAAACGGAGGCTCAGAAAAATTAAATTAACTGCCGAAGGTTAAATAGCAAGTAATTCCTAGGGGTTTGAATTCTGCTCTGCCTGACTCCAAAGCCCACATGTTTTAAAGTCTACCACATTGCTTCCTTAAAAGGGAAAAAATTACTGAAGAATAAATCAGCCCTGGCAATCCTAGAATTTAAAGCATTCCAGAAAATTGATTCAAAGCTATATCGTTGCTTAGATGACTAAGACAAGGCAATCATGTATCTTCAAATTATATCAGCTAAAACTTAAAGTTTTTCCAATAATCTTTCTGGTTTCACTGAAAAAATAAAGAAGAAAAAAGAAAAAAAGAAAGCAAGCCCATCACGGACTGTTTCTCAAAGCTCCTTGTTTAGTCATTACTCAAATGTTTGTCCATTACATTGCCATAGAGGCAGGACTGAGTCTTCTCCCTTCCCCAGTAAGATGTTAAGATGTGCCTCTGCTTTCTGCCCTGCCCTACGACATACAGTGAGCAGGAGCTGAGAATGTGTTTGGAAATGTGTGCGTGGTGTGAGCCACGTGCCTCCAGGAGGCACCAACCCAGCCTGCTCTTGCAGAGCCTGGGAAAGCCCAGCAAACTTTCAGGGCCTGACACAGTGGACCAGAGTCATTATCACCAGCCAGAATTAGGGCTTTGGTGGCCTAGATGCAAGGGAGATCAGTGATACTCATTTTGTTTTTAGGAGCTGTTTCCTTCACAGAAATTTCTGAAAGAACTGCAAGCAAAAAATATACTATCTTCTGTAGAATATGAAGGACTAAACAGAAAAGTAGGCTGTAGCTGAGGCAGAGCTTCCAGTTGAGCAACAAATGGAAGGGCTAGTCCTTTTATTAGGTTGATGCAGAAGTAGTTGCGGTTTAAAAGGTTAAAAATAACTGCAAAAACTGCAATTACTTTTGCACCAACCTAATACTTAACCTTGCAAATAAGTAAGTGCACAAACTAATCTGTTTAAAAAAAATGAGTAAACATGAATTTGATTTCCTAATGTAAAATCACCAGCATTTCTTTACTACATTCCTCCCCATATAGTCTCCACATTCTCACCCACGTGTGGATAACTATTTGCCAAGCTTCTTGTAATTTAAGAGAGAACTTGCATCTCTTGAAAACCTACCATGTACCAAAGTGCTTGGTGCTTTTTGTACGCAATCTCTTTTAGTTTGTACAACAATATGGTAAAGATATCATTGTCTGGAAATAATGTTATAGATGTTCAGTAACTTCCTTGAGGTCACAGAATCGGTTAGTGACAGAATCAAGATTGGGACCCATTTTAGTCTCCAAAGTTTGTCTGCGTTCTATTATGCTGTACCCTGGAGGAGAGCTTTAGATGCAGTAGAGCCCATGTAGATGTTCTCAGGAATTTTCTAGGAAGTATTCACTGGTAATGCCAGTCTCTGACACAAGTCTGAATGCTTCTGGAGGGGCTGGATCTTATTTCCCAAGTATCCAGCACAACCTCTGGCTCATAGATATTCAGTCAATATGTGTGGGCTGTTTGACAAGGTGTCGGCTAAGTTCCAAGATACATTTGAAAGCCATGTCTGACCATTTCCTGGAATACCACTGGAGTCTCACTTTTGATTTTGATTTTATGATATAGAATGTGCACAAAGGAAAAAGAGCTTTGCCTTCCGACATAGGAGGCATTAAGAAATCAATGAGATTCTGAATACAGATCTTAATAGAGTGGATATGGGGAGAATATGTAAAGATACAAAAGTGTTTCTGGGAAACAAGTGTGGTGTTTGTTTTTCTCTTCTATTTCCAGATACATTTAGGACACCCCGTTGTCCTGTCTGAACTGTTCCATCGTTCTTGATGGCTTGGTGATGTGCAAGACCATATTTTGAACACATAATGCTATGTTTTCACAACATAAAACATTGTACCTCATTCTCTTTCATATATGAGTTTGATAAATGTGAATCAGAATAATTATCAGGACTCGGAAAAGGTAGAGATGAATGGTGGCCCTGTTTCCCTCACTTGGCACTAACTGGTAAGTGATGCCTTAATGGACAGGGTTATTTCTGCAGCCCCTAGTGGAACGAGTCACGTGGACCACCATGTCTGCATCTGTGCTCTTTTTCTTGAAAGTTTCCTTCCCTGAGCAGGGGGTCCTTTGTGTTGAATCTGATTGGATAGCTGGCAACGTGTTACCTGGTGAGAATCAGGATATTTTCATATTGTTATATTTTTAAGAAATTATCTTTATTTTAATTGTTTATCTAAGACATGCCAATGGATATTTAGGCCACGTTTTGAGCAAAAACTCACAAGGTGTTTTTGTTTTTGTTTTCCAAACCTCACACGTGTACACAAAACAACACAATTTTAAGGGTTTGCTTAAAAGAACAAAGCATAAGAAATACAGTGAGATACAAGCTCATAACCCATTTTCAAATCAGTGAGCAGATCTGATTCTACATGAGAAAAGGTTACAAAACAAGTCTCTGTTTTGTAGGAAGTGCTATCTGAAGACAGTGTTGCAGGACACGCTCCAAATCCCTTTGTGGGAAGCCTTAAGCAGGTAGAAACAGCTGGAGTTTTACTCAGCCTAGCAGGGAATTATGGGTAGGTCAGGATTTCATTAACAAGGTTCTGACTATTCACGGATGCTGTTAGAAGGAAAAAGCAGGCTTTACCTATAAGACCTGGCAGTGATATATAGTCTTTCTTAATTTGATTTTAACTTTACCTTTGCTTACTAAAATAGCCCTTTGATCCCTTTCTTCTCAAGCAATGAAAGAATTAAACTTATTAAGTCAGCTATTGATGGTCCATGGACTAGGAGAAGAAGAATGTGAAGATAAAGTCCATGGGTGATCCACCAGCTGTTTCTTAACTAGTAACTGGTCTCCTTCTATTGAAATATTGCAAGAGAGTCACTAGTAGGAGAGAAAAAAAAGTTTTCACATTCTCTCTCTCTCTCGCCCGCTCTTTTTTTTTTTTTTTTGCCAAAAAATGAGGAACTCAAGAAATCTCCAGACAGTTGAAAGGAGGACAAAAATGCATCTAGTTTATGCATCACATCTCATTTTACTTCAGATTTTTATTGTACTAGTAGCTGCTTCATAGGCTTAACTATTGGATATTTGATAGTTTTCTCTGTGAGCTGTTCTTCAAGACCTAATTGTAACATAAACACTTTTACCCTATAAACTTGGAACTCCTAAAAATGCCCCCACTGTTATTTATTTAAGTTACGATATAAATATAATTTAAACAAAGTCCATGTCCTGAAATCAAGGAATAGCTAAAAACTGCATTTTCTTTCTTATTTCTACTCTATTGTCCCCAGTAATTGCTTTCCTTGATTTGATTTCATGTACTTTAAAAACATACTACTCAAAAGCCGTCTCTGCATCACCAAACCAAAATAAGTGAAGCAGGAATACATTCAACATATTCTCTTTTGGGGCCTTACCAAGCTGAGAACGTCATAGTATTAAAGCAATAAAGAATCATGTCAATCCATAGTTATTACAGAAAAATAAAGTTAGTGTTTAGTTTTCACAACTTCCCTCCTTACCCCTACCAACAATTTCAACTTATCATCCACCCATTTCATGAGGTTTTCACACTTTCTTTAGTACCATCTGAAAATCTCTCTGACTTTAATGAAAATATGACCAACTTTACAAAATTACCCCTAAACCTTAACTCTGCAAGCCTCAGTCTCTCTACAGGAACTTGTTACAATCCAGTCAAGCTTCTAACATTTCATTTGTTTGTTAGGAGGAAAAAAAAACAACAGTTGCACTTAGGAAATGAGAGTTAGCTGTCATTCTATCAGCTTGTGAAACAGCTTGATAGTGGCAGAAATGATCGTACTGTCATTCTTTCACTACCACATTGCTTAAGGTAAAACATAAAGGGGCATCACCAATTTTCATCTAACATTAGTTATGCTAGAACTTCTAAAGGAAAGGTTCAATGCACAAAGTTTAGCCAACTAGAGAAGAATGCTGTAATAAATTGATTTTACGGCCAAGTGTGTGCAGAAAAAATGGCAACAAAATTCCAAGGTGACTGTGCTAGCTGGAGCCATAAGTAAGCACAATGACCTGCCAGGAAGGTCAATTCTGTCAGAAAACTGAAATATTTTCTTTACTTAAATCATGTTAACTTCAGCTAAACAGTTGGATAGTTGTTCACAAGAAATTAAGGAACAAGAAAAATCCAGTTACTATTAACACCAAAGAAATGCACGCCAACCATAACCCAAAGGTGCTTTGGTACTGTAGCCATAATAGACGAAAGTGTGGTAGGGGAGCAGGGAATTCCCTGACGGTTAGATGACAGGGTCAGAGAAGGTTTGTGAGCCCTGCTATGTCTCCTGCGCGGTTGACACACCGCCACGTTCCATGACAAGAGTCACATAAACACAAGCTTATCAGCGGGCTTGTGGAAACAGAATGTGCAACATCTCTGCATTGAAAGGTGACTTCAGGTTTGCTGAAGGGTCTCATTAATTAGAGGAAACGATGCTTGGTGCCATAGATGAAACACTATGGTCTCAAGTGGAATGCATGTGAAGTTTCCAAAATATTTCCTCAAAGACTTTATGCAGTTTTGGTTTGTGACTTTAGCTGGAAAGCATAAAGATGGACATGGGAAGGCAGTTCAGAAGAACATCTGTGAGGATTTAAGTTGGGCAGCTTTCGGAAGATGACAGATGTTTAAAGTTAAGGCCTTTATCTGCAAACAATAGTATATTAATAAACTCTATACCATATTTACAAATGCATCCTCTTGTATTAAAACTAACATTATTCTGTTCACAGTGCCATTGTTTATACAGGTAGCAATCCCATAATACTCATGTATTTTGGCATGGGAATCAGTAGCGCTTGGTATTTACAGAAAATGTACAGGTGTGAATATAAACATGTCACTGAAAATGAGTTATTGATAAAAGACAGATTGGCTAATGGTGCAAAGAAAGGAATGAACTGTACAGCACCTTCCCCTCGGATCGGATAGGAAATGTAGTTTCTTAAATTGCGAAGATGCCAAACCTCTTACCTAAAGTGGCATAAAGTCAGTAACAAAACAATGAACCCCCTGTTCAAGTTTGGGTACACTGAGTAATCTTAGTCCAAAGTTTTAGATCCATTGTCTAGTGCATAAAATATAAAAGTTAAAAAGATTTATTATTATTTTGTAATAATTATTATTAAAATAGAAGGTACTTCCTCTCACGTTCTCATTTGTGCTCTTGCACTTAAGACCAATATCCTTGGAGTTGCAAATATGCTGGTGTTTTTGTCATGCAGATCAGCAGTCAGATGGCATATGCTAAAATGCTCTGGGCGTTGGAACAGCTGCCTGTCACAATGTGACCCAGGGGCCCTGGGGGACATGGCACAAGCACCTCTTTCTTACACCTCCGTCTTCTCCTTGAAGGGCAGGCAGGCCTGCCCCTGGAATCGGCTCCCCGGTTACTGAATGGAGTTGCTCATTTCGGCAGTTAATGCTGAGGTGACGAATGGCTTCTGTACACTTGGAAAAAGGAGGGGAGGCAGGTAAGTAGTAGGAGGGTGGCATTCCAAACAACCCCAGGATGAAATCCAGACAGTGGCTGGGTTTATCAGCAAGGACTTCTCAGAGCTTCTACCCTTTTAGGAGGCCTCTACTCAAGTTCTCCTTCTCTCAGTGTGCAGAGCAGGGGGCAGTCCTGGCTGGCTCTATGGGGCGACGCTTTCAGTCCCAGTCTGCTCCTCGTTCTCAGTCCCGTGGTCTGTGTGGTCTGGGCCGCCGCCGCCACCGCTGCTGCCACCACTGCTGCTTCTGTGCTGTTTGGGCAACAGGCTCTTCCACTGGGCTTTGTTGTGTGCAAGATGACTTAGCATGTTCTCAGACAGGGCGCTGTTTCCAGTGAAACGGGCCCATTCCCGGAAGAGGGGCTCCACAATGTAGGTCATGAAACCTAAAACAGGCAAGGTGAAACCCATCATCATAAGGGCAGGAAAACACACTTCTTCCTCCCTCACAAACACGACTGGGGCCCACTGTGTACTCGGCCCAGGGATATGGAGGCAAACAAGATGTGGTCCCTACCCTCAGCGGAGGGGCATAAGTTATGTCACCTTGGGCTTGGCATTTAACTTCTCTGTGCCTCAGTTTCCTCATTTGTATAAAGGAACTAAGAAGGGTACCAAACCAATAGGGTTGTGATGACAATGAAATGACTCAACACATGTAAAATGCTTAGAAAGCTCCTGGCACATACTAAACACTCAATAAATAGTGAGTATTATTATTTGTAGAGGGAGAAAGACATATAAAGAAATAGACTAAAAGAAAGTCTGTGCTAGAAATAAAGAGGAGGCAGCAAAGGGAACATTATATCAGGAAGGGGCACATCATTGGTTTAGACCACCTGAAGAATTCATACGTTTAGCCTCTAGGATATTTTTTTCAGGATTGGTGTTTCCTAATTTTGCCTTACTTTCAATTATATTAAACAACTAAGTGTAGGTAAATAAAAGTTCATCTTCAATACAGATTTTGACATGCATACAAGTCGTGTTTTAATGACTAGGTTAAGACTGTTTGATGTTAGACTTCTTTGTTTGCATGTCTGTTCTCTTAATTATTTTGGACTTGTTGCTTTCTAATCATGTTTCACTGCTAATGTGCGTTTCATATTGAACATGATTAGTAAAGCAAAGATAATTTTCAATCTAGACTGGAATTACTGGAATTATCATAAACATGGACATACTTAAGTTTTACTGTATTTCCTCGAAAAGCAGGTGTGGGAGGAAAGGCAAGTGTATTTCAGCATAACAAAATCTTCCACCAACTAGTCCGTATGTGTACAGGTATGTGAATTATAGGCTTGATTTGATTATCGTTTTATTTGACAAATGGCAGATACTTGGCCTTTGACGATGCTATAGAGATGGCGAAAGGATGAAGCAATGCAAATGTTGTTGTGCATTTCTGCATTATCTTGTGATATATAATTTAAATATTATGAGATTATTTTAGATAACCCGAACCTGAGGAGGAAAGTTAAACCAGTGACTTAACGTATTTTAATAAGTTGATGTAGGGAGTCATCAAGTAAGGATTTCATTCTTGAATTTTCTTCACCTCCTTCACAATCTCTGTATCTAATTTTTAATATCTTTTACCTCAAGAGCAATGAGGTATTAGATATCTAAAACAATAGTTTGCAAAACTATGTTATTCTAACTTTTAAGGTGTGAATATTTATCAAGATTACCTTAAATATAAAAAAAGTTACAAACCCAACATTTTAAAATCCAATACTAAGAAACCAACTAATTTTCTTCCTGAAATTGCTCTGGAATTACACCTCTATATTTCTACTTGTCATATAGAAAGACCTCTTATAGTAGTAGATAGGAAAGCCATTTTAAAGTCTGACTAGATACCACGAGGCCATTTTTCAAATGAAGAAAGGCTTCTGCATGATCAGATTTGGGAACTTGTTTCATCCCTGCACAGTGAGTTGGGCCAGCCCGGACTGACTTTACCAGGATATTGTCTTCCTGGAAGGGTAAGGGTGGGGGAAGGGAGAGACAGTAGCCTCAGCATAAACAAGGAACGAAAGAAAGCCTCTTGCTCTTCACCTTTCTGTAGATTTCACCAACTACAGATTTATTCAATTTAACACCTTCTTTTTAAAATGCAGAATTTGATGGAAAGAGGGGAGGAGTTGGGGTAGGATGATGTCGGGTGGGAGGAGATATGAAGTCCCAGTTCCACTTGGGTAAGTATGAATTACTTAAACAGAAAATCAGATCTATACCTGAGATGGCCCTCAGCAAATTCTCATTGTGGATTGGGACAGGAAAAAAAGAGAGGGGACCTGTTCAGTCCCAGGGGAATCAGGGCAGAGGAAATTGCTGCATTACTTAGGACCCACTAGAAAAATCTTTGTCTGGAAGGGTGAAGCCTGCAGCTCCCATTAGACTGTTTATCTGTTTGGATTTTTCTAGGTTGGCCTGATTTAGCCCCACACACCACACCTCCCAACCCTGAACCTACATACCTGGGAGATGTGTAACAGTGGCAGAGAAAGATTTATGTACTAAGGGATGTTCCATAATCTCCTTCTCTTTCCCTTTATTGTTGGTGTACTGGTGTAGCATCCATGGGATTTTTCTAGTCATTCAGTCCCCATCCCATTTTAAAAACAGGTATCTATGGTAACCACATTTTCCTGAGCTGAAAATCAGGACATACGATCTGACAAAATATGTGTGTTCTCATGACAACAGGGTAGACTCTCTGAAAGCAGGTCTGTCTTGCAAACCCAGGTTGTGGGCTTACCAATGTGCATGTTTTTCTTTGGCAGTTCAAAACGTCTTTAACAGGTGCCTGACAAATTTCTGTCTAGCCAGAGCTTAACAAATTTGGGTACCAGGATTAGGAAATGGGTTAGGACCTATTCCTTTTATATCACACCTGCAGAACCTCCGCTACCAAAGCAGCCTGACAGGAGGGAGCTGAACAGGGAGGCTTGGCAGCATTTCTGTTGATGTTCCTCCCCCTCCCCGTTCCCCAGCAATTCTGTAGCTTCATCTGCCCTGGATTCTTTCTGGGTGCTGTTTTTTTTATAACACACTCCCCCTTTGCCTTTTTTGGGTGGGGTAGTCCATTTAATTGTAAAAACAACAGCACGATATTAAGAGCAATTTGGAAAAATGAGGACAACCAATAATCTTAGAATTCCAACATACCTATTTTAATGTCTGTGTATTCCATTTGAATCTTTGTAACTAGATTAATTTTGTCCCTATCTCCTTAGGATGACTTTATGATTCTTTTGTGGGACTGTGGATTAGATGTGACCCACAGTGATTGTGAGCACACCATTCTAACTTATTCCGGTTTTCTTAATTTTCAGCTTATCGTTTTGGCTGCTCCCTTCCCTTCCAATGTCAAGGCATTGAGCTCTGAGCCTTGCAGAGGTCTGAGGCACTGTGACTGCATTAAGCTGTTTGAGCTCTGTGGGAACTAGTGAAGCACATGACCGGGTACATGTCAAGGTCATAGCTTATAAGTAAAAGAGTTAAAGTTCTGAGTTTGGTTTTATATAGAGGGAACTGCAAGGAAAAGAAAGACTTGTGTTAAATGTGGATGGAATTGGTAGAGTGTTTTAAGGAGTGATAGAAATTCTTACTGGGTCAAAAATATTTCCCCTACTAAGATGCTTAAAATTTCCACAGCTTGATTTGCTTAGTGATCTATGCATAACTTAATTATTAAATAATAATTATCTTAGATGTATTAACATCAGAGTTTAACAGTTTACTGCAATTGACACATGAGAGTGTAGTCCTAAGAGAACGAGACTGAAATCAAGTTTTGAAGGGGAGTAGAGAAGCATGGGACTCCAGAACAGACGGTATAGTGTGGTTTATAGGGCATGGGCCTAGAGTCTGAACCCTTGGGATTGTGTGTTGGGGATAAAGGGTAGTGACTCAAATTGGAAGGGTCCTAAAGGCCAATTTCCTCCCTTTAAGTCCTAAAGAGAGAGTGGGAGCTAATCCCCTCTTCAGCAGCAAAGAGTAGATTCTTATTACTTTCCTTCTATTCTACTTGGTTTTGATTTGATTCTGAACTACCAAGTTAATACAGGTTAATTAAGAGCCTATAACAAAGCCTTTACCCTATTTTTCGTTAACTTTTCAATTGTAAATTACCTGGTAGATTACACTCATGATGAGAGTGTTTATTTGGACTCAACCATTTTGGATTTTTCACAAGCTATGTGTAGATCTTCTTTGTGATTCTTGGCAGAGGTGCCAAAAGAATTCCTTTAAAATTAAAATTGAATTCAACTCACCAATTTGTATACTAGGGATTGAATCTTTCTGTTGATTACAAAGAGGACTGATTTCCAGTTCAAATTTCTGTTCAAGATCACCTAAGAAGAAAGAAGAAGAAACACATTGGCAATCTAGAACTTATAAAAACGAGTGTTGACAGTTTTACTGATCCACTTGGAAGAAGTTATTCTGGAAATTACGGTTCCCTGCCTTTTTTTTTTTTAAAGTTTATTGGGGTGACAATTGTTAGTAAAGTTACATAAATTTCAGGTATACAATTCTGTATTACATCCTCTATAAATCCCATTGTGTGTTCACCACCCAGAGTCAGCTCTCTTTCCATCACCATATATATGATCCCCCTTACCCTCATCTCCCACCCTCCACCCCCCTTACCCTCTGGTAACCACTAAACTATTGTCTGTGTCTATGAGTTTTTGTTTCTCATTTGCTTGTCTTGTTCTTTTGTTGTTTTTGGTTTATATACCACATATCAGTGAAATCATATGGTTCTCTACTTTTTGTCTGACTTATTTCGCTTAGCATTATAATCTCAAGATCCATCCATGTTGTCACAAATTGTCCTATTTTGTCTTTTCTTACCACCGAATAGTATTTCATTGTGTATATATACCACAACTTCTTTATCCATTCATCTATTGAAGGATATTTTGGTTGTTTCCATGTCTTGGCCACCGTAAATAAAGCTGCAATGAACATTGGAGCACACTTGTCTTTATGGATAAATGTTTTCAGATTTTTTGGGTGGATTCCCAGGAGAAGGATTGCTGGGTCATATGGTAATTCTATTCGTAATTTTTTGAGGAATCTCCACACTGCCTTCCATAGCGGCTGCACCAATCTGCATTCCTACCAACAGTGTATGAGGGTTTCTTTTTCTCCACAGCCTCTCCAACACTTGTTACTATTTGTCTTGTTGATGACAGCCATTCTGACAGGGGTGAGGTGATATCTCATTGTGGTTTTTATTTGCTTTTCTCTGATGATTTTCGTATGTCTATTTGCCATATGTATGTCCTCTGGAGAAATGTCTCTTCAGGTCTTCTGCCCGTTTTTCAATTGGGTTGTTTGTTTTTTTGTTGTTGAGTTGTATGATTTCCTTGTATATTTCGGATATTAGCTCCTTATCGGAGGCACTGTTTGCAAAAATCTCCCATTTTAGTGGTTGCCTCTTTATTTTGTCGATGGTTTCTTTTACTGTGCAAAAGCTTTTAAGTTTGATATAGTCCCATTCATTTATTTTAGCTTTATAAAAACAAGAGTACAACTAATGGACAGTTTCCTACCATAAAATGGAAGTTCTGGCTTTAAGTCACAAGTTAATAAAACTGATTTTATGCTTCTCCTCCTCTTTTCACTCTTCCTGACCTGAGTCTTGTTTCACCTGAACAACCAGGAATAATTAGTAGGTAGGAAATGGGGGAGAGGGACTAGAAGATCTCATTTGAAGAGCACCTCAGTCTGCAGCTACAAAATTAATCAGAAATAAGCGTCTGATAGCTTTCATTCTGACTCCTTAGCATTTTACCTAATGTAACTGAAGGAGAAGAAAAGTATAAAGGTCAGAATGATATTTCTTTTTAATGCCTTTGTCAGCTAGAAGACCAAAGGAGAAATGTATAATATAAAGCTTTATCCAAACACTTTATTGGGTAATTTTTGCACTGGGAAAAACAATCTGGTTAAACAGTAGATAAGCTGATCCTCAGAAACATTAGCTGGCTCACAGTTACGAATGTACTCCTCTAAACGAGAGGAGATAAAAATTTAACATTTACAATGTGCTTACTGTGTGCCAGGCACTGTCCTAAGCATTTTACCTACGTTAGTTAATTCAATCCTCATAACAACCTCGTTATAATCCTCATTTTACAGATAAGGAAATTGAGATGAAGGGAAAGGAAGCATGTTGACCCAAGGTCACACTGTTAGTAAAGAGGGGAGCCTAGATTCCAACCTAGGAAGTTTGGCTCCAGAGTGTCTGCACATAACTACTGAGCTAGAACCTCAGCGATATCCCATTTCCATCATTTTCTCTAAGAGGGTAGCCATGCCTCCCATGGTCTCTTAGGCCCTGGTGATTCTCAAGAATGATGTGAGGAAATAACTCGGGCTTACCCTGAGGAGTTCAGGTAAGCGAGGTGATGATAGCCTTCTGAGGGCAGGGCATGACACCATTTAATATTAAAATGAATTCTTTGAAAGCCAACTCTATTCCTAATCTCCATGTTTCTGTTCATAGTGTCTTTTCAGTCAATCTTGACACTTTCGAAGAACTATCTTTGGTTTCCCTCTTTCCTTCATCTTCCATATTGAGGCATCAAATCTTGTTTATTCCTCTCTTGGAACATCTTTTTCTTCCTACTTTCCCTCTGCCTGACTCTAGTCTGGTTTCTTAATAAATTATGCTTAGTTTTTTATTCTGAGCTAGTTTCCTTCCCTCAATATTTCTTCTCCTTCAGTTATATATTTTGCCCTGATTACACATTCTAAGATGACTCCCATTGCCATGTTCTCTACTTTAACCTGGTGTACAGGGGCCTCCACAAATCCTCTTACTTTCACCTTCTATGGACCAACTTGGTCTCTGAGGCAAGGGTATGGTCCCACCTCAGTGCTTTTGTCCATTTCTACTCCTTTTTATGTAGACCAGTGTTGTCCAGTTGGATTTTCTGCCATGATGTTCCCTGCACTGCCCACTATAGTAGCCTCTTGAAATATGACTAATAAAACTGAGGAACTAAATGTTTAATATTATGTCATTTTAATTTACATTTAACTAGCCATAGTGCCTTGTGGCTATCCTATTGGAAAATACAGTACACTACGCATCCTTCAATACCCTGCTCAGATTCTACCTTCCTTAGGACTAGATCTCCTGTGATCTCTGCCATTAGAAGACTTCCAATGAGATCACTTATTCATTTACTTATTGAATATATATTTGCAAAGCACTATATGTTTCTGACACTTTGTTAATCAAGGTAGAGAATGCAAAGAGGAAAACTGCATAGTTTCTCTCCTCCAGGAACTTTACTGCGTAGTATTTTGAGGTTATGAAACATTAACTATATTTCTTTGTGACATCCCCAATGGGGCTTGGTATATAGGGAAAAATCCGTTTTACTGAGCATTAGACAATGCTGGTAGCAGATGATCAATAAAAGCTTCTGGGAATCTTGGTTGATTGTAAAGATACCAATCTATAGTTACAACAGGACAGAGATTCTACTTCTTTAAGGCATTGAGAGGAGGTGGCTGGATGATATGTAGAATCCTAATCTCTGTTCTTAGAATTTAACAGTTTTCCTAATTCACAGGATGTCATCTTCCTTTTCCCCTCTGTCCTCAACCTTGAGTTGACAGGTTTTCCTTTGCTCAACATCACGAATTATTAAAAATACTTTGGTGAGGACGGATAGCAGTTTGTGGAAGCACATATCCTAAACTGAAAGCCGGAATACGATTAATCAAAATGATACAAACTGTGATTAAAGAATTTAAAAAATGTTAATTCAGTATGGAGGACAGACAGTTTGGATGGCCAGAGAGTCTGGTCTTCTCTTCTTAAATAGGCTGAACTTCTGGTAGACCATAATGTTATTAAATAACAAGGACCCAACATTACCTCTCTATTCTTCTTTCTCTGCCAGGAGACATCCAAGAACAAAGTGCATGGAAGCTTACCTTTAGTGATCAGAGTTACAAATGTTCTAGGTTATTCCATTTTACAATGCTGCACATACATATATTACGAAGACAACAACCTGGTTTTGCAGAGAGAGCTTACATATTTTTCTTGGTTGATTCCATTTACTCCATTTAGTTAACAACTTTGATTCACCAACTTTGTGGACCTTACTATCTGCCCAAGTGACATGGTCCCTGAGTGGCTCATAATCCAAATTTAATTACAAGATAAGCAAATGAAAGGGTTAAACTACAATCAGTGCCAACAGGAGCACAGGACTGGGTCAAAACCAAGAGGGACAGAACAGAGTCTTTTCTCTGCCCCATTGTTTGATTTCCAAGGATGAATTAGCTATTCTGGAAATGACTAGCTCCTCTCTCACTGTGCTATTTCAATATTTTCTGTACCACACAGTAAATCAAGTATTTATCTTATCTCATCTAAAACCTCCACGCTCCAATTCCATCCAATGTTCCTTTGTTCTTTTTTCTCTCAGTGGAGATTTTATATCATAGGTGACTAGAATTGATCTTCTGCCTTCTAACCACTCACACTCAATTGAAGTGAAATTACGCAGAGCTGTCGGAGCTACGTGAGCACTCTTCCTCTGAGCACAAGAGATGGGGAGCAGAGCCTTCTGTCCCCACATGAACCCAATCCATTCTGCTTTGTCTTCTGTCTTTGGGACCATCACAATGTCACTGACACGTCTTTCGATGGAGGCTTCTCCAAAAGGCTCACTGTTGCTACTTGCTGGTATGTGGGACACTTCAGGCTTTATTCATTCTCAGCCTCTCAAACCTGATCCTGTCACTAAGATCAGGACACTGTTGTGCCCGAACAAACATCCTGAGCACTGAAACCAGGCCTGAAGAAACGAGGCTTTGTTTGAAGGCCGATATCCCACCCAACGTCAAGATCCTGCTCTAATTCATTGTCTTTTTTTCCGAATGAGATTAATCCCTTATAAATTATACCCTAACTTGGGGCCATTTGTCTTTTCACTGTATCTGTTTGAGAGGAGGAACTCAATTCTCTGTCAGCTGGGCTCTATTTCATTAGCCTTATTTAAGAAAGTGAGGGGAAGGAATGAATACAAAAGGAGTTAAGTCCTGTCAGAGTGGAAAACATTGACCTCGAACAGCATTTAGCCTTTAGGCTGCACTCAGCTCATTAAAATGAAGGTCAGAGTAAAAATCAAACCGTCTCTCACATTTTTATATCCACAGAGGAAAGCCATTAAAAAAAAAGTGTGTGTGTGTGTATATGTGTGTGTGTGTGTGTGTGTGTGTGTGTATATATATATATATCCCGTTTTCACTCACTTTTATTGCACCCCATTACTACCTGTTTCCCTAGAAAGTCAATGTTTTTTATTTCTAAATTATTTCCAAAAAAGGGATGGATAGTTTGCAAGAGAGTTAAAGAGAAAGGTTAGGATAATAAGAGTTGATGAAAGAACAAATGTCATGATAGATTAGCTATTTCCCGTTTTATTAGGAGAAATGTCTACAAGGAGGAGGGCCAGTGAAAAGGCAGCTGTCGGGTCACTACTAACCTTGCCGGTAGAACTCTTCACAGACCCTTTCACTCCACTGCTTGCTCATCTCCCAGATTCTGCAAGGATTGCAAATGTCAGCACACTTCAAGGCAATCTGAGAAATGACAGGGCAGGGAGAGATTGTCAGCGGGTGATCCTTCAGCAGCAAATGCACCCCAAGCCCAAGGGGCTGTCCGACCCTCTAGCCAGCGTGCCTCATGGTACCAGGCCCATATTCACATAGGGCCTCCCTGACGTGTCTCTTCAGGGAATAGCACTTCGTCACCACTACAGAACTTCATTCAGAACTCTGACTTTATAGCAATGAGAGGAGCGAAGAACCACCAGCCAAGGACACACGGAGCTTTCTGAGGAGACTTGGGGTGGGCGGGCCAAAGAAAGCCTCAGTCTGGCTCCCTCATGAGCAGGTAGGCTGCAAGGACCCCCCAATCAGGCTCAAGTAAGATCATTTGGACCTCACTCTCACAGTGGCCAAACTGACGGACTCCATACATCACTTAAATTATGTGTGTTTGCATTTACATGCCTGTGTCTGTGTGTGGGTAAGCACACTCAGACTGCCAGCCAGGGAGCCAAGTCATATCAAATCTAGGAGTGCTCTGTTTGCAGAGCTACGTCAAGGTCTCTTGGCTTGCCTCACCCTGGCCTGTTCTGGGATGCCAGCTTTGTCAGTGATATTGACCTTAGCAGGGTTACCTTGAATTCCCAGAGAAGTAGTTTCTCCCCCTTAACCATCACCTACAGAAAGACTGCTGCCCAGCTGGGCGCCTGTGATGTGCCATGCACACCAGCAATGTGTATGTGTTTGGACCCAGTCCCTTGAGATCACGGCTGCTAGCAGGGCTGGGGGCTGGGAGAGCCTGGATAATATTAAGTTGCAAATTTGGTTGTTTCTTCATTTCCTGTTATTGGGGGTGGGAGGTGGAGGGTGCCAATACATGTTGGAGTTGGTAGGGGGCAGAAGTCCCCTCCAGGTTCTGGCCTTTAGGGCTTCATTTGTATTAGCAAGCTTTCCTTTTGAAATGCAAATAAATGTTCAGGCCAAATCTTTCAGCTACTCATGACTTGGCTTGAGTCGCTAAAATCAGACACCTGGTTGATCTTCGAGTACTCTGGGACTAGAAGCCTCATGTGGGAAGAAAGAAGGAGGGAGATACAGTGCTACAGCTGGGGGGAGAGTGTTTCCTGGAAAAGATGGAGCACTTTGGACAGCTAGAGGGCAGCATGAAGACATGGAGCAAAAAAGACTGTACAGTTCAGTCTGCAGCGTGCAGCTCCATCTCCCTGGTTAAAATTGGTTTATTTAGATGAGTCCAAGATCCATCCACTCAGTCTTTTTTGCCGAAAGGAAAGTAGGAAGACAGGAGAAAATGGTAGATCAAAAAAAAAAAAGCCCTGGTTTGGATACCAAGCCAGAGTTCTACTTGTGGGGTATGCTTCTCCTCTCATTCTCATGTCATAAGTGGCTTCTTGCCACAGAATGAAGCACAATGGGTGGGACTTAATATGAATCAATTCATTCAGTTAATATAATTTATACATTAGTGCCTAAAAGTGGTAAGACTAGGCAAACATGTTTGAGCCTCACATGAAAAGACGAGTTTAGGTAGTAAAAGGAAGTAAAGCAGGATTTGAATAAATAGGTTTTAGGTAAAGGCAGGCTACTCGTGTCTCAATTTTTCATTTGTGCCATAGTTAACATAATGTACTTTTGTGTTATAGAAACAGCCTTTTAAAATTCCACAGATATCACAGTGGTCGATTTTACAAGGCACACCATGGGGGTGATTCTTACTGTATGCAACTGCCCAGGGGGACTACTTTGTGGTGAAGCCTTTATCAAACAAGGAACAATGAGATATTATCAACTTACTGACACGAAACCCTGATCTTGCTTGCTTGGAAATCACTTAAAAATTTCACGTGTCTCCAAGCTTTTAATAAAGTAGGTCACTGCTCTAACTTATACCACGGGAGATACTCCTTCTCAAACGTGCTCAAATTGTTGATCATGCCCCTAAGTGTTTTTACCCAGCAAGGACAGTGGCTTTTTTTTTAAACTTTTTTTTTTTTTGGTGGTTGTTTACCTGAAGCATAAAGTGCCTGTCGTGTACATCCTCCAGTCTCAAATCTTTATTGTGAAGGTGAGCTTTCAATCTGGTCAAAAATTCATTCTGCCTGTTGATGTCTGTCGCCAAGATCAAGGAGCCCAGCTGCTGTTCAATATCCTGTCTGCATCCACAAGAATGAGAGAGAAAACACACACACAAAACAAATCCTTCTGAGGTGGGCGATAGATTCTGTCATCATCAGGTGGCTTGTAATGTCATTGCTGCCTTTGATACTATTTATAACACAGAGCACAAGAGTGATTCTCTCACCTCCCATCACTTCTGTCCCTGACAGAGGTATGCCACCGACTGTACAGAATAATTGAAATCTCAGGTAAACAAAGTTGTAGTAGTGTATACATTCCCAGGGTTTCTATGGATGGAAAAACTGAAAGCCAACTAGAAATGCATGCTTTAAGGTGGACACAAAATGCCTGGCAGAATCACAGGCGTTTCGGTTGTGCTTTTATAGTGTTCAAACCAGGTGAAGTATTAAGATTTGCATGGTGGTAAAAGGGGGCATAATAATAGTATTAATATGAAGACAACAATAGTGACGGATAGGTACTATGGGATGGAAAGGTTCATCAATGGAAAAAATAGATAGGACAGGAAGAGATACTGGAACTTAAAAAAGAATAGTGGCTAATTAAGGCCTCATTACAAACCAGAGGGCAAACAATATATTAGTGAACAAATGGTATAGAGAAAATGGGATAGTTTGGGGAAATAAAGCAAACTGGAGCTTTACTTCACATACAGAAAGTAACCAATGTAAAGAAAGATCCGTAACTATTTCTAAAAGTCACCTCTAAAAATAAAATATACTTAAGTAGAGTGCATAGCGCATACATACACAGTTTACTGAGTCCATATAAAGTAAACACCTTGGAATCATTATCCAGTCGAAGCACATTGCCTGCCTGTACCCCAGAAGGTCCCCATTACATCTCCCATCACATATCTTTTCCCCCAACCCCTGACGTAACTACTCGCTTGTTCTTTGTTTTAATAATTTCCTTGCTATTTATAAAAATCTTACCACCTATATGTTTATGTCTAAATAAAATGGTTTAACTTTAACTGCTTTTGAACTTTAAGTTACTTGGTAAATATTAGTTTGTGACTTGCTTCTTTAGCTAACATTATATGATTGAAAGTCATCTATATTGATGTGTGAGCTGTAGTTCTTCATTTTCATTATTATACTGTATTGCATTGTAATAATATACTACAATGTATCTATCCATTCTACTTTTGATGGTCACTTGAGTTGTTTCTAGTTTTCGATACTAAGAAAAAAATGTCACAGTAAAACACCCATATATACCTCCAGTTACATAAGTGCAAAAGTTTTGCTAGGGTCTATATCCAGGAATAAAATTACTGAACCACAGAGCATGTTCATCTTCAGTTTCTTAGATATGGCCACTTATTTCCAAAACAATTGTATAAAGTTACACTCCAAGCAGTAATAAATGAAATTCTGATTGTTTTACATTCTTACTCTTTACTTTTTTTTTTTTGTCAATCTGAGGAGTATGTCAGGCAACTTATTATGATTTTAGTATGAATGTCTGTGATTACTAATGAGGTTCAGCATATTTTCATGTGTTTATTGGCCATTTGTTTTTCCTCTTTTGTGAAGTTTCTATTCTAATCTTTACTTATTATTCCATTGGGTTGTCTCCAATTTGCTTATTGATTCTAAGAGTTTTTTAAAAATATTTTTCAGTAATGGTTCTGTCAGGTATGTGTTACGAATATCTTCCCCCACTCTGTGGCTTGTCTTTCCCCTTTCTTTATGATGTCTTTTGATGAAAGGAAGTCTTAATTTTTAATACAGCATAATCCATAATTTTTTAAATTTCTGGCTAAACTAATAATTTTCTTCAGTTTGTAGAGTTAACCTGCTTTACTTTTAAAATCAGAAAAATTATTTTAAAGAATTTTCATGAGGATAGAATGAATAATCATAATTATGATGATACTGACTTTCATTATGAAGTCTTTTCACATATATCGTTGCATAACAGTTATTCTTCTAGCAAAAGCAGTTTATAACACTATGTTCCACAAAGACATATAAAATACGGTACTTTTATTTGGAATCCATAGGGAGAGTAGGAGTATGTTAGGAAATGAATACTAATTGAACAACAAGCAAGATTAATGCAGGTATTCCAGGGACGAGTCTGGTCTCGGGTTCTTCTCTCCTTTTTCCTTTTGTTTTGTTCTTTCCTCACTCTCCTTCCTTCCTTTTTCCTTTTTTTCTTTAGCTGACCCGTCCCCTTACCTCTTATTTTCTTCTCTTTATTACTTGATTTCTCGCTCTAGTTTTTAGGTCTTTTTGCATTTAATTCTTTCAATCTTTGCAATTTACTGTTCTAGTAAAAGGCATGAACTTTTGTTCCGTGCATGAAGATTGGTTTTATCTAGTTTGAGGGTGGTGGTGGGGGGGAGTTATCAGAACTGAAGTTCCTCCTGCAAACTCAACATTCCTCTGGGTGCTAGGAAACAGCATGAGATAGTATCAGAAGGCCGGGACTCAACTGGTGAGCCCAGAGCACACTGCCTGTTCTATGGAGACACAACACTTGGCCACTGACCTTAAAGCTATGAGCCCTTCAGAAGAAGGGTACAGAGATCTAGTTACTTCTCTCCTAGCTACCTTAGGTTCTGTGCAATTTAATTAAACAGACCAGATTTCGTGTGGGCCTTTGAAGACACTACAGGGTCCATGTAGACAATGGACTTGGATTTAGTAGGACTCTTACTAAATACCTAAGCTAACAGTGGACTAGGAAACTAGTATTTCCCTTTCTGCTTAAAAAAAAGAGACAGTGAAATTAATGGTGAAAAAATTGCTGCGGCCAATTCAGTTACTTTAACAAAAGACAGTTTAGAAAAGAATGTCTGACTTCTACTTTTTTGCCAAGACTGGCAATTACGAAACAAACTTTACTGAACTCGTTTTAAATTTAGCTTGAGAACTCCTGTGTTCCTTCTTGATAAATATTTATTATTTGGGTCTACACAGGAGGACAATTTTGTTAACATAAAAGCCAGGAATTTGGCAGAGCAGAGCATTGATGCTGAAGGGTGTGAAAGTGGAGAGCTGTTTATTCTCCTTTTCCTGATGTTAGGTCATAGACGATTCAAGGCCCTTTCAAAGCTCATAAGAGATTCTGGTTTCTGGGTTGCAGTAACTGACACCGAATATCCTCTGATAGACAATACTGAGTGTAGGCAGGAAGAACGGCAAGCTGACGCCCTGCCATTAACCCAGGGGGGTCTTAAGCGTGCTGTAGAGAAAGCGGCTTATCTCTACTGTGAGGACATCAGAATGTTTCATCTTTTCCCCACTTACGTCATTTCCTGTGGCAAGTGAGCAAGAAGCCTTGATTCTCGAAGCATGCCAACTGTAGATCGCCAGTGGTGATTCTCCAGCACAGACATATTCTAGAAAGAAAATTAAAGCTGTAAACGAGAGAGAAGCTAGATACTGATCTATCACACTGCACACAGCTTTACTGAGGCCAGTATTTCCCCTCTGGCAAGTGTGTACCTGCTGACAGAGGCAGACCAGAAAAGAAGCACAAAACAACCCTGGGAGCCTATTCTCAAGGCTATAATTGAAGGTGGGACAGCGGCAGGGTCTTGCTGACCCTCAGTGCAGGGTTGAATGAGGGCCAGTCGCCAACATCATTCCCTTCTGCCGTGGCCCCTGTTTTCAATAGCTTAGTCAGGCAACACTCAGTAGAGAAGAAAGTGAAGATTGTACAGATACATAGTAATGGATACCATGGGGCTATGTGCATAACATAAGCCAAGATTATACTACTTAACTGAACAGAGGCAACCTCTGCTCTGATTTACTGCATTGACCATTGTTTCTCAACACTGATAAGAAACCTTCTGCGTCTGAACCACCTGGGTAGCTGGTGACAAATTCAGACTCCTGATTCCCAGTGAATAGTTTTGGTAAGTTTGCGGTGACTAATTTTTACAAACATTAAGGTTTGAGAACCACTGCCATGGAAGCAGCTCTGTCAATACCTTCGTGACTAGTATATTGGCACCTAGCCCATTAGGTCTCAGTTTGAATTTATAATTGTTTCCTTGTTTAATTATCTTGATATTTTTTTCCCTTGTGGGAACCTCTGTGTTCAGTCTCTCCTTTGACCTTACTGTTATCTTAAATATGCTGCTTGTCGGAACATTAGCTAACTATTTAAATTAAAAAAAAAAAACATTTCTTACAATCCATAGTGTTTTATTCTAATTAAGACACATTACGGTCTTAGCACATAAGGCACCGACTTGATACATAGAGAGTAGAGCCCCTCTAGCTCCCTGGAAATCTTTTTGCTCTATTTTCTTATTTCTGTATTTATTCATTCTCCATTTTGTTTCAAGAGCAGTCGTAAACTTACAAAAAGCACAGGAAGATGATATTCACTAAAAGTGAGGAGACATTGCATGACTCTGCTTATATGAGGTACCTAGCGTAGTCACATTCACGGAGACAGTGAGAATGGTGATTGCCAGGGGCTGGAGGACCAGGGAGTTATTGTTTAATGGACCCCGAGTTTCAGTTTTGCAAGATGAAAATAGTTCTAGAGATGGGTGGTGGTGATGCCTGCACAACAATGTGAATGAGGTTAATACCACTGAATTATAAATTTAAAACGGTTAAGATGGTAAATTCTATATTATGTATATTTTGTCACAATGAAAAAAGTGAGGGTGAAGAAGCAGGGAAAATAATATGGAGACTACAAGGAGCCTGGAGAGAGACTGAAAACTATTCCATCCTTATGCCCCACCAATACAGCTGAGCCACCCACAGGATGCTCAACTTTTTCAGGAAATGAGAAAAGAGAATCCCTGTGAGTGACACAATCAAGGATCTATTAGGAAAAAGCAAGTTCAAGAAAACTGCAACTATTTTTGGTTCTCACCCCACACAGCAATTTCTCTCCAGAACTTTGCAGAATGAGTTTCAAGAGGCAAAGTCTTACACAGATCCTCTGTCTAGGCTGTTCTATTGCAATTCATTTCTCTCCTTGCCAAGGAGTCATTATTCTTTATTTACCACTTGACCATGTTGGAACCACTGATGAGATTTTGCCTCTTATCAACTGGTCTATAATCTCCTTTTGGGCATGAGCCACACACAACAAAAGAGAATGTTTATTAGAAATAAAATGTTAGACTAATTTGTTTTGATGGTAAAGATTTATGAGGGCAGAGAGTGATAGGTTAGTGTGACGTAACAGATGTTCTATCTTGTGGTGACATTTAATTCAGTCACTCATGAGCATTGACTTTCGAGACTAATTCAAGTAAATGTGGACATGAGTGTCCTCATGTGAGCTTTTCAAGGGGCCAGAAAACTGTAACAAGACCTAATGATAAATGACACCATATCTCTATTGAGTGGAAAGTGTCTGGAGCATTAACCTTAAGCATTGTTATTTATGCCAGCCTGATTTAACATCTTCATTAATAATCTTCCTGAAGACAGAACAAAAGGATACTTGGGAAAGTTGCTCGTGAAACCATATTTAGAGATGAGCACCAGGGAAATGAAAGGAAATTGAGTGGGCCTGGAAATTGGCACAGAATAAAAGACAGTAGAGTACACGCTAACAAACACAACCTTTCGAGGGGCAGTCGCTATAAATAAAATTATGTTTTGACCAGAACTGTGTTGGACATAGGGCACTTTGATGGATTCCAGAGAATAAGAAAAGAAGGGCAGCAGAGGCAGAGGGGACTAACATTTATAAAGCACCCAGTTTATATGATCTCATTTAATATTTGCACAACTCCCTACTATTTTTATCGTTAACTCAGAGACAGTAAAATTTCAGTGTTTTCTGAGAGGCCACACAGCTAGTGAATGGCTGAGGAAGGCCTTAAACCTGTAACTGCCAGTGGTAAAGACCTAAGCTGTGCATACACACCTTGCTGCCTCCCAAGAATTTCCTCTGTGCGGCTCTATCCAAGCATTCAGAAGCCTGAAACTTATATACTTAATGAATACTTGTAGTTATTCTTAGTTTCCCAAAAATTATCTATAGTTGCTACTTTCAAAGGTAAGGATTGATTGTTTTAATTAGATGTTAATTTCTAAATCCTCGCTGGAATCTTTACCTCCAGATTTGGTTTCATTGTGAAAAATCCTGTCGTTTGAATGTTATGAGTGGAGTAGATTTAGGTTGTGTTGGGGGAGAACTCATCTTTCAGCCACTCTCAGCCCTCACATCCGATCAGTCTCAGACCTGCTGGTTCTTCCAACATGGCGTCACTTATACCCATCCCTTTCTTTCATTGCTATTTCAGTGCTTTATTATCTTTCTTAATTCTCCTTCCTTCAATCCATCCTCCCTACAGCTGCCAGAATGTGACTTATTTGACAGACTTTTCTACCATCTCCCTAATCATTGGTTGAACTACAAAAAAATATTTTTTGAGCACCTACTAATATGCCAGGTGTTATGGTGGGCACTGGGGATCCAAAGATTAGTAAGACAAAATCGCTGCCCTCGAGGAGCTCACCTAACTTCAGCATGGCCATGCCGTCTGCTTATCCCCATTCCCTACTCCTAACCCCCCAATAGTTTCCTATCAGATAAATTAAGCCTCACTCCTTAGCTCAGCATTCAATGCTCTCTAAAAATTGTCCCAGCTACCATTCTGTTCCTATATATTTGAGACAATTGCATGCCTTCACCTTTCCTTTCTTATAAAGCTCTTATAGTCCAAATGAATGATATCATAGTGACAAGACTTTAATTTATTGAGATAATTATTAAATTAATATGAATGTCTTTTCCATCTCCTTTGTGCCACTTTCGTGCCTCCCAAGGTGGTTTATTATCCTCAAACACCTCTCTATGTTTACTTATCAAACTAACACCTGTTTTCAAAGTCCACTTCAAATACTCTGTCCACAAAGCCATCTAGAATCATTCCAGCCAGAGGCTGGAATTGGTGTTCCTCAAGTTCTGAGTCCTGTTGGGCCCAGGGCTGTTGATGTGTATGAGAGTTATTCATGTACATCCTTTCCTTCCTACTAGAATATCAGCTACAGGTGCGTAGGAAGCCTGCCTCATTCCTTTAGTATCCACTCAGCTCCTTGCACAGAAAAACTGCTTTCCCTTAATTTGCAGAATAAGTCACTGAACAAATTACTTGATTTCATTCAACAATTACACTGAGCACTTACCATGTTCCAGGCACTGTAGCATGTGCTTGAAATATATCAGTGAACAAAACAGACAGAGAACTAGTGGTGGTAGGAATGGGGAGATACAGATAAAAAAAAAATAAACATAAAAATACTTTAATTCTGGAAAAAAAAATTGTATAGCATTTCAGAAGATAGTAAGTCCATGGACAGAAGGAAAAGTAGAGCAGGATAGTGGAAATTTGAGAGACTTTGGGGTGGGGGCTCGTAAGGTAGTCAGGGTACAAGGTAAGATTTGAACAAAGACCTGAAGGTAGGAGGGAGCTAGCTATGCTGGTATCTGTGGGAAGGGTGTTCCAGAGGAAAGAGCTGGATTAAAGGCCCCAAAGGGTTGGGGAGCAAACATCCACGTGGTCAGTGTGCGGTGTGAGAAGGAAAGTATTACAACAAGAAGTTAGAGAGGCAATGGAAGCCCAGATCATGTATGGCCTTCTGGCCATTATAAGAATTTTGGTGTTTACTCTGCGATAAACAGGGAGTCACTGCAGGAGTTTGGGAAGGATGAAATCATTTAAATAAGACTTACATTTAAATAAGATCACTTTGGCTGCTATGTTGAAAATAGACTTGGTAAGGTAAGGGTAGTAGCAGGTATTGAAGGTTGTTTGGGGGTGATAGCAGCCATGCAAGAACAGATGAGAGAGGTTTGGACTAGGGAGCTGGAGGTGGTGAGAGTGGTTGATTTCTGGATCTGCAAGGATGACTGCAATGTTTCTGGCCTGGGCAACTGGAAGGATGGTATGCTTATTACCTGTGATGAGAAGGCTGCGGGGGCTGCAGGTTTAGAGGAGTTCAGCATTGGACATACGAGTTTGAGATCTCCATTAGACAC
This sequence comes from Rhinolophus ferrumequinum, assembly GCF_004115265.2. Classification (NCBI taxonomy): domain Eukaryota; kingdom Metazoa; phylum Chordata; class Mammalia; order Chiroptera; family Rhinolophidae; genus Rhinolophus; species Rhinolophus ferrumequinum. Next base: position 82,480,796 of record NC_046286.1, on the reverse strand, counting down.
ATGGACATGGTCGTGGAGATATCAAATAACCAAAGTAGTAACATCAAAAAAAGAAAAATGGAATAGTCACACAAGTGATGCAGTAATTCATGGGTTAGAGGGAAAATGTCACATAAAGGGAAAGATTGAGCTGATTCATCATTTTGAAGGTGTCAGGTTTTAGATCAAGCAGCAGGTATGGCTGAGGCTCCTGTGTGTTCATTCCCTAAATCCATTTTCCTTTCCTATTTATTCACACAACCTCCGTCCTTTGATGGACTCATGGCTGTCCAGAATAAAGATAACATTTCCCAGCCTCCTTTACAAATAGGTGGAACCACTTGGCTAAGTCCTGACCCATTAAATATAAGCAGAAATGTTATGTGGGATTTTCAGGAAGGTTGTTGAAAAGGAACTGACTCATCTGGGATAGACTTCTTTGGCTTACTTCCCCACTGTTCCTGCTCACTGTCTGGAATTCAGCAGGAATGGTTAGAGCTCCAGCAGCTATCTTGGGCTATGAGGAAAAGTGTCACACCCTAGTGATGACAGACTGTAGAGCTAGAAGGATCTTTGGACCCTCATCCTTAATTTTGTGAAGCCACCATGCATGCAGGACTGCCAACCTGCAAACTTCTTTTATGAAGGATAGAAATAAACTTCCGCCTTTGTTTAAGTCACTAAGTTATTTAAAGTTATTTTATTATCTTCCATATCAGCCTGAAAGAAATAATGAAAAGAACTTCTCAATGTCTTGATCTATAGTAGTGTTTTGTTTTTGCCTAAGAACGATAATAAAAAATTTTACAACTCCATAAAGAGAGTGAGGAGAAATCGCCTTAATAAAGTCAGAAACACACACACACACACACACACACACACACACACACACACACACACACAAATACACACACACTTTTATTTCTGAGATAAACCATTACCATCTGTTAGGAAAGACTTTCCTGGTTCTCCAAATAGAACTGACAGCTCTCTCTTCTAGCTCCCCACCCCCAACTCAAATTTCTAAGGTGCTTAAAACACCTTGTAACAACTTTGTTCACTGGCCTTGCTCACATGTATCTGTGATCTTCATGTGTGTGTTCTTTTACTCTTGAAAAGAATTTTGAAAACTTATGCTCTCCCTAAACTTTTTAGAATTGGTATCTAAAATTACGAATTTCAATGGTAACAAAAGATGTAGTAATGTCCTCTGTATTTGTAAATATTGTATTTTGATATAAAACCATTATATTATTACTCTGTTATGTATTAAATGTATCTAAGGGAATTTAAATACCAATAACATTTAATGCCCATTGGAAAAAACACATGAATAATTTATTCTTTGTCAGAAATTTTAAATTGATTTTTTCTCTCTAGAACTTATATTTCTATTCCATTTTCCCAGATCATTTTATTTAATATAATATATTGTTTTCTGGGTGAAATCTTTTATTGTCAACCTAGCACATTTCTCTGCAACAAAAATAAGTATATAAATTGCAATTTTAATTTAACAAATTTTCCTACCATCAGGCTCTAAGCAGTAAATATGTTTCCAGCTTGAGTATAGAATGCAATTTTTATTAGTAACTAACCCATCAAACTACATATATGTCACAAATTTGGAAAAAAAAAATCAATTGCTTCAGAATAACAATTTATTGGCAATGCATTCACATATGAGATGGCTGGGAGAGTCAGAGTACCTCAATTCCAGGAGGCTTCCTTTAATATTTTTAGTTGTTCCTTTGGTATTTTTTTCACACTGAGGCAATATGCAATATCGGTGAAATTGGGATAATATGAAATACACATAATGGGTACGAGCTTTGTCTTTCTTTTGTAAAGTGGCAACAGGGTGATTCTGAAAGAGGAGTGGAAAAATAGCACTGGTCCTGCAAGCACAGTCCAGGCAGGTCAGTTTAAGGACCTGAAAACGGATTCTGTTAGCACCATTCATGCCTGTGTCCCCCTGGAAAGTCTCTGTGTATCCCCGGGGGAGCACATGCCTAGTCTAAAAACTGCTGCCAATCATGATTGCCATTGAAAGCAGGGAACATATTTTATTCATCTTTGTGCCCCAGCGCGTGGCACAGTGCCACTTAAATAAGTAAATATTTGTTGAATGGATACTGAGTAATTAATTTCCAAAACCTAAAAAGTGCAGTAGCTGCAAAAGTTGAAGTAACTGCTAAAAGAAAAAGAGTCCTGTTAAATTTTTGGTCAGTGGCGGATAGAAGCCAGACTTGAGATCTTATGTTGTGAAATCTTTAGACTTAGGCAAAAGCCGAAGAGCTTTTAAAATTAGTATAGCAATGGGCTTCCTCCTACTGCTCATTCACAGACAACCAGGATCGAGTGAATGACTCCAGAAACAACATATGTCAGATAGAACCTGTCAATGGCAAGATTAAAAAAGAAAAGAAAATCATTATAATTTTTCAATCAATGCTTCTCATTCTTTATGGTGTACCCTTGATGTAGGGTAGCAAGAATGTAATAACCAGCAGGAGTAGCTGCTAAGTGGACAGTGAGGGGGCGTGTCTTGACTCGGTGGTCTCCCTGGTCTTCGCGTGGTTGCCTTTGCTTGTCGTATTTGCACTTTGGCTCTCTGAGTGTACTCGCTGTTGCCCATGGTACTGAACTCTCAGTGTTACTGAGGTTCTGTCATTCTTGCTATGTACATGCATCCACGCTGCATCCATCCATCCTCCATCCATCCTTCCATCCATCCATCATCCATCCATCCTTCCATCCATCCATCCATCCATCCATCCATCCATCCATCCATCCATCCATCCATTCATCCAACCATCCACTTACTCATCCAGCAAACCTCCCACCACCCAGCAAGTATTCACGGAACAACACCAGGACTGTGCAGGATACCACCCGGAGCTCGCAGACTGTGGGCAATATGAACATCTAATGAGGCAGTGGCAATGTAGGGAAACAAACACTGTGATAGAGGAAGTAATAGAAGGCTGTGACATCACATAGGATGGACATAGAAGATGGACTTTTAAGGAAAAGGAAGGCTTTCAGGAGGAAGGTATGTCCAAATGGAGATAAAAAGGACGAGTGAGTTAGAGAGGAGTCAGAGAGTACAGGCAATGGAGAGGGAACATATTTCATTAAAACAGGCAGAAGGAAGAGCTCGTGTGTGAAGACTTGTAAGCAAGAGGACATTTTGTGTCTTCCTCCGCTGTTGTATGTTTTTTATCATTCAAAATGATCACTTTCTAATATACTACATATTTTACTCAGTAATTTTCTGTTTTCCCTAGTAGAATGCAGGGATATTTATTTGTTTTGTCCATCTTCTGTGTTCTCAGCACTTGGCATGTATTAAGCACTCAATGAATATTTGTTGGATGAATAAAGGAATGAGTGATCTGTTTGGGAATCTGAAAGTAGTTCAGGCTGAATGATGCATAGAGGCCTAGTTGTGTAATGGTGGGAACTGACGCTGGAAAGTGTAGCAGGGTCAGCTCATCACAGGGTTTGTAAACTGCTAAGACATTTAGACGGAATCCTGAGGGCAATGGGATTTTAAGCAGGCAGGTATGGGTCCCCTTTGAGTTGCAGGAAGCTTATTCTGGCTGCACAGTGGAGGAAGGGTTGGAGCCAGGCCAGGCTGAGGACAGACAAGATGATGAAGTTGGTACCTGCACTAGTTGTGGGGCTGGGATGTACTGGTATTTCATAGGGAATGGCCAGAGTGCCCTCCCTGACAGAGAGGTGGCTCTGCTCTTACAGACACATCTGGCTTTCATAGTGGCTCAAAGAGCAATATCAGCAAAAGGTAGATTGAAAAGAGAAGAAAATCATCAGAAATGCTCATGGAGATCTGAACAGAAGAGGAGATGATACCACTTGACTATCCGTTGACATCCTGGCGCTGTTCTGGAATCCCCCATTGGGTACCACCCCATCTGTCTATCTTTAAGAAGCATCAGTTCAGCAATTTCACATTATCCCAACCACAATGTGTTCTAGTGTCCAGGCTCTTCAGACTTGTAGTTTTAAGCATAATCTTCATCTTAAAGTTGAAAGAGTAAATATCCATTTTTGTGGAAACAAAACCTATTAGAATTTTAATTTGGAAAAAATAAAACCCTTCAAGTCCCTACAACAAAACCTCTATTTCTCTTTTGTATCTGAATTATCAAGTACTATTCATCCTAAGAACAAAACAATCCCTTTGTTCCTGAATAACAACACATCTGGCACTTAATAAACCACCAACACAAGTTTTCAAATTAAATCAAGAGTCTGTTTGTCAAAGAGAATCTGGCAGTGCAGATTTGCTATTATACAACGCAGCTTTAAACTGTTGGGCTTTTTTCCTATTTATGAGACACTTTCTTTGATTAAAATATTCAGGATGATGTTGATAAACTGAGTCTGGTGTACAACAACAATCAGAGTTAATTACATCTTTTAAACCAGCGGACACAGGAAGAAAAACAACAACAGGATCGTAGTCTGTGTTTTCATATTTAATTGCTCATGAAACAGAGAAGCAATACTTCAGGAGATAATGAAGTGGCTGAGTTCTTCCCTAACAAGCCAAGTGGTGTCCTTGGTAACGCTGCAATAGCCCTAGCCCTGGAGGTCTCAGAGGAACTGAAGCTCCTTGAGTGTTAAACGAGACCTTGGCCCTTGAAGAAACTACAGCACCTGCCATGTTTACTGCCTGTTGGAAGATCGCTCTCTTTTGTTTGATCTACATCTGCCCAAGTCACTGCTATGAGATCAAGAAGCCTGGACATCAGTTGTTGTCCAAGGGGCAGGCTGGTGTTCAGATCAGGGCCACGGACGTGCCACATGCCAGCCACCTTACCGTGAACAGCAAAACTTTATAAAACAGAAAATCAAATTTGAGCCTCCCTTCTACAATTTTCACTCTACTTGCCAAAACACCTTTGCTACTGCAATCATGAGGTTATGTGTAATCTCTGCAGCTTCTTGTTTGAGGAGAGGTCATAGAACCACGTGGAAGGACCATTTCTCCAGGTTCTGTCAACTTCATATTTATGGTTCAGAGTCATTAAGAGTAAAAAGTCGTGAAAAATGCTGAGCTCCTCTAAATGCTTGTGATAAGTGACTACGAAAAATGATTATAAACTTTTGCAAGACAGTATAAAATGTAATAAATATAATGTTTCATGAAACAATTAATTATTATTTTATTCATTAAGTTGCTGTGTCACCAGTTACTATATAGTTGGACTCTATCAAGAGGAATTAAATTTTACATTGAACTGAAAGTGATTCCTTTTGCAATTATAATAATCAGTACTGTCTCTGATTTAACGCTGACTTTACCCAACTGCTGAGCCCACGTGTGTGTGCGGGGTGTGGGGGGGGGTTGCAGGGAGGGACACAAGATCCATTTTGGGTTCCAGTTCTCACACGCTCCTTTCCCTGTAAGTCCACCACGGACACCTGGAGTGCTTCCAGTCTGATTTGCGAGGTGCCAGGTGGAAGTGCCTTTATCGCTTTCATGTTGAACTTGGGTTGGCAGTTCAGCTACGTAGTGAGTCCGGCCCAGACAGCAGACAATGGGGGAGAGCCCTCTGACCTGGCCCTCACTCCGGCTGCTCTGGCTCTCTCTTTATCTCAGAGCAGAAGCACAGGCTGAGCATTATGCAATGATCTTATTTATTAGAACTAAAAGAGCACAGCCAACAAAAGGCGGGAGAGGAAGCCCTCTTCCATTTTATCTCATTTGTAGTAAGTCTGGATTGTAGCAGTCACGCACAGGGTGTTCTCAAAGCTACATAATTCCAGGCATATCCTTGCTATTGTCTTCTCATTAACCAAGTGTGTGTGCATGTATAATTTTTGTATTTATATATACACAAAAATTTTTGTATATACATATATACATATATATATACTTATACTCACAGTATACTATGTAACATATAGTATGTGTTATACATATATATGTATATATTTTCACTCATAACCATGGTTCTTAGTACTTTCTGATTCTATAACTCATTTTAAAATAGGAGTGTAAGTTATGGATCCTCTCCGTAGGAAAATGTGCATAGGTACATCCTCTTAAAATCTGCTTATAGTTTCCTGAAATCTCATTCATGTCTCAGCAACAGGCCCTTGGTAAAGTAAAAAGCGACATTTCCAAAGATTTTTAAATATCATGTGTTGTTAATAGTCTTGCTCAGCTTATATATTATGTAACATGCTTTTTTTTTTCCTGGAAATGGAAAACCTGAAGAGTTTTACCAGTTGCTCATCTACAACTTGCTGCAGAGTGAAGATTTCCTGACCCCGGTCACATTCTGTACAGATAATCTACAGTTTCTACAAAAGAGAGGAGATACATTTCATCATTGTATGCCCAAGACACTGATCTGAGAGCAGGGGCCGTTCATGGCGAGATTGTGCTCAAGACCACAGGGACCATCCGTTTTCAGTCATTCTGGAGTTGCGGGTTTTAATCCCCAAAGCACACTGGCTAGTGCCATCAGCTCTGCTACCCAAAATGTTATACTTCAAGGCTCACTTTTCACCATTCTTCATCCATGAGGTTTGGTTTTTTTTTTCTTCTCCCCAAACCATTTGCAGAATCAATTTCTGTCTTCCCATCCCATTTTGTTTGTTGTGTATTTAGCAAAGTCTGTCCCACTTTATGCCACTTGTCTTTAATCCTCTTGTCTCCCTCCCTGCAGTAGGAGGACCCTAAGGAGAACTTATTTCCTGCACACAGGAGGTGATTAATATGAGTTTGAGAGGCAGTAGGTATAGTGCTTAGGGACTTCGGCTCTGGAGACAATGGACTTGAGTTCTCAGCCCAGCTTGGCCATTAATTAGCCATTTATTTTTGGGAAAAACACTTGCATTTCCTAAGTATCAATGTTCATCTTTCTGTAAAGTAGGTATGACAATAGGACCCACCTAACTGGGCTATTGTGAAGACTAAATGATATAATACATAAAAAGCATTTAGCCTAGCATTTGAATCATAGTAAGTGTTGAATGAAGGTTAGTTATATAATTTGTTGAACTGAATTTTACAGAGAATTTATCTTTTTGGAGTTCCTTCAGATAGTAAACATTGGTATATAGCCAAATATTGGCATTATAAATTTTTCGGACAACATTGAAATTTCATATTATTTTCAAATCTTCCTAACAATTTTTACTTTTAATATGTAAAGTCCCTATTGGCTGATAAAAGTTTCATCTTTTATCCTAGCCAACTCCAGGATATTGGAAGTAACTTGATGATACTGTGTGATACTGGTTTGCCTTCCACACTGTTTCTATGACATAAAGACATAGATCTCTAGCTTCTAAGAGATCCTAAGGCCAGTTGAACAGGGGAACTGGTAAAGACAAGATCTTAAAAGTGGTTTTGAGTCCTATATCCCCATTTCTCTCTAGTCATTATCAAAAGGATGTTTCTCTTTCCTATCAAAGATCAGGCCAGACAGTTCAGATGCTGGTATATTTACTGCTAGAAAAAACCTGTAGTAACATCTTTGGATACAAAGAAAAACATGGGTATTTACCCTTCAAAGACTTTTTAAAAAGGTATATCTATTAGGTTGGTGCAAAAATAATTGCAGTTTTTGTATTTATTTTTAACCTTTTAAACCACAATTACTTTTGCACCAACTTAATATGTGAATATTTTTAGCTAACTCCTCAAACCTTTTTCAAGCTGAGATTAAGTTTTCTTGTATTTTTCCCCTTTTGAGCATATGTCATTGAACGTTTGAGGGCTGAGATTATATTTTATTCATTTATGCACTTCTAGATCCTAGTATGTCATCTGATATAATAAATATTTGTACTAAATAATGTAATAAATAGTTGCTGATTAAAAATATACAAGACTATATGTTGCATTGAAAAGGCTACAGAATTTGGTTATATTGGAATGCTAATTTTTAACAAAGAGATTAAAATAGAAACTATTAAAAGTTATTTGTCTTCAAAGGTTTGAGTAGGAATCTATTTTTTGGAGAACATTTTAATATCTAAAGAAGATAGACTGGAGTGTTTTTCTTTTGAAAGTCAATTTTTGTTAATAAGCATTGAGTACTTATTCATTATTGATGAAATTCTACATTTTCTTGTTTTAATGTTTTTAACATCTGGCATATTTCTTTCTGACTTCATGTCTAAATGTGAATTCATTATGTGTTTTATATATACTACATGTCAAAGTACAGTTTTATGACCCTCATTTTTATGTACAAATTAGCCAGTGGCAGCAGATACTCTCTTAAACTCCATTGCTATGATTAATTTGATGATGGGAAATTAGAATTATATAAGCATTTACATTATTTGGGAATGGATCAAGTAGCGAATCTTGCTGATAGATTTCCTTTGTCTGATAAAAGACAATTGAAAAATTGATAGGAATAGAAAATCTACTTGGGGCTCTCGGTCTAGTCATTCATTTTATTTTCCTAGTCAAATGTCTATGTTTTTCTCAAGCAATAAATTTAGCTTCTGAGATAGTGTAGAAGTTTACTTTTAGTTTTTATTTATCTTGTTTAGTTTTTAGTTCATCACCAAAAGACTTTCTCAGTTCTGTCATCGTGTCCCCTCTATATGGTCATATCTATCTCAGCTTTGGGTGTTGGCTGACAGTCCAAGAAAGCCCAGTGCTGAAGTACATACCAGGTAGAGCCATAAACCTTGGAGCACCATTTCCTACCTATGCCAAAAGCTAATCAACTGGATCAAGAAAGGCTTTTAAAAATTTTCCAAGTGTGCTTTATTGGAAATCAATGTATCCTCAAGCTGCAAGATCTTGTATAATACAGCTGTTTTATGGGGGATCTATCAGGAATTCTTTCAGCACTGAATTTTTTCAAAAGATCTACTAAAACTGAGGTCAATAATTCCTTTGTATGCAGTGATTTTGTGAATAACAACCAAAGGTCTCCAAAGAATCACGTTGAAAATTCTGAGTAATTCATTTATGATATCTGAAACAATAGCATAGGTAAAAGTTCTCCAGGTCAACCTACTCGTGTTGCTGAACTATTTTATAACAATGAAGTATGCTATTGTCTTTGATAACATAGCTCTGACTCAGAGACAATACATTCAGAAATGACCCTACAGACATAAGCCTGAATTAGGATTGCATCTGGCAACTATCATTTATAGAAACCCTAAAAGGACTGGCTTCAACTAGCCATTATATATGAGATAGTTTCCAGGGAAATAGATGTCCTCAGACCACCAGAGAGTAGGCTTAGAGATCCTGCTTGACTTCAAACAATTTCAAACCTGTGCTGGAGCAAATTGAATTCCTTGGATATCCTTGTAAACCAATTAAATCTTTCTTGGGGGATATCCTGGACCTATTTCAAACTGATGCTCTTTGGCTGTGGTCGTCACGGAGGGTGACCCTGAATGAAGTTGTCTCCAAGGGTGAGATTCAGACTCCAGCACTGGGCCTAAGGCAGTTGGCTGTACAGTGTCTGGCTCAGTGTTCAGCTCTCTTACCTGATAGAGGTTGGCGAGGTGGTGGTTAGTTTTGATCAGAAATGGCTGGTTCACCCCTGGATGGTCAACATCATGAGCCGCTGCAGCCAGCAGTCCAAGCATGATGTCCAGAGGTGTGAGGAAGCTGGCGAGCTGTTAAAAAAAAAATCAAATTGGGAGATTGATGGGTGTGTTTTCACAAATAGGTTAGCATTTGTTTTGGCTAAACCAAATGGAATGCATCATCACAATATGGTTCAGGCCTCTCATCTAGACCTTTACCCCCTGAAGCAGTGAATGAGGTGATAGTCACATGGAATCACAAGGAAAGAGAAAAAAACTGGGAAGTAATTAAGTGAGTCAAAGTGTGCAGGTCATTCAGGTAGCCTCCCCTTCCTACTGCCACTGTTTCCTTTTGTTGTTGTGGGGTTGTTGCCTCTCAGCAATACTGCTCTATGGTGGGCAGGGAGAAGGCAGAGCCTGAAATCAGCCTCGCTCCTAGAGAAAGCTGTAAATGAAGGAAAAAGTTGAAACTGAAGTGATGGACACATTTAAAAAATCATTTGTGTATTCCAAGCACTTACTGTATTGTTGCCACTTCAACAATAGTGGCTGAATTCAAGTGTGGGCTGAATTGTCACATTTGCATATTTCTTCAATGTGTAGTCATAGTAGGGGAACGTGTGAGAATAAGTCATTTTTTTTTTTTTTTTTGGTTAGCTGGGAAAATAAGGAGGGTAATGGGAATCTGGTACTAACTTTAAATATACAACTGTGTGATATATTACAATTTTCAGACTACTTAGAAGTTATAAAACAAAACCAGTAATGTCTTTAAACTATTTTATATGGATAAGGCATCTACCCAGTTTTGTCTTGGGAATGCCTGTCTGGCAGCTGTATAGTCAGTGGTTGATGGTAAAACTGATTGAATTAAACAGAGTCTTGGACTGGAATATTGTTTTCCAAAAACCTTAAGAAAACTCATCTTATATGTTATTTATACCAACTAACTTTTATATGGCTAAGAAATGACTCGATTTCGAGTAATGAGCATGGTGACTATGTTTTTAATTTTGGATTGGTTTATCACATCAAAGCAAGCTTGAGCCTTGAGGAGTTTTGATTCTGTCAATGAAAAACCATGAGGTGGGAGACTTTTCGCAGAAAAGTTCAGTGGTGGTACCATTTGTGACAAAGGTCCAAGGCAAACAGCTATATCCTGAGACTGTGAAGATATCTAAGATGGACATTGTTGGAGAGAGCATTGTTTTTGTCTTAATGCAGCCTTGAAAAATACACAAATTATGAAAGGAAGCCTCAGAAAGTATACATTCTCTTTCACGAGTGCTGTATGATTTTCAGAGTTGATACTGGAATTTCAATAGAAACAATTTGTGTTCACGTTGTGAATGACCCCTAACACAGCTATTCTGATATGTTGGGTGATTTGGGATGAGAAGGTGGTTAGCAGGCATTTCCAGATGGTTGAGGAGGCACCGGGTCTTGCCTTACCTTTGGCTCCTTCAGGTAGCAGTGCATGGCCTGGGTGACGTCAGCCGCATGAACAGCATTGTGATATGGGTTTTGGCTGTGGTAATCTTCTTGAACCATGACTGGGAGGTAAATAGATAACTCAGTCAGCTAATACCAAAACAGGAAGGGCATACGCGCTCAGACTTATGAGGGTTCCTTTTGCTTAAAAATATCACTGTCTCCAAAATGTGCAGCCTGGGGATTCTTTAAAAAATGAACGTGGTTTATAAGGCCTGGCAGTTCTCCTGATCTGTTTCTGGTGGAGAGGAGGGGGAGGGCAGATGGGAAAAAGGCTAGAAGGATTCGTGAGGCCCTGGGGAACCCTCACCACTCTCATAAATCACTCCTGTCTGGCATTCATGAAGGCTTTCATTCATAGGAGAAAATAAATATGTAGGAAAAGGACAGCTTTATTTCACACTATAGTTTAATTATTTAAGTTTATTATTTAAGCTACCATTTATGAATAATATGCCATAAAAAAGTCCTAGTAGCATCAGACTTCTGATATCCAAAGATGGATTTATCACTTGAATAACAAATACTGACCAAAGCAATCTGGGACTACTTCAGGCAGAAGTTCAAGGTACTGATCCAACTGAGGACTCCTTGGTTTTATTTCTACCTTATTCAGATTAACCGATCTTCTTTCATGCCTTTCCAATCTGAGGACCAGAGTGCTCTTGGAACCAAGCATAGACATAAGCAAGGCAACTTTGGTTTGCTGTTTACAGAAGCCACAGCCTGCTTCAGCTAGTAAGTAACCAAGGCAATGCTTAGGATGCAATATAATCAGAGTGTAGAGAATGTCCAGATGTGCAAGTAGGGCCACAGTTTCTCGGCCCATGCTATGAATTTGGCTCTGGATTCTGGTGTTATTTCTGTTATCAAATCTTTACATTCTTTACAGTCCCCTGGCTGCAAGAACATGTCCAAAGTATCTGTATTCGTCTCCTTTAGATAAATCAAAATTATTTGGTCTTATTCATGGTCATTATTGTGCTCAAGATATCTAAATTCAATTAGCTGGAGGTTATCTATATTTCTGAAAATGAGCCACATCGTGGTTTGTTTCAAAAATTTCCGTTGTGCCACGTATTCCTTTTATTCAGCAGGTTTATTTTACAATTATATTTAAACTCCGGCTCTTATTTGTATTGGGCAAGTTACTTAACTACAAGTTTCCGTCTCTATAAAATGGGGATAACAATAGCCCCAACCCCAAAGGGCTACTGGAAGGATTAAATGTGTTAATAGATGCAAGCCCTTAAAAGAGTTCCCAGCATATTTAAGCACCATATAAGCCTGATTGTTCCTGCTGCTACTTTTGCTATCATTGTCACTGTTACTATTTTACTCTCGATGGCATCAAGATCAAGTCAGCTTTCCAATTCAAAGCACAGCCATGGGGTAAGTCAAAGACACCAAAAACATGCTGAAGTTATTTTGTGATTAAAAGTGTGTCCTGGATCATTCACTGGTAGATAAATAAGAATGAACATAAAGCCAAATGAGAACTGGGCTGCCTTTGATAGAGAGTAATGGTGGCGTTGAGTGGAAAGATGGCGGCCTTTCAAGTCAGAGAGATCTGGGCTTCGATTGAGGCTCTGCCAATTATAAGTTGTTGACCTTGAGCAAACTATGAAACCTCTTTGCACCTCTCCATAACTGAGGGCTGAATGGTGGTGATAATGCTCAACTTACCCACTGGTGGTAATAATGCAGGGTTATTGAAATGGTGAGAAATAGCATAACAACCGCATCCTACATGTAGTGGGTACTGCATAAATGATAGTTCTTATTATTTAAAAAAAAAATTATTGAAGATTTTCAACAACTCATGTCCAGAGTGGAATGATTTGAGGCACACCTTTCTGGGGTTTTGTTGATATGGGAGCAGTAAGTAACACGTTCTTGATGGTTTTTTGTATATATCCTTTACTAGCTGCAAACATAACTAATCAAGTAAAGATTTTTTTCAGTGATTTAAATGGGTAAACAATATTTTAAAATTAAGATGAGATAATTTAAGACTAATTTGAGGTCTTCATCTACCATGTTATGGTTCTTGCCACTTTATAGTATATAATATTATGGACTTCCATTGTTCTTGGGAAGGAGATAGGAATATGAAAAAAAAGACTTACCTAAAAACCTGTGTAAGGTCACCATATCTAACTTGAAATGGTGAATGAGTCCATGGGTGTTGAAGAGGTGGCACAGCAGTGTTACCAGGCTATTTCCTATAGGAAAACAGTCACCAAAACAGTTAAAACAAACTCATTTTCATCACCATTAAAACATCAAGATTGACAATAGGATCTAAAGTTTCTGTGAAAGTTTTCCGGTAAGATCATTTCTTTTCCCCTTTAGATTTGAAATTATTCAAGTATAAAGGATACTATTACAAGGTTTTCTCCTACTGTACAAGTAAAATTAGCTCAGATCTTCTCCCTATACCAACGACAATGAAAATGTTAAGAGTTATAAGGAGTCTGTTTGCCGTGTGTGTGTGTGTGTGTGTGTGTGTGTGTGTGTGTGTGTAGGTGTGTGTAGGTGTGTGTGTGTAGGTGTGTGTAGGTGTGTGTGTGTTTGTATGGATATTTTTTAAAGACACAGTTTGATGGTCACTTGAAATGTATCTTTTAAGTTGCTTCCAATTGGTTCTTATATTTACACGGGTATCTAAGCCACCATATTCCTTAATAGTCATAGTCTTTACTTCCTATGGAAAAATCACCCACGATGAGATTTGACTATGACTTATTTTATAACTCAAGCCAGCAGGGATGCAAAATTGAAGCTACAATAACTTGTAAGTGTTCAAAGAATAATGATTTTGAATTTTAAAAACATTATAGTTTATAAAAGGCTCTGAAATGGCCCAAGAAGATGACTGGATGTCTTAAATGGAAAGTTAGGTGGTGGCTAAGCACACTCTTGCAGAGTACCCGATTCTATGTGTTTCTGCATATTTCACTGTTTGAGCTATTTCACAACAAGTTGTAGACAATGGATAGCATCGTAAGTGATTCTTGTCCATATACATGCAAATGAAATTAGTCAGGTGGAAATACAATTGATTCCCCCCTCCCAGTTTTGCAGCTATTTATAAATTTATTTTTGCATTTCTCACTGTGTGTATATATATGTGGCTCTTTGGATTCTCCTTTGAACTAGTTGTAGCATTTTACTGAGTCTCTAATTAATTGAGTAAACAACATCTTTGACGTGCTCTTTTCATATTTTTACAAAGATTCTGATTATACTCTCTTTTAACAAATTCTTTTGTTCACAGTTAATTTCATTCACAGTACCCATTTCTCAGTTGATTTGAGCAAAGGGAAATACACGATTACAGGATCCATCCCTACATGGTCTAGTTAGCTTTCCACAGTGTAAAGCTCAGTTTCATGGTTTTAGGCTATATCTCTTTCCACTGAATGTTGTTTGCCAAGTAACAGAATGGTGGGAAACCATCCGTAATAACTTAAAGCACGAGCTGGATAGATGGTGGGACATACAAAGGTTAGCATTAAATGTGATGTCTTTCATTGGCTCCCTAAGCTTATCAGCATTTGTTTAATGGGCAGATGAAACTATAATAGCCTTTTATTATTCTCTTAAAAGAAGCCTATAAAGCAGAAAAATTTAAAAAGTGAAACCAATGAGAATATCTACTTTTCCCTTCAGCTGCAGCTTAAGTTTTTATACTCTTATCTTCAGCAATTGTTTTCTGCTGATGATGCCAAACATATCTGAACAATCCTGCAATAGGGCCGGTTTGACTCACTTACTGAAAATGCACAAACACCTGGCCTGTAAGAGTCAGGACCGATCAGATGAGCTTTTGTGTTTCTGAATTTCATCGACTAACAATGTACTTCCTCCTTTTGGATGTGGCCAAAATATTCTGCAAGGACAGAATCTAATCTGTGCTTCCCAAATTCCTTTGGGATCATCAAGGCCAGAAGGAAATGTTTTAAGAGTCTAAGGTCAAATTCAATCCTTAGTCTTGATCTGAACTAATTTTCCTGTGCCCTCGTCCTTCTTCAGTGGCTGGAGACTTATGAAAGTGAGGAAAGAAGGAAAAAGGAATAACACTGTTTAAAAATAAATTTTGTTTTCATGAAATTCATCCTATGTTATGGTGTACATTTTAGTGAGAATTCTTTTGGTGACTTACCATTTGTCAAACGATCAAACAAGAAAATGTCAAAATCCCACATTCCCACTTTGGAGAGCATATGCTGAAAAGGCAAACAAAACACAGCAGTCAATTGAATCATACCAGAGACTCGAACATTTACTTTGAGCCAGTGAATTCAACAATTAAAAAGTCGAAAATAGTAGCATATGACTAACTATGTACAACGGGTTTGTAGTGAAACAAATATTTTCCTCTACTTGGTGATAAAAAAGTGTTAAACGGAAAGACTCAGGAATCAGACTTCCTGGGCTAAGGGCGGCCACATCCCTTACTGGCTGTGGCAACTTGGGCAAGTTCCTTTACCACTCTGTCCCTCAGTTTTGTAATTTGAAAAAAGCGGCTGATCTGATTACCTCAGAAGGTTGTTGTGAAGGTTGAATAAGGTAATATATATATAAATATATATATACATATATATAAAGGTAAATATATGTAATATAAGTGCTTAAAACCATGCTTGTACATACATAGTAAGCACACACGTTAGATATCTGTTAAAATTGTAGTTCAGCAAAGTCTCTACGTCACAAAGTACCATTCACTTAAGGGAGAGGTTTACAACAAATTTTTTAAAAAATGAAGTCAGAATGATTGCCGAGCACATTACTCTACTCAATGTGGACACATGAAATTCACCACTGTAACAGGAAACTGAAGAGTGAGCAATTGAAAATATTCGGAAATTTAAAGTCCTACTGTCCAATATAGGCTAATTATCCAATTTTCTTTTTTAAAATATCCCATGCCTCCACTCAGAGTCAGTTCTCCTTCCCTCACCATGTATTTGACTCCCTTTAGCCTCTTCTACCATCCCTGCTCCCCCTTACCCTCTGGTAACCACTAAACTGTCCTCTGTGTCTATCTGGAAGTTTTTGTTTCTTTGTTTGTTTGCCTTGTTCCTTTGTTACTTGCAGTTTTATATCCCACATGTGAGTGAAGTCATATGGTTCCTTCCTTTTTCTGTCTGACTTATTTAGCTTAGCACAATAATCTCAAGATACATCCATGTTGTTGCCAATGGCAGTATTTCATCTTTTCTTATGGCAGAGTATGTAGATGATGTATTATAGAAATGTATACTTGAAATCGCTGTAATTTTACTAACCACTGTCACTCCAATAAATTTAATTAAAAAAAAAAAGTAGCATGAGGGCGTTCCTTGAAAAAAAACACCTCATGCCTAGAGTTAGACACAAAGTTCCAGTTGCTGATTCTATCCTCACTATAGCTCCTGCAAGTGGGCCTTCCTCTCCTCTCACAGCCACTGCTTCTGGTAAGGACCAGCTCACTCTCCTCTCCCTGCCCCTGAATGGCTTCTTTGTGTCTTATGATAAAATACAAAGGCCTCATCATGGCACACAAAGACTTCCACAACAGAAAAACGGAGGGGTAGGAGGTTATTCGTGAGGTCTAAACTGAGTGAGGATTTTATCGAAGTCATCCAAATCTAAACGCAGAGCCAGGGCTTGATCTCCGATAACCTGAATTCTGGTCTGCTGTTCTTTCTATATCTCAATATTGCCTTTCTTGAGAGGTGGCTGCTTAGAGGGGAGGCACCACTGGGAGTGCTCTGTCATTGATGCTACAGTGCTAGGAGCTTAGTCTTGCTCTCCTCTAACCAAACAAATGAATAAGCAAACAAACATTTACTTAATCTCAGGTCTTGGGTTGTTAGAAGGAGTGAGGTACGTAATATTGGGAATTAGTTCTTCTGGCATTACTTGCTGCTTATTTTTAAATGGAATATATTAATAGTATATGTTTCTTAATAGTATATAGACAGCATAATGTTACTTAGCATGTAAACTATAAGATACTACCTTTAACTTTTGTTTAAACTGAGGCAGTTGATTCCTGAAATTTAAATTCCTTTGGCAGTTTGAGATAGAGATACCCTGTGAACTCTTTTTTTAGATTGTCACAGGTTAATTTCTACCCTAAGTTGGGCCCATGAATTGTAAAAATAATTGCAAAATTAGTAAAAATTATTTGAATGAATTAAAATTTATCAAAAGTATAATGCACCATATTGATAGCCCAAAGTGGAATTAAGAGTTGGTAATGATTGGGTTAATTTCAGTGAAGATATTACAATAAGATAAGTGAATGGGTTAAAAATTTAGTTATTGTCCCATTAGTAATCAATCCGTCCAAAAATTTACCTAGTGTTCTGTAAATATGAGTTGCACATTTATAAAAATGAAAATAGCTAGGCATGAATATGTTACACATATCAACACGCTTTACCTCCTTTAATCTCTGCATCACCCGTACAAGGTATGTGTTTCTATTAACTTCACTTTATATTTGAGGGGAAAGTCCAGACATGTTGAGTAACTGGCCAGCGTCACAGAGCATCTCAGTGGTACAGGTAGGACTCACACCTGGGTGCTATCAGTGGAGGTACGTGCCCTCCGCCACTGGCCTGCTGTGATGTGACAGAGGGGTAGCTAGCTCACCCTTGCTTGTCCAAGATAGTCTTCATCCAGTAGGTGGAGAGAGGCTTGTGGTATAATTCCACGAAGCAGCCTTGATGCATGGAAGTATCTCTGAAAGCTTAGCAGTCTTTTCACCTTTTTCTTGGTACCAATTTCCCCTGAGTGAGTTGTATCTGTGAAAGTAATCAAGTTCCAAGTTATGTATTTAAAAAGCTCTATTTTCTCCACTATGTAAAAATGCAATGTATTACAAAGGAGAGAAATTTTAAAGATACTCTCAATGCTTTCTAAAACATAGTCTACTTAACTCGACGTTTGAAATTATTGTAGAACAAAAATTGATATTATATATTACATGTGTTAAAATTGCTGAGATATTTCCAAATGTAATTTTGGAAGACATAAAGTATATGCATTAAAAACTTCATGTTCTTATTAATGATGTGGATATACTTAGTAAGCGAAATCTGCATACTTCGGCATGCATTTAAAGGAACAGTTAAGCTTTTTTTCTGCTATATTGGAACCGAGGGTCCAAAATTTAGATCAGTTTCTTAACCTATACTCTAGTCTGATCACATTCTTCTCCTGAATTGGAAGAGTTGAGAATACACTAGCTTAGACACGAGGAAATGTTCCCTAATGTCCCAGGAATATCAGTGGCAAAGGAATCCATAATCTCAACATAAAATTGACCTACAGTCCCCTGACATGAAGCAGAGAGGGTGTTTCTTTCTAATGGAGTCTATTCTCTTTTTGCTGGTGGCCATAAAAGTCTGATTCTATCAGTAGAGATATTTTAATGCTCATGTCACATGTACCTTTCAAAACTTGACTGTTGATATCGTGATGACTGTCCAGAAATAACCCAAGCGCATTATTTGAATGCCTGTCATGGTATATCTTGTCTCAGCTGCAATTCTATGAATCACTCTAGGGCCATGTAAGTGACATCTGCTGCCAATTTTGGATCTGGAGTCAACTGAATGGAACTCAAAATTACCATGGATGCCAGGAGCAGAGGAAACAATAGACAAGGGTCTCCTTAGCAAGGTGGCACACCCCAATGGCAGGGAGTGACCAACGTCAGTTCATTTCTTAGGTTGTCTTATGCATGCAAAGGCTTTATGCAGAGCAGACAAAACCTACTGTTCTCTGGAAATGCTGCTTGATTAAAATTCCTTTTATTTTAAAATGGATCTAGATTTCATTTGTGGAAAGAGGCAAGTGAGTACATACGGAGATCGGCATACAACTGAAGTAGGTGTTTAGGCACACACCAATATAAAGAATATTAGCAATATTAAGTAGTCCCCCCAACCCCCATCTGCAGTTTCGCTTTCCATGGTTTCCATTACCCATAGTTAACTGGTGTTCAGAAATATTAAGTGGAAAATTCCAGAAATAAACAATTTATAAGTTTTGAGTTGCACACTATTCTGAGTAGTGTGATGAAATCTCTCGCTGTCCCGCTCCATCCTACCCAGGGTGTAAATCATCTCTTTGTCCAGAGTCTACGTGCCGCATGTGCTCCCTGCCCAGTAGTCCCATAGTAGCCATCTCGGTTATCAGACTATTGAGGTATCACAGTGCTTTTGCTCAAGTAGCCCTTATTTTACTTAATAATGGCCCCAAAATACAAGAGTGAAACTGGCAATTTGGACATACCAAAGAGATGCTGTAAAGTGCTTCCTTTAGGAGAAAAGAGGAAAGTACTTGACTTAATAAGCATTGTATCATCTCACATTATCATAAGAAAAAGATGGATGAGTACAAGACAATAAGAGACTTTGAGAGACCATAGTCACACATATGTTTATTATAACATGTTGTCATAATGATTTTATTATTATTAGTTATTAATCTCTTACTGTGCCTAATTTATAAATTAAACCTTATCACAGGTATGTATGAATAGAACATAGTATATATAGGATTTGGTATTATCTATAGTTTCAGGCTTCACTGGGGGTCTTGGAACGCATCCTCCACAGATAAGGGGGACTACTGTACATGTGGACTCAATTCTACTGGTGAGTCCTCACTGGTTTCTATCAGTTTATCAAATAAAATTACAGGACCAAGTGGTCCATTCATTTATTTAACAAACATTTTGAGTGTGACTAAGTTATGGGCACTGATCTACATAGTACTTGGTGAGATCCTTAAGCTCTCGATCTCCCTGTGAGCAAAACAAAGATCCCTGTCCTCATGAAGCTTACATTCTAGCATAGAAAGACAGACAATAAGCAATAAACATAAAAAGGAAGTAACTTATAAACATGTGTAAGAAGGTGATGAGGGCAAAAGTTAAAAAACAAAAAAGGAAAACAGGGAATGAGGGATTAGGATTCTATGCTGGGGTTGTCAGGGTTGGCCTCATTAGAGGGTACAATTTTATCAGAACTTGAAGTAGATGAAGGAGCTGGCCAAGCAGGTATCTGGGGAAATAGCTTCCATACAGAGCAATCAGCATCAACAACCCTAGAGTGGGAAACATGCCTAGCATGCTGGCAGCAGGAATTCTGTGTAGGTGGAAACAAGAGAAAAAAGGAAGAGACAGGAGGCCTGAGAGCCACGGGGGCATAAGAATTATACAGGGCCCTGTGGGCTATTGCAACAGCTTGGGCTCTACTCCGAGTGAAATGTGGGACACGGCGAAGTTTTGAGCAGAAGGGTGATATGATCATGCTTACATTTGAAAAGGTCATCCTGGCTTCTGTGTTGAGAACAGATTATAGGAGCAAGTTTTGATGCAGTGAGACCTGTTATGAGGCTATTGAAATAACTGGCAAGAGATGATGGCTGCTCAGACCATGGGGTGGGAGGTGCAATGGAGAGGGTAGTGAAGAGATGCTGAATATATTTTGGGAACCTCCATGTTTTGGGCCTGAATAACCAGGATAATGGACCTGAGATCGGAAAGGCTGAAGGTGCAGCAGGTATGGGATGGATTTCAGTTCTGCAAATGTTGAATTTGGAAGTCTATTGGAAATTCAGGTGAAGATGTCAAATAGAAATAGTGGATATAAAATCCAGAGCTTGAGGGAGAACACTGAGTTAGAGATACAAATTTAGGAGTTGTCAGATGAGATTAGTTAGGGAGTATGTGTAGACACAGACAAGAAAAGCATCCAAATCTGAGTTCTGTAGAGCTTCAGCTTTAAAAGGTGTGGAGAAGAGTAGAAAAGATCAAAAGAGACTGAGGAGTGCCCAACGGGATGGGGAAAAAAAGAGAGAAAGAGTAACGTTGCTTGGAAGCCTAGGGAAGACAATATTGCAGGGAGGAAGGTGTGATCCTCCAGGTCACAAATGGTGCTAGGTAATAGATCAAGTGCAATGAAGACTGAGGCTTGACCCTGGGTGTATGAATCTGTCAAAATTCATTTAACTATGCACTCAAAACAGCACATTTTATTGTATGCCTAGAAGCAAAAACACCCTACTAGACAAGCATATCAAGCATTCTGATTTTGTATTTTGAATACAATTTCTCACTGAAGGGAACCTGACCACCTTGGTGAAATGGCTGAGTGTAGGACTGGAACAGGCAAAGTACAAAATGAACTATAACTTCTTGTTATGCCAGAAAATAAGGGAGAGCTCAAAAATAATAGGATCCTTTAAAAATGACAGAACAGACAACTCGAAGGACAAATATGGGGAAATGTGAGCTTCAAAATAGCTAATGGAGGAATGGATCTTAAAACATTGACTGAAAGAAGAATCCATAAGTCCTTACTGGTAGTAATCAAGTAAGTAAGTAAATAAATAAAGAGAAGGGAAAGCTCTTCCTTGCAGAGAGTGCCAACCAATAATGTAGATTAAATAATAGAGTTAGAAAATTACCACTTTCCAACCTTCATAGTAATAACGGATTCAGGCCAGAATCTTCAATGGATACTAAAATTAAGTGAAAGGTTAAAAAGCAACAGGATAATTACATTGTATCAAAGTATCTTCTCAGACATGACTTATTCATTAGAAAGGAAAAATGGGTAATATTTTAGTGGACAAATGTAGAAGGGGCACCATCTTCACTAAGTAATCAACGTTAACATCATGAATGATGGAGGAACTGATAGATATCCTACACTTCCTGATGTAATGTTCGAACACAACATTGCCTATGTACTGTTCCCGCCCCAAATACACATGACCTCAATAAAAAGGAAACATCAGTTGAAGGATACAACAAAGCAATAGACCTTTTCTTAAAAAGTGTCAGTGTCATGAAAGACAAAGCTTCAGGTGTTGTTTTATAATCGTAGATACCAGATATAGCGCACTAAATGCAACACATGACCCTGAATGGGATCCTGGATCAGAAAAATATTTCCATAACTGATATGATTAGGACAATTTGTGAAATGTGTATATGGATTTAAATATGAGTTACATATCATATACTCAGACATGAGTTGCATACAATAAATGCAGATGATAAGAAATGATAATTTCTATTCACTAAAATTATCACTTTGACATTAGTAAAACATTACTAACATAATGATGCTGTGAGTTAAGAATATTAAGTTTAGATTCTTTTGTCCTTAAACCAAACAGGAAAACAGCAAGTTTCTCTCCTTCTCTACTTATTTTTTTTACCCTGTAGTCAAACAGGTAACAGTCTACCAACGTGACAGAACATAGATCTCTTGATCTTTATTTAAATTTTTTATATTTCTTGGCCTTAATTTTTACTTAAAAAGTATTGTGTGAAACATTGATATAATTATGAAGTGATCCACCTGATAAGTCTAGTACCCATTTGACACTATACATAGTTTTTATATTATTGACTATATACCCTATACTGTACTTCATATCCCCGTGACTCTTTTGTAACCACAAATTGGGCTTCTTAATCCTTTCAGCTTTCTCACCCTCTTCAACCCCCCTCCCATCTAGCAACCATCAGTTTGTTCTCTGTATCTATGGGTCAGTTTCTGTTTTGTTTGTTCGTTTATTTTGTTCTTTAGATTCCACATGTAAGTGAGTTCATATGGTATTTGTCTTTCTCAGTCTGACTTACTTCACTTAGCATAATATCCTCTAGGACCAGCTAAATTTTATAGATAGCACAACTAAATTCAGCTGGTGAAAAATGAAAAGATTTCATTCTTTTTTATGGCAGAGTAATATTCTGTTGTGTATGTATACCACAATTTCTTTATCCAGTCGTCTGTTGATGGATATTTCAGCTGTTTACGTATTTTGGCTATTGTAAATAGGGCTGCAGTAAACATAGGGGTGCATATATCTTTTTGAATTGAAACTAATACAGAATAATACTGAACATCAACTATCATTAAAAAAATAGTCATGGGGATATATAGTACAGCATAGGGAATAGAGTCAATAATATTGTAATAATTATGTACAATGTCAGGTGGGTAATAGACTTATTGGGGTTATCACTTTGTGAGGAATATAAATATCTAATTACCCTGTTCTTTTGTATACCTGAAACTAATAAAAAATAAAATGAAATATAAAAAAAATTGTGTTAAAATATGATGTATCTTGATAACTGAGTTATTTGGCACCCTCTTAAATTTTGAGCCTGAGATAAGTGCCTCGTCCTCTCACTTTAGTTCCGATCCTGTCACATCTTTGGATCATAAGCTCAGATAATGTAAAAAACATTCAATAATAAAATAAATCTCATGGTTAATTTTTCATGGTAACCTGTCAGTTAAAATGATTTAGTGTATACTGTCATTCATTGTGAGGGTGTTCAAAGTTTTGGAACAAATTGGTTATAATGATGTGTATTTTTTATTTATGCAATTTCAAACTTACTGTCTGAGATGGGTAGGTAGATATCTGCCTAGTTGCAGTATTAATTAGTGGCCAATATTTTCTAAAATACCAAGGCAAGCCATGACAATGCCATTTAGCACTTCTATGTGGGTATTCTTTAATCAATAAGAAAATAATTCAGAAGTGATGTTAGATAGCCATTTTCGAAAACAAGAAGGCTTAATTTTCTTATTTGAGAACATGCATGAAGCTAAATGAAAAAAAATATCATCTAGGTAGCTCTCTAGAGGGTAAGAACATTCAATAACACAAGACAAATCAATTTATTTAAAACAATATTAATAACTTATTTATAAACTGTCATTTAGGGTGCACCATGCGCTATGAGAGAGAATGAAAAGCTAGCATATAAGAAGCTGAAAGTACAGTGGGGAGAATCCATATGGGAATAACCTGTGAAGGAATCACCATGCTGTGAAATAATCCCAAATACTGCTTTTTGAAGAGTTGAAATGTGTTATATAATTAATGAATAAGATCTGACAGATTTGTTTCAAAAAGGACTTTCAGTGAACAGCTAGTATATTTACTTTGATAATTAGATACATTGTAATATGTGTTTCTAGATAGAAATCTAAATGATTGAGGGAAATTTTATAGATAGCTAACGAAATTCAGCTTGTGAAAATTTGAGAGTCTTAACAAAGTGCCTAATGATGAAATGCTGGGTTCATTTAATGTCTTTATATAATTTTAAAAATCATTATTTAAAGGCATTCACAGTTATCCTAATGGTGCTTTTTATTTGAATTTTGTTGTTTTATGGGCTATGTGTACCCAAATTCTCATTTGGAATAGTTATAAAATGGCGCTCCAAAACGTTTCATTACCCAACCTATGTGCGTATTGACTCTAACTGTGAAATTCATTTTCTGCTTACTTTTTATTTTATGAATTTCACAAATATGTGCATATTAACACATTTCTGTACTATTTAGACACTAATTTTAGGGTTATGAAGTTTATATTGGCATTTCCAGTATAGTAATTTTAAAAAATTCACAAGTGAGTGTTGGCTTAAATGGAAAAAATGTGAATAAGAATTATTTTCATTTTGAGTACCTTCTCTATGGCATATTCTCTTTATAAGGGCTGATAAATTTTGGCACCAGGAGGAACCTTAGACCTAGAATAAATACCTGGGATTGAAAAAAAGCTATAGGACTGTTACTGTCAACTCTATACGTAGCTCCTTCAGAAAGAGCTATATCCACTGTTTCCAGAATTTGAATAGTTAGTAACTGGTGCAGAAGTAGCTCAGGTGATACTGAGAACAAAGAAAGCCTTTTATGGTTAAGAGAGCAGAATTGGCCTCAGGTAATCATGGAGACCCAACTCCATAAACCTAGTTTCAATACTTTCAGAGCATTAATCCAACACAATCTTTCAAATAATGTGTTATTAATAAATGCCCTACTCTGATAATTATTGCACTATCAATTATTAGCTAACACTTATACATGATATAATTATATACTATTATATTATAATAATTATATGATACTTGTAATGAAATTCCTTGCAAGGTTAGCTGAAATTCATGTTTGTTTATTCTTCTTTTATAAACTTTTTAATATGTCTTGTACTAAATAATTATTGATATAAATAACTTATTACTTCCCAAGGTCAGAAAACATCTTTTCAAACTTTGTAACATCTTGTACCTTGCATCATCTTATACATAATGGAAACTTCATATACGATTTGTTGATTTAATTTGGATAAATTCTCTCAGCTTACAGAAATGTCATCAAATGCCATCTTAAAATAATAAGCCAATTTATGAAGTGCAAGATGTTACAACTTATATGTTAGTGTTTTAAATCATTTTCTCAACTCCTCAAATGGACTTCTAGGGCCGAGGTCCTCCTGCTACCGCCATTTGCTGGGATTGATCTCCCCTGTAACACTAAGCTGTTCCCTGTGTGATTGCAAATTTGCTCTTATTCACATCTGACTTTCTTGTTAGATTTAAGGTCTTAGAGGCAAGATTTCTGCTAGTTTTCTTTGAATTTCCTCAATATCCTGCATGTTATAGGTGTTAAATACATGACGACAGAATTGAGTAACTTTCCTATATGTGTGCCCCAGTCCTAAGGTCAAAAATGATGAAACTTGAAGAAATCAGGTTGAAATTCTAGTTTTAGATACGCCCTTAAAAAGAAAAAGAGAAAAAAATTGGTTTAATTTTAACTGTAATGACTTCAGTACTCAAATCTCACCTTTCACAGTTTAGCATCTCTGGATTAGTCTCCATTTATTCATAAAAAGAACTAGCTGCCAAAAAGATTTTTAAATATAGAAATGATATTACAATATTGATACCTGATGTTGTATATAAAAACCCTAAAGACTTCATAAAAATACTGTTAGAGCTAATAAATGAATTCAGTAAAGTTGTAGGATGCAAAGTCAATACACAAAAATCTATTGCATTTGCCTACATTAATAATGAACTATTGGAAAGAGAAATTAAGAAAACAATCCCATTTACAACTGCATCAAAAAGAATAAAATACCTAGGAATACATTTAACCAAGGAGGTGAAAGACCTATATACTAAAAAACTATAAGACATCAATGAAAAAAAATAAAGAACACACAAATAATCCCAGACAACAAAAAGCTAAAGGAGTTTATCAGCATCAAGCTAGTATTACAAGAAATGTTAAAGGGACTTCTTTGAGAAAAAGAAGAAAAATAAATGAAATATACAAATAAGAAAATATCACAAAGGAAAAAATTCTCACTGACAAAGGCAAACACATAATAAAAGCAGTGGATCAACCAACACTAAAGCAAAAGTAAGATGATCATTTGTGATTGTCACAGTAAATTAAAGGATACACACAGACATTCAACTCACACAAAAAAGTAAAAAATAATGACAAAAACAAAAATGTGGAGGGGGTGAATAAAAATGTCAGTGATTACAGAATGTGTTTGAATTTAACTGACCGTCTACTTAAAGTAGACTGCTATAAACATAGCTTGTATATATGAAGCACATGGTAACCACAAACCAAAAATATACAGGAGATATATAAGAAATAAAGAGAAAGGAATCCAAACACAACACAACAGAGAGTCAACATCATACAAAAGAAGAGAGCAAGAGAATAAGAAAGGAACAGAAAACTACAAAAACAATCAAAACAATTAATAAAATGGTAATGACTAATAAAATACTTATCAATAATTACTTTAAATGTAAATAGATTAAATGCTCCAACCAAAAGACCAGTGGATCAAGAAGAAGTGGTACATATGTACAATGGAATTTTACTTGGCTATAAAAGAAATGAAGTCTTACTATTTGTGACAACATAGTTGGACAAGAGGATATTATGCTAAGTGAAATAGGTCAGACAGAGGAAGAGAGATGCCAAAAACTACATACTTATATGTAGATTTAAAAAAACAAAATAAATGAGCAAGCAAGATGAAGCAAACTCATAGATGTAGAGAACCAACTGATTGATAGTTGCCAGATGGGAGGGGTATTGGGAGACTGGGTGAAAAAGGTGAAGGGGTTAAGAAGTACTAATTGGCAGTTACAAAATAGTCATGGGGATGTAAAGTACAGCTTAGGGAATATAGTCAATAATATTGTAATAATTATGTATGGTGTCAGGTGGGTGCAAGACTTATTGGGGGGTCACTTTGTAAGTTATAAAAATGTCTAACCACTATGCTGTACATCTGAAATTAATACAATATTGAATGTCAACTGCAATTGAAAAATAAAAAAAAAGAAATTAAAAAATCCACACAAATAAATGTAAACATATTCTGTGCTCATGGATTGGAAGAATTAAGGTTGTTAAAATGTCCATATTACTGAAATCAATCTATAGATTCAATGAAATCCCTATCAAAATTCTAGTGGCATCCTTTATAGAAATACAACAAGCCAATTCTAAAATTTGTATGTATGGAACCATAAAAGACCCCAAATAGCTAAAACAAGCTTAAGAAAAAAGAACAGAGCTGGAGGCATCATGTTCCCTGATTTTAAACTATATTATAGAGATATAGTAATTAAAACACTACAGTAGCAGCATAAAAACAGACACATAGAATAGAGAGTCCAGAAATAAATCCACACCTATACGGTCAATGTATGACAAAGAAGTCAAGAATATATAATGGAGGAAGGACAATTTCTTCAATAAATGGTGTGGGGAAAATTGGACAGCCTCATGCGAAAGAATGAAACTGGACCACTACCTTACACCATACACAAAAATTAACTCAAAATGGATTAAAGATTTGAACATAAGACCTGAAATCATAAAACTCCTAAAAGAAAACATTGGTGGTAAACTCCTTGATGTAAGTCTCGGATTTTCTGACTCTGACACTAAAAGCAAAGGCAACACAAGCAAAAATAAACAATGGGACTACATCAAACTAAAAAGCTTCTGCACAGCAAAGGAAACCATCAACAAAATGAAAAGGCAACCTACTGAATGGGAGAAAATAACTGCAAATCAAATATCTGATAAGAGTGAAAAGAAGCTAAGAAGTTAAGTTCTGTCAGCTCAGGTCTTGAATAGAGATGTATTAAATCCCCATGTCATTAGTTCTTCTATGTACAACACTCACGACTCCTTGATGGCTGTCACCAGAAAAAGAGCTTTGCTTCAACACTGCCATGGAGTGGGAGGAGGAGGAGGAAGAGGAAAGTCTTTTTTAAGGCAGGGTAAATTGTTTCTCTAGTTCTACTTTTTAATATGTTTACCTTCTCAACTGCCATTTCTTTTTTATAGTCTTGACAGTGAAGAGAAAACCAACATGGCTGACATGAGTCATAGCATAGAATAAACTCCTTCCCCAGTACACTTTACCCACACCTGCTACATCTCCGCTAGGAAACGTGCTCAGAAAGTGTTTGGGGGGGAGTGGGGGTCAAAATCCTTGTTCTCCTCAACGACCCAGGTGCTGGTTTTTGGCAAAATGTGCTGTGTTTAGCCTATTGTTTTGCCTAACTAAAACCATTCCAATCCATGGATTATGAATCTCTAACTTTTGAGGTTCGGGGATGGTTGAAAAACTATTTCCTTTCTGTAAGGAGGGAAAATGTCTTAAAAAGAAATAAGCTCTTAAGACTTCTCTGGGCAATAGAGAGGATTTTCAAAGTCCTAGTTTGAATGAAATTTAAATGAATTAGTAAGAAGTAGATCAAGTTTCCTCGGTCCTAAAGAAGAAATACGGGCCAGGCACAATGTGGTTGTATTGAACCCTCCGCTTCTCAGAGTTTGAAATGTTTGGCAAATCCCAAGTTTTGAGGGCAATGGTTTGTGGTGAGCAAATTGAGGTGACCAAACTTTCAGTTGATTCTAAGTCTCCAGAGGCTAAAAACTGCTGTATTAACTCCTTAGTTCTCAGCATATATTGGAAATAAGTGTGGCCTTTTATCTGGAGATATGTGTTTGGATTATTATATTTCACTTCAAAAATTCCGGATGTGTATAGTAACCTACACGATCGTCTCCTTTCACTGTCTGCTCGTTCTACACTCTCCCACCCCAGGATAATGGACTAACCCTTTGATTGCCTCTTGTTGTCCCCTCCAAACTACCTCACATCCTGCTGACAGATGTATTCCTCAAGCATAACTCCTACCATGTCAGCCCTCTGCTCCAAATTCTTCAATGGCTCTCCAGTGTCTACTTAGGTACATTTTATTATTAATGCTGGTATTCATGGTCCTCCACAATGTGAGGCAACCTAATTTTCCATTTTTATCTCCCACCAGTTACCCTGCAGATACATAGGGCTCCATTTTTGGAGTGGCCCCACCCCCTGGCCAGGTCCCCCACGGTTTTCTGCTTCAGTACCAATTCTCACATTCCTTTTCAATCAAATACTGTCTCTACCTGTTGAAATGCCAGCCACCTTTCAACAGCCCACTCAAGTGGGCTTCTCAGCTCCCATTCACATCCTTCTGTGAGTCTTCCTCACATTTTGTGGTTGGTCTCATAACAATTGGTGTGTTTAGCTCTCCTAGCACCCAGATGCTGCACTCGTTATTGTATACCATATTGGGGTAGGATGATGTTTTATGTAGCATGGTGGCTGGCTTGAAAGGTGTTTATTGAATGCAGGGATGAAGGGATGAGGTGATTACTGAATGGACATAAACTTTTTATTCTTCCTACCTACTGTAACACATTACCTGCCTCCTGATAGTACTACCATGGAATTGTTGAACTGAGTAAATTGTCCAGAGCAGGGAAGATTCATTCATCTAACACAACAGGTAAGAGTGTGATCCACTGGTTGTAGCACTTGAATTTCTATTTCTTTTCTGAATTTGATGGATTTTCTGAAATGATTATAAGGGCGACTTTGTTATGGTGGTAGATTAGTACAAAGTTTATTTGTTGGTAGAGGCATGGATAGGAACATATATGTCCAAAAACTTTCAGAAAGCATCCTTCATGTTTTATTCTTTGGAAAGGAAGTACATTGTAAGTGGATTCCTTTTTATAGGTTACAAAGGCTACTTGAATTATATTTCACCGGAGCGAATCCTGTGATTTGATGGATTTAACCAAATGGATACTATATGTGGTTGGAGTAGAACTC
Organism: Rhinolophus ferrumequinum; assembly: GCF_004115265.2. NCBI lineage: Eukaryota > Metazoa > Chordata > Mammalia > Chiroptera > Rhinolophidae > Rhinolophus > Rhinolophus ferrumequinum. The sequence goes on along the minus strand of NC_046286.1, from coordinate 82,450,724 downwards.
TTTGAATGTAAATACCCACCCTAGCTCATTAGAGAACTTGAGATGCTTACGTGTACACTGAGATTTATCTTTCACGCCTACGGTTCTCCATGGCTTACAGTGGCACCTTAGGTATAATCACATCTACAACTCTTGGGATAGGACACTCTCGAGCCACAAGCTCTCTTTGAGACTCATACCATCAACAGGCCATGCAAAGCTATATATTTTCACATTGAGCTAGATCAGAGAGAAGAAAGAATTGTTTTAGATGACTACCCATTCCACCTGAATGGGTACCTGAACTGTCCCCAAAGATATAACTGATGTACCCAATCTACAACAAACACAACTGGCCTCCTATTCCACTTATTCCATCCATAGGAAGAATAGTGCTTGGGGCTAGGGGGATGGAACAAAGAAATACTGAACACCTACTAAGTAGGTACACATGTGTCATCCCATTTAATTTTCACAAAAGTAGGTATTAGAAAGTTGGTATTAATAGGTACATTCTAGAGATGAAGCAATGGATTTGGAAGGTTTAGTAATTTACCCCAAATCACACAACGGATAAGTAGCAGGGCAGGGACTGGTACCCAGGTCTGTCTGATCTTGAAGATGATGCTGTATTCATTATATCCTGCTCCTTACAGGAAAGGACAAAGAGTAGGGGACATGTGAGAGTCCAACACAGCACTCTAGTTCCCTTGGGATACAGTGATGTATCAGCTCTCAAGGACTCTTCAATTCCCTTCTTTTAGAAGAGTATTGTAAAACAAAAACAAGAAAAGGAAATTTCAATAGAACCAGTACATATAAGTGTTTTAGAATCAATAAAGTAAAGCTTTAACGAGAAAAAAACAGAAATAACTTCACAGTAAAATTTGGAAGTGATTCTTTGTACGTAACTTTCCTGTTTCTCTCACTAAATGTACAAATGGAATATTAGGAGGTGAATAATAAAGCACTTGTGGGTTTTAAAATTGAAAACACATGTGTTGCTGACACTGACTTAATGTGACTTGATTATTATGTTATTATACAAAGACATTTGCAGACATTGGTTAGTACCTCAAGCTCTGGAAAAGACAAACAGGTTTGCTGTGTACATAGAGCAGAGTGGCAGTTTCTGGGGAAGGGAAAGAGTGGGAGGTACTTGGGCAAACAGGCTGCTCGAAATAAACCTGCAACAGGATGCGCACAGGCCTTGGGTTTAACCATTTTGGAGCCAAGTCTTCAAGTCACCTAAGATTTTACCTGAAGGGTGTCTGCTGATCGAGACATGGTCAAAGAGCATAATCTTGTCTAGCATGGGCCACGGTCATTCCCTGCTTTTTTATTTTCTCCCTCCTCTCTCCCTCTAGAAAACACGTATGTCTTTCATGTGTTTTCTAAATATTTCTAATTGCTTTTGTAATGTTAAATAATATTCTACTCAGGAATGGTTTTCTAATAAATATACAATATTATTTGATAGCTGTCGATGAATGAAACTGAAGCCCTTTGGGCGTGAATTGGCTATTTGTCCTTTCCGAGTCTCTATTGGTGCTTAGATCTAAGCAGAGTGGTAAATACTGGGAAGGCTCCACCTACAAATATTCATTGAGTACTTACTCTGTGCAAGGTGCTGTGGTGCTTGAATATATAGAACTTTCGAGACAGTGTTCCTGCCCTCAGCTATCTAGAAGACGGTGGTGGCATGGGCTCTTTATTGTCTTTACTAATTTTGCCCCTACTTCAGCTGTGATGGGTAAGGAATACTTTACTATAAAAATGCCTAGGAATGATCATACAAAGTAGAAAATATGGACTCTACTCTCAAGAATGTGATGCTTCACTTTGCCTCTGGGTGTGCATGTAAGGGATGTGGCAGGGTGGAGAGGGTGAGAGGACAGGCAGGAGAAAAGGAATGAAGAAGGCAGTTCAAAAAAGAAGGGATACACAAGCATCCATCAGACGAGGTCTCTGTCCCAATAAAAGCCAACCTGAAAAGAAATGTCAGGAATTTTTTGCACCACCCTGTGAATCCCATATGGGTTTGAGATTTGCTGTCAGTGAGGCTCTGTTTTTTCTGGCAATGGACTGGGTTCTACATGCCCTTCCAGATGAGGTGAAGCCTAAATGCTTCAGGGGTAGTGTGGTCAGTCGGAAATATGTTCCTACTCTTAGGACTATGGAGACTACAGAACACTAACAACAAGCTTATAGAAGCCTGTATTGGAAAACAATATGAACACACACAACCTGCTAAAGCTGTGGAGAGGCCTGGTCAAGCAGGAATTGTGGAGATGCAAGCGGCAAGAAGTGCAAGAAGGTGGCATAGAAATGCGCTAAGAAGTATGTGAAGTGTTTGTGCTGAGCTTTCTCTTGCCTTCGTCATCCTAGCTCATTAGCACTGCATTGCTCAGAATGAAGAGTTTAATCACCGTCTGAAGTGGGTGGTAGAAAAAAAGGGAAGGCAGAGATTTGGTAGCTATAGAATCAGTTCAGCTAAGGACTTGTGGAATGATCAAAGAGACCTGTCCTCGATTGTTGCAATAGCTCATCCTTCCCTTCCCTTCCTTTCCCTTCCCTTCCCCTTCCCTCCCCCTCTTCCCTCTCTCAGTTTCCTTTTCCTTTCTTTCCCTTCTCTCCACTTTTCTCCCTTCCTTCCTTGCTTCCTTCCTTCCTTTCCTTCTTCAAATATTAGCTAAGGGTTTACTTTGGTCCAGACACTGGGCAGTGGTGGGAGTGCACAGATGGTTAAGATGTAGCCTCTTCCCACAGAGAGTTTCTTGTCATGAGGGGAGGTCACTCCCGTTCCTCCCTGTCAGTAATAGCTGAAAACAGTGGTCCTGGGTTGGGGACCTCTATCTGTGCTCTCTTGGGAACCTCTAGATGCCCTTCTAGCAGGCAGCTTAGTTGGCTGGATAACTAAGCAGTGCCCTCATGGGGTTTGGATCTTAAGAAGCCGCTATGGCACCATGACAGTGCTGCCATTCTCCCGGATGTTTCTCTCATTTCCACTTAGGTTAGCATGATCCTACTGTTCTACCTGGAATCTGAGACGATGGAACTGTCTAGCTAGGCAGAACCTATAGACTGTGTGATGAGATGGAATAAAAGTATAATTCCCAGGAATGAGCCCTTAGTCCAGAATGAGATGACCAGATTCAAGTCTTGGTGCTTCCACTCATCAGTCTTTTGGGTAAAAGAATTGAAATTGAGCCATTCAGTGCGTGCTCAATAAGATTAGTGGGATGTGTAAAGACAGCCTTAGTCACAACACAACTATCATCTGGAAAGAGTTGCTTGACCAATCAATGAATACTTTAGCTTGAATTCATTTGCAATTAGGTAGGCAAGATCAGATAGATCAGATGGAAGGAGGCAGAAGGAACAGTCTAAAGCCCGTGCTTCTATCTCAGAGTAGAAGTCATGGGGCAGACTGTGTTTTGGGGAGAGCTGGAGAGGCAGAGGGGAGAAGGAAGGTGGTTGGGTAGAAAGTCTTCCTTGCCCTTCCCAGTGGTTGCTCATGTTCTGCGCTGGCCTCTTATAGCAACCCTAGCTCCCACTTATATGCAGCAAAGCCATGATTCATGTGTATCAGAATTGTCATATTTACTTGTCCTTCTTACCCACTGAACTCTTATTTCCTTGAGGGCAGGGGCTGGGTCTTATTTACCTTTTAATCTCCAGCACTTAGCACAATGCAATGAGTGAAAGTCAAAGGAAAACTTCTTTGATTTGGTCATTTTGCCCAGGGGTCTCAGTTTTTGCAACAAAATAACCTGAACTAATAATATCTACCATTATTCTAGATTTATAAGCAGAGAAACATAGTACCGAAAGGTTAAGGAACTCAGTTAGAAAAACAACAACTACTTATAACCAGTACAAGAACAGGAATGAAAAGAGTTCCCATGCCTTTCATGAACTGATATGCTTTGTTGCAAGCACAAGAATTACTAATGAAACAGAATTAGGAAAAAAATTAAAAAAGAATTAGTTTCTATCTTGAGCTGAGACAAGTGTTTTAAACTTTCCATTTTTGTAAATAGAGCTCTGTTAGTTATTTTCAGTAATCAGCTTTGTGATAAGACAAAAGAGGACAGATGTCAGATCATCACTTTGGTAACTCGTGTAGTGCATATTTGATTCACCCATACATGCTAAGCCAGCTTTCCAAAAGAATGGAAATCAGACTGTCAAAATGCCAGGCCCCAGTGCTGGGTGAAAAGCAAAATTGGTCCAGTTTCTTCAGTGTCCTAGAGAACATCCCTTTCAGTAATGACAAGTCACAGTTTGCCCCCTTGATGACCTGGTTGGGTTGACAGATTTTACAGTGTTTAAGAATGAACAGTGAGGAGTGTGCTATTTGGAGACTCTCCAGAACTATTCTTCAAAGTGTCAGAAAGATTGCAACAGGGCGTGCAGTTCAGAAGTTCAGTTAAGTTTAAGATCCTTTACCCTGAAAAGTTTTCATTAATTGTTTTTTTTCCTTTTCTTGTACGCCCCAATGAATGCTGCAGTTGCAAATTTCATAGCATGACTTGGTCAAAATCCACTCAAAATTATGCCCCAAATATGCTTTTAAAGCTATGCTGTCAAGTTTTGCAGCCCTGGGAGGCTCAGATAATTCAAAAAGTATCTGATTTTCAGTAACCAGATTTCTAGTTATATTGAATTTCAGATTCTTCCAGGAGCCCCAACTCTGAAGTATTTCTCTTAAAAGCAATCAAACTTTCTGACCTTTACTTTAAGAAATTTTTTATTATTCTTTACCAACTTTACCTCAATAGAGAAACTACAGTTAACAAGCCATAAACAATAAAACTTCTGTAATAATAATAAAATAGAATATTGTTATCATAGCTTTAGAAGCCATATAGATAACCGTTTATGTTTAAGATACATTAGAACCAGAAGTATCACTGATAAATAAAAAGCCCAGTGGATTAATAACTACACATTAGTTAGTAATGAAGGGCTTAAGAAATACATAGACCTGAGAATGCTATTGGATTTATGAGATCAATATGGGAGGCATTTGGAAAATGCTGGAGGGCATTTTTGGTTGTCACAACAATGAAAAGGGCCAGAATGGACTTTAGTGGAAAAGAGGCAGGGATGCTGAATATCCTGAAGTGTGTGGGACAGTTTTACATAGCAAACAGGTGTCCTGTATCTCGTTCAACTTTTCAATGGCTGTTCAGGTATTCATGTAGGTAAAAAGCCTGTTTATAATTATCTGAAACTGGAATCAAACCCTGTTTCCTGCCTTTACATATAAGCCTAAAGGACTCTTTTGCACAGTTTTAATACTTTTGCAGGAATGCAGCTACTATGCAAATTATGGGAGGGATGCAATTTGGGCAGGGAGGGGGTGGTAGACTTTGTCAACAGTTGCTCTCCATCTTAAGAAATCACCAGTGGCAAGACTGCTTACGATATTAGATTATGTTACCAACAGAACAGACCTGTGACAATCTGCATGAATAGTTGTCACGTTCACAGTGATTCTGCATGTAGCTACGATGTACGACTATATCATTATGCCTTCTTGGGGAGTTATGTCCCAGCATTTATATACCCAAAACATAAGTCACATCTAGTTGCTTTGTATTTCTTTTTGGTTGTTGATGTTAGTTTCAAGTGTACAAAACAATGTAATAGACATTTATATCCCTCACAAAGTGATAACCCCTCTACCCCAATCTACTTAGTTTTCTTGTATTTCTGCTTTATAATACAGCTAGGACGTTATATTCATTTTTTTGAGCTTATTTGAATAAAATAGGTTATGGATTTCCTTTCAAGATAGTAAAAGAGGACATTATAAAATATGTATGTAAAAGGAGACATTGGCTCTGAGAGGGTGAAAAGCCATTCTGCTAGGTCAAAACTTAGCGGGTAAAGATGGTAAAGTAAAAGATTCCAGTCTGTAGCATAGAAAGGTCCTTACAGGAACACAGTATTTGCTCTGTCTGAGCCTCACTGCTCCAAGCAGAAACGGGCTCAGTTTTCCCAATTTCAATTACTGACATGCCATTTTTATGGTTTATAGCATTATCTGCCTATGCTACTATTTACTTAGTATCTTTCTTGAAATGAAATAAATCCATTTTTACTTCAATGTCGTCTATAAATTTGGTATGATTAAAAAAATAAATGTGATGTGCTAGTTACATTTTCCCTAGTACACATTAAAACAAATATGCAATAATTAAAGGAAAAGGTAAAGGTTGTTCCTGTAACAATAAGATCATTTTGTGTATCCTTGGTATGCATACCATACTTTGGGAGATGGTGCTATAGAAAAGATATATGCTAACAAAGATTACAGGCTTGGAAAATACACTTTAAGGAAAAAGAATGATCCAATTTCATGCTTTCATTTTCTTTGTTCCTTAGAACATATTCTCCTTTTCCTAAAATAGGTCCTAAATGCTGATTTCAAACATTAATGCTTTATCACAAATACAAATAATTTAAAAGTACGGTGGAGTATATGTAAAATAGTACCTGTAGCACACAATACTGATAATCTTCATGAGGACACTCCTTATTGAACTCTTATTTGAAAAACTTCTTGTAGCAGGGCAAAGTCTCCAGTCACTGTTTTCAGCAGGTTATGTACAATTTAACTTTAGTAAAAACAAAATAGGGCATCCACAGCAACAAGTCTTTTTGAATAAGCACCTTAAATAATTTTGTTTATTTAGTATGCATTTGTCAAGTCACTACTATGTGCAAATCACTTTTCTGGGCATTGGGATATAGCTATAAACAAAACAAAGTTTCTTTCCTTGTGGAGCTTATATTTCATTAACATCAGATAAGAATAAAAGCAAACTTGATTTCCATTGGTCCCGAGAAGGAACTCTTAGTAGATGGGGATATAGCATACGCCATACCAGTCACATGGCCTAAGTTTGGCATCAGAGATGTGCACACATGATACCGTCATTTATCATTTTATTTTACATAGCAAAGTGATTTTAAAATTCTTTTGTTTGTATAGCTCTTCTAACCGTATATTATTTTGATGCTTTGCACATACTTTGCAGCCCCAGTGAAAATTCCACTCCATAATTTAAGGAATTTTCTATTACTTCAGTTTTCATTTTTCATACATAATTTAAATTGTCCTTAGATCACTTTGAGTCAGTCTTTCCTGTTATTCGTGTCATTAGTATCATCAGTAAATGGTTACCAGAGCTTCTTAGTGATCATTTAAAGGACTATAAGTGTTCCTTTTCTTAATCTTCTCTATTAAAGACACTTAAAAAATAATACCAAAGGGTGAATTAAGGTGATGAGAGCTGTTAACTAGAGTTCAGCATTACTCAAAGAGAACATTCCTGTCATAAGACTATGGTGACATGTCTTATTATTAATTTCCAGATAGTGGGTGCATCTGAATTACCAGCTATTAAAGTTAGATGGAATTCATACATTGTATTAGTCTATTAGTCATTTCCAAACAGCTGAAATAAAAACCCACTGCTTTAGATTATTTTCAAAATCTCAGGTGGCACCATTGGCCTTTATAGGTTCAGCAAATGGAAATTTTAAAAATAAGAAACCTAAACTCGTCACAAAAAGTGTTCTGAAATGCCAGTCAGTAGTTGCTATTTAAAAGAACTGACTCTGAGGCATTCTAAGATTCTGAGAAGTCGCGGGTCACTGGAGAAAATCTAAGTTATGCCCCAATGGCTTTTGTGTTAGGAATTTTGGGTTCTATCTTTTTCAAAACAGGTCATCCATGTTTGGCAATTCCCAATTAAGAGAATTTTCGACTGACTAGAACATGTTTGTCTTTCAAGATATTATGTTTTGAGACATTTAAAACAACGCTTATCTTTTGAGACATGTCCCTCTGAAGTACTGTAATCTATTTGCCTGTGAAAATAACTTTTTTTTTACATGACTATTAAGCTACTTTGGCAGTGGCGTCAAGAACAATGTTGACATTCTGTAGACTTAATATTGTTCCTTAAAGAATAATTATTGTTAAAATCAAAGGGATGGATGTGATGGAGAAAACACTCTAAGAGAAGAGACCTTTTGAATGAAGGAATTTGATTTGTTTGTTTCCTTTCCACTGCTGGAGCTAAGCAATTAGGACAGTGCCTGGCACATAGTAGGTGCTCAATAAATATCTACTGACTGACTAAGTGAATGTAAAAGAGTATCCCAGTGGCCTTAGTGGAGGCCTGCCTGAGGAAGAGGCATCGTCAATAGGGACAGTAGTGGGAAGCCTTCCACCAGAGTGAAGAGAACTTGATCTACAAACCACTGTGTGGCTTTGCAATCTGACTGTACCCCGTGTGGACTTCTCCATCCGCCCAGTACCTCCATTGTCTCTTGTGTCAACAGAGGATAATAATAATTAACACTACCTACCACATTGTTGAGTGGAATAAATAAGGTTATAAGTCTAAAGTGTTTAGCACATAGAACATTTTCAGTAAATATCAGCTAATTTCAGAGTTATGATTATAGATTGTATATTGATGTTGGGTTGAGATCCTGGAATTTCTATGTTAAATTTGGGCAAGAATTAAACACTGAGACCAGTCAGTATATGCTGTTTTTATAAAGCATGTTGATAAAGAAGTCTTGATCTTAGGTATAAAAGGTCAGAATAAAAGCGTTGAAGAGATAATGCATTTTCATTGTACACCCAGGAGTAACTGGCCATTTCTTTGTAACTTAGTTTTAATATAAAGAAGAAGCAACCACTTACTATGCAAGATACAAGGGAGAGAAAGTGTGTTGTTCTTTACTCACTAGCCTTCAGTGACTCTCCATTTTATTTTTTACAGAGTAAATGACACTAGCAATCAAAATGGTCCCTGTCTTGTTCTAACCAATCCTCACTGTTTGGTAAAAGTTTCAACCTAGTTTTACATTAGTTTTGATTACCTTCCCTCCAAACATGCAAATCTTTCCTCTCAATGCTACACATACACTCTGGGATTTGAAGGTGCTTACCCTTCGAATGAACCCAGCATTTTCCCACCCCAGTGTTTATTTTGAGTACACATTAAAAAAAAAATCCCCACTTAACAAAATTCCAATCATTGTCTAAGTTCAATGCTAACCTCTTCATGAGGGTCTTTGCTAGAATGTCCAGTGCTCTCTCCATTGGAGTCTCCTGTCAATTTATCTGCTGTTGTCAATTCGCTTGATGTTTATCTGAGTTGTGTACCAGCTTTTCCCAAAATGTTTTGTTCATCCTTTATCTTCTATAGCTGCTAGCTTGGCACATAGCTCAATAAATATAAATTATTTAATCTAGTTTACCTTTTCTTCTTTAAAAAAAAAGAGGATTCATTCCATGTCTTCTGGGGAGAAGATTCTTTTGGCAATATTTTTAGCTTTCTGGTTTTTACCAAGAATTGTCTCCAAAACAGAAAATAAAGGAACATGGTAAGGCACAAAGTGAAAGACTGAGAAAAGAAGAAGAGGAGATTGGGGATTTTCCTTCCTCTCATGGCAAGGATTGTCAAAAAATGGTGGATAAGAGAGGGAAGGGAGATACTGGGGTTTGCAATCTATGCTAAGGTGTGTACATTCTAGTTGACTAGTTTCTTGGTAACTCTTGGGAGAAAGGGTACTAGATATCTTTACATTGCCATAGGACCCAGAGCTACTAGGTGAAGGAAAGCAAGGAGAAAACATCTCTCCGCCCAGCCTGGAAATGAACTAGCCGCAGCTACAGCTGTCTTCATGTGATGAATTGCCCTCTGTGGGTGGTAGTGGGGTGAGTATGCAGGGCAGAGACACCAAAGATAGAAGTAAAATTTGTGTTTATGGCTGGACATTCCTTGTAGATTATGTTATACACAGAGCACAAATAAGCATGAGAGAGAGGAGTGTTTGACATGGGGTTATTCCTTTTTTTGTTTTTCAGTTTTGTATTGCTGGGGAGATATAGGACTGTAGAGGGGCTTGGAGGGGAGGGCAGGATTAGTGACAGGCTTGTCTACAATGGCCCACACTGTGAGAAGAAGGGAAAGCAATGGCATAGACTTAGTTGACAAAGGTGGGGCCAGGCCACCATATCATTGCTGGAATTTCCGTTTTAATGGTGCCACAGCTATGATACTTCTGATGCTGAGTGCTGGTGGCCAGTGGAGCACAGAATTACCTCTCTGGGCTACAAATGCTTGAGCAGCAAGCTCAGAGAGTCCTCCAGTGCCCCGTCTCCACCGCGCTCCACCTTGCTTCCTACTTCATAGAGAACCTGGAGGTCATTAGGTGGGGAATCCCTTACTGTTCTCTCACAAAACCTACAAAACTTCCTACTCTGCAGCCATTCGTTCCTTCTTTCTATCTGTTCTATTAAAAGAATCACTTCCTTTGCTAAGGCCAGTTCCTCTCCCACCTTTTCAGGACACTTTACTCTCAGTGTTGACGTTTCTCTTCCATACATTCCATTCTTCCTTCTCAATTAGAGCTTTCTCACCACAATTTCAGAATGCTTAAATGTCTTGAAGAAATTTTCCTGATCCTGTGTTTCCAGCTATCATTTTTCTCTCCTACTTTATTTACAACCATACTTCAGAAAGAGATGTGTCTAGCATTGTAGGCAGAGCTCAATAAATATTTGTTGAAAGAATGGGAAACTGAAAAGGGATAATGAAACACTCTCTTCTTCAATATAATTCAAGTGTATTGTACTGTTATGTACCATGTTTCCCGGTAAATAAGACCTAACTGGACAATCAGCTCTAATGCATCTTTTGGAGCAAAAATTAATATAAGACCTGGTCTTATATTATACTACTTTATATACGACCTGGTATTATATTATAGTAAAATAAGACCGGGTCTTATATTAAGTTTTGCTCCAAAAGATGCATTAGAGCTGATTGTCCAACTAGGTCTTATTTTCGGGGAAACACGGTATTATATACTCTTCTCACAAGCACATCTACACATGGTCATAGTGAAATAGGAATACAAATAATAGTAGTAATAGAAGTCCACATTTATTGAGAATTTATATTGTGACAGATACTGTGCTGTCACTTCACACACATTTACTCAGCACCTTTCACAATAATCCTGGGAGATACATCCTCATCCTTTTAATCCTTCTCCAGCCCAGGAAGCTAGAGGACAGAGAGGCCTGGGCAGCCATTGCTGCCAGAATCCAAACACAGGCAGTGGGCTCCAGAGCCAGCTCCAACCACAATCAGAGGAATCCTTGTTTTATCTTTTCTCTCATAGCAAGTGGTAAATTTATTTTATGTATAAAATAAAATTTATTTTATTTAAGGCAAAGTTTAAATAAGGAAGGTCATGTGGTTGAGTGGAAAAACATAATGTCAAAAGACCTGAATCCTGGATCTTAACTCTTTCATTATCTTGAAGTGAGTCACTTGGCCTGGTTTTTTTTTTTTTTTGGTCTTGTAAAACTGAGAAACTGGGCTGAAAGATCTCGAGTGCCTTCATTTAAAAGCTTTGTCAAATGTAAAGTGCTGTATAAATGTGAATTACAACTTTGATTTCATGCTCCTTGGAATATATTTTATGTTCAAACGACATGTCATCATTGTAAAGTCCCATACATAGCTTTAAGAAGTACTCACTTTCACGATATCCAACCAGGTTTCCAAGGTGGCCTAGCAAACAGTGTTTTCTGGCCCACGACTGCAACTTCATTTTATGCATCATGGTATTACTTTATTTAGGGAAAAAAAAGATTCTAGTTCTGGTCGACACTGAGTTTTTTCTTTTTAATAAATGTTTAGTTTTTTTGTGATTATAAGAGGAATATATGGTAATGATGGGAAAAAATGAAAAAATAGAAAGAAGGAAATAATCATCTAGAAACAATCCCTGTCAAAATTTGATGTATTTTTTAAAAAACATAACTGAGATCTTCTTTTAAGATATACAGTTTTATATCCTGCTGCTTTTTACTTAATATGCTATTAAGTAAACTGTCTTTCAGTGAAGCACAGTTTGCATGACAGGAAATAACCAACTCCCCTTGAGAAAAATTAAAGCAACCGGTGGCAGCCTCAAATCTGACTTTAATTTGTCACAATAGCGATTCTATTTCCTTCTTCTTCGGGGACAGGCTGACAAGTATCCTTGATTGTCACCACCACACCCTTTTCTTTCTTACCAAAGAACATAAGGTCAGGTGACGAAGTGAGCAATTTGTCATTTGGCACCTTCTGCCAAAGCAGGAGGAATACTGCAAAATACAGCTGAAAAGTTGCAAAATCTAGTATTTACATAGAAGTACAGCTAAATATTTTCTAATTAAGTTATAGAACTATTTGTTCAATGATATTGAAGCAGTTTCATACCAAAAAGGTATAGTCTAAATGTACTGTAAAAAGAAAATAACTATTATAATGTAAGAAAAATATTTAATATGTGTAATTATCATACATATGTCACATAAAAGGAATATATTGCATACATGTATTGACTTTGAACATTAAAATTCATATATAAAGAACAATTATAGTCTATTATGGTTAAGAGTCATACATCCTCATTCTTGTGCTCTGCCACTCTATTTTGGGGGTTTGAATTCTGACTAACAAGTTAGTTCTTGGATGACTTATTTCTCCTTTATGGGCCTCAGTCTAGATAGTAGAGCCTACTTCATAGGGATCTTTTGGGGATTAAATGAGTCTGTGCAAAGCATAGAAAGCAGTATCTAGAACCCAAGAGCTCCACATGTATTAGCTATTACTACATGTATATTATTAATTGATATGTGTATGGAACAATTGACCTATATCAGTGATTTCCGAATACTCATGGTTTCCAAAACCTCATGGGAGGTCCAGAGCCAGGCTTGCTGCATCAGATCACCTCACGATGCTTTGAAAAATATACTGTTTCAGAGATTCATGTTCAGTGAGTTTGCAGTTGCAGTGTGATGGGTGCTTTCTTGGAGATGTGCTGGGAGCACAGAGGAGGAAATGATTAGTTAGTCCCGTATGAGGATTGAAGAAGATTTCACAAATGCTCTAATGCTGGGCCAGGGCTCGAAGGGTGAGTAGGTGCTTCCTAGGAGAAGGGGTGTCTGGGGAGGGTATCCTCAGCAGAGAAAGAAGGTACATCTATAGTTCAACTTCATCTATTGAAGACCCACGGTGGGCAAGACAGGCTGCCGGGCACGTTGATCTCATTTACTTCTCACCTCAACCCAGTGAGGCTGGTGTGCCATTTTCCTTCTGTGTGTGGACTTTAAGTAGTTTGGGTTTCTTTCCCAAGCTCACAAAAGAAGTAGGATTCAAACCTGGATCTGTCTTCAAAGCTCGTTATCTTTCCATCAGGTTCCTCTGTTGACCATGGTTTAGAGAGGGTACTGAGCAGCGGAGTTCAGTGTGCATGGAACTCTGGGTGGGGCGACCATGGAAAGAAGCACCATGCAGTTGGGCGTAAATAGCTTCTGTTACTTCTAGTGTTCATGGCAACCCTTCTGTGCTTCTAGACCTTCAGGAGACACCAATCTTGAGGCGCCTTGCCCGCGTGGGATCCACATCTGGACTCCTGCATCCTGTGCCTGGGATTAAACAGCTCCCGTCTTAATGCTGTTGTGGTGGCTGTTGTTAGGTGCGGTGACTGAGCCACCTTCCTCTGGGGATTTTCCTTCCTAATTACTGCTCTTTTCCTCAGGCATCTGTTCTACTACTCTTCCTCCTAAGGTTACTTATAAGTAATAAACCACCCAGGTTCCCCAAGGCAGTTTGGTTTGCTAGTCAGAGAGCAAACAAGATCTTGATCTTATGTGTTAACCCTGAGATCTCCGTTTGGAAACACACAAGATTCTGGGGATGGAATGGTACATGCTTTCTCTGTGTTTCCACATACAGTCAAGTGGGGGCCATGGCAAGTCTTTTAGATTTTCTGCAACTTTGAAGGGAGGGTAGCAATGAGGAAACATAACCCTTCATTTTGTTTATTAATGAAGTCATAAGAGATAGGCTTCTGGGTAGGAGGTTGAATTTAATTTTATTTAACAAACAAGTCATTCTAGCTCAGTGACTCATAGGGTAACTTCAGTCAAAAGAAACTTAATTCATTCCCGCTTCCCTCTATATTTTATGGTCTCCAGAAATCCAAAGAAGCCACTATGCCAGAAATACTCTGTGTGGGTTAGGGTTTTACTCAAGGAAGTTTTGCAGGAGAAAACTGTCATTTATCTGTGCTGTGTTCAGGTACGTTAACAAAGCCACTGGGCCATGACACGAGCAGCCATGTTTGTACCAAATAGAATCCACCGTGGTGGTGGTGGTGGTGGTAGTGTGGGTATCTAAATAGTTTCTCACAGAGGAAAATAAATTGCTGGTGAAATTACTTCTTTGTGGGCTTTATCAACAGCTTTGTGCTTTGCTAAATGAAGCTTATTATAAACTAAAATTATAAAGGTCCTTAAACAAAATTGTTGCTGATTTTGTGATGCCTGTTCTGGCCATATGGCTCATGCATGATCGTGATTACCAACTGAAACTTCCAAATCAGGCTTCTCTTTCTTACTGCACTGAAGTCCCTTATTTCTCTTTTTCTTTTTACCTTCTTATTGAGATTTAATGGACATTTAACATTGTGTAAGTTTAAGGTGTGCAACCTGGATATTTCTACTTGACTCTCTTGAAAACAACTTGTCCCAACTGAGCTCACCATCTTTCCCCCAATTCACCCTCCAACTTGCCTCACCATTGACTTCATCTCCAATTTTTCAGATGGTCTGACTGACACTTGGAGCTTCCAGTATCATCAAGTTTTATCTCCTCTTCTCCACATCATCTCTGGATTTATACCTTTATTTCTATCACCACCATAGTCTTACGTTTCTCTTGATTCATTGAGTCTGTCCCTCCTATATGTCAGTTAATTTTCTTAAACACTATTTTATCCTGTCCATCTTTTTCTCAGAATTTTCTAGTGATCCTCTTTGTTTAATTCATTAGCTTCAAATTCTTTATCTTGGTATTCGAAGCCTTTTGTTTTCTCTTGCGTCAATGTACTTTACTACTCTCTGGACCTTTTCCTACTTAGTGACTTTTGTCTCCCATATGTCAGCTCAGTTTCATTTCTAGGCAATTCCTTAATCAGTCAACATTCTACCTTATCTTTCAGAGTTTAGCACAAGACCATAAAGACTTCTTCTGCTCAGGGCACTTCAGTAATTTATGCCTTCTTTTGTTTCTGATTTATTGTCTGTGTCAATTATTTTAGAACTAGATAATTTACGCTGTTGTATGGTACTTGGTTTAATGTGTGTTTGTCTTGTCCATGTAACGAGATTGTTAGGTATTTGAGGCTAGATGAATATCTGAAAGTTTCCTTTGCAGCACTCAGAATCCTCCTCCCAGGGACAAGATTTAATAGGTGTCCCCTGGCTACCCCCTCATCCTTGTCGACTTGAGAAGAATTGTTCAGATATTTGAAGTTGGTGTCTCTGGCAGACTCCAGTCATAACACTGTTCAAGACAGGAGCTAGTCGTCATCTAAAAGACTATCTCAGTCCTGTGATTATTGGGCTCAGGGTCCCATGGCCTCATGGCCTGCTTGTCATAGAGAGGGTGTTCTATTTGTTGAATGAATGACAACCTAGAGAAAATATTGGATTCCCTGATTCAATTTTCTATTTTTCATCGCTTAAGTGAAAAAAAAAATCTATTAAATGATGTCAGCCAGGTTCACAGAAGGCAATGGGTGTTTTCAGTTCTAGCTTTAGAAGGTGAAAACTTATTTTTTTGGAATCTGGTGTTTCCCAGACAGTCAGCTATATTGAATGATCTCTCCAACTTCTCTGGCCTCTACTTGAATACCTCATCTTCCAATAAAATTTATATTCAGCTGAGTAGAATTCTTTGCACCTCTTCCCTGGTTCCTTAGATTTGGAAGCATATTTTAGAATGGCCCTGAAAGTTGGCTTTAGCCTGCAGCCGTCCTTCACATCATTGTTGCTTCAGTAACTGCTCCTGTTGTAATGCCTCCAGAAAGCCTTCCCTAATTTTCCAAGACAAAATTAATGATTCCCTTCCCCAACTTTTCCAAAGTTAATCACTCTCGCCTCTGACTCCCGTATTCACCTACACGTTTCTATATTATGTATACTCTTGTTATTCATGCATGTATTGTTAGATGTGTCACATCACATTAAAATATAGTAGTTGCTTATGTCTCTGAAAATCCCTCAGAGGCAGTGGTTATGTCTCATCTTTATGTTCCTGCACCTGGAATACTGCCTACCCCAGGCTGTGCTCTGTCGATAGTCACTGATGAATAGTGACAAGGAATGAGTAAAACTGTGAAGACACCATCAACTCTGTCTTTTGCAAATGAGTGGCATTTCGGTGGCTAACCATCCTCCTGGTCTGGCACTTCCTCATCTGAAGTGCTGGGAGCTTACAGCCAGAAACCCTGAGCGCACATCATGGAGCCTGGTCCAGATGAGTCAGAAGGCACCACAACCACAACCAGTGCCCGGCCTTTCTTCTAGAGGAAGGCAAATATTGAACTTTGAAATTGTGGGGTGTTACCTTGGCACTCATGAGAAGTCTTAGTCCCACCTCCCTTCTCTGCTTGGGGAACACAGGGCTGGGGGTCCGGGCTTTGCGGAGGGAGGGGCTATCATTCTGTCAGCACAGCTTCTTTCAATCACATTGTAACATTTTTTAAAGGATGTTTTTATTTTATTTTCTCTTTCTCTTTTTCTTTTTTGCCTTTTTATTGAGATTTAATGGACATTTAACACTGTGCAAGTTTAAGGTGTGCAACCTGTTGATTTAATACATTTTATCTACTGCAACCTGATTACCACTATAGCATCAGCTAACACTCGGTCAAGTCACGTCATTATCACTTCATTTTTGTGGTGGAACAATTAAGATCTATTAACAACTTTGAAGTTTATAATGCAACATTATTACTATAAATTACTATGGCTGTGCATTAGATCTCCAGAACTTATGTACTTACTAGTTGCAAGTCTGTGCCCCTACACAACAACTCATCCCATAACATTTTAGTTTAGGTTTTTTACATTTTGTGTGGTTCTCATAGGGAACGTTAAAAGTTATCTTTAAGAAGATTACTGAAAGACTGTCATCATCTGTGTAGAATTATGTCTCAGAAAATGGAGTTTGGAAGCAAATTGCCTCTCTGCCTTTAAGATTAGGCTATCATCTAGCATCAGATGGGTTGTAACATGCTGGCTGTCTTTTGGTTGACAGTCCTTCTGTGAATGAATTTTATATTTCTACAGGGTGTAATATGTTTTAGATGGCAGCTTTTAAAAAAGCATTTGAGTCTCTGGGTTACTTTTCCTTCATAAAAAGATATAGATATAGATCTTTGTAAACATTTGTTTTATTTTGGAAATAATAAGCACAGGAAAATATTTTTATAGCTCTAATAAAATTATCTCATGCTTGTGCAGCGAAAATGGCCCTTCCTGGAGAGGCAGATCTGGACAAATAGAACTTTAAAGATTAAGATTAGCAAATTAACGGACAGGAAAAGCCAGACAGCCAATGAACCTACTACTGCAAAGTCCAGGGGCTGGTCTGGAGCTCCAGGCTGTCTTGGGCAACTGATATTTGGTGCCCTAAAATCTCCAGCTGAAGCTGCTTCTTCCCCTCAAGCTCCACAGTCACTGGGATGCTGGCTTTGTATGCCACTTCCTTTGCTGAGCTAGTGTGGAAATCGTATTGTGTTCTGAAATGGTTGCTATGGGAACATCTCCACCTAGTCATTATCTACTCAGGCTACTGATTATATTAAACCAGGAGACGAAGATGTAGAAGGGGCCACGGTAGCCACCTGTTCTGCTAAGAATTGTAATTGTTTTTGCCACAGTCACCTCTGTGGTCACACATGTCTCTGAAAACTCTTCTCTACACATTTTCTCCTCTCTTGTTCCCTACCAAACAGTTAGTAAATGAAATAAATCTATAGGACATTGGCATTGGGTTACCAGAGTCATTACATTTCCATTGCCCTTGTCTCCTCCTGTTTTCTCATGTGGAACAAAAACAGTTGTCACCCTTTTCTCTCACTCTGTTGTGCCTCTCCATGCTAAGGTGCCAAGATGACTCTCTTCTTCAGGGGTCTATGATTCTAGGGTCCCACACAATGGTGCTGAAGCCACAGTTTCACCATGTGACTGTATATAACACAGATATGCACATACCTGTTGCTACCTGGTGACAAGCTGCTGTAATTGCAGACTAAGTTAGGAAATTGCGGAGAGTGACCACAGTGATGTTATTGGTTCTAGTTTCAACTCACTAAGAAGGTAGAAGGTATATGAGAGAATTCGATAATGGAATGCATAGTACCACAGAAAGGAAAAATCTCAGGGCTTCAGTCCTATCTGAGCTGTTCAGTTAAATGTAAGGGGTGACTGACAATTATAGTTATTTAATATAATCGAATTGGTAAGTTAACAATAGTTACTGGGATCTCAGTAACTATAAAGACAATGTCCTTTAGGATCTTATAGTCCATTTAGGTATGCGCTTTACCCATCTAAGGAAACGAATTTGAGACCACTTATAAAACAAAATACAAATTAATATTCCTGGCATGTATTACTGATAAAGAAACTTGAGTGAAAGAGGTATTCGGAGTGGAGTGCTGAGCAGAGAAGAAAGGGAATTTCAGGATGGATAGAAAATACTGCCACTCATGACTGGAGGGGCATGAGCAACCGGTAGGGTGAAATAGGGGTGGGGGGTGTAGAGAGCATCCCTGGCTAGGGGAAGGGGGCTGGGGTTGAGTCCAGGCACTAGGCGGTTTTGGGGGTATCATCAACAGAGGGGTGAGAGGGTGGCACCTGCTTGTATGTGATCGTTTATATGGTGAATAATATAACAGTGAAATATTAGCTACATTACATTTCTGTTTAAAATTTTAATTGTTTCTAGTTTTTTTTCAGCTTACAAAAGTAAAATAAGCTATTGCAAAAAAGAAAAAAAAGAAATCCAACGATTACACAAACCTATAATGTAGAAGTCAAATATTCCATAATTCCACCTGGAAGGTAACCACCATTGCAGTTGCTTAGTAACACTAATAAATAAATGAATAAATAAATAAATAAATAAATAAATAAATAAATAAATACGATTTTATCATTTGGAACCTTGGAATTGTAAGAAGAAATATCTCCTGTTTACTAATTTGTTTATGCCTTATATTAAATAACATCTCATTTTCTATTGAAAAGAGGCTTTTTTGGTTCTTTTTCTCTCTCTGACCTTCAATATGTGATGCCATTGAGAGTCCTGGTCTCTATGAGACAGTGAACTGGGCCCCTTGCTCATTCCCACCTTGCTTGGTGGAAACATACCCGCAAAACTATACAGTTTAAAGACTGTCAAAGGGGTAACTTCCGTGGGTAGCTGGAAGAGCTCATTCAGGGTCATAGGAGAGGTAAGAGGCACTGTCAGATTTCCCCACAGGCCGTATCCAATATTGCATTGGTCTATGACTCAATTCTTCAAAAATGTGGGGTCTGAGTTGGGGAGGTTGTCTCTAGTATGGAAAGAGTTATTCCAAGTCTCTGTGTTCCTGACAGAGCTGAGAAAACAGATATTGCACATTGATATGGAAGATTAACAAGCCAGAAATATAAACATGTCCATCTCCTGTTGCCCTTTCCAGGATCTAAGGATCAGAAATAGCAAGTTCTAATTTCTCCTAGTAATTTCCAGGCATCAATGTAAATCAGATTACCTCTTTAGTTGAACTTGTTTATGCCAAAGGAAAGTAATACTTGGTGGGAGCAACTTAGCACTTTGAAATTTATAGATCGGAGGTGACACGAGAACCAAACACTGAAAACTTTGGAGTAAATTGTGAAATTTATCCACTTTCTTCCCTCACCCCCCAAGTCGAAAGTGAAGGATTATTATGATAGAAGATATGAAACCTGGAGGGGTCACTGGGCACTGATTTGGGTTTCCAAAGGAATTTGAGATTAAGAGACTTAAAAACCAGAGGCTGAGCAAGACTCCAAATGAGGAGTGATATATGGAGAGCAAAGGTAGAAATAAATGAACTTCCAAGGTAATCATAATGGACAAGCAGCGACCGCAGACTAAAAGGACTTTCCCATGGTGAAGAGTTTTACCAGGAATGCAAGAACGAACCTCAGAGATTTAGATTAAACAAAGAAGGGAAAATTCAATAATGGATAGATCACTAAGGGCAGCTCTAGAATAGGTTTCATGTGGGGTTTTAAAAATAGAATAGTCTCATCTAGTCTAATGGCTGAAGGTGGAAAGAATGTGCTGGGTAAAGAAGGGAAGAACTTCCTTGTATAGGGCTTCACAGTTTTTAAGATTTATATTTATGAAGCTGGCCTGATCTCATTGTAGTGCCCCCCACCCCACCCCCAAAGCTCTGAGAGAGCAGGGCCAGAATTACTTCACTAGTGAGGAAATCTGAAGACAAAGAGCTAAGTTCCACTTGGGAGGGGAAAGATGAAGGAAGGAAGGCAGACCTCGGAGGGTTTTGAAGTTCAGGGGGAAGTGAGTTTTTGTGTGTGTGTGTGTGTGTTTTTAAGAAAACACTTGTTCCTTTCCAGGTACACTTGATTACTCACTGTTAAGTAGGCGGAAGTCAATGAATGGGTAGGAGCCGCGGCGTTCAGCAGGAACCCCCGTCTGACCCCTTAGTCGTACATCTCCTAGAAAACAGAAGATCCAAACAAATGTTTGAAAACATTGCCAAGTGTATGCACTTATCCTCTGTAAATCCTCTTACGCACTTATGTCACTGGAACCAACACCAAATGTCAAGAGAAAAATGATTTCCATTCACCTTGCTTAAGAGAGTGCCATGTGGAAGAGATATTTAATGAATGCTGAATGCAATAAATTTGGCAATACCCTAAGAAATGAAGCAGCGTTTCCTTTTCTATTTGCCTGGAAGATGGCTCTGTGAACATTTTTGTAATTGACAAAGTTTCCACAGTCTTTTTGTACTTCCAACAGCTGTAAAGATGGAGCATTGTCATCTGGAAGGACAAATGGTGAGCTGGGATTATAGCTTTCATTCTTATTCGAAGTTTTAATCACCCACGACGTCATTTCTCTTGGTTCTAGCACAATTGTTTTCTGACTGGCATTCCTCAAGGCTGTACCATTGATGTGCTTTAGAATCTGCTCAGAGGAAGGCCAGCCTAGCTCCAGGTACTTCAGCCTCCCTTAGACATGTGATAGTCTGTAGAGTTTCTAGAACTTATTTGTAGGTTTTCCTTAATGTCTGTGTATACTTTCTTTTTTGGTGTGTATCCTGCCTTGCCAATCAAGGGAGGTAATGAAGTCAAGTGGAAAGAGCCTGGACTTTAGAATTAGGTAGAGCTTGGATAAATCAGGTTTTGGGCCTCAACTGCCTCACTTCAAGATGTCATTGGTAGGAGAATATAAAATAACACCTGCTGCCTGGCAATAAATGCTGGTTTTATTTCCTTCTACATGTCTGCAAAGCAGGCACCATGCACATTATGTGTTTTGCATTTCTCCAAAGTGCTTTGTGTGTTGTCTGGTACTTAGCATTCTAAGTGAATATCCTCTGTGGACAAGAATAGATAGAAAGACTAAACTCCCAATCAGTACATATACTATGGAATCAGAAGAGAGGTAAAAATACATGAGACCTAACATATTTCTGGAAGATCTGAATCAGGAAAGGTTTCCATTCAATGCGTAATGAGGCCACTCCCATAAACCACTCTGTCCCAGACACAAGATGACATGGGACCTCAGCCTGGGAGTGGAGAAGAGAAGACAAGTCTTCTCCCCATTCCTGGAGTTAACCAGGGACTGATGAGATCCTCATTGGCTGTAACACATGCAATTGATTGTGTTTAAAACATCCCTCATAGATGGACCTGTGTGGACTTGGGCTTATTAACTGTAAACCCGAGCCCCTACATTATTCTCTGCTTTGAATTTTATATTGGTACCTCATTTAACGCTTTGTATAATCTGATATTGTAGTGACATATTGGTACTAAAGAATGTTACAATTTATGGAGTATAGGGAAGTGGAAGGAAGAGGGAAGAGATTGAAAAGTACATTTCAAATATAACTATAATCTGGCATCAAAGAAGGGAAGCTATTTGCATTTGATAAATTCGTGGGGATAGATGGTGAGTAGTTAGAGGAAAGCCACTGGGGACAATGGAAGCGTTGACCTCTCCTCAGCAGTTGTCTTGAACACCCTCTGTTTATAAATCTCTAAAGAGTTTACAAAGCACATTCACAAACATCACAGTATATTTATTTTCTTGTTTCTTTCATTAGATTCTCATAATAGCCTTGTGAGGAAGGTCGCTATTAGTCTCCTCACTTGGTAAGTGAGAAAATAGAGTCTCAGAGGAGGAAGTGAAGGATGGCTGGTCACTCTCCGAGCCCCAGCTCAGGGCTCGGGCCCCTTACAGGCATTTAGTAGATGTCTATCGACATGAACTGACTGCCTGAGTTTATGGCACTTTAAAGTTATAATTAGCAGGGCTAGTCCTTAAATCGAGGTTGTTAAACTTCATAAACAGAGCTCTCTCCACAATATCATTAGTTTCTAAAGTTATGCAGTATGTACACCTGGTTTTTAAAATGAAAACAAAAATCAGAGACCCCACACGATAGAAGATGTACTTTTAATAGCCAATGAGAAAATACAGCATGTCGAATGGATATAACAAATTCAACACAGTCTTTAAATGAATTTCTATTTTATGAAAGACAGTGAGATAGACGTATACTTCAAAAACTACGCACAGATGAGACTGTGTTAATTTGGTTTATAAAGTCTGCTGGGCTTGTGGCTTTGTTGATCTCTTGTGTCATCCCTTTGGGCTTCTAGGGGTTTTAGGCTCACCGGTTGGAAATCATTTTGTCCCTAGTCTTTTTTTTCTCAGTATTACAAGAGTTCCTCTTGACTTTGTAGTCCTGAGGGGTATGGAGTAAGACAATCAGATCCTGTTCTGAATTATCAAGGCATATATTATCTTCAAGTAAGAAATGGAAAGCAATTATTACAAATATTATTCAGCAGAACTGAAATTACCTGGCAACTCATTTACTCAGCTCTTAATTAAGCAGACTTTTCATGATGCAACCCCACTTTGGGGAAAAAGAGACAAATAACAACGAAGCAAGTTGATGGCAAAGATACCTAAACAAACAAACAAAACAAATCAACAGTAGCAACAACAACTACAAAACCCATACCCGAAAGTTTCCTTTCAGTGCTTATACTGTCTGTAACTGCAATTACAGTCTTGAAGCAGATTACTCATAAACCTAATAATGGCCTTTAGATGTAGTAAATAGTTGTTGTAGAAAAGAATTATATCATGTTAAAAATACTAGTAAGGCAGGAGGCAGGACACTTTTAAGTGGGCTAACAATGCATTTTAGAAATTTTTCAATGTGAAAAGTTAAATACAAACAAACCAAACACGTCGTATCTTGAGCATTCTATTTAACTGACGCTCTAATGTGGTAACATTAATGTTTTAAGTATACATTTCTAATGTAGAAAGACCTCGCTCCTTCTCCCTTCTTTCATGAGACCCTTCTGATACTAAATTGCTTCAATATGCTTGTGGGAAGAGGGAAATAATTCAGTAACAACAGTCTTCGGAGACGCAGAGGCCACTGGCTGATGTCTGAAGAACAGAACGAGAAGCGTCCGGCTGAACTGCTTTTACTGGCCTGTGGTCTCAGGCAATCCTCTATTTACCTAAGGCCTTATATCCAAGCTAAACAATTATTTTGACTATTCATTAGGCCCTTGTTTAACTTAAGCAACTTTCTTTCTGGCAAATGAAAGGTGCTGTGGACCCAGGGTAGGAAGCGTTGACAGCTCAGTTGTGTCCTCAGTCTGTTCTTATTGTGTTCCAAAATGAAACAAACAGCAGGGGAATTCTTATTTTGAAAGCACTGCTTCTCTTTTGCCCCTTTAGGCTGAAAACATAACATGTCGTCCTTGGGTATTTAAAGCTGCAAACACAGGCAGAGAGCTGAGCTGAGTGGCTCCAGGAGCCAAGACCTGAAGACAGCCACTCACCCTCCCAGGGGACCTGGTTCTGGGATGGACCTCTTGCCCACTTGGCCTCTCGGGCTGTCTCTGTTTAGTAGAAGCTTGTGCTGGGGAGCAGACGTTATGTGGCCTCTTATGTAACTGGCAAAGAGAGTGGAGACTCTGATGGTGATGACAACTTACAGTGGCTGAAACACGGACCACATGACAAGAACCAGACTCTGGCCCCAATCCTGGTGTCAAGGTCACTTCAGGGTGGGGAAAGAGGGTAGGCAAGGGACAGAGCAGTAGCTACTATGACTATGCTCCTCTTGCGTCTGAGATGAAGAAAATCATGGTAATGGCTGCAGGGAACACAGCATAAAATTCATAGCAGGGGAGTCACTGTGAACGAAGAAGATGAAATGGTGGTAGAGTGAGAAAGATCCTGGAGCAAGCCAAATAGAGTGGGAGAGAAGAATCTCTCACCACAGGTATCCCTTTGAACTTTCTTAGGCATTACTAGTTCATGTCACTGCTGCAAATTTGCAAAATGAAGGCAGAGAGAACCCAGATCCCCACATCTCAGACAAACATTTTCACTATGCTGCACTGCCTCAGCTGGCAGCTTTGAATATTTCAGATGACTACTCTCAATTAGGAAAGTGAATTATTTCTCCTAAGATGTTTATCTAGCCAAACAAAGAGGAGGAAGTTTGTGCAATTTAAGCACTCCATAGATTTATGGGATAGGACAGGCAGCCAGTTTAGATAACTCAGGCAGAGATGATTGTTCTGAGGGCCATGAGCTCACATGAAATCCAAGATGGCTGATTAGACCCAAATTTCTCATCCAGAGGTTCAATCTTCTGCTTTACTTTCTTCAGAAAGGCTGGGTCTGTCTGGCCAGTAAGGACTACGTGTTGACCTGGCAGAGTAGGAGGCATCCTGTTCATTGATCTGCTGCACTAATTGTGTATTCCTGGGCTGTTGCTGGGAGAGCTTTGTGTGTAGGAAAGAGAGAAACCAGGAATTAGTTGTCCAGAAACCACACTTTTGGCAAAAGGGACAAAAATAAAGTTTTTCTTGCATGTGAAAGAAAATTCTTTCTTCTCTTTTTTAAACACCTTGATGTTTATATCAAAATAGGAGAAAAGGGAAATTTCATCAAGTTAGAGTCTCCAAACAATACTGTACTACATTGCAACTTAGCTTAGAATTATTAAATACTTGGGACAGATATGCATTTGGGGCTTGAATGCTGCAAAAGTGAATATTAGATAACACAGCCTTTATTCTTTAAAGCAGGTAAGGAAGGTTTTAACTCAGACTAGACAGTCTTCAGCTTGATGGTTTTACAGAGGGAAAATGAGGGAAAAAAGTTTTAATCACCAGAAAGTCAGGAGTCTAATAAAAAAAAGATATTGAACAAGAAGCAGCAGGAATGTCTGAAGAGAATTCTATGAAGCTGTAAAAGAACTTAAAAGAACACAAAGAACATGTGTTCTTACAAAGATTTAGAAGAAGGGAAATAATCTGGGGAGTCATGTTAGGGAATATGTGATCTGGGTCTGCCTTCAGTAATGAAAATACCAGTGTAAGCTTGTATGTGATTCACTTATTTCTGGGACAATGCTTCTTATCACCAGATTCTCACCAAAGCAAAGTTTGTTGTTGTTGTTTTAAATACACACACATACACATACACACAATGCCTGGCACATCGTAGGCATGCAAAAAACAGCTGTTATTCATATTTTGTTACCGCTCTGAGATTCCTGCCTTTCACCGAGCTCCCTCCCCCATGATAGTCGGTACTATTTAGTAGGAGGATTTCTAAGTCAGGAACTGTTTTAAGGACTGTATATGTATAAGCTGGTTTAGTCCTCATAACAGTTGACCTGAGGTAGTTGTGTGGGTTATCCCCATTGAACTGAGGTTACAAGCGACTGAACTGGGATCAGAAGCCAGGTGGCTTTGGGAGCCCTTGTTCTCCAAGCCACTGCTGTGAAGGGCCAAAGTCCCCATTCCCCACAACAGTTATGGGGTACGAGCACCCTGATGTTATTCATTATTTTCTTGATCTTCCTAGGCTGTGTTTCTCCTGTCTCTGCTGGGAAGGCCTGGGCTAAATAACAGTGAGTCCCAGAACTATGTCCCGAGGAAAGCTCAACGTTTATCCTGGGCTTCCTCATGGCACCATGATAAGCCCAGTAAACAGGTGCTGTGGACGTGATTGGGAACAAGAGTCCCCAGTGGTGCAGGTGAGACCACAGGGAGTCTAGACTCTGCTACATCTAGTGTCTTGTAAGTCAATAGAACTCTTGAGAAGGTGGGTCAGCAAAGGGGCCAATTCTAGGGTGGGCTCAGAGGGGACCCTAGATTAATTCAGCTCATTTCAACAACGTTCATGCAAAACATTATACAAAGTGTCAGAGAGTAGATGGGGAAAAGGGAAATATAAGATCCAAAGATGTCATGTTGGTGCTCAGCTAGTTAATAATGTAGAAGAGAGTCATAGAAATGAGCAAATATGGTATAAGGCGGAAGGGCTCTAACTTTTAATGATACTGGGATATGTAGGCTTGGATCCTCCTCTCAGAAACATTATGAGGCTTTATGATTTTATATTGACAGTAACTTGGAGATTTCTGGGTCTCAAACGGCTTCCTTGCAATCTGATAAAAATGTTTCACTTAGTAGGATTTAAAGAGAATAATTTAATATTTAATTTTAAAATTTAATATAATTTTACATTTAAAAGGACTTCACTATTTAGAACTGTGCTTGAAGGTGAGATTTAGACTCACATCAGGTCTCCAGTAAGCAAATTTCTTTGGATACAGGCAAATGATTTAAATTCACAAGGCTCTTTTCAGAAATAACTTCTTCTTAGGAAGACATATCATTTGTATCTGACGAATGTTTTAGCCTTCTGGAAAAATAATATATACAGTGGGAGAGGTAGGGGAGGAAAAAGAGAGAGGAAGAATGGAAAGAGAAAGTGGGTAGAAGAGGAACAGGAGGAGAGAGGAGAATACACAGAAAATGGACACGGGGAGGAATTAAATACTGGGGCTGAGGAAGAGGAAGGTGTCAGGGATAATTCTTAGATTTCTGTCTTGCATACTTTGGTGGTTGGTTGTGCCCATCACAGAAAAAAGGAAATCTCAAAGAAGAGTTATTTCATGTCCTCCACTTGATACATGATATTTAATATAAAGGACAATTATGATACATGATATTTTTAGCAGGTGATACAATAGTGAGAAACCCTGGGGACAGTCTTGGCCTCATGGAGTTTACAATCTACCAGAAGGGACCGTACAGAACAATTATATTCATAAACATAAAGTTGTAACTTTGGATAGTGAAACAAAGGAGAGGTATATTGTGTTAAAAAATTTATAATGGACTTCACCTTACCAGAGAAGTTGTTAATTTCTCTGAGAAGGTGACATTTGAGCTGAGATCTGGTGAATGAACAAGAGTTAATTGAAGGTGAACATATGTCCCAATTTGCCCTGGAAAGTCTTGATTTATGCCTGTTGTCTTCCTGGTGTCATTAGCAATAGTGTCCCTTTCACACTCCAAAGTATCTTGGTTGGATCATACCTTACATGGTCACCCTGAGTGCAGCAATCCTGGCAGCAGGAGTGCACGGCTAAAGGTCCTACGGCAAAAGGGTGGCATATATAAGGTACCACAACAAAGCGAAGTGCATCATACATCATAGCAAAGAGAACAAAGTGGATGGGGAGGGTCATGGGTTAAAACGAGGTTGGAGAACTGTCAGGGTTCTGTAGGACAGGCTGACGAGTGTGGCTTTGTTCCAAGGGAATTAGGAAAACACCGGATGATTTAAATGGGAATATGATGTTATCAGATTTGCTTATTAAAAAACAACTTTGGGTACAGTATGGAGAATGGACGGAGGGGGAAAAGAATGACTAGTTAGGAGATCACTCTAATTGTCCAGGTCAGGAAAGATGGTAGCTTGGAAAGGATGGTGGTACTGGTAGAGAGGTGAATAGATTTTAGAGATATTTAATAGAATTGGCATGTGGTGAGGAATTGCATATGAGAGCCAAGGGAGAGGAAAGTATCAAAGATAATTCTTAGATTTCTGGCTTGCATAACTGGATGATTGATTGTGCTAATCACACGGAAGGGAAAATCTAGAAGGACCAGATTTGGGGGGAAAAGTTTGTGCACTCAACCTTAACCACATTGAGTTTAAGGGCTACTGAGATTTCAAAGCAAAAATGTCAAGTAGGCAGTTGGACATATGGGTCTGGGACCCAGAAAAAATGTCTGAGATGGAGATATCAATTTATAAGTCAAATAAAACTATGGGCATGTATTAAGTTGCCCAGGAAATGAAGTGAGAGGTGAATAGGGCCCAGTATCCAGCCCTGAACAACTGTTACATTTAATGTCTAGCTGGAGGAGGAGTCTCTAAAGGAGAAGGGGAGCCGTGAAGGTAGGAGGAAATCCAGAAGCTCATTAGGTCATGGAAGAGAGTAGTAATTCAAGAGGGAGGGAATGGTTTTCAGATAGAGCTTGGTGAAAGAGTAAGTGAAATGATAATTGGAAAAGAGTCCTGTGGATTTAGTTGAGTGACTGTAGTGAGAAATAGAAGCAGAGTCTTTTGGATATCACATAGAGCTGGGAAATTGGGAAGGCTTTATTAAGGAGCTGATATTTAGATGGGTCCTAAGTAATTGGTAAAATTGTGAAAAGTAGCACTTTATAGCGTTGGCTCACAATTGATTCACTTATGATCACTGAAATGAAGGGAAGGAAATTTTTTTAGGAAAAAAAATCATGCTGATCTGTAGTAATCCCTAAGAATGATATTAGTAACAAAATATAATTTGAAAACTGCACGGAGGTCATGAAATTGCTTGTAAAATTTTTAACATACACTGATAGCCTATCAAATTACTGCCTATACTTTAATATACTTCAAGAAAAAAAAATGTCTAAATGAAAATCACTGCCTAGAAAAGTATTCATTGGGAAGAAAAGGATGGGCACATCAGTGAGAATAAATATAATTAATAAAACACTGACCAAATCCCCATATCACTGGATAGTTTCTTGTGGTTTTTGAACTTTGAATAATTTGAGAGAAGCGTTGTAATGTATTGTTTGTTTTCATGTGCTTCTGAACTTCCTGAATCTGGCCGGGAACAAGGACAAACCTGCCAAAATCCTGCAAGAAAAGATGTTGCTGATCACGGGCAGGAAATACTCCAAGTCCCATGAGATAGCTTATTCTTAGGAGACTTCCACAGCAAGTCTGCTGACCTCAGAAGGAGCATCAGGCCACCACACTCACTGCTGGAGCCTGCTCACGGCCAGGAGGTATTTGCGAGTCTTCATTCCAGGCGTCTGTGCCAAGATGGCACTTGGGATTCTTTTAAGCTCCAAGTGTTGTTCATTTTTTTGGGTTTGTTTTTCAGAAGGGAAACAGATGGTAAAAACCGGACTCAGTAGGGAAATGGTTGAATCGATGGTATTATATCTATGTTATAGGATATATTTTGCTATTAAAACCAGTAACTTATATTTCTATAGTAATAGCTAGGAGTCACTGAGCATTTAGTATGTATTTAGTATTTAGTAACGTGTGAAGTACTTTTCATGAATTAACTCGTTTAGTCCTCTCAGTGACAACCTTACATATAGGTCCTGTAATCAGTATCATACCTGAGAAACAGAAATGTCACATCACTTTTCCAAGCTGACACGGCCAGTGAGCGTGAAAGCAGATTGGCAACTATGGTGACTGTGCCCTTAACTAATATGATACAATCCCTGTTAAAATATGTCTTGATCAGAAGTGAGAGCCATGGTATATTGTTAGGGGAGGGTAGGTATTATATAGTATTTACCTGCCCGGTATATCTCATAGAAGGCAGGAATCAAATGAAATCACAGGATAAAAGGGCTTTGTCAATCACTTTGTAATAAAGTTTTATTATTCAGAATATTCTTATTGTTATATAAATATTAAATATATATAACATACTGTATGTTACATAAATTCTGTATTATAATATAAATAATATTATTGATATTGCTATATAAATCTAGGGCAGTGTGAAAGTGTATTCAAAGTGAAGAACATTACTTTTTGATATGCAGTTAAACATGTGAATTAAGGGTGCTATCGTCAAATGTGCTTGGGAAACATAGAGGTTTCATAAAAATAAACTTTTAAAATTGCATTGTTATTCACTACATTGTATCTTCTAAATCTCTAATCCCTGCCAAATTCACATGTTGGAGCTCTAACCCTCAGCACCTCAGACCTCAGAATGTGAGTATATTTGGAGATAGGTCTTCTAAAGAAATGATTAAGTTAAAGTGAGGCAGTTAGGATGGGTCCTAATCCAGTCTGACTGGTGTTTTCCTAAGAAGAGGAGATTTGGACACGTGAGGAGATGCCCCGGATGATACATCAGCAGAGAAGAAAGACCGTGTGAGGACACAGTAAGGAGGTGACCATCTGCAAGCTAAGGAGAGAGGCCTTGATCTTGTACTTCTAACACACAGAACTGTGAGAAAACAAATTTCTGATGTTTGAGACACCCCCAGTCTGTGGTATTTTCTTATGCTAGGCGAAGAGGCTGCTTCTCTTGACGAAGAATTGAGGAATTCAATATTTCCAGTTTCATCAGGGGCTTCCCATATGTTTTCAGGATCCTTCCTTCCAATCAATGCCCTTACTTTACAGTAGACACCCTGCAATGTTGGGAATTCAATGTGTGTGTAATTCACTCATTAGCAGGATGAGATTCTGGGCTTGGTTTTCAGGAATCTCAGCTCTGCAGCTACAGGAAATGAATCTCTTTCAGGGCAGACATAGGCGCTTTCAAGTCATTTATGCAGCACTTGTTATATCCCTTTGCTCCTTCTTTTCTTTCCCTACTTTGTTCAGCAACATTAGGAACAATCAACCAATCTCATTACACTTGTTAGTTTGACAAAAAAGTTCGAAGGAATCACATGCATGGCTACCCAGAAACGTGCCTCTTACAAGTGTTCGTTTAGGAATACCCAGTGTTGTTATTTTGTGTATCTCTATTGCCACATCACACTACAGACTATCAGTACTCTCTTTACTACTAGAAATAGAATAAGTAGCGTTCTTTAAATCTAATCAGATTAGAGAGCCAATTCTAGAAAATTGGAATCAATTCAGAAAACGCATCCTTAAGATTCTGTTCCTCTAGAACCATTCGTGATACCAAATCTGTATTAGTCAGCCTTCTGTTTCTCTGGAGGACCCTGACTAATCCATGCTGAGATGCCTCAGATCCTTCAATATATTGATGTTCACTGTGGCTATCCAACGAGGTGACAGCATCCAGCCTTTCCCAAACACAGTTGTCCACAAAACGTGTTTTTAAATTATCTTCTAAGATGACTGTTTTGGGAAAAATAATTGAGTGTATACTGGTCTGCATGGAGCTTGTGTATGTGTGTGTGTGTGTGTGAGAGAGAGAGAGAGAGAGAGAGAGAGAGAGAGAGAGAGAGAGAAAGAGAGAGAGAGAATAATACTTAGGTCAAAATCTTAGACCTGGAAGGAGCTTAGGGTTCCCTTACCTTTCCTTCTCCGGTACCATCACTTCTTACACTCTTGTTCTGTATGACTAAGTCTACACCTCTGGGTCAAATTCAAATGGGATATTTATCCATTTATCGCTCATCTATGTTTTTGAGTGCCTACAATGTGCCAAACCCTGTTCCAGACCCTGGATATACAGCAGTGGACAAAACAGACAAGACGTGACTATTCTTGTGGAGCTCAGATTCCAGTGGGGAGAGACAGATAATAAATAAAATCAATAAATACATTGCCTATAGAGACATGGCGTGGGTGCGATGGGGTAAAATAAAGCAGGGAAGGGACGAGGCAGTGCTGGGTGGCCTTGGTGGGGATGGGGCAGCAGTTTAAATAAAGGATGGTTTATTTATTTAAAGATTGCTCTGAGGTGTCTTGGTATAGACATGAATGAAATGTGAGAGGTGCCACAAGACCATCTGGAAGGAATATTTCAGGCTCAGGGAACAGCAAGCACAAGACCACAAGGAACTTGTCTGGTATGTTCTAGAAACAGCAAGGAGGCCAGCATGTTGGAGCAGAGAGAGTGTTGGGCGAGTGGGAGGAGATGAGGGCAGAGAGATGACAAGTGGGGAGGTGGTAAGTGAGGGAAGCAGTATATAGTTTAGGGTCTCAGAGAGAAACAGGGACTCACACAAAGTTTGAATGAGAGAGACATGATCTGACTAATGTTTTTAAAGGATCACGCTGGCTGCTTTGTTGAGAATAGACTTTTGGGGAACCTTTATACATTAAAAAGATCCCCAAATGAATGTGTTGTCTTTTCTTATATCCCAGGTCCCATCTTGTGTCCTACTTATGGTAAGTCCAGTCATTCACTAAAACCTGTTACTGTGCATTCCCTGCACCCCCTGCACTGCCCCAAAGGTGGTTTGATCAGTCATCAGGGTGGGCACACTCTTAGGGCCCCAGTGTGCAGGGCCTTCTCTAGAAAAGGGCACAAAGCCACAATGACTATTTTCCTGGCTTCAAAGAGAAGGTAGAAAATGGATCTCGGCACCTGGCTACTTCATTCACCAAGCCAGCATCAATTTTATACGTATATAAGATACAAATATATGTATTTTAGGGAGAGGTGTATTTTGGAGTATTTTTTATTTTACCTATAAAATTAATTAAACGGTTTTTTGCAGGGTATATACTTGGAGGAAAGACCTTGTGCCATATTGATTAGAATGAGGACTTTTTAGAAACAGATAAAATATGAAACTCAAGACACATTGGCTCCTGCAGAAGCAGTTTGTGAAACCTGCACTTCTGTGACTAGACCTTACTCATGATAGGACCAACTGGACCATACATTAATTTGCCCAGTCAGAACCGTGCTGTGCTCTGAACACACATCTCTCATGTTTGTTTACTCAGCCATCATAACTAAACTTGGTGACTAAACTGAAGTGGAGTTACTTTATAAACAGAGATCATTTGATGTTTTTTTTTTCACCAAATAAAATTCAGACAACTTTTGCCTTTTTTATAGTTTTCTAACACTTTTCCTATTCTCCATAATTCCATCAGGATTATTGACAGGAGCTTAGCAAATATATCTGCAAATAGCTGGTATTATAATTCACTAGACCCTGAAACTTGAATTTTTGCAAAATGGCCCTTGTTTTTATTTTGTCTATTTGTTTTTTTACTTTCTTGGGTTTCCATTCCAACACTCCACACTGACCTTTTTTTTAAAAAAGCTGGACTTCTTCTTTTGAATTCATGGTTTTTGACAAGAAGGAAGACAAAAAAAATTTTTTTTAAATGAGCATTGAGCTTCTATTGTCTTTTCTTAGTCTTCCGCTGCTCTTAATGTTTTGCCTCTTCCCTAGACCAGGAGGCAGTCCTTTTCTATCCTTTTTCTTTAAAGGACATTTTAATAAATCTTTTAAAAATCCTCTTTATTACTAGTTTGTGTCACACATTTGTATTTACTTTTGGTTAGATAAACCCTCCTCTGTCTTTTGTGTATGTTAATGTTTTAAAAATATTTGAACCTATCAGAGAACTTTTCGTACACTTTCATTGGCTTCTTTAGGTAAGCCTCTCTATTCTTGATCACTGAGATATTTTGCGATCTTAATGTAATGTGATTTCCAGGTGCCACAGAAATACAAAGGATCATTTAAGAAGACTATGAAGGACTATATGCCACCAAATTCAATAACCTAGAAGAAATGGACAAGTTTCTAGAAACATATAGCCTTCCTAGGCTGAACAATGAAGAACTGGAAAAACTAAATAGACCGATCGCCAGTAAGGAAATTGAATCAGTCATCCAAAACCTTCCCAAAAGCAAAAGTCTGGTACCAGATGGCTTCACCAGTGAATTCTACCAAACCTTCAAAGAGGATCTAATACCTGTCCTACTCAAACTCTTCCAAAAGATTGAAGAAGAGACAGTACTCCCTAACTCCTTTTATGAGGCCAACATTACCCTGATACCAAAACCTGGTAAGGATAACACAAAAAAGAAAACTACAGACCAATATCTCTGATGAAGAACGATGCAAAAATCCTAAACAAAATTCTAGCAAATCGAATACAACAATACATTAAAAAGATTATTCATCATGATCAAGTGGGGATCATCCCAGGGTCACAAAGATGGTTCAACATACGCAAATCCATCAATGTAATATATCACATAAACAAAATAAAGGAAAAAAATCATATGATTACGTCAATTGATGCAGAAAAAGTGTTTGACAAGATACAACATCCATTTATGATTAAGATACTTAACAAAATAGGTATAGAAGGAAAATACCTTAACATAATAAAGGCCATATATCACAAACCCTCAGCTAATATCGTAATTAACGGTGAAAACCTGAAACCCTTTGGTCTACATTCAGGAACACAACAGGGCTTTCCCTATCACCTCTACTTTTCAACATAGTGTTGGAAGTCCTCTCCAGAACAATCAGGCAAGAGAAAGAAACAAAAGGCACACAAATAGGGAATGAAGAAGTTAAATTGTCATTCTTTGCAGATGACATGATGCTATATATAGAACACCCTAAAGACTCCACCAAAAAGTTATTAGAAACAATAAACGAATACAGTGAAGTTGCCGGCTACAAAATTAATGTACAGAAGACCATTGCATTCCTATATACTAACAATGAAATCTCAGGGAAAGAAATAAAAAAAAAAAAATTCCTTTTGCAATTGCAACAAAAAGAATAAAATACCTAGGTATAAACTTAACCAAAGACCTATGTGCTGAAAACTACAAGACATTTTTAAAAGAAATTGAAGAAGACACACAGAAATGGAAAGACGTTCTGTGCTCATGGATTGGAAGAATCAACATAGTTAAAATGGCTGTATCACCCAAAGCAATATACGGATTTAATGCAATCCCCATCAAAATCCCAATGGCATTTTTTAAAGAAATGGAACAAAAAATCATCAGATTTGTATGGAACCACAAAAGACCCCGAATAGACAAAGCAATCCTAAGAAAAAAGAACAATGCTGAAGGTATCACATTCCCTGACTTTAGCTTGTACTACAGGGCAACAATAATCAGAACAGCATGGTTTTGGCAGAAAAACAGACACATAGACCAATGGAATAGAATTGAGAATTGAGAAATAAAACCACATAAATATGGACAGAATTTTTGACAAAGAAGCAAAAAACATACAACGGAGAAAAGACAGCCTCTTCAATAAATGGTGCTGGCATAATTTGAAAGCCACGTGCAAAAGAATGAAACTGGACTGCTGTCACCATGTACCAAAATTAATTCAGAATGGATCAAAGACTTAAGCATAAAACCTCAAACAATAAACTGCATAGAAGAAAACATAGGTATTAAACTTATGGACCTTGGGTTCAAAGAGCATTTTATGAATTTGATTCCAAAGGCAAGGGAAGTAAAAGCTAAAATAAATGAACGGGACTATATCAAACTTAAAAGTTTCTGCACAGCAAAAGAAACCATCGACAAAATAAAGAGGCAACCAATTGAATGGGAGAAGACTTTTGCAAACAGTGCCTCTGATAAGGGGCTAATATCCAAAATATACAAGGAACTCATGCAACTCAACAACAAAGAAACAAACAACCCAATTGAAAAATGGGCAGAGGACCTGAAGAGACATTTATCCAAAGAGGACACACAAATGGCAAATAGACATGAAAAAATGCTCAACATCACTAATCATCAGAGAAATGCAAATAAAAACCACAATGAGATATCATCTCACCCTGGTTAGAATGGCTATCATCAACAAGATAAATAGTAACAAGTATTGGAGAGACTGTGGAGAAAAAGGAACCTCATACACTGTTGGTGGGAATGCAGATTGGTGCAGCCGCTATGGAAGGCAGTGTGGAGGTTCCTCAACAAATTACGAATAGAATTACCACATGACCCAGCAATCCCTCTCCTGAGTATCTACCCAAAAAATTTGAAAACATTTATCCATAAAGACAAGTGTGTTCCAATGTTCAGTGCAGCTTTATTTACGGTGGCCAAGACATGGAAACAACCAAAATGTCCTTCGATAGATGAATGGATAAAGAAGTTGTGGTATATATACGCAATGGAATATTATTTGGCGGTAAGAAAAAAGATGAAATAGACCATTTGTGACAACATGGATGGATCTTGAGATTATAATGCTAAGCAAAATAAGTCAGACAGAAAAAGCAGAGAACCAAAGGATTTCACTGATATGTAGTATATAAACCAAAAATAACTAAAGAACAAGACAAATAAATGAGAAACAAAAACTCATAGACACAGACAATAGTTTAGTGGTTACCAGAGGGTAAGGGGGGTGGGGAGGTGGTACGTGAGGGTAAAGGGGATCAAATATATGGTGATGGAAGGAGAAGTGACTCTGGGTGGTGAATACACAATGTGATTTATAGATGATGTATTACAGAATTGTATACCTGAAGTCTATGTAAAATTTATAAATATAAATATATATATATACACACATACATATTTATATATATGTGTGTGTGTGTAGTGTGTATATATATATATACACACTACACACACACATATGTATATAATGTGATTTCTATGTTTCTTATCTACAAACCCCAAAGTCTGAGAATATATCTTAGCAATCACTGGGAAAACAATGTGTGAATTAACTGAATGAACATACATTATAATAACCTTGTCTTTTAGAGTTTTCTGTCCTTATTAAATTTTATTGCTTTTTAGAATCTATTATGATGGTAACATAAATAGCTTACTTTTTTGAAATTAAAGTCTAACAATGCTCAGAATTCCCTTGTTTTCTTTTTGGTGAATTGCACTATACCACTTTCCTCTTGTGATAATTAAACCCAGAGAAGTAGTTCTTCATGTCCAAACCCAATTACATGATATTAAGCTGTTTGAATCTGAGAACTGGGGATGAAAAACTAATCCAAATGTATTGAAATAACTCTTTTGGAGATGATAAATAAATAAACAAACACTAATGTTCCTTCCTAATCAATGTTCACTGAGTACCTATTATAAGTCTGTTGGACTTGTGTATTATTATGTTAGAGATTTCTGGTGAGCAATATAACATAATGACAGCGATTTTTATGCCAGCAGGTGATATTCAGGGGACAATTTCTTTTAGTGCTAATTGCTTAGTTTTTTTCACATCTGAAATGCTGCTGCTTTTGGCTTTATTCCTAAAGGTATAATTGTAACTGATGGATGGATTTATGTGCATTGTGTAATTTCTTCTGTACTGAGTACAATCTTGGTGCTTTGTACTGCTTATCATTTCAGACATTCAAGAGCCTGCTATCTGTATTTCTCCAGGACTTCCCTGCTTTTTCACTTCATGACACACATAGAAAATAACATTTGATTCCCACTGGGTTAAATGTCTCTGGTTGCTCCTGTCCAGCGTCTTTTGGACCGGGATCTTGGTTCTCCGGGGCTTGCCCTGGGGGGCCGGGTGGGGGGGCATTGTCTCAGCACACTGAAAACCCAGTCACAGCACACTGATTGGAAAACTGTGATCTATACATTTAAGATGATACTACCTGGAAACAACCCTCAAACATGGCTTGTTACATGTTCAATTTCTTAGAATATATGCTTTTTGAGGTCATAGAATCATAGAAACCATCTTCAAAGAATCTTACTTCTTATCAGCAAGGCTTGGGTAGGGTGGAATGTAAGTCATAGAAACTTGCAGTAGAAGGGGACCATCATTTAAAGCAAATGTTTTTGTTTCTGTGGACTGACATGGTGGTGGCCTGGAAAAATATAAGCTCTCGCTCACATTTCACCTTCTAGTCATATGCTTCAGCAGGACATTTTCTCTTATTTTTTTCCACTATATTTCTAAATCGCTCAGGATTTTACCTCTTCATCTCCCATTTCCCTCCCATTCAGATGGGAGGAAAAAAGAAACTACACTAACATTCTACTCTGTTTTACAACTATCTAAGACCAGTTGTTTTCAATCAGATAGTCTGAATTAATGAGTCTGGAGTGAGTCTGGGCTCATGTATTTCTACAAAGATTTTTAGTGACATCAATGGGAAGACAGTGTTGAGAACTGCTGATAGGTACCCGTGGGATAATGAGAATTTTGTAACTGAACACACATGTGAAAGGACACACCCCAAAGCACAATTGTTCAGCAAAACAGAGATGAGATATGAGGCAAAGGCAAATAGTACAGAAAGCAAATATTGACAATATGCATCATCGCTGGGCATTTCTGAGTGTGTTTTGTTGGGATTTGGGCACTTCAGTCGGGGGAATGGATTATCACTGCTCTGATGAGCTAGTAGAGTTTTTGTGGAACAAATCAATTTGTAGAATTTTGAAAAGACAGAGGTGGTGAAAATGTAGAGTGTGAGTTCATAGATCGGCAACAAAAGAAAGGCCAGAGCAGCAGGTGGGGAAACAGATGGTGCAGTGGTTTGTTTGGGGAAAGAGAATTTGGGTCAGTGGGAAGCAGAGGAAGGGGAGATAAAGACTCTTGGCCCTGTAATGAGAAGCGTAGTCATTGAGCAAAAATCAGGGCATTCTGTTTGAGGTCTGGCTTATAGTTAGAAGCATTAACTTCAAGGTACATTTTTTTTTTCTTTGCTTAGGCAATCAGAGCTGAGGAAACACTTTATCAACAACAATCTGTACTCACACTCCAAAGCAAAACCATAACAAAAATAATACAACGTAGTAATGTTGAAAACTCCTTACTAACAAGATGAAGAGCACCATAGAATACAGGTACATTTTGTATTATTTTGTATACAGGAGTCACAGACAAATTCTGAAGAAAAATACTGGGAATGATACGAAACTTTATTTTATTACATAGCATCTGTGAAGCCATCTCTTTTCTCTATAACTCCTTCAACTAGATGCACAATTCTCCAAATTCCTAAACAAGGACCTTTAGGTTTTTAGTATACCTTTAGCAATAACTTATCACCAGCTTTCTTAAGGATTTATTTCTGGGTCTTTTCTAGAATTTTCAGCATAGCTTTGTTCTCCAAACCTTGATGCTCCTCCACACACATTCAGACTGTCTCATAACTATGTGAAGGCTATGCTCCCCTGCCAATGGAAGGGTATTATCTCTGATGGTACAAAATGAACAGTCATTTCTGGGTCATTCAAGGTTAATGTTAATATAGGACTCTTTGGGTTTAAAATTTTCATCTAGTGTTTTATACCATCTCAGAGGGCTGCACAATTGTTAGCAATCACTGTGTATATCACTAAGATAGGCAGTTTGAAAAGATGGACGGTTCCAGGGGCATTGTATACTTGTGATTGGGCAGAATATTTGTAGTGCCTACCAAATAGCTAAAAGTGCCTTCTGAGCACAAGAGGTAGAAAATAAGGAAGAGAGAAAAAGACACACACAAAGAAGTAAATGTTTAGAATTTAAGTCCTTGTGGGTAAGGGTTCTGCCTAAATGTGACAAATATATGTCATGAATTAAAAATATTCAATAAATATTTTGTTATTTTATTTTATCCAAGTGTATTTTTTTTTCCACTTGGGAATATGCCCTATATAAAGATGCATAACATGTTCACTTTGGCAAACTCATTTCCATTCATTTCTTGTTTTTCGGCATTCGGAAAATCTACAACGGTGTCAATATAACATTCTGATTATGTTTTTCAACTTCCCCATTCATTTACTTGGCTTTATACAAAAATAATATTCAAAAGATGGCCCCAAAGAAAATATGCTGGGTACCAGGGTCATCAAGTGAACAATTGCATCTTTCTCTGAGACGGGAGCCGGGGAAATGGACCAAATTGCAGGAGGTAGAAGCACATGTTTGTAGTCTTCTCTTTTCTCCATTTTTAATAGCATGGAACCATTTATTTATTGACTGCTTGAAATAAATTCAAATAGAAGAACTTTGTAAATGCTGTAGTCTCTGGTAAGACCTACCTGGTGCCAATCTTTTTTGTTATTCATGAGACGGCCTCAGAGAGTTTGAATGTCTACTCTTTTTATCCAAGAGTTTGTGTTTTGAGCTAAAGTTCTTTTGTCTGGTAAACAAGCTGAACAATAATTCATAAACTCGCAATTCTCCTAGGACTGAATTGGGATATCATCAAGCCACATTTAAATGGGCTTCAAATATGGTAGAAAATGAGGCACCTGTGTTCTCTGAAGAGTTTTACTTGTGTTTCACTGTTTCTAGGTTAATAAGAACATTTCACAGCTCCCCCTGTTTAATCTTGTGGGTAGGTGGAAAGGACTAGAGGCTGGGGAGTGGGGCTCCTGAGGAAGAAGACCCCTTTCTTGCAGTATTTTTTGTTCCTTCCATGTACTTGGTTTTTCTTTTTCCAAAGAAATGTTTTATTATCTTACAGTTACCACACAATACACCCATTTAAAGTGTATAATTCAGTAGTTTCTGGTATATTCATAGACAAGTGTGACCATCATAAGTCAACTTTTGGACATTTTCATGATCTCAAAAAGAAATCCAGGACCATTTAGTTATCACCTTTCTAGGCTCCCATCCTACCCTCCTTGGCCCAAAGCAGCCACTAATGTACATTCTATCTCCAAAGATTTCCCTATTCTGGACATTTTATATAAATGGAATCATATAATATGTGGACTTTTGTTCTAATTTCATTTTGCTTTATGACATTTGTGGTAATGTTCTTACATTGTGATTCGATAACTTTTAATGTGTCCCTGTCTTCTCTCCTCACATAGGTCATGCTCTCCCTCAGTAAGGAACATCCAGTATACCTTCAATTACTGTTTGTGAATTTTTGAACCAGTTTTTCTGGTTTTCTCACCTAATACCAAGAGGGTTTGTCTGTCATGTCTCCCTGAAAAAGGTCACACTGCTTCTCTCCCACGTTATGGAGTAGCCTTTTCTCTCTCTCTCCCCATCAGTATGACAACATGTTACAACAGGGACGTATGTAGTACATGTACAGAACATGCTATAACATATTACAAACTCAGGTCTTCATTTCCTGCATTTCCAGCTAGGAGTTTTTACCTAGCTCCATCTGATCCTATCTCTCTATTCTGTCCAATTTTCAGGATTGTTCCTTTGTAGCCTTATTGCTTCCTGGTAAAAAATAATCAAGGTAACATCATTTTGTGGGCACTGGTGTACTGGCAATAGGATGGATTGCTCCAAAGAATTGCCACTGATTGTCTGCTCTTCCTTCTGTGATTTAGAGAAAGGACTTTCTCCCACCAGGACTGACTTGTTGAAACCATGGAAAGTCGAATCGTTTATTTGTTTGTTTGTTTCAATTTCTGGGATAGTTCTCAGAGCAAAAAATTTACCAATTTCAGTTATAAAACATCACTCTGCTTGCTACATATCTACATTGCATTACAATCTCTGAACAAACATAAGAGAATAGATTGCCTTCATGTTAGGAACACATATATGTCTATATTCTTCAAAGTAGGAATATGTGTACATGAGAAGGATTCTTTCATTCTCCCTTGTGGAGACTATGTTATTTAATTAGGAAGCTTTGCATACCTTAGACCTTGAAAAGTAGGGACCAGAAATTACTGCTTTCTAATTGCTTGTCTAAGTTAATGTTTGCGAATCTCAAAAAATTGTTTACATTCAGCCAGAGTGAAAGTTAACTAGGCCTCATTCTTGTAGAATTGACTTAAATTCCAAGTCAGAATAAATTTAGGGTGGGGGGAATATCTCTTGCTATTCCTACTTTGTGATAAACAAACTCAGAGGAAAATGTATTTTCTCTCTTTCCTTGGAGTTAAAAAAGTCTGTTAGGGAAATTTTGAAGTACTGTTTTTTTTGTAAGCCAAAATTTCTGGTTCCCAATTAGGGAGCTTGAGGAAAACGGACTGCTCCATATGGGATTGTACATTACTCACTCTCTGAAATTCACTTGTATTTGTGTCTCTATCATCAATCAAAATAAGATGCTCAGCCATACTATAATCCACATTTAAATCATAAAATTATTTGTCATAACGCTGTAAAATGAAACAGGAATATGTTTCCCTCCTCAATATCCTTTCTTTCTCATTCCAACCGATGAAGGGAGAATGGGTGGTTCAAGAGAGAAAAGTACATAAGGAACCGCGGATATAATTTCGACACACAGAAACAACCGGCTCTTTTCTAGTTGGCATATGAAGGCGCTCTTTCCCCCAGAGTCTGGCCCAGGCTTCCTGCAGTTTGGGTGGTGATTGGCACATTCCTGTGCCAATGGGGATAACAGCTGGCTTCTCAATATTCTTCTGAAGCAGCTGCTCCATCCACCTTGGCAGTGTTTGCTCACAGCTTTAGTTGCTGACATTCTCAAGCTGTTGCTGAGTGTCTCTAATAAGAGCACTCTCCTTTTTATGTTTTTTCATTCTGAGTAAAATAGCTGCATCTTTAATCCTTTGTCAAGGGAGATGTAATGAAAATTGACCCTTGGATGAAAGGCACACTCATAGTCAGATCGGTGTCAAGGTTTTGTAAATTACTGTAGCTGTGTTGGTCAGGAAAAAAGGACACTGGATTCCCACATATACCAATATTGTAATATGTGCCTTTTTGAAAAGTTTCAATATGGGGCTAAAGTGGACTAAAAGAGGGAGAGTGAAGGAAAAAAAGCAGATAGCATATGGGAATATTTAAAAGTCATTAAGAAATGACCTAGAATACTGAAAGTATATGTCGTATCATATTGGACATGGAAAGGAATAGTAACATAAGAGTAGACGCCAAAGAGAGGTGCAGACTAGTAGTATTCACAACGGTGCAGAGTACTAGAATATTCTCTAAGCACGGACATTATAACTCCAGTTACCCAGATATACAAGCCAAACATAGAAAACAAAATCAAGGGAAAAGTTCTCTTTTGACAAAGATGCATTTCGGTGGGGCCTATTAGAAAGTGCTGCAGAATAACTATCTGTTGGACTAATGTTAAAAATACCTATGTAAGAAAGAAGCAAGCATGGCCTGGCAGAAGATTGTAAAACTTGACCGATAAAGCAAAACCGTAAGGATATTATGGGCAAACATTCTTGGGATGAGTAATCCAAAAATCTCACCACGCTGAGAGCTTAATAATCACCCGAAGGTGGCATGAATTATGAAATAGCCGAGTCCTCAGCACGGCCTCTGCAGCTCAATCACCCTCTGTCATCTCGGTGTTGCCCAGTGAGATGGAATATGGTGAGGCCAGGTCTTAAAGTTGAGAAAAGACACGCAGTAAATACGACACCTAACATTCACTTCCCAGTATTACAAGTGGAGCTGTTCTCGGAAAAGGGTGAGAGCTTCGCAAATTCCTTTTACTTTTTAATATTGACTTTTCTTTCCACTATTTTGCCTCAACTCTTTGCCTTTAGCCCTGCATTCTGTGGGTAGCCAGCATCCTACTAATAAAAGTTAAGATTTCCATATCTGCCTGGTGATGTTTACTGATTCCACCAGCCAAAAGTCAACCTGGCACAGAGCTGCTTCTCTGAACACTCAGCCTCCCATGCATTACAAAAGCAAGCAAACCGGGCTACCAGCTCAGACGGTTTTCTTGTCTTTGCTTTTTACAAATCCGCATAAACTTCAAAACAAATAACACCAGGACAGCACTTTTGGCATGAGTATGCACAGTCAAGACACAAAAAAGAATTTCCTGATTCATTCTGTATGTGTAGTTTCTCTGAAAAGAATAACTCCGTTTCTCCTGCTTCTGAGAAGTGAGTGATACAGAAGAAAAGAGCGGTAGACCTATTTTTCTTTTCCTGTTTCAGAACTGGGAAGCTAAGTCAGACTGCAAAATAAAAGACTATCCAACAAAAATGTTCCATATCTTTGGTGCATCACTTTAAGATGCTCTAAAATGTGTCTATTACAAATGTGCATCTTAGGAAAGATTTATTGTCGGGCTCAACTGGGGTGGGAAAAACACCGGAACTTGCATTGCCAGGATATGTCCTGCCCATTCCACCAGGCTCTACAGCAAGTGCCAGAATCAAGCCATAGGGCCGGCCATGAGCCTGGAACTGAGACCCAGAAGGGAAAGGAGGGTGGAGAGAAAGGGTGGTAGTGATGGGTGTTTTAGAGAAAAAAGGAGGCTATGGAGATAAGTGGCGTGTTTTTTCCATATCCTTGAAGTGAAATAAAACTACACCCACCCCAAACTTATTTGGAACAAGTGCCACTCCTAAGTTTTGATTTACTAAAGCACAACAAAAATGTTTCCTTAAAGGGAGAACATAAATACCTGAACATTTTTGATGCCCTGGCATACAAAATTCCCTTATCCAGTTGAAATACCATAGTATTTCACAGTTGTGAGGTGGTGTCTGGCAATTACTTTT
The DNA here is from genome assembly GCF_004115265.2 of Rhinolophus ferrumequinum. Classification (NCBI taxonomy): domain Eukaryota; kingdom Metazoa; phylum Chordata; class Mammalia; order Chiroptera; family Rhinolophidae; genus Rhinolophus; species Rhinolophus ferrumequinum. The sequence continues at coordinate 82,406,306 of NC_046286.1, read as the reverse complement.
TTATACCTAATACCCATAGAACACTTTATACTGACAAAATGTTTCACAACCACCTTTATTAACTGAGCCATAATCATCCCTTCTGTCAGAGTCTACTGGTGTTTACCTTAAACCACAGAAACATGAAATTGCCATTAATATACCTATATGGCATAGTAATCATTGAGGCAGTAGTGTCGATCTATCTTACTGCTTTCAGCCTGTGTCAAATTTCTTTACCCTACTCTTTCTTCCCCTTTCCTTCTCTTCTTGAGAGCCTATCCCTAGAGCTCAAGCTCCAAATACATTTCTAGTGCAGTTCTCTAGATATTTCAGATGAAAGTGGATTTCAATCCACATTAATGAAATAATTTCCCATAGTAGCAATTGATTTGAGGTAGTATAGATTTGGCTAGTAAAATCCTTTGTGTCAGGGAAAGCCACTCAATTTCATTAAGGTTTCATCTAACTTTTAATGAACTTGAATATTTTGGTTTGGATCCCTTTCTCAGAGGGTTGTGAGGCTTTATGATTTTATGTGAATAAATAACTTGGAGATTTATGAATCTAAGTGATTTCCTAAGTCCCTATAAAATGTCCCATTTAGTAGTATTGAAAGAAGACTAGTTCAATGTTTAATTTTTAAGTCAAATAAAATTATTACATAGAAAAGTCCTTCACATTAAGAACTATGATTAAAGGTGTGATTCAGACTCTCACACCAGGTTTCCAGTAAGCACATTTTTGTGAGTACAGGCAAACAATTTAAATTAACAACTCTATTTTCAGAAAGTATTTGATATTGGGGGGCTATGTCTTCTGTATCTGATGAGATTATGGCTATCTGAAAACAAAAACCAGATAGAACAGGAGAGATGTGGGAGGAGAGAGGGAGAGAAAGGAAGAGGGCAAAGAGGAAGAAAGGAGGAGAAGGAGGTGAGAAGGCCCCAAAGAAAATGGGTAGTGAAAGAGAGCCAATCAAAATCCAGCTATTCCAAGCCAACCAAAGCATCTGGTTTCTTTAATTTAGTACACTTCATACTAAAAGGCCAGTTTGTTTACACTGTGTATTTTGAGTTATTTGAAATCTCTCTTCCAAACCATTGGGTTTGCAACTCCAGGGGAGGCCTTTTAAATTTGGCTGGAAAATATCCCACATCAGTATCACATGGCATGAATGATATGAAAGAAAAAAAAAAAGGAGAAAAGTTACAGACGTTTTAACAGTAGTTAGCATGCTATTCCAAACGATTTTATTTTGCCTTTCTGAGAGAACTGAAAACGCTCCTCAGTTCAACCTCTATACCATACAAATTAAGGCATATTTCCTATACAGGAGGTCACATATTAAAGTGAATATGTGCATACCCTCAGTCAAATGGGGTATCTATTAATTGGCAACTCTATACTGTGTTCCAGAAATACTATTTACAATGTAACCAAAACACTAACTGAAAATACAGAAAGGTGTCAAACACGATAAGAACTTATTTGGAACGGTTCTAGAAGGACAATTCGGATTCAGTCTCAATCCTCCGACTGTTCCTTCATGAACCCTCTCTCAGTGAGCTCATCATTGACAGGGCTTCAGTTTTCACTCCTAAGTAGAGGTGTCCCAACACTATCCTCCAAGCCACTGCTCTCACCTGAACTCCAGCCACGGATTTCCAACTATTTCAAAAACACCTCCACTTGCCTTTCCCATTATCAACTGGATGTCCAAAACAAAATTCAGCATTTCACCTAAACCAATCTCCATATTTATGTAATTGATGCCTCCTTCCCTGGTCAAAAGAGTTGGAAACCTGGCAGTTAATTTTTAATCATGTCTTCTCCCATATAGCCCCTTGTTGGAGATGCCAAGTCTTTTACCATTTGCTGTATAATTTAAAGCATTCTTTAAATTTGTCCCTTTTTCTACTTCTATTGCTCTCTTCCCTTGATACCTGAATTACTCAATAATTTCCTGCTTGTTTTTTTTGTAGGTGAGACTGAAAAATATACCTAAAGGCAAAGCCTAGAAAAACTCTGGAATATCATAAATAAACAGAAGAGACGACTCCACCTATAAGAGACCCATAATTTGAAACCATTCACAAGAAAACGAATTCATAGCCGAAACAATTGGCAAGTCATGAATTTCCAGTGCTACTGTGAGAGACAGGTTCTTACCCATTTATCTTTTTTGTGGTCCAGGCTAGCTACATCACTGGCCGTGAGCTGACCATCACAGGCTTTCCAGTGTCTGGCACTATGTGGCAAATCTCTCCACCTTACTCAAGGCGATGAGACGATTAGTCTATTAATCTTTGACCTTTAAGCTCAGATAGGATAAAAGAAGTTCAGACAGAGAAAAATTTGCTCCCATTTCTCAAGTTTCTCCATCTGGGACTGTTTGACCTCATCAAGAGCCGTAACTGCAGCAACTTATGGAGCAATAGCAACAGCAATACCCAATGGGAAATGCAGCTGAAAAACAAGAGGCAAGAGCTAGGCGGTGAGGGCTTGGTCATAAACACTTAAGGCCTCAGTGTGACACATTTGTTGCCTGTGTAATTCCCACTGACGTCAATTCCATGTTCTGGGAACTTAGGACCACAGGAAAGAACTTTACATTGCTTCACGGATCAGAGGTACTCACTCAAAGCTTCAAGTATGGTCTTCAGATCAGTAATATTGGCAGCAACTACAAAATTGCTAGAAATGCAAATTCATGGGTCATACTCTAATTGACCTACGGAATCATAATCTCCAGGATGAAGGCCCAGGAAAGTAGTTTGACAAATTCTCCATGTGATTCATATTCATGCAACAGTTTGAGGACTACTGCTGTAGTGTATTGTATGATGATAATAACCAGGTAAATCAAACAATCAAACAAATACACAAATATGCAAATAAAAATGGGGTAAAGGGCATTTTGAAGAAGAGAGGATCTATCTCCTCTCGTACTTGCAATGCTTAGCACAGAATAAATCTCAGAAAACTTTGTTGACTAAATGACCAAGAGGATCTTAGATAGGTTGATGCCAAATTCAAAATATTCCACAGAGCAAATGATGTTTTAGATTTCTTTGCTAGTTTGTTTTCAAGAGAATTATTGAAGTCCAGAAAATAGAACACTAATCTGAGAAGCAAGGCTTTCTAGAATAAGAGTCAGCTGTGATACATAGGAAAGCCCAAAGGTGCAGGATTGTTTCCTATATTTCATATTACAGAGGCCAGGATAGATGTTCTGATAATAAGCAACCCTCCCTCAAAACAAATCCCTTAAAAGACTAGTTTATTTTTTAATCACTCAATTATCTCTGAAAACATTCTAGCTCCCTTTCATTTTCCCAAAAGGGTATTAGATCCTGAAAATATTACCTCCCAATATTTATTGAATTCATTTCATTGGGTACTTCTAGATCTTCAGTAATCCCTTAGTTTAAGCATTAATTTCTCGTCTGAGGCACTGTTATCACCATCCAGTATTTGGCCTCTCTCTCTTTACTCATATGTGTCCCCCTTTAATGCATTCCTACCAACAAGTCACATGAATCTCTCTGAAATTGTGAATCTCTCTTGTCATTGCCATCTTTAAAACCCTTCGATGGCTTTATATCACTTTCAGAATGAAATAGAGGGCCTCTCATTATCTGACCCTGGCTAATTCTCCAGGCTTATTGCCTGCCTGATTTGCTCTCCTGCAGACATTGTGCCATTCTCCCCTTTCCCTATGCTGGGATATTTCTACCGACCTTCACTGTGTGGCGAATTTGTAGCTGTCCTATATGACTCAGTTCGAGAATCTCCTCCTGGAGGAAGCTTTCTTCGACTCCTCACACATTTTGCAATGGGTGTCTCTCCTCTGTGCAGCACCTCATCCTACCATTCATCACATCTTGCTTCTCTTTCTTCATAGAGCTTCTTACGGACAGGAGCTATTTTCTATTAATGTTTGTAAAAATAACACTTGGCTGTCCCCCGAGTACACTGTAAATGCTCAATAAATGTTTAAGTGAAAGAATGAATGAATAAGTAAAGACAATAGTCCTTCCAAAGGCACTCCTTAGGATAGAGATTTGAGAAAATCTTCACATCAAATGGGTATTTAAAAAAATGGATCGTAAGCAGAGATAAGACAGTTCACATCAAATGAAAAATGGCTGCAAGTCTTCCTACAGACCTCGAACAGAACCATTTTGGGAATCTATAGAAATTGGAAATCTCTTGTCATGCTGTTATTTTCTTCTCCTATTTCCATACTCCTCTAGGACTGGGAGAAGATGTGTTGAAATGAAACCCCCAAGGCCATTGTGAAGAAGTTAAAATTTAAGTGGAAAGAGGAAGGGTAAGAAATCTCTGGGAGAATGTTTGTTCTCACTGCCGAACGTTCAGTCTCCAGAGATTTAAGAGGTAGCGAGGTTGGGGGGTGGGGGGTGGGGGCCCTTGTTGTGTGAGATTGGAGAGTATGCAACTTTAGGTGCTTATCCAAAATGAACACAATTTCTGAACATTTGAAAGTTTATCTTCTCGAATAAATGGAAGAAGCCTGGAATTTAATTTTGTATTATGTTCTCTAGAGACACAGCGACAAAAAGGGGGGGGGGAGTTATTTGCTCAGCTTGAGAACACGATACCGAACACAATTTTTTTTCATTCTTTTTCTCATCTTTATAGCATAAGTTCTAGAGGAACTGCAGGTGGGTGGTTGACTTGATTCCAGTTCCCAGACCCTGCTGCTCATTAATTGGCCTTGTTTTATTTATATTCTGATATTTGGAGTGATTTTCCCACGCTGAAGTAGGATGGAACCCAATCTACCAGGGAGCACCCACCCTCAAACTCTCACACTCATTCCGAGTGAGCAAGAGCCGTGATGTTTCAATGGAACAGACTGTTTCGAAGAGGGTCACCAGAACAGCTGGGAGCCAAGATCTTTGAGAAATCATTGGAAATAGTGGATAAGTCTTTCTCCATCCATGTGGCTGGTCTCATTCCAGTCAGAGTTGTGACTTCTGCCTTCTAAAGTTGGTGTGTCACCCTAAATTGTGTTGGCAAAAGTCAAAAGTCAAAGCGTTTGGAAAATACAGGTGTACAAATAAAACTCTAGCCCTTAAGTGGTCTGTGTCTGAAGAACATTTGCTTCCAAAACAAGAAGTCCAACAGAACTTTCTGCAATGATCAAACTATTCTATCCTATCCAGTAGTGTAGCCACCAGCCATGTGTGGCTATTGAGTCCTTGAAATGTGCTTAGTGCAACTCAGGAAATGCATTTTTAATTTTAATCCATTTTCATTAATTTTCAATAATCGCACATGACTAGTGATTACTGTACTGGACAGCACAGTTCCAATATATGGTCTTAGTGTGTAAAACAAATATATTGAGCATGCAAAGAGATTGTTTTTAAAAAGAACAAAGACAGGGTACTGACGTGCCTGATGGAAGTTTATCTACTCATTGAGAATATATACATTCCTCCACTTTAGACAACAGTATGAAGGGCATGATCCCATTTATATAAAATTGCATGTGTTTCCATACAGAGACGTTTGGAATGGTATTAGCAAAGTAGGTTTTCCCTGGGCAATAGGATTTGGGCTAGTTTTTACTTTGTACTTTTTTTTATTGCCATAAACATGTATAGATTTTTTAAAATTATAAGACTTTTATAAGAGTGTACAGTATATATCTTTCAACATTATTTAGTCTAAAATGTATATGTAATTTTAAAATATAAATTCAGCTACCTCTTATGATATAATCTATGTGCTCAAAAGAAGAATATTTGGAAGGTGCACACAAAGTTGTGTGTGACTTATGACAACCAAACAATCCAAAGGTGTTTCCTTTGTCTTCTTCAGATACCAGCTCTTTTTTTCAAGGCATTTAGTGTTTTATCACCATTGGCATTCTGAGGTACTCTTGTGGTATCATCACTCATCTGGAACTAGGATGCTCAGATATCCAAGGCTACTTTAACATTCTGTTTTTTCAGGGAGTCAGTCAGGGCTGGACTAGAATGGATCTCGTAGGGATATGTGGGGAAGGGGCAATGGCTGATCATCAAAACGGTCGGGTGGGCACTCATCCATTTTCCTTAAGTCAAATGTGTTGTAAATCATGAGTGCTCTTCACTAAAGTTGGAAAGGCACTCCAAGAATACATTATTCATCAAACACCTATCCAAAGATGAGGAGCTCACATTCAGCCCTCACTGGCATAGGTTTGTTTTTGTTCTTTTTTCCAGATGAGTTGGTCCTTTGAAGGCTGCCTTTTACAGTGCAAAGCTGTATCTTCTTTGTACCTGACCTACAACTCTGCTCAATATTCTTGCAGAAGAGGACGATGTGCCTGTGCTAAAATATCATTCTCATATGATCTCTCTCTCCTAGATTTATCACCTGGCACTCTAGAGCACTTAGCTTACATGTAGCTTGGCAGTAGGCTCATATTCAACTGAACTGAATATTCCATCCAGTAGCTAACCTCAATTCACCCTGGAATAAGATTAGAATCAGGAAGTCTGGCCAGATTTGAATTAGCAATGGATGACTCCATAGGATTTCAAATAATCATGGAAACCTGTGCACGTCTATATGAAACAGACTAGACCTCCAAAGACATTCATGTTCATTATCCAGTAGCTCAGCTTTTCAATGAACAAAAGAAAGTATGCCAGACATTTGAAAAATAAAAAATCCAGGACGAATAGAACTGCATTCACGAGCATAATGGCAACAATATCATACAATGCAATAATAATTATAAAGATTTACATTTATACCATTCTTCTTTTTGAAAGACCTCTTAAAAAGCCTTTAAGATTAATATTCATTAAAAATAATTTTTCATTTCAAAATACACATTGAACTATATATTTCATATGGTCCAATTAACCTAATATTTTAAATTTAATTTTAACTTTATAAAAGTAATACCATACATAATTTAAAAAGTCAAGTATACAATGAAGCTTACAACAACCAAAAAACAGCTCTCTCTCAACACAATCCCAGTCCCCAGTCCCAACCCCGCTGGTAGTTATTTTCAACAGTTTCAGATTTTTTATTATGGTATCCACCTCTGTATTTCTAAATAATGTATTTATATTGTTATATCTTAATTTTTAGTTTTAACTATCTGGAGAGAATTAGGAATTAGCAATCTTAAACATCCTTCCTTTGTCCCCTCCCTCACCCCCACCTTTCCATTCCCTAATCATTCCAATTTGGGTTAAATCATATTCATTATTATAGTTTTAATATTTCACAGTTGTGCCACACTGGGTACTCTATGTTTTCTTTATTGTACACCATTTTTAAAAGTTTATCTTTCTGTGTATCCAAAATAATGATAGAACACATTAATACTGTCCAGCACAACAGGTGTGGGATTTTTCTTATCGTGTCCATTCTGCTGGTAGATTTCCCTCTTGTCACTATTTGTCACTGTCCTCCTGCGCATTCTCTTTCCTTCTCTCCTGTGTTGAATTCTCTATTTTTGCGTGCTCTCTATCTCTATCTCTATCTCTATCTCTGTCTCTGTCTCTGTCTCTGTCTCTATCTCTATCTCTATCTCTGTCTCTGTCTCTATCTCTGTTTACATCCTGACTTCGGTGGAACACATCCTCTTTAAGCTCCCTGACAAAGGGCACATAAGAAGAAAAAAGTTGACATCTTACATATTTGCATATGGTTTGTTCTGTCTTCACACATTGTTAGGAGTCAAGAGGGATGTGGCCATTTTTCCAGGAACCTCCAAATGTGAATAACTTAGGTCTTTTTCCTGGTTGGACCACTTTCCACAGTGAAAGGATTTGGGTGCTGCCAGTTTGTAGACATACTTTGACTTTGTTCCCCTGACCTTGGAATGGTGCCTCACTCCTTCCTCAGATGCTCCCACGTTCCACCGTCCAGAACCTTGCTGGTTCAACCTCCTCAGAGAATAAACTCCAATCTTGTGCCAGGGTACAAGGGAAGTATTTGTTTGGGTGTGTGGGGTGAAGGAAGATTTTTGGAGGTCTCTAACTGCAACCCACAAAGACTTCAAACCAATTCTCTTATTTTTGATACTCTTCCAACTCCTTTGCCCCTCACCCCATTTTACAGTTCCCTGGTGCCTTCAATTCCTGAGCCTTTCAAAAGTCTGAGGCATAAATCAGCTTACTTTGTCTAGGTCTTCTCCTTCTTCAGGTATTTAGTGGTACAAAGAAGTAAACATAATTCAGTCACTACCTGCCCATCTATTTTCCATCCTCCAAATGTATCTCTCGCTTATTAATGTCTCCTTTTCCATTTTTTTTTGTGTGTGGGGGCTTTTCTGATAAACAGCTGTGTTCGACCTATCAGATTGATCTGTTCTATACAAAATAAAGACAAAACATGTCATTGCTGTGTAGATGAACAAACCGAGGCCAGAAAATAAGATACACAAACAAAATTCTCAATAAATGAGTGATGTAGTGAGGGCTACGGTTTGCTTTCTCTGCTTCTGAGTAGTCATGCCTCTTCTTGAGGCATTGTCTGTGAGGGTTCATTATGTCATCCACGTAATTCTTCTCCAGAATGAGTGGCATTCTCAGGGATCACTCTAACGGGAGGTGCTCCACGAAGAGGGAAAGGATGAAAGGGAAGGAGTAATTAGGGAGAAAAGAAGGCCATTGAACAATATGAATTATAGGCACTCTGGATTGCAATATGCAACCACACTTCACCCAGAATTAGATCTTTAAATGATAAACTGGTGCCAATGCAAATTAAAACACACTATCCCCATACAGCAGGGGTAGAAATGGCACTGTGCTCATCCTGATTTTAATGGATGGAAAGTGAGAAGCATCATGATCCTGAGTGTGTCACAGTTACTGTGCCAGCTGTAAAACATCTCATTTATTATGTACAAAGAGAAGTCATCCACAGCTTTAAGCAACACAGTTTAACATGCTTTCCTTTTTACGAGAATCTGCAAGGGGTTAGGGGTGGGGGTCTTTGCCTAACACTTTGTAATCTTGGTACATCAGTAATAATTTACATGAGATTATAGCTTTCTGAGAACACCAATAATTTTCTGATTCCTTTTCTCCCTTCATGCTTTGAACAATTCAAATTGAAAAGAGTCTAAAATATGCTTCTGTTATGGCTAAAGAGAAACATCCGGAGCGAAAGAATCAGAGATACAGACAGAGTGAGATGGTGGTTGGAAAACATTTCATTCGGTATCAAAAACGCTGCTCAATCTTTGATTTTGTGAAGTTGTTTCAGAACTTTTCCTTCATTAGAGTTAACAACTGGGTAATCTTATGTAAAGGAAAGAAATCTAGTGTCTCCAAATTCTTTTTTGTTATAGGAATGGTATGGGAATGAATTCTCCACCAAGGAATTAGGTTTATTGGTTAGCTGTGGGAACTAAAATTTTTCATTTGATTCAGGTATGGGACATTTGGTAAAATTTCATTTTTATTTTATTTGCATTTTACCTTCATAACAAGTTTTATAAAGTATGTTGAGATTTTCAGCTGGGAAGATACAAAGTATCCACGGACACTTATACTCTGATACACTTTGGTGATATGTTTCTAGGTTTATACTGTATGTGGCTATCAAGATGCTGTATGGGCTGAATTAACTCACAGCCCCAACCCCTAAATTGATATATTAAAGTCCTAACCTCCATTACCACAAAATGTGACTGTATTTGAGATAGGGTCTTTAAAAAGTTAATTAAGTGAAAGTAAGGACATTAGGGTGTGTCCAGATCTAAGTAGGTGTCCTTTTAAGAATAAATTTGGACACAGATAGGTACAGAGAAAAGACAGTGTGAAGCCACAGGGAGAAGACAGCCAGCTACAAGCCAAGGAGAGAGGCCTCAGAAGAAAGCAACACTGCCAATACCTTGATCTTGGACTTTTAGCCTCCAGAACTGTGAGAAAATAAATTCCTGTGGCTTAAGCCACCCAGTCTGTGGTACTTTGTTATGGCAGCCCTAGCAAATTAATATACTTGCTCTTAATTTTGTGACTCAGGAAAGAAAATTTTCACCTTTATTTGACCCAATCACATTCTTTCACACCCAATCACACACAAAAAATACAGGGGTGGGGGGCGGGCGTGTATCTTTAATATCTGTTGCTCCAAGACCTATCTCAGTGCCTGGCATTGAGAGGCATTGAGTGTACACGTGAGTTATGTACCCTCCCCTTAATGTCATTCAGATGGAAGTCCTTGGCTGTGGCCCTAGTGTGTGCCATACTGTGGTACAGAAACAAGGCAACAGTGACCTGGACTGTGAAATAGAAGGCGGATTTAGATGCAGCCACCTCCGTTGACATTGCCACTTCAGATGTTCCATCATCACACTTGAACCAGGAGAGCAGGCCAAAACGACACAGAACCAACCACGTTCTCAGAGCTGACCGGCCACAAGCAACACTACTTGCTGGGGCGTCTCCAAAAAGAGAAGGGCGTGCTGAGTGGCTCTTAGCTGTTCCTACCAGACTGTACAGGTGAGCCAATAAAAACCACATGACCAGCTTTATCAAGAGCTGCTGACAAGCTGAAAGATCCAAAATGGACACCTGACCCATGTCTGTTGTCAAGACATTATCCACCATGGCAACCAGGCCAGTTTCCATCGCGCATGCTGGTCTACAACTCTATTGAAAAGGATCAAGAAAGTCAGGATTCTAAATATCAACAGCATAAGTCTGTCAAAACCTCTCCTGTGACCTTTCTCAGAAAAAGAAATGTAAAGACAAAATGAAAGTTAACGAGACTCTCCAGGTCCAGGAAATCTTCAGTGCTACAGCCTCTGTCTGAAATACTCTGTCCTGTAAGGTGGTCACAGTCTTTTCAAAGGGTAATGGTGTACTGTGGAACTTATGATAAAACTAAAATACAGTTATTAGAAGACGTTTTGTTCTTTCCTAAGATCAAAAGAAAAATGAAGAAATAAAATTCAAACATCTATCTAATCAGGTGCCCTGTCCCCTACTATTTCCTATCGCTGAAACTTGTTCAGTTCTTTTATAGCACTGAGGTCAATTTCTGTCTGTCTGTCTCCCGCCGTGGATCCCTCTCACTTTCCCTCCCTCTTTGTTTATTTTCTGTTTTCCCCATTAGATTGTAGCCTCCATAAGAGCAGGAACTATATTTGTAATACTCACCAATGTATATTCAAGGGCAATTATAATGCTTGCCACATAATTGATGCTCGCTAAATATTTGTTGAATGACTAACTGAATGAAAACTATCAATGGAAAACAAAAAAAGGAGTTAACATCTATTTAGTTCTTATTGCACTGTGCACCTTATGAGGCGCTGTCATAGGTTCACTTGATTTAATTCTTAAAATATTAAATGATGCATTCTGAACACCATTTTCAAGTGAGAAAACTGAGGCCCAGGGAAGAATCATTTCTTGGTGTTCCTGTAATTATTGTGGGATGAACTCTCTCTCTGTTTCCCTCTTTAGCACTTTGAAAATAAAATTCCCCACATTTTGAAATTCAACTTTTATATATTTTACTTTCCCTCATGTCCAACCTTTCTGATGCTCTAGTGATTCCAGACTTTGAGCAATGCTGAGCTGAAGGCTGGGGTTGGCTGCAGAGACTATGGCAGCTCAGCTACAAGACAGTCTCTGTAATTTTGTTTTCATTGGTTATTTTCAATATATTTATTAGGTTGTTAAACTGAACCATGTTGACTGTCTCCAGCCAAGTTTCTTACAGCCCAAATGGCACATTAACGATGCAGCTCCCGTGAAAGGAGTCAGCACTCGTAGGTGAGTGCGGGGGGGAAAACTGAAATACTGATTGATGGGCAAGTCAGGAGGGGGGTCGAAGGTTCAATGCGATCTTTTCCAAACCTCTCTGGTTTGGAAATCTAACTAGAAACCTCCTGGGGTCAAGGCTTCTGATGAGATTCCTGGAGCTTCTGGGTCCAGGCGTGGGTTTGAAATCCTTGGGAAACAGCCGACCACAGAGATCTCAGTGCCTGGCCTTCTGGCTCAGCTGGGAAGTGCTGAGCTGCAGGAAAAGCAGTACGCTTGAGGGGGTTGTGGAGACGTTTTCAAACCTCAACAGGAATTTCGATTGTCCATTTGGGGCAAGAGTTTGGGTCTGGTTCCTATGTAAGCTCAAATAACTTGTTTTTCTACTGACTGTAGCTTTTTTGATTTGAATAGTAAGTGTACAAAGAATATGATCATGTAGGAAAATCAACCAATTATAGTATTTTTGTTGGTTGATAATGAGGAAGTCACTGTGTTGTAAATTAAAAAAAAAGTTAAAGTGTGTCAGTCTAACTGATCAGAGTGGATTTTTTTCTTTTTGTATTTTAAAGTATACAAAAGAGAGTGTTTTTAAAAATTCAATGAATTATGGCATAAATGAATGCCTAAAATACTATTCTATCTGGATCAATTACTGACCTTTTTAAATAAAAAAAATAAATAGAACACATTAATTTTTATTCTTGGAACAATATCGCCATTCATGAGGCTGGATTATTTCAGTACTAATGATTTGAGAGCCATGCATTAATATAATCGTATAAAATGTGGGGGGGGGGGAAAGCAAATTGAGTGGGTATTCAAAGAGCTTAGTAAATATTCTACTTGGATACCATTGCAAAATTATAAACAATTTACCTTAACGTATTGATTCTAATCCGAAGGAATTGAAATGTGATGGACTTTCTCCTGTTCAATTGGAATTTAAAGACTACTTACTTCTAATTAAATTCTTCTGGGTGTCACATCAAAATGATGTTAGCAACTGTTTTTGAATTTAAGTAGCTGTTTCTTAAAACTGGTTTTAAATCTTGCTTATACTTTTTTAGACTTCAATTTTAAAATACAGTGCTGTATATAGTTCAATTGCCTGCAACTTAATATGTATCCTCAGAAAGAGTTGACTAGTGGGAGGATTTCTAATTTTTGATATTTATCAGTTTAATATTTTTAAAATTTTGGGATCTTTTGGGCTCATTTTAGCTCAGATTTGCTGGTTGAATAACACTTTTTCTTTAATGGCATCTCAGAGTAGAGAGACAGAGATAAAGAGAGATAAGCATTATATTTACCATTCCAAATATATATTTTAACATTTAGTTTTGTGATATTTTTACAAGACAATTCATCTTTCAGTTGTTTTGTAATGAAGATACTGTGACTTTAACACAGTAATAAAAACAAAGAACAAAAATGTAAAATCATTTTTCATATTTTTATAATTGTATATCATAGAACTAAGTTTTCAGATATGCTGGAAATGATTCGTTCAAAAGACCCAGTTTACTTTAATTGGTTAGATATTAATTTAAAACATTTAAGATAGTTTTAATATTAGTAATTGCAGTCTTGAATGCTTTTGAAAATACGAGTCTTGCATTTCTGAGACAGTTTTAAACTGTACTATTTCAAAGACTAAAGTTGAGGGGAAAGCAATCATGACTTTCCCTAAGAGGGCATATTTTCTAATTCCTCCACGAGTATGATCTAATGTGATCTCACATGTCCATATTTCCACATGCGAATGCAGTCACACACAGTCTTTCAAGTGGTTTAAAGATTGATTCACTGCATGCACAGAACGTTTTCTCTCTCATGATTGGTCCCTGCCTGCTTACTGCTTCCAGCTTCTCTGCCTTTGAAGTTTCACACAGAGTACATTTCAACTTATTTCAAGATTGTTTTTCCTTTGCTATGCAGATTAATGCGATGTGGGCTGCTAACTACGGAACTGTTTTTAGGATTAAAACACAAGTCACAAATTCTCCTTTCAGACTGCATTTCCGTTTTTTCTTCTCCTGAAGAAAATCAAGAACCAGGAATTCAGTTCCTTCTAAATTAATTGGAAGATCATTGTTTGCTGCTTTTCCTCTTCCTCACCTTCTCTTTTCATTGACTCTGAAAGGGAAGTGTGTGTCACACTCATTTCAAAGGAATGCATGCAATTTGGCATTAGATTCTGCAAACTCCAATTAGTGATCCACAAGGTGTTGGGAAAACAGGGCCCAACGTGTGGGAAATACTGGGCGGCTAACTTCCAGCAACTTGAAAAACACCGTTGTTGCTTAGATGTGAAGCCACATCTAACTCAACATAAAATGCTGGTCACAGTCACATCTACAATAGTTGAAATGGAAACAAAATAAACAAACAAACAAATAAAAAACAAAATAAATAAACAAATAAAAAGAAAGCAAAACACCTTAATTCTACTTACGCTTTGTGCATAGAACTCCTTATATATTGTATTCAAGTCCTAAATAGAATGCCTTATAGAGTTGTAGTTTTTATAATTTAAATACTGTTCACTTTTCATTCATTCACTTCAATCAAAAATATTATTCTCAGCTTTGGGTGTACAGTTCTTCATAGAACATGTAGTCTAGTTGCGGGGGTGGAGAAAGTGGACAGTAGAAAATAACAAATGCAGATGGTCAGAGTTGAGAAATAAACTTAATGCGGTCTCACTTAGAGTTGGGATTACTTAGTCTGAAGAAAAATGGGTCAACTATTACTGTGAAGACATTTTAAGCTGAAGATTTTTATATGCACACCTCATCTTATTTTCTGAGAAAGACATATTATGTATCGCCATCCTGTGAAGGAATTCCTACAGAGATAAGAACTGGGTGTCCTGGGGAACGCTTAAGGAGTCATTGACAAAGACGCAACCAGAATTCATATTTCTCTATCTTCACATTTGTGCTCTATGTCCCCATCTCTTCTGCTTAGGTTGCTAAGGGATGTTGTCCCACTTTTAATTTCTTTTTTAAGGAATATTTATCATGATACTTTATGAAACAGAATATGCTGTGTACCTGACAATTTTTTTTAAAAAAAACTCCCTTTTACCTGCTCCTGTAACTGTCTGGCGTTTGCACGGCTCTTCTTTTTTCTGTTTCCCAGGCCAGGCCTATTCCAATAATTTGTCCATTGTCACATTCTCTTAGGACTTTGCATTTCTCATAATCTGCAGATGCTTTAACAGAAAATGATGGCTTTGTAGATGAGCATTACCAAGTTCTTATTTCTGTGCAGGATTTAGTTCAGAATCAGCCAACCAGACTCTGACCATGCAGTTGCCTTCTAGAAGGGCCAAACTCAACCCAACAGCAAACAAGGAATCCAGGGTGCACCCTTGCTTTTAGGGCTCATTGAGTCATGCTGGGGGAGCCAAATTTCCCTGCTGCGAGGATAAAATCACGGGGACAGCACTCACACTGCTGTGCAAAGGGGACAGGCAATGTGCTTCCTTCTGCATTGCAATTAAGTCAGACTGACTAAAAATGAGGAAAAAGCCACATGTGGACATATACCAGGATGGAACTTAAAAAAACAAAACAAACAAACAAACAAAAACATTTATGGAAACCATTGGAATCTGAGAAGCTTCAAGGAAGCCCTATGGCAGCAGTGAAACTGGTAACCTGATTGTAAACCACTGGCTAGCACTCTGAAAATCACGGGAGGAAATACCTAAGAACTGATAAAAAAAATAAAGAGAGTAGCTTAGTGCTTAAAATCTGAATTATTAACTGTTCAATGACACCTGCTATTTTAGAAAACTGATCTTTCGGAAATCTGTGCCTAATCAGACATTTTTGTTTAATCCAGAGTAAAATATTTAGATGAAAATATCCCATAAGCACCATGCCACCTAATCAGATACACTGACTTATATAATTTAATAATATTATTGAATATACAATTGCGCACCCTGCATTCCTTTTCTGTTTGGGTTTGGTTTGGTCCTTTTGCAAGGCAACACCTATGGCCACAGGGTATGTGCAAGGGGTGGGAAGATTCAGAACAGAATCCTGCAATACTTCCTAAACTGGAGTTAAAGGAGCAATGTTCCTTGAATCCTGGGATAAAGTTAGATGTTGCTGAAGACCACCAGAGTTCCATTAACTACAGTAGAGGCAATGGATTTACAGAATTGGCAAATCAAGCCCAAAGTGTCTTTTTTTTTTTTTTTTTTTTTTTTTTTTTTAAGATTTTATTGGGGTAGGGGAACAGGACTTTATTGGGGAACAGTGTGTACTTCCAGGCCTGTTTTCCAAGTCAAGTTGTTGTCCTTTCAATCTTAGTTGTGGAGGGTGCCGGGAGCTCAGCGGCAGCTCAGCTCAAGGTGCCCTGTTCAATCTTAGTTGCAAGGGGCGGAGCCCACCATCCCTTGAGGGAGTCGAGGAATCGAACTGGCAACCTTGTGGTTGAGAGCCCGTGCTCCAACCAACTGAGCGATCGGGGAGGCAACTCAGTTCAAGGT
The DNA here is from genome assembly GCF_004115265.2 of Rhinolophus ferrumequinum. Taxonomy (NCBI): domain Eukaryota; kingdom Metazoa; phylum Chordata; class Mammalia; order Chiroptera; family Rhinolophidae; genus Rhinolophus; species Rhinolophus ferrumequinum. The sequence goes on along the minus strand of NC_046286.1, from coordinate 82,390,055 downwards.
GCCGTGTTCAATCTTAGTTGCAGGGGGCGGAGCCCACCATCCCTTGCGGGACTTGAGGAATTGAACTGGCAACCTTGTGGTTGAGAGCCCACTGGCCCATGTGGGAATTGAACCGGCAGCCTTCGGAGTTAGGAGCATGGAGCTCTAACCGCCTGAGCCACCGGGCCGGCCCCCAAGGTGTCTTTTTAAATTAGCACGACGCTCATAGCATTAGCATGACTTCTCATATGAGAGAAAAAGAATGACAATTTCAGTTTCTTTCATACCATTCTACTCCTCAAAGGTAGTTTTGTGAAGTGAATGTTTACTTTGATAAGCTTATTTGTTAATGATTGTGTAGAAGAAATGGTTATTAACATGATTACATGGCATCTTCACTGTAAACTGAGAAAACCCTGCAAGCCCAGGGTTTGTTACTGTCAAAGTCCCTTGTCCCCAGAGAAGTCTAAGTAGGTTTCTCCTCAATTGATTTTTTTTTTTTAGGCACATGGAAATTGTGTTCTGTGGTACTTGTCTGTTAGGATATTGCACACACACAAACACATGCCACCTTTATAAACCTACAGATCACTGGACTATCTGTTACTTGCGTTTGTTTATTCACAGCAAATGTTTATTGAGCATCTACCATGTGGCAGGTGTAAAACAGTGACAAATACTGTTTCTGTTCCTAAGAGGTTTACAGTGTTTTCAGGAGAGGTAGAAATTAAATATATAATTACAAATGTCATGAAGGAGAATGAAGGAGGCAACAGGAGCACGTACTGAGGGCCTAACCTACCAGACGCATTAGGAAAAGCCTTCCGGAAAGAGTGACAAGTAAACGAAAGACAACGAAGATGATGGGCCATGAGACTGACTCTCCTTTAGAAGGAAGGGAAATTAATGGAGTTGGTTGTCCTACCTCCATTCTAAAGTTCTTGGTGAAGGTTCAAGATGTGAAGATGGGGTAACTATATGAGGTACCTGAGAAAGGGGTCAGAACAGGCAAGGGAACTAAATGAAACTTAACTTGAGACCCTCATAGCTTCAAGACAAAAATGGTCTCCAGTAAGGCCCCACATGTGAGGGAACAAGTGGCCTGTTGTTGATGCCTTCTTTTGAACGCTTTGTCCCAGCCTAGTATTCAATGAACTTGCCATCAACAGAGAAACAGGTGGGTAGCTTTTGTATTTATGAGATAGCTGACTTTTTTTGCCTACTATTCAGTGATTTTTGGCTACTCATGCACAGACGGAAAAGAATTATAAGTAATTTGATTTGTTTTTCTTCTTTTAAAGCATTCGTTTGACCTGTTTGTGCTTTTTCTTTACAGCTGCAATGTTAATACAGCTGCACTTTCAGAAAAATTTTAGCTTCTAATAGTTTTCTGTTGCACACTGAAATGAATCCTAGAGTGAAATGGTGCACAATTAAGAAGTCATGGATATTTTGATAATTTTATCACATTTAATAGATGCTAAACCAGATGCTATTCCACACATTGTATTAAAAAATTATATTCTTCATTCAACAATAATTAATTAAACGAACTTTGAAGAGTATTTACCCTGCCTTGGCAAATGGGTGTGAGTCGGAGAGAAATTTATTATGTATCCAGGGAGATATGAAATATACAATAATAATCAGAGCACAGGCTAAAGGTAAAAAAAGATGCTATGGGTTACAGGTGTGGGGGTGCTTATTGCTAAGATACTCAGAAAGGCTACATAAAGGTGGTGATTGGGCTGATTCTTGAGGGATAAGGAAATTTGGAAGTTAGAGGGTTGGAGACAAGGCATGAATGTCCAAGGGTGACAACTTTGAGTAAATGTTTGGACACAGGAAATAACAGTGAGTAAGTGAAACATGGGCTGTCATGTTTTGTTGGCACGTAGGGAAAGTGAGGCAGGGAAGTGGAAAGTAAGGAGTGGGGCCAGCTCATGGTTTGCCTTGGATGCCAGGTTAGTGGGAAGCCACCGGAAGATTTTGAGGAGAATGGCCTAAGCAGAGCTATGGCTTGGGAAGTGGAACCTGTGTCTAGGATGGATTTGTTTTTAGGACACGTTGACAGCAAGGAATTCGGGGGACTATTATAGTAGTCTAGGTATAAAATAAGGAGCCCCTGACTTCCCGGGGTGGTGGGAGAAAGAGGCTGGAGGATATGGAAGGGAGGACATTAATGGGTACATACAGTTCTTTTGATTTTGTGAGCGATTTCTGGATTATTTTTAATCTCAAAATACCCAACTGTGGTTTTTTAAAGTGGTATCTGTGAGCTTCATTAGCTGCTGAGCCAGATTCTCCATGTGCCTAGGTTAATCATACACTGTAACTCAAGCGAACTGTGCTTACTCTTCCAGGCCACTGGCTACAAATTTGCAAGTCACATTATTTCCCTGTATCTCCTTGAAATTCCTTTGCATATATATTGTCCCTTATAGAACCTTGGTTTTATAGGCAGGGTAATTCATATTAGTTTTCTATTACTGAAAACCCGCCCAAGATCATAACAAATATTTAATTAAAGGTTTTTTCACTATTTTTTATTTTTATTGTCTCTCAATTTGCCTCTGTTTTAAGGGTGTGAGCCCATACTAAGGTTTTGAGAATCTAGAAAAGCAAGAGAAATCTAATCCAAACTCAGGTCAGTGTGACCAGGCTCTTTTTCTCTTGCTTCTCTCCCCCAACCGCCCTGCCTCACAAGAATTTTTAAAACAACTTTATTGAGATTTCATTGACATATAAAAGTTGTACATATTTAATACGTACAACTTGATGTTTCGATATCTGTGAAATGATTGTCACAATAAAATTAATGAGCATATCCATTACCTCTACACAGTTATCATTTTGTGTGTGTGTTGAGAAGGTTTAATTCAAGACCTATCCCCTTAGCGAATTACAAGTATACAGTACAGTAGCCTCAACTATGGTAACATGCTGTACGTTAGACACCAGCATTTATTCATCTTGTGTAACTGAAACTTGGTACCCTTTGACCAACATCAATCCATTTCTAGCTCCTAGCAATGATTGCACATATAAATGAGATCGTGCAGTATTTCTTTTTGGTGTCTTGTTTTGCTTAGCATAATGTCCTCCAGGTTCATCCATGTTGTCACAAATGGCAGGCTTTCCTTTGTGAGGCTGAGTAATTTCATGTACATGTACATGAAAAAAAAAAATATATATCCAGTCATTTGTCAAAGGACATTTTAGATTGTTTCTAATTCCAAAGTCCTCTCATTTAATCATTTATTAGCTATGCGATCTGGAACAAGTCTCTCATATAACCTGGGCCTCAGTTTCCCATATGTGAAATAAAATAATAATTCTGTATCTGTCTACCTCACTGGATTGTTACGTTATGAAGATTAAAGGAGGTAATATGAGTGTGAAAGCTCCTTATGATAAACTTGTTTCTACTACCACAATTTAGATTTTCTTGTAATTTATACTTTTTCTCTGATTTGTCGCATTTTTAATTCTGTTAACAAAATGATTTTAGGTTCTTGTTTGTATGCTTCTTCTGTAAAGCCAATATCTATACCAATTTGGCTATTTATAAATATGAATTAAGTTTTCTTAAAGTGGGCAGCAAAGAAGAGAGGGCAGAGGAGACAGAGCTGAAGAAGAAAACAAATGGAGAGGAAAAATTACATGAATCAAATAGAAGCAAAAAGAATCAGCCCTCTCCTTCTTCAAAGTCAGGGACAGGGTGAAGGTCTGGGATTATGACCCAGATGTAGAAATAATCCTTATTCAGAAAAAAAAAAAACTCCACAAAATGTTGATTAGCTAAGGAAAAAGGAAGGATAAATTAGATATTTTTATCAACTAGATTTAAAATAATTATTTATTTTGATTCTCATGTATCCTAATTTTGCAGACTAACATGCTATGACAGAATACAAGGGTTTGAATGGTTACTTAATGTTTCATGCTTGATTCCTTGCTTCCAAACTGGATTGTAAATTCTCAAGAGGAGAGGGGTGTAATTCGTATTTCTTCATATCCCTCTCCAAGCCTGGCAGAGGTCTGAGTTCTGGTGGAAGGGAAATGATCAATTTATGGCAAGTGCTTTCTATAGAGTAATGTTCAATGTTCCTGAAATCATCACCACTGTTTCTTAATTAAAATGTAAGATTAGTAGCCTTTTATTTATAGGAGCAGGTTATTTCAGCTGGGAAGAGGTGAGAGCTAAAATCTTAAATGTGAAATAGTTATGAAAACAGAATGGTATGAGTTTAGGGAGATTAATCACGTAGCCTTTAGGATAGTATTCAAACAGCCACTATGTTCTTGGAGTTTGCGTAATTAAAACGCATTAGAAATTTATGCCTAGCGTCTAGGCTTTTCCTGCTCAAATGCAGGAAAGCCACCACCCACCCTTGCCAAAGTTGTCATTCTGAGCTTAAATCAAATGTGGGCTCTGTTTCAAGTGACTGTGCCCTCCTGGCCTGGATCCACCATGGCTCAGATCTCCACGGCTCCCACTTTGGCTGGTGCAGAGAGAGGAAAGTTTACATCTGCATAGCAAGCAGGAAGGTGTCTTTTGATTCTATGTCCAGGGATTTGATTAATTCTGTATAATTGCACTGAGGGACTATGGAGAGGTCAGAGCCAGGGGTGGAGTCTGCATTCAGTTTTCCACCTTGTGTCAGACTCTGAAATCAGTCACTTTTAACTCTTACCCTGGAAAGTCACCGTTAGACCTGCTTTGGGCCGAAAGCACAGGTCAGCTTTACCTGTCAGCACTGCTCATGTTGAACAACTGCTCAGAATGGTTCATTCATAACTCATGCATCTGAAAAGTGGATTATGTATATTTAGGTTGCTGACTTCCCAATCCTATTTCTGGTATTTTCATCATAGAACATAAACACCTTGCATTATATTTCTTATATAAATCAGTTTTTTTTCTTTCAAATCAGTGTCCTCAGTGGAATTCCTTTGAGTGAAGTAGCACTTAAAGTAAATGAACATGGTATAGTTGTTCTTCCCTGAATTCGATAAATCACCACCTGTGAAAATCTCCCCCAGCTTTCCCCCTTCCTTCCATCTTTTCCAAATCCATAGTTTACAGTATAAGAGAGTACCAACTAACACGTGAGTTGATAAGAAGTGAGGTTTATAAGCTTCCTGAGGGTTGAGGCTAGGTGAAAATGGTGAAGAGAGTAAGAAGTACAATTGGTAGTTACAAAATAGTCATGGGATGTAAAGTACAGCACAGGGAATATAGTTAATAATATTGCAATAAATATGTATGGAGTCAGGTGGGCATTAGACTTACAGAGGGATCACTTTGTAAATTATATAAATGTCTAACCACTGTGCTGTACACCTGATACTAATATAAAATATTATAACATTGACTGTCAATAGTAATTGGAAATAAATAAATAAATACATTAAAAATAAGCTTCCTGAATCTACCATTGCTTAAAACATGGGAATATCATACACTAGGCCTGCTAATCAGTAGTACATCCTGAAGCAGGATAATTTTTACTAGTCCTATTCCTCTAAAAGCAATTAGCCAGAGATTCTTTTTTTTCATTCCCTTTGATTGTTATTTCTACCTTGCTGCTGAGTTCCCAGGAAAACAGACCTTGGAGGCACAGTCTTTGTTCAAAGAACATGCTGGTAGTTCTGAAAAATTTCAGGTTTCTTGGACACTTTGGAGTGAGTAGAGGTTATGTTTTCAGGGTGCCCTTTGTCTCCAGTTGAAGAGCATCCAAACTCTGATCTCATGAGGAAATCGAATGGTTTTTCTTAAACAAAACTAGGAGTCATTGACCCCTGCCAGTGTCATTAGAAAATGAACTATTACGTTGGTCTCTTACAAAACCCCTGGTTTTCTAAGAAGTTTCTCTCCCTGTGGTGCTTTGGAAAGTTCTGCTGCTTGTCAAGAGTGATCAATCTTGATTCCTAAAAAGCTGTGGCTGGAATTCTAATGGCAACATGTCATGAACCGCCTTTTCACATTAAGTCTTCAGTGGATATCAAGCCAACAAAATGGTAATCTAGAGACTACATTCAAATAAAAAACTCTTTGTGATTACATCAGTTTTTCATGTTAATTGGCCATTCATACCATAAATAATTGACTACTCAAAATGACAACATAAACCTCTTATATTTTAGCTTATTTTAACTACGGATATAGTTGACAACCAAATACTGGCAAATTCAACATACTTTTACATGAAGTTTGACCCAACCCAAACTTAACTCTTTATCCACTCCCAAATCAATCAGAACATTTTAGCAATTGTATAATTAGAGGAATTCGTCTTTGATTGTACACATTGATGTCTGATGGGGCGAAAGTCCGATTAAAGGGTACTTTCAAGATTGTATTACTGGAATTGTAAATAGAATTAATATAATTAAGACAAAATTCTGTTTTATGACTTCTTCCTACTTTATTTATGATTCAGAGCAATCAACCTTGGAAGAGTGAATGAGAATTGAGTGTTTTTTGCTATTCAAAGATAAGCTAAAAAGGCAACTTAATATTTCTGGGTAATTATTAGAAATAAGAATAGTGTGAGAGAATAATCATTAGCACTTTTAAGTGTTCTAGAGAGCGCTTATTATGTACTAGCAGTATGTTAGGTTCTTCATGTGGATTATCTGACTTAATCCTCACAGCGGCACCATAAAACATACGGTTTCTATTGTTATTTCCATTTTACATGTGAGAAAACTGAGGTCCAAAGAGGTTAGCAAAGTTGCAAAGCAGTCTGGCTCTAGAGGCACCTTTTATCTATGAGAATGAGTTAAAGAGAAGTATCCCCAATGATAGGGCTAAAAGGGGGTGGGGAGTAAAAGATTAATTTTTCATAAAATTTTTAAAAAAGAATGTAAACCAGAACCACAAAACCTATAAAAAGGGAGTCTATTTCCAAAGGGGTTGAGAATTGAAGGCTTCCTGAGAAGTACAGCTCTTTATATCCTTTAAGTTTTTAGCTTTTCTGGGCAATGGCAAACAACAATGCACATAGAGAGAACTTAGAAAGGCGACCCTAGAAAACTTGACAGCTCATTAATCTGATTCAAAGTAATCTTACAGTAGTGAGCATACAGCACTCCTCTGTCTGAATGCATCTTGGTTGGCCCTTAATTCAAACTTGATTTCCAGTTAAAGGGCAGGGTTATTCAACTTGGTTAGTGTGGCAAACACTGATGATATAAATACATAGCAACTGTTGATTAATTAAGGTCTCACCTTGACCTTGGTGAGCTATCAGGAGGAGCAACTCAACTCTCAGAAGTGAGAAGACACAGCAAGTAACAAATCTTTCTGGTGCATCCAGACTCCTCCTGCTACTCTATGTGACACTTTTGGCATCATCTAACTCAAGTCCCCCTTTTCCCTCTCTAAACTGCATTGTTCTTTTTAGAAAGCAGGTGTTACTCTGACCAATTATGCTTCCTCTCATCCTTTAGTCTTCCACTCTTTACCTTCTTTATTCTGCAAGATCATTGTCCAGTGTATTATACTTAGACAAAGCAAGAACATGTTTTCTTTCTGACATGAAGCTGCTTCTTCTAAGCCCCCCACCCCTAACCCCCTTGCCGAACATGCATGCACTGAGAACTCTTCTTGGTAAATTTAGTTGGAAATGGTCTCAGAAAAGATGTCTGGTGTGCAGCTCTCAATACGCTTAACACTCACCCATCTGCTGATTACTTTTGTGCTGAATAGGAATAAATCCACTTGTTTTCATACTTACTGTGCTTCCTTGAATGTAATATTTATCTTTTAATCTAAACACATATGTTCTTTCCAATTTCTTGAATCTTTGGGAAATATTAAAAGGGTATTTTACTGTGCAGAATGTTAGACAAAGTGTGGGATATGGGTTTGAAGAAAATGAAAAATACATTCAAATATTATTTATTCTGAACTTTTAATACTACACGCATTTTTTGAGTGGCCCCATGTGTCATACACCGAGGGAACCCCTATGAAGTAAAGGGCTTAGTTGTGGTACTCAAGGTGAAGAGTATCAGGTAAAAAGCCAGGTAAAGACTCAAAACTCACCTATGAGGTAATTAGGACACCTTACCAGTGTATATTTAATTAGAGCCAAATGTCTGTCTGACACAAGCAAAGGCAAATATAAAAACATATCTACCATCTAAGAGGAGGCATTGGCTTCTTAATTTTTCTCTTTCCATGTTTAAAGATTATAATGGCAGGTATGCCCTTTATGAGATTAGTGGAACAGGGGCCTGTAATTTAACTCCATACATTCACAAGAACAGAACTCTGCTGAGGCTTTACTTCCTTCACAAGGCTACACGCTTCCATTCTCACTTCCCACAGTTATGTACGTGTTTTTGACCCCTTATTGTGCCTTATTGACCCCTTTTTATGTCAGGCCACCCCAAAGCCACAAGCTGAAGCCACCTTACCTTTGGCTCCTCATTGAATGATCTCTATGGCACTGTCTGCCACTGAGGGACTTTGTAAAACAATCCCCAGGTGACACACCTCTGCATAGCTGCTTACACTCCTTGGAAGGAAATCCTCTATTATCGTACAGAGAACCCTCATTATTGTTCCACATACCCAAAGCCAGGGAAAAACATTTTTCTTCCCAGCAAACCTTCCTGTAGATAATGAATGCTGTACTGTACACTGCACATCTATATAATGCAATCATTCTACTTCCCCTTTGGCCTGTCTGCTAGGAAGTTCAGATCACAGTTTTGCTCAATTACTTCTCATAACTGTTCTCTTTCCCTCCTAAATATGGTTTTTGTCTTTCATCCTGTCAGAATGGTATTATGTCTTTTTGTTTGATTGTAACCTTTTCATAAGCTTACAAATATTTTTGGAAATAGGTAAATGTTGTAAAGTAAGTTCTTATCCTCAAACTTTCTTCAACATTTTACATTTGTATGTAATGCAATATCAATTTAAATCTTGAGTTAAACTCTTACCTCATCCTCTGACCAGCCCATACATTTGCGTCTGCTTATTATCTAACAGTCGAGTTCCATAGCTCTGGTTGTGAAGTTATGAAAACTTCTCGGAGGGGAGAGTAGTCCCCATGTCATTTACATCTAACTAACCCATACATATTTTGTTGTAAGGGGCAAAGGAAGTGGTGGTGGCCAGGAAATGGTGATAATAATGAGTGGAGTTACCGAAAACTTTGGCATACTTTGGTATGGTAATATATCTTTTAGCATATTACCAAAGACATTTCATAGCCATAGCTTAGTTGTCAAGATTGGAAAAGTTAAACTTTAGGAAGAAAACTCTTTTTTGAGACAAACCAGAGTTAGTTTTCTTACATCTTAAAAACAGTCAGCTTCATCTAGGGTTTATTACACTACAGCAATTAAGCTGAATTGGCTATAGGACTGATTTAGAAGGTCTGTTTAATGTCTTTGAATACCTTAATGTTGACATGAAATCCATAATTCACAATTTCAGGATATGCTTCTTGGAGGAAGAGAGGAGGGCAGAGGTAAAACAACAATGCCCGAGTTCAAAAGGGTTGAAGATGCACTTGGGGTGTTTGGGTTGGCACTCTGGAGCTCACGGATGCTTGTGATAGCTTATCGGACTTATCTAAACTGCTGACGTCAAAAGAATTAGGCTAGAAATCTTATGATTACAGCTTTTCTTGTGATCTTTTCTGGTATTTCCTGTTTCCCGTCAAGCCAAATATACTTCGAGAGAGGGTTATTTTATGGCATTTCACTGTTTCGGCCTCACTTAGAGGTACAGGGAACATGAAGTAAAAATAATTGAGAACAACACCAGAAAGCTCTGTCCAACCCTTGTCCCCCTCTCAGTCACTGACATTTCTTTTTAAACATCAAAAAAAGTTTCTGTAATGGTACAGAGTGGGGTCTTATTTTTAATGGAACAAGGTCTATTGTTCATTAAAAAGAAGAAGCCACTTCAATTGTGTTTCTAACCATTACCTTATTTGGGTGGTAATAAGCAGGCAGGCTGTGAACGGCAAATGTAGGCAGCCAAGAAGCTTCTGAGAGGAGGGAGAGAGTTCCAGAGGAAAAATAACCACCAAAGGCTACATTTTACCTTTGGGGATACAAAAACCTTATAGCAGCAGGAAATTTCAAAAAAAGGGAGTGGGGATGGGCTTTGTAAAATTTTGCCTAAGTGTTGCTAAATCTTGAACTTGCTTTCTGAGCTCAGCACTGTGCTTGCAAAGAGAGCCTGAAGGATTGATAGATTAATCCTTCATGGTTTATGGGCAAATGTAGTGCAGACCCAAGCTTCCAACATGCACATTCACTGGCTCTGTCTGGTGCACCCTCCTGAAACTCTACCGCCAGGCAACAATGCATAAAACTACCCAACAGGATCACAGTAACATTTCATTTATGATAGTTATAGCAACCAGCAGCTACCATCTCTATTTGTCTTATATACAGTGTTTCCCCGAAAATAAGACCTAGCCGGACAATCAGCTCCAATGCGTCTTTTGGAGCAAACATTAATATAAGACCCGGTGTTGTGTTGTGTTGTGTTGTGTTGTGTTGTGTTGTGTTGTGTTGTATTGTATAAGACCGGGTCTCATTAATTTTTGCTCCAAAAGACACATTAGAGCTGATTGTCCGGCTAGGTCTTATTTTCGGGGAAACAGGGTATAACATCTTTAACCTCACAATCTTGTTTAATTTCTCACCTCCAGTAATCTTTTCTGGTGAACAACTATTCTTTTAGTACATTTCAGGAACTCTAGATGGGGAAATTCACAAAGAGAGGGCTTGGGACTTGCGCAGAACAATTTCTAATCTAAGTTTGAAAACAAGAAAAATACACGTAAACGTCTACGAGTTCGGACAATTAAGTGTGCGAACTCATCCTAGAAAAAGTACTGCATACCTCATTGCTGAATATCACTGCGGTCACCTTTGAAGTACTCCCCTTGGGAAGCTATGCACCAACACCAGTGCCTAGTACACCTTTCAAAGCAATTTTGGAACTCTTTGTCTGGAATGGCTGTTGTCGTATTACACTTGATGTCCTGAATGTCATCAAAATGTCTTCCTTTAAATATTTCCTTTATCTTCAGGTAAAGAAAGAAGTCATTGGGGTCCAGATTAGGCGAATAGGGAGGATTCCAATACAGAGACTTATTTAATGGCTAAAAACTCCCTCACAGACAGTGCTGTGTGAGCTGGTGCATTGTCGTGATGCAAAAGCCATGAATTGTTGGCGAAAAGTTCAGGTCATTTTCATCTAACTTTTTCACGCAGCCTTTTCAGCAATTCCAAATAGTAAACTTCGTTAACTGTTTGTCCAGCTGGTACAAATTCACAATTAATAATCTCTCTGATATCAAAAAGGTTAGCAACATTGTTACAACAAGTTTGTGAACTTAATTGCCAGACCTCGTAAGCATTTGCATTTATGGGCACACATATAACTCTCGCTTGTGTAAGATGGATACCATACACTTATATAATGCAATCAGAGATGTTAATGCTGTGAAAAAGACAAGAAATTAGATTTAGAGAAATTATCAAGTAGAGGGGAATTTTTGGAGTTGCGAGGCTAAAGGGTTTGACCACGACAGGCAACACGGCTGAGTCAAGAGCATGGCTGGGCGTCAAGGTGCCTCACATTGGATCCAAGGATGCTGTGTAACCTCTGTGGGGTCTCAGTTTTCTCATCTGAAAAAATGCAGTGGTTTAACTAGATGATTTTAAAGGGATTTTTTTGTTATAAAATGCAAAAATCTCTACTTCTCCACATAACATTTTTCAATGGTTCTATAAAAGTTAAGATGTCTTGTCCGTATTCAGTTGGTCCCATGAATATCTTTCTGTTTCCCCCTATTCTTTACACTAAACATCATACCAAGCTCGCTTGACTCATCTCCATTTCCCAATCATTTCCTGTGCTTTTCTGCCTTTGTACCTACATTCCTATTAATTCCTTTACCAAGAAAGTCACCTTGTCACATTTTGTTGAGATCTTAAGCATCTTAAAGACACAGCTGTAAGGACCAGTCCACATAAAGCTCTCCTGGCTCCCTCTAGAGAGGGCTGAGTTAATGCCCAGCCCTCATGGAGTATTTACTATACTTGGTTTGTATTTGAGTATGTGGATTCATCTAACTCACTACAAGCTACATAAAAAATTGTATTTTTCTTATACATTTTCTCATCCATCCCAAGACAGAATAGCCTTGAAAGAATTGTTTGCTTAAAGAAACATGGAAACCTGAAGACAGGAAGAAATATGACTTGGTGAAGTAGGAGGGAAAGATTGTTCCGAGACTGTGAGGATAAACTATGTCAGGTCTTGAATTTGGGGAAGAGATGAGTATGGTTGGAAAGGGAGGTCTGGATGGAAGAACACGCAGAATATAAATCCTTCAGGACAGAGTGGTGTTGAGTGGTAAAGCACGTTGACTCGATGATTTGTATATTATTTCTTGTGGTTCTGTGTAAAATACTATATAGCACTCGGGAAAGTTGGTTTGTAAGTTAAAGGTAAAATATTCATCATCTCAAAATTCTCAGTATCAACTAATTATGGTCAGTAAACACCAAACTGATGGGATGGGGTTAGCATCCTCACCCCAAGTCCAAGTCTTCACCAGCCAATGTTCCTAGACAATGATCTTTCTAAAATGCAAAATTTGTCACGTTACTTCCCACAAAAATTATTCTAAGCTTTCTCATTGCCTGGAGGAGGCATTTCTTACTAAGACAGATGAGGCCCTTGGTAATCTGGCCCCAGCCTACTTTTCTAGTCTCATCTCTAGCCCTCCTGATCTACTGCATATTTCACGACTTGGCATTTCCCAGAATTTCTTGAATTTTGTCCCACCGTTTCTTCTTCCTACAACGGCCTCCATTTCGTTTCATTTGGAGAAATATAATTTACCTTGGTATCTCAAAAGAATGGTATCTCAAAAATCATCTGCTCTCTGAAAACTCATTTAACGTCCATCATACACACAGAATTAATTACTCCCTTGTGTGTTGGCACAGAATTTGAGTATGTACCTCTAGTATAATATATGTCACCTACCTAGCTTGCTCTCTTATCTATCTATCTATCTGTCGGTCGGTCTGTCTATCTATCTATCTATCTATCTATCTATCTATCTATCTATCTATCTATCTCAACTTTCTTCGTTCACAAATTTTTATTTTCTGAGAAACCAGACAGTGTCTGGCACATGATAATCACTAAATAAACTTAGTTGAATAAGCAACCTTAGTCTTCTGTCAATGTTCCCGCAGAATATTATTTCTATGGTATCTTAAAACATATGCCATTCTGCCCTGATATCAGTGAGTTATTTATATAGTTGTCTTTTCCAACAGACCATAACTTCTCTTCCTTCCGTTTCCTTACCAGGTATATAGCATGATGCTATGCACTGAGTAGTCACTCAAAAGATAAGTATTCAATTGAATTGATTTGGAAGAGAAACCTAAAAATTTAAATTACGCATTTATTTCCTTTTCTGAATATCTTGAATAAATAACCAGTAAATATAGGTCTCAATTTCTTCTATTTCTAAGTTGGGAATAAATCCCTATTTGGTTGATACATATTGCATAGTAGAAGATGCTAATTATTTGTATGTAATATTAAAACATTATTTTCTATTCTGTGACCTCCTAGAGTGTTTCTAATTATTTTGGGAGCATTTGAGACCTTAATTTTTTTTTTTTCCAAAACAAAATTCGTTTTAGTCCAATTTTTTCCTATTCACATTCTACAGTGCAGTTATCACCAAATCAAACAATAGGGTAATTAGGACTAAAGAGGGTAGAAATAATTTACTTTAGAGTTCATAATTCTGGTGAATTCACAATTCTTGATTTTACATACCAATTTAAGTGACAAGGAAATATTTTCCTTTGTTCTACTGTAGCATTAGGAACTGAACTGATCCAAGGAAAACATGTGGAATTCAAGTAATATTCAAAGGAGCCAAAGAGGCCAAAAAGATAGGTGTATCTAAACCTTGAATGATTTATAGAGACAAGGACAGGGAGGGAGGCAGTGGTTTCTCCATGTCAGCCACTGTGGAAGAAGCGGTAACGACTCCTGTTAAAACGCTAGAAGAAAACAATGACCCTTGTTAACACTGCTGGTGTGCTCACTTCTCCCAATGTCTCCCATCCCTTTTCTTCCCTAAGGGCCAGAGTGAAGAGAAGAAGAAGAATTCTTAGAAATTTCCAATTAGCATATTCAAGCAATGAAAATGCATCACACCTGACCAATGCATAGCGCATTGTAAGATTATGATGGCAATTCCAATTTGTATTAGGTATCAAACCTCAGCTTTCCATGTGGAAACCGACCAGAAAGGTGTGATTTGTACATATCCTGTTTCACGCATGATAGTCATTTACTTGGACTTTTCAGTGTCAAAGTCCTGAGATGGTTGCTGAAATGCATGTGTATATTTTAAAAGAAAGAGAGAGAAGTAATAGAACGGGTCGAACAATTAGGCTTAGCATATACATGGGAATGTAACTGAAACAAATAACATTGAGTATGCAGTACTCAAGTACAGGGCCCAGCAGCTCATAGCTTAAACAATGTGTAATGAAGATAATGCTTTTTAAAATATACCTATGTAAGTTTTACTTTTGTACTCTCCTGTGTGTATCTTCCCCTTCTATTCTATCAGAGGCCTCCATTAAGGACTATTAGGAACGTTATAGCAAGAATAAAAAGAGAAAGAGAAAGAGCAAGTCAATCTTCATCATTTGATCTTTATAGTGAAAGGGTTTTTGTTTGTTTGGTTTGTTGTTTGGTTTTTGTGTGTGAGTTTGCCACACAACAATAAACTTGAGAACTGGTCTTTGTGAAAAGATAAAGGAATACTCTACCTTCTTTTATGAGATCCCATTAACATTGAAAGTTAGACCCCCAGATATGGTTTCTTGCTCCTTCCTTTGCTGAGGGAAAGAGGAGATGGCACAGGATAAGGCAATCTATTCCTAACACCCTGGTGAGTTGTGGGGAAGAGTCCAAGGCAGAACCCAGTGGCCAGATGAACATGGCTTTGCTTTCCTGTCTCAGGTTGGCACCTTGTGTTGCATGCAGTAGAAATGTTCAAATAGGTCTGTGGGAGCCTAAGATGCACATTCTCCCACACAGCACCTCGGAGAGGAGCAAGGAGAAGGAAAGCATTTATCCAAAAGAAGTAAGTTAATCTGGAAAAGACGGACCACCACCTCATTAATTAGCAAGTATAAATTTTCTTATGCCCGATTAGGGTGGGCTTAAGAGGAAGGTTGATTAGTTGCAGAAGAGAAATAAGCTACATTTTATTGCACAATTTAAGTGTGAAAAATTGAGATGTCTGCTACAAGTGTTTTCAACAGTGACTGTTTCCTTTTCATTTCTGTATGGATTTTTGAATACACTTCTTATACTTGAATCCAGTTTCTTTGCAGTGATCTCACGTCACTTCCTTCCCCTTGTTGCTCTATGCTTGGCTGTCTACCTGTCCCTTTCCTCTTTCTGAATCATTTCCTTCAGCAAATTCTATCTACTTTTTTGAATGAATTTTTGTCACAGACCCTCTAAACGAATGTGTTTTTGGGTTTTCAGAAGTGCTCATCAAGTCTATAGATTTACGTGAGATATTTGGGTGCCATCCAAAAAGAGATGGAGAAGGAAGCAAAAAAGAATCTTGTACTTTGGCTTTAATTCCAGAGGTTGGGACACATCTGATGATTCAATGGGAAGTGTTCTAATTATAGCATTATAAGTGACTTATTATCCTTGGTCATTTAATTTTCCATTTCAATACCTTTATTAAAGTTTACATTCATTTCCATTATATCTCTCACCTTGATTTTATTTTACAATTCTCTGGGTTTTTTTTCATCTTTCAATTTCTACTACCACCAAGTAGACACAACTGCTATTCAATCTCTCTTGAAATTCGTCCTTTGCTCTCTAGGGATTTTATTTTTCTACATTACGCAAATGCTTGCCCCCTTCGACTCACTTTTAAGGCCATGAACAGCTACACTCTGCTTTATTTTTGTCACTTTTGTCTTCTAATTGCACACATGACGATATGTAAGGTTTATCTTGACACTAATAAGAAGGACCATGAGCTACAGGCTCTTCTTTAGTACTCCCTCAGCTCTTGTGTGCCTGCTGGTGAAATAACAAAATACTCAGGACAGGAGCTTGATTTATAATCTATAAAATATCATGTCGTGTGAATTTTTAATGTGAGAAGAAGTACTCTGAAGAAGGGGTCTCTGATGATTTTGTAGTTTGAGGAAATTTAAGACAAGAGCAAAGGTGTAAAATTGATCCCGTGGAGTTGTCTCTTAGCATTTTAGACATTAAAGTCAATTCTAAAGAGAAACTTACGGAAAGGCCGACAAAGATAAATAGAAAAAGAAAGAATAAGGTCTACACTGTGTGTGCATGTAGGCCACCACATTGTATGAAATCACGAGTATTTTGAGCTTTGCTTACTCTTTTGATACGGTGTATGTACCTACTGTGTATTATAAAGTGTACTGATAATTAAAGAGTGAAAAAAAATCAGATGGTTGAAAAGAGCACACACGTTCAGTTGCTTCTGTGAGTTAAAAAAAAAACTTGGAGCTTTTGGTCTTTTACAATAAAGCTTGTAATGTTTTCCTTTTAGAAATTAATCAGATGCAAAAGTCAATGCTTTGTTGTCCAGTTAAACAAGTCTTGTTTAAAAAAAAAAAAAAAGGAAAAAGAAACTGTTTCCAGGCAAAGAGCAGAGGACATGGGAATAACATCCTCCATTCAGCTCCATCCCCTCAAAAGCTCATTTGTGGGACTGGGTAAACACACACCTTCCGCATTCTATTTTTGAAGTTACGATGAGAAATACACAGACTGTTATCTGTAAAAGAAGCAACTTTTGAAACTTCAGTTGATGTAAAATGTTTCAAGATGCATGAAGAGAGCAATTATTTTAAAAGTATATAAAAGCAGGCATGATTTATATGCAATTTGCTCTAAAATTTTATAATCATCAGTAAATTGCAACTTCTCTGTATGAAGAAAGAACAGTCTCCTATTAGTTTTGCATATACTTGATACTTTTTTAGTGGTTCTGCAATTCACTCTTGTGAATTCTTTTCTATTATTTTAAAAGCTATAATGACTAATCCTGATCTTCTGGCAGAATGTAAGTTTAAAAATGATTCCATTAAAAGGCAGAACTAGGATTCATATTCCTTGAGCAATCTGTACCTAGAAAAAAATGTTCATTCATGCATTTAATGTTAACTTGTAAGCTATTTTATCTTTTTGATAATTTCCCTTTTTTACTTATCAAAGTGTATTGAGTGGCTGACATGTGAAAGATAGATGCTAGGGAGAACACAAGAGAATAAAATGTTCTCCAGATTCTCAAGAAGCTGAAAATCTAGGAGGAGAGGAAGAAAATGTACATTAATTATAACAAAATAAAGTGATATGCCTGTGAAATAAATACAAAGAAAGTTCTGTGAGACCTCAGAAGAAAAAGACATGCCTTTCCTCAGTAATCTCAGGAAGGCGTTGTACAGGGAATGGCATATAAGTGGCATCTTAAGGAATAACAGAAGTTGGGGACATGGAGGAAAATCACTTTAGGCACTGGGAATAGTGAGCAGAAAGCAAGTAGGAAGCTGGAGGATGCTTGTCTGTCTGGGTGGAATATAAATGCTGAGAGGGCAGTAATGACAAGATGGGAAAAGTGAGCTTGTTCCAGAGAGTGGAGAACTTTAAAGGCAGGATGAAAGAATTTGGATTTGTTTCACAGATGATGGAGAATCGTTGAAGGACTTTGAAGAGGGGCAAGAAATATCCTGATTTTTCTTTTGATGTTATTGATCTCAATGACAGAGTAGAAAGAAGAGGGGTAGAGAGAGTACCACAGTTGGAGGCTATTGCAAAATTATAGACAAAGAGAGATTTGGTGAAGAGCCACAGAACCAAATAGAAAGAAGGGGATGAGTGTTTAATAAGTTGTTGAGAAAATAGCGCCAATACGAATAATTACGATAGTTAACATTTACTGAGAATGTAGTAGGGCTTAAGCTTTTCTCTAGGCACTTATTTCTTGCATTACCTCATTTAATCTTTGCCTTTTGTTAAGGTACTATTGTTATTTCTTTTCTATAGAAGAGGAAATTGAGGCAGAGAGAGATGAAGTAAGTTGTTCAGGTTCACACAGTTTAGTAATAGAGAGACAGGATTTAAAATTTGTAAAATCTCTACACTGCAACAATACTGTCTTATATGGTGTATGTACCTACTATGTCTTAAGGAGTCTTATACATAGAACCATTGGAATTGAAGAACTGGAGAGAGCAGTTTTGAACCTAGGCTTCTGCAAGGGTGATGTCACTTATGAAAACAAGGAAGTCAGGTGAAGGAACAAGTTTGGTTCACAGCGACATGATGTGTTCCAGTTTTGACTCAATTTTGCATTCATGGACTAAATTGTCAATGATTACTATCCAGTGTAACTACAGAATGAATGCAGGCTAACACCTAAAGAAGTAGTTTTAGAAAAATGTTATGAATTAATGTCAAGTTATCTATTGTTAAGACTAATTGATTCTTTGATCATAGCAATTTGTCTTGCTTTGAAGGAAATCATTAATATTGATGAGTATTTGAAAGTGTGTTTGAGTTTTTAAATGTGTTTTTGAATATCACTTTTTGTAGCTAATACTTTCAGTTGACATAGAGGTTTAAACTAACAAGTGGCAGTTTATACACTGATGTTGTAGACAGGACTGATTCATGAATTCATAATTGTTCTTCTCTCATTAAGCCTTTGATTCATCTCTGAGTCCCTGGTATACACTAAGTATCTAATAAGTGCTCTTTGAATTATAATGATCAAAGTGTTCAGTCTTCAACATATTTAGTTTATACCATGTGTGATACTTGAGATATTTTAACATAACATTTTAAATGTCAATTTGAATCGTAGAGTTCTGGAATCAGAAAATTCCTTTGGAGATTTTTCTCATCTAAAGTTGTTTGATTTTCTGGGCTGAGTATAGAGCAAATTTCTGATATTTGTATTCTCCTTGAAACACAGGACAAGTA
This sequence comes from Rhinolophus ferrumequinum, assembly GCF_004115265.2. Classification (NCBI taxonomy): domain Eukaryota; kingdom Metazoa; phylum Chordata; class Mammalia; order Chiroptera; family Rhinolophidae; genus Rhinolophus; species Rhinolophus ferrumequinum. Next base: position 82,370,983 of record NC_046286.1, on the reverse strand, counting down.
CAATAGCTATGGGGAAAATGAATTTATTTTCTTGAGGGAATTGTGTGTTTTTATATTTTTCTCCAACCAAAGGCTACTGAAATGGGAACAAGCTTAATAAATAAGTAAAATATAATGTAAAATTTAGAACAGGGACACCAAAATGAAAGGTAAATTCCACAGCAGGGATTGCAGTTATTTGGTTGAATTCCAAAACCAAATTATTTATTCAACTAAGAACAAGTCCTGCTAGGGGATGTCTCGTCTTCTACAGACTGCTGCTAGAATCACAATTAGAATAATATTTGCACTCACAGCATTTGAGAAACCACCTATTTATTTCCCATCCTTCTTCCCTTTCCCCACTCTGCGACATCTGGGCAGACTCTTACTACCATGCTTTAAGTCTTACTTTCTATTGATAATAAATGGGGCTCTTTCTCTGGGACTCCCTAGCACTTGAAGCTTGGATCTAAAACAAAAGTCCACAAAATAAGTAGAAAAATGTGAAGGAGGTACAACCCTTTGACTTATTTTGCATGGTAATATTTTTCTCGTTTGGCCAAGATTTATATTATGAGTTCCTATGCTTGCCCGTCTGTATATAAATCAATAAAGCCATATCTTGGTTTAAATTTAAATTACCCAACATGGGTCCTGAGCATGTAAGGTTTGTGGACTAGCATTGGATGACTGAGATCCTGGTCTGGTTCTGTCATAGGGTCAGTGTGACCCGGGACAAGTTGTTTAGTCTCTCTGAACTATTCTTTTGATCTAGTGTTAACTAGATAAACAGACCATCCTTCATTTGCTTCTTAAAGGGAAAATGATTTGAGTATTAATATAATTAAATACTTGGGCATGACTCAATGAACTGATTTGATGCTCCGACTTTGGGCATGACAGTCGATGACTTCCAGAGCCTCTTTCTGGAGTGAACAGTGCCTCAGCCAACGCCCAGCTCAGAGAGATGCGCAACCAGAGGCACACATCCTGACATGTGGAGATGATGAGCCCGTCTTCCTTCTGTCATTCCCTCATTACCTCCTCCAGCCTGTCGTTTTGAATAGTCACCGATAACCTGCAGTGGATGTCCATCTGAAGATGATAAGACAGTTTGCAAGTGTCACTTTCTCTCTAGCACTTTCTCGCTTTCTTGGCTTCCTTCTGCCTCCCATCACTCACAGCTCAGTGTATTTCATCTTAAATTCTCTTATGAAGACAGATTTATGCATTTATTTTCCCACAAATCCTTTTGCTCTCCCCCATTATTACCTAAGCAAAATCTTAGAACACTTTCCTATTTCACTTGTGAGAAACAAAGTTCCAGTCTTGCCTAGGAAGGATGAGTAAAAATAACAGTGCCCTTCACTAAGGAGCAGCAATACCCGCCTCTCAAGTCCTCTAGACTGTTTGTTCTATTCAGAATTTCTGCAATTTCATGGCTTTAAAAAATATAAATCTATTTATCAGTTATCACCAGCAGTCAAAATATACCTAGAATGTTACAGGATTTAATTTTCCTGTTTTTAGTTACTAGCATCGCAAAAATATTGTGTGCTATCAATGTAATATGTTAAGTTCCTACAGGTAAAGATAGGAAAGAGGAGGAAATAAATGATGGTGGGGAAAGAGGGGGCAGGAATGGAGATCAGGGAAGTCACTACAAAGAAAAGGATGCTGAAATGGACTTTGTCATTTGAACAGAACATTTTCAGTTGACTGAGTCAAAAAAAGCAAAAGACAAGGTTTACATGCAAGGAAGGTACCACTTGATGCATTTAGAGAAGACTAAATTGTTTAGTTCTGTCGAAAAACAAATTGTTTGAGGGTTCTGAGGGAAGGGTCAAAAAGAGAGAGAAAGAGAGAAATATTACCATTTGGCTTAGTGTTTATTTGAGGAGCTTTCTACCACAAACCCCTGGACACAAACTGAAAACAGCTTAAACCATCCCTTTCCAAAAATGGAAAAAAATGCCAGATTTTTGGAAATATTTTACAAGTGTTCCTGAGACCCTCAGTGTCAAGCTACTATGGTGAGAATGGCACAGTTGAAGAGAGAAAAATGCAACCTCAGGAACAAGATGAAAGAGGAAGTAAGAGAGAATTTGGAAAAAGAGGCGACTTGTCTTCGAGGCTTCCTCATATGGCCCCATGCTGCAAATATGGACAATAAGGCTTTATGCCCATGATAGAAAGTGTGAGCCCCTCATCTCCCTGAGAATGGGAAGGCAGGGCAGGAAGAAGAGGCGAGTAGACATCCTTTGGGGAGGTTTTGAAATGGATCCTGCCTGGGAACCAACGTGGCCACTGACACATACTCCATTGAAACTAAGGCAGTGGTCCAGGTGCATATTAAGACTCAACTAGCTCAACTTTATAGTATCCAGAAAAACATACCTTTTAAGTGATCAAATGTTACGGGAGTTCTGTTTTCTATCTGTAGTATTGCTTTTTCAGGAGTTAGACACCCACTAACACATAATATAATATATTAACGCATGTCTATCCCCATAGACTTGCTAACATCTGCTGAATTAGGTAGTTTTATCAAAGATGTGATTTGAAATATGCATCTTAATCATTTAATATACCGAAACAAACCAAGAGTGGTAACAGTTGAAGTGTCATAGTTAAGTCTTCTGCCCAGGGGGGTTTTTCCATTTTTCTTGACCTACTCACATGAAATTTGGGGTGGCTTTAGCATCACCTCATTTCTTCTGACTAAGACCCATTTCTCTGAGCTTCCATCTCCCAATTGCCACACAAACCTCAGTTCTATTGGTTTCCTTCTCTTTCTTAAGTACTCATTGTTTATTAGAGACTAACACTGTTGCTTGTTTCTTCCTTTCAAATCGTTTTCTTTCCTTTAGAGCATTATTTTTCATAATATTCCTTTTAGATTATTAAGCCACTCAAAAAAGTTTCTGCACAAATTATTAAAAACACAATTAGTCGAGTTTTGATTTCCTCGTTTCTTTCCATGAGAGAGAGGTAATTTTTGGTAGTATATTTTTTTCCATCTAGCACCCCAGCTCTCCCCACCAATGGTATGTCAGGGCTAGCCAAGACTTCAAGTGCATAAACACATGCTCATATCCGTTCTTCTAAAGCGAACCGCCACTTTCTAAGTGTCTGCCACTATATTCCCCAGGGAAGACAGCACCCAAGGAAGAGAGCTAAGACTGCAGTGGGTTACGTAGTCTTAGCTTACGGTGTTGGTGGAGTCCCTGTGGCTCCTTCACTGGGCTCCCAGGGATCTTTGTGGTTGCAGAGCCCACTGTTGGAAACACAGCAACGTTCTCCACAACTGTCCCAAACACAGCACATTCTTATAACATGACAAAGCCCTAAGGCATTGTTTCCACATTTGTGAGTGACTTGATTTTTCCTGACATTGATGAGGGAAATCGTATGACTGACATTTGTCCAAAGGGGAAACCGAGGCAAGGAACTTTCCATGATACAGAAAGCTTCTAAGCCAAACTCAGTCCTGGGATCATGTATACCTGCTGTGGTTTCGTAGTTGGAATATATATTTTACTTTATATAAAGCATTACAAAAAGCATCCCAAGAAGAATAGTCTCTCGGAGACAACTCTGACTTGTCGATAAGAAAGTGTGGAGGCAGGATGGACATTAAAGAGCATCCACCCCCTGATTTTGGAGACCGAAGCTCAGGAAATTTCACTTGTTTAAGCCACAGGGCAAGCGAGTGGCAAGCTGAGCCCAGGACCAGGTCGCTTGATTTCAGGCTCTAAAGGCTCCTCCTATCACTCCTAATTTTAAGATGCCTTTCTATAATACAGCAAACACTCATTAATCGCAGCCCTGGGACCCTGTGCAGCACACTTTATATCCCTTCCTTTTCCCTTTTTTATGGCCTGGGCTCTCCAAGGAAAGGACCGAAAGTCATCAGACCTTGTTACCTTTCACACCTCACAGTCGATTTACCTGGAAAGCTGTGGAGAGCATCTTCGGTCTCCAGAATGCCTCTCTGTTTGGTCGCCTGCAGCTCACTTTTGGATTTCCAAACCAGCTTGACCATCCTGATCATCTCTGGCAAGTCCCAGGGCAGCGGCCCCTGCTGGCACCCCGGCCGGCTGCCCGGGGAGGAGGGCAGCACACCTTCAGGGGCTGTCCACCTTCTGCCTAGCTCTGCCGAGTGGAAATAGCGCTGTAGCACAGGCATTCTGCCCTGTTCCCCTGAAGAGGAGGTAGGGCTGCTGCTGCTGCCGCCGCGCCGGCTGCTGCTACCAGAGGGGAAATTCTTCCCAGGCAGGGGAAGGCGGACCCCCGTGAAATCCTCTCCAGCTTTGGAAAGGCAAGCCTCCTCCAGCCTGGCACAGCCACCCTGGCCCTCCAGTCCCTCCACAAACACTGACGACGAGAGCGATTCGCTTCCCAAGCTTTCTCACTGTGCTCCTTCCTTAGAGATAGAACACATTTTTTTTCCTTCTCTCTCAGGCACTGACTTCACAGCACTTAATTAATCCCAGGCTACAGCTGGAAAGACAGCAGGGGGCAAAAAGCCATCGAGGTTTTAGCATTTGCTTTCCCTCTTCTTCTGATTTATTTGTTCTCAATTCTCTTTCGGGGCTTGTCAAAGTTTGTCGAGCGGCTTGTTTAGCCGCGAAGAACTTCAGGCAAAGAAGTGGGTTCTCCTTTGCCAGCTTTGCAGAGGGGTCCCCCAGAGGCCAGTTATCTGGAGGTGTCAGGTAAGGCGTCACTCCCGTGGTGCAGGAAGCCTAGAAGCTTCCCTGGCTCCAGCCCCGCATGCCTCAAGGAGCTCTCGGGAAACGGGAAGCTGAGCGCCCGCAGAACCAATTTGCAGCTGCTTCTCTCTGGAAGGTCTGGCCGGGGGCCACCTTGCCTGTCCACGACGGTCTGCAGTGGGATGGGGTTATTCAGACGGCTCTGGGATGGATCCTCAGCACCACAGTTCACCACACTCCCCTCCTCCACACCCCTCCCCCTTTGCTGTCATTTGGTTCTCAGAAACCTAACTGGGTTTTGGCCTATTAGTCAAATCCCTTTGTAACCTCAGCTGCCCTTCAGTTGGAAGGGAAATAACATTGAATCACATTCCAAAGCTAACTCCGAAAGAAGTGAATTAGGGAAGCACCAAGAGCCTCATGCAAACGTGCAGCGGGTTGCACAGTCTGGACACATAGCTTGGGATTCTTAAAAACCCACTTCAAAGGAAAGTAATAATAATGAGAAGGATATTTGTGGGGGGCAGAAATGGCAGTGAAAAGAAAGGAAAGAAAGTGTTGAAGATTCACTTTCCAGAGACAGAGCCTGTGGACTGACTATCTGGGCCACTGACTGCTGTGCCCCCACCTGAGCGTGGTTCAGTTGAGGACAATCATGGGTCACGCGTCTTGGGTCCCACGGCTCAGAGACAGAAGTGCTAACCCTGGAAGTCAGAATCCACGCAACAAAGGGGACGCCCCCTGTAGCTTGTGTGAAAAGCCCTGGGCATAAATGAAAGTGGGCTGGTATTGTATTTGGCACTTTTGCCAGCAAATTGGGTTTGTAAGAGCAATTTGAACGGAACATTCATGCGGATAGCTCCTGTTTCCTTGGAGGCCATTGCAGCGGTCCTGTCTCTCTCCCCTCTTCACATCTCTGCATTACAAAGTGCTTTATTTTGCTTGGCATTTGCTTTTGCTGATGTACGATCTGGTGCTCCCGCTCTTTATTTCTGTTGGGGCTGGTTTATCACACAGTCGTTTGATATTTCTTTACGGGAGGGAAGAAAAGGCTTGGGGGAGACGAGAAAGACCACTGTAGGGTGTGTTTTATTTTCACTGCCCTCCCCTCATTTTTTCAAAGCTGAAACCAGCAGAGGCTACAGTAAGTTTGTTGTTATTATTATTCCTTTAAACCCAAGGTTAATACGTTTAGTTTTCCACACTGAATTAAGTAAGTGGCTTTTCTTTTCTTTCTTTCTTTCTTTCTTTCTTTTTTTTTTTTTGGATGGAAAAGTACACTGGCAAACTCTATTTCCTAACAGATGAAGAAGGATCAGCATCCTTTGAGGGGATAAAACAATAAAGACATTGAAGACACTACTGCTTATGAATTTCATTACTAAAATATTGATCAGACTACTCTGTCTATAACAACCAGATATTCATACAGTCTGATTAGGGAATAATCAGTGATACACTTATGAGAAAGATGTGCCTTTTTTATTTCCTTCTTTGTTAAGAATTGAAAGGATTGAAGCATCAGTCTGACTCTTATACTACTTTTAACAATCCTTCTAGTTCTTATCTTACCCTTCTATCAGAGTGGGGGCATTAAGACTCTAGAATTGAGACAATTTTATTTAAGAGGCACATGTAGGCTGTTGCACTCTATTACCATATTTCCTGAATAATGTCTTAAGCTAAATCCTCAGTCACAAACTTCCTTGACATAACAACTGAAGAGTTTCCTAAAATGTTTGACTATTTTTATTTTTGTTCAGTTATTTTGCAATAGTGCTTTAGCATCAGGATATCCTGACCCTTGGAACAAAGGAGTTAAGAACAAAGAAAACAAATATATGATATACTATGTCCCATACATTAATGCATTAAGACTACAACTCTTCATTACACATTTCTTCAAGAATGACATTCTTTTTAAATCCAAGGATATAAGTTTCCACTGTATTCTCTCCATTGTTTTATATATTTCCTTGTAAAAACATCTTAGAGAAGTTACAAATGCTGGATCATTGAACATGAATACTTCCTAGTGGAAATGAGTTAGGGCCAAGCAAACACCATGTCAAATTTTTGTTCCTAAGGATGAATTTAAATCATTTGAAGGTTTAAAAATTTAAAATGTTGCACAATTAAAAAAAAATTCTCCCCAATATGGGATTCTCTTTATCCCAGGGTAGAAGTGCAAAAATACCACAAGAAAGGTCGTTCTCATGGTATTTCTGGCTCACATAGAAACAGGAAGTACAGGAAATCTTGTGAGAAAGCTTGGCTCAGGAGATTTTTGGCTCAACTGCAGGTTCAAGAGATTGGAACAAACTGACAAGGTGCTAGCATTTGTTGGATGAAAATCACTAAACCACACAAATTCTCTAAAAGGCAATTTTGTCACATTTCATAGCTAGCATCTCTTTTGTCTTTCAGAGAGCTACTTTAGAAGAACATGTTTGTAAACCTATGATTTTAGTGAGCAACTCAGTGAGCAACATTCACTTTGAGATAGCATTTATCTGCAGCCAGAAGTTTGAATCACTGGAGGTGGGAAAAGGGGCTGGAGAGGGAGTTCTGTACCCAGAGGAGTCATGAAGCAAAGAGGTCTCATCTATGTGACATGTAAGTATTCTTACAAATCTTAATAATGAATATGCTACAGATAGGAAATTTTAAGATAGACTTTCAGAGTAACCTCATTTTTTCCAGGCATTGTGAGTCAACCTAACATCCTATTAAGAGGAAAATAGAGTGACTCTCATGTAAAAGAAATGTAATGAAAACTAGTAAGTCTTGTAAACTTACGGAGGCTCTAGTCACTAGGCAGATAAGCCTTTATCATCTATGATTTTAAAAATAAAATATTTACAATATTAACTATTTCTAATCATTCTAGAGAATGACTATTTAAAAAATAGAAACTTAGAAATATATACTTATTTCAATCTCCTATTATTTTGTCGATCAATAGATTCTCACAAAACTTCATTTTAATGCAAGTCTTCTCACAGTTATTATGAAAGGACTTTATACTCTTATGAACTCACATCCCTCTTCTAGCTTTAAAGAAAAATTTCAAAATATTGAGGGAGTTTAATCATTTTGTCCTGGCCATTCCTCTCCATCATTTCAAATATGGACATGTAAACACACACACACACACACACACACACACACACACACACACACACACAGAGCCACCCTGGTTTCACAAATGCAATGCAAATGAAATTCAAAATGAGCAAGAAAGGAAAAACAGGTCTTTCAACTTTGTTTAATGTAGTCTAAGTAGAAGAAGCTCAAACAATTCACAGTGTCCTTCAGGAGAAATAGAAATGTAATAACTTTGGCCTCAACTAATTTCAAGGAATAATGCCAGCAAGGAGAGAAAAGGACCTGCTCTACAGACCGACCATACAAGGCAGTGCATATTTCCACTGTCACGTGGAAAGGGAGGAGAGTGAGTGGGGCAAGATGAGGAAAGATGAAGTGGGGGAAGTAGAAGGGGTTGAGCTGACAGATTCCTAGTTTGATTTTACACCAGGCATCTCAACGACAACCAATCATACTCTTAATTCACTCTGCAAATACATATTAACAGCAAGAGCAACAGCAGAAATGAAAACCTCTTTGCCAGCCCCTGGGTCCTTTTTCAGGCACTGGGGACCTGTCTGGTGGCCCCCACCTAGCTTCTGGTTTCATTGTCAGTTACTGACTGCTTCTTTTATTACTTTTCTTTGTACATTTAAAGAGAAACGAGGGTTTTCATTGGCATGAGACCTCTATCGTGGCTCACATATCTTAACTAATGCTAAGTTTACCCTCTCAACAGTTAATTCACAATAAACAAGTCCACTAAGACAGGGGTTGAGAACAAAATGGCCTGCAGACTGGATTTTCTCCACTTCGTTCCTCTTCCCTGCTGATGAAAACCCACACATAAAAAAAAGACCCTGTTGCATGGTTAAAAAAAAAACAAAAAACCAACCAACCAACCAAACAAAAAAACCCTTATTGTTCTCTCCATTACTGAACACCTGATGCTTTGCTCTGTGATGACGGCATCCTGATTGTAAAAGATTGTTAAGTAATATAGAGTACACTTTTCATAATTTCATATTTGGGGGTGTCAATTTCTGAAATAAATAGCTAAGAAAGAAATCTTCAAAGTAGCCCTCTTAGACTACTTATCTTAAGGTTATAAACTATGACTCCACTGAGCTTTGCCTCAAAATTAGTGACTCATCTATACATGGGTATGATGACAATAACCACTTTACCTACCACACTGGGATCCTGGAAGAATAAAATAAGATTGATATATGAGTTATTTATAAACCATAATGTGCTTTAAAATTTTAAATGATTCTTTTTAAGCTAATAGGTTGGTGCGAAAGTAATTGTGGTTTAAAAGGTTAAAAATAATTGCAAAAACCGCCATTACTTTTGCACCAACCTACTAGAAGAACTCATAATGGATAACTTACCTAAACTCAAATTTTGGCTATACTTCCCTAAGATCTATTAGAAAGCTGAAAAGTCAAACCCCTCCACCCTTGAAGTAGGTCCCACTTTAAGAAATTTGTGGTCCCCGTGAGGATGGCAGGTATAGAGGAAATCAAAGACAGAGGTGTTACAGAGCGAGAGAGTATTGGAGAGTAGCCCAAGGGGAGAGACAGGAGGGATTTAATGGGACCAGGGTGGGGTAAGGTAGAAAAAAATGATTGAAGTGTGAATGAGAGTAGAACATTAAAGGACAAAAGTATGTGTTAAAAACGTTTCTTAATAGGATAAATATTGTAACTGTATTTTGGAGAGGTGAAAGCAGCCCATGAATCATGTTTATGGCTGTACGTCTGCATGATCTTTACCAATGGGTTATTTAATGCTTGGTTAATGCTGTATAGGTTCCCTTGATTGGGAATTTCAATTTCTGTCCACAATGACCACTGGGTTATATTTGATGTTCATGAGCTGTATACGAAGTCTGACAATTAAGTTTGCGAACTTGTTGCAAGGCTATTGCTAACCTTGTTTTGATATCAGAGGGATTATTCATTATGAATTTGTACCAACTGGATAGTTAACCAAGTTTACTATTTCGAAGTGCTGAAAAGGCTGCCTGAAAAAGTTAGACGACTTGAACTTTTTGCCAACAATTCATGGCTCTTGCATCACAGCAACGCACCAGCTCACATGGCACTGTCTGGGAGGGAGATTTTAGCCAGTAAACAAATAACTGTATTGGAACACCCTCCCTACTCAGCTGATCTGGCCACCAGTGACTTCTTTCTTTACCCAAAGATAAAGGAAATATTGAAAGGGAGACATTTTGGTGACATTCAGGACATCAAGGGTAATATGACGACAGCTCTGATGGCCATTCCAGAAAAAGAGTTCCAAAATTGCTTTGAAGGGTGGACTAGGCACTGAGTCAGTGCATAGCTTCCCAAGGGGAGTACTTTGAAGGTGACCATAGTGATATTCAGCAATGAGGTATGTAGCACTTTTTCTAGGATGAGTTCGTGAACGTAATTGTCCGACCTCATAGCTATGTGTCATATGCTGTGTGACCGTGTGCCTTCAGGCCTCCCACTGGACTCACTTCCCTGGACAAACTTATGTGGGCCTCAAATTTTTTGCTTTGGGGTCTGTATTCCTCAAACATTCTTATAATTTTAATTGCTACTAGGTGCTCTTTATTTGATATGTTTTTAAAACAAGTGTAGTGTGCAAAATCAATTATACTGTTTATAAAGTGGCCTAAACAAAGTTGGAAATATGTGTTTCTACTTTCCTCCCCCTCCACCCCCCGCAAGTGAGATGTATGAATTCTGGAAGTTTTCAAGAATTAGGCTAGGCTGAGAAGACTTCAAAGAGGCTGGAGGGGAGATTATCCAGACATGTTTAAGAAGTGCTGAGAAATGCCCGAGTGAAGTTGTTTTACTATTAATATAATCAAAATAAACTAGACCACTCATAAGATATAGAAAGATTAACAATATAAGCAGCATAAAAGAAAAGTGAGAAGATGGTAAGGGATGAAACCTTCTAACAGGACCTATGTTTTCTCCTAGCATTCATTTATGTTTATGTTTACGGAGTTCAAGTCAATTTGGAAGAAGGAAATTTCAACTGCTCCCTGTGTAGGAGGGTAGTCTTACTACCTCTTCAAAGTATTCTTTATTTTTCCTTTTTCTTTCACTTTTTACCTCCTGGTGATTATGAATTACATAAAACGTTTACGCCTAAAGGTGACTCTCGGATGTTATTCTAGAGCAATGCTTCTCAAATGTTAGTGTGAATACAAATCACCTGGAGATCCTATTACAATGTACAGTCTGATTGGGCAGGCCTGGGTGGGGACCTGTGACTCTGCATTTCTATCAAGATTCCTGGGGATGGCAAGGCTGCTGCTGCTGGGCCACGTTCTGAGTCGCAAAACGAGAGGACTCCCATCCGGCAGGTGTTTTCTGCCTCTTCCATATTAGCTATTTATGAAAGAAAATGTAGCAACAGTACTTATCTTTAAAAATACTGGCTCAGGTCAAAGACTCGCAACTGAAAAATAGCAATCAGAACCACAGTGCAAGAGCAAGGGCTCTGTCCAGGGACATTCATGGCATTGAGCAACTACTTGGCTTTTCAATTTTGTTTCATTCATTTCTTTTTCCTTATGAATTAACTTGAAGATAAGGTTGAATATCAACTATAAGTCACTGTAATGAACACAAAATATGATGGAGTCTTAATTTTTGAAGTTAATGACTCTTTTTGAAAGTCTGTTCTTACCAAATGTCAAACAAAACGTACTTAGGCCAATTTTTTCCATTCCTCCTCTTTCCAGCATTCTGTTGTGCTCCTATTGCTATTTTCAGAATGACTGGAATACAGGCAAGCCTCCGAGTCTTTGATCTCCATCATCAGAAATACTCTCACCAAGACCTGTTCCTTCATTTGATTTATTAAAGTTCTATGTAAAGGAGTCTTTGGATGAAGCCTGGTAATCTTTCCCATTGTAATATTCCAGGCATGAATGAATGGTGACCAGATGATTCCACAAAGCAAAGATGGAAAAAAACAAAAAACAGTAGGCATTCATGGTACTATAGCCAGCAGCCAATGGTGCTGCTGACTCAGAGAATTGCATTGCAATGTCACCACCTCAGTGAAACACAAAATGAAACACAAAAGATAAATGAAATAAACTCTGCAACAGGCTCTACTCTTTATCAGGTGTCTCCTGGGATTCATGCAGCTCCAGACACAGTATTTGTGGAGAAGTGATGCCAGAAACAAGAGGCATGTGAAATCAACTGGAAGACAAGGGTAATCAAGAGCATGAGGCTAGAACTCTACCACATTTATATGATTAAAAATTTGTACAGTTAACTAAATAGGAACGCTTAGCATACATGGAAGCATCTGCTGATAATTGGAAATGCAGTATTTTTTTTTTCGTTGTCTTCCTTGGTTCCTCCTAAGGCTAAGAGCTTTGCTACAGACACCTATAATTCCTGTCATCTGGAAATATTGGATTTAAAAGTAATAGAGATCATGGTTACTATTTTCTAAAATTTTAAAATCTGTTTTCTTCTGTGATGGCAGGAGAATTAAGGGTGAACAGTAAAGGTGAGGCCATTTAATAGATAGCATATAAATAATACAGAACACACATCTGTGTAATATGGTACAGGGATGCCCACTGAACCTCCCCCACATTTTTTGAGATGTAATTTTTTGAGATGCAACATTACATCTAAGAAAGCTTAGCACACTAGAATATTTGACAACATTGATGCAAGCGTAAGATCTTTACCAAAAGAGTTTTAAAGAGTTTCCTTTTGGTAACTTTTGTTTCCATTCCACATTCAAATTCCAACTAAATTTTGCTCCTCCTATTCCCTAAATTACTTAAAATGATTGTATTCCTTTCTGCTTACAGGATATGGTTACTAATTGGTCCTGCTCAGTCGTTTGTCTGGATCTCTGAACCCTCCTATTATTCTGTGTCCTCTATGAACTTCTCTCTATATCCATTCTACAGTCTATAATGACACTTCTTGCATTCTTTGTTCTCTGATGTATCTTTGCTTTTGACATTAACGTTCTATTATCTAATTAAGTGAAGGCGAAATATATACTTACTTTTGATTTGCATACGTTCATATACCTTGCTGCTCTTACGTGTCAACTGCAGAACCACTTATAACTAGGCTTTTCATCAATGCCTTTTTAATGCTGTTATTATATTATTTTCTGTGTTCAAACTTTGAGAACTCGATTGAGCTAGTATTAAATTGTGTTTTTCAAGTCTCGCATTAACCATTAGAAAAAGTTCAGTGAAGTCTTATTTATCTCTAAAAGTTGTGATATTGTGAATTAGACATACCTTATTATCTATCATGTCATTTTCAAACATGTAACAAATGACGAGTGAATGCAAATATTAATAGTAATTTGACACAAAGAGAATTATTACTCGCAAAAAAATAGTCCAATCCCTTTGTTGGGCATTTGATGCTCTCAAAAGTAGGCTCCCACTCACTTTGTCCTGTAACCTGATTCAAACTTACACTGAACACACACAATTTCTAAGGCAATTATACTGCGGCCCATACATGCTAGATGCACTATGATATTTTGTGTGGTAAGCAGACCAATAGCCTCCCAAAGATGTCCACATCCTAATGCCTGGAACCTGTGAACCTGTGAGGTTACATGGCAAAGAGGAATGAAGGTAGCTGATAGAACCAAAGTTGTGAATGAATTGCCTATTAAAATAGGCAGACTCCTGGGTTACCTGCATGGGCCCAATGAAATCACAAGGGTCCTTACATGTGGAAGAGGGAAGCAGGAGTGATGAAATGTGACAAGGACTCACTGGCCATTGCTGGCTTTGAGGAGAGAAAGGAACCCTTGAGCCAAGGAGTGAGGGCAGCCTCTAAAATATAGAAAAGGCAAAATTCAGACTCTCTCTCTTAGGACCTACAGAAAGGAATGCAGACCTGTGGACACCTTGATTCACTTCAGATTCCTGATCTCCCAAACTGTAAGATAATAAACATGTGTTGTTTTAAGCCACTAAGTTTGTGGTAATTTGTTACAGCAGCGTTAGGAAACTAATATATTATTGCTCACATTGTCCCCTTGATGGGATTTTTTTCTATTCATCTAATCCAGAAAAAGTACCATTTCTTCATGAAATCTTTGTGCTCCGCTTTGCATTGCCTCTTCTACGCTAAAGCAGCGCCTCTTACCCATTTTTTTAATCTGTAAGGTAACTTGTATCACTTTGGTGCTCTGACTTGGCTTTGCAATTTAGATTTCAGGTCTCAATTAGTGTTTGTTATTAATAATAACGACAACCAACTTTTTTCATTAATTTTTTTCCATATCTTGATCATTAAGACAATGTCTGGAAATCTATTTAAAACTTTAAAAAAAATCTGTGTAAGAACTATATTATATCGAGTTTGTATTTAGCCAGGAAAACATGGGTGGTTAATTATATTTTTGCTGATTATTTTTTTATTTGCTGATAGAATTTTTAAAAGTTTAGCTGTAATGATTTTAAACCTTCAAAAATATTCTCACTACTTTTCTCAAATGAGTTGATTCTGTGTTCCTAGAAGATTGGTAGCTTAGGAAAAGTTTGTATTTCCAAGACAGCAAAGAAAGACAAATCATGCAATCTTAGATTTTTAAGGGACTTCAGAGATAGATTAAGCATTTCAGTAGATCATGTCTTAGTCAGCTCAGGCTGCTATAATAAAAGATCACACATTGGGTGGCTTCAACAGCAGAAATTCATTTCTCACAGTTCTGGAGTCTGACAGTCTGAAACGAGGGGGTCAGTGTGGTCTGGTTCTGGTGAGGGTCCCCATCGTGGCGCTGCCTTCTTGCTGTTTCCTCATACGGTGGAGAGGAAGAGCATCTCTCTCAAGTCTGCTTTTATAAGGGCACTAATCCCATTTCTGAGGGCTCCACTTTCACAACCCAGTTATCCCCACAGTTTCCACCTCCAAATACCATCATGTTGGAATTAGGGTTTCAACACACGACTTTGGGGAGAACACAAACATGCAGTCTGTAGCAGATCATTTTCTAGTTTTACTAAGAAGGAAGCATCATCCAGACAGCCTAAGCCCTGCATTGCCATAGACCTGAGCACATCAACTTCCTCTGAGTACGGTACCAGATACAGCACAAAGCACTTTATATGAAATGTTTTATCCTACCCTTCAAAGAACCCGGATGAGGTCGGTACTATCATGACCCCCCATGGAAGTAATTTCCTCAAGATTCAGACGCTATCAAGCTTTAGGTGGGCGATATGAACCACAGCAGGCTGTTTCTAGAGGACAGCCTCCTAAGACTACTCATACGCGATACTACCGGTGTAGTTTAGGATGTTGTAGACAACAGTAAGAACTCTGCTTGATTCACAGATTGTAACTATATCTGGCTGTGTCGTAAATATTTAAGTGAGGCAAGTCAGGAGGAAAGAAAGAATCATTATGACACCCCAGCATCTACTCCTATAGCTGTTCTTCATGGCGAGATTGCATCTTGTGTTCCTCAAGTCACATCTACTGCCAGTGGTCATGACCATGACCACCAGGTTGCACTTTGGATCTTTCCACAACTTCCACCCAGGAAGTACGGAAGAAAGTCTTGCTCTCTCAGCATGACCAGAGAGAAAGAACATGGTGAACATGAACATTTTGTAAAAATTACATGAACATCTGGTCTCCTTTCAGTAATGGGGTGGTTTCTTCCAATCAGACCCTACACTTCTAAAATAACTCCATTCCTTATGACAAGCAACTTGATTTATCCTTGCCATCACCTGTGACGGCCACCACCATGCCCTGGAACTATTCAGGATAGTGATGGAAGATTATCAGAGTAGTTTCTATGTTATTTAGACATAATTGCAGCAGCAACTCTACTGTCTCTGACCTACATTCTTGGGTCTGAAGAAGCAGAGAATGATGACATAGAATTGGTGAATGGAATCTACTTGATTTATTCAAGGCATTGGACAGATATTTTCCTTTTGGAGCCATTTAGCAAGGCTGCTTATAGTACCACAATGCCAGCCGCATCTGTGCTTTCTAAACAGTTTGGCCAGAAATGGGGGGAAGAAAAGAAAAAGAGCCTTAAGTGTTTCCAAGTGTTAAGTAAATAGCTTGAGTCACTTTTTGCATGGATGACAATACATGTGGGAAATTCAAATCTGCCCCCCAGCTGAAGTCTGTGCTGGGGTAGTAGATCAGAGATGAATGTGAGTACAGCCACATTTCCAATGGACCCGCCATCTTCTGTTTTTTGCCTCTCTTTCTTTCTTTGACTTTACTTCCTCAAGGCAAACTTGGTTACCTAGTCATTTATATTCACAGTCCTTCTACTAGCGAAATGAAAATCTATAAATTTCACATTACCTTTATACAGCACCTTCTTTTTTAAAGGTGTTGTAAAGTGACAGAGGGGGTTAGCTCTTCAGAAATGTCCCTAAGGAAAGAAAAGCATAAACTCTGGGCAAATCATTCTGACCTTCAGATACTCAATTACTTGTGATATTCTCCTGTTCTTGTCCCCAATGATAATTTATGAATGTTTGTCCACTTATTTGAAATCACAGTACATTCTCTAAGTTCCTGCCTGACTAAATCCAATTGAGTCTAATTATCCCATTTGTCTCTGTACGTATTAGACACATACTTGATACCTTGTTTTACTTAGCATTTGTCTTTATGTTCATCTTGCATGTACATTCTGTATTTTATTATTATATTAGCCATAAGAGGACAGGTGGTTGTTACTTTGATAGCTTTCTTAGAGCACCTCCCAAAGTGGCCTAGATTACAATGAACACTAAAATGGTACTATTGTTTCTGTGGTAAAAATATGGAGAGAGCTCTGTGTGGGATAATCACAACATTTTTGGAACCTCTGAAGGGATACTTGGCATTGCAAAATAAAGTACTCTTTTTGACCTAAACCGTATACTGGTTTTCTTGATATTATTGAAGGGTTAGAAATATCCCCCCAATATAAGGTTGGTAAATCACATTTTTCCCCAAGAGCATGAATGTGTAAAGAAAAGAGATTGGTTATAGAAATATATATGAGATTTCACTTGGAATTTACCCAGTTGTTATATCTTTCTTACCTCTCACCTGTTGGTCAAATGTGCCTTACATCTATTTTCTACAAGTTGGCATTTCTGGGGTGGGGGGTGAGGGTGAGTGGTTCTTTAGAAGGTTTGGAGACAGAGTTTTCAGAAACAAACCAAAACAGCCTTTATTCCCCAACAGAAGCAGGGTATTAGAAAAATTAGACTGAGCTCTTAGGACAATTGAGAGGACTGCATGAGAGCATTCGTAAGAAGTATATAGAACAAGGCCAGGCACAAAGTAGGTATTCAATAAAAGCCAGCCAGTATCATCTCCTCCAAGTTACCTGCTCCCATTCTGTGCAGCTGACACCAATAACCCCTTTAGCTCTGGATACCATCAGTAGAACCAGAAAGGGATATATGAAGGGAAAAAGATGAAAGAAGTAAAAGTAAAAAAAACAAATATAAAACACACACACATATATACACATACACACACACATATGTTTGGTGTGGAGTGATCAAGGAGATAGGGAAAAGGTAGCCAAAGATTAAAACAAAACAAAACAAAACAAACAGAAAACCTAAAGAGAAAAGAAAAAAAATGTATGGATTTTCCCTAACAATAATTTTAAAGGCTACTCCAAGACCCTGGAGGTCACCAGCTGCTGGGCCCATATCTCAATATTGACTGGCTGCCATCTCTCTTCCTCATTTTCTAACTTCTAACATGTGTTTCAGATCATCTGGAAGATTCTACAGATCCAATTCTATAAAACGTGGATTAAATTGTTTTTCCAGTTTGATCTAAATAAACAGCCATAAACATTGAATAACGAACTCCCCAAATCTTTGGGGAATAGTTTCTCCCCAAATCTCTAGAAACCCATTATAACATAATTATTCCTATAGGAGAATTTTTTAAAAATGTCACTCTTTCTTTGCTTATCATCAAAGGATGTAGTTAGTGAATTATCAAAGGCTTTCTTGGTAAGGTATTGCTGCCTGTAAGTCACTTCCTTAGGACTTGGAAAGAAGCACGCTCCTGGCTGGTAAATTACCAATCTGGGAAACTCCTTGACCTCTTCAGTCTTTAGGAACATGATTTAGGACATTAACGTAACTATTTTCTAAACATATCTCTGTGGCCTGAAAAAAACTAAAACAACTTCAACAAGTCTTCTATTCCTCCCCACCGCCACCCCCACCCCCACCCCAAGGGGACGGCTCCTATAATGAGAGTACTCAGCGGTTTCTTAGGAGTGTGAGAGCTGATTGTTGAACCGGAAGAGCCTGTAGAAGCTGAAATTGTGTTCAAGTGAGAGAATGGCTTTCTTTTCCACCATCAGGGGATCTGGATGGTGAAGGAAAGGTGCTCTGTTGAAGGGGTGGCTGGGAGCTATTATTATGGAGCCCTCCTGAGCTATCTGTTCCTCAGCCCCTCTGGTGAAGAGTAGAGAAGGAGTGCTGGTGAGGTTTGTGTGGTGTGAGACTGGAGGACAACGCAGGAGATTTGGTGGTCTCTGTCCTACATCAAGTGTTTAGACAGAATGGTTCAAAGCATCGGCTTCCCTTTAGGGTTCTACTCACTATATATAGGCAAGATTCCAGTTTGGGGGCTGTAGAATGTCTCTGAGCTTGTCAGAACTGGCAAGATCCTTCTCATCCTGGCATCTTCTACCTGGACCAAGTGTGAAGTTACTTTCCTACCATTGCTTAGAGCACATTACTCATCGGGTTCAGAGGATACCTGTTCAGTGAATGAATGACTAATAGGATAGGTAGATAAAAATGAGCAGGAGAAGCAGAAATGTAGCCTCAGTTAGATAGCCTCTTGCTGCAGCTCCTACTTGGGTCAAGATCCCTTGCAGGTGCCCAGCAGGATTCCAGGCTTACACATACCCCTAAGGGATGTGTTTGCACATGTCCCCAAACCAAAGGAATGTGTTTGCACATGCCCCTAAGACAAAGAAATGCATTAAAAGAGAGGAAGACATCCTGCTTATCAGGGAACACATCCTATTTGTCAGGACCATCAGTACCTTACTAGTCCAACAGGATTCCAGGTTTTCACATACCCCGAGGGGATGTGTTTACACATGACCCAAAACCAAGAGGATGTGTTTACACACGTCCCTAAATCAAGGAAATGCATTGCTAAGTGCCAGAGGACCAGGCACCTCAGGGGAAGAAAGAGATAAGAGAAGGGAGAGGGGGAGGCAATTCTACCCATAGAAATAAATGCCTCCATGCAATGTATGGCGGGGCTGCTTCCTTCTCTTGGATCAGCCTGCTCCATGTCTCGGAGTATAATTTTATTGCTAATAAATCTCAGGCTGTTTTATTCTGCACAAAATTCTGTCTCTCAATTGAATTCGTTCCTTCAAGAAGACAAACAACTGAAGTTCAACGTCATTTCCTGGTAACATGATCGTGGCTTCCTAATGGCTTCATGGGCGTCTAAAAGCAGTTGCATAATTTGGAAAAAAAGCAGGAGTCTCACAGTGACCTGACAGACACTCAGCTAATTGTGCTTGCAAATAATAGCCAGCTGGAAATAGAGGTTTCAGAGTCCCCTGGCAGAAGGGTGAAAAGTGTGTGAGCTGATTGGGTTTTGAGACCACCCTGTTTCTCTCTCTCCCTTGCTTCTTCTCTCTGGTTTTCATCTCTAGTCTCTGAAACTCAGGAGAAATACTGCTTTGTAGTTGTTCCCACCCTCTCAGCCAACGCTTCCTAGTGGGGCAAGTAAATCTGATCCCAGAAGAAGCTCAGTCACTACCCACCCAAGGCCTTAGGCCATCTCTGGGTGAAGGGTCACCATTCTGTGTGCAGTACGCACAAGTACTGCATGTAGCTCTCACCTAACTGCTGGGGCAGGGCAGGCAGGTCACCCCTTCGGAGACCTGAAGAGTGGTGGCTTCCACCTCCTGCATTGTGGGCATCACTGCACATGGTCAGGGCAATGGGACAAAAGGGATCACTCTGGCTCTTCAGGTACCAACAGGAGGAAAATCAACACCAGGGCCAACAGCAGTTCCAAAGGATGGAACTGCTGGGGGCAAAAGGTTACTACACATGAACAATCAGTCTTCACAGAAACAATAAGTAGATGTTTGAGAAGGGAGGAGAGCTGAGATCTTTTGACCCTCGAGGGCAAATGTCTTTCAGGTAGACTCAGAGGCACAGGACTTCATTTTCTTTGCATTTGTCAATAGTCAAGGCAGGAAAATGAATTTCACAGCACTGAGCAACATTTATTCAGCACCTTATATGGGCTGGGCACTAGTTTAGGCACCGAGTTTTGTACATGTCAGACTTCACATTCCAGTGAGGAGAAACAAAAAGTAAATACATAAACAAGCACACAAATACATTAGTAAGAAAACACTCAGTGGTTATAAGTGTTATAATAAACAAAAAGAAAGGAAAAGAAAGAAAGGAAGGAAGGAAGGAAGAGAGGAAGGAAGGAAGGAAAGAAGGAAGGAAGAGAGAGAGAGAGAGAGAGAGAGAGAGAGAGAGAGAGAGAGAGAGAGAGAGAGAAAGAAAGAAGGAAAGAAAGAAAGAAGGAAAGAAAGAAAGTGTGGCTATGGGGCTATTTTAATTGTATGGTTAGGAGAGGCCTCTTGAAATAAGTGATGCTCAAGCTGAAAATTAATGACAAGGAGAAGCCAGCCAGCCAGAGATCTGGTGAAGAGGATTTTAGGAAGAAGGAACAAATGAGGGAAAGATCCTAAAGCAAGAACTAATTTGATGTGTCTGAAAAACGAAGAAGAGCAGAGTAACGGATTCAGTGAGCAAGAAAGAGGATGGCATGAGATGAGATTCTGGGCAGACGACATTGGGCTGTGTAGACTAGGGATGATTCTGGATTGTCTTCCAAGTGTGATAATAAGCCAACAGAAGTCTTTCAGAAGACTGACATGATCAAATGTAGTTTTCATAAGATTATACTGGTAGCTCTGCAGGGAAGGGATGGTATAGATGCAGAAATTAGTTAGCAGGCTAATAAAATTCAGGAAACGGACAATGACTTGGCTAGGGAGGTAGCAGTGAGACAGAAGAAAAAAAAAGTATTTAGCACATGTTTTGGAGGAAGGGTCTCTAGAACATACCCATGAATTGGCATATGAGGAAAAGAGAGAAGGTGGGTTCCAGTACCCCAATTATTTGCTGGGATGGAAGAAATATATTTAGACGTGATGCTAATCAAGCATTCAGCTGGATATTGAAGTTTGGGATGCTTTTCAGATATCCAAATAGATATCAAATAAGCATTTTCAATATAAAGTATAGGGGAAAAGTCAGTCTTGAGATATTAATTTGGGAATTATTGACACACAGAGGTATTTAAACAAAAGACAACAAAACATTGTGTTCAGTTCAGTTCAATTGCATCCATCCCAAATCAACACTCAGTGAACCAAGTATACAATAAGTGTTAAGGACAAGGAGATCAGAAAGACTTGAGGGAGAAACAGACCAAAATACTAATGTTAGAATGCAGTGGTAAAATGGAGGTAGGTATAACTATAAAGGAAGTTGTTACGGAACAAGTAATTACACCTGGAATGGTCAGGGACAGCAGAGACAAGAGGTGATCTGAAAGATAGTCATTTGAAAGGAACGATTTTCTTGTGAGTCCCTTGTTTTTAATATGGGTACTAATTTAGAGACCAAAAAAGTAGATGGGATTGGTTATAGAAGTGTTATATGGACAAAGGCAAATTCCATTTTTTTAATGGCATTGCCTTGGAGAAGGCAATGATCACTCTAGGACTTAACATTCTCTTCTGTGAAAAGAGCAGCAGATTGAGTTTGATCAGTAATTTCCTGTTTCAAAAATAAGGTAAGATAAGTGCCCATCTGATGGTCTTATCAGGGAGACCACTCCATCGATGGTGTAGATGCCTGACCACTGAGCTGTACACCTGAAGCTGAAGCTGACTAATATTGAATATCAACTATAATTTAATATATATATAGTCATACGATGTGAAGCATAGCATAGGAAATAGAGTCAATGGAATTGTAATAGCTATAGTCAATGTCAGAGGGGTAGTAGATTGGGGGAGGGAGGTTATTACTTTGTGAGGGATGAAATGTCTAATTATTACATTGTTTTGTACACTTGAAACTAATAAAAAATATATCGTAAAATAAGGAATCAAGATCCATAAGTTATTTTTTAATATATTTAAAGGCTATAGTATATTATCATATGTATTTAAATATTATGGCTTAATACATACATATAAAAATACTTATAAGCATAAATAAATATAAAAGGAAGTAGAAATGAACTATTTGGCCTTGATAAGGTCATGCAGTTTGCCAAAAATGTCAAATTGTTAGTTTTAACTTTAGTTTTTTCAACTTAGTGAAGTAAAATTTTTAACACCTCATTGAGCCTAAGTGCTAACTGACTGTGGTTAATAAAGAAGAAAAAGGAAAAACAAAATAATTATTGGCAAATTAACGCAGCTTCATAGACAAAAACTGTCAAGCCCTGGACGACATTGGAGAAAATGACAAAAAGCATATTTGGTGGTGCACGTTTTGTGGATGAATAATAGAGTCAATGTCAGCTCTAATAGCTTTGCTTCTACAATTCGATGGCTTTCTCTTTCCTGTTTTCATTTTAGCTATACTAGCTGCTCAACTTCTTTATCGGTTATTTTCACTCTTGCAAAATTTAAAAAAATTAGTTTTCTGGAAATTAATTTCTTATGAAATTCATCATATGGAACAATGCAATTCTTGCAAGTCACTCTGTAATTTACTAGAAGAATATTGGCTAAATAGTCTGGGAATGTCCTCTGGTTTATTCATCTTACTTGGTTGAACCATTTATTCCCAGAGAATCTTTTATTAACCTCAGAGGCATGTCCGTTTTAAGAACACTATTTTGCATTTTTGAAGTATTTATTTTCAGGATTGTATTTTACAGAATCAACTTAGTAATAGGCATGTCGACTCCATAAAATAGATAGAAGCAGAAAATACATTTTTATAAAAATAGAGGCTAAGCTGGGTGGGTGACCATGAGATATTTCTGGGTCTATTGGGGGGAAGGGGCCCAGGCATATCCTACTGAAAGTGAGTGATGCTTGGCCACAAAAATCAGTTAATACATAGGCTAAGTCCATATTTACTGTGGGAGATCAACAAAGCAGAGACACCCCAATCCTTTTGTACACCAAGGATTTGTTTTTCATATGTTTTTACAGTATGGAAAAAGTAGCTTAAGAGATATCAGAACTTTGTTGGACTTCTCTAAGGTAATTTGTATTGTTTAGTTTTGAATTACTTATGATGAGGAGGCACCATGTTCTTTTCATTGCTTAAAGTGTTCAAAGGTTTTCATTTGACTTCAAACAGCATGACGGTCTAGATGCATGCCAAGTGTTGGCCTCCTTTCTCCCCTACTGGGTTGAGCTCTGGATTCCTGGTGATGCTGAGGAGTTGATTGTATTTAGTCAGTTTGGCCATAAAACTCACGTGCTAAATCCACTATATGATATTTCCATGTCTCTATAAGACCACCTAGGAGAAGGACCAGAAGTTTTCCAGTGAAGAATATAGTCACAGAATGATCATGTATCGATTTAATCTGCATGCAACTACCATGAAATCGGGACGTGTAATAGAAGTCTGAGACTAAATAGGAAATGTGTTGGAGTAATGCTCTAAACAAAGAAACAGGTCAAAGGAAAATCAGTCCATCCCTCAGGTGCAGTTTTGGCTGGCCCTCATTTATGGGCTTCTCAAGGACTCTGACAGTGGGAGTGTCTCCCTGATTTATGTTGGATTCAGTAATCAGCAATCTGGACCTGAATATATTCTGTCCTGCCACTCATGCTGAGATTGCGATTCTTCTGGGGAGCAAATGATTTGTCCCAAGATATATGGAAATCTAAAGATAAAAGAAGACAAGTATGCCTTTTAAAATACCAGGTCATTATTTATACTGTTGAAATTTTCCATGGCTACTTCATCCACTGCCATTATATTCCGTAACTTCCCAGGTCTATTAAACTATTGTTGTAAACATATCGAAATATGTTGAAATATAACGTTTAGTCAAATATGTTTAAGGTAAGAATACATAGGAATTTGTGTGTTTCCAGAAAAGGTGTTCATTTTCTTCCATACCTTATATTAAAATTTTAGTGGTAAATTAAAAGCTTCTTCTTAAATCATGCAAGAACCCATTTCCCATACTAGTCAGTGGTATATGAATACTGCCTGATGTTAAGACTTGCCTTTGGTGTAACTTTGATCATCCAATTCAAAAATTTATATATGATAGAAGAAAGTCCAGCAAAGCCAAAGATTAAACTTTATGTCGTTAAGTTTTCAGTGACAATGATGAAAAAATTAATTTTGTTATTATTCTTTAACTAATACTATCAACAGAGAAGGTATATTTAAGCTCTCTTTCTTTTTCACCGACACTTCCTATATAAGCCTTAAATTTAAAAAATACATATATTTGTATGAAATTTATTTTTCTATGAAATATGTAATACATTTGTGTGTTAACAATTTAAATGACTTTATGATGAATATCAATTATACTTCAAGGACTATTTGGGTGTTTTCAGGGTATTTACTCCTATGCTAAATGGCTCCAGCCTATCATGGTTTTTAAAAATTTGGGGTCAGTATTCGGCAGGTTTTCCGAAGTCATTTTTATAGTTTTCAAGGCAATTGGCTGCAGTAACCTGTCCCACCAAACATCAATTCTACTACTTTGAATCTTCCAGAGGCTGTGAAACCATATAATCAAACTGGTTAAGTGTCCTTGAAGTGCAATATTCTTGTAAGTAAATAGACTTAGAGTTAGCTATTGAGGGCTTCTCTTAGAATGCACATGAGAATGCCAGCTACTCTGTTTTTTAGTTGCAGAGGTCCTTTCGGTTTACTTCTGGTTTCCCCATTCTGTTCCAGATGAATTCACACAAGACCTGTGGGCTGCATACTTCGGTAGGTATGGCGTGGTGCAGTGGTGAGGCCAGGAGCCCTGGAGCAGATCTCAGGTTGAAATTCTGTCTCTGTCATCATCCTGCTGTGTGATATTGGGCAAGTTACTTTACCTCCGAAACCTTAGTTTCATCAACTAGAAAATGAGAATGAAAGTAAACATTCTTCACCGTTATTGTGAGGATGAAATGAGGTGTGTGGTATGATAATAGCTAATATTTACAGAGCATTTTTTATGTGCCAGGTATATAGTTAGCACTCATAAATGGTAATTCATTTAGACATACCTGGCTTTGGGCCCTGACTAGTTGGACTTGACACAATTAATCCACTGATGTCCTCATACCCTTTCCCCCCCCCCCCAAAAGCCATAGAAAACAACAAAGGAATGAATTAGAAAGAATTATGTACAACCAGTTATGTACAACCACCCGGTTCATTTTACTTATATTGTATCATCTAATCATCTCAGCAAGGCTTTGAAATAAAACCTATTATCTCCATTGTACAGATGAGAGAAACAAAAGCCCAGAGAGGTTGGTTTTGACTTTTCTACATGATATCAGAGAAAGCAGAAATATAAATAGAAGAAATACAATACAATTGAGAAATTAATTCTATAAGAGTAAATTACAACACTGACGCTAATAATCTAATTCCTTCTTAGCAAATAAATTCTCAATCATATTTTTCTTTAATAGAGTTGAAATAATAAAGTGTAAACAATCTTTTTCACATTAAAAATAGAGATCAAATTCATTTTATTCTGCTTAATATAGATGTGCTCATAGACTCTTGCATGAGTAAAAGGCTAAATTATTTTGTTTAAATTATAATACATACTGAGGCTTGTTTTTCCTGCCAAAACTGTTCTTTGGTTTAGAAAATTTCCCCTAGATCATTTAGAAGTATTCCCAGAAAAGATGAAAATGCCAAAAACCTGGTCAAAACATTTTTCAAGTATTGCACCAAGAATGGAAGAAATCCAGGAATCAAGAATGTATATTTATCGGGTCACAAGAATAGGGGTTATCCGAATGCCATGGACTCAGCGTTTGTCACTTTGCTTCATTGTTGACAATTTCCTCCTCATTCTCTCGCTAACTTCATGTACTGTGCAGTCAATCATCCTACCTTTCTCTTTTTTCCAATTGTATTACTTATCCTCAGGAGGACAGGCACTTGAGAAAAATTTCTTGGGGGGCTCCACCTTTTCAAAGAAAGGTGCAAACCAGATGTAAATGTGTAATTCTATTTCTATGATTAAAAAGAAGTATTGGTCTGCTCTGTCACCTTGAATCAGAAAATGGCTCCACCTGGTTTATTTAGTTTTTGATAGCTCACATTTCAAAGAAAGGCAAGGCTTATATCCACTGACAATTGTGCAAGCCTGTGCAGCAAAAAAAAAAAAAAAAAAATTTATTTTTCTTCCCAGACCCCTGTAGCGATCAGTATGTGTACTGAAGCACCCGAGATCTGACGACTTCAGTTGTGGTTTGCCGACTCCTAACAGGCTTGATTCTGCAAGCTTGAATCAGGAAAAAGAATCCTACCAGCTTCAAGTGAAATTGTGCCTAAGTAAAGAATACTAATAAAAATATCATAGAATTGGCTCTGGTGCTACTTGTGGTCTTAAAATTCTGTGTGTGTGTCTGTGTGTTTGCACACGCACTCATTTATATGTATTTTAACTTCAATATCCATATGCAACTTAATCTTTTAGAATTCCTTGTAGCTATTATAAATACTGTGTTTAAGATTTCAGGCAAGATTTGGCAGCAACTCTCCATGTGCAACTGGCTTCACTCTCCATTGATATCCATATGGACTCCCCAACGTCAGATTTGGTTCTTAATTCATGGCAAAGTAACAGAGGGCCAGTATGGTTTATTATGACTGCAACAAGATGAGGTTTTTGAATAAAAATATAAATCACCAATTTTTAATTTTACCTATAATTTATATTCTACCTACTTGCAAAATAACCGTGCTTTATTTCTAGCCCTGGCTTGGTTATGCAACTGCTATCTGTTTAGGATGCCCCATCTGTAATTTAGCCATAATATTTGCCATCTCCGTCATTTCACAGTGGTGTTTTACAACTAATGACTGGAGGCCTGCATGAGCCCCAAGCTCTTTGAAATACAACAGCTCTATAGTTTACAAATTATTTTCAACAGGGCTAAAAGTTACACTAGATCTAGTTTAACTAGATATAGCTTTAAAAAATTGCAAAATAAGAAGGTATTAATAAATTATGCAATTAAAATTATTTTTTAAATGAATGGAATATATTGCATATGTACATGAGTACACAAAAAGAAGGAATACACCTGAACTGTTAAAAAAATTATTATGAAATATTTTTATAGAAAAGCTCAGAAAAAAATATAATAAATACCCCATATAAGTTAATAGTGACTGGTTATCAGCATTGGTGGTATTGTGGGTGATTTTATTTTCTTCCATATAGCTTTCCTGGGTATTCCAAGTTTCCCAAAATGAATATGCAATTCTTTCAAAATCAGAAAAATAGTTTCAATAAATATCTTCATAAAAAACTAATGGAACCTGGGGAAATTACTCAGAGAGAATGAAAATGTTAGAGCTTTTAAGAAAAAATTTGTTTGAACTCTTTTAAAGAGTGAGTTTGGGATCAGACATGAATGAAATACATGAGTCGGTCAAATTTAATGCCAGTCAATTAGTACTGGGATTTGAACCCAGTTAACAATAGGAAGAACAACTCAAGAGAAAAACCTATCATTTAAGGAAAATATTCAAACTCTCTGTCCATATCCAAAGACTTTCTATTTATCACAAGTTTGTATGGTGTGTCAGTTGTTCGACCTAGTCTTGTCTTTTCCATCTAGCACACTACTGAGTGTCCATAAATTTAATGCATAAAATGTACAAAAATAAGATTTTAATAGGTAAGTTATCTTTACTCTCCATCACTCCTGTTACACTGAATGTCTTTGGGTTTTTCTAATCCGCTGCAAGCTCTGTCACCTCTAGGTCTTCTCACATCCTGTTCTATCTTGCTGGAACATTACCCACTCTCCCACACCAGGCTAATTCCTGGTGGATTATTATTTGGCTCTCACCTCTTCCACAAATCATATCTTGGTCCTCGGCCCAAGTCTGATGGCCTTCGATGTACTTCTGGGGCCATCCACATCCAATCTTAAGAGCACACTTGTCTTATCCACCACCTCTGGTCTGAAAGCCACTTGAAGGCAGAATCCTTTGTGCCTGACACACAGTAAGTGTGACTCACTAGATAAGGACTGCTGTGACTTCCCCAGTTCAATAACTATTCCAGTCTACTGGATTTGGGAAGAAAGAGGAAGACCTTAGTCATGGCCATTGTCATCATGCCTGCGTTTTTCTCCCAGAAAAGAAGTGGTAAAAAGGGGAAGACACAGTTAAAATTTATTGCAAGGACATTGTAACTTGTTGCATAATTTATTTTGCAAACGTGTTATTCATAAACGAATACCTTGGCCTGGTCTTAGAGAAGTGACTACATACAAGGAGGAATTTTAAAATAAAAAAGATGAAAAAGATTTTTTTTCCCCTCTGACTATTGTAAGCCTCAAAGGCAAACATTTGTGTTAGTTCTACACATGTTACATCAAACAACATGATTTGTGCTTCTTTAAAAATTACCCTACATCTGTAAGCCATTGGCTTTTGTCTAGTTCTTTTGTTGTATTGGAAGAGATCCTTGAGTGATTTGTGTCTCCATTTTTCTAACTGTAGAATGGGGCTAATTTTACTCTCCAAGGTGAAAAATAATATTGGGAAAAAATTCCACGCTAGAATACAGATGTTAGCTGGCTATTAAAATAGAGAAAATTAGTTTCATATTATATTTTATGGTCAGAGTACTTACTCTCTTACATCTTTCTTTTTCTTATATGTTTAACTACCTCTTTCTCTATATAGACTTTTACACTTCCCTATCTTAATTTCCAGCTATTAATAAAATGACCAAATTGCTAAAAATGATGGTATTGTTGAAAGGTGTCTCCATGAACACTCACAAGAAAATGGAAGACATTAAACACACATTCCTTATTCTCTTACTTTTACACAACATGATTCTAAAAATATTTGTGAATAGACATATTAATAAGATGAGTAAGTTAGGATAAAGTAAGTATTTACTTAATCCAGTCTGGCCCCATTCTAGCCTCAGTCTGCATGTCAGTCTCTGAAGGAATCTTGATTTCTCCCATTATCTAGACACTGCTGGTAATGAGTAGAGCTACAATTTACAGTGTGGGGGCCATAACCAGATCAAGAGAGAGCAAAGAGTGTTCAAGGATAAAGTGAGCCCTGAATGCTTCATTTTGCTGACCTATAGATCAGAAGGTGGGAAGGTGACCTGCAGGTAGTGGCTGGGAAGAAAGTGGGTACCCTGTGGGGTAGGGGAGTTGAGAGAGATGTGGGGAGTAGAATATTTTATTTTCTAGTTTTATTGAGATAAAATTGACATATAACACTGTATAGTTTAAAGTGTACAATATAATGATTTGAGATATATATATATATATACATCAAAATGGTTATCACAATAAGTTAACATCCATCAACTCACATAGACAAACTTCCAGTTATAAGATAAGTTCTGGGGATGTAATGTACATCACAAGGAAGTGACCTACTTTAAGTCAAGGCTAGTAAAACAGCAAGGTCAAAGGTGTTGCTCACATGATTTTTTTTTTTTTTTTGTAGTTTTCCTTTATTAACTGTCACAAATATACTATTGGCTTGGAATTGAATCTTCCACATTACGAGAGAGACATACCCCCCCAAAACCCCTAAAGTTTCATCCAGGGAAGACACATAGACGATATTTTAAGTCATTATGATTCCCCAAGAACTTCAATTGCCCAATTCAATAAAATCTATACTCTTAAACTTTTTTTGTTTTTTTAGGTAAGAATCTGACAACAGATGCCTGCACATCCTATCATTCAAAGCCCAACCACCCTGGATAATGGGGACCTAACTGAAGCTGTTTCATCAAGTTAGCTCCTGTTCATATGCTTGTCCCATGTTAGTTCAGGCACTTAGGCATGTTTACCCGCTGTAATGCTGCCTTACTCTAATTGGTCCACAGTAAGCCTCCGGGTAGCCAAGACAGACAAATTTGGGTAAAGAAGCCTGATATTATTCAAAAGGCCAAGACCACATTTGGACACAGGAATACTGCAATCATTCCAAAAGAGTGAGTCCAAGGTCAGACAGCACAAACAACTATTAATAATAAAGGATCTATTATGAAATGATAATTATATATTTCCATTCTTCAGCTGAATCATTCAGATCCTGTAATATTTCAAATAAATAGTGATAAATGGGCCCAGGGTGACCTAAGTCAGTCTTACACTGAGAAGAAAGCTACTCCATGTTTAATAATCACTTGTGAAGAGAGGTGACTAAATATTGGGAGCCACTGAGTATTCCCATCCAAATAACAGAACTCCAGGTTCTGTTATTTTGGTTCAGGTTCAGTATCTCCAGCCAGATACTCCAGGGCAAATTCTACACAGATTTCTGCTGTAAAGAAAGGGAAAATAAAAATCTTTTGGTTGTGGTTTGTTGTTGTTTTTTTTTTTTTTTTGGAGGGGGGCGGCTGTTAGGAATGAAAAATTACTATCAGGATGACTCTTTTTTGCCATCAACCATCCGAGAAAGTTAAACCCCAGCTTGTGATTAGGTCTGAGATGTGAGTACAACACAAATCTCCAAGGCTAAGTAAGGGTCTTGGTAATGAGAACATTTGACTGGAGGCATGGACTAGATTTCTGAGTGAATAAATGTCCCTTGCAGGAAAACTGGGTGCTCCATGTACAACCAAATCATTAGGGGCTCGCCACTCAGATGGCCTGACCTTGTTCTAGCACTAGAAGCAGGACTGTGATGGTTTTCCCCTAACCTCCTGACCCCAACCTCCTGTTTCTGTGATCCTAGTTATGGGATCCAATTCTCATCCCTGTGTTTTTGACCTTTAACAGCTTCTTGCTTTCTTGGATTTGGCTTACAAACTAGAAACTGACTTCAAGTCTTACTAACTTTATCAAACTATCTGCTATGCCTAAAATGTTTCTTCTAGGAGATAAGAAAAAAGCTAAAATGTAAATTGAAAGAATGCCAGGGTCTAGGAATGGGATTAGGTCCAATGCTTAGCCATGCTCCTGTGGGTGAGAAGACCCTGAACCCTGATATAGACTGTTTGTAAGTGTTTGCCTTCAGTGCTTCTGGAGGGAGAAAGAGTTTCTATAGTTTATAAACACTATGATATTTTTGCATTTCCTAATGGTTTGCAAAAACTTCCAGAAATATCTCTCAGAATATACACTATCTATGCCCTTCCCATACTAGACTGAACCACAGGTAACTTATTGGCCAAAGTCCTCTAATTCCTTTAGGTTTAAGGAGTCATTACTTCTCTCTTAGGAGTCTGGGTAGAGAAAAGGTGATATGTTCACCATTGTGTTTCCTCTTTCTTAGCACATACAGAAATTATATTTTCCAGTCTCCCTGGCAGTAAATTTGGGAGCCATAATTCTGAGGTGTTTTTTCCCTCCCTTTCCTTCCTTCCACCTTTGGCTTCTCCCTTCCTCCCTCCCTCCTTTCCTTCCTTCCTTCCTTCCTTCCTTCCTTCCTTCCTTCCTTCCTTCCTTCCTTCCTTCCTTCCTTCCTTCCTCCTTCCCTTTCTCCCTCCCTCCCTTTCTTTCTTTCTTTTCTTTTTCTTCTTTTTTCTTTCTTTTCTAACTTACTTTCCTCTCTCTTCTTCCCCACCCTCTCCCTCTCCTTTCCTTTCCTTTTCTTTCCTTTCCTTCCTCTTT
Source organism: Rhinolophus ferrumequinum (assembly GCF_004115265.2). NCBI lineage: Eukaryota > Metazoa > Chordata > Mammalia > Chiroptera > Rhinolophidae > Rhinolophus > Rhinolophus ferrumequinum. The sequence goes on along the minus strand of NC_046286.1, from coordinate 82,339,325 downwards.
TCCTTCCTTCCTTCCTTCCTTTCTTCCTTCCTTCCTTCTTTCTTTCCTTCCTTCTGTTGTCTGGGTCAGTGACAGAAACGGAATGAGAATTGCAATGTCCTAATATCACTTTATAAAAATTTTAAATTACAGTTGTTAATTTCAAGGCAAGATTGAAACATAATACAAAAACATATCACACATTGCTTATTAAAATAAATAATTGGCATTACATATTTGTTTACTTAGTCTACAGATCAAGTTTTTCCATAATCTACAGTTTCCTTTATGATGGTCAGAATTTCAACTGGTGGCAGGAGGAATAATGGCAAAACTGTCTTCATTATGTAGGAAAAACTATGAAAACTCCTCTCCCTTCACTTCTGAGAAATATTGGCATGTAATTATATGGGATTTTCTTATTAAAAAGTGATTTTAAATACATTAAATCAGTTCATTTTAGCAGTCTTATGAGGTAAAATTGCCATCGTCTATTAATAAAGCATAGATTAGAGACTTGCTAGTGTCATACAATTTATAAGTGTAGAATAGTTGAGAAAATAAGTTTTTCGACACCATTTCGGGTGGTTTGTGTATTTGTTTTCTTCCTTTTTTTCTCTTTCTTTCTTTCTTTCTTTCTTTCTTTCTTTCTTTCTTTCTTTCTTTCTTTCTTCCTTCCTTCCTTCCTTCCTTCCTTCCTTTCTTCCTTCCTTTTTTTCTTTCTTTTTTTTGTAAAATGTGATAAATGACCCTCATAAGAGGGGAATAAAAAGATAATATTAAAAAGGAAATAATCATGTATAATCCCCACGTACTATTATTAACATTTCCTGATATACTTCTAGTTTTATCTCAATGCATATATTACATATATTATATATTATGTATATATAACAGTTGACATTATATCATTTATACCATTTTGGCTTCTTAATTTTTCACTTAACATTGTAAAAAACAGTTCTTGTCATTAAAACTTTTTGCAAATAGAGCATTTAATGGCTACATAATGTTTCAGAATATGCTTCTATTATAATTAAATTAATCTCTATTCTCAGGCATGTAGAATTGTTATTAAATTTTTAGTTCTCAACAATAAGGCTGCAGAAACATCTCTGTACAAAAAACTTTTTCTGTATTTTAGATTATTTTCTTAGGATAGGTTCTTAGTGGAATTACAGAAAAGAACAAATGTGTACCTTGTTATCTTTACAACATGAACTACTTTCTCAGCTTCTTGAAATTATCATACTGTCAGTAAACAACTGCAACAGAAATAAAGTCATAGGTTGGAAGGAATGGTGGCTTCCAGCTTCCTTCTGAACTGGGTTGTTCAGAGGAGAGGGTGATGGCCTGAGTGTTTATCAGCCATAATAGTTGACCACAGTATCCTATTTCTAAAGAACTGAAATTGAAATTAAATGTGTCAAATTGTCATAACAACCCTGTGCTCTAACTGGGGATTGTTGTTTCACAGATAGGGAAAACACCGAACAATGTATTTACTGTAATCAGCCATGGGTCCTTCAGATTTCCTCACTTATATAAGTGCTGTGCATGCTGGAAAAGATTTAGGCTAACCAGATGGAGTTTTCCCCTCATTACTGGATAAAAACAACAAAGCCAAGATAAAACACTACATTTTGGGTCAAATGGGTATGTTTCTGCTGTTCAATGTTCCACAGTGGGGCAGAGAATGAGTTAAAAAGAGTAGAGGACACTTCTCTCTACAACAAAGCTAGATTGTTTAAATGGGATAAACTGACAGAACAAAGTTACAAAACTCTCCACCTTGTCCTATATTGATAAAAATCTGCACTTTTGTCTCTGTCGTTTTTCTGCCCTTTGTAGTGATACAAAACTAATGTAATATTACTTTCTTTCTTAGTTTTGGGGAGTTTATATTATACATAATTTAAAGGAAATCTAAATATATAAAATAGCTATTTGCTGGATCATTTGGCAAATCAAGGGGTTTCTGAGTGAGAATAATTTTTTACTCAAAAATATTTTTTGAGTAAATTATTAAAAATACCTCAGTAAGAGCAAGTATCATTGCTTGATTTATTTGAATAAATAAATCTAGAAAACTAGAAAAATCAGTTAGAAAGACATGCTTGTTTATAAATGAGCCAATAATAATGCCAAAATGTAAAGTCATGATTTTGAAATTGGAAAATTCTGTGCTATTATTCTCAATGTATTTATTTATGTTTGCATTTAATCTATGTTTGCATTTAATCTATTCCTGTATTAAAGTATGTGTCAGGTAGAGGTGTTTTTCACAGTAAAGGGTGAACTTTATATCAGATTTAATTAACTCGGGGGAACATTTTAAAAAATCTCTCTTCCTCTTTATGTGTAGCACGTATCCCTTTATTTAAAGAAAGTTGAGAAATTACGTGATAATTAACAGGGAAATTAAAAACAATTCCTACGTAACAGGCTCTTAAAGAAAACAAACTTCTAGGTTTCTTTTAACTTTCTTTTCACTGATTTTTATTTCCATGTCTTCCCAATTATACCCCTGACAAATATGTTAGTTAGAATATTTCTTTATAACTCACTAAAATTGTTTTATAGTAAAAAGCCTTTACAAGTATTAGATATGGCCAAGGCTTTGAAACTATTGGCCCCATGCTGGTAAGGTTGTTTGTCTCCGGCCAATCAGCTAGTCCTAACGAAGTTACTTTGTTTTATACATAACAGAGATTACAGGTATGTTAGTCACCTTTAAGAACTTCCCCATGGCTATCTTTTCCTAATAGCAGGGAATAATTTTTATTCTCCTCAAAAACACTGAATATCCATTTGTACACATGACTTTCCTTTTCCACAGGCACCCCAGAACTGGCTCAAAAGTAGTATCTTTTCTGGCTGATTAAGCAAGAGTAAACAATTAGTTCTGATAAAAAAATAAAAATACTCTTTGTATCTCTTTCAGCTGTGAACCTGTTAAAAAATATCTCTTAAAATCTTGAACACACATTTCTCTTGATACAAACTGCTTCCTTTCCCTGGATTTGTTGGAGAAAGTTTCATGTTTTTGGCCGAATTTGGGAGGACAAGTAGGAACTGAGTGTAGGTGTGGGTGTGAAAGGAAGGGGTGAGGAAAGGGTTCAATTTTGGGATGTGGAATGGGGTGGCCAGAGGACTTTGAGGCCTGAAGGGCCAGAGTGATCAAGGGCCAGGGTGGTAGGGTGACAAGACAGCTTGAAGTCCTGGGTCTGACTTACTGCCGAATACAGAGTTGGGGGTGCAGCACAAAAATCAGATGGATGGTCTAATTTTGAATGATCTTTGATTCTGGGGTGTAGAAGCTAGACCTGATTTGATGGCAATAGGCAGCCAATATTTACTAGTGATGGAAGTGCTGTTTTATGAAGATTTGTTAGAATAAGAGTGAAACTGAGCCCTACGGCTCTGACCAGCTTTGTTTTATATCCTCCCAACGGCTAACAGTACTCACTGTTTCTATTTCATATGTATATTTGGTAATAACATATATTTAAATGAAAACTTCAATACATGCTGTCTTATGTAATAATTCTCTTATGTTAAGTAGCATTCTCTATTCATTTAGTATGTATTTTGTAGCGATTATTTTTACTCTTAACAATGTCAAACCCATTATATATAGATCCTCAAGAAGTAGTTGTTGAATAAAATTGAACAAATGAAAGATTTATTCAATATACTTTTCTAATATAATAAAGTCAAGTTCTTGACTTTAAAAGGTCTTCTCCAATTGCCTGTTGATGGTGTATTGAGAGATCATTTTCACCCACGACTTTTAAAAATTGTGGAGACATTTCTGTCGGCTTTGAGTGACTTAATGGTTCTCTGGTTATGAATCCATTTACATGTGTGCTTAGCTGCAAAAGATTAGTTAATAATTAGCTATCCCCTTACTCCAGGTAGGATGGGGTATATATATCTTTCGTGAAATAGAAACTTCAGGTGCAAATTGCATATTCAACCCTGTGAAGGAGGACCGTCTAAATTTTTCCTCTAGTAATGTAACTTTGTATGACACAGTCATCTCACTTTATATGAAATGCATTCTTTATTACTAACTCATCCACTTTACCAAATGTATTTATTCTTTCGTGTTTCCTTAACGGGACATGCACACACACACACACACACACACACACACACACACATACACACACACTCAGACCCAATACCAAGAGAGGAAGCTTTAGCTATTGATGTAATTTCTCGGAGTTTCCTTGTGCAGGAGATTAGTAAGGGAAAGGGTAGTTTAAGGACAGACCCCAGGTCCCTCTTAGATTTCTAGAAGTTGTTTTTCAGCCTGCTGTTTATTCCTTTGCTTACTCAAGTTAATTATAGCACTCCTCCTATGTCTATCTGGATAGACCCAAGTTTTTACAAGGGCTGAGCCATGCACACTTGACTGGGAAAGAAAAGAAAGCATCCTTTTTATTACCACCAGTGCTTGTCTTGTGAGAGATAGGAAACTCAAAGTTAAACTTGAAATCTGTACCTCCACATTGGTCACTTTGTTAATCTGCCCAAATTTTGAGGTCCAATCTCCCTTAATGCTCACTATTAATTCAGCCCATCAGTTAACCATAAGCCCTTTAATAATTGGCCACAGGAATTCCCTGGTAGACACAACTTTCTGGCTTGTTGGAAATTATACAAGGCCTCCACATAGAAATGGTTAGGACTGTCAACAGACATGCTCTTTTTACCTAGCTTGAGAAGGAAAAAAAAAGGCTGCTTCTATGCCAGTTTATAACAGTCTTGCTTCCATTTCAGCTGTATCAGTGGATCTCAATTCTGGCTGCAAATTAGTTACCTGGGGAGCTTTCAAAAATATTAGTGCTTGAGCCCCATCTTAGATTCATAGGAGGTGAAGCTAAAGCACCGACATTTTTAAAAATCTTCCCAAGGGATTCTAAAGGTTAGCTGGGATTGAAAACCACTGAGATTAGGACCAAGAAGATACACTTCTCTGACAGAGGACATAGGTGATACAGTGGTGGGCTGGGATGTTGATGAAGACTAAATTTTTTATGTCTACTTTCAGAGTCAGAAAGAGGTTAGCCTCCACCTACCTCCAACCAAGAATCCATGTATCAAAGAGCTCTCTCCTTTCCTTTTATGCCACCTACTGAAATGTGATCTGGCCCATGTAACATAGGTGGACCAGAGTTGGGGAGAGGACACAGAATTGGAGGAGCTCAGCTCATGATAATGATAGATGAGATAACTGAGCCTGGATAACTGGGTGACAAGAGCATCTGGACCAATAAATGGTTTCATGACTCATTATGTAACGTTGGGCAAATCACTGAATCTTCCCAGACCCTTTTTCCAGCCAAGTAAAGAAGAGGTAATAACCCCAGCCCTACTCTTCAGGATGCTTGGGAACATCACATGAGACTGTGTACTTGAAAGCACTTTATGAACTTTAAAGTTTCACACTCCAAAGAAGTTACTATTCCCACTTGTGTAACAGAGTTATTTCGAAGTGTCTTAAGTGTGTTCTTTCCTTGAATCAAGCTGGAAAATGATATGTTAGAATCTGTAGAGGAAACATAAATAGAAATGTAGCTCATATTTTGCATCATATTTTCCTTTATTTGTTGTCATTTACCCTGATAGTAAACCATCAACAAAATCTAGCTACAGGGAACAATTAAGTATGAAAAGAAAAGATGATTTGTTTATTCTAATATTTCAAAGCTAGAACAGAGAAAACCTGAAGGATTATCACAAATGCTATTAAATGTTTACTGCCTGGACTATGTGTCAGGCTTGATTTGAACTTTAAGAAAGTATAAACTAAAAATAATCTGAAATGTACAAATAAATGATACATATTTGAAACCTAAAATGAACCAGAACTGTCACCTAAAATAGAATACTTATGAAGCGGAATTGTTCTAAGACATGCTATGGTGAAAATTTCTAGACTAACAAATGTGAGAAGGAAATGGAGAAGCAGCCACCTTCATTAATTCTTTGCTTTGATTTATCATAGTAGTGATGAAGATGGATGAACTATGTATTATAGTGACACTTTGATTAACAAATTCTTTGGCAGGGAAACTCTTTTGTGAATTAAACAACAAAAACCCAAACAAACTAAAAATTGTCAAGAACCACATGAAACAGAACAGTTTGATTTTGTAGCTAAAGTGAAAAATAATCTATTTTCATGAAAATCTTCTCAATGAATATGCTTGTTGACGGTTAACCCAAGGCGTGGTTGTAATGTGTTGAAAGTTCACAGCCTCTTTTTTCTTATAGCTCCCTGATCACCCTCAGCGTTGGAACCCCTCTCTTTTTGCCTTCAGCTAGTAATCTCTTGTCTGTCATCACATTTAGACAATGATTTGTTATGCATGACTATAAAACATTCACCGAAAATAGTACTTCAACCAATAGTTGTTTGATCTATTATTGTAATACATGACATTATTAGTATATTGTTAATACAGTAACAGCAATCTCAGTTTAACTGTGGATCCAAAGGCTTTTCTCCTAGCTGAAGCAATTATTGAGGCATCAGCAAGCAGAAAGTGAGTAGTCACTTGAGGACAATTTACTTGCATTAGGGGATGAGAATATAGGGAGCTACAGCGTAGAGTATAGGAGCTGAGAAGAGTAAAAGAACAACCCTTAATTTCTTCATGTCCAACCTCAACTCCTGGCCACCTAGACGCCACTGCGCAGAAGGTAGGACCCATTGTCTTAGAGCTGTTGGGAGGAGTGGGGGACGAAGGGGGGCTCGAGAGCCCTCCCCATGGGATTCCAAGGGAACCCAAAGCTCAAAATTGAGTGTGCATCAGAATAACAAAGAGCAATGTCAAAACAGATTACTGGACCATAGCTCCAGAGTTTGTGAGTTAATAGGTCCTGCCTTGGGCCAGAGATCTTGCATTTCTAACAAATTCTCAAGTGATGCTAAAGGAAAACATTTTGAGAATCACTGCTTTAGGCTTACCTTCTGTGACTAAGTCTTGTTTTTTATTTTATTGATAAGTTACCTGGGGTCTGGGATGCTAACTGATGCCAAATACCCCGACGAAAATCTCAGGTTCCTAATTCCCAGGTCAGTGTTTATTCTGACTGAATTCTCTGCCTTTATATAATGAAACTGTACATTCCATTCTCTCACCTCAAGACATCCAAATATACATTTTTTGTTTCATTATTTTTTCATATTGTGACCCCCTATATAACAATGCACTCCCTATATAATCCATATTATCCATACTTTTGCTTTTTACAACCTTTGTTTCTGACCCACAGAGTTTCATTGAAGCAGAGTTTCTATTAATGGAACCTATTAGTAAATCTTTCCCCAAATCTAAAACCTTACTTCCTGAACTTTTTAGAAGCAGCATAAGCAACATTCAAGCCTAACTTGAGTTTCACGTCTTTTTAAGCATCTGTTGCTCATGCAACAACAAAACAGCAAACAGGTGGAAGGAAATAGAAAGAAAGCAGAGGCCCTAGACGATGCACCAAGGGGGTAGACAGCTCTTGAAAAACCAATATGGACACTGTAATCGAAGCAACTCCCTAGTATGAATTTGACGGATATGCTTTCATATGTCTCATCACTTGAATCAGTATCTCTCCAAAATAAAATAATTTTTCATTAATTTGATACATTTTCATTGAGGACCTACTGATGGCAGCTACCGTGAAAGGCAAGAAGGAATACAGTGATAAATAAAATGGACACTTTCCTGCCTTTATTATCTCACATTCTAGTAAGTTTAGTTAATCATTGGAACTGCATGCATTTTACCAAGTTTTTCTAATTGAGATCCATTAGACTGTTTGGATTTTCAGCTGGTTTAATTAAATAGGACTGAGACTTTTAGAAGAGAGAACAAATTAATTTGAAATACGTATCTTTGTTAGACAAAAGTAAATTCTTATATATTATCCAACTTAGAAAAAAAGAGAGAGAGAGTACTTTACTCTAGAACTCAGACTATATAAAAATAGGCATGATTATATGAGATACATTTCGTTATTAATGGCAGGTAACTGACAAGACAGATCAATCTTGCTTTAGATGAACTGACATTAATTTGTCTTGCAACAGGCTTAGTAACTATTTATTAGGCCTGTCGGTCTGTCCTTTCCATAGAACATACTCAGTTCATGAAATAGACAAAATGGATACACTTAAAACAAAGTAAAGAAGAAATAATGACAACAAAACTCTTATTTCACGATTCGCTTGAGATGAGATTTTCCTAATTATCAGTCAACTCTTAGGTTTATAATTCGTTTCACCTACTTGATCAAGCATTCCTTTCAATGCTTTATCCTAAGGAAGAACACATTTTGGATCCGCCTTGCTGCCCTTTATTTAACACAAAACATATTGTATTACTTTGGTCCTTATATTCTTTCTCCTACTCATGTATGAATCACTTACAGACTATCATCAGAGGGTGAGCTCTTAAAACATAAAATCTTAAGAGTCAGAATGGACCATGGAGAGATCTGGTCCCAATTTTTGTCTATTTCAAACATTTCATTAGAACATCCTTGAAAGAGAATTGTTGATCTGAATGAATTCAGTGTTAAAGACCTTACTATTGCACAATTTGGTGTCAGCTCTCTTTAATACGAGGTTCTGCCTTATATTTTTCCAAAATCTACCTCCTTCTAACTTCCACTTATTCTACACTGTGGAACTACAAAGAAGTTAAATCCTTTTTCAATATACAAGTCCTTAAATATCTGCAAAAAATATTTGTGGGTTGTGTCTTCTCTTAGTTTTTCCTTCTTAATTTCAAAGAGCTCTTCAACTTCAATACCTGTTATGATACGGTTTCCAGGACTTCAGCCAGTTAAGTTCTGTCCAGTAGATCCGGTTCGGCTTTTCATTATCACACATGATCTGCAGTGCTTAGACTGGACATATTACAGGGAATAGCACCTCTCAAGACGTTGTGTAATTCACAAATGTGATGGGTATGCGTTATGAACTAACTGTTGTGGTCCCCCCCAAATCCATATGTTGAAGCCCTAACCCCTAATGTAAAAGTATTTGGAGACGGGGCCGTAGGAAGGTAATTGAGTCAGATGAGGTCATGAGAGTGGGGTCCCCATAATGGGATGACTGCCCCCTGTAAGAAAAGACACCACAAAGCTTGCTCTCGCTCCTTCCCGGCCACAACAAGGTGGCTTTCTGCAAGGAGGAGAATCTACTGCAAACAGAACCTGATCATTACATCACAATCTTAGACTTCCATACATTTCTGTTGTTGAAGCCACTCAGGCTATGGTATTTTGTTGTGGCAGCCCAGACAGACAAAGAAAACATACATGCAGTTAAAAAGGGTGGTGGTGGGACCCGGGGGTGGGGAGTGGGGTATAGTTTTGAAGGTTTGGTGAAAGTGTTATGATATATGCAAAAGATTATTTGGATTTTAAAAATATACAAATAGCTTGAAAAGCTACCTGCTTTATGATTTATAATTTTTGCTTTTTAACATTATAAAACTTAAAGTTGGAACTTGATGTGAAAAAACCAGTATCAGTAAAACAGAAAGTTTTAGGACTCTGAAAATAGGCAGCTTTGGTATATAGTGTTTCCTCCCCTTTTATCATTTATTATATATATATACCAGGGATGTGTAAAAAATGTATACACATCTTAAGAGATGTTATCTATGCTCAAGTACTAGTTCGCCATAATCAGAAGTGTCTGGACGCTGATGGTAACCACTTTGAGCGCCTATCTTAATTGCAGAAGTCAAATGTGACTTGTATTCATCTTTTGTTATCAGTATATATTGAATATTACAATTAATACAGTTTTTTCCTTTCTTAAGATGTGTATACATTTTTATGGCATCCTCTGTACATACATATCAGCCTTTATTGTTTGCTTCCAGCTTAGCAAATGTTCACCTTCTTGTGTATTTATTAATGAATCAAAGCAGAAAGATGAGCCACATTTTTTGGAGAAATGTACCCTGTTTAGTGCAAGTGTCTTATTCGTTCTTCTTTGGGAGAAAGAAGTGGGAGTAGTTTTGGCAACCAGGTTACTAGTTCTCATCAGTGTGATCACGAACACACTCTATCTTTGGAGCAGATGAACTTCTCCAGTCATAAGTGGGATCTGTCTTACACAAGCTACCTCAATTACCACTATCAGAGGGGCGAGAAAGCAGGCTCGGTTCTGGTTGCCTCTCTTCTATGCACCACAATCACTGAACGCATTTGTTTGTAGTGTTTGAGTCTAACATTAACTGTATGGGGAACTCCCCTGTTAATCAAATCCAGCAGCCACACTACGAATCTCACACATCAGAGGCCTGGACAGTGGAGCACTCACCCTCATACGGATTCCAGAGGGATCACGCCTCAAATTCCTATGAATTGGCATCACCTTATTTGTGCCATCAACCCAGAGGCACTCCCTGCAATTCTGACTAGCTTTCATCTGAGCTGAGCCTACGATCCTGAGTCATTTAAAATGACTCGAAATTCTGTTCATTATTGTCTGTTCCTCCAGATGTGTCATCCCTTATAGATCTGGTACAAGGTTAAGGATCATTTTGTTATTTTGGGAAAAGTTTTATTTACGTGTAAAGATAACTTATTCTAGATAAACATACCACTTTAAAGATACCAGGTCTACACACACCCTCCTTTAATAATGTAGAGCAGAAAGTTTACAGGATTGTCATCACTCTCTCTCCTAGGAGAAGTTTTAAGAGTAGTTGGAGGTAAATGTACAAACAACAAACTTGTTTCCTCTTCTTACTCCTTCGGTTCCATGTATAACAAGATTATACCTAAGATGGGGCCAGTCATATAATGAATGTTCTAATCGCTTCTCCCCAAAATAGTGTGATCACCCTTATCAGATTCTTGGTCTAAAATAGATTGAGCTTTAGGATTAAAAAATAGGTTATCCTAACAATTGGAACGTTGTCGAATAATATAAAATTTACTGGAACATTAACAATAGAATTTGTCTCCATAATATCCCTTTTTGAAAGAAGCTTCTTGAGGAAAATGACACTAATTCAGGTTCATCCCATGAAGGAGACCGAGAAAAACTAAGCGGGTAAAGAATTATGATTGTATAGTTCTCTCTTCTCACTCCTGTGTTCTTGAGATCTGGCAAATGGAGCTGTCCAGGATACATTTACATCAAAATGTGAACAGAGTACCTTTGTCATCTTGCTGTGAGCCATTAAGTTAGGATGCCCACACTGAAAACATAACCATATTTTAACTTTCTAACCACACTAGCCTGTTCCTGTTCTTTAGTATCCAGTTTATAAAAAGCTTGCTCAACTAGTGGCTAGTACAGTTTTCTAAATGTTTTCCCTCCCTTAAATAAACAAATTTAGTAAGTTGTTCTAAAGTCTGCCATTTTGCAACATTCAGGAAGAACATTTTTGTTTGTTTACACGTTTTCACACAATGCACTCCGAGGAGAGGGCTGAAAGGAAAATGTCATCGCCTCAGTTGCTGAAATTACTCTCATTTCAAAGATATTTTGGTAAACAAGGCAGCTCACAACACCATCAACCAGGCTTACTCGCACGTACTTAAAAAAGGCTAGGTTTGTGTGCTTCCAGATTCAGTGAGGTGAAAGCTCCAGCAAATACGAGCAGGCACTGAACAGGGATTTGATGCTAGGGTCTCTCTCTGGTGAGCAGTAGGGGTACCATCTATGACATGTAGGGCTGAGATCTCTGCTAGAGAAAGAACTGCATTATAATTGGATCCCAGGAGTTTTATTAGCAGTGGGATGGGAGGGGAGTTGAGAGCATCATCTGGATGCCTGAGCAACAAGTCATGCAAATACCCTGCTCTATGGGATCCAGAGACGGAAAAACTGTTCTTAAGGGCTCACTGGCCCCTTTATGCAGCCACCCTGATCAGGACTATCAAAGTCAGTGCTTCCCTAAGCCATAAACTTGCTGGTGCATCAAGGAAGGTTCCGGTTTCTCTGAATATAAAATGCTTGAAAGTAAGCCAGGCTTGAGCTAGCAAGAAGATAACTGGTTCTATTTTTTCTACACTCCAAATCCTTTCTAACTATGTTTATCGGTCTTATCTTTTGTGTGTATGCAAGAAATATGGTTAGATGAACTAAACTTGTCCACAGCAGCTTTAGTTTTGATTTTGATGCAACAACTTTACCAAAGTGGAGTGTGTGTCTGAAAAAAATTGTTCCCTTTTAAGATCAGAAAGATAATCTTTGGACTAATCTTCCTGCTCCTTCCCATACCCCCTTTTCCATCCATATTCACCTATCTAGAAAAAATGGTGGAAAACTTCGGACCCTTAGAGAAGTGCCACTTATGGGATGGTCCGAAGATCTCCAGTGATCTCATCCTATCCAACCACAGAAAGCTATAGCCCGGGGGCCTTTGGGGTTCCCAGCAGCTCATCTCAGCTTAGCTAGGAGGGCAGGTGGCACTACAGGGTAGTTGTGGCTGAATAGGGGAAATTGAGCTATTTGGAGAGTTTTGTTCTTTTCCCAGTGGAGTTTCCTCTGAATTTATGGAAGATACAGTAATATGACACTCTCTTTCCTTTGAAAAATAGTTATGGAGAGAGAGCGAGGAATGCAAATAATTGAAGTATAGAATCTGGTGTTTAAACAGGGTTAGTCTGGTATCAAAAAGGTAGATGAAAGGGGGGTGGTGCCAAGTTTTTTTTTTTTTTTTATGTAAGGCTTTAATTTCATTCCATTACTTCTAAGCAGATGGCAATGGTTCTAGAAAGTTCTCCAAAGCTCCTCCTATCCTTCCTCCCATACAACCTTTGTATTCTGTTTGTTTGTTTCTGTTCTCTTTACCTTAGGGCTGATGAAGACTGGGTGGAGCTGGGGAGGTGGGATCAGAGATGTGTAGTGCCAGCCTTAGAAGCTCTGAGCTCTCCCCAGTGAAGACTGTATATATATATCTCTCACCCACATGATCTCAGTGTACCTTCACATTGACTTTCCACAATTACACGTGAGGAACCCAGCACATTACAAGTAAAGAACTTCTGTTATCAGAAGTCAAGTTCATCCTGATTCCAGAACCCAGGTTGGTAGTTACCACAATAAGGAATGACCATTACTTTTCTCGTTCTTCTCATGTTAAATCTCAGTTGAAACATTATTTTCTATATGAAAATTCAATATTTGTTTGTGGCTTAGAAAAGTCCTGGATTGGACCTGTATAAAAGCTACCACAAACCATGTAGGACAGTGCTGGTCGGTCATCCAAATGACTGCTTCAAATGGCAAATTAATACAAGGATTCGTCAACCAATTTCTGCAATTAGAGGAATTAACTGCTCAAACTGAAAATGTCTGTAACTCTCAGATTAGATGAATACATTTTAAAAGATGAATAGAAATAGGGTCTGAGAGGTTTTAAGTGAGCAGTAGCCAGGAGCTATCAGTCCTGAATGTGCTAGTATCTGAATGACATTTGCCTTTTTTTCTTTTTTCTTTTTAACCAGGAGACCACAGTTTACTTCCAGGTCCTCTGATGAATAACCTTGATGTCTTAGGCAGGGGCTCCAATATGCGTCACTCCTTACCTCAAGCTGACTGTTTTATCAACAACCCTGACTGATGAAAAATCTTCCTGCAATTGTTGTATTCTTACTCAAAGTATGCCTCTTTTACCCACTCCAGCTAGTCTACAAGGTGGATGAAAGAATAACCAAAAACACACTGCAGGAGCATCTGGTTCTGAACAAAAATACACCAAGCTTAATTTGCTTCATGTTTTAGTCCTTCACAATTTGTAGGATATTGAGGAGTCTATTTTGCAAGAGGTTACTAATGATGGGAGTAAATGTTCCTGGCCTGGTGTGCAAGCACACACTTATGGGAAATGAAGAAACCTGAGTAAACACAGAGCCTTGCTGGCAGCAACTAACATCTTCCAAGATTTTCAGGCCCCGGCATGCAAGAGGCAACAAACTCCTGAAGCATTTTTGCAATGGATTTATGTAGAAGATCAGTATACTTTTATTTTTAGACATCAATGTTTCATGTGGGTGTTTATATAGAAGATCAATACATGTTTATCTTTATGAATCAATAAAATCTCACATAGTCTGCAGAGACTCTTGCTTGGGAAGGCTTAGAAAAATGCCTATAGGATATTTGGGAAGTATTTTTATTAAAATGTTCCAATACAAGACAGGAAAAAGAAAGCAGCTTCTAGTTAGAAAACTTAAGTGTTATGACCCACTTATTTAAGTTTGAATTTCTAAAAAACCCTTTACAGGTTAAGCAAATTGGTTATTGAATTTCCTAAAGCCTGCACCGACTAACAACTCAGGTGACTGGTGTTGGCCCTCCTTATACCTCTGCTGGCGGAATGCTTACATAATGTAGGGAGTTTTCCTTACGAAAATGCTCAACTGATATTATGCACACCAAAATGCAATTTTAAATGTAGAAGATAGTTTCTGCATAAATTACCTGGATAATTTTAGCTGGGACGTAGCCAGGTCTCTTTGGCCACCACCGACGGCTCTGGAGCCAGTTCAGACCACCATGGGTATTGCTGAGCCAGGAATAGCCCAGGGTGCAATCAGCATCCACCTCTTTGGTAGACTCCAGCTGAAATCTGTGCACTTTTAACTCTAGTATTGTAAGACAATGGATAGCATTGTGCCTATCTATCCCACCGTAAAATTTTTCTTTATCTACTTGCCACAGATTGAAATTCCTCCCTTAGATATTCATTCCTTTGCAGGTAAGAGCATGTTGTCTTAGAAAAAAGGGCAAATACCCAAATGTTTCATAATTATTTTTTGATTTAATGAATGCTTACCAATTAAACTACCATTGATGATGTGGATTTGCTCATCAGATCATTTTCCTTCACAAAAACTAGCTGAAAGCAAACATTTAGGGATTAAAAGTTTTTGATAAGGTTAGTTGTTAGAGTGTGAGAAAAAAATATTGAGAGAACATAAGGGTCTTCTCAGAGAGGACAAGCACACCTGAAAAACCTCACTCCATGACAAGGGGTGATGAACATCTAGGGGTCAGAAAAAGGGCATGGAAAGGTATGTACTGCATTTCGCGCAGGAAAAAAAAAAAAATGGCCTCACTGTATTGGAAATCGCTCCAGCCCATCTTCTATAACTTTTAGCACATGATTCACAGACCAACAGCAGCAGTGGGGGTGGGGGGGGGGTGGGGAGGGGGCTTGTTACAAATGCAGAATCTCAGGCCCCATCCTAGACTTAATCAGAATTTACATCTAAATAAGATGGCCATGTGATTCACACACACATCTAAGTTTGAGAAGGCTGGATTTCTCTGAGTCACGGTGAAATACATGAAACATCTAGTGGCTTCTGATTGGACAAGAGATATACACTGGATCCAAGTAATATACTCATTATGTGTGAACGATCCACAGATCTTCTGAACTAATGAACTGAAGCATTGTTCTTGGTCTTTCAAGTACACTTTTCTGCTAGTTGCACAGAATCCCATTTTAAATTGGGAGAACTTGGGAGACGGGCATCTGAGTTGGCCAGTGTTTTTTACACTACTCACCACTTCCCCTTTTCTTTCCTCCTTTCCTACTTCAACCTATTCATTGCTCCTGTTCCTGGCCTTACCAGGTCTTCATGTTAATAAATTAGTTCTCTGTCCCCACCATGGCCCAATGAGAGCTAAGTTTGTCAGGTTAGCAGACCCATCTCCGCCTTTGATTAGGGAGCCACTCTGCTGCTACCTTCTCTTTGGGGAGCCCACGGAGTTCATAACCCTTTAGGGTCTGGGTGAATGGGAGGTAGTGTCCTTAAAGCCAAGAGACCAGCCTGTTTGACTAGATGGCTGCTTGGGTCTTTGGATCTCTGAGTCTGTTCAAGTTTTCTTGATGGAACTGGAACCCAATCTGAATTCCAGTAGATGGCAAAAGGATCCTGGCCCCACATCAAATTCTTTCAAGTCCATTTCTTTGGAGCTAGGTGATGTGTCCATCCGTTTTCACACGAGCACGTGGATGGGTCCCCAGATCTATGATACCATAGGTATCACTGATGCTATGAGCCTCCCAGAAGTCCCTGCCCCATACTCTGGAGTGTTCATTTGCTTCAATCAGTTGGCTATTGGCCACTGGATTAACAAGAAGCAAGATGACTCTATCTCTTTGGAGCAGATGATGTAGACTATTCGCTTCATGCTTTAAGGGGACTTTCCTTCTGCTGAGCTGGTCTCAGATCACTATGTAAGTCATATGGGTAATTGTGACAAGTTGATCTTAAGCTCTCTTGGAATACACAGGTTTCAGAGGATGGATTTCTTTTTCCTCATATCTGAACATACGCATAAAGGTCCAATGCTAAGTTAAGTCACCAACGCCGATTCTCTCTTGAGGACTTATACGTGGGGACCTCAAGGTAATGGATGGGTAGAAAGTATATGATTTCAGAATCTGATATAGCCTGGGTGAATCAGGAAGGAGTCCAAACCAATGGAATAGCAAGGCTGACATCGCATTACTGTATTATTTGTATACCACAGATTATTTGGAGATCATAAGGAATTTGACTACCAAAACAAAACACATAAACAAACACACAAAAAGCAAATTAGAGAAAACAGCCCTGGGGTGGAACTCCAGGTGAAGAAATCACACACAACCTCTGAAACATTTCTTGGCATTTGTTGCTGTTTAAAGGATGAGTAAAGAGATCTTCCCCATTTCACTATTTAAGCTGTCTAGATGCCTTTTTCATAGAATGATCCAGAGAAATGTCTAACAAATGAATTCTAGAGAACTGACCAAAAAAAAAAAACAAAAAAAAAAACCACACACACACAAAAAAAACAAAAAAACAAAAAACGAAAAGCTGCCGTGCATCTTCCTTGAGCGCTGTTGTTCTTGCTTCCTGCCTGCTCTGCTAACAGGTGTCTTGCCCCTTCAGTGTGTCCCGTGTGAGGGGAGTGAAACAGAGCTCCCAGAAGTGGTGATTGGGGAAACAGTAAAATTGGCTCCTGAGGGTCATTATCAGAGATAAGAGCCTTCAGTGACGACTAAAGGACCCTCATAGCTCCCTTTGCTCCCTCTTCTCCCCCAAGTGGCCCAGGAAAGCAAACATTGAAGTGTGGAGAATACTAGTTGAGGAATAAGAAGTTCTGAAGGAATTCACTGCAAGCTTAATCATTCTGGATAAAAATCATTCTAAGAGATTGCATAGTTTCCTGCTTTCCACCATCATGTCAAACTCATTTTTAACTAGTTTGATTATCTAGGATCTAATAAATGGGCTCTTTTCAGGGACCCACTATAAACAGATTTCTCTGGTATCTGCTGAGGTCTGGATATTGGAACACCACCATTTCTGGCCTTCCTCAGCCTTGTTTTTCTGTAAGGAATCTTCATATAAGGGCTCCAAAGTTTACCAAATCCTTCTTTCTGTTGTCATTCATTCCTTGCCCTGTTTGGAGACATCCTTTCTTTGTAGCTCACTGTATTATCTCACCACTGGAGGTAGGTCTAATTCAGGTCCATTTCTTAACCCTCCTGGTCCTGGGTATGGTGCCATATTTGGTAACCCCATTGGGAATTATATCAGTTCTCGTGATTTAATTGTTGTCTCTCTGCTCATAGCTCCCAAATCTATAATTTTTAGTCTTGCATCTCATTTAAAATCTACCCTAAATCTCTAGAACCAAATATATTGAATGTAGAGACCTCTTCTTCACTCTCCTCGTCTGTGATCGTGTTACATTACACATAGATCTATTTAAAGGCAGGAGGGAAGGGGCTGGATTTGAGAGTGCAAGCTTTTCTTTGAACGACTTCCTTTTCATTTTCCCCAAAGTTCATACGTTTCCTTGTAGAAGGGAGATACTGCTTGCGACGTCCCTCTGGGTGTGAGAGGGTAGAGAGGAAAAGCTGCTGAGCAGAGTGGAGTAGAGACATTTTGGCACATCTCTCTTCCCCACTGAGGTTGCAAAATGGTGGTCTAGTGAACTTGACTGCATTGTTTTTAAAATGAAGAAAAATCACATTAGCCGTCAACATTTACAAAGCAGGATATTTACACAGAAAACTAAATTTCTGTATTTTCTTGGAAAAACCATGGAGTTGGCTCCATGGAGCGTGCATTCCCTCATGGCATCGTGCAGCAGGAGCTGTGCAGCAGCTGCACGTTTTAAGTGGGGCACTTGCTCTTCAGTGGTCTCAATGCGACCACTGTGTCTTGTATTGAACCCAGTCAGCTTTACTCTTATACATCACCCACCTGGGGGCATCTGAGTGTGTGATCTACGGGAGAAGCCCTGGAGAGACAGGGACCTTTAGAGATTTGCAAATCCATTCACAGAATCACCAGCACCATATCTTGGAAACAGTAAGAACTTGACATATGCTTATTGAATTGATGTGATTTTGAATCTTTGGACTAGAAAAGGTTACATCAAGGGGGGCTCTAGAGTTGCATGGTAACAGTGATCTTATAGTGTAAAGATAGCTATAAACCTTGATTTTGTTGAAGTGCAAAAAGTGTCTGTCACATATTCCTGACATAATTGAGAATACACTTTCTGAAGTTCAAGTGTCCAGTTATTTGATCAGGTATCATGTTAAGAAATGATACAAGCCTCACAGTCACCCAGCCTGCAAAAGAGAGCCAGAACTTACATACATAATGTTGACTATTTGCCATTTTGTTCAGTATGAGCCATTTAGGGAGAAATAGTCTACTTTCTTTTCTTTCACCTTAACCTGCTACGTATAGTTAACATTTCATCTTTGAATATAAATCACTGAAAATTTCAGCTGTAGTTGCCTGGTCCCTCAGGGTCAGTGTCTCAGGGAACACAGCAAATATCCATAAAATGAAAATACGAAAAGTCTAGTATTTTGAAAATAAAAAGACTCAAACACACACACACACACACACACACACACACACACACACACACACACACACTGTTAAATTTGAATGAGAGGAAACTGATAGCATTTAAAATACTGCAGGGCTATTTTGAGGATTAATGAAATAATGCATGGAAAGCACATAGCACAGTCTGGCAACTAGAAGTGTTCAGTAAATGTTAGCTATTAGTTATAGATAATCAATTAAGAGTTACTGGATAAAGAGCGATTAGCTTTGTTCTAGGTATCTGATAATATATTTTAAACACCGTATTACCAAGAGGTTAGGGGTGACTTAGTCTTTTCTGTTGATTAGTGTTACTCTCCAGTTTTTAATTTCTGAGTCTCAGCAAGGGGTCCGAGGACCCGATGGACGTGGAGACTGACTAGTCTTCCTGCCCCTACCAGTGGGGCACAAACAGCCAGGACAGCACAAGAAGCTGGTGGTGCCTCAGGTTGGTAATTGCTCTCATGAGGCAACAAAGCTGAGTATCTTCTAATAAAACATTATTTATTACGGAAAATAAAGGACAATATTAAGTGGATTAAAATAAGCCCCAATACTTTTGGGGGTGGGGTGGGTGGAAGATTGTTCTAAAGAGGATTTCTGGGGGCGGGGCGACCAGATGGCTCAGTTGGTTAGAGCGCCAGCCCTGAACAACAGGGTTGCAGGTTCGATTACCACATAGGCCAGTGAGCTGCACCGTCCACAACTAGAGTGAAGACAACGAGCTGCCGCTGAGCTTCCGGAGGGGCGGCCGGATGGCTCAGTTGGTTGGAGCATGAGCTCTCAGCAACAAGGTTGCCGGTTCAGTTCCCGCATGGGATGGTGGGCTGTGCCCCCTTCAACTAAAGACTGAAAATGGCGATTGGACTTGGAGAGGAGCTGGGCCCTCCACAACTAAATTGAAAGACAACTACTTGGAGCTGATGGACCCTGGACAAACACACTGTCCCCCAATATTTCCCAATAAAAAAAAATAAAATTAAATAAATAAAAAAATGAAATAAAAATAAATAAATAAAGAGGATTTCTTCACCTTCCTTGCCCATATGCACGCCCATCCCACCTTCACTGTGCCAAGAACATCATACTGCCATCTTTCTGCCTTAGGTTTTCTTTCTATTTAGTTTATCACCAAAGCACAAGAAAGCCTGTCAGTTTATTTCAATGAGCTGCACAATTTGATGCAATAGTGGCAGGAGTTCTCTTTGAACCAACTGACTATTGAATTATAGCATAGTCACGGAACTTATTATTTTTTAAATAAAAATTCCTGCAAAAAAATACTTCCCATCCAAAGAGTTCTGAGAAACATAATGTGATTTTTTGTTTTGTTTTGTTTTGTTTTAGGGTGTGGATTAAGAAATAAACACACTGACTTCAAAGATTTCCATCTTGTTTTCATATAACCTAAATGAGATTAGATGACTTGTGATTTATGCTACCACAATCTTCCGTTGTTTCCCACTTTAAATAAAAATATGGTTATAATTAAAATCACATGAACTTGGATTTTTTTAGCTTTTAGAAAATAAGATGGATGACTTGATGGTTGCCAAGAAAGGCTCTTAAGCATCCTCGTAACATCAAGGCAATGGCCCTTGAGTTGCAGATCTGGAGTGTGATGATGTCCATTCATTGTGACATTCTAGAACATCATCTATTAGGGCAGAAGCAGTCACAACAGCAGCAACAACAAAACAACTGCCACAACTAACACATGACATTTTGTACTTTGTGTACTAGTTTCATTTCTATTTTTATTTTACTTGGACATCTCAGCAGCCTGTTGGGGTAGTTACCATGGGTACTCCTATGTATTTCGATCTATGGTGAGGAAACTAAGGCTTAGAGAGTTGAAGGGAATTACTCAGCATTGTGAAACTAATAAGAGGCAGAGTTAGAACTCACACCAATGTGTTTTGAATTCTAATCCAGTGACGTTTTTACTCTAACCCTCCAACCCAATAATGTCACTAATTTCTGAAGTCCAATATAATAAAATTTTGATTTTGACACCACCTGGTCCCATTTCAGGGCTTTTACACAGGCTCACATGCTGTTGTCTCTTCCTGGAATGCTCCTTACCAAGATCATTTGACTCTTCAGAGGGGCTAAAAGAGCCCCTCCTCCATTGTATTAGTTTGTTAGAGCTGCTGTGACAAAATGCCACACACTGGGTGCTTTAAACAACAGAGATTTATTGTCTCACAGTTGTGTGAGGCTAAACGCCCCAAATCACAGGGTTGATGGTGGGGTTCTTTTGAGGGTTGTGAGGGAAGGATCTGTTTTAGACTTCTCTCCTTAGTTCACAGATGGTCATCTTCACAGGCACTTGATATTCTCCCTACATGTCTACGTGTCCTTTTTTGGGGGGTGGCTGGAGGACATCAGTCATTGGATTAGGGCTCACTTTCACTTGGTGACCTCTGGAACGACCTTATATCTAAATAAGATCACATTCTGACCCACTGGACGTTAGGACTTCAACATACGAGTTTTGGGGAACACAATTCCATCCTTCATACCTGCCTCCTCAGTGCCATGTCACCTTCCACCCCTTGTCCTCCTGCTTCCCATCTCAGTTAATGGCTTTACCATTTATTCAGTTGCTTAGGCCAACTGCTTATGATTCTTTCCTTCTGTTTACTATATCCAATTCATCAGGAAATTTTATCAGCCCTTTCGTCAACATACTGCCTGATTCCAAACTGCTCACCACCGCACTACAGTGTTTCGAGTCCCCACCACTAATCTCCTGCTTGGACTAAATATCATTGTTCATGCCCACTGCCTGTATGGAATCCACTTTCAGCACAGATGCCAAGTGTGAGCTCTTTAAAATACAAGCTACGCCATGCCATTCCTTGTTCAAAACACCGCATTTGGAATAAAATCTGAACTTTTTATCCTGGAGTAGGGACTTGATAATTACAATGTATTTCAGGAATCAGCAGTAACAGCATCAAGTGGGAACTTGATAGATATACAGAATCTTGGGTCCCATTGCAAACTTACTGAACTAAAACCAGCATTTTAACAATATCCTTAGGAGATCTGTGTGCATTTTAAAATCTGAGAAGCTCTTGCCTAGAGAACCCTGTAGGATCTCCTCCCACTGTGTCTTTGAACTCACCTCCTTTCTACCACTCTTACTTTTATTCTTCCCATTCCAGACTCTGGCCTTTTTGCTGTTCCTACCATCTTGTGGCTCTCTCTCTGCCTAGAATGCCTTCTTAGAGACTACTCAACCTCAAAAACAACACCCCCTCCTTCTACCATGTCACTCGTACCCACCTTATCCTGCTTTGTTTTCTGCCTAGTCTTTATCACTACCTGAAATTATGCAGGTATGTATTTATGTAATTTTTATATCTCCACCAATAAAATATAAACTTAATGAGATCAGAGATCTTATTTTACTCACTGCTACTTCTTCCTAGGCAGAGAGGAATGGCTGACACATAGTAGATGCTCAATAAATATTTGCTGAAACAGTAGATGTCTGCACTTTTCGTATAAGATAGGTCATATTTTTTGTGCTGATTTAATTAATTATTTTCTCTAGTAAAATACTCTTGGGCTATTGTTGATTATGGCATGGCATGTCACTAATTCACTACTTTCTATAATTTCCCCATTTGAGTTACTTTATCGTCCCTCCTTACCCCATCTCCCTCCTTTTTCACTGGGACCAGGGTTCTTTTCCATTATATAGTACATTAAGAATGTCTGGAGAGATGCAACAGGCAGCGTGTACTAAAATCTCCAAAGCAACATGAAATAATATAGGCTTAATAATAATTTTATTCTACGGCAGTTACTGGCTGGAGCTTACCAACTTGAAGTTTTTGAGATCAAAGAAAAATTTAGTACTATCCAACAATGTTGACAGAAATCTCAGCACAGATGGCAGCATTCGTTCAAATTTTGCTGGCAAACTAGGGGACTTACCTCTTCATCTGAAAGACCCTTTTGCTCTCTAAAGAACTAAAGGAACACTCTGAAATATGATTAAGTGCCATTGAGCTCTGATTAGTTCTTCATTAAAGAGAAGCTTCTTTTCAAAGTATCCTTAGAAAAATACGTACATAGATATATATGATGTATATTAAGAAGTGATTTTAAATTGAAATAATGAGTCATTTGTTTCAATATGAATTTAAATCTGTTTCAGTGTCATCAAAAAGCAGGCCTTTCTTCAAAAGTCACAGCATTCCTGCCAACTCTTCAGAAGAGAATACTTCCCGAAGAGTTATTAGCTTTCTCTTTCTCAGCTACCTTGGCTTGGGGATTTGCAGCCTCGGTGGGCCAAGTGGCACTGGCTCTGTTTTAATCGCCAGTTTTGTCTATTCTCCCACAACCTCTTGTTGCCTCCTCTTTATCTTAGTCCATTACTGGTTTTTAAAAAGGACACACAGGTAGATAGACCCTAAAAAGTTAATCAGGAGATTTACTCCAGGGATATTTGCTGCTCAAGAGTTATATTGGCACCTGATGAGAGACAGATTGTTATGTCTGATCTTACTTAGGTCAGAGGTTTCAAGACTCTATCAGAACATTATTTTAGCTTTTTGAATGTTGAAACTTTGGTGATGGCAATTCCGTTCAATCAGTTATCTTTCACTGAAGGGAAAACTAACGCAAAAGCTAATACATCAACTACCGTGGTTTTTAGCCACTATTTTATTGATTGATTCATTCATTCATTCATTCATTGATTATTTTTTTAAGGAGGGCAGCAGCTAGAACCAACAGTGTTGGTGTTATTAGCACCTCGCTCTAATCAACTGAACTAACCAGCCAACCCACACGATGGCTTCTGGATAACAAGTGACCATACTTTCCATTCACCTTACATTGGCCTCAACAACTGTTTTTATCCCCACGTACTTTACTCACACTGCCTTATTTTGCCTTCAAACTAATAAGCACTGTAGTTAAAGTAGGAGTTAAGAGTGTTATTGGGCACATTTGAAGGATGAAGTATTTGAGACAGAACAAGATGATGACGTAGCTGTTGGGGAAGAGGCAGGACATGAAATCAGCCCTCTAGACTCACAATGAAATCTATCCATTAGAGAGTTTTCTGGGCCTATCAATGTGTTCACCAGAATTAGCATGAAACGACTCAGAGGGGCTGACGTGGTCCCAGGTTAATGTGGGTATGTGAATACACACTAGTTTTTAAGAGAAATGCCACTACAAGAAAAGGACCAGTCATGTCCCATTGTCTGCCACCACAGCCTTTCGCTTATAGAGCTGAAGGGGCTGACTATATAACGCTAGAAATAAGAACACTGGGGAATGGAGGAGCATCACTCATTTCTTCCTATCTCTATTACCAAGCACTAGTTCTAGAATTTACATTAGCAACTCAAAATTGTCGGCTAAACTAAATGGACAATTATATATTGTGTCTTGGGATTCTTTTTCATTATAAATTCTGTATAGGTTATAAATTCTGTATAAATTCTGTACAGGTTTGTCTTAAGAAATTCTCACACATTTTTCCTTTGACGTAAAATTAATGAGAATAGGAGAAGAGAAATGCTGGTATACTCATTTTTCTAAGTGAATAAGTCAAATAAAGGGCATTTGGATCAGCCCATAGATCTCAGACAAAATGAACTTCCGAGAGGCCAAAGATTCAAGTCTCAGCAAGTACTGCACACCTGGTCCCCACGGCCGCCCCGTTGCAACTCCAGGGGGCGCTGTTCACATTCTAGTCTAGATCAATGGCATGGTGGGGCTCGTGAGTGCACAACATTCCTGGAATCCAGTTTCCCTGCTCTTTGCCATAAGACTCTCCGGTCCTGCTTAATTATTTTAGCATTTACTAATACTTTTAAAGATAATAGAAAAAGGAAAGATTTTCCTTCCTTTGGTTTTTAGTGAAACTGGTTTCCTGAGTAGGTCATTTACTATGATTCTAAGCTACTATTTAGGAAAGAGTCTAAGAGGGAAACACAGAAATAGAGATAGGCCCCTTCATTAAAATTAAAATAAAATAAAATAAAATAAAATAAAAGGCTGCTCTAAAGACAAATCAAGTAAAGAAAGCATGCCCTAAGGAGGGAAAGTTTTCTAGAGATAAGATTGCCAACCACCTTTCCTTTCTAAATCCTAACCACTTTAAAGTGGTACTTCCTCTAGTTGAGCTGTATAAGCTAATCCTATCAATCCTATCATTTTTCTGGAAGGCATATAACATATGGCACTAACCTTGTTTATTATTTCCCTAAATACATCCTTTCAGTACTCATTTCAGAACAACAGTGATATATTTCTCCAAAACCATCCTTTTCCAAAACCATACTGCAAGCACTTTTTCCTTATTTTGTTAATTTTTAAAATCTACGTAACATAGCCAGTTTGAAATGAAAGATCACATGACACCAGCACTAATAAATTTCCAATGGCTCCTCACCTGTGGCAGAGTAAATCCAGAGTCCTCACAATGATTCCTGTGATCTGTCTCCCAGGACCTCTCAGCAACTCCTCATTCCTGGACATCATCACACTTGTGCCCCTCTGCTTCTTGGGTTTTCCAGGATCCCTCTGCTTCAGGTCTTTGGTGCTGATCCTTCTACTACCTAGTAGAGCCTGGCTACTCTCACCTCAGAGAAAGCTTTGGCTGTTCTAGTTAAAATCTGCACCACCACCTCCAGGCCTGCCATTATTACTCTACCGCTCATAGGCACCCTGCCTTATTTCTTCCATAGTAGAATTTCTTCCATCGCCATTATTTAACATAATGTAGTATATGATTTCTACTGTTTACCATTTGCACACCTTATGTTCCACTAGAACCTAAGTCCACTAGGGCAGGAATTTTGTCCTTTCATTCATTGCTGTTTTACTGGTGCCTAGAAGAGTATACACACTTGGTAGGTACCATGGACAAAAAAAGGGGCCACATACTAAACCTGACAAGCACAGGGGAGGCCTGCATGGAGGGCCTTACAAACTCAGAGACCAAAAGTACCTACATAGGACGGTCTAAACATAAAAATTTCTACCTAAAATCTCCTAACTAGGCCTGTAGCTTCTTTGACAAAGGCCAGTCTTTACCTAAGTGAGCCTGCCTATTGCCTTTTTGCATCTAAGAAAACATACATTTGAAATGTCAGAGTCATCTCCTTTTCCAGATCCCTCTGGACACAACCATGCACTACAACACAAAACCACTCATTGTTATCTTGTTCCCGGCATACCATCTCTATGTGGCCATAAATGTTAATTATTAACTACCCAGTACCTACCAATGTAAAAGAAGTATGTGTCTCTCCATTTTACTTTTTCTCCAATCCCAGAGATTGCTCTACTTTCCTTTCTCCCACCCCCTTAATCTACCACCAATGGATTTCATTAACTCTCCTTTATGTCTCCTCCTTTTATTCTAATGTATAAAATAAACTGCAAAACTGCCCTTCTCCAGAGCATTTTCTCAACCCATTGAGATTTTGCTTCTCAGCAGTTGTGAGTTTGGCGCAAATAAACTCAAAAATTTTCTACAGGTTTGGATATTTCTTATGTTAACAATATTCAATAGTTATTTTTACTGGACACATCAGTATTATCAGATCATGTAGCCATAGACCATGTAATAGGAGGTCTGGATTAACCAGGCTCAGATTATAAGCAAAATGTCATACAAATCAATATTTTTCTTCCCTTATCAACAATTTATAGTTGTATAATAGAAATCTTAGTGGAAAGCTACTATTCAACATGCTCCTTGTAATGACAACAGTGATGGGTGCAATTTAAAAGCTAGATATTTTAAGGAAGCCACTGAATTTCCTTCCAGTGGATGGTTTACTGTAAAAATGGACCTAGAACAAACCTTTTTATATGAAAAACAGATGGACTGCTAAAAGGGTCACAACACATTTTAATTTTCCTGTGAGAAAACAATAAACTACATGACAGAGCCTGAACAAAGGCTCGCCTGTCTCTTATTTCTCAGAAAAGTTCTACAGCAGGTCCTGTCCCGGAACAACCTCTCAGTAATTCTCCAGAACCGACAGGACCACAACTGCACACTGCTTTCAGTTTTTCCCTCATGTCTTTTTATCTCCCTTTCATTTTTTTTCTTTTTTTAAGTAGCAGGTCCTTCCTTATTTTTTTTTTTAAATAGACTTTATTACATTTTTTTAGAGCTATGTTAGGTTCACAGCAAAATTGAGCAGAATTTTGCAGAGATTTCCTCTATAACCTCTGCCCCGACAAAAGCACAGCCTCCCCCATTATCAATACCCCCACCAGAGTGGTAATTTGTTACAACTGATGATCTTACACTAACACATTGTTATCACCCAAATAAGAGTTTATATTGGGATTCATTTCTGGGTTGTAAATTCTACGGGTTTGGACAAATTTATAATGACATGTGTCCACCATTGTAGGATCATACATAGTAGTTTCATTGACCCACCTTCTTTTCTTTTTTATACTTATTTTTTCCTGCTATAAAAATCATACATGCCAATGGTAGGAAAGCTATAAAATGCAGAAAAAATATGATGAGTCAAATAAATTTAATTCTTTTTCCTATCACTAAAAATTATATACACCCATATAGACAACTTTACATATTTGGGAAAACAGTATATATGTAGTTCTTTATGTAGTTTTACATCAGCATGATCTTCCTATATTTGAAACAGACTTTAAGACATGCAGCGCCATTAAACACGTCTTCTTGTTTTTCTCTGAATACTGAAAGTAAACTAACTGGTTGTGCAAAGTAATTGCATACGTACCTTCATTCCCTTAGACAAAAATCACCTGTTTTTTTAGGTCTCAGCTAAGAAGAAAGGAACAAAATAGAGATCTTGAACTTGGAAATGTACAATTGCTGTGTGTGTGCACACGTGTGTATGCATGTGTGCATGCATGAAAGTGTATCTGTGTCACGTGTTACAATTTTGAGAACCTAAGGAAGTTCCACAGTGTTTTGTTTCATGTTGTTTTGTAGAATTTGTGCAATGAGCCCTCACCCATCCCTGGTGAAACAGACTTTTTAGTGTGTTTGTTCTGGAAGGCTTCCATTTGCCATGGAACCACAAACCTCAGTTACTTGACTTTCATATTATTTTGCAACTTCTGTGCTATTTCACCGGCTGTTTGTCAATGAGTGGCATTTTTTATCTATGACACAAGGAACAGGATTGCTGGGATCACATGCACTCTACAAGGAGAACGGCCAGTCTCAGAAAGTCCATTTGTTTGGGGGAAGGTGATTTTATGACAGAAACTTCAATAAAAACCCCAACTCATTTCCAACATGTAGCAACCAGAGTAGGGATTACCCCACAGCACAATTCATATCAGAAGCACCTCTCTGCTTATATTTAGTTCACTACTGGAATAAGTTATCAAAGTTTTGGCCCTTGTCGGGTGTAGATTTTAGTAATGCAAACAATAAGATTCCTAGAAATCTGTAGGATAGATTCCTAGAAATCAGAAAACAAGCCAAAATTTCTCTTATTATAAAATAATTACTCTCTGTTGAATAATGGGAACATATAGAGAGACAAAAAGAAGGAAATAAAAATCATGCATGTTCCCACTTCTCAAAGAGCCAAAAGCACTTCTTGAGTATTGGGAAATTATAATCCACTCACTAAACTCAATTCTGCAACTGGCTGACGGTGACCTTCCTATCTTTGCTTGGACATACCCAATACTGAGAGAAACTGACAAAAGGCAAAATGAAAATACTTTGCTGCTGCATTCCTAGAGCAAATGTGAATGAAATTCACAAAAACAACACAGGGTAAAATTTAAGGGTTAAATTTAAAATCCCTATGCCATGTGATTCATAGTTCAGGACTAGACTGTTGATTTTTCAGAATTAGCTGCCTGAAGTATAATTTTCATATTATAACTTCATAATATAACTTCAGCTCTGTAAAAATAGTTAATTCTATATTTTGTAGAAGAGAAAAAAATGGAAATTAATTATCTCAACAGTAAAGAGCTTTTATTTATGAACAAGTTTTTGTTTATAGTTCCACTGTGGGCGGGGGAGCACTTCTAGGATCATTTGTGGGATATTTACTTCCAAGTGTTCAACAAAGAATAACTATTAGTTTGATTTATGCAGCAAACTCCATCAAATCATTAATGTTCATTGATAATCAACAAATAAAATATACCTGTTTCATTACTACCATTATCAACCTAATGGTTCATTTACATAAATAATAATCATGATCTTCATTAGAGGCTACTACATAAAATGTTGTTTGTATTAAGTTAAATGATGAATTATGCATTCTAACTTTTAATCTAAGGTAATTATCGTGTTAAATCATTTATGGGACTTTCACGCACAGCTGATGAGAGGGTAAATTTCCACTTTGGAAAATAATTTGACAGAATTAGTTGGAGGTGAATATATACATACCCTATAGCCCAACAGTTGAAATTCTAGGTAAATAGAGAAAATTTCAAGAGAAAATGTGTAATTTTGTGCACAAAAAGACATGTACAAAAATGTTTATCACAGTATTATTTGTAACACTTCAAAATTAGAGATAGCTAAATGTTTATTACCGCTAGAATTAATAAAAAAAAGTGTCACACACACACAGACGCACACACACACACACACACACACACACAGGAATACTCTGCTATTAGTATTGATAAAAATAATATTTACATTTCTAGTACTTCTAAAAGTTTACAGAATACTTTAATTTTTATTGTGTTATTTGATCCTCAACAAACCTAATAAGGTAGATAATAATATTGTTATTATTGATTATTATTGCACTTAGGGAAGAGTAAACTGAAATCGACAACCCTTAAGTGATTGCCCTCTGGTCCCACAGTTTTTAGCAACTATCAGGTCTTTAAATGCTCTGTTCTTTCTACTACACCACAGTGACCTACTGTGATACCACATATTATTTTGCCTTAAAACAGATTCTGAATTCATTCTTAAGAAAAATTCATAGACCTCAAATTATCCACATATGAAAATCACAAGCTGATGCTGGTGATGAAAGCAAAACATTAACTAAAAAAACTTTCCATTTTATTTGATGACAAAGTTCATCTAATAAAAAAGTAAAAAAAAAAAATATCAATTTTCTCTAGTGAAAAAATGGCAATACTGTTTTACTTCTTAAATAAAATATAATATTTGATATGAAGGGGAAAAGACAAAAATTAATATATTTTAAAAAAATACATCAAACCTAGAATTTAGGTCACTGGGTTCAAAGGAATATTGAGTTAAAAATTATTTAATTTCACAAGTATCTGGTGAACAGCTGTACTTAATACTGCCCAGTGGAAACCATTTTATAGAGTATTTTACAATTCTCTATAACTAAGAGAAATACTCTCTAACTAAATAAAAGAGACCAGAACTCTCTTTTATCTGATACTTCTGTTCTTTTTAGAGCCAGTGATAACAGTCAAACTGTGTACAATAAAGCCTCACATTTCTTTCCAATTTATCCTTTCATCATCCTTGTGGCCTGAAACACTGCCACCTCCACTCCCCAGCTTTTTCATAACTGGGCTTTTGAACATGGTCATGTATCCACCTAGAGTGCTGCCCTTTTCTCAGCTTCTGCATATCAAAATTCATGTCTTCATATCCCAGCTGTATGCACTCTCTCCAACAAACCTTATCTTTATTTCTTTTTTGTCATTTCTCATTATCAAGCTGCCATTGCAGATTTTGGTGTTCAGGGCTTGAATCTCTTCCTGGACTGTAAACCCTTTGAGGGCAGGATATGTGCCTCATTGGTCTTTGCCTTCCCATTGGCTAGCACGGTACCTTGCAAGTACGTGGAAAGATTTTGATGTATATCTGTTGAATGCATATTGGATAATAGCCTTTGAGGCACTGCACAATTTTGAAGAATATATGTAACGTTTTTAAAAGTTGCCCTCACATTTATGTAATGCTTTGGCTTTTTTATTGCTTTTCTAAACACTATTAATATCATTAATAAATAATCTATTATTCAGTTTTTTGTTTATTATTGTTTATCAGGGCATTATAACAGGCAATGTCTTCTCACAGAACACCTCATTCTATTACGATAACAATCCCTGGGATAGGAAGAATAAATATTTTTAATCTTTATTTTGCAGAAAAACTATAAATTAGAGCCTAAAAGATGAAGCAACTTCTGAGTACAGAGTTAATTTTTCAGAGACAAAAAGCAAGTCTACGTTCATTTTGGACGTTAATAAAATATTGATTTTATGGTATTCTATTGCTTTGAAAACTGGCAATCCCTTTAAATGATTTATAGCAAACTTCGACCAGAAAGCTGACAATATGAACACTCCCCTTCTGAGCCATGGTAGGTAAGAAAGTGCATACTTTACATCCAAATGCTAGGACATCGATCAGCATGAAAGGAAGCACACATGAAACAAAAGCAGGGCCGCTGGAATTTTCAAATTTGAAAAAAAATTGAATACTGATAAAGAATACGAAGAAATAGAGCCAGCAAAATATCATAAATTAAAAATTAATGCTTACTATTTAAAATAATTTTATTCTAACAATAAAGAGAAAGAAGGAGTTGTAAGAGGCACCAATTCTGACTGGGAATTTTCTTTTTTGAAAGTTGCTTTTCCCAGGATTTATCATTTTACAGAGGGAGGCTAGTAAATGAATTAAGAAGTGACTCAACATTGATCATTTTATGTTAATTTCTTTAAATACTCTTGGCTGTTTGTACCCAACAAGTTTCATTATATTTGAAAAATAAAATCCTTTTAGTAACCACTATACTTCATACATTAATTGTACAATGAGAGATAATATCTCTTCCACTTCCTTTTTCCTTTGGTATCCGTTCATTACATCTAATTAAGGTATGAGTCTTGGTATACAGTTATATATCCTTTGATATAGTTACAGAAACTTCTGAGGTCAACTTGAGGGAAATATTATAACGAAATTTAAAAATAGGAAGGACTTAAGGAGGTAGGAGTTTTAAACATATGCCCTAAAGACGAAGGAAAGAAGAAAGCAACATTTATTATAATTTGGTGCTTAACTTGATTGTCCACATTTGTCTTCTCTGGGGGAATTTTAAAGAATAAATAGTTAATATTCAGTGTAGCCAGCTCTGCAGTACATCTTTATTTACCTTCATACCCAACACAAACTATTCCCCTGAACCCAGAAATGATTCCCCATAAAACTCATGTGTGACAGAAGTTTGCTCCCACTTAAAACTTCATTGATTCAGTGCTTCAGAGTAATTCAAGGTAAATTTTACACTAATGTCTCATTTAATGTAATGAGCCAGGAACATGACTTTGGTGAGGATGGCTTATTCATGGAAGTCGTGAGGTAGACAACTCAAATACAAAAATTGTGTTTTTCAGAATGATCTGGGGACAGAGCAGTGGTAGAGAAGAAAACCGCAAATGGTGTCCCTGGTTGTGACCCTCTTTCCTATTCTATCTCAACTGTGCTAAAACCGGAGCACAGCTGGGATCCCGGCAGGCACCCAAGCCTGGAATGTGAGTGGCAGTGCTGGGATCGATCTCAGGAGGGTGTGGGTGGGTGACACAAGAGCTTGACAATTTAAAGCTGTAGATATTTCAGGTTGGCCTCCATTACAGATCTCACTACTGGGGTGGCATGGAATCAGAGGTGAAGTTTTGGAAATGCAGACTTTACATATTTTCTTGTTTGGAAATTTTGATTTATACAATGTTATAACATTACTTGCAAAAATGCAAAGTACATTTATGGTTGGCAACTCTTAGAAAACTTAACAGTCCCTTAAAATATCAGAGAATCCTTATCCTTTACTGTTGGAGATACAAAGTTTTCCCAAGAAACGCTTTAGGAAGTAATAAGGGCATGATCACAGGTTCCTCTAGAAGGTAGCCACAAACTATGGTGAAGTGGTGCTTTGTTGTTGTTGTGTTAATATAGATGCCCTTTCTTACAAGATGTGGTCTCAGTTTTAGTGAGTTCCGTGTTCAGAAGTTGAATTTTTCTTGCGTGTTCTAAGGAAAGAAACCATTCAACTTCACTTCTTTTCTTATCATCTTGCTCTGTGAAATGGCAGCCTTTCGGTTTCCTTCAGGTAGACACATGCTAATGGTGGGTTGACCCATGTGTATTCATATCCATAATAACTTTATTTTGGTATTTTCTTTTATCTAAGATTTCAAAGGACTTTGTAAATGTTTCAATTAAAATTTGTAGTACTCTTCTTAAAAAGAATAGTAGAAAAAAATCTAAGCCTTTTTAAATGTAAGCTTCCTGAGGGCAGAATTTTCACTATATGAGTAACTTAAGCTCACCGGAAATAGTACTATCTTTGACAACCAATAAATATTTACTTATCTATTTTTAAAGGTAAAATATACAATTATTCTTCCTATTTTCTCATGTCCTCAAACTAATAAAAAAAAATTCCATACTCACTGTTCCTTTATATCATTTAGTTCTATATCACTAAAAAAATAGAAATCTAATACACTGATTTATAAAAATATATTTCTAACTTTGAAATTTTGTGCAATTTGGCAGATTCATTTGGCGGCTAGGAATGTTGTGGCAGCTATACAAACCGTATCAGATAGCCTATAAGAGATGGAAAGATGATTGATCTTACCCAGTTTAAGTCAAGTCTACAAGCAATAGTAGACAGTTTCTTGCTGTCCTTGTTCTAGCTATAAACTAATCAGTCAAATCACATTGGAACCAGGACAAGGCACAATTTAGTCAAAATAAATGATGTGCGCATGTGTTTAAAACTGTCATGAATTAAAAATCCATTCAAGTTACTAGATCAGGTAAAAGTTATAATCAAATAATATTTTAGTTTGATATAGTCCCATTCATTTATTTTAGTTTCTACTTCCCTTGCCTTTGAACTCAAAATCATAAAATCCTCTTTGAACCCAAGGTCCATAAGTTTAGAAAGCCTATGTTTTCTTCTATGAAGTTTATTGCTTCTGTACAGCAAAAGAAACCATCGACAAAATAAAGACGCAACCAAATGAATGGGAGAAGATTTTTGCAAACAACACCTCTGATAAGGCGCTAATATCCAAAATATATAAGGAACTCATACAACTCAACAGCAAAAAAGCCAAACAATCCAATTAAAAAATGGGCAGAGGACCTAAATAGACATTTCTCCAAAGAGGGTATACACCAATAGACATATGAAAAAATCCTCAACATCACTAATCATCAGAGAAATGCAAATAAAAACCACAATGAAATATCACTTCACACCAATTAGAGTGGCTATCATCAACAAGACAAATAATAACAAGTGTTGGAGAGGCTGTGGAGAAAAAGGAACCCTCATACACTGTTGGTGGGAATGCAGATTGGTGCAGCCGCTATGGAAGGCAGTGTGAAGATTCCGCCAAAATTAAAAATAGAATTACTATATGACCCAGCAAACCCTCTCTTGGGTATCTACCCAAAAAATCTGAAAACATTTATCTGTAAAGATGTATGTGCTCTGATGTTCACTGCAGCTTTATTTACAGTGGCCAAGACATGGAAACAACCACAGTGTCCTTCAATAGATGATTGGATAAAGAAGTTGTAGTATGTATACACAATGGAATACTATTCTGCCATAAGATGAAATAGTACCATTTGGGACAACATGGATGGATCTTGAGATTATAATGCTAAGCAAAATAAATCAGACAGAAAAAATAGAGACCATATGATTTCAGTGATATTTGGTATATAAAATTGAAAATAACAAAGGAACAAGACAAACAAATGAAGAAACAAAAACTCATAGACACAGACAATAATTTAGTGGTTACCATAGGATAAGGGGGGAAAGGGGTCATAGATGAGGGCAAACGGGGTCAAATATGTGGTGATGGAAGAACTGACTCTGGGTGGTGAACACACAATGTGATATATAGATGATGTATTACAGAATTGTACACCTGAAATCTATGTAACTTTACTAACAATCGTCACCCCAATAAACTTTAATTAAAAAAATAAATAAAATTTAAAAAGTAATCATATTTTAGTGATATTAAGGTACCGATATCATTCAATCATTTACCTCAATCTTTTTATCTGTGAAATGAAGATAGTAATAGATGCATTAGAGCTGATTGTCTGGCTAGGTCTTATTTTCGGGGAAATGGGTATTATAAAGAGTTTGTGAAAGGCACTGATGATATATCGTCCCACAAGTACAAATGATTATTCATCCTGATGCTGCGATTTTATTACAAATGTAGTGTGGGTAACTGTGCTGACTTCAGATTAGTTAGAATATGTATTTTCCCGGCATTGTAAGTAAGGGCTTTGTGGTGTGATGTAAATTCTTAATAATTTACTTAATTAGCTTATCATTTCTAGTTTAAGAATTACAATGTGATTCTTCTTACTTTTTCATCACTGTTTCCTGAATACAATGCACCCGATTTTACGTTATGCTGAGGAGCCAAGAAAAATTCTGAAAGCCTCAGAAGCATGGTTCATGACTTACAGGTACTAAAATCAAAACATTTTTTTCATCAAATATTCCACATATAAACGTGTTATAGATGTGTATAAACCTACAAAAATCCTAGAAGCCTCTGCAATATGGAACGAGAGACAGTAAATAAGGCAACAGAACAACAATAAATCCACATGACATCAACATGCTTAACATATCTAAAATGAGAAGCTTTCTTACCTAGCATGCAAACACATTTGACATTCTGATCAGGGCTT
The DNA here is from genome assembly GCF_004115265.2 of Rhinolophus ferrumequinum. Taxonomy (NCBI): domain Eukaryota; kingdom Metazoa; phylum Chordata; class Mammalia; order Chiroptera; family Rhinolophidae; genus Rhinolophus; species Rhinolophus ferrumequinum. The sequence continues at coordinate 82,303,723 of NC_046286.1, read as the reverse complement.
TCAAACAAGAGTTCACCACACCTCTGAAAGAAAAAGAAAGCCATAATTATTTTAAGGTTTCATACCAGGCTTCCCAAGGCAACATGTCCATGCAACCTGACATTATCAAGACATTATTCCACTCCTCATGTTTTCCTTGGTTACCTGAGTCTAGGAACTTATGTCATGAGTAGAGACTTTCCTGGCAGTAAAATATTTGAGACTAAGTTGGAGTAGATTGTTCCTGCATGCCTCATGCCTCTGCCTCGAAGCCATTCTGTGTGCTTTTATGAGGAGTCACCACCAGAGATGCATTCCGTGTCTAATGGTTTCTATTTCAGCGGAAGATATTCAACCTATTAGATCTAACAATATGTGGTTAATCTCTCTCAGAATTGGCCCTTACACAGCACCAAAATTATTCTAAATTACCTGCTCTGAATTCAAACGCAAACATTATCAAACACAAAGCTCGGTGGCCTATACTTAACCCTCTGAACTCAGCGGGCGGAACGGGGGGGAGGACGGGGGCAAATAAGGAAAAATTGAAAAAGGGACACTCATATGTGCTTTTCCTGAACCCACAGACACATGGAAACCTCAATTTTATTATCTATGTCTTAGTTTTAACTTGCTTGTTAAAAGTTTTGTGCAAGGCAAACTCCAGAAATAAACTCAATTATTTAAGAATTGACCACATTTATGTATATGATTGACAAATGGTTAGTACCTGAATATATAAAGAAATTCTCCAAATAAGCAAGAAAATAACAAATAGAAAAATGGATAAAGGACATGAACAAACAATTCATGGAAGAGAAACCTGAATGGTCAATAAACTCAGAATATATTCAATCAATCATACTAATAATTAGGAACCAGCAAATTAAAGATAAAATGAGGCCTAGTTTGAACTCATCAGTGTGGCAAAACATAGAAATCTGGCAATAATAAGTGAATTAAAAAATGTAGAGAAATGAATACTCTCACACGTGGGTTAGAATATGAAATGATAGAATCATTTTAAAGAAAAATTGGCAAAATTTTATTAGATTTCTACTTGCTTATTTCCAGATTTCAACCTCACTAAGTTGAAATATGCATTTTAGATAGCAAGTCATATTCTAGACTGATAACCAGAAAAACTTTCACATATAACTTTAGTGCCCAGCTATAAAATAGATAAATAATGTTATTCATATTTTGGAATACTACATGGCGGCTAAAATGAATGAATTAGGGCTACATTCACTGTAAAAACATATATATAACAGGCACATATAAATATTCAAATTGTATAATGTTCAAATCTTATAAAATATAGAATGTTCAAATCATATAAACCAGGTTTAATGTTTACATCGTATAAAAACAATGTTAAGAAAAAACTATCTCCATTTTTTATGAAGTTGAAAATATCTAAAAATAGTACATATTGTTTATGGATACATTAATTTACAGAAAAAACATAAAAAACAGGAAATAAATAATGAATATCAAATTCAGGGTAGAGGGAAAATATACAGAGTAATAAAATGTTGGAAGGCATACAGGGGTTACCAAATTTTTCTATACATTAGTCCACCCTTATCCATGGGAAATACATTTTAAGACCCCCATTGGATACCTGAAACCATAGACAGTACTGAATCCAATATATACTACGGTTTTTTCCTACACATACTTACCTATGGTAGTTTAACTTATAAATTAGGCACAGTAAGAGATTAATAACTAATGATAAAATGGAATAGTTATGACAATATACTGTAATACAAGTTATATAATGTGGTCTCTGCTCTCTCTCTCTCTTAGCAAATCAGCATAATTGTTTTTCCTTCCTCACAATTTCATGGATGGAAAATTCGCTCTTACCATAGATCTTAGCAATCTCAGCATACAATTTTTTTTCTTTCCTTATTAAGTAGAAAACTTTCACCTTTTTACTTAAAGGGAGCATTTTACAGCTTTTCTTTGGCATATCTGAGTTGCCAGCATCATTGCTCTTGTGCTTTGGGGCCATTATTAAGTAAAATGAAGGTTAGTTGAACACAAGCACTGCAATACTGAGACAGTTGATCTAATCATGAAGATGCCTAAGTGACTAACAGGCGTATACAGATTGGATACGTTGGACAAAGGGATGATTCATGTCCCTCTCACCAGGCGGCAGATTTCATCATGCTTACTCAGAATGGCACGCAATTTAAAACTTATGAATTATTTCTGGAATTTTCCATTTACATTTTCAGACTATGGTTGACCGTGGATAACTGAAACTGTAGAAATCGAAACTGTGGGTGAGGGGGCGGAGGAAAACTACTGTAATGGTTTGTTCTTTAAATTATTCTCTAAGCTGTTTTCTATGTTCCAAATATTTCATAATAAGAAAGAATTGCCTCCATACGCAACGCTCTGAATATAAGAATGATCTTTGCCTACTGATTCCTGGCACCCATCTCCCTTGGGCTAACAGAGGCCATTTAATGCCAGGTTGGACTGCCTTTCCCAATAACTGTGTCACCACTTATTTCCTTGTCCTAGGAAGATTGAGGACTTGCTATATTTGCCCATTTTCCTCTTTCTTTCACTGTTTACTCGTTTAATTTCACTTCTGTCAATCTTTATTGTAGTATTTTCCATCGGCAGTTGGAGATTCCCATATGCTCAGGACAGACTTAAGCTATATGCAGATTTTTTGACTGGGCAGGGCCTCAGCACCCTAATCCCCACTTGGTCAAGGGTCAACTGTACCTACACTTCATATAAGACAAAGCAATTTCTGGGGAAAACTATTCCTGGATGTAAGAACTCACATTCTTCACCTATAATTAAGAAATCCTCTGATATAAAGAGGGGCAGGTTGAGGGGAAAAGAATGACTCAATTCTATTCAAATCAACCCCTTTTCTGGAATGGCCTATCCTGTGCACAGAGAGATGGGAAATGGGCGCAGGGCCATGAAAAGGAAGCAAGCTGCTTGGGTGAGTCAAGAGAATGGATTGTAGGGGAGGGTGACTGGATGCACGCAAAGGTTGCAAGAGGGCATTGAATACTAAACAGAGAGTATTGTTAGCTTTTTACAGGTTACTCTGCTGACCTAAGTATCATACAATATTTATCATGCCTTTTAATCTCTTCATGCTTTATTCCTTTGTAAGTAACATGGGATGCTAATATATGCCACAAAGTGGGATCAGAGAGCAAACGTGAGGATTAATGGTCATGGCGTCTGATCCTACTGTTAGTTCCTGTTTTGTTTGTGCTTTGGCAGAAGTTAAACTCTTTCAAATTGCTAACATCCATTTCCCGCATTTAAAAAGCATTACCTGCTTTTTAAAGTGGTATTTTTATGACCTGAAAGAGTTGGTAATTCTTTTTAAATGAAAGATCAGAGGTTTCTAAAATGTTTTCAACTTCTTGGCAAAACAAAGTGCTAGGAAGTTCTGTCAATTCATATTCTGGGTCCTAGGAGGACAGAATTCTGGACTGCTCCCTTTCTCTTTGTTAATGACAAAGCCCACATATGTGGTAGGAAGCAAGAGATTTCCTTCTTTCCTTGAGGGGCTTGCAGGAGATGATGTGTGGAGAATGCATAACTTCCTACAGCTGCCAAAGCCCAATGGCAGCCTTATATATGTCCCTCGAAAGGCAGATGAGTATGGGTGGGGGTGATGCCACGGGGGGGGGGGGAGGGGGTGTTTGCTCTCTTTCCTGAACATAAACAAAACCAGGAGAAGTTTCTGAAATTCGCATGGAACATGCGTTCCTTGACAGTCATGGCCGGCTAGGGTTCACTGACCACATAAACTAATGATCGCTAATGATCGAGCAAGAAGGGCAAGCATGGTGGCCCTTCTGATGACCCTGAGGATTGTGAGACAGTCCTTTTCCTTGTCTTCATTTCTCTGGCTGTCTGGGAAATGCCTGAGACACTTTTAATTAGCTCATTAATTGTCCTGCTTTGTAAAATTACCTGATGATAGTAACAGATTTTAAAGCTATGCTCAGAAGGGAATGGGATTGTTCTCAGGACTTGGAAAAAAAACAAAAAACAGTCTTTCCAGTGCAGTTTCTCATTGATATCAGTGTCTATGGGGACTTGGCTGCCAAACATTTGCTTGCAATACAACCTCGGGTGATGAATCAGTTTACAGGGTTAGTTGGGTTAAGCCATGTTGCCCAAGTCTCAGGAAACTGCAGGATCTGCCATAGGGGAAGGTCTCATGCCCTGTTGGGTTCTCAGGTGATACAGCCTTCCTCCCTTGCTGCTGTGCCTGGTCATGCATGCTGGGACTCCCCATCCCAGCACCTGCTACTGGATGACCCTGACTTTGACCTGGTTCTGTCACCAGGCTTCTGTCTAATTCTCAGAATCTTATCTCTCCTTAGGATCTCCATCTTTGTTTTATCTTCTGTGTCTGAAATACTGAGACCAAATCTCCTTCTTTGTGCCCATTTCCCAGGCAACACAGCCCCCAAATAATAGGGCCTAGGGGCTGGCACCCTGTTAGAGACAGAGTGATGCCCCTGGCTCTCATGTGCTCCTCCCATAGCACATACATGCTGCACATGAACTCGCGTGTGCAACGACTATCACCCATGAAGAATCAAACCACTTTCACTGTAGTGTTCCTAACATGCCTCATTATTGTAACTCTGATGCCATATACATACCATGCCTGCAATAGCTAGTGTGGACTAGCTAACATTTATTTAGCTCATACTATAGGCTAAGCACTCTTCTAAGTGCTGTATATAGGCCATCTCATACGCTCAATACTCTCTTTTAAGAGAGCAGAAAATTGTGGCATAGAGAGTACTACTAAAATACTCTTCTCTAATGAGTGAAAGAATCGAAGCTGACAGCTTCCCTGATGCTTGACCATTATATATAGACTCCTAAATAATGGCTACTGTTGGTGTCTTCATTGCCTTGGCCAAGTAGACTGTGTCTATTTACATCCCCTTCTCTCTTCCATTAGCCAGTAACTATTTGCATGAGTTGCCACCTATTAGAGTGAAGGCTTTGGATTAGACTGATCCAAATTCAAGTTCTGTTGCTGCCTCCACTTACCTACTTTACTACCATGAGGAACTTATTTAGTTTTGCAAAACTTGGTTTTTTTTTTTCATTTGTAAAACAAGGTAATACTATTTACGTCATAGTATCACTGCAAATTTAGTTTTTAATTCATTAAGAACAAGAATATACTGATTGAAATTACTGTAGATGAGACCATAACACAAAAATACAAAATAAACCTAACTCATTTGTTAAAATTATATTTTAATTTTCATATTATTATTTAGGATTAAAATTGAAGAAATACTTCTGATTTCAAAAGTCAAAATATTTCAAAAGCTGATTGCTAATTCTTATTTATTAAGAATTTTCTATATTAAATCTAAAATTTGCACATTTTAGGAAGAACTAGATGGATTTTATAAAATACCCCATCTCTCTTAGTACTTTTAATTAAAATATTTAATTTCCATGAACTAAATCATATGTTCCAGCAAAATGTGCAATAAAATATATTTCTCCTAAATAAACTGTATTTTTTATTACTTTCATCATAAAATTAGTTGTGAAAAATTGATATCAGGTTTAATTTTAAAAATCACACTAAAGTATTTAGCAAACCTCTATTACTTAATAAAAATTATATCTGAAATGACAATAATATTCAAACATTAGTAATAGTACCTGTTATATTTGAAAGAAGCAAAACACATTAAAGACAGTGAGAAGTTCACACATTGTTCAGTTAACAGCACTTCTAGCTTTCTGCAACCAGTTAATGCTTTTTCTGCTTCGAATAAGCTTTCATATTTTGTTTTACTTTTCTGAATATTTGCTATCACTTGCATTCATTAGTATCTCAGCAGGCCTCCAGCAACTAATCTTTTTAGGGCAGGTGTCTGGATATCTTTGGATGGGAGGAAACATTAGGGAACAAAACCCGAAACAGAAATCCTTGTTGCCTGGAGGTTTGTCTCAGTGTCAGCTGAGACAATAACTGGTTTTTGCAAGTAGGTAATGCAAAATGAAATGTTATCAGCAAATAATTAATAGACTGTGATTCTTTGATTATTTCCATCACATGTTTATAGCTTTCCTTTTATTTTCTTTCCTTTTTTTTTTTTTTAAAGCAGAAAGGAATTTAATACATGGAATTAGGTGCTTATAAAATCACTGGAAGTTCAGGCTATAGAATGGGCCTCCAGGAATGACTCTCAGACAAAAATGCAAAATTGGCTTATGAAGGACACAGTTGGGAAAGTGGAGAAGCAAGAGGCATCACTGAAGTTGGTGACGTCAAGGACATACAACCATGGCAGAGTCCCAAAGATTAGAAAGCTGTTGGCACAGCTGCCTCTCGACACCCATGTTGCTAGTGACTAAATGTTGGATGCTACTGTAGGAATGCAGAAAAACCCAACATCTCCATGACTGTGCTTGATAGAGCTTTAAAGCGAAACAAAACAAAACAAGCCCCTGACATATACTCATTTTGGGGAAAAAAAATTAAGACTGAGTTTAATTTTTCAGCTTGGATGGCCAAGCTGAAAAAGTGCTGACTATGGTCACTATTTGATGGAAAGTGAAGTGCATCTCATCTGTGCCATGAGCGAGTTGGATTGGGCAGGGCTTTATTCAGGACAGGCTGCCTTCACACTCACCCTCACTCTGTCTCTAAGTGCTTCAGTTCTGTAAGTTTGCCGTGCAAGGATTTCTCTAGTGAGGGTCTTAGTAAACAAGGCAAATGCCTGTATGCTGATGCATCTGTTTTATTTGATCACTGCTGAACCCCCAAGTATCTAGCATGATGACTAATACATAATGGGCACTCCCAATATTCATTAAGTGAATGAATAAGTAATTCTTTACTGCAATTACATGGGATATACTTAAAATTTGAGATTATCTGGGGTAGTGCAAGAAGAGATTTTCCCCCCCTGGAGATTTATGTATACACACCAGGAAATGCTGCCATAAGATACAATCATGTAATATGAGCTACAATGGGATGATTAAAGGGGAAACCTGACATTGAGAAGGGATTTAAAAATATCTTGGTGACTTCCCATCTCACATTTTCCAACAAACAACTGAATGATACTAATCAAAGTCAGACCCCCAGAAGATAGGCTTAGAGAGAAAAATTTTTGGTCTGTAGATCATAGAAAGATAGCCTCTGTTAAGAGACTAAACTCCCTAAATTCTCTCAGGGCCTGGAAGCTTGGAACTCCATTAACGTCTATCAAATGAGTGAATAAATGGACATTTAAGAAGACATCATTAATATTCATCATGCCTACTCTGTGCAGGCACTGTACCGTGATTATGGATACAAAATAAAGTGAGATTTCATCTGAGTCCTGTCCTCAGGAAGTTTATAGCTTGGTCTGAAACCAAAACATAGAAGGCTATGGCCACCCTCAATGGTGGGCACGCAACACTGCCTTGGGCTATTAGAGAAGACTTCCAAAAAGAGATGACCACAGGCCTGTCTGGAGGATAGGAAGGAGTTGACTGGCAAAAGAGAGGGCCCATCAGGCAGAGAAAGTTGCCTGCGCAAAGTCCAGAAACCCTTTTAAGATCATTCAAGCAGCTGCTGAGGAGCAAAGCTGTGGTGAGTCAGGGCAGAGGGTTTAATCAAAGAGATAGTTACAGTTGAGACTGGAGGAAATTGGGGGCCGATAGCGATTTGGAAAAAAAAGAAAAGAAAAAGAAAAAGAAAACAGAAATTATGGGCTGTGCTAGAGAGGCTGGGTTTGCTTTTCAAGAGCAGGGATGCTTAATGAATTCTTTTAGCACTATAACAAATAAGTACAATACAATGGTACCAGCTATCTCTCATCAACAGTATCGTCTGCGATCTTTTTGTCCATTTCTACCTTAGGATGGGTACCAAGACTGAGGTGTTCCTTATTTTTTCTTTGTGGATTATTACACTAATGGCTATGGCCACAAGAACAACCCCTAATGACACAGTTGAAATCCCACAGGGGGCCAACTTCTGCTACTGCCGAAGCCATTAGCACCTAGTATTGAGCACATCACAATTTCCCCAGCTCCCAGAGGGTGCGATTTCATGGTCTCCTACTTCACAGTGGCCGGATTCCCAACTACCATGTGGGTGGCATAGTCGGGCCTTAATCTCTAAACACTGTGGCGGCCCTTGGCACTCTGGTGCCAGAGGATGGCAAATTTGGAACTGGGGCCGATTTCAGCTCGAGCTCATGTTTTCCTTTCTAAGTTTTTCCAGTGAAAGAGCACATTTCCATCCCATTGCAGGCTGTTAAAACGTCAGACTAATAAGTTTTCAACAATCTGTCAGTGTAGATCTCCAGCAACAACCTGGCACTGTCTTTGATTTGGGGCCTCATTGTCCAGCCTGACCTCAGCCAGTCAAAATAAGAGACACAGCAGCAAAAGGAAAAAAAAAAATCACTTCGAGCTGAAATTCTTCACAAATCCATTGTCGCCAACAGTCAACAGCAAAGCTGTGGGCTACATAACCTGAAGTGACCCTTCAGGAAGGGCCATCCCTCATAAACCTCTAATTAGCTATGGTTAGGAGTGACTTGAAAGATATTAGTGCTATTGCTATTGGAATTGAGCCTACCAGCTTTTAACAGCTTTGTTTTCTTCTTCAGTCAAAGAACAAAATGTTAGCTTAATGGCGTATGCTTTCTATTAGAGAAGTGCCAGCAGCAGCAATCTCCAGAGAGTCTCTCAGCATTTTATTACACACCCCTATTTTTAAATGTTTAAAAACTACTTATTATGAACCAAAACTTGGAAAACCTGGTTTCAGCCCAAGAGTAAAATTTTTTTTTTCTTTTTTTTTTAAGTTACGAAGCAAGCAACCGTCCAGAATACAAAACTGTATCTTCTGTCATTTCGGCCCTGGGCAGAAGAGGGCACCAGAAAGGCTATCGTACTATCTATGTCATTTGATTGGACCCCTTTAGGGAGACACGGGGGTCAGATGCACACAGGTTCTGAGTCACTGTGTTATGTTATGTTGCATTCTCCAGTTCATGAAGTATTTCTCCATGCACCACTTTTAGTTTTGACTTTTATTACACACATTGAAAAACACAGTTTTCATTGTGCAAAGCAATAACTATAGCCTCTGGGCAAGCACGATTTTAGTAGAATCCATACCTGTGAAGGGTGATGGCATGTGGAATATTACTGGAGTATCTCGCTAACACACCCAATTATAGGAACAGATAAGCATGTTGGTCCAAGGCACTTTGGGAATAATTCTGGTATGGGCTCTGAGAATTCCCTTTTATCAGACACAAATACCTATGCCTCAAATCTTGATAAACAGAGAAAAAATTATGCCAGAATTTTGCAGTAAATTTCATCTTTTATTTACCTTCTCAGGGCTCCAAGTGTTGATAACCAGCTACAGCTAGTTTTCAGAGAGACAGAGACACTTCTGTGAAAGCAAACAACTAAAGCCATAAACATTTAGCTTACACACAGTGAGTTTTTAAAGAGGAAGTCCATAACCACTTTGCATTAGAGAAAAAAGGAAGTAGTACAGAAAGAGGACAGATTGGTATAGGCTTTGTAGGTTCAAATCCCAAATCTACCCCTTGCAAGCTGCATGATCTTGGGCATATTATTACTTATCTTTTTGAATCTCCTTGTAGAGCAGAGGGAATGACAATGCTCACCCTTCTACTGAAATAATGTAATATATGTGAAAGCATCTCGTGTACTTTGAAAATCATAATGGGGCCTGCAGTGTATGTTGTTTTGTGGAAGCAAGGAGGTGGAAGTAGGAGAGGGCCATCTGGCAGCACTTTGTACAAGATACAAACCATAATTCTACTGAGTGTGTCATGGAATTTTATGAAGAGAACATTTTTGCTCTTCCCATGTTGGAAAGCACCAGTCTCTCAGAAGGCAACTGGTAAAACCGAAGGTCTAAAGAACAGAGGTAGGAGCGTAGGATCCGGCAGTAAGCTCAGAGCTGGGTAGAACAGTGGCCTTCAAGAGGGAGAGAGGAAGTAGAGTCGAATACAAGGTGAAGATCTAAAAGAATGCAGGAAAAGGAAGATGGACTGTGTGAGGATTTGCAGCTTGGAGAGGGCACCTCCAGTGCCAGAAACACAACTGTTAATCTGGGAAGGATCCGGGAGAGCACCATGGACAACTAAGTCACTTATTGATTAGCAAACAAATAAGTCCTCATGGACTTAGGTGACTTTCCATTCCAGGGTTTTACCATGATCTCAGTATGGGCTGTTGAGTTCGAATCAAGATTCCAGTGTTTACTAGATGGGTCACCTTGGGCAAGTTCCCCAATAATTCTTTTTCCCTCAATTTCCTCATATATAAAAATGAAGATAATACTCTGCTTACATCATGGGTTTATCATGAGAACGAAAAAAGGATTAACCTACGTAAAGCACTTAGAATAGTGCCTGGTAAAACTACTCAATTAATTACTATTTTTGAGAAAATACACTTATTGAGAAGAGAAGCCATGAAAACCATGGCTTTTGCAGCTGCCTAGCTTTACTCCATGTTACCTTCTTAATCTGGACATTGAAGCCATTGCCCTGGGCAGCCCCAAGCCCCTTGAAACATGAATAAAGGGACAGACGTCTATATACCTGTCAGATGGGAGTGCCCAACAAACATTTGTTTAATGAATGAATGGGAAATCAGAAGGCAAATAGATTGAAAACTGGACCTATTCTTACTAGGCAATGATTTTCAGTTCCTGCAAAGCAAGGGCTTGAAGGCCTAAAGTAAAATCTCACTTTTATTGAGTATTTCATTCAAGATACTCATTCAGCAAACCTCCATTGGGGACTTTTCAATGCAGCAATGGTGCTGACACATCTGTCATCAGTTGCTTATGCTGGATTTATTAACTAAATTAAGCAGAACCTATTTCTATTTTGATCACATTATTCTCAACTAATTCTGATATGTTTAAAGTCCTAATTAGGAAACATTGAGTAGACTTTCTGTGTAGTGGAAATGTTGACAGTAGGAGGTTCCTACAGACCATTTGGTTATTGGGCTGATGCCCAGGGACTGTCTAATCCTACTTGATGCACAATTGGCCTTGGCATTGAGGGAGGAGAGAGAACCCAAATGAGTTTGAGAAAGAGGAGGTTTCTCATAGTTGTTCACATACACTGGCCACATCCCGATGGGTGCGGAAGAGTTTGTGAATAATGTATTCTGATTGGTTAAGGGAGAGAGAAACTAATATTAAACAAGTCCTCAGTGGGAGTTGAAAGCATGAGATAAACTGGAAGGGTGTTCGTTTTGGGTATGATACATTTTAGGTGCAAAAGCCTAAAGGCAATTGAGGAAGGAAGTTAAGAATGACTAGGAGGGGATGGGGTTCAGATAATTGAGAGAATTGGGGTGTGGAGAGACATGAGGCTGGGAAGTTGGCAGGGACTAGATCACGCATGGCCCCATGGGACTCCATTTAGTGATTGGACATGAGCCGGGATTCCATAGGCCATGGATCTGAACGAAGTCACTGCAGGTCACAGGCCATCTGTTCAAGGCAGTAGAAAAATCCCCCAAGTGTTTAGAAAGCTTTCATAATGGGAATACTGCACAGCAGCCACATTTGCTGACCCATGTGGCTTCTCAACACACTTGGCGATATCCTTAGGTGGGGAAAGGTTTCTGCTACAGGAGGCGCCACCTTACGACTGAGTATTTAATGACATTTTCCATATTATTCCTAATAGTCATAGTTTTGATAATCAGTGACGCCAGGGAATACCACAAGAACTATTCAACCATTTCGACTCTCTAGTATTACCTCACACAAGGGGTACTTACAGATAGATTTCTTTAGATTTAGTGTCATCCATATGGCCTTTATGAAGAGATCATGGAAGTGAGAACGTGACTTGTAAACTTTCTAAGTCTAGCATCAATATATTATGAAGACCATGGCTTTTTAAATCATGCGCGGAGTGAAGACTGAGGACACACTGAAAGGAGTGATTAGCAGCCATGTCCCTGGACCCCAGAAGATGGAGGAGCTGGGGTCCTGAACAAAACGTCCTTCCCTAACAGTTCAAAAGGAATCTTCTCAGAAATGAGTGGGAGAACATGCCTCTTGTATACTTCATTCTTTACTTGACTGATACCGTCAGCATGAAATTTGAACCTGCCCTTTAGCCAGACACGCTGCGCAGCAAAGCCTCAGTCTGTCCCCGCCACCCCTAGAAGACTAACACTGTGAGAGCTCGAAAGGAATAGCTACTTTTTTTTTTTTTTTGGCCTGACTTGTGTGCAGCCAACAGTATGTACTCAGCAATTGCTAAACGCTGGCCATCTGGCCCAAGGGTCTAAGGTTTAGACTCGGTTTTCTTGATTTACACTGCAATTTCCAAGCTACTTTCTTTGACCTTATAGAGAGCAAAAGGTTAATAGATAATATCAGCAATATCTCCAAGTCACTGTACAGACGTCACAATTCAGAGATTCATGGAACCTCATCCAGCCTGTAACGGAATGAATATTTACTCAAGACAAAAGAGTACTTATATAACATGCTCCTTGCAGCTCCATGCAGTAATGCTCCTGTACATAAACCAACAATTAAATGTAATCCTATACACTTATATTTTTAAAAGAAATTCAAACCAGTCCTTGGAATTAAATAACCCCAGTGCTCGAGAAAATGACTTCCAGAACATCAAGCCTCACATGCAAACACAGGGCCACTGAGCCACAAAAGAACAAACACTTTTCCACAGGGATAAGGGCTTGTTGTTGTATAACTACTTGTGAGGTCAAAGATCCAGATGTTCCCATAGACAATCAAACAACTATTTCTGGTCCAACTGTATTGACCATCTCCATATGGACCCCTCTGAGACATTTGGATTTGGCCTTGAAAAGGAGATTTCTGTAAATTCTACTGGCAATCAATGGCAATCCCAGGTGAGAGCGGGAAAATTCAGTATCTTAGAGCAACAATTGACAGGTTTCATAAGCTGCAAGTGAAAATGAAAATCAATGAAAACAAGTGTATATTTTGATAATAGTTATAGTTTGCTTTAGCGTAGCTTACTAAACCCCACAACAATATTTGAAAGCCACCTTCTCTTGGGTGGCTCTCATTTCATGCAAGTAGGGACTTTTTGTCTAGTTTACGGCTGTTCCCAGAACCTAGATCAACGTCTGTCATATCTTAGGTTCTCAGTAAATAGTGCTTGAAACAAAGAATGAGCAAATGATTTGGGGCAAAAATATACCCTATTCATTCATTCATTACAAGCACGTTTTAACTTTTAAATCTTTGAGATGATGAAACTCAAAAGAGAGGACTAAGAGAACAAAGTTATACTTAAATATCTATTTTCTGCCTCATAATATATGCTTCATGGGTTAAATCAGTGAACTGTTTTAAGTATCTGCAAAGAAAAACTGTATAAAGGTCACTTGGAGATTACTTGGGGGTTGTAGTTACTGGCTTGTTGATGGTTTGTTATTCTCATTCTAATCACTTTAGTGTCTCAAGACCCTCGGCAGCCTTCTTTCAAATAGAGATGATCATTGATTGGAGATTTAATTCTTATTAGTGTCAGTAAAATTGAGGAATCCTAAAGATCATGCTTCGTTAGCTTCCTAGTAAATCTGACTCTGAACCCGACATTGCAATATGACATATATTCATCAACTAATAATGCTCATTAATTAACTCATGCTGAGCAAACTAGTAGATTTTTGCTTATATTTAATTTTTTAACCTAATGATATAAAACTATTTCTCTATGTATTCTTAGCAAAGCAAGAAAAAAATTGAAATCAATAATAGTAAATAACCTTAGAAATAAAGTGATGCATATAGACTGTATTAATCTGCCAGCCTTAAATTTCAAAAGGCTAGGGTATTTAAAGATAGGGGCTGGGTCGTAGTTTTAAATCCTGGTATCTAGCAGAATGTTTGGAATAAAGCAAGTGTCCAATAAATGCTCTTTAATGAATAAAGAAAATATCAAATGCCAATGAATGTTATCAATCAAACAAATTCTAAACTGAGACGTGTCAACACAAGCATTTCTGGACATCACTGTTAGGTATGAAATGTTTGTGTCAGTGTGAATGTGTATGCATATACATATGCACACACATCCATACATATCATACACACACACACACACACACACGATGTATATCACATAACTGTGCTTTCTAGTGAGCTGTAGTTTACTGATTAAGAATCCAAACTCTTTGTCTATACTATAATAACAGTGAGTTTGAACTGCAGCTCCACCATTTCCTACCTCTCTGACCTTGGAAATTGGCTTATTATTTCTCTCTAAGCCTCTGTTTCCTCACCTAGGAAAACCAAGACAATACAGAATTGTTGTGAAATAACACATAAGGTTTTTAGCAGTATCCAGTACACAGGAAGTAGACAATATATGCCATCTAAGACTATTATAGTCTTATACACTGGCCTTCACCAGGTCAAATAAACAAAGAAGGAAAAGCCTTACTTTTCACTCTGTATGTTGTACCACCTTGCTGTCCAATCAAAATGAATCTTTGTTGCGCCCTTGTTTGTCCCACAAGTTCATGTCTGCAAATCTTTGAGGAAGTGTAAAGAAGTGGCGACAGACAGTTAGGGCTTTGGAGTTGCACAACTCATTGGGGGAATTTACCAGCCTCGTGACGTGAGAAAAACATCTGAACTTGCTTTATCCTCTCTAAAATGTGATAAATCCTCTCTACGTCACAGGATTGTCCTGAGGATGAGATGTTATCAGTAAAGTTCTTGGCTCAATGGTATTTACATGTACGTATGCATCAATGCAGTTATCTATTTCTTACTCTATGCTTTTAAACTTCAATACCTATCTTCTCTTCTCCATTTGTTAAAACTATCCCAACTATTCAAGGCTCAGGTAAAATGGTGAACTTTTATAAAGCTTTCCTGATTTTTTTTTCATGCCTAAGTTAACCTTTTCCTTTCCTGAATTTCTTGTAGCCACTTGCCACTTCCTACTTCCCATTTTCGTTACTTTGTCCATTAGACCATGAAATCTTTAAGTCCTGAATCCTGATCTACTTTACTTATATATCCCATTCAGCCTCTGGAATAGTAAATACGTGTGTGTGTCTGTCTGTGTTAACATGTATGGTAATAAAAAATATTTAACAAGTATCTGTTTTTAAAATCTTGTTACTACTCTGCCTCGTTCTAGAAAGATTTTGCAGTAGATGTACATTTCTCTTTGTGTGATATGTGCATGCTTAAACACAGATCACCACCCCCATATGCAAACGTACACAGACATATATATTGCAAAGGGTATTACACCTAACATAAAGTCTGGAATTAAAACCTCAAAATGTTCCAAAAAATAATATATGGTACATTGTGCTAAACTGGAATTACGTTTTTCATGTTGAAATCTCCCATTTATTTTGAAGTTATTAAGAGAGGAGGCATTCCATTGTAACACTTCCCATAATATATTTTGTCATTATTATTCCAGGAAAAATTTTGACCACTGTTACTCATTTATTACAAATGAAAATATTAAACTTTTGGAATCAAGGAAGTAATAAAGTTGCTTTCTTGGCCTGCCTTCATTCATACCTTTCACTTTTACCATTGCCAACATTCTTTTAGAACCCTTTGTTATTGAAACATTTCTTCATCTAAACCCCAAGAGTAATTCTTTTTTGTTTTCAAAAGGAATGAGCTTGATGTTGGATGACATTTACAATGTCATCTCTGCAACAGGTCAACAGTACTTCATCTTCTATCACCCAAATCTGATCATCAAGGTTATTCTTTCAAGGAGAACACTTAGTTAAAATTGATGAATAAAAAGAGTAAAATTATAGAATTTGGTTCAAAGCAAAGTTCTAAAATCAAGTTCAGATTTTGAGTATCATTAAATTAGCTACTCTTGGGGCATATATGTTAGTTCTATGAAATAATTACTAGTCTCTCTTTTATTTTCAAATTTTAGATCTGCATGTGGCTTTTACTCCCTAAAAAGGAGTCATGTGATCTTAAATGTGCAAAACCTTTAATGTAAGGCAAATTTTAAGGAAGATAAAATATCAGCCAACCTACTACTAACTGATGTTTCAAATATGTGGTTAGGTGAATTGGCAAAAAATGCTTTCTCATAAAAAACTATTTTGATGATCAGAATAATAAAGCCAAAGAGCTCTGACAAATGATACTTTTAATATTTAAAAAATGAAATAAAGCACGAATTTTAAGTAACACATATAAGTCCAAGTATCCTCAGAAATTTTATGGTGAATAATAAAGTAAATGTATATTAAAATTTTGGTCAGGCATACATCACTAAAATATCTGAAAGCTGAATATCTTGAAAATAATTTTTATATTTTTTATTTCTCCCTTATTTTCTAGCTTCGTTGCAGCTAGAAATCCTAGGTATCTTACTTGATTTTCCTTTTTGTCTTGCTGCCTTTCTCTCTTACCTCAGCCTCAAAACAATTTAATGAATTTTCAAGTCGTTTTGCTTCTACTCCTCAAATCCGTCCACCTTTTCCTACCCCACTGCCAGAACCTCAGTTCCCATATTTCTAAGCATGTCCTCCCGTGCTTAGATCTCTGTATAGGTGCCTCCCAAATCCTCTTTTCTTAGTCTTTCCCCACTCCATTCTAATTGTTTTATAGCAGCTGGAATGTTCTATACCATCTGAATCAGTCACTTTCCTGCTCAAAAGGCTTACATGGCTACACTTTCCCCTCAAAATAACCCAGAATTATTCATCTGGCACACAAGTGCCATTTATCCCCTGGCTCTTGCACCCCAATTATACACTACCTTTCCAAACCCTCCCTATTCTGCCTCACCTGTGGGCCCCTGCATCTGCACCAAAAAGCTCCTCCTTAGCTATCTTTCAGGTTACAGCTTTCACATCACCTGCTCTTTCTGGAGACTGTTTTCAACCTCCCAAATTCTGTTTGCCAAGCGCCCCTTCAGAGTGCTGGGTAGCGCCCGGATTAGACACTTACGGCAGCATTAATCACACACTGATGTAATTTCCTAGAGCAAAAGTCAGGTAAGGCCCCTCACTTATTTTCAGTTACTTTCCTGGGGACTTACACAGTGTCTCATACTTAACTGGCAGTTAACAAATGTTTGCTGAATGAAGGAAGGAAGGAAGGAAATAGGGGTAGAAGGCCATTTGATACTAATATACAAAAGGAAACGCTCACGAAAGTCTACCTAGTAATCCAAGAGTAGTCAAACAGCACTGGGTGTCCAAAGTGTGAGAAAACTTGGATTCAAAATAACAATGAAACAAACAATAACATCCTGACTCTCATCTGAAACTAGTTCTTGTCTTGTTGGAGAACAACGACTTCTGAAGTTGGGAGTCAAGTAAGCCAGATTCAGCACATACTTACAGTTTGTAATTAGCACCAAAAAGTATCATTGGAAAAGAACAGAATCTAATGTAGGGGGATTGATTTTAGTCTTGGACCTCTGCTTATCGTGTGAAAAGAGACATGACTTGTGCGGTCTGTTGGCATTTTGAAATTTAGATTTATTAAAGACAAAAACCTCATGATCAAAAATTTCTAGATGAAATACCTTCTTTCTCTGTATCAGCACACACTAGTATATTTTAAGACCAATATTATATATGACTAAACATACCCCCCAAAATTGTACAAGCAATTAAAAATTCTTATGAGAAGCAAAGATTTAATCTTTTGCAAGTTTTTTAATACTTATAATTATCATATTAATTTTATGGTTTTACCACTTTTACTTTTTGAACTAAACTGTATTTCTTGCTTATTCCCAACTCAAAAGAGATAAGAAAATTTTATTTGTTTTAGAAAAATAAATTTAATTAAGTAAAAGATACACATGCTATTTGAGACAACTTCATTTAAGATGGCTGAAATTTAAAACTCAAATTCAATTTTAAGTAGTGATAGTGGCCTTGTTAGGTGACCAAAACCAATATATCATTTTATATATATATATAAACAAATTCCACCTGATCCAGATCCAGTTTAAAGACCACCTTCCCAATCTATCATTTCCACCCCTCATGTTGAACTGCTATTCTAGCCATATGTGATTTCTCCAAATCTTCATACCACTTTTCATCTTTCTATGGTCTGCCTTATGAACAATATTTTTATGTTAGAATTCGTTACTCCTATTTAGATTTTAAGCTCTCTAAAGGATGGAAATCTTTCTCCTCTTTGTATCTTCAACATGACCTAGATAACAATGAATTGTTGAATTAAATCTCTGACAAACAGAAATAACAAACATGCGTTTATTTTTGCTATTGTGCTTTTCATTTCATTATCAATTACTGTAAAATTCCAAAGCTTCTAGTAGCATGAAAACTTGGCAGTTACACAGTGACATTTCTCTCATGAGATTCCCTGTCTATGTAATCTTATTTTTTCCTCACTTCCCAGAATGATTTCTAGACCTCACTGATAGAATATTCTCCACTTATATATGTGACTTCTTCATATCCACTTCTGTGCATTCATCCAAGATGAACTGTTATTTCATCTAACCTTAATAACCTTGGACCATCATACATTTCACTGCCTCACTTACCTTCCTCAAAGAAGGCTCTCATAATTCATCTCTCTTAATTTGGATCAGTTTTCCAAATGGCCTGTCTCAATATATTTTATTTTATATGCTTTTTGTACGTAAATATAATATTTTTCATTTTTTCTTTAAAAATGTGATAGGTGAGATGCACTGATTTTCAAAGGCTAGTTGGCATAAAAGTTATGTGATGTGTTTGCTAAAATGGGGACTACTGAGCCCTATGATGAGAAAGCAGAAGAAAGGGCCCCGGAATTTAAACATCTAAGAAACACCCCTGGTACTGCTGATGCTAGTGTCCTTTGATGTTACCTTGGGAAATGCTGCCAGAGGCAAACACATGTACTAAAAGTGAGGAGATCTGGGTTCTAGAGCCAGCTCTGATCTTGGGCAAATTCCTGAGCTTTTGTGAGCCTCGGTTTCCTCACTGGGAAAAGGAGAGAATTAGACTAGATGTTTGATGTTTCTCAACTCCCTGTGGTCCTTTTTTTTTTTTTTAATTTTGTTATTTCTTTTCACATATAGTCTAGTGGTGAGCAAAGAGTACACCTTCAAACTGCCCCTAGTCCCAGGAACATAGGAAACCTGAGTCCAAGGTCCAGTTCCATGACCTTAGACAGGTTTCTTACCACTCATGGTCCTTCAATCTAGAAAATTCCTTAAGTTTATTCCAATACTTCTTGTTTGCCTCATTTTATAGACTTGGCTACAAGCAAGGTAAGTCATAAAGGCAGTTAGACTAGAAGTAGGGTTTCCAGGTGGGAATTCCCGCCCATCCTCAGGAATTATTTTCGCTTTCCCATTCCTAAATCCCGAGATATAAATTGTTTTTCTGTTCTCCACGATGAATTGTTTCCACAATGTGACAGCCGATACTACCAACCACCCGATTTCCCGACCAACTTTTCTCGGGATTCGGAAACAGAAAAGCAAAAAAAATTCTCAAGAATGGAAACCCTAGCAATAAATAGGAAAAATGTCTAAGAGATAAATTGTGAGTAATACATTTATTTCCCATTGTGGGTATTACTGGGTTCAAGGATCCGATTTTCTCGATTTCCTGACCAACTTTTCTCAGGATTCGGGAATGGGAAAGTGAAAAAAATTCCTGAGAATGGGTGGGAATTCCTGCCTGGAAACCCTAATAGAAGGCTACTATTCTCTAAGGATTAAGTGACTATATATTCTGTTTTTTTTTTTCAAAAGAATAACTCTTCATTCAAGAAAAATAATTGAAATTAGTTAGGAAATGAATTTGAATATGACATTGAAGAGACCAGATTTAGAATCTGCAGAGTTCATATATTTTTAACAAAAAGGGGATTTCCCAATGTTCTGTAACGCATTACTCATCTTGCCAGCTTTTACACTTCAGAAAAATAGTCAAAATATACTATCAACTAACATGTATCCTTCCAAGATCAGTATAAACAAACATAAGTAATCTTATGGACCATAGGGATTACGGTTCTTTTATAAATGTACTGAAAGTTGTTTAAAAATATTCTGTGACTCATAATAGCACGCCAAATTATAGATTGTAGCCTAGAGAAAGAGTCTAGAACTAAAACCTCATTCTACCTTAGTAAGATAGAAGCTTTTCAAAAATAATACGCTATTTAAAATTGATAGACACACACAAACTACTGAAGTCAAGAAAAGTCTAAGTAAGGCCAGTGTTTCCATCTGGATGTAATATAATCCAATGCAATGATAAAATGTTGGTTTTGGTTTATATTTTTTGTGTTTTATATGCTATTCACTGCCCTATGGGGACACTTCTGTTAGTCTATTAAGAAACACCCAGCGTTGACATTCAATTCACTATTTCAAAAACACATCTTACTAGCAGTTTCCTTCTTGCAAATAGAAATATGCTTCTCTTGACAATTTGGGTTTTTAGTCATTGACAGAAGTTAAATGGCATGTAGCAACAGGATTTGGTAACCCCAGAAAGACAAAAGACTATTTTGATATTCATATGTAAATAACCACAACTTGTGTGCTTGATTAAACAACTTCTTATTTCCTATACATATGTGGTAGACCAGCACTGTTAACAAGGGCTCCCTCTTCTGAACAAGCACACACACACACACACACACACACACACACACACACACACACTCACAATCATAACTCATGTAGGGAAAAAGAGAAAAGGCAGTGCTTTCTTCCATGACAGATACTGTCCGGCACTTTTCTTGCATTATCTCACAATAACTTTAGGTTTATACATTCCGTAGGATTTATGATTTGTGCACTTAATTCCATGATTCACAAGTAAATTTAAAAGTCTAAATAATTTACTCTGATCAGCAACAAATGGAATGTCAGTTGCTATGTTTGTAAGAATCGTTGGCCATCATTTTCCAGACCCTGAAGTTTATCTTAGAATCCAGCTCAATGACCTCAAAGGCAGCATTTCAAGAGATGGTTAAATGAACAACACTGACCTCTAGATGGCTGACATTTGGCCCTCAATGGCTTCTCAGTGGGTGTGTGGTCATCGTATCAGAGTGGGAGCTTATTAACATTTCAGATGCCAGGCCCTTCCCCCCACCCCATAGACTTGCTGAATCAGTCTCTGTGGTGGTAATAAGAACCCACGTCATGGTCGTGCACACAGGAGTTTGAGGACCACTAATCTCAATCAAAGAGAGAGGGAACAAAGATAAAGTCAGATTGATATATATGTAGGACTAATAAACCAACAACCATGTGTGAAGATTCTTCTAAAAGCAGTCATTTTCAAATAGGTTTTGAGGAGCCATGTGGATGTTCAGATGTATTTCCTGGGAGGGTACCAAACATTTGATGAGCATTTTAATTAAAATATTTGCAAACACTTAAAATGTAATGAAAATATCATGCACAATAAAATGGTTTTATAATAATTTTGATTAAACAACGGCCACTGTAGAGCCACTTATGAGGTTAGGAATAGGGTGTCTCCTGCCCCCTTTGGCCTTGTATTTGAACTTCTCATGAGTGTGTCCCTGATTGGAACAATTATAATGCTGTGTGTCTGCACATATGTGTCTGCACATACTCTGTATGTGTGTCTCTGCTCATATGAAACTAACCCAATAGGTACGTTACTACAGCTTCTGTGTTCTTCACTCAATTAAATGCCAGGTAAATTCAAGCACATTTGTGTAACACATGCTCTTGGAATGGCAGAATGAATGACAGAGTATTAATTATATATCAGAGACCAGTGCTGTCCGTTAGAAGTAAACGTGTGCCTCATATGTAATTTAAAATTTCTAGTAGCCACTTTATAAAAAGGAAAAGGAAACAGGAAAAAAAAAAAGCTAAAACATAAAAAACAGTGAAGTTAATGTATTAATATATTTCATTTAACCCAAGATATATAAAATATTATTGCAGCAGTAAATGAATGATAAGATATTTTTCCTTTTATTGTATGAAATCTTCAAAATCCAGAGCATATTTCACACTTCCAGCAAATCTCAATTTGGATTTAGCTACATTTCAAGGGCTCAGCAGCCACATGTGGACTGCATAATTATAGATAAAACTTACATGAACTACTAAGTGCTTTTTTGTCTTATTTTATATTTTTCATAATCCAATTGTAAGGTTTAAGTACTCCTGAGTCAACTTTTATATTTATAAATCTTTAAAAAATATGAGTTAGCAAGAACTCTGAAAAGAGAAATAAGTCACCTTTGAAAATCAGAAATTTGGGAAGAAAATGACAATGGATTGGCTAAGAGCATAGAGATAAAACAATAACTTGATATACTGGTATCGGGATTCTCTCACCATTGTTCAGCACACTGTGAGCAAAACGAAAGCAATACGCAGATGAATCTCCCAGAGAGCCACTTGGAAATTTCACTGAATGCTATTAGTTACATGATTGACTTTTTACAGTGACAAGAATCACCCAAGTCCTTATGGTATGTTAGGCTGTGAAATTTTGCCCAGTAGTTCTATACTTTCTGCCAACTTACAATGTTATTTTCAAACAAAGTATTATGAGCATGAAAATAAGATTCCCAGCTTAATGTAGCATAAATATTACAGAAAAAAATTGGAGTAATGATAAAAAGCATTATATAGTACATGGGAAAGAAACACATGTTTCTCCAGGAAAAGCTCATTAAACCATGTGCTGAGCATATTAGATGAGTGGGCTGCTGTTGGAAAAAAACAATTAGAACCATGATGTAATAATGCAGAGCAGAATCTAAAAACACAAATTCAACAGAAGTGATCGATTTATTTAAAGACTAAGATTATGTGTAATTTTTATAAATTCAATATTTGAGAATATCACTACTACTGATTTTCCTTTGCCTTCTTTGCTCAGAAAGTTTATGTAGGAAAAAATAGGATGGAATTTTATCAAACACTTGTCACACAGTAGAAATGTTTAGGCTGAGCGGGCAGACTGTTTTTCAACATATCAACACAATAGCAAAAAATAACAATTTTTTTTCAAAGTTATGCAGGCAGTGCAAAATGAGTGTAAGCAAAAACAAAAACAAAAAACAAACCAAAAAAAACCAGCAAGTCCAGTGCCTTGCATAAAAGCTATTTATGTGTCACAGGAGAACATAAGCTGCTAAGATCTTTCAAGGCAGTGTTTTAAGCTCATTCTAATTGTAAATGTTATTAAGACATTTCCTTTAAATTGCAAGGTTTTTAGGGGGCAGTCAATATCTGCAGTGTTAGTTCCAGAACTGCTAGTATGGATTTTTTTCTTTAATTTCCTCTATTCAAATGTCTCTTAAAAAGTTAGTTTCTCTGGTCTGCATACCTTGTTGATTTTTTGTGGTAAATAGAACAAGCTCAGTTTGGCAATGCAAGATCACATTATAGTCATGCTTAAAACCACAGATAAAGTGTCAGCAATGAAATAAATTTGACTGAAAATTCATGTAAATATCCAGCTGAGGCAGAAAGTGAGATATTCCTAAATTGGGTTTTTGTTTTTTTAAATAACATAGTGAATTTATAATGTTATAACTTTTGCTATAGACTGAAAGTTTGTGTGCCCCCAAAATTTATATGTTGAAACCTAACCCCCAAAGTTGATGGTATTAAGAGGTAGGACCTACGGTAGCAGTTTAGGTCATGAGGGTGGAGCCCTCACGAATAGGATTAGTGCCCTTATAAAACAGACCTCAGAGAGCTCTCCTGTCCCCTTCTGCCGCTTGAGGATACAGCAAGAAGCCAGCTGTCTATGAACCAGGAAGTGGGCCCTCACCACACTCTACATTGGTGCGAGCCTCAATCTTGGATTTCCAGACTCCAGAACTGACAAATAGATTTCTATTGTTTAAGCCACCCAGTCTATGGTATTTTTGTTATAGCAGCCCAGACAGACTAAGATGACATTCACCAGGGCTCACAGAAGATCCGAACTGGCTAAGGAATCTGTCACTGACTCTCTCCAAGTCAACTTGGCAATTAAGGAATATATTTGTCAGATATTTTTAATGATTTCTTTTCAAAATAGAAGAATTTCTACTTTTCTTTCCGTTTCTGCTTCAATTTAATTGAAACTAACCTAAGATTGCCATACAGATTATTAAAATTGTTACCTTTTGCAGCTACTTACTTATTCAATTGGAATAGGATATTCCCTATATTACCAGAAAAAAAATACAGAAATACATTGTATGCTGAGTTTGATATATAACTGCGAATATCATCCATCACCCAGACTTCAAATTTTTGTGTTATTAAAACAGCCTCATTCTTCTCACTGGTTGATTTTATAAGTAAAGGTTATACTTTGAAATAAAAACTATATTTATATTAATACAATGTTTTGATCTCTTTCATATACTGGAAATTTTGCATAATACTCTGTCCCTCAAAATGTTTGAAAACCACTTTTCTAAATAAACGTAACATATTGGAACAACTCCTGGTCCTGCAGCCAAAAGACTGGAGTTTAATTTCAGATTGTCACCAAGTAGCTAGTGTGACTTATGGTTAGTAGTATTAGTTGATTCCTATTGGTTCTTTGTTTATTAAGGATATTAATTTGTCATATTTTATCAAGTTTGTCACTTATGTTTTAATTTTACAAAATTCCCACACGTAACTCCTACATTTTTATGCTGTCAAATTTGACATTTTTTCTCTCCTCCATGACTTTTGTACCTAGAAATTCCTTCCCTATCCAAAGACCATTTTATATATGGGTATATATATATATCCAATAACATTTCCTCCTATTTAATGTGATTCTTAATACAATTAACTATTGATCTACTACGTTCCATGTTCCGTTTGAGGTTGGCATAACTTACTTGTTTTCTACATGATTTTCACTATACCATTTATTGAAGGAGCCACCACTTTCCCATTGCTTATTACATATTAAGTTATTTCATCTACAATCAAGGCACCTAGACTCAATTTTATATATTTTTTAAATATTCTACCAAATATGACATTATACAACTATTTCCACACATCTCACAGATCACTTCTGATTATTTGATTCAGTTTTCTCTAAAGTAATATTGCATCTGGGTAGCTCCTCCAGGACAAGTCATGCATGTTCTTGATGTCTACCATTCCTACTGCGGAATTCGGCACAATAGTAGGCACTCAACATGCAGTTGTGGAATTGCGTGAACCTTTTTTTTATGAGAAATGTTCTATTTCGCGCAATAAAAGAAGAAACACCAGCTGCATAGACTGTGTTGGTTATTTTTGTTTCTTTTCTTGCTTTCTTTAAAATAAGCACTAATAAGACAGGATTCCTATCTCATAAAGGTTCTAGTAAAGTAAGGAGTTTTTCCAGAAGGTGGTTGCATCGCTTTATTAAAAGCATCTGTGTCATAGCCACTGGCAGAGACCCAAACACCCTGAAGTGGTTGGCTCTGGGAAACTACAGAGATAGAACACAGACAAATTCTGAGATGGAACAATGTGTAAAATCATACCGCATCTTAATTTGATGGCCAACAGGGAAGATCTTTCTGCCCCATCGAATCTTATAAAGCAAAGTGATTTATGAAGCCCTTGTGAGCTTAGTAGGCAACAAGAGAAATATATAATAATGCTATGTTATAGACTTGACATAGAGTCTGTTTAAGATATTTTGCCATTAATTTTTCCTACTTTCATTTCTATGTGATTGGTTTCACATTCAGTGTTTTATAGTGGATATCCATCTGCTGTGAAACATTCCTAAAGCAAAAACAGAAGTCCCTTGGGAATATTATCTTAATCAATGTTCACAGTAATGAAGCTGCATATCTCAAAAGATGAAAAACGTCATACACTTCCTCTGCAATATGGTAAATAATTACTGAGAGTCAAATCTAGATTATCTGCATAGTGGAATGGGAGAGGGCATTTGAAATCACAAATGAACACTGACTGATTTTTTTTCTGGAATGGTTCCTGTACTTACATATGAATAAGAGAGTGACTTATCCCCTTGGGAATTCACAGTATATATCAAACCAAATTAGGAAGTCAGGCAGCTGTGACCTGGTTTGGTAAGGGCCAAGAAAGCTATAGAGTTTCACTACTGAACCTTGCAACTCAAAATGAATCCCTGTTACCCACGCCATTTGGGAGCACCTTAGTACTCCACCACTCTCAGTTTGTGTCTTCTCTCGTTATCCAGAGATATATATGAGGAAATAAAGACTTTGGATTTGAGAGATCTTGAGAGTGGCAGGCTGTAGAAGAGGAAATGGAAACAGAAATAGAATTAACAATGTTAATAAGTAAGCAGTTGGATTCAAGATTTACCTTATATAAATTATAGCATGAATTGAGTTCTAATCTGTTCACTTCATGGACGTTAGTAAGTAGGAGGGAGATAGCTGTAAACTGGCTATTCACAGTCTGACTCAGTAAATTTTATTTTTTATTGTTTGGGGGATGTGTTTAGGAAGGGTAGGAGAGGGGATGAATATTGAAATTTAGTGGTTGGGGGACAGGAATATGAGGGGGATTTGAAGCTTTTTTATTTTTATTTATCATTCGTGTAGCAAGAGGAACTATGGACAGCACGTTAGAAAGAGACTCTGGTTGTTGTTATTTGGGGTTCGATAATATATCTGCAAATTCTGCAAACCTCACAATGTGCAAATAAGTATGGCTTTGGAACCTAGTTTCACATTCTCTGAAGGCATTAGAATAAAATCGTGAGCTATATTTTATTTATTTATTTTTATTGGCACATAGCCTTAGTTCTTAAAGAAAATGAAAATCCCTTTCTACAAACAACAATTACTTAAGTAGTTTTTCTTGGACAAATAAAAACCCTCAGAGTGCCTGGATGATAGAATGCATTGTGCCATGAAATTTTAATGTAAGGGAACATATCATAATGCAAACAGCTTAATAAGCAAGGAATTTTTTGTGTGTGTTCATTTCTGTAAAAAAAAAAAACTGTAGTATTATTTTTATTCCTAGTTTGGTGACAAGCATTATGTTCTTTTGGCTTTCATTTAGGGGTAAAGCTTGCAAAACCGCCTATTGGGTTCTTTCATTGTTATTATTGCTGCTGGAGGAGCTTTCGCCACCATTGTGTCATCCGACCAGCCTCCTGAATACATCCATTCATCTAAGAAAAGCATTAATTCCTAGATAACCTTTGCCATCTGAATTATACCACACAGTGTTAGGATGGAGACTGAAATAGGAGGCAGGTGGTGTTTAGTTGAAAATGGCTTATTTTCCAAGAAACTTCCTTTTTTCCCCACTTATATTGTACTAAGAGGAGTGAAACTAAACCAAAATATGGTCCTTAGCACACACTGATTTGAATAGGTCATCCTCCTTGGCATTTGACCCCTCCCAAACTCTTTCTGTCTCACCCTTGGCTGCTCTTTAAACAAAGCTTGAAAATGAATAAGGAACTTTGCTGGCTCCTCCCAAGAGAAAGAATTCACCAGTGGCAACTACCAGCACCACATTGTTTATCAGAACATAAAGTTCGGTAGAAATCCCACAGTGACATCATCCCCCAGCACTTGCTGATGAAGCTGGAGACATTTCCAAGATATTTTCAACCGGATTGGACACTCTTTGCAGGAAATGGTCAACCAGCTCTCACTTCAAAGACGTTTCTTTTACTAGGTTGTATTTAGCTCTTTAAAGAAGTGGAAAGTAACCTAAATCACAGACTCAGTCTAAATCAGTACTTAAAAGGACTCCACAAGAACTTCAAATGCTGTGATTATTTTTCTAAGGGTTGATAAGTTAACTGGAATTACTGATATTTAGGTGAATCTCCTTCTGAAACATTGTGAGACTAGTGAAGCCTTGCTATGGGAGTGGAAATTTTGAGGAGCCTATTGTATGGATAACACACACAAATAGTCCAAAAGACAAACTAGACCTTCAGGAGGTCAAGTCACAAATGATTTGAAAAGTAAATTGTGTACTTTGGTAGCGGGCATCATGGGTACCTGGGAGTCGAAAACCACAATCAAAGAAATAACTTCATAAAAGATTAAGAGATTATAAATTTAGGATACATTGATTTGGAAGGAAAAGAAGACTAGAGGGGAACTGACATGCTATTAATATGTACCAGCCAATGGGCTACACC
Organism: Rhinolophus ferrumequinum; assembly: GCF_004115265.2. NCBI lineage: Eukaryota > Metazoa > Chordata > Mammalia > Chiroptera > Rhinolophidae > Rhinolophus > Rhinolophus ferrumequinum. Next base: position 82,275,559 of record NC_046286.1, on the reverse strand, counting down.
TTTAACCTGTTTCTCATCTAATGTACTAAACAGTTCTGTATTCTAATTTTAAACAATAGTATGGAGACCTAAACAGATATAGCCACATTTTCTATTAGTAGAAATAAATACATCATGATCTTCAACTTTATTTTGTCAAGATAATTTTGGGTGACACTAAAAATATCCTTATGAAATGATTATTTAATTGAAGGAGATGACCAAGTTCAAGTTAGCAAAGGCTCATTATCAACATTAAGAAAGTCCGAATGTTTTAATGTTACCTAGGAAAATTGAGACAAAAATACAGCCTTTTAGAGTTAGAAAACCCATATCTATGTTTGGTTTCCGTATTATAAAATGGGGATAACAATATTTACTTTAAAGATCTGTTGTGAAGACCTAATAAGTTAATTTTAAAGAGTTTCATAAACATTAATCATAATGATGATGATTATAAAACAGGTAAGGTTTACTGAGTGCTTACAGTGTGCCAGACGCTGTTCTGACTTGTATTGGCTTCTTGAGTTTTCACAACTCTCTTGTGAAACAACTACTCTCCTAATAACCTAATAACCATTTAACATATAATGTGAGTCACAGAAAGGTTAAATAGTTTGTTCAAGGTCATTTAGCTATTAAGTGGCTGAATCTGAATTTGCAGTGGGTCTTTTGTTTCTGAAGTTACTTCCCACTGTACGAGTCAAGTGCATATCGAAGTATTAGGAAAAACAAAATATAGTGTGTTTTGCCTAAGGATTGCCAATGTAATATACACAACACAAGAACTCTATGCAATCACAGCAGAGATATGCTACTGTCATGTTGAGAAAAAGTAATCTGTAAATTGTTGTAGGGAGCGATACAGCAATTCACGGCAATGACATGATTATTTAAGTGTATAAATTACATAAGTTTTAATAACATTTTATTACGTGGCTGTATCTTTAATTTTTTTTTCTTAGTAAGATTCAGGCAGTCCTAATAAGCCAGAGAGTTACAAGACATAATGTCTGGAAAACTGGATCCTTAGGTGAGCCTCCTACAAGGCTCCTTGTTAGGTCAAAATGAACAAAGCGTTCATTATCTGTTGCCCTTAATTTTCAATTGAAACTGAAGTAAGAGACTTTCAAAAAAGGAGGCTTCGGTAGCACAAGTGGAAAGATTGGCTTGGATTATTATCCTCTCATATTATAGCCAGAGGAGTTCTTTTATTGTTACTTGTGATTCTTTCCATAAACTGAACACACATCTACCCTGGAGAATGACTCCCGTATGCCGTTGACCTGAAAAAGTGTTATGATACCTTGATGCTTTCATATTTCCCCCTATTAGGAATAATAATTTGAGGAGTGTTTTAAATTAGTACACAAGGCAGTTAGCTTTAAAAAGTTCCCATAAAACCACAGAGGAAACAAATACAACGCAAAACAATCCCCATGTTAAAACATACCAGCAGACTTATAGAAATAATCTGTTTGGGAACATTTCACTCATTATAAAATGCTAGATGCTGTATTTCAAACATGATAGAAATCTCTACTTACACTCTGCCCAAGCAGAAATGGAATGCTTTATATGTCATAGTGTTGCTTTTCTACTGTAAACAAATACCTTTGTGGAGTGTCTATAAATCACACACAGGAACTGTCTACAATACAAAAAGTAAACTTGGTTTAAATGAAAATGAAATTTCAAATATTATTCAAAATTCCCTAACATACTGTTGAAACTTAGAAGAATATAATGCTTTAGCAGGACTCATGTTGTTCTTTACAGATACTTTCACTCTGCTTCATAGCAGCACATGTATTAGTAGCAGTAAAGCAACAAAATTAGAATTCTGGTTTCAGAGATGAACCAAATGTGAAAGATGAAGAAATTGTCTGAGACTGAAGGCTTAATCTGTATACTTTTTTCATATTCATAAAAAATGGCATGGTTAATCCATTCCCAGCCATAATGATGAGCTCATTCGGCCATAAACACTTGAAAAATGGCAAAATATCTGAAGCAACAGCTTTCAGATATTGAGAGATATTTAGCACAGAATCACGGTCTCTGAAAGAGAGGAATCACATGATAAGAGCTCACTGATTATCCCAGATCTCTGCCTAGGCACAGAAAGGTGGAGCTACAGCAGTGGTCTTGCTGAGCTGACAAGGAAGATACTCAAGTTTGAGGCAAATGGAATGGAGCAGGCTCCTAGAGAGAAGAGAACAGGGAACTGCATAGTGAAGAAACTACAGAAATCTGCATAAAGATATGTTTAAGACTTTGGCCAAATACTAATGTGTTCCTTCCAATGGTAAGACTGTATGAGGTATAGCAGAGTGGAGCTACCAGGGAGCTGGAAGTGGAATAAAGAAGCCAGGGTGCATAGAGCTAGGAGTCATTGGAGTTCTAACCAGCCAGAGTGGAGAGGCCTTACTGGCACTCTGGGTATGCAATCGTGATATGAAAATTGCTATCCTTTAGGAAGAAGGCCACTCCAGTCACAGAATGAGGACAATGCAAAATCTGCCCTAACAAATCTTAATAACAAGCCCTGAAAGAGTCAACTGATTCATAAGTAAATTAACTTCCTGCCAGAATAAAATTCAACAATTAGTAAAGGAAGCCAACAAAACTAGATTCTCAACAAGTTAGGATTCACAGTATATAGCACACCAATTTTTTTTACTAGATGAGCAAAAGAAGAGAAACATTCAACCTGCAACCAGACTAAAAGTCAATAGAGGCAAACCTGAAATGACAAACATGTTGGAATTAGCAGACAAGCTAATACCCCAATACTACATCTTTTGTACACCTAAATCCTACTTAACCTTGAAGGCTCTGGTTTTAAAGAGGTGGTTTGCACAATAAACCTTCCATCTTGGTACACTGGTTTTATCCACTTAAATGGACAGTATACTTTTTGAATGCAGGAGCCAAAATTGTCTCTAGCAAAGAGAAGACAATCTATTTCGAGAGAAGCCATCAAGAGCCCAGGGCTTAACCCATAAATTTAGCATCATAAGTTTACCTTGTAATAAAAGAAAAGAATAAAATAGCTATGATCAAACATATTTAAGGATTAGAAAAAAAGATCAATATAATGAGTAAACAGATAACAAATTCCAATGGAAAACTGGAAACTGTAAAAGACAACGAAATGAAACCTTTAGAAAAACACAATATTCTAAATTAAAAATCCACTAGGTGGAGCTTAACTGCAGATTAGACACAGCAGAAGAAAAAAATAAGTGCCATTGAAAACTGGAAAATAAAAATGAAAAATTTAAGCACAAAAAAGAAAAAAGGTTAAAAAGAAATTCCTGCAGACTTGTGTAAAACTTTACAAGTTAATTCTAAAAATGTATATGACAATGAAAAGACCTAGACTAGCCAAAACAATCTTGAAAAAGAACAATATTGGAGGATTATTTGATTTTAAGATTTACTATAAAGTTGCAGTAATCATGATAGTGTAGTATTACTATACCATAAACACACACAAAAATAATTTATGTATCTTAGACCTAAATGGAAAAGTGAAATCTATGAAGTTTCTGGAAGAAAACAGAATACTTTTGCAACCTTTGTGTAGGCAAATATTTCTTACAAAGAATACAGAAAGAATAATAAAAATATGTTTAATAAATTAGACTTCATCAAGTTAAAGCATTTGCTCATCAAACGTGTATTTGTATTGTATAAAATATATCCATTAAAATTTATTATAAATATATTATAAAGTTATTATATATATGTAATATATAATATAGTATATTATGTGTACTTATATTTTATCATACTTTTGCCAAGCCACAGATAGAAACATCTATCTGACAAAATAATTGTATGCAATATATATATATTATAAAAACTACAATTCAATCAGTTGAATATAGTTAAGTAATAAACAGATTACCCAATACAAAAGGGCAAAAGACTTAAGCAGAGATTTTACAAAGGAAGATATCCAGATGGGCAATAAATACATGATTAGTCATCAGACAAATGTGGTATTACCACAGTGAGATATCACCACAATGAGGTATAACCACACACTTATTAGAATGGCTAAACTTAAAAACAAACAAAAATTTGGTAAGGATATGAAACAACTGGAACTCATATTTTGTTAAGTGTAAATGCAAAGTGGGACAGCCACTTTGGAAAACAGCTTGTTAACTTCTTTTACTCATAAAGGTAATCATATACCTACTCTATGACCCAGCAATTATACTCTTAGCTATTTACTCAATAAAAATAAAAATGTGTCTTCACAAAAATACATGAACAGAAATATTTATAGGAGCTTTATGCATACCGTGTTTCCCTGAAAATAAGACCTAACCGGACAATCAGCTCTAATGTGTCTTTTGGAGCAAAAATTAATATAAGACCTGGTCTTATTTTACTATAAGACAGGGTCTATAATATAATATAATATAATGTAATATAATATAATATAATATAATTAATGCTGGGTTTTATATTAATTTTTGCTCCAAAAGACACATTAGAGCATGGTCCAGCTAGGTCTTATTTTCGGGAAAACATGGTAGTAGAAAGCACTGGGAACAACTGAAACAGCTATCAACAGGAGAATGGATAAACAAATTATGGTTAGTCCATACAGTGGAACACTACTCGGCAATAAAAGGAATTGCGCAACAGATAACACACTGCAACTTGGATGACCTCTAAAACACATCAGGTTAGGTGCAAGAAACCAGACCAGACACACACACACACACACACACACACACACACACACCAATTACATTCTGCACAATTCCATATATATATATATATAAAATTCTACAACAGGCAAAAGTAAACTATGGTGGAAAAACTCACAACAGTAATTTTTTTTGTGGTGGGAGGAGATTAGAGAGGAGCATGATAAGATTTCTGGGGGGTTGTAATGGTCTGTCCCTTGATCTTATGTGGGTTACACAAGGGGTGTGCACTTGTCAAAACTCATCCAACTCTAACATGTAGGATCATTGTATTGTACACAAATTATACTAAACAAGAGATCTATTAGTGGTATTTCCAGGGAAATGCAAATTAAAACCACAATGAAATACACCTACTAGACACACCTATAAGAATGGCTAAAATTTAAAGAACTGATGATACCAACTACTGGCCAGGATGTGGAGCACCTGGAACACTCATCTATTGCTGACAGGAATGCGAAGTGCTACTATATAATGACTTCGGAAAACAGTTTGGCCGTTTATTATAAAGGTAAACATACATCCACCCTATGATCACTTCTAGGTATTTATCCAAGAGAAATGAACACATACATCCACACCAAGACCTACACCTGCTAATAGAAGCTTTAGTCATAACAGACAAAATCCCAAATGCCCATGAACTGGGAAATAGTTAAATTTTGGTATATCTATACATTGGAATAATAATCAGCAACAAAAAGGAGCAAGTGCTATATACGCAGCAAGAGGGATGAATCTTAAAAACATTATACAACGTCAAAGAAGCTAATCCAAAGGCCACCTGTGGCATGATTGCATGTCTCAGAAAGGCAGATCTTTAGGGGCCGAAAGCAGATCACTGATACCTGGGGCTCAGAGTGGGGAATGGGATTAACAATAAAGAAGCTCAGGGATTTTTGTGGAGTGATGAAAATGTTCCATATTCTGATTGGGTTCTATGTGTAGCTGTATATATTTTTCAAAATTCAATAAATTCAAAAGCCTGAATTATAGGGTATGTGCATTATATCTCAATAAAAAGGTAAATAATTCAAATAGCCAACACCAGTTTTTCCTTTTGAAGTGGTAACTATACACCAACACTGCTTAGAATGTGCAACTATGGAAAGTTGAGGTGTGAGAAGAAGCAACATGGCTGACAGCCATAGGCAGTAAGACAATCAGATAAACCCTCTGGCCTCAGCTCTGTGTGGCAGCAAGGTCGTTGGCTAACACTATATTCCACTCAATTCTACATTTCTGGAAAACCTTTATATCAACCACTGGGGCAATGATGAGTGGGTTATAGAGAAAAGAAATTGACATGGTCATTGTCATCCAGGAATTTACAGCTATAGGAAGCTGACAAGCTTGTTACTCATGTAATGAGAATAGGATCATGAAGTAAACTTGCATATCTGTTTTCAGGCCTCAAATGGTGCCAAGAAGTTCTATTATACGTAAATACTCTTTCAAGGAAATTTTTTTAAGAAAGCAAACTATATCAAAGATAATGACAAAAGGGAGGATTTTACTAAAGTATATATAATTGCTTGTCATTTTAAGGGCAAGTTGTCTGGCTACCCTTGCTGGTATATGTCAAATGAGAAAGGAAACTTTTTTTTTTTTTAACTTTTAAGAACACCTCCTAAAGAGTGGAACAGGAATTGTTAGAATTTTGGTAAGAGAGGTTATTTCTAATGGAGATTGCCAGGATAAGAGCCACGAGGAATATTTTATGCAGTAGAAGTTGGGCGCTGGAGATAAAACCTACCGATTCTAGTTAAGCTATATTTTTATACTCACACAACAGAAAAATAAACGAGTGGGGCAAAAGGCCCAACAGCGACCTGAGAGTAGTGTGAGATGGTAGCTCAGGGCTGGGCAGCTTACATGGTCAGGAGCAGTATGGGCCCTGGGCTGGGACGGTTTGAGTTTGAATGCAGACACTTACCAGGTGTGTGACTGGGTAAGTTACCAACGATCTGAGAGACTTACATTTTTGTTGTTGTTGTTGTTTGCTTTTGTTTTATCTGAACTATATGGAAAGAAAAAAAATCAACTGAACTCATGAGGTGTTTTTTTTTTTTTGGATTTAGAAGATCATTAAGTGAGGTCCTTATTATATAGTTCCTGGAACATAGAAAGGATTTAATAAATGTTTGTCATTATTATTAATGCGAAAAGAATAGGTTTAGAGTCAGAAGGTATGTATGCAAGTGTAGGATGACCAGAAGCCCAAGTTTTCCTGAGACATTCCTTCTTCAAGTACTGAAGGTCCTGTGTGCTGGGAAACCCCAGTGTTGGGTAAACTGGACCACTGGTTTCCCAAGTTCCAGCCCCACCAATGGCTAACTGTGATCTTTGGCAGGTTTTTAAGATTTGGGCCTCAAAGCCTTACCTGGAAAATGGGAATGATAAGAATAGATTTCTATGATGATAAAATAAAACAATACCTGAGAAGAGATCTTGGTAAACTTCAAGCCCTTTAAAGATGTTAATTATTGTTATCAATAGCACATTTGTCCTCTTAGAGACCCAGGATTATTTTTTTCCTTTCAGCTTTTGCTCATATTATTTTTCTTTTCCAGAATTCCCTTCTACTTTCCCTTCTAGTCTCTGTCAAGGATCTCTCCTGCCTGTACTCTCAGTTTTTATTTCATTTATAATCTTTTACTAACTTCCAAATTACATGCTCATAGAATGTTTAGAAATACTAGGTTGAGATCCTTCCAGTGATATCAAACTCTTTTGTAACAGTTCTTCACTTATACCAATCACAGTTTTAGATACATGGAAATTTGTGGAGGAGAGGGAGAGAAGGAGAGGAAGGGTGGGGAGAGAGAGAGAAAGAGAGAGAGAGATATGGAAAGTAGGGCTATGTTGGGAACATAGAAGGACTTTTATATCACTCACTTTTTGAAAGTCTCTTCTAGCTAGGAAATTCTATAGCTCTAGGATCCCTTGACATCTTTTCAAAAATATTTCCAGGTGTGCTTTTGGCCCACAAATCCAAGGAGCCATTTGTACCACTGCCATCCAGTATAAATATTATAGAAATTACAAATTCAAGCCACATATGAAATTTTAAAATTTCTAGTAGCTAAATATTTATAGTAGTCTAAAAATTACAATTTCAACATATAATTGATATAAAATTTTTCATGATATATTTTACCTTTTAAAAAAAATACCAAGTCTTGATATACATGACCTGTGGTGGACAAGGCCATCCAATCAGCCACTGGAGAAAATGCACCACCCATGCAAAATCAGGGCACAGGTTAGGTTTGCTTATATTTTTGCCTGAACAGCTGTGGGTATGGAGATTTAACGGACCACCTAGAATTTTCCTGCCACAGTTAATTACTCATAGGGACAGCTTATGACTTAATTAGAGTTCTCCAGCCTTCTTGCAAATAAAGACTATATTTAATGAGATGTTCACTGTAATTACTGAATCGTTTTTCATAGTCAAATGTTTTTGCTTTTTTTTTTATGCTAACATTTTAAATATGTTTTCTCCCATGAAAGATTTATATATACAGGGTAGAGCTTTGTGTTATCAACTATATGATTACTATTATGTAATTATATAATAATCTATTAGTTAATAACCTATTTTTTAACTATTTCTTGGTCATGCAGAGTGATGCTCTGATAGATTTTAAGAGTATGGGGTCACTCTTAGAGCTATTGTCTTCATATCATGAAATAATATCCTGGCTGTGTGGAAGTCATGTAATCAAAGAAAGTTTAAAAATCCAGTTGGTGAGTATTCAGGTATATCCACTGGTAACACCTATGTTTCTAAAGCAGTGACTATAATCTTGGTTTATAGAGGAAGGGGCCCCCATGGATACCAAGACTGCCCCCACCCCACCTTATCACAAGACAATGACGAATGAGAAGCTGTGCTACAATGCATTGATCTTTTATGCTATTGATAGACATTTGGGTAGCTTCCAGGTTTTGTTTGTTTTCACTATTAGTAATGATAGGCTTATGAATAATTTTACACACAGACATGTAAAAGTTTCTCCAGGTTTTATCTAGGAGTAAAATTCCTGGCATGTGAAATAGACGATGACTTAATATTTTCTAAGGAAGTTGGACCAATTTACACTTCCACAAGCAATTGATGGGACTTCTTGTTTCTCCACAATATTGAACATTACCTGTTTTTAAAAATTTTTTGCCAATTTGGTAAGTATAAAATAATATCTCCTCTGAACTTAATATGTCATGTTCTGGTTTTCCAGTGAGATGGAGCATTTTTTCAACTGTTTATCGGCCATTTTTTATTTCCTTTGCTGTGACGAACTTTTTCAATCTTGTGCCCATTTACCCCCTGTGAGGGGTATTAACATTTTTTTTTTCATATTAAGTCTTTCTGAGGACATGATGCATATGTCTTTATGAAGGTAATAATGAGAATCTTCCAAAACTCTTTATTCAATAAGTTTTATAATTTTCTATATAAAAGTCTTGCACATATTTTGTGAGATTGTTAGGTGCTTTATATCCTTTTATGAAATTGTAAATGTAAATTAAATTAAAATTACATTGTCTAACTATTTTTCCTAGGTATATAGAAATGCAGTTGATCTCATATAATTTTTAGACAGAATATTGTTAATGCTATCTTATTCATTACAGTGATTCATGAGTTCCAGGCCTGAGCATGGCAGAAGAGCTTTAATTGGACAAACGCTCCTTCTGATAACAACTAGATACAATATAAATAAACAACTGACTGAAGGCACTGCACAGCAATCAAAGCAAACAGTAAATGGAAGGAGAATGATCCTTGAAAGAAAAATGAGCTCCATATTTCTTTGGGGTGCCAGGGAAGAGGGCACAAGTGGAAAGGCACAATTTTAGTAGCTTAGAGAAACAGAGGTCAGAGTTTAGGGCTGCAAGAAGACCTGGAAATAGAAGAGAACTCCATAGAAGAAAAAGCCATATGGGAGGAACCCTAAAATCTCTGCACAAATACTGTCTCCAAAACCACACATGTATAGGGAGGGCCTTAAGAATCTTGAGGAAAGCAGCAGAAAGCTGTGGGCAGGAGCCAAATTAGAACTGAGCAGAAATTTCAGCAGATATTTCCTGGTGCGGGGAGACAGAGTTTGCAGTTCACCAAGTACGAAGGTACCTCAGTTATTTTCCTCTTATCTTACTAAATCATTCCAGAGCTTTTCATGAGATGGGAAGAATAGGTGGGGTTAGCAATTAGGAATCGATTTAATGGGTTTAGTTGGGTTACCCTCCCTACTATAACATGGAAGCTAAAAATGTATGTGGGCTCAAGTGAAATCTCATTAACTGCATTTCCAAAATGACATTCTGGGAAAAGCCTAAATGATTAAAAAGGAAAAAAAAGCCTTATTTAAATCTAAGTCAAAATAAGAAATGTAAGTATTATATACATATTCATGCTATTGAAAACATTTGTGTGATTGATTAAGTAAGGATACTGTGTATGTTCATACCATTTATTCCAGTATATGGTGCAGGAAATTATACATCATCTAGAACTTTAACTCTTCTAACTTGGAGAATAAAATCCAACAACAACAACAAAAGGGAAGACATTTGGAACCTCTTCCTCTTGTAGAGTTTTGTATATAATGTGTATTTTCAGTAGATGAGAGTGAGTGGGCAGGAGCTGGAAGTGTTAGTTTTAGTGTGGGGTGGGGCGGTATAGCATGAGGAATGTTCAGAAGACTAAGACCCAGACGGGCCAAGTAACAGCTAAACATCGAACACCAGGACAAAAGCAGAGTTTGGGGTTTGTCTCCTTTTGTAAAACTGTAGCCAATAGATCTGTAAATAATCCACTAGGTAAAGATTTTGATTTTGTAAAGAATTTTGAAAATTTCTTTGGTAAACTTTCAGATACCTTGAAAAAATGTCTGGCATTTTCTCTTACCATTCTACATAAGAAGTTCTCTAAAATGCTATCTGTTGCGAGCTGTTTCCTGTCCCACCCTAGGCCTTAGCCATAGACCCTTACTAAAATGCCCTCTGAGTCTCCACCAAAGGCCTGGTCCCTAACTCATGTCCTTCTGGGCACACTTTCTGAACAGTCTACTTCCAAGGCGTGAGAGGGAGGGCTGCACTTTTGTAACAACAGCATCCAATTGAGAAAATAGGGCTGAAGAATTCTGACTGTATGGGATTCCTCTTTATAATTTGAACAAAGAAGAGGAGGAAAATTACAGGGCCACAGAAGTCCAGAGAAGGAGCCTTGCCTTCTGCTGTTGTTCTGCCACTCCTCAAACAATCCAGCAAAATGATGCCTGCTAGCACCACTCCAAAAAGTGACCAGCGTGCATTCCAGCTGCTCGCCACACAATCAGTTCTTTCTGTCCACAAAAAGGCCTGGGATTCATGCTGGCTTCTGCATAGTGCATTTAGCGTCATGTTGGCCCACTCCCCATGCCCTTGCACCCACACATAGAAAGAAAGAGAAACATGGGAAGACTGGTTGAGCTCACTGACTGTTATAACGGCATCCAGGCCCCAGGCTTCGAAGCTGTTTGTCTGGCCATGTTCAGTCTCAACTTTGGTGACATTTTGCACATCTGCAATATTTTTATAAACAATAATAATCCAAAAGTAAATAATAGAGGATTATGGATTCTCTGAAAGAGAAGGAGGCAATGTAATAAGTATAGTGAAAGAAGACAGTGTTGAAATGTTTTAAGTGTTTAGTCACAACTACTTAAAAACAACAAAAGAACAAGACAAACAAATGAGAAACAAAAATTCATAGACACAGACAATAGTTTAGTGGTTACCAGAGGGTAAGGGAGGAGGGGGGTGGGAGATGAGGGTAAGGGGGATCAAATATATGGTGATGGAAGGAGAACTGACTGACTCTGGGTGGTGAACACACAATGGGATTTATAGATGATGTAATACAGAATTGTACACCTGAAATCTATGTAATTTTACTAACAATTGTCACCCCAATAAATTAAAAAAAAAAAAAAAAGATTTTGGTTGGTCTTTTTCTTTTCTCATTCCCCTCCTGCTCAATTTACTTATCAACTACTTAAAAAAAGAAAAGTATCTATTGCCCAAAGACTACATACACATAGATCTATACATGAGTGCATTTACCAGATCATACATTAGAGAATTAGATCAGTTTAAATATGGAATTATTTTACAGGAAAAAAAAAATCAAGGTATATTTACTAAATGGAACATCTTACTTGGCGAAAACCCTCATATATTTTAGTGACACTTTGGTCAATTTTTCATTTTAGTTCTTATACTTTAAATCAACTTTTTATATTTGTTAGATATATTAACATTGCAATGTGACCAGAATTAGTTACATAACTTGTAGATCTTAGTGTAAAATGAAAACGCAAAGGCCTTTGTTTATTACGAGGCTTCAAGGATTAAGGATTTCACGATAATGAGAACAGAGCCGTAAACTGAGCATGGGCCCTTCTGAGCTCTGTGCAACTGCACACGTCAGAGGCTCATGAACGAGCTCTGAATGGGACTTTCAGGAAGCTAAAAGTTCTGTAACCCAGATTTACCAAGAGCAAATAAATTTTGCATTCACAGAAAATAAATGAACTCCGTGAGGTGAGTGAACAGCAAGGAGTCGTATCTTACGTTACTCATGCAAGATGGATAGGAATGGCCAGTCTCTGATCTTCAGTGTATACACCAGTCTCTTCCCAGGAAGGACAGAGAAGTTAAAAAATGCATTCATGTTGTGTTGCTGCTGTGATGAAAAGTAATGCTATGTCCCTACACATGTCAAAGTTAGTGTACATCATAGAATTTGACGTAATACTATAATACAGCTAAATATCGCAGTATTAGAAGACCATGATATGGTTGGGAAGAAAGTTTATTGAGACCTTTTTGAATGAAGGTTGGTTAGAACTATTATCCCTCATTGGAATGTCCATGTAAACATCGAAAAAATATGGACCAAGGTGACCTGTTGTGTATGTTTCTGGGTTTTCAAGAACTTGTGGCCTGGAAGGGGCTGAAATTTGCAAGAGCAAGTACCTAAAAGATGTGGGCTGTGTGTTTGGGAGCGAGATTCCCTGTGCCAGCTACAGCCTCCGTTTGTAAAATCAAACAGAGCCACCAGCTGTCACCAGGCTAATAGATGGCGTTCTGGGGTCTTGAGAGCATTTGTTTCCATTTGCAGGTGGAGATATTTACTTATTCTGACTCACTACAAGATCAGGTGCTTGTTCCACTTTGCAATAATTTGGTCTTTGGCAAAGCGAATATTCTGGCCTTAAAAGCCTTGAAAAAGTCCAGTTTAAACATACAATTTCTTGCCCATTCCCTGTGGTATTTAAATATAAATAAGACATTTGGTGTGATGTGAACAAACTCTGAAAGGAGGACAATTTAAACCCAAACTGCCTCATTTAATTGGTCATATTTTTTGAGAAGTGTTATATGCAAATAAAGGCAGGCATAATAAAATAACTTTCAATTTGTATTACATTTTCATTTTGGAAAACGTAAAAGTACCTCCTTATATATTTCTATTATATTTCACTTTTACTATTTACAAATAGTAAATACCAATTTCATTTCTTCATATACTTACAGAAAATTCTGCATAGTCATTCAAAAATTTCCTCTTGATTCCTCTAAAAGCACTAGAGTTTATACCTAAAACATTAAATTCACTTATACTTGCTTTAAAAAGAAATGTAATATTTTGATGCTGTTTTTGGTGAAATATGTCCTATTAGTCAAAATTACGTTATAATCTGTCCATGGACCTCTTTGGACCTGAACTTGAATGCCATCCTCCCTCCACTGTTTGGGTCATGCGGACTACAGTGGAGTATAAGGTCAGAAGTTCTCAAATCTAGAAATTCCCTTTGATCATCATCACCTCCAGAAAAACTCTTAAGAGCTTCCCCTCAATGAGGGGCACACTTGCAAGCCCCCTGTTCCAGCCAAGACACTTAACTGTGTTTCATTTATGCACACTCATGGAGGCAGCATGTTCTAGTAAAGAAAGTGCAAGTGGTGGAAACACACAGACCTGGATTAGAAGTGAGGGCCTTTACCAGCTGTGTGATCTTTGGAAGTCACAACCTCCCTAAAACTCAGGTTTTTTTATCAATAAAATATCACCAATACAGCTTTGCTTGTACAGTTTTTGCAAAGATTAAATTGATTGAGTTAAATAGTCGAGTACAGTGTCTACTCCAGTGTGTAGATGCAAAAGAAATCTGAATTCCCTCCCCTATCTATTCACTTTGTTTCTATGTCATTAAATCCACATTGCCTCGTAACTGACTATACTCAGAATCTAGAATAGTTAGGTACCACTACCTTGTTTCCTCGAAAATAAGACCTAACCGGACAATCAGCTCTAATGCATCTTTTGGAGCAAAAAATAATGTAAGACCCGGTCTTATTTTACTATAATATAAGACCCGGTCTTATCTAACATAATATAAAACCGGGTCTTATATTAATTTTTGCCCTAAAAGATGCATTAGGGCTAGGTCTTATTTTCGGGGAAACATAGTAGATGTTTCTGAATGGAAAAAATAGTTAAAAAAACATTGTCTGTATCGCAACAGTGGTTAGATTTTGAAGCCAGACAGCTTGGTTTGTAATCGAAATACCACTTGCTTAGCTGTGTGACTTTGGACAAATTCCCTAACTTCTCTGGTCCTGTTTCAAATCAGTAAAACCAGGAGAATAACAACACCAACCTTACAGGGTTGCTGTGAAGATTGAGCCAGGCTGTACCTATCCTATATTAAGAGCTACATTATTCTTCTTTAGTCATATTTATATTATAGAATACAAATTACCAGATCTATTTGACTTTGTCGTGTAAAGCTGTGATGAGGGCAAAACACAAATAATATTGTCTTGTCTGGAGTGTGCTTTAAAATATTTCTGAGGGCAGGATTGGAGATCAAATCTCCGATCAAAGGAAGGATAATTAGGTATATTTTTTTAGGTTTCTATCTGATGATTACTTATCAGCCTTCTATGTTGAAATGAGGAGAAGGCCGTGGCAAGAGGATTACTGTTTAGAGAGTGCTCTAGACTCTTAAACATCTCATGTTTCACACAATTGTCCTATCTTACTTGATGGGTAAAAAGGAGATATTGCTTTATTTTCCACATCATGCCTATTGCTGACTCAGGGCAGGAAGAAGAACAAATTGTGTAATTTGAGTTGAGAGAAATCATTTTTGCAGTTGTTCTTTTAAAAAAAGAAAAAACAACAACAACAAAAAACCCAAAACCCTTACATAATGAGCCAAAACTTGCCTAGAGATCTGTGTGCTCTGCTTCGATTGACGTCACTTGGAAGCTGTGTGGGCAGAAATTGGCTGACTTCCTCCAGCATGTCTTTTAAAAACTGAACATATTGGGAAAAAAATGCACCCTTTTAATTTCAAACTACAGTAGGGAGAGAAGCATTATAAGCAATTTTCCTGTTTACATCTAAACAAACACCCCCTATAGGTCTCTGAGAGCCACATTCACAGAATAAACCTTCATAGTGTCTAGGGGAGGGAACAGTGTCCTATCTGAAAAGGGAACTGCAGGGTGTTACTGCCAAACTGTCTTTAGACATTGTCTTGTTCAATGCCTCCACTTTTCAGATATGGACACTGAAACTCAGAGAGATTCAGAAATGTTCCAAGGTCAAACAGGGTCCAAGGCAGGATTAGAACCCAGACATTCTGCTTTCTAGTTCCTTATTCATTTCAGGACAACTGGATGTGCAATAATTAGTTTCTCCACACTTATCTCTCTCTCATTACATAAATCCCAAGCACTAAAGTGGCTGTCTGTGAATATTTGGGGCTTTGTGTATTGCAGAAGTTACCGACTGCTGAAATACAAGAAAGTGAGCATGGTCTGTTGGAATTAAATAGATTGTGGAGAAAATTAGAGGCTCATAAAATGCTGCTGGGTATAGCTGTGCCCTGGGTGCCCTGCTGGGTATCAGTTTGGAGCTTGAGCCTTGCACCTGGGGCCTTCTAAGTTCTCTGTACCCTACTTCCCATAGCTCAGAGAGGCTACCTCATGGGGACAGCTCCCCATGCCATTCAGGTTTATTCTTCCAAGTATATGGTCTCTGCTCATTCATCCATTCACTGAAAAATATTTATTGAACATCTACTATGAACTTACAGCTATTGAAAATATTTTCAAATTCAAATTTTAAAGAATCACTTAATTGAAATGTATAATTACTATTTTTCCCACCAAATAAATGATCTTATATAAACCACAGTCAGTTTCAACAATCACCTATCTCACATACACAGAAGAATACACAGATTAATTTTTCTCCCGAATGTGGACTGTTACCTATTATGTGCTAGTCTTGTAAATTTAAATCCAAGGAAGAAACACTGTGTGAATGTAGAGTTTTCCGGTTTCTGCTTTGCCTGATTCTGCTACTTCCTAAAGAGAGGCATCCTTCATTAGAAGTAAGGTCACCTCTTCTGTGGCCATCTAGTATGAAGATCCTAACAGTGGTTGCCACTTTAGCTTCTTTGATAAGTGTCTGTGGTGGTCAGATTCCTAGCAGTCCTGTAAGCGAAGGTCAAGGTTTTATTTTCCCCAATCTAACCACTGGTGCTGTAGGGCTTTGGCATGCAAAAACCTTTGGTAAAAAGGCTTGGTAAAGCTTTTAGAAGGGCCAATGGCGTTCGTATTCATGGTGTCAAAGAACTAGATATTGAGACAAGAAGATAACACATCAATCTAAGTTGAATACTACCTAGACCCTACAAATGGAGCTAAGAGATTTTGCCACTATCATCAACACTGAAATAACTGTGAGAAGGTCCAAGTCAATCAAATATCCTATCAATCGGAAATATTGAATATGGAAGGTATTCTATACCTGAGGCTTCTGAAAAAACATTACACAGTAAGAAAATTATCCTAAAGATACATAGGAAAAAATAATGATTGTTATAGCTAAAAGAAAATATATAAGAATTTGGCTCCTAAAACAGATAGCAAGCAGACATGCCTTCCAGGAAATCGGAGTAGAAAGATAGGAAGAGACAGAAAAAGTGAAAAAAATCAGAATGAAACCAAAGACAACAAGCTGAAATAAGGATGACTGGGTGAGATAGGGTAAATTGAAAGGAAACTGTAAGTGCAATAGAAATGACTGAATTCTCATTGGAAAGAATAAAGATCAGAATTAATACTGTAGAAAATTGAATCAAAGACAAGAAAAACATAAGAAAATCTTTAATAATGTAGCTAAAAAAACAAACCAAAGATAGTTGAGAACAAAAATGGTAACTATGATAGATATGGAGGACAATATAGTAAAACTCCAACCTAAAGTTTACTGATGTTCCTAAAGAAGAAATTAAAAGGAGTAATGATGAAAACATAGCTAAAGAAATATTTCTGTGTTGAAAAGATTCTTGTACAGGCAAAGATTCTTGCCTGTTCAGATTGAACAGGCTCACTATGCTCTAAGAAATTAAAGAAAACAACAAAAATAAGCATTCAGGCTAACAAACTACCTGGCAGAGATTTTCCCTTATTAAAAGATAAAGAAAATGTTTTTTTTTTTTAAATCCAGGAGACATGACGGAAAAGTCAGCTACAAAGGGACAATCTTAGACTAACTTTAGACAGCTTGTGGACAACGTTAAATTCTCAAAGTCAAACAGGGCAACAGCGAGAACTAAAGGTTTTAAAATGTGTTAACAAAGAATTGCATGCAACATTACATTCCAGAAGTCGTGCAAGGAAATAACCAGAGCTTTGAGATGAAAAGGATGTTAACAAAGAATCAGAGACCCAGAGAGCTGTCGTCCACAAACATAAAACAACAGAAGGACTTTGTCCTTCATACAATGGTTTCACAAACGTTACTACCCATGGATATTTCTTTAAAGATTTGCAAAAGGCCTCTATTTAAAATGAAGAGGGAGGACTCAAAGGCTACTATAAACAAAATTAGAAGTCCAAAAATGAATACAGGGAGTTATATTCGTACTCAAAAGAATATTCTTATTTCGCAAATAAGAATTATTTTTATGTTCAAAGAGCTCTCATAAATCAATACAGAAATGTACATATCTCAGTGGAATATGGGCAAGGATTGTAAACAGGAAATATGAACAAAAAGATACACACATTCTAATAAGCCATTTTAGATTATGCTTACTTCTACAAGTGTATTAAAGCAAAACTAATAAAAGCAGAACTATTACATATCATCTTTAACTTATTCAATTGCAAGGTAGATGCTGGTAAGGGTGCAGGAAAAAATGGCATTCTTATTTACTTTACTATTGGTGAGCTGTAAATTGTACAACTCTTCTTAAGTGTAATTTGACAGTATGTATCAAAAATCTTGAACTGTTTATAACATTTGTCACCAGAGTTTTACTTGTAGGATTTTTTTCCCCTAGGAAGTAATATACTCTCAAATACATTTACAATAATATGAATCCTGGCTCTTTATAATGGAAACAATGTAAATGTCCAATAATAGATTACTTAAATAAATTTTATACACAAATTTCTTGCTATGACAAATTGAGACAGGTCAGTTAGCATGTTGCTAGGTAGACAGGGGGGTCCCTGGTGGAATAAACAAAAAAGCAGCCATATCCTGAAACTCTAGGCCCTGGAATGTCTCCTTCACTCCAGGACAGAGACATGAGAATACACCTTAAAGTTAATAGATAATCTCAAATACCTTCTGGCCGGACAAAGGAGCAGGTCTGATAGATAGGAATGGGTTGGTGCGTTAATCCCTTCAGGATGAGCAAACAGGACAAACCTAATAGATGAATTCCATTAGAGGGCTCCAGCCCCCTTCCTCAAGCAGGCAGGGGAAGGTATGAAAGTAAGAGCTTTTGCCTCCGTCACTGGGCACCCCCATTTGGGAACCCCTCCCATTTGGGAGCTGCAGCCTCTTCTCCTGCCTCTAATAAACAATCCTCTTTTAAAAACTTTTTGCCTCACTCTGGTCCGTGTGTCCATTCTTCGGCTTCACGAGACACGGTCCCGGCCCACACCCAGAAACTGCTGGCAGATCCAACATCATCTACATCAAAATGATGTGTGGTAGGAATTTTTTGGTCAAGATATATGGCTAAGTTTTCAATTTTGTGAAAAAGTTTTCTCTCTCTTGTCAAAATGGCCAAATTGATCTATATTTTATGGATGGTGGAAATGGGAGCGATACTCATTATATGCTTGCTATGTGCTAAGTAATTTCTACATATTTTACAACAATATATATTTTTTAACATTAGTAAAGTGGCATTTTAAATAAAATACTCTGTCACTGGAGGGTATGATTATAGGTCACTATTATCTTATAGTTTATAATTTCATACATTTTCCAAAATTTTCAGTTATTTTTTCTAAGCAGAAAAATGAAACTGGTGCTTTTTTTCCGAAGAGTTCAGTGAGGGGACCAAAAATGTATTTATTGAGTCATCAAATAATTATGAAATCATGTGATACATTTTTCCTAGAGTTTTTTGACATTTATTGGCAAACAATGACAACAGTGACCTGCAACTGGTGGGGGTTGCCCACCCAGGACATCGTGCTTTTTTCTTCCCTGTAAACAGAATGCCAGTTTTGATCTGGGTAGCAATGTGTCCTGCCAGCGTAGGACATATGCTTTTAAAAGTCTCTTCTAGTTAGAAGTGACTGTTTGATCAATAAAATGTAAGAAAGAGCCTGTAAAGTCTTTTGCTTTTCTTGATGTAAGCAACAGACATGGTTTATTAAGTCTCCCTCCCTTCCACATGCCTTAAACCTGGATGTGATGTCTGGAACAGCAGCAGAAATCCTGCAACCATCTTAGGTGAGAAGCCTGAGGAAAAGACCAAGAGTCTTGCAGAGATGCTGGTCCTGACACAATTCAGCTATTGAATCGAGGCTGGCAGCCACCTCAGACCTCCGTGAGAGGAATAAATTCTCTGTGTTTAAACCACTGTAAGCCAGGTTTTCTATTGTTTGTTGGCCAGTAAATACTGATAAGCCAGGGTACTGAATTGTTTCTGATTTTGTTTTCATTACCAGGAAGCAATGTTAAATTAGGTGCCCAGACTGAAGTAGGTAGTTGCTTTCAAGTGTCACTTCTCTCTTCCCTTTCTGTTGTCTCAGCTCAATACTTATCGTTAATTGCCTAGCTTTATGTTGTTTAATTTTGTTAGAATGTTACATTCTTTAGCGAGTTGGTGAGATCTACATGCTAACTAAGTAAATGTTCACTTTTTCGGCTGTCATCTGTCCCCCTCACTGCCTTTCTCTTTTGTATAGTTCACCTTCATGGATCTATCCAACACTGAAGTGAAAATAGGGTCATTCATTCTCTTGTCTTAAGCAGGCAAGGGGCTTTTGAAAGAGAACAATAACAAAAGTAGAAGACACTGTCCCTACTCTTACAAAACAGAAAATCAAATTGGAAAGATTAAAACACACGCTATTCTCTCTCTGTCTCTCTCTCTCTCTCTTTCTCTCACCTCCCCCCCACACACCCCCCAAAGGGAAAGCATGTCTAAAGTTTCAAATAAATTTCATTCAACAAGCACTCTCAGAGTTTTCTGCCTGTGCCAAGCACTGCGCTGGGTTTTGGAGAGGTGAAGGTGAGAAAGACACTTTTCTTACTTCACGAGGCTTACTGCGTAGGTGGAAACACACCTAAAAACGATCAATGTGAGCACACTGTCGCAAGTGTTCTGAAGGGGATGGGCATAGGTTTCTGTGTATATGAGGGGGGTGCCAGGGAATCCCTCCTGAGGGAACCCATGTCTAGGAAGCTGAGAAGTGTTACGCTATATTGGAGAATAGTATTCCAAGCATGAATACACTCTAATGAGGAAGGGGTGGTAGATACTACCAGTATTTACCTATTGCTGTAGTATTAAGTGGAAGGCAGGGATGGCCAGAGATGGAGCTGGAATCGTAGGGGCTTTGGAAACCATGCTGAGGAGCTGTTGAATCGTGAAAGCGCTGGTGCAATGAGCACTGACTTTGAAGCCAGACTAATTTTGGTGTGATTCTCAGCTACATCACTCTTTGGCAAATTCTTTCATCTCTCCACGTCTCCTTTCCTTCATCTATAAAATGAGGATAGGAATATATACTTTACAGTAGCAACAATCATAGCAGATATGTTGCAAGGACTATAGTAGATACATGTAAAGCATCTAACACATTACCAGGCATATAGTAGATACCCAATAAAAGGTAGCAATGATTATAACTGGAGATTTTAAAGTGCAAGATTGACGTGGTCAGATAGGAACTGGTGCACAACAAGGTAAGGACTATGGATGTGAGTGCTAAAGTTACAAGGGCTACAAAATAGTGCTTAAAGTAACATTGGCAGGGCCAATTCTAGGGAGCAGTGGTTTAGAGTAGTATTCTTTGGGCCCCAGGAAGATTTTTCTGGCAGTGACCCAGGGATCTGGGTCTGCTTACTCATGTATGATCGTGTCAGCCGAGGCTCATATATGTCAGCTGTCCCTCCAGCTCTAATCTACCCCCTACTTGTGTACTTCACCCAAGTATGAATTCACCAGTGCAAAGAGAACGAGCTGTCCTCTCCCTTTCTCACATATCTATCACTTGGCACATTCTAGGCCTGACTCTCTAGCAATTGTCCTCTATTTGTTCAACAGCTAAACTTATCAGTGGCCCTAACATTTGCAGCTCGTCACAAAGAAATGTATCAGATGCAGAGAAAGACATGTGGAAAGGGTGAGACATTCTCAAGATGTCTATTTCACAGGAAATAAGGAGATAGGTACAACAGAAGAAGGAGAAGAAGGAGAAGAAGGAGAACTTGGGGGTAGACTCAGGAGACCCTGGGGTGACATAGGGAAGGTGATGGAGCAAGTGACAGTTGAAGGGAGTATTTGAAGGAAAAGTACAAAATACAAGACTGTCTTCTCTGCGAAAATGCTCCTTGTGTTCTTTTCTCTTTCTATCTTTCTCCCTTGGCCCCTGCAAGAACCCTAAAGCTAATGGCTTAGCAAGCCCTGTCTCAGCAGAAGCCTTTCTTTACACATAAAAAGCTCTGCCTGGTCCTAATGGTTTAAGTGTTTTCATAATGCCATATTTTCCTTCCAGCTACAATGAGTGTGTACTTTTCAGCCAATATTCCCAAACCCTTCTTGCCCATAACAGCCCTGGAGGAGGCTACAACCACATTTAATTCTGATCTTTGTTAAAACTCTTGCAGGCAGACCAGCACGGAACTTAAGGTATATTGGATAGACTTCTTTCTGGGTCAAGAATGGACGTCCTAGTGTAACTGAATTACCCATGGGTCCAGCCATGTTGGCAGCTATCAGAGAAAGGTCATAGGATACCAGGTCTCTTTCCTGTCCACAAGCAGATCTTTCTCTCCCTGTTCCAGGTTATCATGGCACCTCAGATTTGGCAGTGACTTCACCTTGTGTATCAGAAGTAAACATGAGTTTATTTCCCAGAGCTTGATTAAACAGTATCAACTTTAGACATGAAACCCTTAGCTTTTACTGCTTATTGTCATTATTAATGGGTTCCTGATCATTTACTGTGGTTTTTTTTTTTCCAGGATGATATCAAGTTGTTTTTACTGCATGTGTGCCTTCTAAAAGTTGAGGGGCAACCTTCATGTTATGGTCAATTAAGAGCCTAAATCTCAAAACAAGGTTTATCTAATGCTTTTACTTTTATTTTGTCACATGATCATCTTCATTGAACAAAGAGGATTTGCCTGCTTTATCTGGTTGGACTGCTTACACATATTTTTAATGAGCATTCATTCATAAAATTGTATTGTGATCCTATCTCAAATAGAAATGCATTAAATCAAATTATTCAATATTTAAAGTTGAACTATAATTTTCGAAAAAAATTTCCTTTAAAAAAAAAAAAAACCTCTAAAATCAATTTTTGGTTTTTACCAGCTAGATTGAAATTTTATTTCACAGAGTAGAAATTATGATTGAACCCACCTGGATAAACATGTTCTCATATTTAATGGGATCCGTCTTATACTGACATGTCTAAATGTTTCATTTTCAATTTAAATGACATGTCCAAGATGTACTGATTTCAACATAGCTGGCTGGGAAGTTATATATCTGCCACACACCCCTTTGGAAAGGTTAATTGTGCAGAGTTCACTGGAATCTTACAATTGGGTAAATACACTTTGGATAGAGGGGATATGGGAGCTTTTTCTCCTTGGAGTTTCCTCTCTCCTTGTGTCCCCATTTGCCTCATGTTTCTTTCTTAGAGTAGAACTTTTGTTTCCTTGGGGTCCTCAGCTCAATTACCTTTTAAGGGAAATGAGAACAGGTTATAATTCTTGTTATTGTGGCTTTGCTGAGACCTTAAAGTATTTGACTGGTTTTTCAACTCCTTAGAAGTCTCCATATGTAAACTCTTTGAAGTCAGAGGTTAAGGCATTTTTCACCTGAATATATATATATATATATATATATATATATATATATATATATATAGAGAGAGAGAGAGAGAGAGAGAGAGACTCTATATCTCATTTATTTAAAATAACTGGAAATTAATGGTGTATATTAAAAGAAAAAATAATATAAAATGCTATATTTGAAATAGAATTATATAATAAACTAGTGACTAGCTTAAAATGTGTAACAGATAAACCTTCCAAAACTCTATTTGGTATAGAGATAATGTTTTGACTTAGACACATTTAAAAATACCAAGGTGAGTTTGTGAATAAAACTTTTTGTGATTGATTTTTTTATTGGTAGTTTAGTAGTTTCCATAATTGGCATCATCTTACTGGCTCCTTCAATTAATTTTTGGAGGTAGGTGGGATATAAATTATGCATGAATATATAAATAGGTCAGATTTTTAACTAGAATAAATGCTTTTGGTGACAACTTAAAAGATCCACTTTAAATCAGCTTATGTATCTTTAAAAGACTTCAAAATTTGAAGTTAAATGTTCTCTTTCACTTCAATGACAGTGGTATAAATATTCTTGAGATTAAGAAGATATTGTCATTCATTAATTTCTGGATAACAGATTATCAATTCAAAGAGTCTATACCTGTATACCTGCTATGTCCTTACCATAGCAGGAGACACAGAATGAGTAAGAATGACGCCCATCCCTACAGATGTTTACAACTTGGTAGAAAGTGTAAGGAAGACAGAACAAAGTAAGTGCATAAATGAGCTACAGAATCAATTCACGTGGATTCAAAGAGAGGCGAGATCACAGGAAGACAGAGAATAGGAAAGACTTGATGGAACATGAGTTCAGTAGTGAAGATGGAAACAAAGCACATATTCCACTTATAAATCTACTGTACCTAAGGCACAGGCATCTTTCATAAAGATTTTGAGAAATATTCAGCTTATCATAGTTTATATGAAGGGGACTGAATATTTCAAATCAGGTCTTCTACATATGAGCGTGGATGATGACCTATAGGAACAACTTATGTTTTATACCATTTGATTTTATTATTGCTGGTTATTTTCAGTTATCCGTGAATGGTGTTCAAATGACATGGAAGAGGTAGGATATTATAATATGTTCTCTTATCTGATACTATGCCAGTACTGACTGCAATAATTATTTAATGACTAGAACTGCTTTTATTTCCTGTCATGTACTCTACTAGAACATATCAGAACAATCTCCTCATTATAGAATTGGATTATAGGACCTGAGAAGTCATATGGGTCAAATAGCTTTTTATGCTTTAGTTATAAAAAATAAAGTGTTATGTTAGTCCTGCGAGGCAAGATCCATTAACGATGTCATTTGGGACAGTACTTCAAATAATGGTATCAACTGTATCTGCTTGTTTTGTTACTTCAGATTAGTTATTTAATTCTCATGTTTCTGAAAACTGGTACAATTGAGCTGTTCTCATCAAGTCTGATATAAACCAAACATATATTTTACAGAAGCCCCCAATGAGAACATGAATATAAAGTGATAAGCCTGATTTCTACAAATAGCACTCAAAATTCCCTTAAAAGAACTGCTGTTTAACCTTCAAAACTCAGTGTGTTCATTCACCCAACATTTGAGAGCCGGCTCGGTAGATAGTAAAGAATAACAACAGAAAAGAGGTAAATCAATTCATGTTCAGATGTATATAATTGAATACCTAGTATTAATTTTTTAAATTGAATTTCTTAGGCTCCAACCATAGACCATGTCTTCCTCTAGCTGAGGCAGCAATGGGAGGGTGAGGAAGGCAGGAGGAATTACAATAATGAACAAAATAAGACACACTCTTTCCTTCTGGAACTTACCATCTAGCTGTGCTAAGCATAGCAAAAGTCAAGGAAAATGTTGTAGGTTCCTTTCAAAGAAGTTTGCAATCTCGGGGGTGAGGGGGCAGATAGATAATTACAAGGTAGAAAATGCTTTCTTTTCTTAACCAGGGTCATCATCAGTACCACTTGGGGGAATGTTTCTAGACATCCACACAGGACGCCTAGAACCTACCTCATAAACTTACTATATAAACAAAATTCATATGCATGAGTTTCATTAAGATCTAAATGAATGAAAATGACTGGCAGTGGAACATTTTGAAAAGTTCTCTCCTGATAATACTGGGCCTCTCTGGTTAAGAATTCCTAAACGAAGTTCTTTGAATCGCTTGCCTCACTTTTGCCTTGATTTCCCCATCATTCATTCATAACATTCATAATTCTCTGAAGGTTGTCTTGTTTTTCAAAGCATTAGTGAAGAGACACGTGGATGGAATTCTTAACCCGTGGTAAGAAAAGATAAAACTAACTGGCCATTTCAATGTCTGGCACACACATTCCTCCTTTGGTCTTAATGATCTATGGCATTATGTGCACTCGTCTCCATAAAGACTTTCGTTTAATGAGTCTCGTTCTTTCAGGTTCTCTTCATCCATCATTTTTAATTATTCTTTGTGTTCTCATCTTGAAGTTAGAAGTATTGCTTCTGCTTTGAAATCTAGTTTTCCTGACACAGCATAATCTTACAGTTAAGGTCTTGTCAGAAAGACAAGGAACATCTCTGTTGTTTGTTGTGGGCTGGGAGAAAACATTCTGCACCTATCAACACAGTCTTACCTGCAAAATGTGTCCTGGTAAAGCCAAGGCACATGGTACTCTGTGAAGATGTGCAATCCAAGCCTGTTTGCAGCAGAAACCCTCTGAATCCTGGGAGATGGTAAAATAAGTTTCATTGGCATGTGGCTTAGGGTCACAGGAAATTAAAATACGCTGTTCTTTAATGCAACCGACTTTTAAAAATCATATGGGAGTAAATTCTTCAAGCGTAAGTAGTTTCTTGGATAACGGGTTGCACATGAGTCGAGACGTATGAGAAGAGCTGCAGTACCCAAATGTCACAGTGCTAAGTTGACCAGGGTGATTCTCACATCAGCAATTTCTACATTTTCCTCTGTGGGCCTTAAAAAGTGTTTCTTTGCTTTCGTGAATTTAGGGCAAATTATCTCATGCCAACAGAAAAAGGTGAGGTCGTAGTTGCTGCTGCTTCTGATCCTTCACCATGTTCTCCTCCTTCTTCTACTCATTTCTCATAGATCCCTAACAATCTCAGGTAACACGGGGCCGAGTCCTTGCAGAGTTTATGATGCGTGCTCAAAAACGCGAGGTTTACTGACTACCGTGCTGGGTTACCTTTGAAACTGTGCACATTTTCCTTCTTCTGATTTATCTCTAGTAGGATCAGTCCTGCTGAACCAGAATCACGTACATTCACCAGGAAGGAACAAACCGATAGCAGAGCTCTGATCTGCCACTTTGGCCTGTGTGAACGCACAAAAGAGTCACAGCTCCAAACACCACACAGGATGCCTAGAACCTACCTTATAACCTTACTGTATGAACAAGTCAGAGAGTACAGAACAGTTTTCTAAGGAAACTCTTGACCTGTCCGCCAATTCCCAACATTGTGTTTCTTCAGAAATCTGATACTAGAACTTCATTTTTTAAAATGTCATTGCTTTATCAGAGCAAGTTCATAAATTATTTGTGAATCACGTATAATAGAAAATAAAAACACATCATTGGTACCCTGTCTTATTCACACTCTGAGGTTGGTGTGAAAAAGCAGCAAGCTCTTCCTTCCAGCTGGAACAAGCTGGAAAGGATGAGCCCTGAGCCAGCATTCTCCCAGGTCAGGACGGCAGGGGTTCAGCAAAGTCTGAATCAGTTTAGACCCACACTTTGATATAGGCCTGGGGCTGTAGTTGATGGATCATATTATCCAAACCTCAGGACTCCTTTAGGATGAACCAGTTTCCTTAAGAGATCTTTAAGATGTCTTTGAGAATATACAAATTGGCATGACCAATGGAAGACCAAACTGCTGAGTGAAGAGACTGCATTTTTATTCTCAGGCAAACTCTGGAAAGCAAGTTCTGCTCCAAACTGAAGGTAGGCACAAAAACAAGTAGAATATATTGCTACCACAGTAAAGGAAGATTAGAAACAGACAGTAAAATTAACCGGGGTGGAAGAAGGGCATGGGATATAGGAAATATGTTGTAGGTTAGTCAAGAAAGAGTACCATCTCCTCTTTTTTAGAAAGCTCTATTGAGGTACTATTTATATACCATAAAATTCACCTACTGTAAGTCTAAAGTTCTATGACAGTTAGTTTATCCAATCATGTAACCATCCCACAATCAAGTTTTAGGAAATTTCCATCATCCCCTAAATTTCCCGTTGTCTAGTTTGCAGTGAGTCTCCTCTCCAACCCCCAGCTCAGCAGCCACTGCTCTGCTCTGTCTCTACTAACTTGCCTTTAAAAAGATATTTCATATAAATGGAATCATGCAATATGTGGTCTTCTGTCTGGTTTATTTTACTTAGCATAATGTTTGAAGTTTCATCCAACTGACAAATAGTATTATATTCTGTATTTTGTTTACCCATTCATTAGTTAATAAACATTTGAATTGTTGCTAGTTATTGGCTATTGTAGATAAGGCTGACAAGAACATTCACATACAAGCTTTTGTGTGGACATATGCTTAAATTTTTCTTGTATAGAAACCAAGGAGTTGTATTGCTGGGTCATATGGTAAGCACACATGATTTATCGTTTTAAGAAACTGTCAAACTGTTTTCTAAAGTGTCTGTACCATGTTACATGCCCATCAGAAATGTATGGGACTTCCAGTTTCTCTGTATCTTCATCCACATGTGATACTGTCAGATTTTCAGAATATAGCCATTTCTAACGGGTATGTAATGGTACCTTATGGTGATTTTAATTTTCAGTTCTCTAAGGATGTTGAACATTCTTTCATGTACTTACTAGCTATTTGTATATCTTGTGTTTTTGGAGAGAGAATTTACCAACTTCATTATATCACTTTAGCCAGAATTCTCACCCATCTCCTCCTTGAAATATTCCCTTCCTTTGTCTTTTGGGACACCATGCGCTTAGGTGTCTCATCCTTTCTCACTGGCCATTCATTGTCGGTCTTTTTTGTTGGCACCTCTTCATCCACGTGACTTTTAAAAGTTGGTGTTTCTCTTCACTTCTCATTTTACTGTCTTCTCTATTCATGTTATTTTATTTCAAATGCCACAGTCATGATGTTAATTTCCAAATTTATATCTGTAACCCTGTCTTCTCTTCTGTGTTGTAATCACTATACCAAATGTATCCATGAAAACTTAGATAACTCATAGATATCCTGAATTCCGAAACATGCCCAGGATGGAAAAACAATCTTTCCTGTAAGACCTTCTCATTCTTCTTTCCTTCCTCCCTCCTTCCATTTCTTTCTCCCTCCCTCCCTTTCTCTATGTCTCCTTCCCCACCCATTCTCCTCTATTATTCTCTATAACGATACCATATGCTCAGCTCGTCCAGCCAGAAAACTTGGAGTCATACTTGATATCTTTTCTTGGTCATATTCCACATTCAAACATTCATCAATCTCTGCTAATTCTACCTTTAAAGTTTGCATCAAATCTGCCCATTATTTTTCCATCCCCTTTTCCCCACAACCTAGTACAGCCTTCATTTCTGGTGAGATTAAAAGTAGCTCTCTAGGAATCCCTTCTCCACATACCAGTCAGAGAAATATTTTAAAAATAAAAATATGATTACGTTGCCTTGTTTTACACACACACATACACACACTTAAAATCCTGTAGATGCCTTCCATTTCTTTTAGACTAAAATCTGAAAAACATAACGTAGAAGGCAACCACTCAAGCCTTGTCTAGAACCCCCTCCCTCCTATCTTTCGAGGCCCAGCCGTAATAGTCTTCTCTTCCTCTCCGGAAGTTAGGTATGTGCTGTTTTTTCTGTCAGCAGTGCTTCTCCCCAAACTGCGTCAGCTGATCAACTCCGACACATTCTCAACATCCCTGTTTAAATAAATGTCTCTTCATCATGAAAGACTTCATTTTGAATTATCCAGTATTTGTTGTCCCACTTAAACACTCCAATCATAATGTGCACCTCTCTTTGAAACACTTTTCCCAGTTGTAATTAAATAGTATTTGCATGATTTTTGATATAATGCTTATTCCTCAGCTTCTCTACTCCATGAAAATTAGAACTCCATCTTTTCACTACTCTATCTCCTGAGACTAGCGGAAAAGCTAGATCAAAATAGGTGCTAATGAATATTGTTTGCCTAAATGAAGTAATAAATGGATTAATGCATTTAAATTATTTTCAAGAATACAAAGACTCTCCCCAGACTTATATTCTCTAACCAAGAGGGATAAATAATCAGAAAAATAATCTGGACTGGGTATTTATTAAAATTCACTTATAACGTTCAGAAACCACACAATTTTAGATATATTATGGTATCTATGTTTGTTTTCCCTAAGTGTATATCCTTTGAGGTAGATAGTATTAATTGCACTTCTCTTCTGGGTATCCAGAATTACATTGTTGAAAAAAGATTTACAAATACTGAGTAACAAAGCTGTCATACTTCACTGTTGACATTAGTTTTGCTTCTTTGACCTATGCTCCTAAATAATCCAGGACAGTGACATTTATTATATACCTGTAATAACCATAAATGAAATAACAAGGATCTATTCTAAGATTATGTGTGTATATATATATATATATATATATATATACACACATACATACACACACACACACACACACACATATATATACATATGCATATATGTGTGTGTTGTGTGTGTTGTGTGTGTGTGTGTGTGTGTGTGTGTATTTTTTTTCTCCCAGGTTCACTGGGGCTTAGAGATGTCAGATAATGTATCTGAGGCTGCAAAGATAATTACCCAAAGATATAACTCTAAGCCCTTGGAAGCAGCAGAATATAATGGTTAGGCACCTAGGCTTTGCAGTTAGAAAGATCTAGGTTCAAGTTTTGTTTTGTGAATTACTGATTTTGTAACCTTGGACAGATTAGTTAGTCCCTCCAAGCCTCAGAATTTTTCATCTTTACAATGGGCTCGTTTCGATCATAGGCTACCATAACAATGACTGAGACAATATAGGAAAAGCACTCGATGCAATAGCTGACTTAAGTAAGAAATCAGCGAAGGTCAATAGTACTACAGATGGAGAGAATTAAGAGATGACATTCCAAGAGAAGAAATGATGTCAGTAAACACAAAGATATAACTAGAGAAATAGTAAGAATAGCAGAATAAATTGTTGGAAAGTAGTGGGAGATACATTGTTAAAAGGTAAGTCGTGACCAGATTATAAAGGAGTCTAAACATCAGACTAAAAGATTGAATTTGGTGCTAAAAAAAAATGAGAATTCATTGAGAACGGATATGTGAAATTTTTTAGTTTACAGGTTTAGATTTGACTACATCAAGACAAGTTCCGTAAGTTATGCTTATTTAGAGCAGTCAACTAGGCTTTCTCCAAATGTGGATAATTGAGAGGGATATAGATTCCAAATGTGGATAATATAGATTAGCATAACCAATTAGGCCTTTTCAAAGCCCTTAATTAAAATATTTTCTATAAATACTGGCCAATTGCTAAGTAGAAGCCTCTGCTTAACAATTTTAAAAATAGAATAGAATACAAACATTTAAGTAAATATCAACACCTACATGAATATTTAGTATCTTTCCTTTGTCAATGCTGTGCTAGCCATCATTATTTAATATCACTGGTATATTCCCTTTTCTTATCCAAATAGATCCTTCCTTGTTCTCTCACTTTTTCTGGTGGGATCACAGTTCAGGGAAGATTTCTGTTTTCTTAGGACTGTGCAATCAATCTATACATAAATTATAAAGCACTCAAAGGCAAGACAGTGGTATATCTCTAGCCCCTAGCAAACAACCTTGCACAGTACAAATGCTCAGGAAACACTGTCAAATACTTGTTAAGGGAAAGAAGGTAGGAAGGAAGAAAAGGAAAAAAAAAAAGGAAGGATTTATCCTTCAAAAATATTGTTACTCTCCTGTAGAAGTCCATTTGGGGGTAGATCGGACTGATGATAGAGAGATTACACACCTGTAAAATATAGTTATTGTTGATTCAAAACCCCACTCAGGAGTAGTTTTATTACAACTATAACATACGAATGCCTCACAATGTCCTTAAAAACACTATTATCTCACTGTTTTTCACATACTCTTTAGCAAACAGTCAGCTGCCATGTGACTGGAGTTGACTTTCGGGATTACAGTAAGGCCCCCTTCCCAGAAAATGTGGCAGGGGTGGGGTGATGTCAGTGTTCAGAAAACTAGCAGTAAAGTAAATTGTGTCAAGGTGTATGGCTCACTCAAAGCTGCTAGAACTCTCCACAGTAATAAGAATTCTCTATTATAGGCTAAATTTTCATACGTTATCATAATGTGGCCTTGTGCCTGTGAATTCACAGGGGTCTACTGAATTAATTAATAGAGAGAACATTATGTTGTAACAGTCATGAGCAACAATTGATTTGGCTGGGTTTTGTTTTTCTATCTCACAAGTTTTCTCCTAGTTTACTACTTGGTATCATGATGTGGACAGAATGTAGATTTTTTATTTCCAGTCATCATGTATGATTATTAAAATGTTATCTTGTTCTCTTTCCAAACAATCTTGCTGGCAGTTAGCTAGTTATCTAAATGACCTCTTCCCCAGCCCCTACATTCAAAGCCTAGTTACTTGAAATAGGGTCCTTTACACCTAACAGCAGGATGTCTATATTTTCCTTTTGTCACAGATATCACCTCTCCGATGGGCTGTCTCTTATTTTTCAGAATGCTTACAAACATTTGAACAGAACTGTTTATAAATGGTTATAAGTACTGGTTTTCTGACAAGCTAATGTGGAAAAAGTAATATTTTAAATATTGAAGTGTAAAATGAACTGATTATGAAGGGACAAAAGCCTGGAAGACCGTGAAAAAGGCATTTACCATTACACAGGTTCAGCTCTGAGCCAAAGTAGTGGCAGTGAGTAAATAAATAAATAAATAAATAAATAAATAAATAAATAAATAAATAGAAGTCGATTCTCAAGGTTTCATGAAGAGAGACTGCATCAGACTTTATGAATATTTGGTTCTAAGGATGGCGAGGAGTGAGAAACTGGGAGATATCAAATGTGACTACCATTTAGGCACTGAAATCGAGAATAGAAATATGATGACAGAGGAGAAGTGGATCTGAGGCTTCAGAAGATCCTGAATCAGGTTCTGCACAAGTTAAAGAGATAGCATGGAAATACTTCGGTCCTTTATATGAGTCAATGTGGACTCTGCCACTGACTGGCTGCAAGAGCTTAGGGAGGACACTTAATTTATTGGGTTAATCTCCTAATCTGTAGAACACTACTTGCATTAACTGGTCAGTATAGTCACTGCAAACTCAAAATTTCTGTAATTTTACTAATTTCACTCTTAGGCAAACAGCTCAGAGGAAGAGAATGAAAGACAAAGAATGGATTTGCATTCAGGGATCATGAAAAGAACAGCAGAAGTAGACAATGAGAAAGATACATGAATAGGATCTTAGTCTTCAATAAACATCTGTTGACTAATCAATGACATTAGAAATACAGTGTCTCCAAGAACAAAGGAAGAGAGGGTTCCAGAAATACTGCTGGCTGTCGACAGTGTTATACACCACAGTCAGTAAAAGAGAATAAAACCCAACAGGGGCTCCTGAATTTGGTATGTAGAATGCTAGAAAGTACCAGAGCCAGAGTGCAGATTTTGACATGAAAACCAAGAGCCATGGTTAAGGAAATGTACAAGGGGAGTCCAGTTGGAGTGTGGAACGCCCAGGAAAACTGGGGAACGTTGGTGTGATATAGAATCAGGAAAATTATGAAAAGTCAGTACATACTAAGTGGTTACTCAAAGGATCCAATTTCTGTAGTGAATTTGGAATATGTTAATCACATCTATTGTTTAAGTAAAATATGAGGCTAGTGTGGATCCATGAAATATTTAGAGGTATTCCTGTATTTATTCTACCTGGATAGTATTGGCACCCAAACTCGATAAATGTGTCGGATGTAAGCTGCTAAGATTCAAAATAGGTGAGATTTATTAACATACACTAAGAATCAGAGATTCTTTTATATAATACATTTATAAAATAAAGTAATATTCTGTGGATTAAGTGAATTCTTCCTACCTAATACAAACAAAAGCCAAAATCCAAATGACTTTGCTAATACGGAAATCAACCATGCAGATTTAGTCATGTTCATTCAACCTAGTGAGGTTGGGCAGAACTTGATGAGAAACCAGCTTCTTTGGTCATCTGAGTATATCAGAGTGTAGGACCCTAGTGGGAGGGGCCTCAGCAATGTTAGGGAGGCCCTGGAAAAAATGTTGTGCGTCTGAGTGGAGAACCTATGGTGACCTGAGACTATGTGGACTTTTCTTGTTTATTTTGACCCATATTTAAGTTGTAAAGGGTCTGCGCTGGAACTCAGCCGAACTCAGTGGCTGACCCACGAGAGTACTTTGATGAAATATCTTTGAATAAAGCAGATTTCTTGCTGATCTCATTGGCAAAACTCCTTCATTATAATTGCCCCATTGACTAAAGCATTGTTTATTACAGGCTCATACTTCAAGCAGTAAACATCATCTGATTTTGCAGACACAATCATTAGGTTGATGAGAAAGGAACTGTGGTTTTTTGCAATTATTTTTAACCTTTTAAACCACAATTACTTTTACACCAACGTAATAGAAATCCCTTTTCAGTGAAATTTGTTTTATTTTCCTAAGACTTGGCCTAGGAGTATAAGTATAGCTTATTAATAAAGATTAGACATCAAGAGACACTGTGTCTACATTAGCTTTGCAGAATTATTATTTGAGCAGTTGAGAACACATGCATATGTGGGCGGGGCAGCCTTCAACCTCTTTGTGAGGGCTGAGGGTCACCCTTTAGCAGAACTGTTAGGATGTCTATTGTTTGTCCAATTGATGCTGCAGCTCCTTTAGCTGACAGTAACCCATTCTCTTGGGCCATGTATTTAACAGGTCTTTGGAGAGATCGTGCCATTTTTAGGATACACATTAATATTTTAATGGTGGTCATGAATTGTGTAGGACCAATCCATTCCCCCTAACCGATGACAAGATTTGAAGAGGGAACTTGACAAACTGGAGTGCATCTGTTAAAAGAAACCATGAACACAAGAGGGCTGGACACCTTGATATTAGAGGAATGCCTGCAGTCATTGAGGATGTTTAATCTGCAGAGTGGGAGATTTGTGTTCTAACGTTTGAATGTCTGCCTATGAAAGGGAGAGTGTGTTTGTTCTCTGTGGTACTAATAGTGAAAGAGACATGGATTTCAGCTCAGTATCATGGAAAACTTTTTAACGATTGGAAACGCCAAACTACTGGACATCTTGTGAAATACTGAGGTCTCCATCAGTCATTGGAAGTTTTACATAGAGCTAGAGGAAAATCTTCATTCTTTCTACAGAACAGATCTAGATAACAAAATAAAAATTACAAATCAAGAGCGATGCAGAGCTGGCTTTCGGAAGTTGCACCGCACACACTGTGCAAAAACTGCTTTAAAAACTGCATAGGCACTTTGCAAGGACTGAGCACTTTTATCATCATTATCAACATCACGATTATTTTGTTTGAGAATTGAAACTTGCCGCGCAAGGAAATCTTAAGGAAAAAGTCGTGTAATCCATCTGTTCAGTTTGTGAA
Source organism: Rhinolophus ferrumequinum (assembly GCF_004115265.2). Lineage (NCBI taxonomy): Eukaryota > Metazoa > Chordata > Mammalia > Chiroptera > Rhinolophidae > Rhinolophus > Rhinolophus ferrumequinum. Next base: position 82,240,687 of record NC_046286.1, on the reverse strand, counting down.
GTATATTTGTTATTGAATAATATTTAAGTTGAGGAAATACTTAAGGGAAAGTGGCAGAAGGATTGATGAAAGAAAAGGGAGAAACTGAGAATGTTCAAACTGAAAGACACAGTGTGGAATATGATTTGACATTGAAGGGAAACTAACAAAAATATTGGCCAGGAAGCAGGAGAAACACAGAGGGCAAAAAAGTTGAAAATCATCTTTCCTCAGTTGAAGACTTTTTTTTTTTTTTTTTTTTTTTTTTTTTACATGAAGTACATAGAATATTTTAGCGCTGAGGAACTCAAGGAAGCTAAAGATAATTTAACAAAAATCTTTGTTCATAGGTGGTCACAGCACATGCTAATAACCCAGAATTTGATGTGCTCTGGCTATCCAATAGAATTAGCCCCAAATCTTACACTTAACAGGCTTTGAGTGATTCCCCTAGACAAATCAGACCAGCTACTCCTTATTTCTCATCCCAATTTTATCACTTCTTGCAAATTTAAACCTGACTTAAAGAGTGGTACCAAAGCATATAATTAAAAATATAGCAAAATAATTTCACCTCTACATAATAAAGAGTACACTTAAAGCACGTGGGAAGATGGAAGAGGTTAAGGTAGACAAGTCTTCCTTAAGTTTGTTTTCAACAAATTTTCAAACATTTTTAACAATATGTAGCAAAAAGAACTGAGAAATCATTTCAGTTATACAACACAATGATTACAACTGTAACCTTCTAAACTAGTTTGAGTTCCTTTAAAGTGAAATCCCATATAACACAGAGAAAGTGTAGAAAAAAGTCCAGTGACGCTAGTGACTGGCACACAGATTTGATTTGGCCGTCTGTGTAAGTTATCTTATTTATAATAAACTTTGGCTTTATTAGCTTATAGACCCTTATGGTCTTTAGACTGATGGCTACTCTCAACTTACATGTCATTTTAGTAGGTATTTGTTATAAAAATATATTGCAGGACCTGAATATTATCATGCAGCCTCCAGCACTCTACTTACTTTTTCTTTTATACAACACCATGATTCCAACACCGACTTTCTCAAAGATATGCCCTCCAAGTGGCCTGATAAAAGAACACAGGCCACTTGCAGGTGCCAAAACTTAAATGCAATAAAAGCAAATGATGCATACCTTCCCTGTGGGGCCTCTGTACTTCCCAGCTCTGAAATACAGTAAGGGAAATGTGCAAACACCAAACCTGGTCTGAGATTTTCCCTGAGATGACTCTTGCCTTAAAAAAAAAAAATAAAAAATTCGTCTTTGGCATTTCTCAGATTGGAACTATTAGCAAACTTATAGTTTCGTTTGTTCATTTACTGAGTTCTAGTATTATCCAGATTGCAAAGAAAATATTCAGCCAACTGCCTTCTTCCTACTCGCTTTATTCTCTGAAAGCACTCTCCCTGTCTTCATCAGCCCCAAATGGAAATTATTTGCTTAAAGTCTTTGAAACCCCCTTTACTGAAGGGTTTCTTTTCTGTAGGAATCTTGGTTTTAACTTCTCTGCCTTCCTCATCTTTGGGCCCAGTGGAAAATCAGCTCCATATTCTTTTGCTTAAGGTCTAGGCAAAAGAATAGAGACAAATGTATGTCTTCACACTCATGATGTTCTCTCAAGCATTCCTTTCAATCCTATTTCACTTTCACTTTACCCACTTCCAATCTAAAGCTTCTTCCTCGTAATCACACTATGCATGCCTGCAGTATTTTTCTTGGTTCTACACATTCAACTCTATCCCAGCTTATACTCTTGCCTGAGATTTTCCTTAACTGGTTAAAAAGTGGCTCAAATCCATCCTTCTAAACATATGGTGTTTGGCTGGTACTGTGTGTTCGATTTCCTAAATGAATAAACTCATGAGGCCTTAAATTATACACCAACGTTTCTGATTCCAAAGTACGGTATGTGGCCCAGAATAGAGATTTCCCAAGCAGATTTTCTGTTTAGTGGATTATCTGCAGTCCACTGTTTTCTCTTCTTGATCTTCCCTCTGAATCCCAGTTTGGTGACAGGCAACTCAAGCTAAAGAGGGTCAGGCCTGGCCTGTACAGGAGGGGTAGGTGTCAGCAATGTTAGGGAATTGTGGGGCGAAGTTTTACTATGTATATGAAAAGAGATAAGTGATTTTTCTAAAGCATCTGCCTTAATGCCTTGCTCACTCTCTGCATAACTACATTAGCATAAAAAAATCAAGACTTTCGGGTTGTCCTTATTTATGTTTTTGGTGGTATTTATGTTTTTATACACTTTTGAACATATAAAATTTTATGTGTATTTATATGTTTCCCATTTTCCAAAAGTTCTTTGTGTCAGCAAATGTCAGTATGATCTATAAGGTTACAACCTAAGGAATCTCTACATTAAATTAGTATAAATACTTGTTGATTATTCCAGAGCCACTGAGTACTCTTTTCCAAAGTTGTCAGTGTGTGGATATATACACAGGGTCTGTTCCACACTATTTGCTTTCAAATTATTCTTTGTTTCATTTATGCATATTTTGCTCCTGCAACTATATTTCCTTGAAGGCAGGGATTGTGTCTTAAACAGTATTCTCTTGCATCAACATTTAGCAAAATCTGGTCATTATAGTAGATGCGTAAAAATACTACTGAGATGAGTCTTGGTTAAACATAAAAAGAAAAAGTGCATTTAAAAAGAAAAAAAAACAACACCTCTTTTTGTAGGTCTTGCAGAATTTGCCTCAGCTAATAAAGAAGTGGTACTGTACTGTTTGACAGTCTCACATTATCAGTATGTAAACAGACCTTGAGTTCTAGGCCTGGTTTTCTTGGTGATCAGTTCTAAATATTATTATTTACTATATGTGTTGATGTTTTGACTGGTTTAAGTTTTTCTTTAAAAAAAGATACACAAGTTTGGAGAATTGTTATCTGTTCCCTTGTTTGTTTGTAGAGGGGAAAAGGTCTATTTACTTCATTCCTTCTACAGAACAAAATATTTTATGTTTAATATGATACGTTTTGAAGCAATAAAAGGCTTCTTATTCATCTTTGTCCCTTTCACTCATGCCATGGTATACCCAGTTCATAGTCAGCATTCAATAACTGCTTAAATTCTTTTTATAATTAATAATCATAGAAAGCTTTTTAAAAGCATAATATGAAAATGAGAAACCACAAAGTCAAAAATGGATGAAACTGGTTACATAAAATTTTACATGGGTAATAAAGTACAATAAACAAATTCAAAAAATGAAATATAAATTTCAAAAAATATATTCAAGCTATATGACAAAGGGTTAGTGTTCAAAATATGAAAAAGCTCTTATGAATCAATTTTAAAAAACCTAAGCAGGCCAATAAAAAAAGCAAAACACATACCAGTGAATACCAATGACCAGGACATATAAAATTATTTGTCTTCAATAATTAAAATAAAACAAATAAAGCAACTTGTCATTTTTCACTTATCAGATCATCAAAGAATCAAATGATTGATATCATACATTTTTGGTAAGAATAAGGGAAAAAGATACCCTCATTTGCTATGAGTGAGAATAAAAATGGTAGAGAAAAGAAACAAAAAACCCCACCAATTTAGGTGGATTAGGTAATATTTTTTAAATTTTAACTGCTAAAAATTTTGACCCATAAATTCTAGTACTAAGAATTTATTTCAGAGATATACTAGCAAAAATAAGTATGTAAGAATATATGTGAAATAATATTTATTGCATTCTTTGTAATACTGACATACTATAGACAAATAGCTCTAAGAATCTAGAGAAATAAATCTTAAAAAATTAAGTAGACCTACATGTCTGGTCATGGCAAAAATTTCAAGTTATTTTAAGTATGAAAGCAAGTTACGATGGCATATTTAGCAATATTTTATAAAATTAAAGTGTATCTTAAAATATCTTGGGATACTGGTACCAGCAACAAGAGGACTGATCTAGGTAGACTTCTTTCCAACTACATACGCATTTTAAAAATAAAATTTTCTTAAAAATATGTAATAAACATTGTAAATACCTTGCTACACAAAACAAAGAAAAGAAAGTCCCTAAGGACCAGAGTGAAGAGGGAATTTAAATCCAAGTGCCCTGGTCATCAGAACGGTGACCACCCACAGGATGTTGGAGCAGATGCTGGGAGTTCCTTGCCCACATCTTTGGACTTTTCTAGGGTGCTCCTGCTGATTTTCAATGGCCAGGCTCCACATCTTTGTAACTTAGGACTTTCTTACCCCAGAACTCTGGAAGGCTGCTCTGATTGCATGTGGCATGTTGGGAATGTCAGAGAATATCTCCTCCCCTAGCCCTAGTAACCTTCAACCAATGGGTCCCCAGATATGGTGTATAAATATACCAGCTCCCTCACCCTTCGCGGTGGGTTAATTATGGGGCACATATTTTGCACCATTTCCCAAATTTGCCCACTTTAATCATGTACTAGTACAGCTGGCTTACAAATACCCTATTGGTTTCCTTTACCTCCCACTCACTTGTCCTCCGTCTTACTGGGGTTCTGTGTAGCCCTCAAGGAGACCATATGCCCTTGAGTACTTGTCTCGGGACTTGGTTTTGGGTTAACCAAAACTAAAAAAGATGTTAATGACTTTAAAGACCTAGGGTGTAGGATTGGGATTTTAAAGTCCACTGAAATGAAGCCACAGTGAAGAAAAGGAACATGACCCTGGGCTGCCCTCAGGGAAAGTAGAAATAAAGGTCTTTGCTCATCATTGCAGGGGAATGACAAGTCAGCTTCTCTTTCTGTTATACAGAGAAGAGAAAGGAAAAATAAAACTAACAAACAGATATCTCACATGATAAATTGAAAACCAAGACTTGAGCCTGGCTTTTGAACGATACGGGAATGTAAAAAAAATGGTGTGTGCACTGGTTCTTGAATGGTAAAATTCCTAGGACACTATTTGTAAAAAAAACACAAAACATGTACAACATGAAAAAAGTAAATCTCTGTGGAATATAAGCTAAACAATTAAAAAGGACAATAAAAAATCAAATTCATCAAGAAAGAGTCAGTAGACAAGAGAATTAGGACATGAGTTAATAGAACAATCTGACGGAACCCACAAAACAAGTGGGCTAAACATCACTGGAGAAACATGAAAGGATCATAATTGCAAGGAAGGAACAGGACACTGACATAGGAACGGGCACATTTTTAAAATAACAAATATTTCTTCTAGGAATGAGAAATAAGATAATTGAAGATGAAAACTCATCTATGAATCAAACTTCTTTTTAGACATAGCTGAAAAAATTACAAAACTGAAAGAGAAATCTAAGAAAAAACTTCACAGTGAAGTACAGTAAATGAAATATATGGTAAATATGGAAGCGTGTTTAAGAAAAATAGATAATGGAATGAGAAGGCAAAACACACACACACATATATATTACACACACACACACACACACACACACACATACATATAAAATAGACACTCAAGACAGTGAGAAAGAAGTAGGTGGAATTTTCAAAGTATGGCTGAAATTTTACCATATTCGATGAAATATGTGAAATACAGGATTGAAAAACTATGGATTATAAAGGGTAAATAAAGGGAAATCTAGTTAATTTCAGTGAGCCTGCAGAACATGAAAGATAGGGTGGCCGCCCTTAGATGTCTTCTCAAGAGAGAACCTGTAAAGAAGTGCAGTTAGCCGACCTGTCTCCAGCTGCTGCCCCTTCATGATCTACACCAGTGTCAACATGAGGCCATTCTCTCCCTAGACTGCTCCCGGCCAAGGTGGACGTAATTGGGGTACGACAGCCGAGCCCTTCTGGTCCAATGTCAAACTCCTCTAACAGGCAGTGTTGCTTAGGGGATCCCCACAAACTTGGTTGAGGTTCCACACTGCAGGCTGAGCCGCTTCTTACACCAAACTCTTTCCCTCTTCCCTTTCCTAGAGTCTGATCTGCATGGTGGTCTGAAGCTCTATCCATCTACTCCTGCTCCCTATGTCCTTTATCCTTCACAGGCCATGTCCCCTGAGAAATCTTTTGTATTTCAAATTTTGTCTTGGAGTGTGCTTTGCAGAAGTTCTGAACAGATAGACAGAAAGCTCAAAAGCAACCAGAAAAGACAGTGCACCACAAGGTAACAACAACTAGACTCACAGAAAAACTTTGATCAGCTATACTAGGGACTGAAATGCAGTGGATATTATACTGAAAAGGCTGAGAGAAAATGAAAGAAACTTAGAGAATTCTTTATCCTGTTAGATCATCATTCAAGAGTGAGGGTTAAAAAAAATATTTTTCAATTCTAAAAATTGAAAATATTTACCACTTACAGACCCTCAAAGAAAGAATGTGAACCTAAAAAGAAAGAATGAGATACAGGAAACAATGGAAGCTATAGGTAAATTTAAAGAAGCATTTACTATTAAAAAGTTCAAAAAAATAATAGCTCAGTGTTCAAAAATAAGGTAGAACTCAAATATAGACAATAATAACACAGTTTGGGAGTGGACGTAATCTTATTTAAGTTCCTTATATTATTCTGGGATATAGTAGAGATATTAAATACAAATAAACTTATTTATATTTTAACTCTAGTATGAATGCTAAAAATTTAAGGGTAATCACTGGAACCATAAAAAACAAAATGTCTAATCTCCAAACCAATGGAGAGAAAATGAATTTAAAGACTCAAATCCATCAAGTAGAAAGCAGAAAAAGTATAAATAAGAACAAAAAATCATGATGAATAGAAAACCAAAATTAAAAATGAATAAACAAATTTTAATGTGTATATGGATTTAGCTTGACAGTCAAAAGACAGTCTCCAATTGAAATAAAAAATAAAATTGAGATACAAGTTTTCTAAAAAGACACACCAAAAAATATGCACTTGCAGGAATGTTGAAAGTAAGAGGATGAAAAAAAAGATATGTCAGGAAAATAGTGACCAAAAGAGAACTGAAATAGCAGCTTTTAATATTAGAATATTATTAAAATGTTAATATTTTAATATTAGATGGAATAGACTTCATAACAGAGATAAAAGTAACAATTACCAGGAATATAATCATTCTGAACCTGCATTCACTTATCAGATAAACCTAGAAGTGTACCAAACAAAACTGACAAGATTACAAGGAGAAATTCATAAATCCATAATTACACCAGGAGATTTTAACATACTTATTGCAGTCATTGATCCAAGCAATCAAAAAACTAGTAAGGGACTAGATGATTTCGACAACAGTTAACAAGCTTGATCTGATGACTAGGGATAAACAATTACAGAAAATATATTCTTTTCTTTCTCACATGGATTTTTCTTATATAAATTAGAAACATAAGCTACAAAGGAAGTCTCAAAAATACCTAGGAATCTCTTGAACACAACACATGAAATTTAGAAATCAATAATAAAAGAGAACAATCTCCTTTTCATCTCCCACAGTTAGAAACTTAAACTAACCACTCTAAGTAATTATTAAATAGAAAAAAATCATGGAATTTACAAAATATTTAGACATAAACCACAATGAAAATAGCACGTTTCAAAGATTATAGTATTCAGCTAAATGGATGCTGGAAACGAAATTTATAGTTTGAAATATATAAGTTAGAAAGATTAAAACTAGGTGATGATGTAAACCAAAAGTCAATAGGAAAAAGTAAACCACTGGATTAAGAAGAGAAATTGATGAGGCAGAAAAAAGAGGTAATAAATAGAGAGGCCCCACCCACCATGCACACTATGATATCTGGGGATTTGCACTGGCTATGCCCTCTCCCTAGGACATTCTTTCCCCAGGTATCTGAATAGTTCACTCTCTCAACTCCAGGTACTTTCTAAAAGGTCACCTGCTCAGTAAAGCCTCCCAAACACCTATTTAAAAGTCACCTGCTCAGTGAGGCCTCCCAAACACCCATGCCCAGCCCCAAAATATTCCCTAACCATCTTCCCTGCTGTCCCTTATAGTATAGCAATTATCACTATCATCTTTTATACATGCATTTAATTTACTGTTTGTGTCCCTCACACCCATTATCTATTTTGCTCACTGATAAATGTGCAGGTGATTGAAGCAATGTCTAGCATAATAATTTTCAATATATATGTGTTAAATGAATGATTTTATAGTTGTCTGGGCATTGGATACACAGATGTATGTCATATTATTTTCTCTAGTTTTCCATACATTTGGAATATTTACAATTAAAAATGTATTTTTTAATAAAAGAAAACTTTCTATGCCTAAGAATATAAAAAAGTATTAACAATGATTATCAATTTTACATTTTCATATTTTCCAGTAACTTACACGTTTATATTGCTTTTGCAATCACAACAAAGACAAAAATAATGCCTTTCAAAATAAATCGTATATGCCTAATTCATATTTTCAGTAAATTCTATTATTGTATTACAGCATCTATTCTTTTCTAGAATTAGTGAAACTCCCAGATTTATAGCATACTGAAAGATCATTAAAGAATCCTTCAAAAACAAGTTAGGCAAAAAGAAAAGTCTGTAATAAAAATACTCACAGGACACTATTATTTCAGTGAAAAAAATATTGAGAAAATTCTTGGACTTAAATGTTGAGTCTAAAAAACCTGACGACAAAGGGAACTTTGGAAGACCTGATTACCCCCATTCTTAGATATATTTGTTTATCATGTCATTGTGTGTTTGTGGATGATTTAAGAATTCAGGTGTGTTTTCTGATGGGGGAAATTTAGAAGTTTTGGTAGAATGAAGGAAGTTAAACAAGAGTTGCTGCCTACTGACAGATCACTAGTCAGTTTTGCTCTTAGCACTGTCTCTCCATCTTCAATGTAAGTACAATAATCAGATACCTTCATTTTAGAAAGTGATTGTGTAAATGGACTGTTACAAGAATGACTTTTTCATGATTGTAAAATTAATTCACTAATACAAGAGCCGTTATATAAAATTATTTGAAATCAGATGATCAAAACACTAACGCATTAGACAATACACCAAGACAGAAACATTGTTCTGTTATATAGCACCCTTTCTATTTGTAGAATAAAATATAAACTGAGAAAAATCCTCACTAAGTCCAAGATAATTGCAGTCTGAGGATGACAAGGTTTTCAGGAACAGAATTTCAGTGAAAGATTTAGATATGAAGAAGTGAGAAATATAACACATTTACTCAATAGTAATGTATAAATGCATAGTGTTAATTCAGGGTATGTTTTCCAAAGCTCATGTGTACACTGAATGCAATTTATTCTTTATTAACGAAACAAGAAGTTGATTAAGTGGGCAGAACAGTGAGATTTCAGGTGAATCTACTGTGGCAGACTTTAATGTGTCTACACAGTTCCTGGTAGTCTTTATCTAAGAGACCCACTTCAAACAGAATGAATTTGACTTGTGAGACTTTGTTATGTAGGGAGGATCTACAAAGCTGGGTTCCTTCCTTGTGCTATCTTGAAGCACAAAAGTTTAATTAGACAGAATAAAAGGAAACTTCTCATTTCTAACCATTTCTTTAATATTCTATGGACACTTGCCCTTGACAGATTGCACAAGCTATACAAATTGTATGCCATATTTTTTTTCTGTATGATTTTTTTGTTTGGTAGTTCCTTACATGAAATCGAAAGTATCCTTAAAAAGACCACAGCAGTGTTCGTGTGAGGTGGACGATACTACACGAGAAAAATTTAAACAATGTCATTGTTGGGAAGTCATTGATAAACTCATAAAATCTTAAAAAGGAATTCTTCCTGGCTTAGTCTACAAAGCAGCACTAAAACAGTAAATAATGATTTGTAATGAAATTCTAGATTGCTTTCTGAGGGTAAATTATAAGAACGCTACTAATCATATTTACATAAGATAGAACTTGCTAAGGCAATTGAACTCGACAAGCACTCAAGCCCTTTAACAAACTGTAATTAGATCATTTCTGACAACTCACTGAGGCATCTGTTAGAAAAAATATGAAGAGTTAATGAGGTGACATAATCACAATGTTATTATGAATAGAACTTATTCTGAATTGTTTGAATTTGTTGTTTTCTTTCAAATTTCAATTCTGTTATTATTGCTCCACATTACTAAAATCAAGCCATTCATATTTTCCTAAGGATCATTAATTGAAATACAAAGCGAAGAGGTGGCATGAGGTTATAAGACAACAATAATGATGAACAGTAGCTAACATTAGGTTGGTGAAAAAGTAATTGTAGTTTAAAATGTTAAAAATGCAAAAACAGCAATTATTTTTCCACCAACCGAATAGTTACTTAGGTCTTTCCACCACCCACACTGCCACACATGAATATATGTTTTACACACACACACACACACACACACACACACACACACACAAACACACATCAACATGTATGTGTATATAGTCAAACTTTTCTTACAATAATACTTAGAGGGATTATTATAACCAGTATAAAATTAATGGAAACTGAGTCACAAAACAGTTAGTGTCTTCCTTGGAAATGACAGCACAGGTAAATGTTAAAGCAAAGACTACATTTCTAGTTTCCTATCTTTCCCCAGGATTCTTCTCCTCAATTTAAGTACCTATGTTTTCTACAAGCACTGACTAGCATGCATGAAGTGTCCATGACTGCAGTAGCACCTTTCTCTGCCCCGTCACCGTACCCAATAGGCAATTCTCTATCCTTGCTTTGCCAGGCCCAAATAAGAGGAGAAGAAAGTATATCCCTGGTATCTGAAGATGTTGAACCATAAACCCTCTTCCTTATGTTCTTTAGGGTCTATGTATTCTTTGCACTTAGATTTCACATCCTTGTTGGTTATGTAGGCTTTGGGGCTGACCGGAAATCAAACTGTCATAAATAACATAGTGTCTGTGAAACATTCTTGTCCACTTCTAGACTTTTGTATCAAAACAAAAGTCATTCTAAATTGTATCTTTGTACATCGCAGATGCCCATACTTTTGAGTGAAGGACAATGTATAATAATAGCACCCTTTAAAGCAACTGAGCTCTCATTAGGGGCCACAGATAATTACAATTGTGCTAAAAACATCAAAGAGTAAACACGGAGGAGCATATTTATATCACAGTTTCTTTGTGGTGTTCTCAAGTATGTATGGAAAATTCCTGTCGTCAGGATCCAAGCCGGAATCCTCAGCCCCTGACCACTAGGAATGTATAAAGACACTTTCATGTCTACAGAGTCTTCTGAAGCATGAGCTCTGGCAAGACTCCAATAATATAGGCAATGCCATGTATAAACCAGATGCGTATGTGTTTGAATCATTTCCTGACTTCTCCTCCTCTCCCAACCTCTGGATGTTGGTGGAAGGCTTAGTTCTCCACCCTCTTCCTATTTACATTGTCTTCCTAGGTTCTGATCTCTGCCCTGAACACTGCATCTCAAACTTAATGTGTCCTAAACTGAACTCCTAACTTCTTTCTGCATCTCCCTTCTTCAACCAATTTCATCCTTCTTCAGTCTTCCCCATCACATCAATGGTACCTGCAGTGATGCAAGCCAAAGATCTAGAATGTATCAATTGTTCCCAAATTTATTTTATTCAACTGACATGTATGCAATATACATAGTATATACTGCTGAACCAAGTCCTAAATGCATGCGCGCATAAACACACACACACACACACACACACACACACACACACACACACACACTCAAAAGAAACCAGATGTATCTAACATTTATCTTTCTGGGGTTGACAGGTATCAGTGATGATCTCAGCATGATGACCTCTTATAAAGAACATTATCTCCACCTTCTAAGACATTGCAGCTTTATGATTTATTACCTGCCTTTAGATTCCCATCTGTGTACTTGTACACACACATTCACACATATGTACATGTTTATGTATATACATGGTGGAACCATATGAAATTACTGATATTGGACTGTTTGGGGCTAAAAAATGCTCATTTTAGTGGCTTGACCTAATATTTATGTCTACCTACTTATCTACACCTATATTTATATGGGCACACATAGGTATACAACCTTGTGAAGCAGAAAAAAACAGATTCATATGATTATTATGATTCTGAGGTCTTCATAGTAAAAACAACAACAACAACAAAAACGAGCCAGCATACTTAAACTGTCTAGGATGAACTACACAGAGAAAATGTAAAACTTTGGGTCTCAAATTCAATTTCAGTGAAGCTTGTGGCATACATAAGAATTCACTTGGATTAAATACTGAACACAGTTCTGATGCTGCCTGGATACTATGGGGAAAGTAGAGAAGCCCCACCATATTACAATTCTGGGTGTCAACGATAGCCCCTACCAGCAATATTCTTTTAAAATTGTCCACATACTGATTTGTCAGACCATTCTATTGATAAAATATAGGCACTAAAAGGGGTGAAAATGTAACCATGAGCTTGACCAGGGAAAAATGATTTGTGTGGCCATGCTGGCATCAAGCAGTGGGACAATGATGAGGATGCAGAACGCTTAGCTATGCAGAACTTGAAACTCATTGTTGCCACAATAAGTTAGCCTGAAACCCTAACTCAGGCTATATCAGACTTCTTTGGAGATAGATGATGCAATTTTAGGTCTATTTCATAGTTAGAAAATAATTGAAGTCCTCTTGCTTAATAAAGATTGCATGAATAAATTAAAGGTGGGTCAAAATTACCAGGTATGTAAATTTTTTTTAAGTTTAAATTCAGCACATTAAATTAGCTTAAAAAAATCATTTATGGATTCCTTTGTGGATTTCTGTAGGGAAGAAACACTAAATACTTGTGTTAAAAACAGGACAAATACAACTCCTGTACCTTTCTGCAAGAATTTGAGGAAGTGACAATTAACAACTGTGTAACTGCTATTTAGTTACTCAATAGTTTGTAACAACTCTGTTATTACTCTATAATGCGCTGTAACTAAAAAATGTCTTCTCAGTTTAAAATGCATGGAGTAACTCATCAAACTTAATGCTTTGGCTTGAATACTGAGTCAATTTTCCTTATCTTTTATAACCTGTACGGTATGATATTATCAATTGAAAATAGTAACGTTTCATAAAACTTACCATTAATATTTTTAATTTAACGTTTTAGCATTCATTTAGTAACATATTTGAAAATTACCGAACATTGATTTTTTTTTAATTCTAATTTTTAAATTTCTAATTTGGAAAGAAAAAACAACATATAATGTATGAAAACTAGAAATATATGTTTAAAAAGGAAATCAATACAGCAGTATGTATCAAGCACATTTTTCTTCACTGCTTAATAGTTCTCTAAAATATATATTGTCAAGCTATGTGTAAATTGTTCATGTGTAATTAGTGATTGGACTCTAGGTTAAAGACAATATATTTTGCATTCATTAGCTGTAACTTCAATTTCATCTGTGCCTCAAAGATACCCCAGCACTGGAAAAACCTGAATAAAGTATTAGGAAAACACAAAAAAAACACATAAAGCTAAAAAACAGCCAGAGGCAATAGATAAATACAGAACACCAAAAACCTGATTTTACATAACTAGACCAGAATTTGACTACAGCCCAGCTAAGCTTCCTACCGGGTATATTTTGATTGTACCTATTTAAATAATTATTTGCTCATTCCACAGAGCCAACAGCTAGTATATTGAAAATAAAAATTTTTGAGTGTTTACCACACATATGGACTATCATTTTAATTCAGAGATAGTCAATTTGCTTGTATGAACTGTGAAGCAATTTGGATAATGAGGAAAGTTTTTAATAGCTCATTGTAGCTAATACGTATTAGCTACTATATAAGACAACATTAGCTTCCATGTACAAAAGCTATAAATCAAGAATTAAATGATACATTTTGGTAGGTATCCTTGATTAGATATGTGAGGTATAGATGAAAAGTTGTCTATTACGAATAGTTCTTTGGCGCAAGATCTCTTCAGAATATTAGCAATCTCCAAAATGATACTGTTGTCAAAGTACTACTGGAAAGTAAAAATTATAAAATAAGGTAATTGCACTGAGGAAATTGTCATTCTTTCTTTTTAAAAAATTTTGCATAATGATTATAAAGCCCATAGTGAAATATGGAAAGTGAACACATACTTATTTTTATCCACTTAGTATATGATTTTGATGAATACAACTTCCCTTTTGTAAATTTATTCCAGATATAAGAGACAATAAAATGAAAAAAATTGAGCATTTATTTCTGGTGCCTACGAGAATCCTTAACGCTATATATGTTATTTTTAATACTTTCTTCCCTTTTTCTTTTTCCATATTCTTTAAGGAAATCAATGAAAAAGAAAAAAAATAGTTGCATAGTTATTATGTGCTAGCCACTGTTTTAAGCACATCATATATATATATATATATATATATATATATATATTCATATTTTGTGTTGACAAAATCAGATTAACACAATCAAGATTATTAGTGCCACTAGTAACTTGGCAGAAGCAAATGCACATCCTATCTATAGAAAGATAATATCACACTAGGCTTCAAGTTATCTCCATAATTTTTATGTACAATGTCTAATGCTCTATCAAAAGTAAGCAGGTATGTGAAAGTCAAGACAATGCGATCCAGTCAAAAGCACTAGCAGACAACTCAAAAGATGTAAATAAAAGTTACAAAGACATTAAAATTATACGTATAATATATTCAAGGATATGATAAGATTAAGAATTTTGACAATGATCTAGAAACTACAAAAATAAACCCTGGAAATTCTAGAACTGAAAAATATCATGAATGAAATTAAGAACTTATTTAATGCATTAAGTAACAGGTTAGATACAGCTGAAGAAAGAATTAGAAAAATAAAATATAGGTCAAAAGAAAATGTCCAAAATGGAGAACAAAGAGACCAAAGGTAAACAATGGGGGTATAAATATTCAAAGTAATGAGAGAAAAAAAAGAGAAGAAAGAAAAAAACTTGAGAATATAGAAAAAAAATTCAGCAAATAACCCTAAAAAAAGAAGAAAGGAAGTAATAGTAAAAGATAGAAGTTAATAAAAATAGACAGCAAGAATGCATAAATAAAGAGGATTTAACATGTCAAAAGTTGTTTACTTGAAATATATAATAAAATTGATAATCCTCTTGGCAAAACTGTTTGAAAAAAATGTCACAATAAACTAATAGGAAGAATAAAAAGTGAGACTAATATTAAAATGATATTATGGACAACTTCATGGTAATGAATTATAAAATAATTTAGATAAAATAGATAAGACCTGTAAATACACAACTTACCAAAACTTAAAATAAAAGTAGAAAATTTGAATAGCCCATAAAAATTGATGGAATTAAAACTATAACTGAAAACTTGCCCACAATATATTCCAGGACCGGATGAATTTGTTTAAGATTTCTAACAACAAATATTTAAGGAAGAAAAAGCATAGATTTACATAAATTCCCCCAAAGTGAAAACCTTGATAAAGTTATGAGAAAGGATAATTTTAGGCTAATCTTTTTCATCATGTAGTTTCAAAATCCTTACAATTATTAGCAATCCAACAGCAAGATAATCAGGGATTAAAAAATAAATAAATAAAAAATAACATATCATGACCAAACTGGGATTAGTCCAGGACTTCAAGTTTGATTTGACATTCTAAACTCAATCACCACCACAGTAGAATATTAGGGGAAAAAAAATAATCATGATCGATATCAGAAAGAACATATGATAAATCAAATACTCATGACAAAAACTTTTAGCAAACTACGAATAAAAGGAAACTTCCAAATATTATAGAGAATATCGTACTGAATGGTACAATGTTCAGAGCTTTCCTTCTGAGATTGGAAAGAATACAGTGTTACCCACTGTTACCTCTTCAGCAATGTACTGATAATCCTAGCCAGTACAGTAAGCTATCAGTACTGAAAAAGAAGATACCTAACTACCAATATTCTTGGACAGCATGATTTCCTACACCAAAAAATCAAAAGATTTTACAGATAAAATATTAGAATTCATAAGTGAGTTTATCTTGCCAATAAAAGTCAATATACAAAAATTAATTGTTTTTCTATGTATCAGTAACAAAAAGTTAAAATTGAAGCCGAAGAGATACCATTTAGAATAGCATAAAAATACTAAAGGCTTAATAATACATTTAACAAGAAATGTGTAAAATGACCACAAAACAAACTAGAAGATATTATTGAGAGAAATTAACAAAGACCTAATAAGATGGAGAGATGTACTATGTTTATGAATTGGAAGACTCACTAAAGATGTCGATCCTACCAGATTGATTTAAATCACAAGGATGTTTTGTTTTTTAGGGAGGAATCTTAAGTTAATTCTCAATTTATATAGAAATGTAGAAAACCAAGATGACCAAAACAATCTTGAAGGAGAAAATAGATTTTACCAATGAGAGAAAATATTCGTAACATACCATGTTTCCCCGAAAACAAGACCTAGCTGGACAATCAACTCTAATGTGTATTTTACAGCAAAAATTAATATAAGTCCTGGTCTTATTTTACTACAATATTAAGACCAGGTCTATAATATAATGTAATGTAATATGATATAATATAATATAATACAAATATAATATCCCAGTCTTATTTTACTATAAGACCAGGTTTTATATAATATAATATAATATCGGGTCTTACATTAATTTTTGCTCCAAAAGATGCATTATAGCTGATTGTCTGGCTAGGTTTTATTTTCGGGGAAACACGGTATATAACAATCAAAAGTATCAAAAACAAATAAAAATTCCTATAAATTAATAAATAAATGACTTGATTAGACACTCAGCAGAGGATATTTATATGGTCAATATACAGGTGCAAAGGTACTCAAACTCATTCGTAGCCAGGAAAATGTAAATTAAAACCACAATAAGCTATCACTACACACCTACCAGAAATGCTACTATATAAGGTTAATGAGGGAGTGAACTATCATACATTGTTGGTGGGAATGCAAATTATTTCAACCACTTTGAGCAACATTAATTTTCTACTAAAGTTGAACATACACATTCCCTGTGGCCCAGCAACTTACTCCTACATACTCAACAGAAATATATGTACATGTGCAATGAAAGACAAGAATACTCAGGCCAGTGTTATTCATAACATTAAAAGCTAGACACAACTCAAATGTTTTTCCACAGTAGAATGGGTGAATAAATGATTGCATATTCAGATAATTAAATACTATGTAATAATGAGAATAAAATACAGTCATGTGCAACAACCTAATGAGTCTAAAGATATAACGGTGAATCAAAGAACAAAGGAGGCCTGATGAGATTTCAGAGGTGGCAATCATGTAATAATGTTCTATTTCTTGGCTTGGGTAATGGCTACACAGAGGTTTCCTTACAACAAGTGAACCACGATGAACGGTGACAGATTCTGCAATGTTCCCTATACTGCCTCTCAGAGCAAAAGTTCTGAAGTTTAGAGTGTCAGATTCATCCTCCTGTGTATACATACTGAGCAGACTGCTTTCACAGTTCGAAACAGATATTTTTATGTTTGTATAAGCAATTAAAAATTTTTCTGTAAGTCATGCTTAGAATTATTAAAGATGAATCCTTAACATAATGCATTTTAACATATAAAAACAATTTAAAGTTATTGTAAGAAAGCTGGGGTTGAACACCAAGTCTATTAGTGGTAACTTCTGTGAACCTCAATTTCCTTGCCGTTGAAATGGGCATAACTAATCCCTTCCTAACAAGAATGGTCTGAGAATGAAGTGACTTGACGTTTGTGCAATGAACGAAACGATTAATTATATCTGAAAGCCAATCCATCTGTGCAGTAAAGTAAATCCTAGAAATTTTAGAACCTAAAAGTACCTCACTTTAAATTTACATTTAGAGACTTGAAGTCAAAAATCCTACACAACTTGCTGAAAAGTATTATCTTAGTAAGACTAGTATCTGGAACATGAACTTACCGCTTTAGGTTACAAGTTCAGTGCTCCCTGAGAAAAGTTTGATCCTCATTTTTTTCTTCCTGTTCTCCCTTCTCTCCATGTAAAATATCCAAACTGATTTTTTTTTTTAAAAACTATATAGTATTATGGCCATTTAAT
The DNA here is from genome assembly GCF_004115265.2 of Rhinolophus ferrumequinum. Taxonomy (NCBI): domain Eukaryota; kingdom Metazoa; phylum Chordata; class Mammalia; order Chiroptera; family Rhinolophidae; genus Rhinolophus; species Rhinolophus ferrumequinum. The sequence continues at coordinate 82,222,647 of NC_046286.1, read as the reverse complement.
TCAATAAATGTATTCATTTCTTTTGAAAAGATTTATATGAAAGAAGACATTTAAAATAAACTGTTCTCCAAGTCACTGTTTTGTTTTGTTTTTTATTTGTTTGTTTTTTTACATGAATACCACATAAAAATCTTTTCTATGCATTTGTCTTCCAGTCTGAGACGGACCTTGCCTTTAATCTCTCTCTTATATAACCATATATGGGCACTTGAGGACAGCATATTAATGAAACGAGGACAATATTTCTCAATTATTTTATTTATAAGCCATTGAATTTAATGATTAATAAATTTTTAAACAATTAAGGAGATTTATAGAGAAAAGTTTAGAATGTTAGTACTTGTTATTCAAAACTGCTAACACACAAATTCCTTTCTCTTTTGTTTATCCCTTTTGTTTTATTTTAAGTAGAAGGTTATCCATTATGCCAAACACAATAATAAAGGTCTAGAAAAATAGAAAATAAAAATTACTAGAGAATTAAAATGACTAATACTTACATTTTCTAAATCAAACTAAAAACTAAATTGACAAAGTTTTCATTTAATTGAAAAAGCAAGAATACTAGTCTCAAAGACATGGAAAAATACTATATCTCTATCTCGTGGAAAACACTTTTTTTCTGAAATTTAATGACCTTTTCTAAATCAAGGCATTCTTTAGACCCCTGTATTACAGCAGCATCTCCTTTTATGAGAATGCTTCTACACTTTTGTGAATGACTGAGTTCTTTCATCTGACTGGACACAGCTGGCAAGTGGCATAATGAGAAAGGGAAATGAAAGTCTTTTTTTTTTTTTTTCTCCTGGAAAACCAAGAAATATATAAATCATATTCAAACTGGAGCTTTATTTTAGTTGCTTGTATTACTGCACAAACTGCATATCTTATTACAAATAGTGTTTTCTACTGTTTTGTGAATAACTGAGAGTATAGTATATTTTACTTTTAAAAGTCTATTGATGATGTGTGGTTACCCTAACTATTATTTGGATAATTATAAATTTTACATATTTAAATAACCGGAGAAATTAAACCGAACTGATCAATTCTAGAACAACAAAAAACAAGTCAGTGGAAATGTTCAAATCAATCAAATATGCATAGTAAAATATGTACATTAAGTTTATGGAGAAAGATTTCAACTAGCTGGGCATGCAACAGGCCAACAAGTTTTCTTAGGCACATATAAAAGCTGGAAGGAACTTTGAGCTTGACTAAGCCTCTCATTTTGTACATGAGGAAACTCGTGCCCAGAGTGATGATTGGCTCAAAGTTACCCTGGCAGGAGTGATGAGCTGTCTGTCTCCTGACTCCCAGGACTCTTACTTCCCGGTCAAGCTGTCTGCTCCCTCCCTGTGTCAAAGGCACAGGGGAGAACTTCGGTAGCATTGAAGGAAGAAGCTAGTGAAGCAATTTAAAATGAAAATAAAACTCATTCTTTTACTTTCTAATTATTCTGTCACTGTAAATATCACATGATAATAATAGTCTCTAATTTTCTCCATTGTATATATAATAAATTTATGGGGAGAAAAATTGAACAATTCTAAAATACTGGGGGTGCCAAAACATGTATACAAGTGGACACTTTGGTCAACGTTGCTGAAGCAGTAGTTTGCCGTACTCAGAAGTGTCTGGACACTGATGGTAACCACTTTGAGCACCTCTTATAACTGCAGAATTCAAACGTGACTTGTATTAATTCATCTTTTGTTATCCGTATATATTGAGTATTACAATTTTAATAGTCTTCCTTTCTTAAAATGTGCATACATTTTTTGGCACTCTCTGTATTTACATGAAAAGTAAGTCTTTTCCCATCCTGTACTCAAAGTTCCAAAGGTATCCATTGATAAGTTTTTTTTAATTTCAATTTCCAGAAATTTTCTGTGTGTGTGAATGTTTATATGTAGTTACACAATTGCTAGTGTAGCTCTTTTCCCCACTTAATACATCTTGAAAATCATTCCAGATTTGTGCATGTAGTTCTACTTCAGTCTTTTAAATAACTATATGGTATTCTATTATATGGATTTAAAATAATGCATTCAACAACTCACTTGTTATTGGGTTCAGGTAGTTTCTGATTTTTTTACATTATAAACAGTGCAAAATTTGATATTTTCTTAGACTGATATTTACCAGGATCAAAGAATAGGTAAATGTTGACTATTTGATATATGTAGATACCAAATTTTGACCAATTCAGGCATATGTTAACCTCCTTTTGTTTACACCTAGACCCATGGAAACACCCCTCACACCAGACTAGCCCTGGACTCCACCTCCCTTCCCAGGAGAAAAAGGAATAGTCTTACAACTCAAAACTGTTAAATGTCCTTCAGTATATTTAAGTCATGCATAAACTACTTTCTTGAACAGAATCTTATTTTTGTGTGTCTGAAGCAGTGGGCAGGTAAGGAAGATTTTTGTCATATTGAAAGGATATTTTATGTATTTCTTATATATATGTTAATTATGACAATGTAAAACACAAAATTATGACCAGGAGTTTCACTGAAAAATTTTATGCAAATTCACCAACCAGTTGAAAGGAAAAACTAAAACAAACATAGCTCAAAATTCACAAAAGGAAACTCCATTAAAATCTCATTACCAATCTTAATTTTTCCACCTTCTCATTACAAAGGGAGAAAAAGGAGGTATGGAGGTATGGAGAGAATAGAAGAAAGGAGGGAGGAAGGTTAGCTAAATGTATGACATAAACTTGCCTTACTAGTATATTACCTGAGGCTATTATTTTCACACTTCTATACTATATGCACATAAATGTATAATTTATGAAATTATGAAATATATGAAAGGATTTAGATTTTCAAATATTGGGGTATTTATACATTAGCATATTAAGAATGATACATTTCTTAATTGGTTTCTGTGTGTTTTGTGTCATGTTATTTTTAAGTTTACACAAAACTACAAACTCTGCTCTCTACATTCCATGCTTGAGCTGCTAACTGTGAAGCCTCACCCAGAGGAGATGCCAGCAGGAATGCTGTGGCCCAAGCAGGATATCTTAGTGTCTGGATTAGGGTAACTGAGTTGCATCAAATCGTACCACTAGGATGAGGCAGTGACCCTGTACCCTCTGGGCAAGGTCTCAGAGCAGATGTTCAATGGACAACCAATTCACCAAACATTTTTCTCTGAGGCTTCCTCCAACTTAGTTATTAACATGTTTTCAGTTATTCTCTAAAGACACCAGAATTGGAGTTGAGGAGATAATAAGTGAAATAATATAAAAAATCTACACAATGATTGGCACTTAGGAGGAAGACACTTGTAGTGTCACATTAAAATCCTCAGCTACAATGAACACAAAGCGTGTCCCTTTATTATCTGAAGGAAGAGTTACTGCCATGGAGAAGCATATCAGACTCACAGGGGGGAAATGAGGCAAGGATAGGTGACCTTCCCTGGGGAGCAATAATCCTCCTGGGAGAAATTCTCCAAAACCCAGGGCCTTGTTTTGCTTTGTTTGGCAGTGAGAGTACTTTGGAGGTGAAATTATGTAAATCAGGACAACCAAATAAAGGCAAACTATAAAGGAAAATGGTAGAAATAAAGGATGGGAGACGTGGAAGAATAAAAACAAATTAACGCTAATGCGTCAACATTCATCTTGTCAGGATAAAGCACCAACTTTGGAAAAAAGGAGAAAGGCATCCTGGAAGTATTTTAAGAGTCTCACTTCAACAAAGAGGTAACTGAGGCCTCCAAAGTTTAAGAAATTTTCCTTAATTCACACAGGTCATCTCTGGAAGTTCTGGGCCACTATGTGAAGTTTCCTGACACCAACGGTATTCCCGACGACACCACAGCGCATCCAAGTTCAGCCCATCACAGCTTGTGAACCTTCCTTACTTGTCCCTAATGGCTGCTGCCATCTGGGGCTGCTGTCCAAGTTCTCAAAGGACTCTTGCTTTCTATAACTCCTAGGGGTTTCAAGTTCAAGTGATGATGGATTTGACATTAATGCACTGATTTAATTCACCATCCAAGGACTGTAGAGTAGCTTAATGAACCAACAGGAAAACTTTGGCTTTCTTTAACTTTACATTTTTAAGAACACCATTACAAATATAGTATTTTAGAAGAATGACAAGGCCTTCAGTTGGTCATATTAAAGATCACACTAATAGAATTGAATACACACAAAATTTCGATTTTTCTTGAATTTCAACTTGTATAAAGTCACCTCTTCTGTTGCATTTTTCATCACCACCTCCCACCCTAACTCTCCTTTGCTCCTCCATTTGTCTGCACAGACTCCACTATTTGTTTGTATGTTCTACCAGAATATAGGTTTCTTAAAGGTGGGAATCATCCCTTATCTTTTTATTCATTTCACCTCACCAGGTATAGCCCTTGACATGTTGAAAGCGTGCAGACATGTTTTTGAATAAAGGTTTGACACTTTCACATTTATTTATAAATGGAATTTTTCAAGAACTCCCAACTGAGAGTAAATACTATAAAAAGTTTGATCTAAAAAGGATTGTTGGAAATAACTCAATACAACCAGTTTCTTTTACACATGATGAAACTGATGTCAAGAGTAAGCAAGTGGCTCAGAGTCACCCGACTAGTTTGAGTCTGAATGAGGATGCACGCTGCGCTGCATCCCCTGTCTCTCTCTGATGCTCTTTTTAGTGTACTCTGTGCAGTCACTTTCTAAATACAAATTAAGTCGTTTAGATATCTACATGATTCTTGGGAAAGTATAAATGCCTTGATTACACGGTGGAATTCTGATACATTTTACTCTATGGATTCAAATCTCAATGCCTGGTACAGAGTAGATATTCAGTCAGTCAGTATGGGTTTCTCATCCCTTTTCCCTTCTCTCCCCCAAATTTCCATATCAACCACTTTAAAGATTGCTAATCCACTAAGTACACATCTGGAGAATCAAAGTTAGCACGTTCACAGAGCCACCTAGGATGCTTGCAGAAGCCAATGGTACTGACCCCAAGGCTCCTCCCATGGGATTGATGGAAGCTCCTCAAGGTGAATTCTTAGGTAAAATGGGGAGGTGCTCATAGAGAGGGTCCCATTGCAATTCCAAAAGTCAAATCCCTCTTCCTCAGCCCAATGTTCCTCCTAGAAAAGAAATTCCAATTTGTCTGTAGACTTCTTTGAAAGACATGATCTGAATCCACAGGATGGTGGATTCTTTAGGTAATGATTTCTGTACATCGAGAGTCTCCCAGTAAGTTACCCCCCAAAAATCATTGTGATTTGAGCCACTTAGAATATCTGTTAGCTTTTATTTGTAGATGTTCTGAAGTCTATTCTGATCCTTAATTTTGACAGTTCTCTTTATTATAATGGAGCCCTTTCAGTCTTGCTTGGGATTAATTTACCTCTTAATAAATTTCTTCCAATATTATGGTCTGTGAGTCAACAAGCAGATTCCCTTGTGATTTGAGCCTGGCAAACAACAAATCAGACTTTCGAAGATTAATTATTAGGTGGAGACACTTTACAGGTGTTACATTCCCACTTTGAGAAAACTTGGTCATTGTACTTTTGCACCATTTTGGAATAAGATGTCTTCTGGCTGAAAATAATGCAAGTCAACATTGGGAATGCCCTCCTCTGTACCACTAATGAGTCGATTTCTAGATTTGAGGCTGAATTAACACGAAAAATATTTTTCAAACACAATTGAAAATATACCATATTTGAAGATCATTTCAAAATTTACAACATATGAAGGGTAGTAAATTCTCAGCAAATATTTTAACTAGATATTTACTGAGAACTGACAATGTGTAGCTTTGTGCTAAACACAGTGTAAGGCCTTAAAAGATTTACTAGTGCAATTATCTTCCCTAAGTTGATGTATGTTCTTAACACATCTTGGATTTTCTAACCTTGCTCTAAGTAACTTAATTCAAAAAAGAATGTCAGCTAATTTGCTGATATAGTCACCACTAATTTTATTTCATGTTGTTCAACTTAGTACACTCAAATTGGACAGCTTCCAGTGTCAGGTAAAGATTCTTACAAAGAAGATATGGACTTTGGAGATACAACCAGTTAACGCTGGGCTTCTACTTGAGACAAAAAGCAACTTCATTTTATTAGTGAAAATGTCAATCAAGATGTAACTACTGACACTCGTCTTTGTTTCACCAGCCAGTAATAAAAGATAAAGCAGAGGAAATGGAGGAGCTGCAGTCAGGCATTTGCAACACACAAAGTCCTTGTTTTCCCACTAGGAGCTGCAGAAAAGCAATTGTCCATTCATAGCACATCCTCTACATTTCAGAGCTAATATTTTTGCAGTTCTTAATTTGGTACATTACAGTCTTATGCAGATAGTTTTGTTAACCCTTTGAAATGCACTATGTTTGATACCTTGCTGAATATTGCTGCTAACATGACCCAGTTTTTAAAATTTCTGTTTCTCAATGTTGAGAACAGAATTAAAAAAAAAAAATCAAGTAAGAAATTTTGGAAACAGAGTTATGGTTTCAACTAATCCTGTCTTACTTGCTATTGCATAACTTTGAGAAGGATAATAAGGAAATCCATGTTAATTATATATTACTTGAACCTTTTACAAACATTGACTCTGGATAGAAATGCTTTATACCAAGGGTCCCCCTCAACACATATTAATAATGTGCCATTGAAAACAACATTAGCCCTGTGTTTTATTGCCCTGCTTCCTGCAGCAGTTAGTGTGTTTACTGTATATGAATGCATATGTCTGCCTTCCAGTGCAAAGAGATTTACTCTAACATTTTAATAGTCAGTCTGGCTAGAGCACACAAATTTTATAAATGACTAATTAGTCCCCAGACTCAATCACTTAAGTTCCTAATTAAATATCTCACTCTGATTTTCAACTATTATAAGAAAAGATAATTAGCAAATCTGGAGTGCTAATGAGAAGTTTTTCTCTTCCTTTATAAATAATAAGGTGTAAATCATTGGTCATCTCCTGCATCTCCCCCATTGACTTCTACGTCCAGAACATTTTTTAAAACTGCAACAAGGTGATAAAGTGCATTTTGCTTAAGAATTCATTTTTCTGATGTGCCTCTATAGGTTTTTCTACCTTCAATCTCTTTACCAGCTTCTTCCTCTCTTCCTATTCATTTCTTCATATTGAAATCTGCTATCAACCAACATGACAAACTCAAGAAAAATACTGATTTTCTTTTTCCCTGTTCCGCAACCCTCACCAATCTCTTTACCAATATTTTCCAACCCTGTCCCACCAAAAAGAAAAATAACCCAATTCTAATATTTTGATTGGAGAAGAAATATTGCATTCATTAAGAAAGAAAAGAAAAGAAAAGGAAAGAAAGAAAGAAAGAAAGAAAGAAAGAAAGAAAGAAAGAAAGAAAGAAAGAAAGAAAGAAAGAAAGAAAGAAAGAAAGAAAGAAAGAAAAGAAAGCAGCCCTGCTCAGTGGGGTCTCAAAGTGCCGTGAAAATGTCTAAGTCTCATTAGGCTGGTTGGAATGAAACGGTTAATTCAGGGTAAGTGATAATGTTTAGTCAGTTCACCTAGAAAAAGGAAGGAAATTCAAAAGCTGGTTGCTGTAGTAACAATCACACACCAAAAAATATATAGGTACAGGTTCATTTTAAATAAAATTCCTGCCATCGCTCTGTGATTCTGTTCTTTCAAGAAAAAATGAGCTTGCCGCTTAAATTTGTTGTACCTACCTCAACCATTAAACAAGACATTTAACCATAGTGGCAGTTCTGTGATCTTTGAATGCCGTGAAATCTCTGAGCGGTGCTGCTTGTTCATGAAGACTTGTGCTGCAGAATCCAGCAACTTCATCCAGGATTAGGAATATAATTAAGTAAAAAAAAAAAAAAAAGAAAGAAAGAAAAAAAAAAGAAAAAGGAAAGCAACACAAGAGCACACAGAGAGATCGAGAAAGAAGGAAGGTGGAAAGAGATTCTCTCTGGGTGAGTACACCACTTTTCTCCAGACAAGTGCTGGGACAGAGCCGAGCCTGCTGCAGTGCCCAGACCCACCGACTGGCGGGCAGCCGGCCTGCTAGGCTGGGAGGTGCTGTCAGTTGCCACAGGCAAGGAAAAGCGGAGACCAATCAGCTTCAACTCTGGCAGCTTACTGGAGTGGAGCCTTTTCTGTTTATGTTTCCTCATTTCAAGAGTGACGTCAAAGGGTTTAGTTTTTCCTCTGCATGTGCTATTAATTTGAAAGTACTGTACTATGGGAAGAATGTGTGTGCGCCTGTGGTGAGCCTGGGTACCCCACTCTCAGGAGAACCCAAGAAACAGTTTCTATATTCAGGAATAAATTTTTAAAGTTTAAAATACCTTTTGGGGAAGTGCATCAAAAAATACAAAACTTAAAAAAAAATAAAAAATAGACAAAACCCCGAGCTGTATAAGAGCAGCAAGATTCATATTTTTTCCAAATGTGAGTGTAGGTGCATATGCCCACTTCACAGCCTTTGCTTACTTTTAAACTAATTCATTTTTACCCTTACCTAAAAATGAGTTGTTCCTTAATTTTTGTAGCCATGGATGCACAATTGTGTAAATGAACTAGTGGACAATATTATGTGCAGTGAAAAATAGAAATCATGCGTATGCTGCTGATCGCTGCTTTTCTTTCTTTCTTTTTTTTTTTTTTTTGTAATCGTTCCTCCAGTTTATGTGGTGAGGTGTCAGGATTATCCATGCTAGGGAGATCCCTCCTGCACTCCCCACAGGGAGTCATTCAAGAAGCAGGACACAGTGATGCCATACAGGCACGCCTGGGGTATCAGCATGTTCTCTCCCAAAGTGTGTGCAGGTAGTTATTTAAGGATACCTCCTCTACCAGGAGCCCCAGCTTATCCCTGTATTTCTATTCTCACTCTGGAAAAGCTCAGCGATGGCCATCTGTTGTTTCTGCCTCCCCCATAGCCTCTCGCCCCCTATCCCATTCCGCTAACAGAACCTCTTTTTTTCTTTCGGAAATTTTCCTTTCTCTACCTATGGATTGCATAGCCTTCTCCACAACCCCCACCACCCACAACAGAATTATAAGGGGCATGTGACCTAGACTGGCCAATCAGAGTTCTCCATTGCTCTAGACAGAGAAAATGTTTTAAGGGTAGGGCCCATACTTAAGATAATCAGAGTCCTTTTTCAAATGTTAATACTGATTCTTGGAGAGAAAATTTTAAAAAGGTACTTATACCTCTTTAAGATTCTATGTGCTAGGGTTATGCCAGCCTGCCATTTTTGGGGTTCATCTTTGATGTTGAAGATACAGCAGAGAATAGTTGTATCTGTTTTCATGTAGTTTATATTTTGGGTAAGGAGAAAGAGAGGCAATAAAAATAAGTAAATGTATACTGTTAGTAGTAATAAGGGCTTCAGAATCAAAGAAAGTAAGGGCACAGAATAGTGTGTGTGTCTATGTGTGTGTTTGCATATACATTTGGCAGGGTTACAAGATGTAGGATGTGAGAGGAATCAAGAATAGTTCCCAGGGTCCTGTCTTGAACCAATTAGAACAGAGTTGCCACTCACTGATAGGGGGAAGACCGGAAAAAGAGCCTGGTATTGAGGTGAAATTCGGAGTGATTCTGGACCTTTATTTTAATAGCAACAAATATTTGTTGATTGCTTACTCTGTACTAAGCACTGTTCTAAATGCTGGAGACAAAGCAATGAAAACAAACAAACAAATAAATACAAAAGCCCTTGCCCTCATGAAAGTCTGATTCTTCTGAGGGGAAACAGACCATAACAATAAATTGAAAATTTATACAGGCTATTTAATGGTGATAATATTGGAGAGAAAAAAATAAGACAATGAAGGGTTACTGATCAGATAGGGCATTGCAAGTTGGAATTGAGTATCCAGGAAAGGACCCATTGCAAAGGTGTTATGTGAACAAGGCTTGAAGTTGATGAGAAAAGAAGCGGGAAAGAGCAGTATAGGCAGGGAGGACATCTGTGCAACGTTTTGAGATGGGAGGAGCCAATGAGGGAGAGTTGGCAATGGGTATGGAGGGGGCAGCTCATGCAGGGGTTTCCACATCATTATAAGAACTTCGACCTTTACTCTGAAAGAAATAAGGTTTTACTCAGAGGACTGAGGTGATCTGACTCCCATTTTAACAGGATCACTGTGGCAGCTGTGTAGAGATTGGGGGCGGGGGTTTGAATAACGGGTATACTGCAATAAAACAAGCCAGAGATCATGGTGGTGTTGACCAAGATGGTTTTGGTGAAGATGGCTAGAAGTGGTTGGCGTCTGATTATACTGGGGGGTGAAAAAATACTGATTATACTGGGGGGCCAGAAAAAATGTATACAAGTGGACACTTTGGTCAATGTTGCTCAAACAGTAGTTTGCCATAATCAGAAGTGTCTGGATGCTGACGGTAACCGCTTTGAACACCTCTTGTAATTGCAGAAGTCAAATGGGACTCGTATTCATCTTTTGTTATTGGTATATATTGGTATTATAATTTTAATACAGTGTGGGGACAGAGCCCAAAAAGCAGTTTCCAGGCTCTCGGCCTCACATAGAAAGGTGCTGGCTCAGGTAGTAAATGGCCATCGACTGTGATCAAATGGCCATCAGCTGTGGCTAGTTGGCCGTCAGCTGTAACCATTGAGCCATTGCGCACTAATATAACTACCGTGGCTATGCTAGCAGAAAATGGGGGCTAGCAAGAAGATGTGGGCTGAGCCTGCAAGCGGCGCAGTGAGGGTTGGAAATTGTGTGGCTCCTGTTTCCTGTGTCTCCAACCCAGCCGCCAGCAAGAGTATAGTGGTATGACTCCTGTACCTATGGCTCCGTGGGTGTTCCTTTTTGGCCTCACCATGTCCTGCGTTCTTGTGTGGGGAGTGGGACCAGAGACCCCGCCTGACACCCCGCAGGCCGCGCCGCTGGATCCCCCACATGACATACAGTTTCCCTTTCTTAAAATGTGTATACCTTTTTTGGGCACACTCTGTATTTTGGTGTTAGAGACAATGGGATTTGTTAAATGGATTGGATGTTAGATATAAAAAAGGAAGATTAGTGAGAGGAGCCAATAACATCTCCAAAATTTTGGTTCCATCAAACAGAAGAATGAAGCTGGCATTAACCAAGAGACAATGGGAAGGATGATAAAGTGTTTGTTTGACAGTGAACATGTTACTTTTGCATGTAAGATATCTACATGGAGATGCTAAGTAGGTGGTTGAATATACAAGCCTGGAATTCAGAAGATAGTTTGGGGCTATGGATATAAATATGGATGTTATTGTGCGTGCATGGTATTTAAAGCCATAAGACTGGATAAGATTATCAAGGAAATGAGTACAGATGGAAAAGCCCCAGGCAGTCCAAAGATTAAGTAATCAGAATAAGAACCAATGAATAGGACTGAGAAAGAGCCTCCAAGAAGTAAGAAAAAACCTGAGTGGGTGATCTTGGAAGTCAAATGAAATTTTAAATGATCAGCATTGTAAAATGAAAATTAGAAGAAGACGGAGAATTGGCCCTTGAATTTAGAATGTGTAATCATTTGTGTCCTTGGCAAAATCACGTAAAATAGAAAGGGTGAAAAATTAACTGAGACTGGAAGGAGAAGAATTGGGAACAGACAGTATTGGCAGTTCTTTCAAGGTGTTTTCCCCCAAAAGAGCAGAGAAATAGGGTATAATTGGAAGGGAAAGTGGAGTCAGGGGAGCATTTTTAACATGGGATAAGTATCCGCCTTTTGTATGCCGATACAAATGATCCAGGTGAGAGGAATAATTAGTGCTGCAGAAGAGAGGAGAAAGTTGTTGGAGCACAAATGGAGTGTGTGATAGGCAGAATGGCTCTCCAAAGATGTCTACACTTTAATCCCAGGAAATTTTGAATATATTATATTACATGGCAAAAGGGAATTTGCAGATGTAATTGAGGTTATGGGTCCTGGAATATCTGAGTGTGCTTAATCTAATCACGAGTCTTTAAAAGCAGAGAACTTTCTCCGGCTTGAAGTGGGACAAAGATGCAGCAAAAGTAGTTAGAGAAATTCCAAGTATCAGAACTATTCAACACACTTCTACAGGCTCTGTGCAGGACCCATGTACAGGAACCAGAGGTAGTCCTCTAGCAGCAAGGGCTGCCCCCAGCTGACAGCCAGCAAGGAAACCGGCATCTTAGTCCTCCAGGTGCAAGGAATTGGACTCTGCAACAATCTAAATGAACTTGGAAACAGATTCTTACCCAGAGCCCCGAGAAAGCAGTACAGCCCTGCCAACACCTTCTTTTAAATCTTCTGAGACTCTGAACAGTACTTAGTCAATCTCACTCACAGATCCATGAGCTAATAAAGTTTGTGTTAATGTGTTACAGCAGTGATGGAACAGTAATATAGAGTGGTTAGCTTTAGAAAACATCATGGATGATTCATCCATTGAAATAGAAGAGAAGGCAAAGTAAATGGTAGAGATACTGCTAGGTGGGTTGTTATGCTAGTGCAAGATTTTGAAAGTTCTCTGTGACTTCTAATCTCTTAGTGAAATAAAAATTAGGAATATTGACTAAGAGAGAGAATAGAAGTGGTGGAGGTATGAGGAGAGAAGATGTGAAATAGTCATCCAGGAGAGTAGAGAGCAGTAATTATCAGAGAAGTATCATATGATGGCCCAGGGCACTAAGGGCCCATTTGAGTTTAGCCATCGTGAGTTAAAGTGATATCAGACCTCATGTTACCTCTACAATATTTGTGAGACATCCAAATGGAAATGTCACATGGGCAGTTTGGATATAATTCTGGAGAGCCAAGGGCAGATGAAATGGTATTGAAAGCCAGGGGAGAGCATGAAATCATTTGGGGAATAAGAATAGACTAAGTCTAAATTCTGGAATCTTCCAATGTTTACATATTGGGAAATTCAGGATGATCCAGCAAAGGAGACCAAAAAGGAGTATCCACAGAAATAGATGCATAACACAGGCCACAGAGATAGAGGCACAACTACTGGCAGTCTCTCAGTAGTCAAGTTCCAACAATCAGTGCTATAGACTGAACGGTGTTTCCCCAGTTTATATGTTGAAGACCTAACCCCCAATGTGACTATATTTGGAGATAGAGCCCATAGTGAGGTAATTAAGGTTAAATGAGGTTATTAGGTGGTACCCTAATCTGATAGGTCTTGCGCCCTTATAAGGAGAAGAAGAGAGCCAGAGCCTGCTCTCTCTCTCTCTCTCTCTCTCTCTCTCTCTCTCTCTCTCTCTCTCTCTCTCTCTCACACACACACACACACACATCATGTGAGGATATAGCCAAAAGGCAACTGCTTGCAAGCCAGGAAGAGAACTCTCATCAGACACCAACTCACTCTTCTGACACTTTGATCTTGGACTTCCAGTCTCCAGATGTGTAAGAAAATAATTTATATTGTTTAAGTACCCAGACTTTGGTATTTTGTTATGCAACCCAAGTGGACAAATTACAGTCAGTTACGTGAGTCAAAGAATTCTCTTTAATGCCTGCAGCCATTTAAGTTGGCTTTCTGTTACTTAGGATGAGTTTTAACAAATTCAACATACAGTGACAATGTTTCCTCCAAGTGACTGTCAATTCTCTTCCTGAAAAAAATACCTCACTACTTGCAACTTGAGAAAACTTGAAGGGTATCTATATCATCCATCTCTGTCTCTAGCTCTACCTCTACCCCTATCTAATCATTTCCACCAAACTCAGAATATCCATCTAAGATAACTATTTAAAATATTAACTGGTTTTCTGAAGCACCATTATTTAATACATACTTTTGAGTGTTCTTTGAAATAACACATTTGAAGTGACCACATTTTCTGTAATTTATTAGTTATAAAAATAATCTAAAAGGAACCACCTTATTTCAGCCTCTTCATTTTCTTCCCAAATCCTCTTCTTAAATAGCCCATGACTCATGGAAATGACCACTCTTGGTCATTTTCTTTCCTTTAAAATTCAACTCTATTTTTCTATTAATGGAACAGAAAATATGATTCTTCTCTTGCTGTATCTCTAGGAACAGAAACTTCTTAGTGACCTTACAGATATTACATTTGTTGAAGAAATACTTATTGAGTACAATTATTGGCAGAATCCAGTGGTATACGTTCAACATACTACTGGGGTTGACAGAGATCAACAGGATGTGATCTCTTCCTTTAAAAGTCATACACTCGGTTTCAAGTGTAAGACACATATTCTTATAACAGTGATAAGAGTAAAAATGCAACAAGGCCTCTAAAGGTGGAAAAGATAAAATGGAAATTCAAAAAAAAAGACAAGATTACTTTAACAAAGGGAAATTTGGAAAGACTTTGCATAATGTCAGAGATTTCATTTGTCCTAAACCAGGAAGACACATATTACTTATGTTGACTGACCTATAGGTTAAGTACAGTGGGAGTACAGGATATGGAAAAGGAGTAACATATTGTGATCCCAACATAGCAGATTCATGCAAAATTATAGAAAATTAAATCTGGAATTTGAACTTTATTCACTAAGGAATGAGGGATAATTAAAAATTTGTGAGCAGGGAATTAAAACAGCAGTGGTATATTCTTAATAGCAAAATGGACTAGTGCTGAATACAGACAATTAAAAATGTGATTGTAATACAATGGCATGGGTAATGTGATAAGGAAAATTCGGGTATTGGGAGTATACAGGAGCGAAATCAACACTAGCTTTTTAACTCGATAAAGACTTCTCTCTGAAGACAGAGATGAGGTCTCAAGGATAAGTAAGAGGTACTCTGGTTTAAAAAGGGGGTGCGAGGGCAGAAGGGAAGATACCTAAGATGAATAGGAGGTATTCCAATAAAATGACAGTGCAGGGATGCAAAAGTGTTGCATGCCGAGATGATAACACTTACAGATAGAAAAGTGAAGATAAGCATAGTTCATTCCAAGACCCAAAATAAGTTCAGTTTGGCTGGAGTGATAAGAAGTAAAGACAGTACAGGACCTTTTGATCATATTAAGAAATTGGGAGTTTGTTTCAAGAGCAATGGGGATATATTGAAGAATTTTAAACAATAAAGCACATCACCAAATTTGTATTTTGAAATATTTGACAGTGTATGGAGATCAGAAGAGGGAAGTCTCGAGACAGGAAGACCAGAGGAAAAGGTATGGTGGCTTGGAATAAGGTGGTAGTAATGTGGAAGGAGAGATACGAGCAGATTTTACAGTTGATTAGGAAATGTCACCAATAGGATTTGGTGATAGACTGAAAATGAAAGAAAAGAGATTTACTGTGGGATGAGAATAAAGACTGGGACAGTCAGGATGACACTCAAGATTCAGGCATGACAAATGGGTTCCACTTACTGAGTTAGGTCTGCTAGGGAAGACGATCAGTTTAATTCTGAACGTAACATCAAAGTGGAGATAGATATGTTGTTATAAAACTCAGCAGAAAAACCTAGACTAGAAAAACAGAGTACCATTATATTGGTGACATAAGTCATACGAGCAGACGGGATCATTTAGGAAGTCTGTCTAGCATGAGAACAGAAGAGGGTCTGGGGACCAATCAAAAGGCACCTCAATATTTAAGGGATAGACAAAGGAAGCAATGCTTATAAAAATATGGACAAAGACTGGCTACATAAAAAGAAAAAAAGAGAATGTGGTCTCTCAAAAATCTAAGGAAAATTGTGTTTAAAGATGTAAAATGTAGCCAACAATAGGAAATCTGCTGAGAGGAAAACAGAAACACGCCTTTCATACTAGCTACTAAATAGCTATAAAATCTAAAACATTATGATATTGGTGTAGGTACAAATAAATTTTAAAAATAAAATGATGGAACAGAATAAAACCTGAAAGTGAATCAATGTGTATACCAAAACTTCGTATGTGATACAGTTGGTGTTTGAAATGAGTGGAGAAAGAGTGGTCCACTTTAGGAAATGGTGTTGGGACAAGGCTAGCCACGTGCAAAATACAACATGCAAACAAGTTAAACCTTGATTCATTCCAAAATCATTTACAAATATAAATTGAGGTTAGAGAAAAGCTTTAAACATGAAAAACCAAAGCTACAAATTGTTGGAAAATACTTGTATATAATCTCAAAGTAGAGATGACTTTCCTAAAAAGACAGGAAAGCAAAGGCCACTAAGAACGTTGACAAAGTAGCTTACACCAAAATTAAGTCGTCTACATGATCAGAGACATTATAAAGTTAAAAGACAAGGAATTGATTGAAAGATATTTTCAACCTATATAAAACATATAACATACGTTATAATAAATGAATATATAACATACATTATTATAATGTATATAATAATATACATTGTTATATATCTATTAATATATAAGATATATTAATGTATCTCCATCTGAGTTATAGACCAGAAAAGAGGGTCTAGGAAAAACAAAACAAAACAAACACCAATATTTAAGGGCTGGGCAAAGGAAGGAAAGCCTATAAAAATGTGGAGAAAGAGTGGCAAAATAAGAGGGGAAAAAGAGAACGCGGTTTCATAGAATTCAAGAGAATTGTGTTTTAAGAAAGGTAACACAGGGTTTCACAATTCAGAAATTTTAAGACTTTTGAAAGGCAAGACAGGTATAATTTCTAATACCGTCCATGGGGGCTGGGGCAGCTCATCATCCCTCTCTCAGCCTTTCTCTCCTTGTATGGATCCCCCAGACTTCGTGCTCTCCTCAACCTGGTCCTGAGCCTGACCCCTCTGGAGCGCACCACTCTTCCAAATCTCTCAGTCAACTTGCCATTGCTTTCAGTTGATGTTATATTTTATACCATCTTCTCCTTTCTGTTTCATTATAAACCTACCTGTCAGTCTGAATCCGCCTCCCTGGTGGCGATAGGATAGCAAGGTTGTAAAACCCTTCGAAATGAATGCTTTTGAAAACAAATGTTTTACTTCTGTGCAGAAAAGTTATTGGTAGGCATAAAACAAATAATATTTACAAATATTTACAGAGTGCCTGCTATGAGCCAGAACTTACGTCATCAGCAACAAAATACACTAAGAATGAATTACTTAAAATTTGATGAGAGAGAAATGTTGGATCTACTACTGGATTTTCCTCCTATACATTTAAAACGCTTTGCATTTCAAATTCTTTTCTCTTTCTGTTCTTCCACTACTATTCTTTCATCGAAACCATTTCCCAAATCAACAGAGTGTCTCCAAAGTGCTAATTTAGCTCAGAACCATGGCAAAAAATATCAAATAGAAAGGAGAGTAAAAAGCAAAAAACTTCTAAACGCTGCCATTTAATGTTTATCATCAACCATTCTCTATCAAGGCACATTTGTAGATAACAACTCAGCTTTGGTTACGCTGTTCCTCAAGTGTAATCGGACTCTCCTTCAGCCTGCAGGCAGCGGGAGGCCGGTACTGCAGCCCCCATGCTCCCACCTCTAGCCGGCTGTGAGCACAGCTTTTTGAAGACAGCCCCTTCGCTGCACTTTATAGTGCCCTTCTTTCACTCATTTTCCACCCATTTTCTGGGTCCATTTTCCATTCCTCTGTTCTCTGCTGTCCAAAGTGGGAGCTGTTGTCATCTCATCAAGAGATTTTTCAGAAAGTACGTATTCTGAACACAGCAGTAATCTAACAACCGGATCCACACTTAAGTCTTAGTAGGAGGGGAAAAAAAGGTTGTATCATGACTCCGATGGCTATTTACTTCCAAAATGGAATTTTCTAGCCTAGAGACATGCTATGGGCTGCATTGTATCCCCTGCATGCCAGATGTTGAAGTCCTAATTCCAAGTACCTCAGAATGTGACTGCATTGGGAGATAGGGCCTTTAAAGACAGAATGAAGTAAAAATGAGGTAATAAGGATGGGAGCCTAATCCAACATTACTGGTGTCCTTATAAGATTAGGACACAGACGGGTACAGGGAAGATCATATGCACAAAGAGAAGACATCCATCTCACAAGCCAATAAGAGAAGCCTCAGAATAAAACCAACCCTGCTGAGATCTTGATCTTGGACTTCTGGCCTCCAGAACTGTGAGGAAATACATTTCTGTCGTTTAAGCCATCCAGTCTGTGGTATTTTGTTATGGCAGCTCTAGCAAACTAATACATGCGAGAATATAGGTCCTAAGGCAAAGACTTTGGGGAAAGTTGCTTTTTCAGAACACAAGAGGTAAAGGGTCTTGTGTATTGGATTACTCGCATACGTTTTTTTTTTCATTGTATCGACATATATTTTCCCATAATTTGCATTTTGTTTTCTTATTAAGTTTTTATATTGCTATAAGTTTTGCTTTCTACAATGAAATGAAATGATCATTTAAAAGTCTTATTAAAAATGATGGAATGGTTAATGACTTTCTTTGCAATGTTATATCAGGACTCCTTTAAATAGCAATCACCCTGAGCACATTTAAAAATAGAGATCCCATTTATATAACATTTACTATTTGTGCATTTTTTAGAATGCTTGAATTTTTGAGCTATTATAAAAGTAACCAACGTTAAAACGATCATCACTGCAAAGTTCAAATTCATAATAAAAATTAACGTTTGATTATTGACTCTACAGGTTTCCCTAAAATAGCAAGCTGCATGAGGGCATCTAAAACCTGAATTCCATTTGATATACGTTCAACTTACAGGTTATTTTTTAGTGAGTAGGAAATCTAGTGAGTAGGAAATCACTAGCTGTATTTTAGGAAAGCGCACACATGACTTTTTTTAAGTATTCAGTAATATAACCCCATTAGGTAGCAAGCTTTATGAGGTCATTGAATCAAGTCTAATTAGCTATGTAATGTGTTCCCAGCACCTAGCACAGTACCTGATGTTTAGTAGGCTGTCAATACATAGCTGTTTAATGACCAAATCGATGAACAAATAAGAGTGGGTGGAGAAGTTGTATGTAAGTCAAAGGATGTAATTCAAATACTGAAAAGCGGTCCTTGCAACAGCATATCCAGTAAGCCAGGAGCAATTAAACGGCAGGGAGTCCAGACTATGTGAAACTAAGGGAAAGACAGAGGATTCTTCACTGAGTGATCAAAGCCTGGGGCTCTTCTTTCATAGGAAGACCAAGATTTGGAGCAGGGGCAATAGAGCAGATATTCCATTTAACATTAAACAAGAGCTATAAGAAATTATGTCTCAGGGAAGGGGTTGCAAGCAGCAGGAAACTCCATCTTCACATCTATTTGGTGGACCTCAGAAGAACAACAGAAATATATACAGAATGTTATAGTGTGGGTGCAGATAATAAAATGAGAAGCAGGTCTTCTAATGGTAGCAAACTAGATAGTCCCTGAGAAACAGATCTTTGTATTAAAGGAAGGGCCTATTTATTCACCTCAATTCTCTTATCTCAATGTCACTAAATGGCTTTAACTAATCAATTAAGAAACATCTTGCAGCAACATAACTCAGGAGATGACTAACTTTTAATATTATCAGATCAACCTGGACAGAATCCCTCTGTAAAAGACCCTAGGGGCATGTGATTACTTTCCTCTTCAGATTTACACTCACGCTGTGGTAACTTTGAACATTCTTCTGAACACGGGCAAGTGGAGTTGCCTGGGTACAGGATGGATCTGCCCTGTTGGTTCTAACTGATGTGTTATGTAAAAAAAAAAAATATGTGTATATATCTATATCTATATATATATATATTACATCAAATTGTGTTAAATAAATCACATGTAAAATTAATTCTGTAGCATGAAAACCATTTGAAATGTCTAGTATGTGAACATACAGATATATATATATATATATATAGATATATATATATATAGATATATATATATGTATATATATATACAGCATTTTAAATGCCTCAGATCACACTTTCGTCTTATTTATTGAAGTAGACATGTGTCGACAAGAAAATATTCCTGATTCTCAGATTAAAGAATAGCTAGGGACAGGTTTCAGCAAGATTGAAAACGTGGATGCATTTTCCTTTAGAGTGGTCAGTATTTTTCCCCTTTTATCTCCCATACCTGCTTGTTGCCATGGCACAAGCCAGCCCCACATTTTCTGTGCTGCATGACCTTTCTGTGCTGCATGTCCAGTATGGACTTTATCATCTTTTCCATGTTTGCTGGAGATTAAAGGAACACCTATAATCATTTACATGGGCTGAATAAGCAGCAGGGGCCAGTAACTGTCTAGTTTCTTAAGAAGGTATAAAAGTGATCTAAATGTATCATTCCCTGAGTCCAATTTGAACAATGTTAAACTTTTAATTCTTTCATTTTTATTATACTGTAGACACTCAGGCTTATTCCCCAAGGCTATGCCAAAAATCTATCACCGAATTCCACTGATAGTTAAGAAAGTAGAGTTCTTTCTGTCTGGGCTCTTACCCTTGAGTGCAGGCAGAATTGCAGCCCAGTGAATTCCTGTCATCCCAAGGGGTGCATCTCCTGGACTCTCACAGAAATCTCCATGAACTTCCTGTTCCTGGTCATAACACTATGTCAACTTCCTTGAATGGGTTCTTGTTTCCAGACTGTTTCTTAACTCTCTCTTCCTCTGAACACACTCCTTTCTTCTTGCAGTGAAAGCTCTTTCCCCCCTGATTAAATCATTATGCTGTTGCACGCTGGCTTCTGTCAGTCATTTCCCTTTCTCTTCAGATTTGCCTCATTTCTGGTCTTCAGCTTGCAAAGCTGTTATGATCTTCTCATTCAGTTTCTGGGAATCATTGCTTTACTGTTTATCATTCAATTATAAAATAAGTCTCACGAATAGTCAATCTTTTATTTGACAGTATTTTGTTTTCTCCCAAAGTGGGGGATAAAAATGTAAATTTATGACAGGGACATTTTCTTATATTTTTATAGGTAATATTGTGGCTTTAAGAAAACCCAGAATACGAAATGTTGCCAAGATGGAAATGTTGCCTACATGGAAATAAATGGCCCATATTTTGCATCATTTCTTGTGTGTTTTGCATCTTCATTGTGAAATCATGGTTCCCTGCACCTGATAGGCACTCAGTTAAATATTTAACACTTTCGTCAAATGCTTCCCCTCTGCTAATCTTAAACATAGCATCATATTGGATAGCAAGCCTGTTGTATCTGCAGAGAATATGTAACCTTAGCGTGCTGCACTCGTCTCCATGGATACCAGATTTCTGTGAATGGCACTTTGAGTGAAAAAACTCTAAAGGGGGAAGCTAAATTTTGCACATTCTTGCAGTCCAGGTCCTTTTCCTCCTGACCATTTTATCTCCTACATTTTCCATCCCAGGCCATTACAGCAAGGATCCTAGCATCCTTCATACAACAGATAACCTTGTATCAGGATCACTGAACATCATATTTGTATCTTTTGACTGCTGCATGAACATCAACCACCTGTGGAAATTGAAGCTGCTGCAGGAAATAGGAAGGTAAAAACCTAAGTCTTTTTTTTTTTTTGACAAACTATAACCAGGGATCCCCAACTTGAGATTCCCAGAAACCTGGGGTTCAGTAAGAATAGCAATTGCAGAGGGGAGGGAACGCTAGAGCAGTTTTTGACATCTTTAAAAAGCTAAATTAAATTGATAAGCCTTCACAGTCCAAAAAAATCCTCAAAGTTCGTTTTTGATTGGAACATGTTTAAGCTAGCAAATCCCTGTTTACCACCTTGTACTGCTTAAAGCTCTGCTGGATTGGTACTTCTGTCTTTAAATAAACATAAACAAAGGATATGTTTGTTATTATAGTTTTAAAATGGGATATATTTATGTGAGCCCTTGCTTATTAAAGACCCCATGGCAAGACACGCAAGACACGAAGAGGCTGAAGCGTGGGTATCCAAGAGACTAAAGCTGAAGATGGCACGGACATGAGTGCTCCGCAGAGGTCACTGGGACTGCCAGTAGTTGTGACCTTGAGCCTGGTGCACAGGCTATTCTTCAGCCCTCATAGCTGCCAGGGTGCAGCCAGTTGGGACTTCCTGGAAGGACTCTAATGACTTTTTAGGAAGGAAGAGCCACTTGCTGGGGACTGAGTATTCTTTAGGGATCAATTTGGATGGCACTTGGGTCAAGAACAGGGTCCAACACCACAACAGCCTTAATTATCAGACTTTCTTCTTGTCTCTCACTAAAATACATGCTATGTTTAGGATATAAAGAGTTTTTTCCCCATTAAAAAGAACCAGTCTCCACATTCAAAAATCATGCTACCAAGTGACAGATAAATATAGGTGAGAATGGCTAAAAATTCCTCCCTGCAGACAGCTGTCAGAATCAACCTCCCTCCCACTTTGTAGAGATGGTAGAGAGAGCAAAAAGGAATCTTGGGAAACATCCTTGCTTATGCCTTCCTCTTCAAAATTCTGAAGCATGTCAAATGAATACCTCTTCCCCCTTCCTTCCAAGTCAGGCAAAAACTAAGTCAAATATTTCTTATTCAGTAGGAGGTCAATATCAGATACACCTGAGAGAGATACAGGCTTCCTTCTTGATCTGAAATTTAAAGCTGGGAAAATAGATATTCTCAAAAGATAGTAAAACCCAATAAAGGGAACTATAGAAGCCTTTGTTCTGGGCACATACTGGCTTTAATATTAACACATATAATAAGTGTAAAAAAACACAATACTACTCACCACAAGGATGGAAAACATTTCTTGAAAAGGAAGAGTTTATGAACTGGATGTTGTCAACTAATTATATTCTAAAAAATCTTAACTCAAACAAGAACAACTGAAAGAAACACTCAGAAAAATAGACTGGGACAAACAGCAAAATATCATTCACTTCAATGAAAACTTCAGAATACATCTGCAAATCGAAGGTTAACTTAACTTTGCCTTGACTCTTGTAAACAGAAGGAAATGCTACCATTTTCTCTAGCACACTATAGACAGCCTAATTGGCTATTTTATACAAATTTTGCTTTTTGTTTTCACTTTCCCCCTTTCCCCAAGATCTTTAGTCGACTCCCTTCTCTCTACAGTTGGAAAGCAGATGGACTGAGTGAGGAGAACTGATAAGTTTTTCAGAGAAGGGATCATGTTTTATATTTCTTTGTAAACCCCACTGCTTCATATCATGTTTGGCAGATTTAGGTACTCAGAGAGTGCTGGTTAAAAGTTTGAATGGATGGGCTGAGGAATGCATGAGGGAGAAATATACTTATGTTACCCTCATACTGTAACTTAAGGGAAAGGACATATTGCCTCAGTGTTTATTATAATTCTTTTGTTAACACCTGTAATTATATTGGGTCCACTGGGACATGTAAAAGTGAAAAGAATGGCATTTGCCACACATTCAGAACATGGCCTGTGCTGGTGTTTTCATACGTGATCATAGTCGATCCCCATAAAGACTCTGTGAGAAAATATCATTATCTGCCTTCTACAGATAAGCAGATCGTGTCCCAGAGAAATACAAACCTGTCCAAATTCACAAGGCTCTGATATAGGATATAAATTCAAGTGCTATTTTTTTCCAAACAGCATACCTTTTCCTCTCTAAGCACAAAAGCAAAGTATAAAGATGAAATCACCAACAAATCAGGTTGTAAGGCTATTTAAAACTCTTGGCACTTTTAAGTGGTCCCTCCCAATTTATTAATTATTTATTGAGCACTCACTGTGTCCAATGTACATTTGAAATACAAAAGGGTACAAGAAGATAAATTTCTTCTACCTTTCACTATGGGCAGTTGAGGCCTGATATCAATGATCTGGATAATACAACATTCCAAATGTATGAGAAACCATAAAGATGATTAAGGACCCTCCAGCACCTATTAAAGTAATGAAAAATAATCTATCCTGAGACTAATGGTTATTTTTTTCTCACTAATTCAATTAGATTTAGTGTTAAAATATTATTTTTATAAGCATAATAATCATTCAGGTAATTCTGTAATCAAATAATCTGTTGACGCTAAAAATGTCAGTACAATTGATGAACTTTATTGAGAAGATTTTAAGAGTTTACCTGACACCTAAAAGTCTTCTCAGACAGTAGGGATACCTGGATGCTGGTATTTACCAGTGTCTTTCTTACTTGGAAACCAAACAGAGACAATCAGGATCAGAGAGTTTTGACAAATGACATCCTGTTAGCTATTTGTTCCAGTTCTACCAGACAGTAGCCATAGAAGTATGGAAAATTACAGAACCAGAGTGATTTCTTAGAATACAATCTCCAAGAATGTTTTGACGTGTATGAAAGGGGTATATTTGTCAAGCATCCTACCCTTTCAAAAGTCAGACTACCATTCTGAGAGATAAAATAGTCATCTACAACAACACTTTTGGAAAGAGTTTTGCCCTGAATATCTGCTTTCTTGCCTTCATTTTGTCCTGAGTCTAACTGAAATTTCCCTAGCTGGTTGGGAACACACTTAAGGCTGTTTGGCAGCTAAGCCTACAAACCAGGCTTTAGCTGGTGACAGGACAAGAGACCTTGGTACTTACTTCAGTGGAGTGGACAGGGACACACAGGTGGTCACAGACACAGTTGTAGAGGAAGCACACACGTAGGTAGATACAGGTCAGGGTAGAGAACTGTGGAACTACTGGGCGAAGTCATCCTCTCACACTGGGCTCTCTCACTGCAGTTCCTGCAGGTGGGGAATGCACTTCACAGATACTCACAACAAAGTAAATGTACGCCCCACCACTGGGCTCCTCCAGGCCTGTCTGTCACATGCTGCTCAGCCATGAATCATGGGGGCTTGGAAGTGCCGCTCCCAGCAAATGGCTCCTGCTCCACTAACATTCACCTGGGCGATAGCCCAGGCCAGGCTGGGGCAGAGGTAGAAGGAAAATCCATTCCAGACCAGTATTGGGCCACCAAGTCAGAAGGCTACGTGCCAACTACTAATTGTCAGGGCTCAGCAAACCCTTCCTGACGGGGCCCTCACAAGGCAGACATTGTTCTCGGTCAGACCTCACATCGGAAGGAAAAATTCTACAGTGTAACTGTGGCCAGTCTTTCTCCCTTGTATGAGATGCTATATTGCCGTATTTGTGTCCTCCCTGGATCCGGGGAATCTTACATTCCTCTCCATCCTGTCAATAAAAAGTCCCAGCACAATATTAAATGCATTGTTTCCTGGCTGTGAGTGAGAGGATGGCCTTTTATCTACCTTCCCGAACTGAAAGAAACTGTTCCAGGAAGTTTTCTGATAAAAACCTAAGGGAAACAGAAGGGAACTTTAATTTTCCATGATTTATTCCTAAATCTTGAATTTTCACAAGAAGCATGCATTATTTTGCAATAATAATAAAAAAGAAGGCCTAGAAGGAAGGAATTTAGTTCGCCATCTCACATAAAACCATTATTATAAATGCATTTAAAGATATTAAATATAATGCACGAGTTTTATTGAGCGCTGAGGGAAATGGTACAGTTTAATTGAGGATTTCCTGTGCTGTCTGGAGCTGAGAATAAGGGATTGTATTGTGGCCTCTCTGCCCCTGTTTTCACTTTCTCCCAGAGCCTAATATATCAATCAAATAAAATTAATGTAATTAGGAACTTGACTAAAGACAGAAGCGCTCTTCCTTGTAAATTTCTTCAAATGAAAACCCAAGTGCCATTATAAAGCAAACAAATTTATCTATTCATTGAAATTAAATGAATATGATCATTGTAACTTTAAGGAACTTAGGTGATTTGAGAGTCAGATCATTTAAAGTACAAATGAATTCTCAGAGAATGAAGACAGGCTTTGATGACAAGGGATCAATGTTTCCTCCCGAGTGGTAACTGTGTGACCCCCAGGCATGTGTCTTGTGTCTTTGTGATGATGTGTGTACCCATCCTGTCACTCAGCCCAACTCACCCTCCTTCCTATCACTGAGGGGTTGGTAATGGTGACCTTGGGCTGGACTTGCAGAGGGTTGTCGCTTTAATATCAGCCCAGAAGAATGTAGAACCCTACAGGGACTGTGTGGGAAGATTCTCTCAAAGTTTACAGCAACCTCCAAGCAGTAGAGCAATTTCAAGAGGATGGTAGAAATCGCAGAAGGTTGAGCAATGAATGAGAGTGGAAGAGACGGATACAGTCAGGGAGGCTAAATTCTGTTGGCTGCCAAGGAGAGAGTGAGAGCAACCGCTTGAGGGTGATGTCAAGTCATAATCGAGTTACTTCTTCTGATTTGGATGCATTTAGTATGTTTACAGCCTGAGGAAAAACAGCCAGGCAAGATAAGCACGTCTACTTTTATGTGCATCCCAAATTTTCATTGAGTTACTTCAGATTACAAAATATTTGATCTTTTACTTATGTAAGTTTATTTTAAGAACAAGAAATCTCTTTTAAGTGAGAGAATGAAACCAGCAGATGGGTGCCCCACTCACCTTGCTATCAAAACTGCAGGTGCTAAGATCTCTATCGGCCAAATAAGAAGACAAATTCTGGCAGTCACTCGATGGCAAAAATACCACAAAACTTAGCTTGTGGCTTTAATATCATTGAAATGTGTTTAAAAATAATAATGTACTTTTCCCCTTTCACTATTCCATGCATGCAAGGTACTTTAAAAAATCTTGTGTTTTTCTTGGAACACTATTCAGCATCCTTTTCTGAAATAAATAGAGAAACATAAAACTTCTTTACAAAATATGAAGTTCTTTCTGTTTTTCAAACACTGCTCTAAACAGACCACCATTATGAAATGTTTAAAACTGAAAGAATTAGTGGCTAGTAACTGCCTAACTATATGCTGATAGTACTAATTTTAAGAGAGCCTGTAATTAATGCTAACTGATTGCTGAGGGATTTCCAACCTATGATGCCAGTTGGTTCACGTTGGTTAACAAGAAATGGCTTGATATCCCTGCAAGAGATACCAGCTAGGAGGAACTGAATCCTTGCTCTGCAGAAAAGTGCTAAACTCATTCCACTTTGTGAAGTGAGTTTCACCAGGCCCATTTTATGAAGCAGAAATAGGAGACATAGAGGCTATGAAACTCACACAAATTACCTGGCTGGCTGGGAAGTATAAGAGCAGAACTCCAGTCCAGGCATGGCCAACCACAAACCACGTGTCCTTCTCCATTACACTGTAGTTCTTGCCTTCTCAAGGAGGAAAAGGAAAGTTAAAACAGTGAAGGTCATTCTGTATAACACCAGAAATGGGCTTGTTCTAACAGGTGCCCTTTGGGATAATAATTCTGTACTAGTAAAGCCACACTTGATTGTCTAAGGACATTCTGGCTCAGCCTGGCTGGGACTACTTAGATCTGCTGAAACCTGCTCTTCTGGTAACCTGATCACTGAAATTCTTTTCCTTTTCGTCAAAAGTTTCGCTTCATATACATCAAAATGCAGCTAATCCAGAAAGATGAGACCTATGTTGTTTCCTACATCTGATTGTTTCAGTCTATTACTTCAAAATCTTTGTAATCTTCTCTAAATCCTATTCCATATCCTAAGGGGCTAACATCCAGGTTACCTAACTGATATGCTAAAATGTATCTGCTTGTTCTTTCAGATAGAAATTAATGGTGGAATTAGAACTGGATAGGCTTCATTATGTTGCTACACTGTGGTGACTTGATAAAACCTTAAATCTGGGGATGTAATGCACAGTGTGGTGACTATAGTTAACTACACTGTATATTTGAAAGTTGCTAAGAAAGTAGATCTTAAAAGTTCTCATCACACACACAAGAAAAGTGTAACTATGTGTGATGATAGATGTTAACTAAACTTATTGTAGCAATTATCTCATAATATGTACATGTCTTAAATCATTATGTTGTACACTAAAAACTAACACAATGTTATATGTCAATTATATCTCAATAAAAAATTTTAAGTCTGCCCCTTTAAGTTGACTATGTTTATCTTCTTTGATGAGAGTTTAATAAAGATTTGCTGAATGAATGAACAAAAAGTATATCAGGTTAGCTTTGATACAATATATTTCAACTAAAATGATGATTTGAAACAGTCATGCACTGATATATGCCAGGACTCTGCAAAATCTTCCCCACCGCCCCTTGGAGGAAACAGAAATGTCAATTGCCTTAAATCGTTTTTAATTTCATAAAATAGATAAGAAGAAGAAAATTTTGCATACTCTGACAGAACTGTGAAAATGCAATTTTTAGACTTTTGCTAAAAGTCTAAAAATTTTAGAGTTTTTGCTAAAAATGTTTCTAGTCTCAGTCTTTACATGCTTCTTCGTGCTGTTAAGAATGGAACAACTTTTCCATGAGAAGAAAAACACTTCCCAAGGAATGTTCTCAGAAATTCTAAAGAACTTTAAAGGAGCATCCTAAATCCTAATGTTCTCATGGTTTCACAACTCTTGCACTGCTTCCAAGTTCCTTGTCCCTAATTTGCTCTGCTGAGTTTTTGTTTTCACTCAGACGGTTTTCTCAGCTGAGCTCTATAGTTCACGTCAGCAAGGAGAGAGTCGAAAATATACTTACTGGGTGCCAAGAAAGCGGAAACCACACGAGCACAAAATAGAACAGTTCTACGGGCTCTTAACAGTATAGAAAGTAAGACAAATTACTTGTAGACTAGCTGAAGAATTTATAAAATAATTTTACTCTGGATAGAAAAAGTATTAGTTCAATTACCTTGTCTTACCTATAAGAGCAAAGACAGAAACAAAACAGGACTTGGTGGGTTTTGCTTCTGGTGGCTCCAGGTCGTTTATGTGGAACATGTATTATGAAAGTAGCATTGGCAAAAATGTACCCACAATTATGTTTTGAGAAATAAGCTATAGAGCATATGCACAGTATGACACATAATTACTATGTACGGAAGTCAAACTCCCGCTAAGAATGTTTGGCATTTACAATGTCAGCGATTGGCCGTGGGTCTCTCCTTTGCTACTTCACAGCTATGCTGATTCTCCCAGCACCCTCTCCCTTCCTAACCCCTTCACTTTGGTGATATTTTTATGGAATCCACTCACCAGTCAGATCAGTAAAAAAATCAGTCACATGATTCATTCTTTTACTAATTCAACAACTATTTATTGAACAATTACCACTTGTGGATACTGCCTAATATGATGCCCACTAATAATAAGACCCTGTGTGAAGGTGCTACCATACCTTGCAAACCTAAGAGAAAACAAACCTTGGTGCATGCAGGAATGGGTGCCTGGCAAAGGGCAGGGAGCGCCTTCTCAGTCACAAATTAGAAAAACGGAATTTGGACCATGACTGTTATTAATTATGTCACTATGTCTGTGTTTCTATTGTTTGCTTTTTATTTTTTCCTCAATAATTAACAATTTTTTAAAAAATAAAAAGAGAGCCATTGACTCGCCTTCAGTGCAGCAGTGCTAGGCGTCTGGACGGAGTTCTACTCTGCAGCCAAATGTGAAGAGACCAGTCAGTCCTCACATCTGGATGCAGACATAGAAAGGACTGTTCATGTATCTAACAATCGAGCTTTACTTACGAGTATTCAAAATGACCTTTTATAAGGATTTCTTTTCCTTTTTGAGCTAGACCTCTTAGAGAATGTATATTCAACTTTTGAAATAAATTGTTAAAAAATTTAATACTTAAGAAGAAACCTCTTTATTATATTGAAGTCAATCAATATCGTCTTTATGTACCACGCACTGTTAGATACAGCGGACCCAGAACTGAATAAATACATAGTTGCTGCCCTCAAGGAGCTGATATTCAAGATGGGAGAAAGCTGAGTAAATGAGTTAAATCATAAATCTGTAACTTAACTCTAATTTATTCATTTTTCTGCTTAGAATAGTTAAGTTCAAGTTTTGAATACAAATTCCTTTATATCATGAGGGGAAAAAAAGAGAATGTTTCCTTTAAGAGATAGGTATATTGCTAATTTGTTATGTTTTGCACATTTCTTGAATTACCATATTTTTTCTGAGAAATTCATTATCAATTACTCCAATTTTCCTGGTGTGGGGTGTGGTGGAGAAGGATCATTTATTTTAAGCGTTTTGTTTGCTGAAACATTGGGAAACCTAGATTGAGAAACTTCACACTGGCTTCTTAGCCCATGGCTGCATCTTTTGAAGAGAGAAATGAGTTTGGGCACATTAATTTGCATTGGGAAAGAACAGTTTGACACAGCAGGGAGAGCAAAGGAGAAACCAAGTGCCTTGGCAAAGGTAGAACCAAGGAAAAGAGAAAGCCGGAACAGGAAAAGTGGATATAATATACTTTTATGAAAGGAATCTCCAATCAAGATTCCAGTCATTCATGAGAAAAGTTTTTCATAGATATGGTATTAGGACTTGTTTCTTTTGTTTTTTTTTCTTATGCCATATTTCCTACTGCTAAAATGCTAACATTTGGGGAAGCTGTGTTAAGGATACACTGGAACTCTTTCAATAATTTTTATAATACTTTAATAAGCCTAAAATTACCCTGAACTAAAACACTAAAAAATATGGACAAGTAATAAGTTCAAACAGAAACTACTGGAGCCAAGATTTTAATTCAAATATGTTTGACCCCCAAAACTCTGCATTTTGACCACCATATCATTCTATCTCCCTTTCTTTATAGTAAGTGATTCTATTCCTACCTGTTCTTCACTGTATTTTCTATTTGTAACCTTGGTTCCAGAAGACCAAGATTTTAAATCATAATCTCCACTGAGTTTCTGGGTTTCTTATTTTGGGATCCCCTGCCATCACTTACTACTGACACTGATTTACCAACCTCTTCAGAATAATTCCCTTCAATCTTGGACATAGTATTTGCTAACTATTACTGTGTAATAAATTTTTCATGTATGTAGTGGCTTAAAACAACAATAAAATTCTATTATTTCTGTGAGTCAGGAAATCAGGAATGGTTTGGCTGGGTGGTTCTGGCTCAGGGTCTCTCATGAGGTTGCAGTCAAGATATTGTCCAGAGCTGCAGTTATGAAAGAGCTTAACTGGGACCGGAGGTTCTACTTTCAAGATGGCTCACTTATATGACTGGCAGTTTGGTGCCAGCTGTTGGAAGCAGGCCTCACTCTATCTCTGTGTGAGCTTCTCCTAAGGCTGTGTGAGTGTCTGTATGACATAGAGTCTAGATTCTCCCAGAGGAAGTGATCCATGACAGAGAAAGCTAGGTGGAAACCATCCATTTCAAGACCTAGTCTCTGAAGTCATATAGTATTACTTCTGTCGTATTTTATTTGTTAGAAATAAATCACTAAGTAAGGTCCATATTCAAATGGAGGGAAAATTAGATCCCATCTTAACAAGGGAGGGTGTAATATCAAAGAATTTGCAATATTTTAAAGCCACTATATGTGTATTGTGGCCAATGGTACATGTCCCATCTATACTTCATGCCATGGATATATGTGGGTATGGATTAATATTTCTAATTACTACCCCTTGAAATAATCTGCCCCAAGATTTCTTTGCATATTCACTTCTAGGACTTGGACAAATCCTCTGAATAGGACTCTTTACTGAAAGACTAATAACCCAAGTAATACCCACTTGAGGCAACCCAAGGAAGGGTTGAACTAACCCAAGGAAGGGTTAAATCCCAGGATAAGCAGTGAGCTAAAGAAATCAGTGGGACCAGGAACTTGAATACCGAGAGGACTATCCCTCCATGTCCTGTCTTTGCTCTTTTTGGAGTGTCAATCTCAATCTTCCTCACTTTAGAGAAGGTTTCCATACACGGCTTTCCAACAGTATATTCCACAGCTTCTGCCATGAGAGAGGATCTTCTTCATAACTTTGGTTCCAAGTGCAACACACCAAAGAAGAGCCTGGGTGGCCCACTTTGGGGCCAAAGGAGGGGCAGGATTCTGTAACCTGGTAGCTTTTGTGGTCAGGACAAGGTGGCCATGGAGAAACAAATGGCCAGCTTGGGAGGGAAAGGTGCCCCCAAATCGGGTGGGAGTAGTGGGGAGACTGATGGAGAGACAAACACAGGAATCCTTTAAAGAGTTTCTAGAAGTACCTATACTGATAAGGATCTAGAAGTATCTATATTGATAAGGATTAATACTGAAGGTAAAAATAGCATCTTATTGTCACATATATTCTGCATATCCCATTTAAAATCAAATTAGTGACAGAAAAAGCTTTTCTGTGGAATCCACATACTCTTTCTTTTGATGGGCCTCATTTTTGTAGATACCCATAGCCATAGCTGAGTTTAATGTTAATATATTTTAATTAGAACAACATGGTCGGTGGATATGTTATGTTTTAATTTGAACCCTTAAGCAAGCATTTAAGAACTGGTTCTAACCTTTTGCCAGTTCTAAAGTTATATCCCCCAGTTATACTCCCCCCTTGGGCCTTCTAGCAATGTAAGAGACACTTTGACATTATTTTCATCTATGACAAGTGGACCACATTGCCCAGAAGGGCAAAGAGCAAATCAGTAACACCCAACTTCCAAGAAGTGAAAAGCATCAAAGTTTTACAAAACAAAAATTCTGCGGTTAATCTTGTGTGAGTGTCAGTGTGTGTGTGTGTGTGTGTGTGTGTGTGTGTGTGTGTGTGTGTAGTTGAGGGAGAAAATACTTAGAATACACACCAATATACCTATTTCCTTTTGAATTCTAGTCAAATATGACAAGTCAGGCAGTTTGTGAAGAAAAAGTCTATGAGTGCTAGTTGTATTTTCAACACACTCACTACATGCTTTACACTTTCTTTGTAACATACGTATATATTATGCACTTTCTTTACAAAATTATATTTACTTTAGACATTTGATTTTGAGCAGGAACTTTCTTCTGCTCTTATTAAGGCCAGGTTGAAAAACATTGCCCTTCTAAGAGAGTTATTTGTCACTCTTGAAAGGGATAGTATTGTAGCTGTTTTTAGAAATGTCCTCCTTGTCAACTCATAAAAGCAATCAATTTTTTTTGACTCCCAGCTCTCAAATGAGCGTCCCAAAATTTCTTCTTTCTTTCTGACCTTTCCATGGGTTCTCCAATGATTCCATTCACATACTAATGCTATTCTGGGTTCATTTCAATTTGCACTGACACCTGAGTTTCCATTTCTGGTCAATGCTTATGGTAAAGCAATAGTTCACCCTTAACCAGGTCTGCTCAGCAAACGTGGCTACCTTGACTGCCCACACCCCAGCTGCCTACTTCCTGACTCCCTCCTCAGAGTAACTGATGTTCAAGATAGCTCTTCACTCAGCAGTTCCCATTCCATTCTGTGGTCCATCTTCTGCCAGCCCCCATGGGACCTGATAGCTGCTGATTGCTCTTCTTTCCCCACCACCAATCTACATTCCTGCCTTTCCCACTTCAACCATAATCTTAAATAGTAAAGCTATTCATTGATCTACAAGCCTGGAAAAAATAGACAAAGGGGAGGAACATTAACACAAAAATGTCCCCAAACTCCTCAGAAAGGTGACTTTTTCAGTCCTTGGTCTGGGAGGAGCAAGTCCACTTTAAGAATGGAGTCCGGGGCTGTAGGTCTAGCTCTCCAACTTCCTTTTACTTACTCTGCCCAAAATTGCCTCTTAGAACCTTTGATGCCATTCAAGGCTTATTTTCTCACCCACTGCTGGGATGGTGTTTCCTACTTATTACAAAGAGCTCAAGGCAAATCTGTAGCAATTATGCTGTAGGGACAGTGCACTGAGACTGCTAGCCCATCCGCCAGAGGAAAAGACTGCTATCTTCAAGACGCGGGCCCTTCATCTCAGTAAGGAAAAGTTTTGATTCATCCTGGGGACAGGCCCCCCAAATGGCAGCACTCCTGACTAAGTTGTCTCTCAGATATATTTTCAAGGGCAAGACAGAAAGGGCCTGCCCCTATCTTAGTTCACTTTCAGTTGTAGCTAGGGCTCCAGCTGCCAGCTTCTCCACTGATTGCCTGAGGCTGGGGATTGTAATTCACTGATTTACAAGACTGGCCTTGATATGGTTAATCAACTGGGTAGGGCGCACTTGGCTGGTCACTTCCTGTAATTGTTGCTCAAACTCACGGAGCTACAGGAAGATCCAGGACAGTGTGAGGTTGCTGGCTGCTAGCTCCAAAACCTCCTCTCCAGGACTGGCTCAGGAATAGAGCCCTGTGTCCTGGTCAGAGATGTAAAATAAATGAAAGTGCTTTTTCAGTCATTGATTTATTTAGAAAAAAATGCATGCGTCAAACCCAAGTCCTCTGCACAGTGCTTACAGAGGAGCTCCAGGAGGGTTTCATCACGGCACTCAGACCAGCCCTCCTGAGCGGAAGGACCTCTCCTTGTCACTCTCTCAATTCTTCTACCAATTCTCTCAGATCAAGGGCTCATTACACTCTTCTTCTGGGGCCTTCTGCCCATCATTCTGCTCAGGGTCTGTGGTCTCTGCACGTGCAACCCACCTTGAGGCTAGCAACATGCAGTATTAAAAGAGTTTGAGGGGGAAAAAAACAAAACTCACAAATAACTTTAAAATGGTAAAGAGAGGTACACTTCAAAAATTATTTTTGGTCAGTCTAGATACCAAACAGGCTTACTTCCCACTCACATGATAAACCTGACCCTTCTGCTCCTCCTACGCAACAAGCATAAGATACAGATCTGTCCCTTTGGAAAATCTGGAGACTTACTTTATTGATTTGGGATTGACAATGTGGAAATGTAAACTGTGACCTTCCAAAAGCTAGCCATAGGCAGTGAACGCCTTAAGTTTTAAATGTAAGACTGTTTTTCACACAATGTTTCTTCACTAAGGTCATTCAAAGTCAGCCTCATCCATTTAACCTTCAGGTTTTAGCATCCCATGCCAATAATGTGCAAAAACTCCTCCTTCTGAAACCACCAAATACACATCAGACAGATAGATAGCTTAAAAGAAAACACTTTCATAGTTACTATCAACAATTCCATTTATGGAACTGTCCAAGACACTAAGATAAAATGAATCAAAGAAAAAAATGTGTTTTCATGATCTCAAGGAGGTTAAAATGCTAGACTGAAAACACTCAAGGACATGCAATATTTGGTCCTATCTCTTACTGGGCCCTCAGGGTTTGGGTTTAAGGATGGGACAAGGTCAGGGAAATCCCCCTAAAGCTGTGAAAGACTGAGAATAGCTTAGATGCTAAGCCTGAGCCAGAGTCCCCAGAGAGATCCAGAAGACGGGACCAGCATGTTGATCAATCAATTAAATAGGGTTGGGGCTTCCACAGATTATCTGTGAATATACTGTGTTACCCAAGGTGTTAATTCAGTGTAGTTTGGAAGGATATTAATAATGATAATAACTAAAATTTATGGATTACAGACGACATGTGTGAGACAGTGTTCTAAGTGTTTCCCATGTATAAATAATACGAGAATGAATACAGTGTCAGAGAGCTTCAGTGGGAAGGAGGCATAAGACAGACATAGAGCACTTGTAGCAGCTGGAAATTTGGGAACTAGATATAAAAGGAGAAACTCAGCAAGTATGAAATTTTGTTCTTGTTGTTTTCTTTGTTTTTGTCATTTTAGGTATGTTCAATTTAATGGCACAACCAGATGATGCTAAAAGAAGATAGATTCAATGGTGTGGTACAACTATGGAGTCGCTGAAGCCCTCTAAGACTGTGTTAGTTGATTCCTGATACGGATAAAGTCTAAGGCTGGATATAGATTTTGTGGTCAGGACCAAGCAATACTGTTTTGCACTAGCTCACAAATCCTCTTGAAAATGAAGGAATTGGTACACGAAAAAAAGAGAAAGTGCAGAGAAAAGGCACAATTGGGAAGATAACTGCGTTGCAGGTGATGTTAGCAGGCCTGTTTTTCTCAGTGATTTTGGAACTTTCACATGCATAAGAACCACATGGGGAGGGGAGGTGTACTTATTTGAAATGCATATCTGGAGATGTTTCTTCCAGAGAGTGTCATTCTGTTGGAGTGGGTAAGGAGTGGGAACCAGGAAGATTCTGAACAAGCACACAAGTGGCTCTGATGCAGAAGTTTTGATAAAGACCACACTTTGGGAAATACTTTGAAAGTCTCAGGAAAAAAAAAAAGACAATAGAGGAAACAGTCAACACAAAACCTAAAACACAGAAGAAGGACAGGCGAAACACAGGATCAAAAATCAATAGGAGCCCAAATAGAAATTGTATTACAAAATTACACAATCAGTGATGTATTATAACGAGCCATTTTGATGTCTTATTTAGTACTGTTTATTCTCTGCCTATTTTCAGTAAAATGTCTAAGAAGGAAAAGGTAGTATACATACTTGGTAGAATAAAACATATTCTCTATTTTGAGAGAAGGTATCTGGGGCTAGGGGAACGGGTGATGGAAAATACATCACCTGTTGCCTAGTATGAATGCCACATGACTTGCAGGACTCCAGAGCCTGTTTTAATTGCTTACTTATAAGTCTACATTCCTGAACGATTTCATAGCTCGCAGGGGCCGAGAGTTCATCTCAGGTGTATGAATCTGACCGGATAAAGCCAGGTAGGGTAAGAAACACACAAGGAAATGCATCACTACTGATAAAACTTGATGTTTGAGGAGAAGTGAGATAATAAAGAATTAACTTTAAAGAATGTAAGTGAAAGAATTTTGTTTTAAAGTTTTTATCTCTGAAAATATTAGATCCAGTAATTATATTTAGTACTCTATAAACTAAAATAAATTATTAGCAGATTTAAAAAAAAATCAAGTAGTGATAAAAATGACAGGCATTACATTTAATCACTGTCCACTTTTTTAAAGGTACCTATAGCCTTTCAAGTATGAATCAAATGCATAAAGAGATTCACTGCATGGAGGAGCACATAAAATGAATATAAATGACTGATTAATATGAACAAAAGGTATAATATAATATGCTTAAGAGGTTTTCAGTAAGCAAAATATTATTCCTTACGTTTTAAATCTGTTTTTAAAATTAACGTCTTCAGTATCTATTCTATCACATATTCAGTGAAGAAAGTTATGAATATACAATATTTTTTCAGTAGAATCTTCTTGAATTTTTTCACCAAGACTCAGGGTTCACTTACCGCCCACCTATTTGCAAAACCTATATAATGAAATCGTGTTTCTTAAGAAGTGCAACCAACCGTACTTGATTGAAATAAAGGACAAACTGTAGGCAACTATCTCAGACTGAAAAAAAAAATCGACATCAGTGAACTGTTGCCTTTTTAAGCATCAGTTCTCCCTGTAATTCAAAATTCCTTTTCTGCTTTCTGACCCAGGGACCAGTGAGATGCGAGCAAGAGCCATAATCATGGACAACACAAGCCAGACAACGGTCAGGGCCACCGTGTGCTCAGCACTGGCTGATGGAGGGCTGGCTCCCTCCGCTCTGGACGTTAGCAGCAATTGTAAGTGAAAGCCAATTACTTGTGAGAGAAAAGCAGATGTGAAGGGTCAAACTCAAAGGAACATAGAAATAGTAACCAATGTTGTCAACCATTTTAATTTAAATAGTAAATGCTCAAAAAAGTAAAAAAAAAACCAACAACCAAAAAACAAAAAAATACACCAACACCAATAATATGAACATGAGGGGGAAAGTCCACAATGACCTGTATCTTGGGTGAAACTATTCTTTTCAAAAAAATGTTTTATGTCAATAAATAACAAAAGTGCCAAGATTGAGAGTACTAGACATACATCATTTCTGATAGAAGAGAGTAAAACTGTGTGGGAGTTAAATACACTGAAACTTGCCCACTACTGATTTGAAATAACCAAGCGGAAGGGTTGGGTATGGTTTGGGGGTACAGAGAATAGTACTCCAGGGTCCACTTACCCTGAACCTATTTGCAAAACCTACTATTAGTGGCAAGTGACAGGGGCAGGGGGTGGACTGGAGCAATATGAAGACTTTTCCCTTAACAGCATATTGGCAACTAATGTTATATAATTTCCTTTTACTGACCACAGAATAACTGGTCATTTTAGCTTTTAGGCCCTATGCATTGTTGTTGTCATACATATCACACACAATAGAGTTTACCACAAATACTGCAATGAAACTTGAAACGGTAAAATCCTAGGAAAATAACTATGATTTGTAGAGCAATAGTTCAACAGGAAGAAAATGTGTGACTTTCTATGGGCATTTACGATAAGTGGGGGAGCGTATTGATGAGGAAGGGTATTTGAAATGTGCCTTTGAGTAGAACATTTCAAAATAAAGAATAATAAATACAAATAGCATACATTAACATTTTAAACCTTCTCATACAAAAGTAGTTATATATACCAGTAATTTCATTTTGTTCTTACCTTCTGAGTACAAGTGTGAACTATGTGAAGGTTTTCTTCCATATATTCTGTCTTTCTTTTCTCCCTTAATTCCTAAATACCCAGGTTATATGAACTGCACTGCAGTGCCCTCAACACACACAAATTAAAATTTCCCTTTGGAAAAAGGACCTGAAAAGCTTAAACCACACTAAGGCATGACTGATAGTGAACTTGATATCCTATTTCAAAATACTAGCAATTTAAGTTTTAGAAGGCTTAAATTAAAAATTCTATAATGCAAAGAACTCCTGGATAGTTTCTCCTTAATCTCCAGGCACAATTCCTATTAGTTTCTCCTTACTGCCTCAATATGATCATTATGGTTATAATTTCTCATTTTTCCTTATTAAAATGCCAGTATACTTGGGAAGGAACACGTACACCTTTTTAGCCAAGAATACGTAAGCTGAATTTATATGATCTTTTCTTCTCTGAAGATAAATCCAAAGTGGGTTTGTTAGGAAACTAGATGATGAGATAAGCTTAGTTCTCACTGAAGTGACATGACGTAGATAGTTTCTCTATTTTATAAATGGGAAAATTGAGATACAGAGAGGTAAATCTAACAAAGCTCATGAGTGACACATTGCAACCAAACGATGTGTGAATTCATAGGCCTTCCTTTTTTAAAATTTATAATTTTTAATTTATAATTTAAAATTTTATAATAGCCCAACCATAGGAATGTTGCAAAGTTTATAAGAAACTCAGTAGGAAAGATCAAACTCATAAAGCAAGGCAGACTTATTGCAGCCACCTACACCATGCTGTCACATAACGGTTTCCCTATAAAGATTTGTGACGCATTGTCTGCTTTGCTTGAAGGCCATAATAGCACAGCATACATTTTTTATGAGGTGCTTTCTAAATATCCTGCATTTATCTTCTAAATGTAACTTTTGCTGTATTCTCGGACGAACCCTCTCCTTTACTGTGTCATAACTAACAGATGCAACTCTGAGTTATTAGCTTTGCTTTTCTTTCTGTATCTCCTTTTAAATCTTCATGAGGAACAGCATGGGTACTGTAATGTTTACATTTCACATCTTCTAAGCCCATCTACGTTAAAAGAGAGTGAGAGAGAGCAACAAGCAATTTCATGAAGCACGCCGCAGCTCAGAGGCAGAACCTGTGCTCAGAACTTTCCAGGGGGAGAGAGAAAGGTTACAGCTATGGGAAACAAGAAAGGTCACAGTAAGAGAGGTAAGAGATCAACAGATCTGTATGAGGAAAGCTGTGAGACTTTGGGCTCTAGAGGCACAGATGTGGGTTAGGCTCCTGGCTCTACAACTAACCTAAATGAGTTTCAGTTTCTTCATTTATAAAGTAGAGCTGTTAGTGAGTGAAGATTAGAGGCAATATGGTTAAATTTTCAATTATGGTAGGGACTCAAATATGTTACTAGTATTATACTGAAGAACTTCCGGGGGCATAAAAAATAATAAGAACTATCACCCCCACAATATAGACAATTCTGTGTAAATGATGGTCTAAACACCCCTCCCAAACTAGCAGGAAGCTGTTGCCCTCAGTATTCTCTGTTTGAGGCCCAGCTCCAAACTGGGTGGCTCTCTGTGACCTGTGACACCACACCCACTCAATTTTGATTCTCAACCCCTCTTGAACAAATCCCATTGCCACTTTTAGGCACCTGAGTCAATAGCAGCCAGATCCCTTGGAACACTGTGATTTGCATTTCTGGGCACTTCTGTCCACTGGAAGAATATAGGGGTAGGGAAGATAAAGTACAGAAGGGAGAGGCAGACTTCTGTCACTTCTAATAAGCTTATTCTCTCAGCTCCACAATTTCTACCTCTCTCCATCCCTGCACCCCACCCCCACTGAAATTCCAGATCTCCTGAGTTTGGCTAAGGGACTCGTGAAAGATTCTCATTGCTGATGCCCTGATCCCCCCTTTGGCTGCTAGCCAACTCTATGTCTCCAGAGTTGGAACATTCACAATCTCCACCTAGATGATTACTTTAAGCATGGAAATGAGGTCAGTTGTCCACTCTGCAGATCTGAGTTGGACCCTTACTAATGAGTAAGGCCCACATTTCCACCTCCAGCAGGTACATGTAATACTTGTTCCACAATTCAAAATATCTGAACTTTTAGTTTAAAACTGCTTGATGATAGAGCTAGAGTTCGCTTGTGGGCAGCCTGCTCTGGAGTCCACATTCTCATTCTCATGCTACACCTCTTCCCTCTAACTATGTGGATTAGAGGGAATGGGGAAGGTGAGGGAATGGAGCTAGAAGATGGATTAAAGTTTTATAGAGTCTTGAAAGCTAAATCGAAGAATTAGAATCTTGTCACATAGGCAGTTGGAAGTCAGAGAGATAAAACAAAGTGGTTTTTGAGGAAAATTAATCTAATGTCAGAGTGCAGGCTTTAGCAGAAAGAGGAAAATATTAAAAGCCTGAGTGAATGTCTAGGAGGGTATTACATTCATCCAGGGGTAACAGGATGGGTACTCAGCCTGGAAGGTAATATGGGAATTAAAAGGAATTGATGGATGTGAGCTAGAAAACATTGACATGACCTCGTGACTCACTGGAATGGAAACTAAAAATAATGACTCTGGTTTTAAGACTGGACAATGAGGAGAACAACTTGAAACAAACAAATGAGCAAACAACAACAAAAACTCCATACGTAGCCGAGAAGTTGTAGTTAACAAATTATTTAATCTTAACCTAAATTTTATGTTCCTCAACTTAAACTTCCTCTTGTGTTAAATTTAGCTTAAATATTGCTGTTTAAGTCGCCATTAACTGTTTACACTTTAGACTAAATGATTCCAATATTAGTTTTTCTCATTTCTCATTTCCCAAATACATATTCATATGTAAGCTTATTAATGGTCAGAATGGGTATGCTTGTACTCTCTGCCACCTGTCTGTCAGTGACAGCACAGAAAGGGATTCGGGAGATAAAAATAAGAATGATAGCTCTTTTTGACTGAAATCTTATTATCTACCTACTTCTGTGCCGGTATTATATATATTATCTATGTAATGCCCACAGTAACTCTATGAGATAGGCACTACTGTTATTCCGTTGGACAGGGTTGAAGAATGAGGATTGGAGGTGTATATGACTGCCTCAGAATCAAAGAGCCAAAAATGGCGAGGCCAAAAAAAAAAAAACACAAAAAACATAAATGGTGAGGCCAGTATGATATCCCTTGTCTGTCTCTTACAGAGCCTACACTCTTAGTATGGAATATGATAATTCATTTTCAATTCATTTGGAAAAATCTCCTCAGAGAAGTGAGAAAAAAATCTGACTTTTTTTTTCATATAGTGACTCATTCATCGCTATAATTTACTTTTCAAATGAGAATGTTCCTGTGGTTTTATTTCAGCCTTGGATGTGAGGAAGACTTTTACCACACATTCATGCAGGAGAACATGAATGTAACATACTTCCTATGAAAGAGAATTTGCTATGATTTAGAAAATCTTGAACCCCCATCTAATAATTTATTTATTTTTAACCCCGATGTAAACATACAGTCGTTTCAAGTCCTTGCCGTACTGTAGAGGTCGCTAATTTAAAGACACCATCTCAAAGTGCAGTGCTTGCTTTGGTTAATGATTTTCATATTGCCACTAATCAACGCTTCATCTGAAAAACACAGAAGGAAATGGTTGCGACAGTAGATATTCACATTCAATTCCTTCTAAAGTGTCTTCCCTAGTTTCAAATGCATCTTTCAAATCTGGCACGTAAAGATGCTACTACTTTGGAATAGCACCAGCAACAGGCAAAGCGGATTCTAAGTGGCGCTTATTCTGGGGAGTAATTGGAAGAGGCAATCGTTATGCAAATAAATGTCCCTCCAAGGGAAGAATGAGAGATTTGCCCTAAAACTGCAGCAGTGAAAAGCTGGTGCTATGTGGAGAAAAAGAGACTAGAAGATAGAGAATGGGGATTAATGTAGAAATAACTAACAAAAATGACTCC
The DNA here is from genome assembly GCF_004115265.2 of Rhinolophus ferrumequinum. Lineage (NCBI taxonomy): Eukaryota > Metazoa > Chordata > Mammalia > Chiroptera > Rhinolophidae > Rhinolophus > Rhinolophus ferrumequinum. The sequence continues at coordinate 82,180,514 of NC_046286.1, read as the reverse complement.
ATGGTCAAATGATGTTCAGTCAGAGTGGATATTCCACCTCTTGTGTGTGTAGCCATTACCAATTTCAATCTATGAAATAAAGTGAAGATGGAATGTATTTTTGTCTTTCTGTCAAGTACCTTTTAATTTCTATTATGAGGTCTCATTCTACCAAGACAGAGACACAGTCATATACCTGGGCGAAAGAGAACATTCCAGGTACAGTGCTAAACATCCTGCAGGGATGGAGGCTTATTGCCGACCTCACACTCACTGGGCAGTCAGTGTTTCACTTCCTACCTCGTTTATTGAACTCTTTTTTAATGTTCATGTTTTGTTATTTGTTAATACTCTCTTATAACTGATTTTCAAATAAGCCAACACACATTAAAGGAAACGTGTATTTGATTGATTTATGAGTCTATGGATTTCTGTTTGCTGGTCCTCTGCACTTTCAATGGAAAAAACAGTGCAATTTTTATCCCTTCTGTTTTTAGAGCAACAGCTGTAAAAGTAATTAATGGTTAAAGAAACTCTAGCGTGTCCTGCAGAAGGCTGTTCTGCATTCAGCACGAGCTATGGACCCAAAGCTGCTGCCCTTATATGCTAATGGACCTCAAGAGAACATGCTGGTTTGTGAAGGTTAATTCTATGTGCCAACCTGACTGGGCCGTAAGGTGCTCAGATACGTGGTCAAACATTATTCTGGCTCCTATGAGAGTGTTTTTGGTAAGATTAAAAGGGTATTCTGAGTCAAGCAGCTTGCCCTCCCTAATATAGGTGGGCCTTGTTCAATCAGTTGAAGGCTTGACTAGAACAAAAAGACGGAGTATCCCCCAAGGAAGAGACAATCCTGCCTGCCTGATGGCCTTCAAACTAGGATATCAGCTTTTTCCTGCCCTTGGATTTGAACTGAAACATTAGCTCATTCTATGTCTTGAGCCTGCCAGTCTTCAGATGGGAATGAACCATACCATCAGCTCTCCTGAGTCTCTAGCTTTCTGACTCACTCAGTAGATCTTGGGCTTTGCCTGCCTTCATAATCACATGAGCCAATTCCTTATAATAAATTTCTTCATATATTTTTTTTTTTCATTCAAAAAAAGAGAGAACATGTTAGCGAATGTTGAAGGAGTCCTGTCTTAATCTTGGAATCTCCTCAGCACCCTGATTCATTTTGGCCACTGACACCCATAAAGAAAAGCTTGAATCAACAAGTGTTCTTATGCTATTCCAAATGATGACTTTGGTGCATGTACAAAAATTGCTTAATCTCTAGAGGTTGACAACGGTGTCCCCTGACTTTTTATGTGTAATGAATGGGAAGAAATAAATGGTATAGAAATGAGAATAGCCATGAATTTTATAAAAGAATGTGATTACTTTTTTCTTCTCAATTTTTGCTTTTTTCTGTGTGTGTGTGTCTCTCTACCTTCCTTCCAAATACGCTTAATGCAAAGAACATGTCTGCGGTTAAGTAATTTTGGATCTAATGAGAAAGCCTGCCACATGCGCCATCTGCATAGTTAGTAGACCTGATATGGGATTGAAAAGCAGATGAACCGGCTTCCAGGACTGGCAAGGCTCTTGCTACCTGTGAGCTTGAGTAAATTGCCTGAGCCTCTGGATTTTCAATTTTCTGATCTATAAAATAAGGATAACACTACCTGCCTGGTTTACATCACAGTGTCTTTGAGTGATAATGAATGTGAAAGTGCTTTGTAAAGTGACATTCTATACAAACATAAAGAATGGCGATAGTGTGGTTTTTGACGAACAAGACTCTCCACAAACTGTGGTGAGAAAGAGGCGTCAGCTTGGGATTCCTTTGTTCCATCTCATTGACTCATCTAATACCACCGAGGCGCCGATTCTATGCTGCATTTTTCCCTGGTGGAGTAGGAAAACACACATTAGCCCAATATGGATGGAAGAGGAGCCTTCCGAACTCCCTCCTATTTCTGCCCTAGAATTGGGCCAGGCTGCATCTCCAGAGCTTACTGATCTAAGAAGAGGCAGGCTCACTTCATTCTGTGTCAGCTTTGCTGCTGTTCCTCTGAAATGCCCAGCAAAGTGATGTTAAGTTGTTATGGCTGTTGCCCCACCCTTGGGAGAATGCCCAGGGGATGTGGACCGCCCGCCCTCAGGCAACCCGCAGGAAGCTGGACCAGAAAGTGCAGAGTCACTGTGCACCCAGAGCCAGCAGGCAGGTCTTTGCTCCACCACATACGTTTCAATGGGCTCTCTGCAAAGATCGCCTATTGGACATTTGAGAAAGTTGGGAAAATGTTTTGTTAACCTTTCATTCACCATTGTAAGAAGGTACGCTGACATTTATCCAATTGAAATTGGATAAAATTGGTAGGAATTATGACTGAAACATAGACCCAGGGCCTAAAATTATTCTGACTGTGGCCAAGTAAAAACATTAAAATTTGAAAATAACATTTAAGATATTTGCGAAGATTCATTTTAGGTTTATTTTTTTCCCCTCCCTTACCCAGATTTGAGTATGGGAAGAATTAAAGAATTCTGTAAAAGCTGTATAAACTGCACCTGCTAAACTGGTAAATAACAGTATTCATTTCACAAAAATGTCTTAATGTTTGTAATGTCTCTAAAATAGCAGTTCTCATACTTCATGGTCTCAGAACCTTGTTAAATTCATAAATTATTTAAGACTCCAAAGGGCTTTTGTTAATGAGAATTATATCAACACTATTTATTAACATTTAAACCTCAGATGTTTTAAAAATATTTATTAATTCATTCAAATTAACAAAATGAACCCATTGCTGTCGACATCATAGTAATGATACCCTCATATGTCATATAGTTACTGAAAACCTCAGCCATACACTCAGGGGAATGAGACTGAGAAAGGCAAACAACTTAGTACTTGCTTTTTGATAACCACTTTGAGAACTTACACTTTAAAATATTTTGGTCTCCCTAAAAAGGTATCCTATCCAAATAAGGAATTACAACGTATCATTTTTGTTTTTTTAAAGAAAACAAAATAATTTTTTAAAGTTAGTTTTGTTGAGTTGAAAAAGTATATTTGCATTGTGAAGATTGCGGGCAATGAGTTTGAATGCCCATCCTGCCACTTAGTGATTAAATACTGTTGGACAAGCTATTTAAGATTTCCAGACTCAATGTCGTCATCGATAAAATAAAGATGGTGAAAATGTAGCTACCTTGGGGTCGTTGTGATAAACAAATGACTTTATACATATGTATTAATCACAGTTTCCGAGAAATAGAACCAATCGAATGTACATCTATATAGATATGTGTATATATAATTAATATCTTACATTAATTTTTAACTACTTAAAAAATAGTGAATATTTTTTAAGACTGCACTTCAGTAGATTCATTTATTCCTATGACTTTTTTGCCAGGAAAGATGAGACTCTTTCACATAAAATGACATTCTTATAACTTTTAATTTGGTTAATAATGACAGTATAGAATTTTATTTGTTACTTCACGAACTGATATTTGAATGCTGGATCAAATCACCAATGACTTTTCTGCAGCTCTCATTTCTCCAATTCTACCTAACTGAAGCTCTGTTTGAAAAACAAACAGAAAAAGCCAAACGTTAGCTCTGTCACTTAAGTTTTATCAGACGAACAACCTGTCATAAAAACGCCTCCTCATCAGTTTCAGTAAAACAAAACGAAAAAAAATAATACCCGTTACCTATTAGAAAATATCTGATGAGCGAGCAAATGTCTCATTTTTTTAAACTCAACTTTATCCTCATGATTTATGTCCCTTTGATGCCTAAATTATCCACCCAGCTAACTTGGTTCTGTGCCAACGTGCACTGTAGAATTCACTTCACAGTCTCTTGTCTGTCAGGTGGTGTTCTCCTCTTCCCTTTTGCCTTTTCCTGCTCCCACTTTCCCAGGAGAGTTACAGGGCCCTGTGTGAAGTGCTCAGTTACAGAAAAGACTTATACATAGAATGTGTCTTTCTCTGTAAAATCCGAGGATAACTGGCCTTTTGCTTGAAAAACATTGGAACTCTTACACTCAAAACCAGGCAGCAATCCAGCTGTGCCCAGTGACTTTTTTGTTTTTTTTTTGTTGTTATCCATTCTAAGAAGTTATCATTTTCATGAGAATGAGGTGCTTATCCCACCACAGAAATTTTAACTTTGGAAAGCATCTCTTTGTAGTTCTAATTTCTCCAAGGGCAGTGTTTTTCAGGCTTGTTTTTGTCTTCCACGTTTGGACATCTGAGCTCTCACTTTCTGAGGCTTCTGGTTCCTGAGTATTCCATCCTATGGTAGCTATGCGAGCACTTGGTAACTAAGTCAAAGTGGAAAAATGAGAAAGCTAATTCACGCCCAATCCTATTTTTTTCTCATTTTACAAATTTTCTTTTGTTATATCTATAAAATTGCTTCAAATCACTGCTTTGTTGGGAACTGCTAATTTTTGTATACAATACTACATTCTTTTTTGCTCTTCCTGCAGAACAGTGTGTGAAGTGTGTTTCTGACAACATGAATTATCATTGTGACCTCATTATACCTCCTTTAATAATAATCCCTCGTATATGGGTATTGCACAAAAGGCACTAAAATCTTTTTATAAGTTCTGTTAACAAGATCAGCTTCTGCTGATAGACTATTCTGATTATCAGTTTGTATCATTTTTAGATAAACTCGCGAACAGGAATTATCTGTGTTTAATCCAGTCACCTGGGATGCTGATGAGAACCCATGCTCTAAGAATCGGAGGGGCGGTTCACTCTCATTAAGTAAAACAACGCCTTATAGACCTGGAGTTAAACCAGACTGACATTGTCGTGACTATTATGGACTGACTGTGCACCTCAAAATTCATATATCGAACCCCCAGTATGGCTGTATTTGGAGATGGAGCCTCTAAGGAAGTAATGAAGGTTAAGAGCGATCACAAGAGTGGGGTTTTGATCCAATAGGATTAGTGTCCTTATAAGAAGAGACACCCGACACCTCACTCTCTCTACTCCCATACACCTGCAGCATAGGAAGGCCCTGTGAGCACCCAGCAAAAAGGTTGCTAACCACAGCCCAAGGGGAGAGGGCTTATCAGACACTAATTCTGCTGGCACCTTGATCTTGGACTTCCATTCTCCAGAACTGTGTGAAAATAAATTCATTGTTTAAGCCACCCAATTTATGATATTTTGTTATTTCAGCCCAAGCAGACTAATACAATGGCTAATCTATTTTCTTGAAAAAGTTTAGTTATTCTTGAATTAGGCAGTGCACAAAATAAAAATAATGCAACCTGAAGTTTACCAAAATAAATTTCTATATTGGACTACTTAAAAACTGTCATCATTTTTTGCTTCAGGCTTTTCTCTGTGAAATACCACTATACAATAAAACATGACTGTTGAAATATCAGTAAACCCAGCTTAAAGCTTAAAACCACCAATCTAGGCCTGTCTCAGCAACGACATTCAAGTTTTGTCATAGTTTTTAATTTCCAGACAACTTTTATGACATATATTGTCATTGTCATATTTACATCCGTAGAAATAGCTAAGCAATCGAAAGTAAAGAAAAACATTCATGAGTTCTAGGTAGTTCATAAAATAGAATCTTGCTTTCTGATATTTATTCATTAAATTATTTATAATTAAGCAATATCAACTACAATATAGTTATTTAAGCAATATAGTTGTGATTAGGTCAATAAAGTTAAACAAATTAAGTAATAATTGCACTTGCAGTATGATCTGCATTGCAGCTAAAAGATATTGAACTAAAGTTGCATGAATAATGTTTTGTTTGATAAATAAACTATTTGATTGTTATAAAACTCACAACTATATCAGTCTCTAGCATCTTATAATAAAATGAACTATTTTTTTTCACTGTTTTTCCCCTAAACACTTTCTTTAGACAATATACAATATTTGATATGTCTCCTAGGGCAAAGTTAACAAAATCAATAACATCCAAAATATACAAGGAACTCATACAACTCAACAACAAAAAAAACAAACAATCCAATTGAAAAACAGGCAGAGGACCTGAACAGACATTTCTCCAAAGAGGACATACAAATGGCCAATAGACATATGAAAACTATTAACTGGTAATACATGGTTACCAGAGGGTAAGAGGGGTGGGAGGTGGTAGATAAGGGTAAATGGGATCAAATATATGGTGACAGAGGAAGAACTGACTCTGGGTGGTGAACACACAATGTGATACATAGATGATGTATTACAGAATTGTACACCCGAAACCTATGTAACTTTACTAACTATTGTCACCTCAATAAACTTTAAATGAAAAAATAAACAAATGGGACTGCAGCAAATTAAAAGGCTTTTGCATCATGAAGGAAACTATTAACAAAATCAAAAGGCAACCCAGTGAATAGAAGACATTTGCAAAATGATACATCTGATAAGGGGTTAATAGTGTCTAGTCTGCCGATAGGTCCAATCAGTGAGTTTTTTATTTTTGATACTGCATTTTTTATCTCTACTATTTCCTTTTTTATAGCTTTCTTTTCACTGTTGATATTTCTTAGTTTCCTTTTTTATCTTTTTTCCCCTTTAAATCCTTGAGTATTTTTATAATAACTATTATAAAGATATGGTCTGCTAATTTCATCATCTTGTCATTTTAGGGTTTGTTTTTTATTGAACAATTTTTATTCTGGTTATGGGTCACATTTTCCGGCTTCTTAGCATGTCTAGTAATTTTTTTATTATACACTGGACATTATAAATGCTTTATTGTTGATTAGATTTTACTGTCTCCCTGAAGACTTGGAGTGTTTTTCCTCCACAGGCAGTTAATTTACTTGCAACAGAGTTTGATTCATTCAAGGCTTGTTGATAAGGTAGGTCGAGAGTAACCTTTTCTTTAGAACTGCATTAGATTAGCCCTATTCCTAAAGTACGGCCTTTCTGGAGTTTTTATTGAAATTGCTTTGTTCATAAGGTCTTTTCACCTTTGCAGGTCAGAACATAAATATGTCTTCTGTTCTATCTAGCTCTGGGAGATCAATTCTCAGCTCTTCAATATTTGTTCTTTCCTAGAGTCATACTTTGTCCCACTTCAGGGAGTTTCATCTTGCATATACACTGCTTATTATTCAGCCAAGGATTCAAGGGGATCCCTATGCAGAAATCTGGAATTCCTCTGCATAGCGCACTTCCCTTTAGAAACTTGCCATGCAAATTACAGCCACCTCACTGGCTCTGAATTCTGACCTCTGTCTTCTCAGTTTAGAAAGAGTGCTGTGCTCTGTTTAGGCTCCCTCTCCCTGAACCAGTCTACAAAGTGACGCCAGGCAGAAAGCTGATACAATTGCAGGACTCATCTTATTTTTGTGTGTTTGTTTTCGTTGTTGTCTTTTTCGTTTTTCCCCCCTTCTTTCAAGGATCACAGTCTTGTGCTGACTTTCGTTCAATGTCTAAAAGCAGTCACTTCATATGTTTTTTTCATTTTATAGTTCCTTATGGTGGGAGGCGCACTGTGATACCAGTTCCTCTATCACGGCTGGAGGTAGAATTTATTTGCTCTACTCTTGTTTAATCCCGACAACAAACAAATCTATGTACATATATTATGGTTTTAGAGGCTTAACATTAAACCAAATGGAATAAACTCCACAGCAAGCAGAATCACTTAAAATTCTTCTCTCACCCCTGCCTTACCCCAAACTGCTCAGGATTTGATCATCTTAAAAGCAGAATCGTTTAAATGTTCAGGCATTTGCATGTAAATGTTTATCTTGTTCAGCTCAGGGGTTGTCAAAATTTACTGTGCACAAGAATAACCATACAAATCAATGATCCCCTACTTAATGGGATATTTAAAGATTTTTCTAGGGTAGTTTTGACTATAATGTATTCAAGTTTACTTTTATGTAAAGTGTGAATCTATTGTATGTCTTTCCTGGATATTGGGACTTTCTTGCATTCTGATTTGTTTACCTTGTGAAAACTGTCAAGGACAACTCAGTCCTGTGGAAAGGAGACGGACAGAAGTCACTTTGTGTATAGAGTACCTAGAGTGAATTAAAAAAAAAAGTACAGGCAGAAAGATTTGAGATACTAGGTGTTAGAAAGGAAAATATATAATCAGTGTCATAACTTTTCCTCCAATCTAGATTGGAAAGAATATATACGTTTAAAGGGTACTCCAGAAAAGTGGTGTTAAAGACAGTCTCCTACATGTGGAGGAGAAATGAATGAAAAAGTTTTATCTTGTATGTGTCATTTGGAATATATCTGTATCCTTAGTATTTGTTTTCCTGTTGTTGTTCTTCAATAAAGCCTTTTTGATTATTTGAGCTTTCAAGCAAGTACTTTTTTAAAAATAGTTTGAAATAAATAATTTTAGTCGTACAGAAAAATCATATAAGAAGTTATTCTCTTATACTTTCAGACTCCCCAAGTTAATATTTTACCATATTTGGTTTCTGTGTGTATATGGATATGTGTGTGTAATTTTTCTGATTATTTTTAGACTAACTTACAGAAATAAGGATGCTTTGCCCCTAAATACTTTCATGCTATTTCTTGAAAACAAGCACATTCTTTTATATAATCACCACACCTGCTCCAGGATCCAATCCAGAATCACAACATGTATTTAGTTGTTCTGTGTCTTTAATCTCCTTTAATTTGGAACAACTCTTGAGTCTTTTTTTGACCCGCATGATCTTAACACTTTTGAATAGTATAGGTCACTTATTTTGTAGGATATCCCCCAATTTGGTTTTGTCTGATGTTTCCTCACGTCTGATTCAGGTCATATGTTGTTACCAGGACTAGCACAGAGAGCTTCTCGGTACATCACACCAGGAGGTTGCCAAATGGAGACGTTCTTCAATCGATTTTTAAAAAGAAGATCCTTATTATGATCGACATGGTTCTACAGAATCTGGTCTCTGCTTACCTGCTAGACTTTGGTCACTATACTATCCCCTCTCATTCTGTGATCTAACTCTGAACATATTTATTAAAGAAAAAATATTGCTGGAAAAATTCCAGTGTCTACTATGTTACCATCTCTAGTAAGATCTGATATTTGTTGACTTTATATTTTGATTTGGCACACAGCACGTTCAATGATGGTTACTCGCCTAGTATAAGAAATGGAGAAGAAATATTTGGACACAGAGCAGATGACATCTCCTTTGGTTACGTAGTATATATCCTGGTATCATTTTCTGTGAATAGGGTCAGAGTTGTTTTGGGACATGTTTTGGCTAAAGCCATAAGACGAAAATGTGATGTGTGTCTAGTCTGTACTATTTTGTCTGTTTTGTAAGAAGAGTTGAACTATGTTTGAGAACATGTGTAAATGGTGGAAATGCAAAAAAAAAAAAAGTATCTTGAAAATATCATATTCTCTCTCTAAGGCCCTTTATACCTAAGATCTACCTGACGTACTCTTCTCTCCCTACCAGCCTCCTCCACTTTACCTGACCAGCTGTATCATGTGTCAGCAATCCCTACCCAGGAATCGCTCTCCTGCTTTTAGCTCCCTTACCAGCCCTAACCCTGTCAAGCCATTTGACATTTTTAAATACTTGTCTTATGTGTTTCTTACCTAGTAAACTCTAAACTCCTTAAAAAGGGTGAGATCAGTATACACTTAACACCTTAAATCCTAGTACAGTACTAGGCATAGAGAACATTTTCAAATATAATTTTGAGTAAATTTGCTTTAGGTTATAATTCTTGGGAAGTTTGGGTAGGGAGAGTTCAAGTGTAAAAATTAAGAACACAGGTATTGAATTAAAATAAAGCCATTTGTACCCAGCTCTACCACTTCTTAGCTCAGTAACCTTGGGCAACTTTATGAATTTTCACAAACCTCTTTTTTAACTGATAAAATGAAAACAACTTTTATTTGGGATTAACTGAGTCATTGTATGTCCAATGCTCAGTATAAATGTAGGTAATTCTACTAGTACACCAAAAGTGGTATACTTATTATGAGGTCACTGTACAAACATGGTGTGAAAGTAGCACAGAAACCTAAGGCCACAGTGGAGAAAGCAGCACGTAACAGACAGAAACCTTAAGGAGAATGCAATCCCAGGGCGACCAAACAGGCCCATGGGCAGACATTCTTTTTCTGCTTAGATGTTCTCTTGCTAGAGCTAACTTGGAAGTTATGGGGCTTTATACATTGAAGTTAGAGGAAGCCCTGTGATAAAGGCCAACTCTAGGCACAGGGATGAGTAAGCAAGACAGCAGGCTTGGCGTGATAAAGGCCATTCAGTCCAGCATCATGCTGGAGGGGCCACTCCTTAGTAACATATATCTAATCTTAAAGTAGGGTTGTCTGGTTGGCACCTTTAGTCTTTGCATCAGAATGTGCACGTACCTGAGATAGCGCTGCATAACAGTGGTTTAAAATATGGGCTCTGAAGTCAAAGTGCCTTTGAAATGTTGAGCATATAATGCAACATCTAGTGTGCCACAATTCTTTTTTGTCTCTAAAGTGGTGATACGAATAGTTCCTGGTTAATAGGATTGTGAGGATTAAATGAGCTAGTCTCTGTACATGACTTCGCCTCTACAGTAAGCACTCAAAAATGTTTGTTATTATTATTATTCGGGAGGTACACGTAAGTATATTTGAGTTTGTATACATGCAACTAAGGACCAATAGCTGGTCCCTAATGGTGCCACATCATTCAGAGATGTCCTTGCTTTTCAGTTTTATGCTAATGTCCTGGTCTAATGGCTTAACATCAGTGTGCAGATTGCATTCTCTTGAATATGTTCGTTTGGGGGTTTAGCATCCTTCAGCAGAGAAGCACTGTATTTTTGCACGCTCTGTTTGGATACAGTAGAGGCATCTGATTGGAACTATGCCTAATTTTCTGTGAAAGGCCTATAATCAGCATCTGGCATTCTTGGCTAAATATTTGTGGTAACATTAATGTGAAGTCCTTTAGTGTTTAATAAGCAAATCGAAAAGAAATAAATACATTTAACTTATGGAAGTGAATTTTTCTAAATAATAAAAAACTATTTCAAAATTATTTTCTGAAATACACACTACTCCTTTAGTTGATACATCATATATACTTATGTTTACAGAAGGTAGCTTTATTTCATTCTTCTCACCTGGAAAGAAAGCATTTGGATATGCTTATTCTTATGCTTTTGGGAAAATATTTCTCTTCAAATTCTCCAAGATTAGAACTTTTACATCTAGTAATTGTAATTTCAGCTAGTTTTATTCGTTTACTGGTTCTGAGTAAAAGGTAATGCTATTTTTAATAGGTTTAGTAGAATCATTTTTGCATATACAATATTTTTTCATACTGTTTTAAAAAGAATAATGTACTTTTTATACTTCCAAGAACTCAACTGTAAAATGCTATGCTCTGAAGGGGAAGAAGCAAAGCATATAAAAAGGTGTTTCTACACTCACTAATTTACATTAATTTAAAATGAAATTGTCCTTGTGGTTCTAAAACATTAAAAGTGCAATTAAATCAACACACATAGAAAAAAGTCTTTATCTTACTACCATACTCATGGTTCCAGTTGAATAAAGAAACAGAAGACAAATTTTCTAAAGCAAATCTCTTTTGTCTTTGTTGCTTGCAGAAGTCTGCAGCTCGCGGTTGTGTTCTGCATGCTCAATAAATGTTTACAGCACCTGGTATAATTTTAGAATTCACTATTTTTATTATACCCAAAATATAAGGATATATTAATGAGAATATTTAGTGGAGTTTCACAGTCTGATTTATTACGCAATCAAGTTTTATTGCCTTAAAATGCAAATACAAAAATTCAGGTTATAAAGAATTTTTCCATTAATGAATAATTGAGCATTACCTGGTAAGATGATAGGTGTTCTTCATAATATGTTATTTTAAGGGAATAAATTAGTAGGTAAAAACATGGTAATATTTTACTATGATTCTATTTGCTATAATTCAGCACAGATAAGCACAGCTAACTAAAATCTAACTTTCTGTCTAAATAGCTTAACTTTAGACAATAAAGTTCGTTTTTTAATATTTATTATTTTAGTTATCTCCTGTACATACATATTTATGTGTGTGCTTTGAAAGAACATACTATAGATTGAATTAAATTCCAGTCTTATTGAATAAAATTACAGTAGTTTCCTCCTTTTTTCTCACTAGAAATAGAAACAAATATGACATGAGCCAGGCAACATAGTTACAAGGTCTGACAATTAAGTTCACGAACTCATCCTAGAAAAAGCCCTACTTATCTCATTGCTGAATATCACTATGGTCACCTTTGAAGTACTCCCCTTGGCAAGCTATGCACTGATGCCAGTGCCTAGTCCATGCTTCAAAGCAATTTTGGAACTCTTTTTTTGGAATGGCCATCAAAGCTGTTGTCAAATTACCCTTGATGTCCTGAATGTCATCAAAATGTCTTTTTTTCAATATTTCCTTTATTTTTAGGTAAGTAAAGAAGTTATTGCAGGCTAGATCATGTGAGTAGGGAGGGTGTTCCAATACAGTTATTTGTTTACTCGCTAAAAACTCCCTCACAGACAGTGCCCTGTGAGCTGGTGCATTGTCGTGATGCAAGAGCCATGAATTGCTGGCGTTCAGGTCATTTTCATCTAACTTTTTCACGCAGCCTTTTCAGCACTTCCAAATAGTAAACTTGGTTAAGTGTTTGTCCAGTCAGTACAAATTCATAATGAATAATCCCTCTGATATCAAAAAAGGTTAGCAACATTGTTTTGACTCTTGATTTGGACTGACATAAGTTTTTTGGTCACGGAGAATTGGCTGACTTCCATTGTGCACTTTGATGATTTGTTTCAGGGTCGTATTGGTACACCTATGTTTCATCACCAGTGATAACACGGCCCAAAACATCCTCTTGCTTCTCCAAAATGTCATGGCAAACTTCGACTCTCCTTTGCTTTTGTTCAACGGTGAGCTCCTTGAGGACCATTTCTGTGCACACCTTTCTCATGCCAAGATTTTCAGTTAAGATTTTCCTAACTTTTTCTCTATCGATGTTTACTTGGTCTACTATGCTTCTTACAGCTGACAATTTTGACACACAATTCCATGAATTTTTGCAATGTTTTCATCAGTTCTGCTCGCTACTGGCCAACCTGACCTGTCTTCACCAGTATTGTTTTCTCTCCCCTCAGAAAAACATTTAAGCCATTTGTACACTGTCGTTTTCTTCATGGCATTATCCCCATAAACTTGGACTAACAAACCTGTCCCTGATTTCACTTCCAGTCTTGCCTAGTTTAACAAGAAATTTAATGTTCGTTCGTTGCTCTAATTCAATCTCAGACATTCTCCCAACAGCACACAAAAACGTGCAACAACAATAATGAATGCCACTCAGCAAGACACCACCACACGTCGACACGAACACAGCTGTGAGACACTGATATACCAAGGTTATGAAACCTCACCGAGCTGTTTGTACAGTGCTGCCAATGTAAATGCATGATGGCAAGTTCACAAACTGAATTGTCAGACTTGGTACAAGTAAGAAGTACATTTCTCTGTGATGACAATGCATTGTGGAGAATCCCTATTTGTTAGAAAAATAGATAATACTCCATGAATACGTAGGCTTCAGAGCATAGTACAGACTTTCAACATTGGTGTAACTGATTAGTGGAGATCATTATTTCTTTCCTTTTCTTTTTCTTTTTTAATTAAAGTTAATTGGGGTGACAATGGTTAGTAAAGTTACATAGGTTTCAAGTGCACAATTCTGTAATACATCATCTATATATCACATATGTGTTCACCAGAGATCATTATTTCAACCTGAGGAATTGGTTTGATAGTGTGAATAAGCTATGCTTTTTACTAGATTCAAAATGGGTGTGGTCAAAAAATGAGCTTCTCATTTCTTTAATTATAGTTGAAACAGGCCCATTTGAAAAACATATGACAAAAAAAATCTGAAAGCAATGGGATTAAATTTATGTGCTAAATTTTTTAAATGAACGAGTTTATGAAATGCACTATTTGCAATTCTTTTGCCCCATGAAACTGTATAAAGAATGTATGTTGCAGTGCCTAGCCTCTGATATTTTACATTTTCAAGTTTTAAGATATGTAATTACACTTGATCCTTACCACAGTCTTTGGAGTAAACCAGAATAGATAACAGTCAGGATTTATAGATGAGTTAATGATTCTAAATGTGTATGTAATTTTCCTCCCTAACAGATGTGTGTGTACAATCCACATGTAAATGACAATATTTTTTCTACTATATAAATAATTGGAATTATATGAAAAGCAATTTTGGAGTCTCCAAATCTACTAATATTTTAAAAATGATTTTAAGTCATAATGTTTACGTTGAACATTTTTTTCTGCAAACACTTATTTTTGAGAGGTCAAAAGTACTTCTATTTTATACCTAGTGGGCATAAAAAATAGCTATCAAAATCCTAACATTTATGGAAATAAAGAATTTTTTTTGGAATCTTTAGAAAGAATTTATGCATGCAAATGTGATTATAATCCATTCACATAGTCAACAAGTATGTTTTAAACACCCACTTTGTGCAGGCAGTCTTCTAGGCCCCAGGCACATACCAGTGAACAAAACAAACAAAATTCCTGGTATCGACAAACCTTGCATTATTTCCTGATCAAAGCTGGCCAATGGGATTTTCTGGGACACGTTTCTATAGAAGGGACCAATATAAAAAGCCTTAGATTCATGATTCCTAATTTCTCTGTCAGGTTCTCTAGCAGCCGTTGGAAGAAAAAAGGAGGAAAGAAAAAACAAATTTCACCCCATCTATGAAAACATGCAGACTGATTCCTAATCATGCAACAGAAGAGGCAGTATTTCAGGAATGTCACACCAAAACATAAATTTAAACACTAACAACTGGCAAATGGTATAGAAGAAATATTTGTTCTTTCTATATTTAGTAAATGTTGTCAGCGAATGTCATCCCTCATCCAGAAATGCCAGAATATAAAAGGTCTAATCTAAGTCCCATTTCCAGATGTAGGATCAGGTTAAATCTTGACCAATAAAAAGAGATAATAAACATGGACCGTCTGAGAGAAACTTAATTGGACACTTCTCTATGATGTTTATTATTTGGCCTGCTTTAGGGGTTTGAATCTTGGTATTTGTACTCATAAATCTTTCTTCCCCCCTCTTCTCCTTCCTCATCTTAATCTACTATCCTCTTATAGTAAGAACTGAACAGTCAGAGTGAAGTAAGGAAGTAATGTAGTCCAGTTTAAACGAGGGCCACCCAAGCTTCTGGAGAAAGGTAAGAATCTAGTCTCATTATCAAGATGTTCGGAAAGAGCCATGTGAACTTTTCTTTGCAACTAACCTAACCTATGGTAATATTTAAAAACTCATTAAACTAAGAGAGTAAGCCTTATAATTAATCTAAATTCCCAATGCTATTTATGGAGGCAGAAAACTGGTTCTCATGCTTCACATAAAAAGTAAATCACTTTTCCAGTTTCAAGCTGAATAATCTTATTTTCTTCAAACTTTATTAAGTTTACACAGAAATGCCAGAAAGGTAAAAAATACTGTAATAAACACACCAAAACTTAGCACTTGGAGTACAAAATTAGATATTACCAGTGTAATCTAATATTTCTGTGTCTTTGTCTCTCTGGATACTATTCTCTTTTTTCCTTCCCCCAGTATAAATATTATTCTTATTTTATTTCGATTACTTACATCTGTGTTTTTATTCTCACATTTGTATGTACCTAGCAAAAGAAAAAGACATAATTTTGAATGTTTTTTAACCATAAAAATATCACATCAAGAGGATCTTCCTGCAACTTTTTTTTCTCAAAATAATGTTTTGGAGATATTTGTTATTAAGTTAAATTGTTCTCCAAAGTGGTAACTAATTTATACAACTACATCTTTCTTTATGGATTTTTGAAATTTTCCAGTTATTTAATACTGTTCATATTAAATAGGAAAAGATAGGGAGTCAGACTGAAAAATATTGAATCCTCTTTCCCTTGTACCTTTTCTAACCTGACCTAACTTACTGGGAGGAGAGAACTGGAAGAAAGATGACTAGGGAGTGACACCATTCATATTGAATACTACATTTACTGTCAATTTGGTGCTTATGTTCCTTATTATTTGGTCTCAATATTGAAACAAAATCAAATAATGATAATGACCAAGAATTTTATAATTGAAAGTGACATTGAGATATCTGGCTCATTATTCCATGTTTAGATTACTTATCTTAAGATAATAATGATATTTAAGTCCATTGTACCTGACTAGTTGAGTTGTCACTTATTAGTGATGTGAAGACAAAGGTCAAAGAGGTTAAAGGACAACACTTTAGTGTCCATTTGGAACCAGCACTTCAGCCACCATAAAAAGACAAATGATAAGTGCTTATTCTTGATTTCACATTAAACAACCAGCATTATCTATAATTTCTGATGTATATCTTACTTCATTCTCCTTGTTCAATGGTTATTAAACTTATTTTGATAGGTTGCCTATGAATTAATCTAGATTCAAAATATGGTGAAATATATTTTCTCATTTTTAACATATTGTTCATTATGTGTTCATTGAACAGTTCATTCGATGTCTTTATATTTTTATGTTCCTCACATGCAAGAACATCACTACTATCCCATATCTTTAAAGAGGATTTTTGACCTGATATTTTTTATAGTGAGTTAGAATTTTCACAAGAAAGTCTTAATCTATCCTTGGAAACTTTCATTCCTAGTATAAGAAGAAAATAAAATAAAAGCATCTTTGGGTAAACTTGCACATTTGGAAGCATTTAACTATTAAAAAATAGCATAAACTTGAAGGCTGACATATTTCTAATTTTTGTCTTCTTTGGCTCTGCAGCCTCCATGAAAAATGGCCTTGCCCCATCACTAGCCATGAGAAGCATTATGTTCTAATGTTTATATTGTAGTTGAGTTGCTTCTGGGCTACTCATCAAAACCTTGAATTTGTGGTTTTAAGATAATTTTCATAGAAACATTAAGAACAGATGTATGAGCCAATCAAAAGACAGACAATATGTAAATATGGCAATTAAATCAGCATAAATAAGAGTAGTCTGCATTTTTTCTGATCACCACAAGGAAACATATGTTTATTATTTACTCATTGATATAGAAATAAAAACAAAAGTAACCTGCCTATATTTTTCAAACTTATGTAATTCAATGGTGTTAATGGAAATTACTGTAACTTAACTATATGCTAACTTTTTCCTAAAATGTTATTAGTATCAATTTATTTAACATCAATTTCAATATTAAAAAAAAAAGATTCCATTTTCATGGATCACATTTAAAATATCAAAATTATTTATCTATACATATATATTTTAAAGTGCCTGATATAATTTGTTTAGATAACATAATAAATTCTCTTAAGTAACTCTCAAATGGGCATGTTAGAAAATATTTTTGGATGCTTAGCAAGGAAGCATTACTTTTCATATTACTTTTCTTCTGCTCCAAATCACAATTTCATGTAGTGAAAAAATTTAAAAGTGAGAGTCCTTCAAGATTGAGATCGATTACCTATTTTAGAGATCTGAAAGTCCGTTGCACAGTTAGTTGAGAAAGGAAAAATCAGATTTATTTAACTGACCTCTGGTTCTTTCGTACCTCTTACTTAGTATCTGTGGAAGGGAAGAAAATGAAATTCTAAAGATTAAGCTTTACTCTTTGATCACAAGTCTAATAGCTTTTTTGTTTGGTAGTGGGTAGAGAAATTTCAATGATGAGTTATTTTTTTTATTACCAAGCATGAATTCAATCACTGCTTTACTTTCCATGTTTCCTGTTGGTAAAGATGATAGGAAAGAAGTAAAATGATGCGACTTTGTGGCTCATCATAAGTAATCAAAACCAGAGAGCAGAAATAAGCAATACTTGCAAACACATCCTTTATTTTTCTGTCACCACCACCACCACCAAACTATGTTTAATTCCAGAGAATCACATGCAAACCAAACGATGTGTTTTGTTTTTTTTTTAATTTACTTTCAAACTAAATATGGGCAGTCTCTTTGATATGTGTTTGATTCTTGACAACTGCTTGTTTCAAACTCAGCTACCAAACAATTATAATACTTATTATATGCCACAAAGCTAATCAAACTTATCTCAAGAAGTAAAATTTTAGCAAATTTCATTGCCTTCTCTCTATGCATTTATAAGGAGCCTAAGAAGGTTTAGCTCACTGGAAGTTGAGCAATTGTAACTACAACTTCTTTATACTGTACACATACATAACTCTGAGACATTTTGGGAAATTTGTAACTTCATTTATAACTAACATGAAGCTTTGAAAGATATTTACTAATTGGTATTTTGGTGAGGGAGTACTGAGAGAAGAGGAAGTTAAAAGGACCACCTCAAATAAACATAGAATTCTTCCAGATTGGCAGTTTGTGATTCAAATAACAAGTGGATAATTTAACTAGTATAGAATATTAGCTTATATATACCTTAATTATTGAACTTACTCTATTGCATTATGATTTCTTTCTTTTTTAAAATCAATTTTATTAAGGTATAATTTATATCAATAAAATGTACCCATTTTATATGTACAGTGTGAGGAATTTGACAAATGTAAGCATTGCCTAATGCTACTCAAATGAAGTTAATGGAACATTTCCATCACACTACCAGGTCCCCTCCTGCCCCTTTGAGTCAATTCCATACCACCCACTTCTGAGACCCAGGCCACCACTGATGTGTTTTCTCTCACTATGGATTAGTTCTGCTTGCTATAGAATTATAGTTAAGTGGAATCATGGAAGGCAGACTTAAGTCTACCTTCTTTGCCTCATTGTAATATCTTCAAGATTCATCTATGTTGTTGCAGTTATCAACCGTTTGTTGTTTTATTGCTGAATATTATTTTATTGTATGAATATACCAGAAAATTTCTATCTATTTCCCTATTGATGGAAATTTTAGTTGTTTCCAGTTTGGCTATTGTGATAAAGCTGTTATGAATATTCTCAAATAAGTTGTTTAGTGGATGTATGTTTGGGGTAAATACTTTGAAATGGTTATATTAATAGAGTAGGTGTATTAGTTAGCTTTATAAGAAACTGCCATAGGGTTCTCCAAACTTGTTGTAAAAATTTATACTTACAACCAGCAACGAACGCAAGTTCCAATTACTCCATATCTGTTAAACATTTGTGCTGACAATTATTTTTAAATTTTAGCCATCCTAGTGGGTGTGCAGTGGTATGTGACTATGGGATTAATTTGCATTCTCTTGATGACTAAGGATGTAGAACATCTTTTAGTGTGCTTATTGGCCATTGGTCCAATTTGCTTTTTGTTCCTTCTTTCTTCTTTTCCTATGTTCCATTGAGTATTTTTAGTATTTCATTTTATCTTCAATTATTAGATCACTTTTTAATTTTTTAGGAGGCTATTCAAGAGATTATAATATTCAACCTTTACCTTTTCATACTCTACCATAAAATACCAGGGGTGATAAAAGAATGCATACACATGACTTGATTCATCTTTTGTTATCGGTATATATTGAGTATTACAATTTTAATACATTTTTTTCTGTTCTTAAAATGTGTATATATTTTTTTTGCACCCTGTGTATTATACCAGTCCACATACAATGTAAGAGACAGCAATATATTTCTATTTCCCTACTCCTGTCCTTTGTAGTACTTTTTTCATATATTTAAGCCTAAATTATAGTCTTATTTTTTGACGTAACTGGACAATTTTATTCTGTCTTCCACTGTTGATGAGGGGCACCTGGGACAGGCTAGGGCCTGGGTGGGGCAGGGTCTTGCGGAAATCTACAGGTGATTGGATCAAACATCTGTGTGAAGCAGGCACAGAAAGTGTTGATCTGATGCACCAAGCCCCACATGAGGCGCCAAGCTGTGATGTGGAGCTCTAGCGCAGATCTGAGAATATTCTCCAAGAGAAACCAAACTTCACATCCTTAAAAAGTGTGGCTCCTTTTCTAGCTCAAGAGAAGGCTGGAGCAAACTCCTATTTAGTATAAATTCCTTAAACAGCAATAGTTCTACTCCTCATTCCACTGTTGATTTACTCATTCTCCAAAATATTTTCTCTCTGAAAAGGCATTTTTTGTCAGATATAAAGGTACATATTTATATGCATGTCTTGTACTTCAATTTCCAAAAATAATTTAAGGCAATTAACAATGAAAGAGTTGTAGAGCATAAACAAAAATATAAAATTATGTCCAAGGAGAAGTGCTTAAGACTAAAATATAATCGGTGTGCATAAGTGAACAACTGGCTTTTGAAGGAATGAATTTTGCTTCTTCCTAGTCTTCCCCATAGTTTCCTCTAAACCTGATACACTAAGGGGACCAGTGAAAGTATAAGATTAAAAACTTAGAGATGAGCTAAGATATTCTCAAACTTTATAACTAAACTTTTGCTATCTAAAGTTGTTCCACAGCCACTTTTTATTTTCTCAAAATTTCCTGAGGTTTTCTATCGTATTATGTATCAAGAGATGAAGTACAATCTTAAGCTAACCTGTCTAGCCTGTATTTGGATAAAAGGTGGTTTGGAGAGGAACTCTAACTATGGGAAAGACACAGAGATGTGATGACTTAATGAGATTATTTGTTGGACAGATGAGGCCAATTGATGAATCGAGTGTAATTTTTACATATACTGAGCACAGTGACTGGAAAGTTAAACATACAGAAAAAATATCCCATTAAGTTCACAGATTTAGTGCCTACTTACTATATATTAATCAATAAATTTTTCAAGGACTGAAAGTTCGAATACCTTACTCAGTTATCTGATAATGAGGTACATTAGTTATATTTTCTTATTTTCTGTATTTTTGATGCTCTGGCATCCAGGGCCTTTACTGACTGGGGAGAGACATGTTTGCTAACTCCTCAACACAATAAATGTCAACGTGCCTTTGATTACAAACCAATCAATCCCAAGTCCATACTCCCATCCACTTTCTTTATCAAGCTCCTGCTCACTAGGGCACTGTCCCCACTGCTCTAAATCCCCCCAGAGCCAGATACTAGACAACTAAAGACTGCCCGTATAGCTCAGATCTAGCCCAAATTATTTCAACCAGCCAATCCTAAACCTTCTCAGCTTGTTTACCTTGCCTCACCCATTCCTTCCTGCAAAACCACAAGAAAGCTCTCATTCATGCTCTCCCCTCACTTCTTCTGCCTCCTGACAGCCCCTGATGTGTCCCCACATGGTTCTGCATGGTGTGGCGTTCCCCCTCTTCTTGGGAACTGTAGGTAACAAACTGTCTTTTCAATGGCAAACTTGTTGGACTCAGTGCCTTTCCCATACTGGGCTTCTAACAAGTTCAAAGACAAATCAGAAAAACTTTCCAAAGGCAGGTAGGAAATCTGTAGAATTATTTGATATATGCTTAGGGATATTTTAGGGGTAGATGGCTATTTAATTTATATATTCCCTTGTCCCTGTCCTGTAAATCAAGAACATGCAGGCAGCCATGAAACTGAATTTTGTATTTTTTTAAAAAAGGTTAATGTTATAAAAAGTGATGCTTTTTCACAGTTGCCATCATAATTGACACAGACTATATCCTCCCTCATGGAGGAACATTCTCAACCAGGGTCCCTCTCGATGCCCAGGGCTTACTGTGTTGTTAGTAGCAACGTTTCTCTTGCCTCTGGTGAACTGAGACCTTTGAGTCCACAGGAAACCTTAACATAAGAAACGAAGAAAAATCAGCTGTAAATGATGCTGAAAGTTATAACAAATCTGCTCATAGCTAAGGCAAACATCCCACCTAAGAAGTTTAGTTCCATTCAAAGATAGAGCTATATATATATCATATTACACAGAGAGTCAGGCCAAATTCTAGGTCTTCAGAGGTATTTGCATAGAATATAAAATTGCTTTGTGTTTTGCAAAGGTAGAGTGACCCTTGATTGTATAATAAACGTAATTAAAACATTGCTCTTTTTATTTGAACTCATATGATCATTTCTCTGTACACTATTGAATCCAAAGTACTTCCTACATTAGCTGCACATAAAGCTGATTCTTTAGTTAGAAGTTGGGGCAATTATTCCTATTTGTAACTCTGTTTCTTCCCTAAAATTTTCTTTTTCTGACCATCTGCAGTCCAGATTCAGAATCTAAAGCTATTTTTTTGTTTTGTTTATCCTTAAAACACTTTGTTAGGCAGACCTGGTCCCCATCTGTAGGCACTCCTTATCTACCTGTGAATGGACTGACTGAGTGACGGAGAGTGTCCACAGTGTAGAACTGCAGGTCTGCAATCCTCCATACTCCGTACTTAATGTCCTCAACAGTGTTATGTAACAGAAAACCTCACCATGGCACCAAAGGACACATGCCCCAGAAATTCTCTGGGCATCCCTCCTTGAGATTTGGTGCTATGATCTGCATGAATGTGATGATACACTCTTCAGTCCTACTCAAAATTTCTTCAAATCTTCTTGGGGCGTCTTGAAGCCAAAGCTAGTTGCATGACAATACCAGGTTTAACATTTCTTTGCTTCCACCAGTTACCGTTAAGAAAAGATTTCTACTTTGACCCATCAAACAACCTCCTTGTTTTTTCCCCCTTTGAATTCCACATCTTTCTACTGGCAGACTAAACAAAACACTTCTGAAAATACTGATTAGCAGTGCATATTTTTCTTCTTGCTTTCAAATTATCCATCAGAGTAGCAGAAGCATTTCTTTAATTGCCTTTTCTGATGTTCCCTCATATTCCCTGTAATATTTTAATATGGATGAACAATGAATGACAAAGGCTGAGTATATCTGAGATGCATGTACACTTGGAATCACAGGAAGGTTATGGAGTGAATTTGAAACTGTCCTGGTCAAATAATTGGCCTTGGATTGGCTTCCATTTGACTAAGCAGCACTCTTCTAACAATCTTTCTTCCCCTCCTCTCCTTCAATCCTCTCTTCCTGGTGCTCCTCTCATCTGGCTTGCCAACTCCAGGCCTTTGAAGATGCAAAGGACATACAAGCATGTTTTCCTGGCTTTCACCTTTGTCCGCCTTTCTGGGATTCAGTTTGAAACTCCACCCTCCTCTCTCCTTGATTCAAACATCCACAGCCTCAGGAAAGAGGCAATACTGCCTCTGTTCCAAGGCCCAGGGACTCTTGTTGCATCGGCCAATTTAATCCGGCCTCTCCTTCTGGTACGGGGAAGCCAATCAACATGTACTCATTGGTGCACAGAAAGTCATTATTGGCTGGACAGATTTGGGGCAGTAAAGGTAAATGGATTACTTTAATATTTTCATGTAATCAAAAGAAGTATAATCGTGGGTAGTTGATAATATGAAGTAATGGAGTAGATCAGGAAGAAGTTCTGAGAACCCTCTGAAGACAATTTTATTCATAACTCAGGGTATTTCAAATAGCTGAGTCTATAAATCTTTCCAAGAGAGATGACTTTTAGATCCAGTGCTAGTATAACAGCATCTTTGCCCTATCATTTATCTTCATGAAAATGTTGTTAATGTTTTGCAAGTAGGAAATATGCTGTGATAGTCTTTCAGAATTTTGTGATTTCTTCTTTACTAGTTTTTCTAAGAGTTTTTATTAAGTCAAGAATAGCTGTTGACTTATTAAATGTTTCACGTTCTTGTACATGTATCAGAATCATCATACAGTGTGGTAGTGGTAGTACTAGGTGTAAGGACAGATATAAAAGATATTTTAAAACTAAAAGAGTCAGATTTGTGAGAAACTGGAATAAAGTGGAAGTGATGATGAGGGAGAGGGTGTTATTGATGATATTAAGCAACATATTCTTATAATAGAAAAACACGGAAAAATCATTCGACAGTAAAGGATTGGTTTATTGTATCTTGGGACAAATAAGTCTCTTATGTAAGGTCACAAATACATTTAGTATCTCACAGCTAGTTAGTGGTAGAACAGTAATTTAAACCCAAGAAATTTTGTCCCAGAGACTGTACCCGTAACCATTAGATTACCTTGATGGAACACCACTTTCCATCAAGAGAAGAGTATTTAACAGTGAAGAGCAAGTACATATTTAGCCATCTGGCTTAATGTTCACAATACACTGTTAAACAGAATCAAGATTTTCTTTAATTTATAATTATTTTATAGTATTGTACCATTTAATAAAAATACACTAATATTTATATGGGAATTATGTAGGAGAAAAGTTTATAATTGTCTACACGGATCAAGAATAAGTAACAAGAATCAGGAATGCAGATAGTTATTTGGGTTAGTCAATTTAAAGTAAATATGGTGTAGTTAACAAATAATTCCCAATTCTCAGCACACAAAAACACAGATTTATACTTCACTCAATTATACAATTACAAATTGACCAAAATTCTGCTCCAAGTGTATTTTATTTTGAGACCAAGGCTGAAAGTGCAGCTCTTCCCTATGATGTGCTACTTTAGAGGAAGAGAGGACAAAAATGTTGATGAAAACAGGCAGTGAAGCTTAAGGATTCTGCTTGAAAGTGCAACATGTCAAATTCACTTTTGCACAGCAAAAGTAACCATCAACAAAATAAAGAGGCAAACAACCGAATGGGAGAAGACTTTTGCAAACAATACCTCTGATAAGGGGTTAATATCCAAAATATATAAGGAACTCATATAACTCAACAACAAAAGAATAAACAATCCAATTTAAAAATGGGCAGAGGACTTAAAGAGACATTTCTCCAAAGAGGACATACAAATGGCAAATAGACATATGAAAAAAGGCTCAGCATCACTAATCATCAGTGAAATGCAAATAAAAACCACAATGAGATAACACCTCACCCCAGTTAGAATGGCTATCATCAACAAGACAAATAGTAACAAGTGTTGGAGAGGCTGTGGAGAAAAAGGAATCCTCATACATTGTTGGTGGGAATGCAGACTGGTGCAGCCGTTATGGAAGGCAGTGTGGAGGTTCCTCAACAAATTAGGAATAGAATTACCATATGACCCAGCAATCCCTTTCCTGGGTATCTACCCAGACAATCTGAAAACATTTATCCATAAAGACATATGTGCTCCAATGTTCATTGTAGATTTATTTACAGTGGTCAACATGGAAACAACCAAAGTATCCTTCGATACATATGTATATACAGAATGGAATATTATTCGGCCATAAGAAAAGATGAAATAGTACCATTTGCGACAACATGGATGGATCCTGAGATTATAATGCTAAGCAAAATAAGTCAGACAGAAAAAGTAGAGAACTATATGATTTCACTAACATGTGGGATATGAAATTGAAAACAACAGAAGAACAAGACAAATAAATGAAGAAACAAAAACTCATAGACACAGACAATAGTTTAGTGGTTACCAGAGGGTAAGGGGGGTGGGGATGGTAGATGAGGGTAAAGGGGATCAAATAGGTGGTGATGGAAAGAGAACTGACTCTGGGTGGTGAACACACAATGTGATATACAGATGATGTAATACAGAATTGTACACCTGAAATCTATGTAACTTTACTAACAATTGTCACCCCAATAAATAATTTTTTAAAAAGTGCAACATGTTACTTACACATGCATTTCACTGGCCAAGCAAAGTACGCTGCCAAGCCCGAAGTCAATGGAGCAGAATGTATAATTTTCGGGCAATGGAGGGTCCAGTTAGAGAAAGACCCAGCAGGCAAAAGCAGCACATTATTTTAACGATAATATAATCAATGAAATAAGTGGCAGGATCATCTGACTAACTTCCTGGACTATGTCCCTTTTGCTAGGATTTGGTTTTGATAGGTTGGACACATACGCATAGAGAGCATCTTAAAGAACATGAAAATTATTAAGCTTCCTCTCTGAATAACTTATTGAAGATTAATTGGCAAAAAGGTACAACACTATGCACATTATTTTATTACTATTATAAACTTTATAAATAGTATAAATACTTATTAAAAAAACAAAATCATGATAGGAAGAAATAAAATAAACTTTCAAAATATCTAAAAAAAATTATATCATAATTTTAAACAGTGAAAAATATACTCTGTAATGGGTGTGCCACCTCTTTAAAGATGTCAAAAAGACTGGGCCAGGTCTCGGAAATTTCCAAGATGAACAACGGTTTAAATGCGATTCAAGTACAAAAACATACAGACATACATGTAGAAACATGATCCACTGATATATTGGAGTAAAGTGTTGCTAGGATAGCCAAAAAAGGTATTTGTCAGAAAGTATTAAATTCTGAAGCTGCTAAGTTTTTGACATAATTAATGTGTGACAGATAAAAAACTGGTACTAGATCTTCCATAAGAATAATGTGAACGAAAAATATCATGACTTTTATATCTAAAAATACCTTTTTTTAGCATGTTACCACACTTCAAAGTCACCCAACTATTGATCCTACATACCAGTCATTTCAAATTTATACTAATATTTGACAGAAAAATTTGCTTATTTAGAAATAATAACATGACTAATAAAAATAGTAAAAGATGACCTTGGGCCATCATAGAGATTTCTCATACAATGACAGCAGATTTACATGTTAACCAGGCAGTCAATGCTCCAATACATGCATACGTTATGAGAGAGTATATAATATGAACGAGAGTAATACTATATTATGTATATCTCAGTATTCATGAGATAGATATCATAATGTACACACAATATACAGAGGGTGCCAAAAAAGTATATACACATTTTAGGAAAGGCAAAAACTGTATTAAAATTGTAATACTCAATATATATACAGATAATAAAAGATGAATACAAGTAATGTGTATACTTTTTTTTTGGCACCCTAGTATATAATAAGCAGAGAACCAAACTGCATGTAGCTGATTATTTATTACAATTGAAAAGTAGGAAAGATTATTATAGGCAGCACTTTTTCACAAAAACCTCAAACCTAAGCATATCATTCCTTTCAAACCTCCTCTTCTTCTTTGTCCCCTCTCCCCAAGAGGGGCAGTTTCTCCACTGTTGAGGCTACAAAACGTGAGGCCATCTCTTATTTCTCCTTCCCATTTGTTCCAATAATAAATCATTTGTCAAAGCTTGTTGATCCATTTTCTGACATATTTTCCCTTTGCTAAAATGCTTCCCCCATTCATATCCTAACTTGTTTTCTTTCCCTCAGCCACGTCTTTCTTTCCAATTAATCCTATACTTTGCTGCTAGAGTTTACCTGATTATGTAACCCATGTCCTTAAAAACCTTTACGAGGTCCAGACTGCATTCAGAATGAATCAGTCTTCTCAGTTTAGCATTCAAGGGTCTCTACAATGTGGATACGGGTTGTGTTTTTAAGTTTATCGCTTTCTAAATCCTGCTGCATTCTTTCTCCACCCTCAGCTTCAGCCATGAGAAACCTCACCTTTCACCCCTAATCTCATTCCCCAGCCCTCTGCTTACGCTGTGCTATCTGAATGCTTTTCCCCACGTCTCCGCTCACCCCAGTCCTTCTCAGACTGCAAAGAGCAACTTATATCTTTTCTCCTTCAAATGGGTTTCCAAGATTTACCATCGAAATTCTTTTGCCCCACTAAATACAATGGACAAATTATTTTTTTAAATTAAAAAATTAAAGGGCAGCGTAGCTTTCTTTTCATTAATTATGGTCATGTTTTTCTCTTCAAATACTTTGCTGGCTGATATAGCACTTACTGTACCTGATACAGCATTTTGCGGGTATCATGTTCTCAGTAAATGTTTGCCAGGGTGAACATGAGGGAAATAAGGCCACCGTATAAATGAGGACTCTACAGACACAGCACCTGAGTTCAAAATTCCGTTCTACAACTTAACAACAGAGTGACTTCATGCCCTAGATTCTTATCTGTCAAATGGGGATGATAATAATAGTACCTGCATCACAGACTGTTATGAGGATTAAATGGTTCATATATTTAAAGCACTGAGAACAGCCTTTGGGAAACAGTGTTACAGCTACAATTATAAAATAGAAAATATTTATTTAATTTTTCTAAGCTTCAGTTTTCTCTAAGTATGAAGATAAGTAATATCAGCCCTGCTTCTGTGTAGGCTTTGGGGAGGATCATATGTATATGAAAGTCAATTTTAAATTGCAAACTGTGATACAAATGCAAATTTTCATGATTATTTCCCCTATATTAGATTTTTAAAAAAGTTATGGTTAGGAAGAAATATGACAATTAGTATCGTACTACTAGCTATTTGATCAGGGCAATTCAAAGCTATATGTGTCATGCGAAGACAGTTCTGTAAGTTAATAAAATTTATTGAGTTGAAAATTAAGTCAGAAATGGCTAAATGCCTGTTTTTTGAATAAATGGTGACTGGCCCTGTACTGTGAGAGGAGTTCTTGATCTGTGAAGTGAACATAATTTGAGATATAGTTAGTTCGAAGGGAAACTACTGCATATATGATCTTCCAGTTTATAAAAGGAGCCACGACATAACAGTGGAAGAGTTTAAAGTGACAATAACAAGTCATAGAATACACACACTAAATGCCTTATGATCACTAACTTTAAAAGACATAAACACGAATGCCAAGGTCACTGAGTTCTTAGCATCAGGACCAGGATCAGTACTCAGAGATCCTTAGCCTCATTCAGCACATGCCGAATTATTCTGCCCCATGGAAAAAAGACAGACCCACAAATACATTTGTAGTATTCATTACGAGACAGTAATTTGATGTTACTAAAATGTGGTATAGATCATGTTAAAGTTCATTGTACCTTTTAAAAAAAAATGCATTACTTATTGCTGCTATTGAAAGAAAGGTTATCTCACTTGAAAAGGCTAAAAGAAGAGTCATTTAATTTTCTTAAAATATCAGAATAATAACCCGAGCGTGCCTGGCATAGGTATTAGGAGACTCTTTGACCTATTCAAGAGTACTAGCTACAGCAAACTTTAAAAAAAAAAAACTATGAATAAAGATAATAAGGAAAGAATAGTCCTCCTGATTGAAGATGTTATTCAAGGACAAAGAGAAACTAAAGCTATTCAACTTTGATTTTACTTCTTTCTTCTCTTGTAAAGGAGACTGATCTTCAAATTGGAAATGGTAGAACAAATGTTGTCAGGAGAGATTTGAACCACATCAGAGTCAAAACGACCGTAAAAGAAAGTCTGATTGTTTCAGAGTATTTAAAGTTCCAGGGAGGTAGATTTCACTTAATGGAAGGTAAAAGGTCTAACAAATAGAATTGTCAAAAGTGGAATGGACTATCTTTTTCGGATGTAAGAACTCTGCCTATATATTCAAGCACAGAATGGACAAGTAGAAAAACAACATCCTATCACATGTGGATCTTGAATTCTTGCTTTGAGAAATATGTTGAAACAAATGGCAACTAAGGTTCTTTACATTTAAAATTCTACAATTTTATGTAGGAAGATAAAAGAATTAGCACAGTGCTACTTGGCAAGTTCTGTGTGTCTTTTGTCAATGAATTCTTTTCCTGAATTTCCTCATCCAAACGAAGCAGAAAAAGAGTAATTAGATAAGATACTCGCGCTTGTTCCATGTTTCTTTGGTCTATCTTGACCAGTCCCTAGCTCTCAAAAGAACAGCCAAGTCCCAACTGGGTTCAGTTCCATTCTAACTATAGCCTTGGGAAAGTCAGACACTTGGGGCCTTCATTTCCCCTGTTGTTTTCACCTATAGGATTTTATATGGAACAAATAAAGTAATGTGTAATAGACTTTTATATAAACTGTGCCCAATAAGAAGTGGCCTTTTGATGGCTGAATTCTTAGTCCATTGTTTCATGACATCAATATAGTGGAGACAATCCTACTTTGTTTGCTTGTTTGTTTTAGAAGAAAACCCTATGAATTATTAGACAGGTCTAATGACGTTGCTTCTAATAGTAAGACAAAAATATATTGAAACTGAGTAATGTCAAAGCTAACCTAACTGTATTTATAAATGGAACGTTTTCATGGAAAGGTTGTGCGTCACATGAAATTGAATACCTGTTGCATTTTGGTACTCATCTTTAAGGTAGTTCTATTAATAAGTGTCGGCTAGGCTTATATAACAAATAGACTCTAAAATGGATCATATTTCATACGTTATAGAAAAGTATTTATTTCTCTGATTAATGCTCTGACACCTTCAACACGTGGCTTCCAAAGTTTTTATAGTTGTCTATGTGAACAGATTTCTTTCCTATAAAAAGATACTCGACCAAAAAGTTTATATCATAATAATGAACAAACACTCTATATACATGAATCTTCAAAATATAGCCATGACTAAAAGGTAAATAGTGATCTAAGTAAGAACAGCCATAGTAAAAGGAGAATCTAATAGCAGAAAGAGATGTTTTTCAGGCTAAAGCATAAGATATCTCATTAGATGAAAGCAGATATCTGCATCATATTTTTGCAAAAAAAGAATTTTAAGCCAAGATAATCAAAATAATATTCCTCATTTTATAAATTACAGAATTGCTTCCCAA
This sequence comes from Rhinolophus ferrumequinum, assembly GCF_004115265.2. Lineage (NCBI taxonomy): Eukaryota > Metazoa > Chordata > Mammalia > Chiroptera > Rhinolophidae > Rhinolophus > Rhinolophus ferrumequinum. The sequence goes on along the minus strand of NC_046286.1, from coordinate 82,150,054 downwards.
CACGCAGTTCTTTTTTTCTGAATCCCTAGACTATGTATAAAATTTAAAGAGAATTTTTTTGACTTTAAAGAATCCTGTATTGTTACTGGCAATAGTATTTCATCCTGTAATTCTATGAAAGTGCTGTTCATTAAATGTTAATAGACTAATATTTGTTCACATCATATACATTTTAGTGTACTATTAGGTAAAATATGGTTCCAATGGAAATTTGTAAATACATAGACAAAATTATTTTCTTCTATAATTAAAAAAAAAGTGTATTCAAATCCTTATTTCTCACGTGCTCTAAAATATTAGCACACACTAACCTCCTTCTGCTCTTGGTCCTATAGACTAATAATTTCACCCTCTTGAAAATATGATTTCATTCAGAAATAAATCATTACTGTTCAGGATGCCAGATTTTTATGTTTTCCTTTTTGTTGCCAGATTTATTCAGCCAATATGTTACAACATTAGTTTCTGTGTTTTCAGTGTATTTGTTATATATACTTTGAAAAGCACCCCAGAAAAAAACAAAATATTCCCTCTTCTGGATAATCCAAAAATTGAAAACTAGAAATAGGACAATACATTGCCTTCAGGAACCTAATCAATTTCTTAAAAAGTCAAAAAAGACTGAATGACTATCACAGATATGAAATTGGAGAGAGAACTCCCTAGAAAATTAAATGGCTTTTAACATGTGCTTCATTAAATATGAAGTCTTCAAGAAAATAAAGACAATAAGAATAATAATAAAAAATAAATAGCTTGGATGCCAGTTAAAAGAAAGAGAGTCCTAGGTACAAAAGTTACGCCAACATTTTGTCTCCCAGGCTTTTCTTCATCCTATTTTCTTTAGCTTTCTTTTTCGCCAAATAACATGTGTCATGATCTAATTCTCTCTCTTTTCTGTCTTATTTTTTTTTGCCAAAAACTGCAAGTGGAAAGTTTCCTTCAGAAGTGTCAGTTTCCATATGCTCCACAATTCTGAACCTTTCTGTACCAACTGTAAACTTTGCCTGAAAACATAACCTTGACAGAGTCCATGCCAGAAAAGGAAGACGCCCACTGACTTTATCTGGTGTTGTGCTAACAAAGTTAATGACCTGAGCAGTAAAGAAAACATCATCTTATACACCATCCTCCCTAGAAAGATTCAGGGATGAGGAAATTAAGTGTAGAATTATTTTAAGGAAAATTGCCTGCTGTTAAAAGGGAAAAAGAAGGGGGCCCTTTTTTGGAGGTGGGGTGGAATTGACAAGTTCGCCCAAAGTTTCAATGAACATAACATATATTTAAATGTCCACAGAATGCTGCCAAGTAGTTTTTCTGAGTGTGTTGAGCAGTGTTTTCATAGTTGTATTATATTTTTTGTATGTACACTGCATTTTATTCCCAAATGCATACATCCTTGAAACTGCAGTGAAAGACACATACTTTTAAATTGAGAAAATATCTCCATGACTAAAGTTTTTATACACTAAATAATTACTAAATATTTACCAGCCCAAATTTCCCTCCTTAGTTGGCCCACCCTGCCACAGGGGGATGTTCTGACTGTAAAATGAATGAGCTCACCATTCTTTTCTACTTGCTCAATAGACAGCAATTTAAATCATCTGATGGTCAGCTGACTTCTTTAGTAGGTGCCTTCTCCAGTTAAAATGGTGTCTGTAATTGTGTGCCTGATTTGGAAATCAATTTGTTATAAAATGCTTCTTATGTGTTTGTTGTTCAGATCTATATAGGAATCTTTTCTCAAAAGTGGGTACCATAATTGCCAGCCAGCCTGCAAAAATCAATGAACCCATAATGTCGGTTAAATTTATTTCTCATAAAAATAGGTTTAGTTCAGTCTCCTGTTGGGAGGACACTTGTCCTCGGGAAGGATAGAATGGGATGGAGATGAAGTAGAAAGCAAATAGCAAGAAGAGATAAAAGCTGGACTCTCTCTCATCTTAAGCCCATCTAAGACAACACTGTGGAACACGAAGTTGGGCTGGCACTACCTCACGTCTTTCTGTATACTTGAATCCCTAAGAAATCTCACACCAACATCTTTTTACCATCCCATCCTCCATGTTCTTTTCCCCTGAAATTAAAAATTGTATTCTTTCAGTGAATGATTTCAGGTAGGAATTAAAATAAATTAATTGCTTAAAATAATTTGTTCTAAGGGAAAAATGATTTGTAAAATTATACTTGACTTAGGATATTTGCAATTTTAAAAGAAGATGTTTGTTGGTCTACACATCACTAATTTGAGACGTGTCAACTGATGTAATAAAACAGACATTTCAAAATTTCTGAGCTTTTTCAAGGAGACATCAATTCTCATTTTAGAACTGGGAAGAAAGCCTCTCTCAGGATGAGGCTGGGAATAGAACAGGGACAACCTAGTAGTGGTCCTTTGAAAGTCCAGTTGACCCTCAAACAACATGGGTTTGAACTGCAGAGGTCCACTTATACACATTTTCTTTTTTTTTTTCAATTAACACCTGTACTGATTTTGGTATGAGGTTGGGAGTCCACAGATGCAGAGCGCTGACTAGTATACTTTGATCTTTGACATTTTATATAGGGGACTTGGGTATCCTTACATTTTAGTATCCGTGGGGGTCCTGGAACCAATCCTCTGCAGATAGCGAGGGATAATTTAAGTTTTGGGGGAGTCAAAATTTATATATGGATTTTTGACTGCATGTGGGTCAGCACCCCTAATCCCTGCAGTATTTAAGGGTCAACTATTTGAAGTTCGCAAGTAAATAACAGCTTACTATCACATTAACAGAAATACCTGTGTTCAACATTGATCATAACCTTATATAACTATAATTATGGTCTATTTTATTTCATTTTTAAGCTATATTTCATGTCTTCAGGCCTTTGTTTCTGCACTTCACTCCAATAAAAGGCACATTTACAGTAAAGAATGGATGAGTATTACCTTCTCAAGGAGATGTGTATTTTAATGAAAAAACAAAGTAGTCTGATTATCAAAGTGACACATTCCTAACTGTGGAATTTTAGGACTCGCAGTGTTTGACCCACTCAGTGGTGGTGGTGCCTGAAAACATCTTACCTACGTGGCAGTATATTTCACCTACTAGAACACTCAAGTTTTTGTATTGATCACTTTTATGTATGTTTTGGCTCATTTACCAATAATACATTCTATAGATTCATCATGCCCTTTGCCAGATCTTTCCAGCATTAACAGTTTTTAACCTAACTGACCCTCTTTCACACTGAGTCTCTGGCAGTGAAAGAACAATAAAACTTATTTAATATGAAAACTTGCTCCACTGTGTACCTTTCATAGTTTGTTTCCATATGCCCCTTCCCTAAACCTTAAGCTGGATCTATTTATTCCTAACAAATTGACCCATTATTGATATATCATTTCATTTGTGTTTTTAAAATAATAAATACGGAATATTTTCTTTTAAAGAAAAATTCAACTTGTAATTGCAAATTCTAATGAGTGCTAGAAACCTCCTCCAGGCATTCGTCTGCTGCCATAAAAACTTCAATCCTGTCAATACATACTTTCAATTTTTATATTAGAAGCAAAACCACCTTCTTGTTACATTTTTCTATTCTTAGTAGAGTCTTTTCTCAACTTAGAATTCATAGATGTCTGAGTCAGAGATAAAAGGTAAAAAATGTATTTGCCATCGAAGTTCAATATAAGTTTATTATACCTCACTGATTTGTTTACTTTGGTACTAAAGGCAAAGTTCTGAAAATAGTATTTTGTTATCTAATACTAAGGAAGAGGGAGAAGAAAATTATTATCACTTTTTTATAGGAAATTACTTCATGAACATAAATTGAATTACAATTGCTACATCTTACCATTATACAATTTTCTTTTCCTCTTAGGAATCTATTTCTTATGGAACAGAAGTAGAACTACATTTTAAACCTTGACTAGTTCAAGTCAATTTCACAAACATGGAGCACTTATTATGTGCAAGGTACCATGAAATACCTGACAGGAGATTCAAAGATAAATAAGACGAAATCCCTGCAGCCAAAAAGTTTACCATTTAGCAGAGAGAACAAGAAAAGCACAAAAATAATAAAAACACAAGGCTGACTAGAGAGAGCTGTTTGGCTTAACGCAAAAAAGCACAGTCTTTATACCCAAAGACACCTGCTTTCAAACTTGGCTGACATTTAGTAATAATGTGTCTCTCCATAAACTATATAAATATTTTGAACAAATTTTTCTCTTCTACAAAACAGGGATGTAAATAATTGCCTGAGATCTTATTGCAAGACTTTTTGGGAGTAATAGATTTAAAGTACCCAGCAAACAGTAGATGTTCCAGTTCAGTTTCCCTGGAAAGAGACTCTGAAGTGGAAAATTCCACCCAGAAAGTTTATTATGTTGCGCTCTCAGAATTGACAGCTGCGGGGGAGTGAAAGAACAAGACTGAACAGGGGGAGAAGGTGGGCTACCAAGCAGTTTCAACAGAGACGTTGGCTGGTTGCACAAGGAGCTCTGAAGCTGAATGGTCCTGTAACATTCTCTCAATTGAGGTAAGGGACTGGAGCCTGCAGAGCCCTGTAACTACAGTCATTGGATGAAGACTACCCATGAGAAGGCGGTGTGACCTTGGAAGAAACAACTCTCTCCAGCAGCAACTTTGTTCAGTGATAGACAATTACTGGAGTTGAAGGAGGATCTTGGTGGGGAGTGGTCAACTTTCAGTACCTCCAGCAGCAGGAATGAAAGCTTAGGTCCCAAGAAGTGAGGTAGTGGGGAGAAATGAGGAAGAATCAGGGCGGCATACCACACAGCCCATTTTTAATGTCAGTATTTTTAATGTTCCTGACATTTAAAAAAAATTCTAAACATAATACATGCACCAAAAATTTTGGAAAATATAGAAAAACACAACATTTAAAAAATGTATATCCACCACAATTCCACAACACTATTGTTAACACTTTGGTATGTCTTTCTAATATTTTCTAAGCATAGTTATTTTCCTCTGAAATAATGTAAAAATTGTTTTGTGTTCTTTTTTTCATATTTTGAAATTTTCACATGTAAATAAACATCTTTTTAAAATTTATTTTTTATTTAAGTACAGCTGGTATACAATCTTATGTTGGTTATATTAGTTTCAAGTGATCAATATAGTGATTTGACATTTTTATACCTTACAATGTGATTACTCCACTAATTCTACAATCATCTGTCACTATGTCAACTTATAATATTATTGACTATATTCTCCTTCCCCTTTTCACCTCCCACCACCTCCCTTCTGGTAATCATCCCTTGGTCTCTGTTTCTAAGAGTCTGTTTTTGTTTTGTTTTACTTTGTTTTGTTTTTAGATTCCACATATAAGTGAAACCATATGGTATTTGTCTCTCTCTGTTTGACATATTTCACTTAGCATAATACCCTCTAGATCCATCCATGCAGTCGCAAATGGCAAGAGTTCATTCTTTTTTACTGCTGCATAATATTCCATTTTTTATCCATTCACCTATGGATGGACATCTTGGTTGCATCAATATCTTGGCTATTGCAAATAATGCTGCAATGAACATAGGGATACACATATCTTTTCAAATTAGTGCTTTCATTTTCTTTGGATAGATACCCAGAAGTAGAATTTCTGGGTCATGTGTTATATCTATTTTCAGTTTTGTGAGGAATCTCTAAATAAACGTTCTTTCACAAAATTATTTTGGATTTATTGTTTTCTATTATACAGATATTACAAAATTTGCTGAACTAAAACTATATTTTGGATACTTAGGTTTTCACAATTTGTTTTTTTTACTTTTACAAAAAAAATACAACACATATATTTCTGACTATTTCATTAAGAAAAATTCCTAGAAATAGAAATTTGCATTTTTAAGGTTTTGATACACTTTGCCAAATTATCCTCTGAAAATTCCTACCAACAATGTTTGAGATTTTCTGTTCCCACATGCCACCAAGATTGGGAATTACTATTCCTTTTAATTTGTGCCAGTTTTAAATAAAGATTTTTATTAATAATAAACACAAATGCAAGAAGAGTAGCAGAAACCAAACAGTATCTATAAATATTTAAAAGTGGAAGAGATCATATCAAATCAAGGAGAATAAGAAAAGGAGATAGATGATATGGGCCTTAAGTAATAGAGAGGATTTAAGCAAATAAAAATGAAGAGGATGACAGATAGAGAAAACATCAGGAACAAAGCCAAGATTAGGAAATAATGAAAATGCTGGTTTGATTAGAATGCAAGAGAAAAATGACCAAAAATAGAATGAGACCATAATGTGGAACAAAAATGGTAAGCTGAGTTCAGATTTGAACAATAATCAATAATTGTCTGATATTGGTGATGATAACAATTTGGAAGTTACAATTAGAGTCATTCATTTGTTCAAGAAGCCTTTATTCATCACCTACAGTATGCCAAATGCTTACATCACTAATGAAAGCACACAGAAATCCCTGTCATTCTGAAACACACAGGAAGAAAGCACATAGAAAAAGAAGAAAGTCACAAGAAGTATATTATGTTTACAAATGGGAGAATAAAAAGCCAGGCAAGAGGCAAAGGGAATATAATTAAAAGGAAAACCCAGGTAAACTAAAATGCCATGGACAACCAATGGGGGAATGCTGAGACAGACATAGGAATCAATGTAGAGAAATTGAGGGTGACGAAAACTGAGAAAAAGAAATGTTGGGTGGCCAGATGGCTCAGCTGGTTAGAGCGTGAGTTCTTAACAGGGTTGCCGGTTCAATTCCCACATGGGCCAGTGAGTTGTGCCCTCCACAACTAGACTGAAGACAACAAGCTGCCGCTGAACCGCTGGTGGGGTGGCCGGATGGCTCAATTCATTAGAGTGCAAGCTCTCAACAACAAGGTTGCCGGTTCAATTCCCACATGGGATGGTAGGCTGCGCCCCCTGCAACTAAGATTGAAAACAGCAACTGGACTTGGAGGTGAGCTGCACTCTCCACAACTACACTGAAGGACAACTACTTGACTTGGAGCTGATGGACCCTTGAAAAACACAATGTTCCCCAATAATACACACACACACACACACACACACACACACACACACACACATATAAACTTAAAAAAAAAGAAATATTAGATATTAGATTTGGCAATTCGGGGATCATGAGTAACATTTTAAAGAGCAGTGATGGGAAATGAAGCCGGATTACATGGGAATAAAGTAAGTGATGTGGAAACGGGAAATAGAATCTCTAGACAGGTCCTTCAATAAAATGGACAGCTTAGGGAATTACAGTAGCAAGATGAGATCAGAAGAGAGGACCAATATTAAAGGAAAGGCTTTTTCATTTAAATTCTAAATATCTAGAAACATATTATAAAATATCAACAAAAAAATGTGTTAAACATTTGTGAAGTCAATTATATAACCATTCCTTCCTGATGAGCATAAAAGACGACCTAAGTAAGAGGAGAGGTTACCATGTACATAAATGAGAAGACCCACTATTTTAAATAACAGTTTTCTCCAAACTAATACATTAATTCATTAATTCAAACTAATACATTAATTACCAAACAAAAATCTCCCCCAAGATTTTTAATGAAACTTCAATAAGTCAATTCTAAAAGTCACACAATGAGCAAATTGTAAGAAAACACACAAAAATTTTGAAAGGAAGTAAATGAAGGAACTTGTTCTATAAAATATCAAAACACAAGCAACAGTGTGGCACTGATACAATATTAGATAAAATGGCCAAACAGAATAAACTCATATATGTGTGTGTGTGTGTGTGTGTGTGTGTGTGTGTGTGTGTGTATATGGTTGGTATTAATATAAGAGATGGGTAACATTTCAAATAAATAGTGAAAGATGAACTATTAATAAGGATAAAATTAAAATTAGATACCTATGTTAAAGCATATGGAAAAAAATCAATTTCAGAAAGCATAAAAAACAGAACAAAACTTTTTAAACTTTTAAGAGCATTAAAAGAAGATCTAGTAGTATCAGTTCAGGATGTCAGGGTAGGAAAGGACTTATTAAACAGGACACAAAAGCCAAAAATGATAGTGTAAAAAATGTATAAATTGATCATATTAAAATGTAAAAAGATACCATATACACATAGTTGAAATATAAGTAATAGACTGTAAGAAAATAAAATTGTACTATATAATAACAAGTGAAGAATTAGCACTTTCAACATATAAAAATTCCTACTAATCACTGAGAAAGAGACAAATAGAAATGAGATTAATAGTCAATTCACACAAATAAAACACAACCGATAAACAAGAAAAACATGATCGTATACACAGGTAATAATGGGAAAAAATAATATACCAATTGGAAAAATGAGATAACATTTTTTACTCAATAGATTGCCCAAAATTTAAAGGAATTTAAAATATCAAAAACTGATGAGGTAAAATTTGAGCTTAGGCCTCTTTGATTGCAAAGGTCCTATTCTTAACTACTTATTTCGCTAATAGAATAAGACTTTGGTTACTGAAAAAGAACAGTGGTTCAGAAAGTAGTTCGCAGATGAACAGCATCAGCATCACTTGAAACTTATTAGAAATGCAAATTCTCAGGCCCCATTTCAGACTTACGGACTCAGACACTATCAAGAGGTGATGCCCACAGTCTGTTTCAACAAGTGATTCTCACATGTGGTTAAGTTTGAAAGTCACTGAACAAGAAGAGAAGAGGATCATTAAGGACCTGAAGTAGAAATAAGAGATAACCAATTGATTAGTAGAAGTGAAGAAATGAATGAAGCAGAAAAATAAGACTTTGTGGGAAGAAAAAGGAAATGTTAGAGTGTGGGATATTAGCAATAAAGTAGTCTTAAATGATGACTAGATTTCAATTATGATCATAAATAGAGTGGCTAAGTTGAATGGAGATGGAAATTGTGGTTTTTGTAAAGATCATAGAGGCCAAGACCAGACAGTTGGAAGAAAAACCAAGAATGGTGTTGAAATCATTGTGCTGGCAAAGAGAATCCAGTATAGGCATGTGCCACCATATTGAAGCTATGGAGAAATGGTGGAGCTTCCCCAGGTATCAGCTGATCGTGAAAATGAAGGACAAGTATTCTCTTGTTAGAGTTCTCTTGGAAGGTCTGGGATGTTTAATATACTAGTTATTAATATTTGTTATAATTATGGTTATAACATGATATTGATTCCATTTTACTTTGAATGTAATAAGAATTCTGTATCTATTGAACATGACTAGTTGGAAGCTACTTTTAACACATAATGAAACATTACATGCCTTCTCCCATACATTGCTTCTGACTCCCTGTGTATCAGATTTTCAATAGTTTAAAGGTTAAGATAAATTTTTTTAAAAAGTTGATCTATTTCTACTTTTAAATCTTATCCTGTCAAACAAAGCAAATTACCTGAGGTATCTTCAAGGAAACATTTTCTTCCATATATTCTCCAATCCTTGGTCTCTGTGTTCTTATTCCTATACACAGTAAGTGGCCTAATCAGAATCCTTATTATAGACCTAGGGAACCACTTCTTAGAAAGATGTCATTTAGAACTGAATTCTTAATCTGAAAGAGTTGAAGATTTAGTATGAAAATTTCAATAGTATCTATGGTAGGTCCTGGTCAATCACCAGGCTGCCGGTTCAAGAAATGAGTGTGTCACAGAAAGGCAGCACCACTCTCTCAATGGTGGGTTAGTGACAGGGATGTAGCAAAGTGCAAAAATCCACAAAATGTCACAGTGTTAGGCAACATTCTTTAAAATCCAAACTGGCTGCTGTGGATTTATAAAGAACTTTTTTAAAAGGAGAACCACCACACATACGTCTTCTTCCCCCAAAGACTATGGAGGCAAGCTTCCAGTGTTCACCATGAAACCGTGTGTGTTAAGACTGCAAGATCAACTCTGGAATTAAAAAGCAAATAAACAAAACACTTTACAGGGTCAATCTCAAAAGGGCGGTACTGTTCTCTGGACAGAAATGAGGCTTCAGGATGGTATTTCAAAAGAGCCACACATTCTTTATCTGTCCCGAGTGGGAAATAATAATTTTATTGAATAATAAATTAAAAATGAATCCACTTCTGTCACATTATAACTTAGTTAAGTACTTATGATGCGGTCTTTGTAGCCAGAGTGCAATTCTTCAGTGAATGTATGAAAGAAGTATGTGTGTGAATCTGTGTATACAATTATTCAAAATGAAAGTGTAGGAACAAAGTGAAAAAACATTTCAAGAAATTTAATTTTTGAATATAAAACAAACGAATGCCCTTTAGGATTTGAAGGATGGTTGTGGTACTGGCATTGTCCCCTCTCCCCCATAAAGTTTTTAGCCTTCGTGAGCAAAAACAGCACAGAGCAACTTTGAATACCTCTCTTATCTCTATTCACAAGAGGAAAATATACATACATTTATGCAGAGCAGTTTAGGTTGCTTTCAGTCTAAGATCATTAGAAGAGTCAATGTCATATGATTATTTAAATACGAATCAAGAGGGAACAAGGTTGCTTTCTCAGTAGGTAATGCTTTACAATGTATTTAAGAAAAAGGATTGATAACAGAAACAAGTCTTTATTCTATTTACCTGTAATACGAAAATTTGTTTCTTATTTTTGAAGGAGCCAGGATGTATTGAAGTTTTGATAGCAAGATAGAGTTCCTATCATACAATAAATAACCTTTTCTGTGATAGTTTCGAATAGATGTTAATCTTATTTGCTCCCATTAATATTCTGCTTTGTTCTAAATGCATATAAAAGACTAAAATCAATGTCAAAGGCCCACTAGCCCAAAGACTTCATATACAGAGTCTTCGAAATGAAGAGTCTAGAGACACCCACTTTGAATTGTCATCTATGAACAGGATTTGGAACACGTTACTGAAAAACAGTTTTTCTTAGGCCAAGAGAGTCACAGACCACTGTGAGAATTGGTGAATGACATGTATCCTCTTCTAAAAATAACATATACGAGGCCTGACAATTAAGTTCATGAACTTGTTGCAACGATGTTGCTAACATTTTTTGATATCAGATGGATTACTCATCATATATTTGTACCAACTGGACAAACAGTTAACCAAGTTTACTATTTGGAAGTGCTAAAAAGGCTGCATGAAAAAGTTAGACGACCTGTGCTTTTTGCCAACAATTCATGGCTCTTGCATAATGACAATGCACCAGCTCACATGACACTGCCTGTGAGGGAGTTTTTAGCCAGTAAACAAATAACTGTCTTGAAACACACTCCCTAATCACTTGATCTGTGTGTTTGTGTGTATATATATATGTATACACATATATATATATATACACACACACACACATATATACCTACACATACATATACATACACACACACGAACTCACGTACAGCATTGTGTGTAGCATTTCATAGCATTCTCAGATTCTTTGACACCTATCCATGGATCCTCTGGGAGCTCAAGTATTCCACGTCAAGAATGCCTGATGGCTTATCTGAGTTCAAAATATCAGGGTGCCTTGGGGGCCGGCCCGGTGGCTCAGGCGGTTAGAGCTCCATGCTCCTAACTCGGAAAGCTGCCGGTTCAATTCCCACATGGGCCAGTGGGCTCTCAACCACAAGGTTGCCAGTTCAACTCCTCGAGTCCCGCAAGGGATGGTGGGCAGCGCCCTCTGCAACTAAAATTGAACACGGCACCATGAGCTGAGCTGCCGCTGAGCTGCCAGATGGCTCAGTTGGTTGGAGCGCGTCCTCTCAACCACATGGTTGCCGATTCGACTCCACAAAGGATGGTGGGCTGTGCCCCCTGCAACTAGCAACGGCAACTGAACCTGGAGCTGAGCTGCGCCCTCCACAACTAAGACTGAAAGGACAACAACTTGAAGCTGAACGGCACCCTCCACAACTAAAAGGACAACAACTTGACTTGGAAAAAAGGCCTGGAAGTACACACTGTTCCCCAATAAAGTCCTGTTCCCCTTCCCCAATAAAAATCTTAAAAAAAAAAAAAGTCAGGGTGTCTAGATAGGACGATCTACTAAAACATATACTTGTTACACATAGTTTGGGAAATACTAAAAAGCACGAATGAGCTCACATGATCCTATGTGAATGATAAAATCACCATGATCCCATCACCATGAACCCATCACCCACGGATAAACTTGTTTAACATTTGGTGTGTATTCTTCCAATCTCTTTTCTGAGTAAGAATATATTTTTCCACAAATAGGATCATACTGCACATAGTATTTTATAATACCTTTTTTATTCAAATATTGTGATCATATTCCCATGCTATCAAACCTTCTGCAATATCACTGCATTTTATCAAAATACAGTAATTTATTTAACCAAGTTTTAATTATTAAAAAACTTTTGTTAGTTCTAATTTTTACTTCTATAATCATTATGGCTGTGAAAATAATTTTCCGTATAATCCATGTTTATTTACCACAATCACTGTAAATTATTTTATATTTCCTAAAATCACCTTGTCCCAAGTGGCCAACCTATAGAACACTGAGTTTTAATCAAAGTATTTGTAACTTGCTCACGAAATATCATGTAAATATAAGAAAGGAATATAACTAAATTCTCTGCAGTGCTATATCCTAAGGACTTCGTAATTAAGATAAACCGTAAATTGGGCAGGCAATTCTTATGGATCACTTTGGTGGGTTGGGGAGGATGGGAAAGGTGTTTGGTTGGTGTGGTTTGGTTTTCTGTGATCTGGTTTCAATACTGAATTCTGTAGTCAGTAGGTTCTAACTGAAGGGAGTTGAAACGCTATACAAATTCAAGTTCCAGTGATGCTGAGAAATAAATGTTGAAGGGTTTTTTTTAATGCTTTTTTTTAATGCTTTGCATATTTCTAATCTGTTTATCTTCCCCAACCTGTGCTTTCCTTCATCTTTTTGTAAGGCATGAAGGACTAGAAAGGATAACAGGGAGCTAGGAGACCTAACTTAAAGTGAGTCTCCAGTGGATTCTAGGTCTCTCTCAGTGCTAACCATCTTTTACCCCAGATTGAAAAAAATTAATATGCAGAAATATGAACTCTAGTTGGTTCTGGATGGGGGGGATCTGGGATATTTTCTTCCTCTTTACCTGTTACATTCTTTCAACATTTTTAAAATAAGTCTGTATTCAATTGATCATCACAAAATAAAAGCAAAACACTAAAGTGCATTCTGTGATCTCATTTTAACAAAGCTAATCTCATATTCCATTGGCCTTTCAGTCCTGATGTTGTTTATTCATTTGTCACTCCAAATAATAGGGTCATTTTCAAAACAAAACAAAAAAACAATGTTTTACACTCTTACAACTGAACAGAATTCACGATACCAAATATCTACCCCAGGCTTCAAAATCCCAGAAGTGTTCTATTCAAGTCACCATGACAGAAACTGGGAATCATTAAATTATTTCATTATGTCCAGCCCTTTCTTCATTCCGTGCATATTTTGGGTCTGAAGAGATAAGAGATGGAAGTGATGAAACTGAAAGCTTATGACAGAAGATGAAAAATTTCATCTTACACAAACTGCTGGTCCTAGGATTTAAGGTAGCTTCATTCCAATCTTGGCTCATTTGCTTTTTCATTCATCAGATCTTTATTATGTCTTCTAGATGCCTGGCAGTTTGCTAGATGCAAGGTATAAAGTAAGGAACAAGGCAGACATAGCCCCTGCCTTCGTGGATTTAAAAGAGTAAACAAACATGCACATAAGCACAAATCTATAAATTGTTATTATAGGAATGGCTTACATTGCTTAAATGCTCACCAGGCATCATGTATTACACTAAGTTCTTTGAATAAATGATCGCATATATTCTTCCAAATTTCCCTGTGGGGTAGATATTACAGATGAGAAAGTTAAGGCTTAGAGAGTCAAGTATTTTGCCCAAAGTCACTCAGGAGGACAAGGATTGAATGCAGGATGTTTGACTTCCATAGCAGTTCTGTGCAGAAAAGAATAAGGTGCCAATAGAGAGTGTGAGAAGAGAAAATAATTCCTCTTAGTTGTCAAAGGAGGCTCCTGGGAGGAAATGGCATCCAAGAAGGCCTGAAGTAAGAAGGCGTTAGGGAGGCTAGCTAGCTAGTTGGAAGTACCGTGTTTCCCAAAAATAAGACCCAGACAGACAATCAGCTCTAATGTGTCTTTTGGAGCAAAAATTAATATAAGACCTGGTCGTATTTTACTATAGTATAAAACTGGGTATAATATAATATAATATAATATAATATAATATAATATAATATAATATAATATAATATATTATAATATAATATAATACCGGGTCTTATATTAATTTTTGCTCCAAAAGATGCGTTAGAGCTGACTGTCTGGCTAGGTCTGATTTTCGGGGAAACACGGTATTCAAAGTGTTTCTGCCCTCAATTTCACCCAAATTAATTCTTTATAAATAACTGATTTGCTTTATAATACAGCTATGAGATTAACCATACTGGATTTGGAAAAATGAATCAAGAGATCTTAGCTTGGAGTGTTTTTATTCCTCTTGTTACTGTGCTTTAAAATGATGTACTCTATAGCGACAGTGGCCTACCCATAACCCAACAAGCCATATCTTGGTGCTGGGGCAGTGTGCCATCAGAGGACTCTTGCTTTCATAGTCAAATTCTGCCAATCTAATGCTCTCTATCCAACCAGCACACCCAACGTATCCTGTAGGACCTAATAAATATTTCGGGGAGGGGGGGTAAAATGGGAAAAATGGGTGATAACAACCTGGAGAAAAACAAAATATGTTAAATAGTCACATCTGTTGAGTCTGATATCAAAGAATTTTGGACTGTCTTTATAAATGTTTATAGAAACAAATGAGTTAATGGACAAAGAGATATATAAACAAACATTGACTAGAAAAGAATCTTCAATGTTTTACACACAATCTCCCCACATGAAAACATACTGTTCATCGTGGACCATGGAAGTCCCTCCCAAACAGTCAAAACTTATATAATCAAATGTTACATTTGTAAATGTAAGGGTCTAGTGTATGTAATGTATAAAGCAGGTGTGTCCTGCTTTTTCTTTTTGTAAGCATTTTCCTGTGTCACTAAATAGTAGTGAGAAAATTCCATCATGTGGTTTTATAATGTACTTCTTACTCTATTTTTGCATATAATATTTTATTTCCAGTTTTCATTTATAAATAAAAAATAAAGTATCTGTGGACAAGTTTTGGTATACTTTTAAATTATTTTTTGGGCTAGGTTTATAGACAATCAAAATGTATGACTTGTGAAAAGCTTGCTTGAAATGATGTACCAATTTCCATTTCTCTTGTAGCAGCAATGTAGGAAATGGTCACATAAATATAATCTTGCCTGAATTAAGTATTATTATAAGTATTTCTTATATTAATAGAGGAAAATTTTGTATGCATATTTTGCTTGTAGTGAGCTTGGATGTATTCTACTTTTTATTGGCTTTTGTGTTTCTTCTTGAATTGTCTATTTTTGTTAGGGCATTTGCTTTCTATCACTTTATAAAACTCTTACAATGGTAATTATATTAACCATTTGCCAGTCATATTAGTTGCTTTTTGTATTTTTATTGTTACTGTTAAGTCATTAAACAATTTTGGAATTAATTTTGGTTTGTAGTAGAAGTTTCAAGTCCAATTTGAGCTTTTTTCTAAAAGGCAATTTCCTTGCATCATTTCATAAATTATACTATTCCTTTCTCATACTGTTTTCATCTGGTGCTGGTATTAAGGCTATTTTAGCCTTTTTTCCTTTTTACATTCTCTGGAATAATTTATGAAAAATTGGAATTATGTGTTCCTTGAACATTTGATAGACGTCGTCTGTGTGATTATCTGGGATGTGTGTGTTTTGCAATGCAGAGGGTTATAACAATAGCTGTCACAAATATTCCCCAAATTATTTCCCACACAGAAGGTTTCCTTTTTTTTAAATTAAAGTTTACTGGGGTGACAATGGTTAGTAAAGTTATACAGGTTTCAATGTGGTTACATAGGTTATAATTCTGTATCACATCATCTATATATCACGTTGTGTGTTCACCCCCCAGAGTCAGTTCTCCTTCCATCACCATATATTTGATCCCCCTTACCCTCGTCTACCACCCCTTTCCCCCCTGACCCTCTGGTAACCACTCAAGTATTGTCGATGCCTATGAGTTTTTGTTTCTTTGTTGTTTGTCTTGTTCCTTTAAGATGAAATAGCGCCATTTGCGACAACATGGATGATCTTGAGATTATTATGCTGAGTAAAATAAGTCAGACTGAAAAAGTTGAGTCATATGATTTCACTGACATGTGGGATATAAAACTGAAAGCCACACAGGTTTCTTTATCATCCATCACTCACGTAACAGCTGGATGTTGGTACAGGGGTGTCCAAACTGCGGCCCGCGGGCCAACTGTGGCCTGCAATCCATTTTTTATTGGCCTGCAGCAAATTCCAAAAATATATTTAGTTTACTTAAATAAACCAGGTGAGGCAATATGTACTTCACCTCGAGTGAGTGGCCCGGCTGTTTGTGTATTTTACTGCATATGGGCCTTGGTGAAAAACATTGAAAAAAGTTTGGACACCCCTGGGCCTAACACCTTGCCTTGGTGGCTCTCTTCCAGCTTTTTTATTGCATGGCTCCACCATCTAAGATTTCTTTTACCTTCAGCTGCAAGTGAAAGCAAGCCAAGGACACTAGAAAAGATTTTGGGTCAGTCCTGTACATGGTATACTCATTTTTGTCCTTGTTCCACTGATTAACACCAGACTTGTGATTTCAGCATACATGGCAGTCAGATTTATTTCCAGGAAAAGGAAATAACCTTGGTGAGGATCCCACCAATCTTGTCATACGACTGGATTTTAGTTTTTATATTACTTACACCTCTATTTAGGTCTTCTATTTCTTCCTGTGTCAGTTTTGTAAGCTTATCTTTCTAGGGATTTTTTTTCTTCTAATTAGAAAAATATAGAGCCATAAAGTTGGTTTAAGTATTATACCATGAAAGGGGAAATGCTGCTGTTTCTATAGTGATGTTGCACATTTTATTTTTAATATTGCTTACTTGTGCCTTTTATATCCTTTTCTTTTCTCTGCTCAAATTTATTATAACTTTGTTTTACCAGTATTTTCTATGAAAAAGCTTCAGCTTTATTTTCCCCTCCTTTGTTACTGATTGAATTAATTCCCTTCCTACCTTAACTAATTCTTTCAGCTTCCCCTGGGTAATTTCCATTATTCTTTTTAAAAATTTCTTAATTTGATTGTTTATCTCATTAATATTCAGCCTTTCCTCTTATTGAATGAAAGCACTTAATGCTCTAGTTCTCTCTCTCAAATTTCAATATTGAGTGTCTATAACAATGTACTTATAAATGTTATTAATTTCCATTATGATTTATCCTTTAATTCATAAATTATGAAATTTTTGAGTTTTAAAATGAATAGGTTTATTTAAGCTATCTTCTTATTATTAATTACTAATTTGAATTGATCGGGTAATCAGGTCTGTAAAATATAATATTTTATATTTACTCATATTATGATTTATTTATAAATATGAGTGATAATACTTTATAAATGTTTAATGTGTGGTTGAGAATCATATGTGTTTTCTTATTTGGGTTGATAGCTTTTCTATGTCTGTTAGATCATGCTTATTAACTATGTCACTCAAGTTACTTAATTTCTCTACTTGAATTATCAGTCATTAAAAAATATGTTAAAACTCCCTACTATAATGGTGGACTTGTTCCTTTTTCCTTGAAATTTGTCAAGGCTTGATCTGGGAGTTTTGAGGGTATGTGGTTAGATGTATACAAGTTTGAAATAATCATATATTTCTTCAGATAGTAATACTTTTTTATCATTATGTAGTAATCCTCTTTGAACCAGAAATATTTTTACCTTCAGATGTTTGATTTTATATAACTACTATACCAGCAACACTTTTTATTAGTACTTTCTAAATATATTTTCTTCTTTAATTTTACTCTCAATCATTCTCTTTATACATTTTAGATACATCACTTGTAAGTAGTAATAGTTTGATTTTGATTTTTCACTCAATTTGACAATCTTTTAACTGGTGAGTTTAATCTATTTATATTTTTATCATCATTACTGGTGTATTTGGGATTATTTCTACCACCTTATTTTGTAATCTCCATTTCATCCTGCTTTTCTTAATTCTTTTTTTCTCCATTCACAATCTCTTTTAGAATTTTTTATTACATTTTTTTCTTTCTATGGTTAGGAAGTTACATATTCTATCTATTCCTTCAATGGTTATAAGAGTTTAGTATGCATACTTTATTTAAGAAATTAATCATCATTTCTATCTTCCTTTTGAAAAAGCACATCCTTTTTATAATTTTTTTTTTCAATTATAGTTGACATATATTACATTAGCTTCAGGTGTACATCATAGTGATTAGACATTTACATAATTTAAGAAGTGATTGTTCCAACAGATACAGTACCCATCTGACACTATACATAGTTATTACAATATTGTTTATTACATTACTACATTCCCTATGCTATACTTCACATCCCCATGACTATTTTGTAACTACCAATGTGTACCACTTAATCTCTTCCCCCCTTTCACCTGTCCCCACTACCACCTCCCATCTGGCAACCATCAAAATGTTCTCAGCGTCTGAGAATGTTTGTTTTGTTTGTTCATTTATTTCATTTTTTTTAAATTCTGCATGTAAGTAATATCATATGGTATTTGTCTTTATCTGACTTATTTCCCTCAGCATAATACCCTCTAGGTCAACCCATATTGTTGCAAATGGCAAGATTTCATTATTTTTTATGGCTGAGTAATGTTCCATTGTATATATGTACAACTTCTTTTTATCCAGTCATCTATTGATGGGCACTTAGGTTGCTTCCATATCTTGGCTATCGTAAATAATGCTGCAATGAATATATGGATGCAATAAGTCTTTTCAAATTAGTGTTTTGGGTTTCTTCATATAAATACCCAGAAGTAGAATTACCAGGGATATATTTTTTTTTGTCTCTTGTTTTAAAGTCTGCTTTGTCTGGTATTAGTGTTGCTACTCCAGATTTTCTGTTCATTTCCATTTTCATGAAATATCTTCAAAAAAGCACATCTAAAATGCTTTAGTTTCAAATGCCTTCCTCCCTTTATTTACATCATTGGTATCTGTATCAGTTTTATATTGCTGCTGTAACAAACTATCACAAATTTAAAAGCTTAATCAAAATTTTATTAGAGTTCTGTAGAGCATAAGTTTGATACAGATCCCACCAGGCTAAAATCAAGTGTTGGCAGAGCTGCACCCCCTTCCAAAGGCTGATTAGGATCCCTTTCTTTGCCTTTTTCAGCTTCTAGAGGTCACCCATATTCCTTGGCCCCTGGCCATTTCCTCTATCTTCAAAACCAACAATGGCTGGTCAAGTCCTTCCCACATTATATTCTCTCTCACTTTTTCTATAGTCACATCTTCTAATTCTTCTCTGTCTCCCCCTTCCACTTTTAAGGACCTTTCTGATTATATTGGGCCCTGGAGATAATCCAAAATAATCTCCTATTTTAAAGTCAGCTGATCAGAAACCTTAATTCCATCTGCAACCTTAATTTCCCTTTGCCATGTAACTTAACATTCACAGGTTCTGAGGATTAGAACATAGATATCTTTGGGGGTTCATTATTCTGCCTACCAGGATGTCTTGTCTTATTTAACCTTCCAAAATTATACATGTTATATTTGTTTAGCATTGCCCACAGTTTACAGATTTCTTTATTCCCTATTTTTATATCTCAGACTTTTCCTCTGGGATTATTTTTCCTCTTTCAGAAAAATATTAACTTAGAAGAGGTAGTTAGTGATAAACTCTTTCCAGTTTGGTTTACCTGAAAATGTCAGTTTCTCATTCAATTTTAAAAATTAGCTTTCTGAGTATACTAATATGAGCTGGCAGTTGTTTCTTATCAAAATTTGAAAGGCATTATCACATCATATTCTGGCTTCCATTATTGTTATTGAGAAGTCAGCTCTTGGTCTAATTGTCATTCTTCTGTAGATAATCTATTTTGCCTAACTACAGGCATACCTCCTTTTATTGTGCTGCACTTTATTTCACTTTGCAGATATTACATTCTTTACACATTGAAGGGAAGACCCTCCACCAGCAAAACGATTACAATTTACTGAAGGCTCAGATGATGATTAGCATTTTTTTAGCAATAAAGTATTGTTCAATTAAGGTATGTAATTTTTTTTTTACATATAATACATTTGTATACTTAACAGCCTATAGTATAGTGTAAACATACTTTTACATTCACTGAGAAACCAATAAATTGTGATATTTGCTTTGTTGCAGTGGTCTGGAACCCAACCCACAATACCTCCGAGGTATGCCTATATTTAAGATTTTATTTTTGCCTCTGATATTTTGTAGATTTTATAATAGTTGCTCAATATGATGCCTTCTCGGTGTACATTTCTTTTAGTTTGTCTTCTTTGGCATTTGTTCTACTTTCTGAAATGAGAATTAAAATCTTGAAGTCTTTAGCTAAATTTCCTGAATTCCCACTTTCTTAAATACTGAGAAGTTTACTGTACCAAATCCTTTTATTCTTCATGTCCTTTAATCTCTCTTTCAAGGTTTCCATATTTCCATTTCTCTCTGGTGCATGTTAGGAAATACAGATTTATCTTATATTTCATAAATTCTCTCTTCAGCTATATCTCACCTGCTTAATCTATGCTATGGAAAATTCATTTTAATATATATATTTTTTAATTCTTAAAGTTCTATTTGGTTATTACATATGTCAGTCTTTTTGTAATCCCTTTTCCAAGCTAATGTTATTAAATCCTTGTAGCATTTACTTAAATATTTTAAACATTTTTATGTTTTAGATGTAGTAAATCCAATATCTGAAGTCTCTGGAGTCCAACTGTGCTTGAGCAAACAAGTTCAAGGTTGCTTGTTTCTCTCTGTGAGCTTGCTTTTCTGTTGCTAGTTCATGTTTTTCTAGGCTTTATCTGTGTGAATTTTGCAAGACCTAAGTTGCAGGTGCATCCCTCCAGGAACTAGCTAGATTGTTTTTTTTCTACCAGGAACTCTGGGGTATTACTAACGCAGTGCCACCTAAAGTCAGTTTCTCCACCTGGGGTTTCCAAATTACCCTACAACGATAAGCCTGCAGTTTCCACTTTTTAGAAGGGGATTTTTCACCCATTGAAACCCCATGTGGAAACAAATGAGTTTCTTTGTCTTCTGTCTTTATTAGTTATCCAAATTTTGTTTTGTTTTGTGTTTGTTTTGGTAATCTACCATTTTGCAGACTGAACCTGTAGGTTTCAAAGGATTCTGGCTTTGTGTGGGGATACACTTCTTTACCTCGCAAAGGCCTAAAGCCTTGATTATGGTCACATGTGCACCCATTAAAATCCAAGACTCTGGGTTACATAAAGTGGCTTATTTTCACAGGGGAGTTTTATGTTGAGTGTCAGTCTTTCAGTCTGGTTTCAAACTTCCCCTTCAATTCTCTACTATTTGGAAAGTTACCTTACTTTCTTGCATGATCAACTGTGTATTTAAAAGGTATTTGTCTGGATTGATTTTATTATATGACTGTTACTCTTCAAAAAGCTGTTTAAAATGAGGTACCCTTTCCAGGGTCATTGTATTATGTCCATTTATTGTGATATTCTTTTATATATTTTAGTAAAGTTTTAATGTTTTCTTTAAAAAAAAGATACTTGTCATATTTTATCCAGCTGTCCAGTATATTGTGTGGAAAGCTTTTAGAGTATCTCATCCACCCTATTTCTGGAAACGGATTTACCCTAACATGTAATATTTATCTTCTGCAATCTCCTATTTATGTTCTTGAATGTTTTTGTTGTTTTTTAAATCATATTCTGGCTTGTACTCTAATTATATCTTCATAAATCTTTACATCCCTTTGCAGTGGTTAAGTTTCTTGAAAAGGAACAAAATAAAAATCAATGTTTGTTTTCTTTTTTCTAATTTCAACTGTGAGCATGGAGAAGTGAGTGCTTGCATCTATTTCTGAAAAGTTGATAATTTCATACTTTATTATTCTATTATTGGGGATCTTAAGCAGAACTGTTCTGTTCTGTAATTCAAATGATGCCAGAGTACAGATCCCCAAAGAAGAAATACTATCAAAGACTAGAGCAGGATGTGGGAGAAAGTCAGAAAAGGGAGAGTCCTTTATTCTTTTAAAATATTGAACTTTTGTATGATAGAAAAATTGGGCCATGAAAAATAAAGTTTGCCCTTATAGTGCGTGGGTGGGGGAAAAACTCTTTTATGTATGCCACACAGCCAGGTTGCCATCTAAATGCTATTTCTGTTCCTCTCTCACATAGAAATTTGATCATTACACACACACACACACACGAAAGATATAGGAGTACATAAGTTAACCACATTTACTGTGCTTAAGCTCAGAAGAGCTTTTAGTTTCAATGACAGAGCTCTTCTTTCCAATACAATCTACAAGGCAACTGTCAGCATTTTTTAAGCTGAACCAGAAAATGGGCAGGCATTTGTTAAGCAACAAGAGTATCTCAACTGACCGGGACTTAAGCCATTGACGTCAGCGCACATTAGCCAAAATATTCTCCCCTCCTCCAGAGCCCCAACTGTAAACATCCAGCTTGTATGCAAGTGGCCTGACAACTTCAAGAGAGTGGAGCAAGTGAACACGAAGTACTCTCCTTCCGTACGGCTGCCAGGTGGCCAGAAAAGCATCTCCCTCCATTCCCTGAAATAATATGCAGAATTATCGAAGTCTATTTGGGGCACAGCAATATAACAGAGATAAAAACATAAATAATACAATTCTGAACATATATGCAGGATGATCCTGGCAAGCAAAATCCCAGTGTAAACTGAAAAGAATGCCTTTCCTTTATGAACAAGGCAAAATTCATTCATTTCAAATTCCTGTATTTTTCCATCATCATTTTTGCTTTAACATTTTAGGACACATGCTATATTTAATAGATGAGCATATTTTATTGCTTCTATGAAGTTTGACCATGATAACCGATTTCCTATAGAATTTTTATTCACATAATTGCCTTTCTATAGAGAACCCACGGTAGGAAATTCTTGGTTTGTCATTTCTTGCAATACAGCACAGATTACAATAAAACTTGCAGATAGCCTTATAAAAGAATAGATCATGGGAACCAAAAATGGGATTATCTGCTGGAAATCTATAGGCATGACCCAGAAATGAAGAAAGTCTCAACCCTCCTGCCAAATTTCAAAGCAGTAACTAGTTATGGAAAAGTCTGAGTGGTCATTATTGACAGAAGAATGAGAGAACATTACTAGTGAGCTTTCACCCCATAGCGGAGGGGTACTTTCTACAGCCGCCTGCACTATTGGGAATAGACCAAAATCTAGCCAGCATGGAAAGAGGAGTGGGAAGCAGGCAAAGAGAGAGAAGCTCACTGCTGGGACATTTTATTTAATACCAGACCCCTAAACATATATAAAGTCTCTTCTCCCTTCCATATGAGGAGAGAAAGCATATCACATATTTTCCATATTTTTCTCCCTGTCATCATCATCATTCAAAGAATTTAATAGCTAAGAGATCATGAGAATCAGGCATAGCATTCTAGTACCACCTCACAATTCAAAGCCTTCAACAGCACAAAGAACAATAATGATACTGAAATGGCACGCTGAACATTGTTGGGACTTGCTGGAAATCAATATAAAACTCTTTTTACTAAATATGACAAGACCAAACCTAGTATACACAGTCAGGACATTGTACGAAAGATTGGAACATTTATATCTATGCTATTCTCAGAGGACAACAAGCTCCAGAGTTAGGCAGAACTGTGTCAGAATTCCCCCTCTGCCTCTTAACGACTGTAAGACCTCAGTCAAGCTACAGACCTGCTCTGCTATTTAACTTCTCACTTGAAAAATAGGAATAATGGCTCCTAGACACATTAGCATGCAGACAGAGAAAATGAATGTTAACATCCAGTACACAGTACATACACAATGAATCCTAGATTTTATTGTTATATCATACACAAAATATTAATAAATCACTCAAAGTTTTGAAGTTTTTGATACCTGAACCACATCTCTATTATACAAGGGTTCTTGACCACTTGGAGAGTTTATAAACACAAGCCAGATTCCCAAAGTCCATCTTAGGGACTCTAAGTTAGTGGTCTGGGGTAAAGGCCATGAACCTGGACCCTTTGTTAAGTTCCACAGTTGTACCTGCTAATTAGCTAGGTTTCGGAACACAAGGATGAAGAATCCAGGTGAAAACTAAGTTCCAAAATTTGGTTTTCAGACAGACACAGAATTCTAGTTAGTGATCTGGGGTTATATGTTAGAGTTTAACCTTGATTAAGTCAGTGAGAAAGGTAATTATATTCATCAAAGTGACTTAATTCCTCTCAAAGAGCTCATTACTGTGTAAGTCCCCGTTCATTAATACAATCATCTTCCTTAATGGTAATGGTCTGAAGACTAGCATACATGCCTCACACTCACTTCATGGAAGCTATACTAATCATTTTGAAATTTCTAGGAGAATGGCACAAACCCCATGTCCATCACTGGTACTATATTATTAGTGCTTTGTATGATTTTTAAGCACAATTATGACATTTCAGTATCATAAAAAGAATATGAATTTTAAAACATTATCAGCTGTTGTCAGAACTCCTGCACATGCTATGCTGGGGATGACATCCGATCTAGCTCTCAGTTTATATACTCTTCTCTAGATTTCTACTTTTCATTACCTTCCTCATCACTCCATGGTTAAAATGCTTCCTCTAATTCTATCTTCTGGTTTTCCCAATTGCTGTTCCCATTGAAAAGATCCCCATTTTGGTCACACATCTGGAATTAATAAACTTTTTTTTCTGGATATCTCAGAATGCTCTGCAGACATTCACATCCACATACTCTGAATGTGGTAAATGATAGAGGAATAGATAATCACTCCCTTTGGAGAAGGTTCAGGCTGTCATTCCAGGTCACAGGTTCCAAGACTGGATGTAAGATCCAAGCAGATCATATTTATAAAAATTATAAACTTTGATTATATGTACATCTTCATGGGATGTCAAGTAAGTTCAATACATAAAAGAGAAAAAGTTTACTTTAAACATCTAGTTTCACCAAGTTCCTAAAATTTGGAAGAACATTTTTGGGTCCAAACATTTATGTTTCTAATTCCTGGTCTTTTTCCAATAAAGAACTGTTTTGGAAAATTTGAGTAAGACCTATTTAGTAGTTTTCAAATATACAGTGAGCCAAAACAAAAGTTAACAGGGGATGCAACAGGATGATTCAAAGCATATTTTTTAAAATGACATTTTGAGTGGAAACAATTTCTCACAGGGGAATACATTTTGTTTTTTAAGTGAAGAGCAGAGAATTTTATTTTAAGGTGAGATGTTAAGAGAGAAAACTCATATCTAAAAGAACAATATATGAGGCAGAACAACAAAGCTGCTCTTATTCCAAATTAGCATTCAAGAATATGTAAGTTATTTTTATCATCTACAAGTATTAGCATAAGTGGCTGTTCTTCACTATCAGAAACATATTGCTCTTTACACAGAATATTATCAGTATTAGATCGATTATTGTATCCAGTACAAAGTTTCAGGAAGATTTACAGCAAATAAATATTCCTTGAGCAATTTTCACTCAATAAAAAAAACTTGCAGTACTTTTTGAACAAAGAGTTTTACATTTTTAATTTAAAGACGCAGCACACACAAAAAAGTGCACACCCAATATAAGGTCTACTTGACAATCATGTGTAAATGGCCAAAGATACTTAAGTGCTTCTTTTGGTTTCAATTCTCATTCATGATAAATGCCATATGATGTGAATTGCACGGGAAGTCCTGTGGGTTTGAGTTCCTTCCAAGTTGGTGTTATCACAATTGATCAAGGGTACCAGAGGACACAAGTAGATGTGACACTTTTTTCACTTTTATCTCGAGACAGTACTTTTTAATGTTGTAATACATTATAAATTACAAGAAAAGAAATATATATATATTTCATATATATATATACAATTATTTTCATCACTCTTGATTCTACCAAATGAAGTATATAGAAAAAAGACCTAAGCTACTAGAATTACCACAGAAAGACTACAGAAGCTACTCGTATTTGTTTTTATTTCTTTTTTAAATGACTGAAAAGTACATAAAATAACAGAAAAATACCCATGTTTTCATCAATAATTGAAAATGGGTAATATTTTCTCATATTTGCTTTTTTATCTTCCCAATAAATACTACAAATAAAGTTGAAGCCCTCTTTGACCACTACCCTTCCCCCTCCCTTTCTCTACAGGCAACCACTAGCCTGAGTTTGATGGGCCACAGTCTGGCCCTCTGGGTTTCATGGCTCCAAACTTGGCCTTAAATTAGAGCCTTGGAGATATTGCTCCACATAAATTGTGCAATTTTCGACCCCATACAAGGGATGTGGGCTAGGCTCCAATTCTTTATGGTGATTCTTCCTCTTCATTGAGTGGAACGAATTCAGTCCCCCACTCGTTATAAGGTCCCACCCCCATATTTTCCCTGTTGGTCCCCCTCTGGTCCTTCACCCTGGTCAGCACCTCCTCCTCATCAGACACTAAAACCCGGCCCCTTTTGTCCTGATTAGTCCTGGCTTGCCAGTAGGCATGCAACATTAGCCCCCACTCTGATATACGTGCTCTCCCTTTTCTAGGCCCTGGTCGTTGTTTATTTTTTTTTTTCTTTCTTTCTTTCTTTCTTTCTTTCTTTCTTTCTTTCTTTCTTTCTTTCTTTCTTTCTTTCTTTCTTTCCTTCCTTCCTTCCTTCCTTCCTTCCTTCCTTCCTTCCTTCCTTTCCTTCTTTTTCTTTCTCTGTCTTTCTTTTTCTTTCTCTCTCTCTCTCTCTCTCTCTCTCTCTCTCTCTCTCTCACTCTCTTTCCTGAGCAAAATAGTTTGTTTTTGACATCTGTAAAAATAATTCTCTATGAATTTTTTTGTTTTGTTTTTGGAGTGTATCATGTGGTTATAATACATCCTCCCACTCCATTATTGACCTAAAAGCCCCCTATTATCTAAAAAATTTAAATGCTTTTTTTAAAAAAATAAGCTTGGAAAGAAACAAAACATTTTAATTAAAAAATACAGGAAATATATTATACAACTACTATAGATAACACCATTCATTCATCACATAATTATTTATGGAGCACGTACCATGTGTCGAGGACTTAGCAATGAATAAAACAAGCAAAAATTTTTTTAAAAATCTCATTGCTTTTCTTTTAGTGGAAAAAATATAGAAGGGAGAGGGAGAAAGACAGAGACAAAATATGTAGAAAAAATAAAGTTGAGAACAAAATTGGAGAGTGCTGGGGATCGGAGACAGCTTTTCAATTTCAGATAAATTGGTCAGGAAAGCCTCACTCTGAACGTAGAGAATGAGCAGGCCTGGCATGAGTCTCATGGAAAACCATTTCAGACATAAGGCAGCAAGTGCAAAAGCCCTCAGACAGAAGTGTGATGCTGTGTTAGAAAAACAGCAAGTGGCCAGTATGACTGGAGTAGAGAGACTTAGTAGAAGAGTAACAGGAGATAAAATCAAAGAGTTAAAATGGACAGACTCTATTGAGCATTTAGGCCACTGTACAGACTTTGATTTTCACTCTGAATGAAATGGGAAACCAGTAGAGAATTTGGGGCACAGAAAACACATATGGTTTGACTTATATTCTACTATGATCACTCTGGCTGCTTTTTTTTGAGAATAGACAGTAGAAGGGCAAGTACAGAAGCAGAGGACTGATTGTGTGGCCATTGCATCATCTGGACAAGAGATGATGTTAGACCACCGGGAAGCAAAGGAGGTGGTAAAACGTAGGTTCCAATATATTTTGAAAATAGATCCAAAGATTTGCTGATAGAGTAAATGGTGGGTATAAGAAACAGAAAGGTCAAGAATAAAGTTTTTGACCTCAGCACCTGAAAAAATGAAATGGGTATTTAGTAAGTTGGGGAAGATAACAACAGGTTGAAGTTTGGCAAAGGAAATCAGGAACTCAGTTTGGAATGTATCAATTTTGAAATGACAGACAACCAAGTGGAGATTTTAAGTAAATAGATGAATATGAGAGTTGGGAGTTGGAGAGAAGTTTTGAACTTGAGATTAAAAAGAGAAAGACAGAGAAATTTAGTGCGTAGACGGCATGAAAAACTAGGAGGCTGAACGAGATTACCAAGGGTAACGTAGATTGAAAAAGATTGATAAAGACTGAGCCCTGGGACATTCCAACATTCAGAAACTAGAGACATAAGAAGGAATAAGCAAAGGAGACTGAGTAGGAGTAGCCAGTGATGTAGACAATAGTTTAGTGGTTACCGGAGGGTAAGGGGGGAGGGAGTGACAGATGAGGGTAAAGGGGATCCAATATATGGTGATAGAAGGAGAACTGACTCTGAGTGGTGAACATACATACAATGTGATATATAGATGATGTATGACAGAATTGGACACCTATGTAATTTTACTATGTAAACCTATGTAATTTTACTAACCATTATCACCCCAGGAAATTTCACTTAAAAAAAAAAAAAGAAGAAGAAAAGAAATCCAAAAGAAAGTGGTGTCTGAGAAGCAAAAAGAAAGTGTCTTTAAAAGCAGTAAGTGATCAGCCTTCCAACATATTACTGCGATGAAAACTAGGACTATAATATTAGATTTAGCAACATGGTATTCATTAATGACTTAATAAAAAAATAGGTAGGGGATAATGTCAAAACCCTGTTTGGAGAAGGTTCTAGAGAAAATGTGCAAAGTGGAACAGCTAAAAGGAAGAAGGAGTATAGAAACTCAGTTTTAGAATGTTTACCTATAAAGAGAGGTATATAAATGTGGATGTAGCTGCAGAGGTGAAATGAGGTTGGGGGAAGGGGGGTGGTGGAATTTCTTCCTTAATTCAGTGAATAGGAAAGTTCTCTTCTGATTGATTTTACAATAGTAAGATGTGGAAGTCCACCAGGATGGGGAAGGAGATCTTTGGAGTTTAAGAAGAGATTGAGAAATGTTGACTAGGAAGAGTGAATGAATTTTAAATGACAATAGTCAACGTGGTTGTAGTTATCTCTAGCTGTGTTCATCTTGGAGAGGATAGGTTTAGAACAGCCAAAGAGTTGAATATTTCCAGAGTAGGGTTTTACCGGATGAATAATATAGTGTGAGAGCAGGGCAAACCTGACAGTATGTTCAAGGAATGAACGTGATGATGAACCATGGAATCTAAACTGTATAAGGAACGGGAAATAATAGAATGAGTTGGAATATTAGATGTGGTTTTTGGAAAACAGAATGTTTAAGGCTGATATTATGGACAGAAGATTGTTGGTAATGATAAGGTCTAGGCTCTGACCATGGGAGTGGGGACTGAGGTAGAACAAAGGATACATTCTTGGAGGAGAAGAGGTCAAAGAATTGAAATGCCAACATGTGGGGAGGATCATCTAGGTGAATGCTGAAGAAGACTGAGTGACATGTGGGTGACGGTCAAAAGATTTGAGCAGTGCATGGCATAGGCTGATGGCATAAGACTCAAAGCTGGGGGGTTGGAAGAGGAAGCTGAAAGAATAGTCTAGAACAGTGCTTCCCTTACAATGTAGTGCATGTCCTGTATCTGCACTGTCCAGAATACAGTAACCACCAGCCACAAGTGGCGGCTGAGCACTCGAAATGTGGCTGGTGGAACTGAGGAACTGAATTTTCAATATCATTTAATTTTAATGAATTTAAATTTAAATGCCACATGGGAATAGTGGCTACCATAGTGGATAATGCAGCAATGAGAAGCAAGGAGGACATCGACCTTAGTGTTAGGCTCAATGTACTAGGGATATAGAGAAAAAAGAGTTAGTTCTTGAGAAGCCTGTGGAGGAAGCAGTATCATAAGAGAACTAGGTTTCAGTTAGAGAAAGACTGAGGATACAGAAAATATTTTTTTTAGGACTGACTGTGAATTCCAGAGGGCAGGGTGGAAGAATTTCAGGAGTTGGGGAGGCAGGATAAACAAGGAAAGAAAAATATACATATGCATCATTCTCTATATGTGCATTGTAATTTTTATGGCCTTTATTCCTTTTGAGGACAAGGTTCATATTTCATTGCTTTCTTGTCCCTTAGAGAAGAAACCACCACGATGCCTTGCACAACGTCAGCATTTAATAGATACTTGTCAAATAAATTAAGGTATTAAATCTCTGGCAGATGAGGGTATTCTTACTGATAGCCTCTAAAATAGAATCTAGACAATATTTATATTATACTCTACACTAATTGCCTAAGTGCCAAATGATAGATAGGATCTCAAATGCTCATCTAAGTTCAACTATGTCAACAAAAGGCAGCAGTTAACTCTTGGCAATCAAACAATTTTTTTAAAAACAGCAAATATCTAATGAGATTAAAAAATAGTTACTAGGTATTAAACACTTTTTATGTGCTAATTACTATGCTTTACAGATATTATTTCATTTAATCCTCTTAGCAATCCTATGATAGGCATTAATATCCACATATTACAGAGGAGGCTATTGAAGCTTAATAGTGTAACCCTCCTGTAAAAAATCACATAGGTAGTAACCATGAGAGCTAAGATTCAAAACTAGCCTTTCTATTTCACATGGCTGCCTAATGTTTCATAGATCACTAACTTGATGTTCCTATTTTTCATATGTTCTGTGGTCAGAGGAAAATGTATGAATAAAGGAAAGAAATAAATGAAGAAGGTAATTTTTGTTCTGACTTTAGTTGGCCTTTACAATCACAGTAGTGATTAAATAAAAATAAATACACACCGGTCTGTGTTTGATGTAGGAAAGTGAAAAGAATTTTAGTGATTCAGACAAATCAATCAAATGTGATCAGTTTCCAATCACAGAAGATTAATTATCACTAAATTAACTTAAATAACTAAGAAATGATATTTGCAACAAATTAAATGTAAGCTGAATTTTATATTCAATGAAAATCATTGCATGAATAGATCACATCTTATAGTTCCATTTTGCAGACACTTGTAAGCATATTTCCTTGTAAGAAATTTTAAAATTGCAAAGGAAAATAAAAGGTAAACCTTCATTGAGTGCCCACTATATGCTTCTAACATTGGGCTGGTGACTTTTGTCACAATTTGGCACTAGCAAGTGAAGCTCAACAACATTTTCTAGGTCAGAAATTATTAGCTCTCAGAGTCTGGACTTAAACTCAAAATCTATAATCCAAAAGTCTTCTCCATTGAAATACAGTTTTAAAAAATCTTAATGCAGAAGGATAAAGAACGAGCATGTTCAAGGATGTTCTCATGTCTCAATTTGACATTTTCAATTTATGGCTAATGCATTTGACACATTATGAATTATAATTCGCTTCGTTGACATATCTGCAGGCAATCTGTAAAGTTCTAGGGAATGTGAGTGATTTCCTGCAAAGAACTTTTGACTCTTCAGTGTACCCAGAGCCTAATACAGTGCCTGGCATGTGGAAAGCACTAGTTTATTGAATGGATGAGAACATTGGAAAGATCTCATTCCCTGAATTTGATGATATAAAGCCAAGTTTTCTGTTCTTGTTCTGCCAGTTACCTTTTTAATTTTCTATTATTTTGTTTTCTACTATTTCTTTCCATTTCACCATCTGTAAAATAAGGGTGACTTGGACAGATGGTCCTTTTCAGTTCGAAACTACCATCTTTGATTCTACATGCTGGTTGGATAATTAAGGAACTTAAAGACCCTCAGCCTGGACTTCAAAGATACAGAAGATGAAGACCTATTTGGTTGGGGATTTAACGACACAAAAATCTTACTTATAACAGAAATTACTTCCAACATTCCTTAGTTTAATTTGCAATCACGATGTTTACTCAAAGTGAATATTCGGGAGAATCTAAGAAAACTGATATTTTTTTCCTATCTTAAGTTTTACTCTTAGTTCAAGAATGAGGATAAAGTGAGAGATATGAACATATAAAACCTAAAATGAAATTTGATTCCAAAGTAATTTATTTCTAAAGCATTTATAGTTTTCCTCCCTACTGGGCTGTTTTTGTGATGTGTATAATTTCCTTTGCCCCCAACTAAGGAACAGTTTTGCTTTGTAATAATTATTTTGATTTATTACTGTCATTTTCCTCCACCCATGCCACCCCCAGAGAGGCCACCTAGCCACACATGCAGGCTTCTTCCAGTCAATCTCTACTATTATTTCTTTATTCTTTTCTCCATTAAGCATCTGCATTTATTTTTTTATGTACCTATTTATTGTTTCTTACCTCTCTTGCCACTTAAATTAAGCCTTCCAAAGGTCAGAATCTATGCATTCTTTTATTCCTCACTGGATTTCCAACCCTAAGATAAGCACCTACACTTTATTAGCTTCTAAATAAATATTTCATGGAGTGAATGAGTGAATGAATTTCTCAAGAGAAGTAGCCTTATTTATCTTTGGATTCTGGTGCCCAACAGAGTATCATGACACATGGTAAGTACCCAATAAATGCTTGTTACCTGAAAATGTCATACAGGAAATAATCCTCAGAGTAATTTTGGATAAAGATAAGCATATATGCTCACCAAAGAAATAATAAAACGTTTTTTTGAAAGTTTTAAAAAATCTTTTTCTAGGAAAAAAAAATAATTGATTTTATTGAAGCAAAATACTTTTATGACTAAGGAGGAGCTAAGAGAAAAAAAATTAAGTTCCGCATGAGTCTCTTCATAAAATAAACAATTTTGCATTTGGTAAAATAGAAATTGTATTTACAGATTATCTTGAGTGTCACTCTTCTAGTTTTATTCATAATAACAACTTTTATTGATCACAAAGTATGTGCTGGATACCACTGGGTATCTTATGTACATTATATAGAATTATTTCATTTAATCATAAAAACTCTTCAAGGTGAACATAATTAACCTCAATATGTAGCTCAAAGAAGTAACATGGTCAAGGTCACAGAAATAGGGTGAGCTTGGACTCCACCTCAGGTCCCCTCATGCCACAGGAAGTCCATGCTTCAAAGAGTCAGATCCTCAGAGTTCTATACATTCCACACAATCTGATTTCTGAAGTTTTTCTTAAAAAGTGTGCTGTTGCATCTCCCTACCACTAAGTAGATGAATGGCTAAACTGGGCATAAAGCGATCTAAAGGGGAAATTCCAAAGGAACATAGGGACAATTTTTAGTTGGCAATCACTGCCACTTTCCCTTCTATCTTGTGATGTGTAGAATTTCCTTTGCCCCCAACTAAGGAATACTTTTGCTTTGTAACAATTATTTTGATTCATTACTGTCATGCTCCTCCACCAACGCCATCCCCAGAGAGGCCACCTAGCCACACATGCAGGTTTCTTGAATCCTGTTTACAATCACTGTATTCAAGGACTGGACCGCTTTTCCTAGATTTCAAACGTCTTTCTGACCAATCATACCCCTGCTCATGATTCCAATTGCTCCCTATGTGCTACCAGTGACGCCCAGACCCAGCCTCACACCATCGTGCCAAAACTCCATCCCAACTTTATAAGCCCCGAAGAAATGCTCAGAGTTGAACTTGGCATCCTCACCAATACCCTGCCACAGTCCCTGTTTTTCATACTATGGCACTGCTGTACAATTAGTCATTAAAGCTAAAAACTTTGATAGTTTTTGACGCTGTCCTATCTTTATGTGATAACGTCCGATCAAGTCACCAAGCCCAATTCATTCCACTTCGTAGATATGCCATTTATTTACTCAAAAACGGGACATATTTACAGAGCACTTACTCTGTGTCCAAGATGCTGCCCTGGTCATCTCTGTCTGCCCTTGGCTGCATCCCCACTGCCCCTGCTCAGATCGAGGCCTTCATCACCACTTCCTTCAATGTGTAAAGTACCATCCCAGCTTGCGTGCAAGCTTTCAGTTTCCTGACACACCCCATGCATTTTTCCACTGTCACAAGAATTATCTTCCTTAAATACAAATCTAATATTATAACTATTGGCTTGAAAGCATCCCCCTCTCCCCTGGAATCCATAAAGGTTATGTCTTAGAACAGCATTCAAAGTCCATTATACTTTGGTTCCAACCTTCTTTCCTGGCTCATCTTCTATCCCCCACCCTCCTTTGCTCAAGCTTCTCTAAAAGGTCACCACTTTCCGGAAAAAACCACACACTTGCCTGTGTGCTTCTTTGCAAATGTTGTATAATCTCTAGCAGCAATTTCTTTTCCTCTTCCCTTTGCCTTAGACTTCAAGATTTATTTCAAATATTGCCTTCACTGTGAAGCCTGCTCAGATGTTCCCAGGAGGACTGGATCATACTTTTCATTATACTGTCAAAATGAAGGGTGTATCACTAAGGCATTTATTACTGAGGGAGTGAATATACAAACAGACAATGGCCAGACTAGACGTAAAAATAGAACTTTGACCTGCAACCTGGCCAGAATATCAAACCCCTTGTCTACAATGCATAGTCCAGTTCGCAAGCCTGCTACAAGTCAGATTTGTAGGAAGTCAGACTGTTATATCCAATAATAATTAAAGAAAGTAAACAATTACTTCTCTACCAACCAGCCCAAAATATCTCCAGGACTTGATTAATAACCAATAGTGCCCTTAACTTTTGTCCCCACTTCTAACATAGGAACAACTAGAGAAAGTCAAATTTGTACCCCTAACCAATTACAGAAGATGCTCTGCTTCTAATTCGCTGAGCTTCAGCTTCAACATTCTAATAGCCTCCATTCAGGACATACCTGAAGCCTTCCCTTTTATTCCACTATAAAGTTTTCTTACTCTTCTGCGTGTCTTTGACTCTCTGCCAAAATGTAATTGATTCCTTTGGTATACAGCAAGCTCTGAATAAATAGCCTTTGCTTTTCTCCTTTGGTGGGTCTTCATTTGTTTCTACCGTGCCTAGCCAGGACCTGCCACGTAAAACTACTCAATAAATGATTTGTTGTTTTTATGCTGGGTTTTGTTTGATGACTACTGCCACCACAGGATGCTTTTCACAACAATCCAACTTTCTTGTCACAAATTTGTAAATAATACTTCCTTATTATCCAGTTAAAATCTGTAGAATCTGTAGTGATGTCCCCTCTCCAATTCCTGACATTGATAATTTGTGTCTTCTTTCTTTCAGCTATATGTTTATCTAACTTCTATCAACTTAGCTAGATACTTGTATTTATCAATTTTATTGATGTCAAAGATCCAGCTATGGGTTTCATGAATTATTAATTTTCTCAGTGTTTCTTTTGTGTTTTTTACTTCTCTTCTTATCTTTTTTATTTTTTTTATTCTACTTTCTTTAGGTTTACTTTTTCTAGCGTCTTACGGTGGAGACTGTAATAAACTTAGATCATTTATCGTTGATATACTTTTTTCCTAATGTGGGTATTTAGTTAGATCATTTTGAGGCTCGTTTTTAAGTTTTGTTCAGGCAGGTCTAGAGGAACCTTTATTCCAGGAATAATGCAGCCTACTAGTAAAGTGTAGCCCTTCTGGAGCCTTTGTGGCATTCTCTAAGTGATCAATAAAGCCTCTCCTTTCTATCTGGTGGTAATGCAAATTATTCCCAGGCTTGTGTGAGTTGTGGAAACCTGTTAAGCTCACAACTTCCTAGCTGTTCCTTGCTCAACCTTATCGATTTTCACCCGATGCATGCATGTCTTAATGTTTTTTAAAGACTCATGGGGTCCTCTCTGCATATTTCTTGGGCTCTTCTGTGTAGCTTCCTACTCTGCAGAGCTCTGCCTCACCATTTACATATACTTCATATTTCCTAAACATCAAGCTCTATTTCCTTAACTATGTAAGAAAACTGTTCTTTTTTTGGAATCTCCCTCTCTGTTCTGTAGTGTGGAATGTGCCTCCAGGAAGAAATCTTATGTACCTCATCTCATTTGTTTTCCTCCCCCTTAAGATTCACAGTCCTGTGCTGTCATCCAATCTCTGAAAATAGTAATAATATTATGTTATAATGTAATAAATATTATAATAAAATAATATTGAATATAATATGCATATTATGTATATTAGTACATATTTCTAATTTGAGACAGAATAATAAGTAATTTCTAAAACAAATCATTAATATTTTGTGGTGGAAATTGTTTTTCTTATAATTGCAAGTTAATTGTGTTCAACTATCTTGTGACATCATTTAAAAAACATAATAATTTGAGCCACTTAATTTCCTGTAAGTTGGGTCACTCCGTCTTTAAATTTTCAAAGTCCTTCCTATTTGGGAGTAGTCTAATAAACCTAATCAGTATAGGCACATGAACACATTAGAGCTAAACTCCATGCTCTGATCATTAAAATCATTTGTATGATAGAAATTACCAGCCTTGATCCCTGCCTCCATCCAACTGTGAAATGGGTTTGACTAACAAAACTCATAGTACAAATTCCATTTATCCGCAGATAAACAAAGGTGAGTAAAACATAAAATTTTTTTTAGAAATTACTCTCTGACTATAAAATTAATACGTTTATTGTAGAAAATCTGAGATGTAAAATATAAAGGTGATAATAAAAGTACCATAAATGCTATAGTATTAATATTTTTATGTATACTCATCTAGTGTCATATACTTCCAACCCCAACCACCTTTTGAAAAAAGTTGTCAAAATAACTTTCTTTTTTTAAAAAAAATCTTTCCATTATGGACGCCTTCCCTGACTCCAACAACTGACCTCAGCTTTTCCGTGCTTAAGCCAAGCTTTGCAATTTGCTTCTGGAAATGTAGTTAGGTCTCAAGAGTTCATGTGTATTTGCTCATTCATTTTTTTTTTTAAACAAATTTTTTTTGCAGTTCCCACTTGCAGGGACAGATGCTCCTGCAGTCTATCTATGTGGTTCATTCTACTAATAACATTCTGTGGACTTGTTCTTTCCTATGGAATATATTCCAATTCCTCGTCATTTTTGCGCACTGAAAATATCATATAATAACCAAGGGTGTAATTTACGTTTACAATTGCGATACTTATAACATTCTTACATTGGCATTATAAAAATATTAAATCCTTAACTGCAGTTCAACTTGCATTTTTATTTCTTGTCACCATCCTGCCTACTTCTCAACGGAGGCATTAATGAGCAGTGAAATAGCCAGAAGACAGAAAGAAAAGCAAAGAACATGGATACCACGTACAATGTATTAAAAAGTAAAATATAATTTGATTTTTATTCCAAGGTATCATAATTTGTATTTGCAACAGGTGAACTTTATTCTCTTTTCTAATAGACTTGCCTCCCTGTAAATACTATTTACAAATCTATTAGCCAAATTTTCATAATTGTCATTACATTTATGACATTCATAAGTGTCACTGAGAAACACAATAAGTATATGCCTGTTTCACCATGATCAAAAATCATTAAATGATCTTGGAACAAGTACATATTTTATACCAGACACAAAATACAGCAATATAGGTAGTCCCCCAATTAACGGTCAGCCACTTTCTCAGGGATGGAAAACTCTTTTTTCCCCCGGCCTCTGCTCCCTCCTTGTCCTAACAGGCAGACCTATTTCATTCGGACCTACTACCTCTGCTTTGCTCAGTTCCCAAGATGGGCCCCGACTTAGACTGTGGGGATTAATCACCACCAAATCATCAGCGTGGGGCTCAACATCATTTCACCCTTCCAGGTATCATGCATCACAGAAGGACATTTCGGTCAACGACAGACTGCAAGGACGAGGGTGATACACCAGATAGCCTAGGTGTGTACTAGGCTATACCGTCTAGGTTTGTGTAAGTGCATTCTGTGATGTTTGCACAACAAAATCGCTTAATGATGAGTTTCTCATATGTATCCCGGTCATTAAGTAATGCATGACTATAGTCTCATGCCTCAGTCTTGACAACCAGATTCTTCCTTGTTCCTGAGCTTCAATTCTCACCTTGTGCCCCAGGCCTGACAGCTATTCGGTTGGTGAAAAAGTAATTGTGCTTTTTGCAATTATTTTTAACCTTTTAAACTGCAATTACTTTTGCACCAACCTAATAGATTGCTATCTTATTTCTGTGTATGACTGAGTCCCTATCTTTGAGCTCTGCCTCCTGCCTTATCTTCCCCAGGACCTGTCTTCCCTTGAAACGCACACTGGTGGCTGAGATCCTGTCTCATGCTTGCAAACTTGAAAATAGCTTCCCTTTGTAAATTTCTTAGCCCCCTTTATGCACAATCTAATTTTTTCGAAAGACGACCATATTTCACTCTGAACACATACGCGTGTTACTTTCTCTATACTCTTTAAGATACTATTAATATATTCTGCTAAATGACTCCCAGTTTCCCATATTCCAAAGCTAGGTCGACCCTCCCCAACACATCCCCTCTATCTTCATGCCCTATGTGGCCAGCCGAGCTCCAGATTTCAGCCTCTCAGGCTGTACTCAAGAAGGCTCCTTATGACTATGTGCTGAGAGAAAAAAAATGGTGTACCTCTGAAATTTTATACTCAAGACTTAATTTCTCTAGGAATCCCATTCAGGACAACTGCTAAATATTAGGAAGTTGCTTTCCCTAATACAAATCTAATATGTATTGTTGTGACCTGAATGTTCTTTCTGGAGTCCACAGCTACACTCCTGCTTCCTCTGAGGAGCTGGGTGAGTTTCCTGAGGTGATCATCAGATGTACTTTACCAGAGAAAAGTATGATAAAACATTATTATGTTTCATTGACATAGCACCATTCTTCCTATCCTGAATCATATACTACGTAAAACTGGAATTTTTAATAAGGCCCAAGAATGTAACCATCATTTAAAATATTCTCAGCGGAATATCATTTTGATTTCCAAAAAACCCAATTCAAAACTTGCTTTGGTACCTAACATTCATGGTATAAGAAACTTTCCAATTCTGCTTCTTAGGTAGCCAAAGTTATTTCAACAGTAAAACCTGTATATGTATACTGCTTTAAAATTTGTAATTAAACATTATAAGTGAAAGCAAGGACTCCCATGTAAGCAGACATGAAATGGTTAATTTGAATTTTGGTTGTTGTTATTATAGGCAAGTTATCTTGCAATCCATGTGTTTTAACTCTCCCATTGGAGCAGAGGACATAATTATTGAGTGAAGTACTCTAAGTAATGAGGAAGAAAATTTTGACTTAGCTTTCAATCTGGAAAATGATCTCTTTCCACCAAAAGTCAAGGATGGTACTCCCTATTTATTATCCTTATTTCACAAATGAGAAACAGAAATATTGGAACCAGAAAAAAAAAAAGGATACAAACTTAGTGCTTCACACAATATTTACACTTTACTATAGTGTAAATCATTAAAACAACCAATTAAAGCAAAATTAAAATGCAGAAAAAAAAATTCAAACTATAATAGTACTAAAGAAAACCAGAGGAGAATTCTTAATAACCTCAGAATGGGAAGACTATCTATGAATGACACAAACCCAGAAGCTATAAGTGAAAAAAACTGATTAATGTAATCATATAAAAATATACATTTTAAATTACTATACAGCAAAAAAAAAGAGAGAAAGAAACGTTAAAAAAGTGAAAAACAAGTCACACACTGGGAGTAAATATGTGCCACTCACGTTCCACAATTGAGCTTTTTTCTTTAGAAGTTCTCTACAGAACTTCAACGTATAAACAAGGGGGGGAAAAAAAGGACAAGCCCAATATAAACAGGGGCAAAAATTAAAAACAATTAGATCACAGTAAAGTGAATGCAGATGATTTTAAGTGTATAAAAAGAGGCCCAACCTCATTCACAATCAGAGAAATAGAAATTAAAAACTACACATGCAAACCATTTCGTACCTACAAAACTGGCAAGTATCAAAGAGTGGATAATCTAATGCGTTGCCAAGGGTTTAGAGAAGCAGGCGCTCTTATTTTTGGAGTGGGAGCCAATTGGTAAAGCCCTTGGGGAGGATAATTAGTATCTATCAATATTTAAAATGTACAAGAATTTTACACCCAGGTGAGAAATGACGAACATGCAGAGGTATTTACTGCAGCTTTGTCTGTAGTAAAACAAGAGATAGGAAACAACATAGGTAGGTAACTGCTTCAATAAATATAATGCGATACTAAGCAGCCATTACAAAACAAGACAGGTCTATATGTGCAACTATGGAAGTCCTCCAAGGTACACTGGGAATTGTAAAAAGCGAGTACAGAACAATGCATATGATATTTTATTATTTGTGGAAGTACAAAAACGTGTGATGCATATATTTGTAAATACATAGAATACCTTTGGGAGACGACACAAGAAACCAGTAAACGTAACTGCATTCCAGGAATTACCAAGAAAACAGAAAAAGGAGGGAATCTTACTTTTTAACCACATACCTTTTCACCTTTTAAATTTTGTACCACGTGTATGTATTAACTATTCTAAAAATTGCATAAAATCTGTGCAGTTGTTATTGAGTAGAGGTATCTGAATCATTTGTAACTATTATCCTGGGGCATAGAGTAAACAGACAAATGAAGTAGCATCCTTGATAAGTTTTCTCCAAAAAGCTCTTCGTTTGTTTGGCTGTGATAACTCATGAACTCAGAGGCTGCTGTGTGCAGAATAAGACATCCATAACATTGTCCCAGCCCCAGGTCTACACCTTGTGAAGTTGGCCCATACAGATTATGATAGTTTTAAAATATGCCCATAAATACTTTGATATGCTTTCTTTCAGGTAGAGCTTAATTTCCCTCACCTTGAGTGTGGGCTGGATTTAGTGTCTTGCTTCTAATGAATAGAACAGGACAGAAGTGATGGTATATGGCTTCCAAGACTAGGTTATAATAAACATTGTACCGTATTTTGCCATGGATAATGTGCACTGTTTTGCCCAAAGTTGTGAGGGGAAAAATAAGGATGTGCATTATACATGGGTAGCATTAATTCTGTATCTATATAAATGTTTTTAATTTGTTTATTTATACTTATGAGTTAAAAGTGTAACTCTAGAAATCAATAACGATATCCATGTGTAAAATAATACCCTGGAAGATGATAATCAGTTTTGTTGAACTTACGAAGAATTTGCAATGATGAAGAGTTATGATGCGTAAATATCATAAAGTTGTTACCGGTTCATAAAATTTCTTGTACCTTGTATGTGTTCTTGTGTTTTGTAATATATGCATTACATAAAATTTCTTGTCCCGTAATATGTTAAAAAATAAATGCTAAAATTCCTTTCTAATACAAAAAAAAAAAGTACCTAAATGTAAACAAATAAAAATTTGAATTAAAAAATTAAAACTCCATTTCTTTGCTCGGAAAGTTCGGGCCAAAAACATGGGTGCGTATACATGGCAAAATACCATTGTTTCTGTCTTTCTCTGTCTCTTTCTCTCAGGTCATTTTTCTCTGAGGAAAGGCAGTCTCATGGCACGAGGAGAGTTCCATGGCGTGAGGAACTGAGGTCCCCAGCCAACAGCCATATGGGAACCATCTTAGAAATGGAGCCTCCAAGCCCAGCTGAGCCTTCAAACAATTGCAGGCCCAGTAGATGCCTTGATGGCAACTCCATAAAACACCCGGAGCCAAAATCACCCAACTAAGCCATTTTCGAATACGTGACTCTCATCAACTGTGTTTAATGTTTGTTGTTTCAAACTGGTAAATTTTGGTATAATTTATTCT
The DNA here is from genome assembly GCF_004115265.2 of Rhinolophus ferrumequinum. Taxonomy (NCBI): domain Eukaryota; kingdom Metazoa; phylum Chordata; class Mammalia; order Chiroptera; family Rhinolophidae; genus Rhinolophus; species Rhinolophus ferrumequinum. Next base: position 82,108,315 of record NC_046286.1, on the reverse strand, counting down.
GCTGCAATGGATAGATAATGAACATACCTTTTGCTCTCCCCCACCTCCCATGTGTCGAAGGCCTAGGAGACGTGCAGAGGCACATGCCATTTGTCCTGTGAGTAATGGTGACCTATGGGAACATTGTGAGCAGATGCATGCAGATCATTGTCCTGTTTATACACTAACGACCATAGAAGTGATTATTAATTAGATATGCATATATAATGTATATATGCATAATTTAAGAAACTCTCATTCTTACACCATCACCACCTCTCCCACCCCTCACTACACAGGCACTGCTTGCTCTTCTGTTTGGTCCAGGGACACTGAACTCAGGTAGCCTCCACAGCAACAAATGAGAGAAGTGGAAGAGTTCAAGAGAGCTGATAATAATCACTATAGGTTCTGGCAAAAGAGGAAAAAAACATGTCCAAATATTCCTTCCACAATTCTCAAATTACTACATAGTAACTTTTCTCATATCCTGCTGACTTGAACATATCTAGTTGATTTCTTTCAGGATACTTCCCGCCATTTACCTGCCCAATTTCATTTCATCTTCCTTCTCCCAACACAGGAGGTAGAACACGCTCTGGCCTTCAGGTAAGAGCTGAAAATATAGGAGGATTCAGGGCTTATATAACATTGCAACATGAAAAAAGAAAAAGGATGCCAGCATAACTAGCAATTTTTTTTTCTAAACTGCGTGCTTTTTAAATATATGTAAATTTTGTTCCAATAAATGTTCCATACACATTTTGGGGGCCACAGTCAACAGAGTATGTAGCATTCAACATTTTATTTTATATGGCCTTCATTCTCTCTCCCTCTTTCTCTCTCTCTCTCCCTCTCTCTCTTTCACCATACTCACACCCCACCCCATGATTTGGTGGTATTATTTCTGAAAACTTCTTAGTCTCTCAATGGACTGCACTTTTAAAAGATTATAGAAGTTTTTTCAAAGGTCAAAACTGAAATGTTTTCATTTCACACTACTAAGGGCCATTTTCAAATACAAAAACATGGAACTTTAAAATCATTCCCTTTGACATGCACATGTCTCTGCTATTTTCTCAGTTTGCTTACTACTAGAAAAACAATAGTGCCTAGGTATTACTTCTGCTGAGACTCGTACATCATAGTTTGTCCTTTGGCCCAGTTGCTATTTCACTTCACAGAAGGAAACCAGCAACCTCATTCCTACCATCTAGTGAAATCTAAAATCACATATGAGCCAATGGAGCTCATATCCAAAGTACCAGAGGTGAGACTGTACCTGTCTATCCACCAAGCTGTCACGGCTTTTCATCCACCATGCTTATTGGGCTCTCACATAGGTTCTGGATCTAATATACAATTTCACTACCGAGACCATCAATCTTGTTTTGAACCCTTCCCTGCATGGCTGGGAACTGACTCCCTAAGCCAAGGTGACCATGCCTACTTCTGCTTACCTGGCATTCCTCTCCTGGACATGTCTTCCTCCTATTAGCTTATGCTAATGTTCTAACGCTTGTGCATGTCATACTCTTTGGACAGACTGCTTTGAGCTGCAATATAGCAGAGGCCCAGGCTCTGAGGTAATCCAGAGATGTAGCTCTTGAGCCCCCAGGTCTGGTTTTCTCCCTACCCATCTTCCTTATCTACAACAGCTCTGTGAGTAAGTTCCCAGAATGCTTTGTAGTGATCCTTCCATGCAGAGATGAGCCACAAAAATGTAGTTGTTTCTCCCTATTGTCACAGCAGAAAAACATACACCAGTTCTTCAGAAGTTTCGTTGAATAAAGGGATTTTTGAAACAGAGGAAGAAGGACAGGGGAATAAAAGTGATTATGAGTAGTACACATTCTCATTTAACAAAATTGTTGCACAGTGAGACAAGAACACAAAATAATGTAAGCCCTCTACTACCACCCCCCAAAAAAAATATGTTAAGGAGAAGCCAAAGCATGTCTACATGTGAGCTGATTATGTTTTTCATAGTCACATTAATGTTTTTCATATTCACACTTCCAAGTATCATCAAGAGGAATCATAAATTATGCATAGCTAATTAATGAGCGCTTCTGTGGTAGTTAGTGTCACATCAGCAGGGCAGTGATCGGCATGCATCTGCTCATAAAGCTCCCATAGGTCATCTTTACTCACAGGACAAATGGCAAGTATCTCTGCATGTGCCCTTGGCATTTGACAGCTCCTGACTCATCTTTCCTGCATTCACACCGTCCCATTCCACCAGACCCTACGCTCTTATACACAGACGATTTGTAATTCTTGAAAGGGGCCATCCTCTTCTCTGCCTCTCTGGGTTTGCACACTCTGTACTTTCCAAAACTCTCGTTCTTACACCATCACCACCTCTCCCACCCCTCACCTCATTTAGCTGGGGAATTCTCTGTCATTCTTCAAGGCTCAGCTTATGAATCACATCCTTGGCTGAGGCTTTCCTGACATTTCACACTCTGACCAAAAAGTGTCGAATATTCCCTTCATATCACTTTTGTGCCTGCCACATCCCTTCAAATACATACCTGCTTCTATTGTAGGCAATGAGACTATTTCCTGAAGTCAAAGCTCGCATCTCACTCTTGTTGGTAGCTCTACAACCAAAAATAGTGGCTGGCACATAGAAAGTGTTCAATAGGCATTTAGTCAAAGGATGGGTGGGAGGATGGATGGATGAACGGATGGGAAAGAAAAAGAATTTGTCAGGGTTTCCCAAAGTAGCAGATACTGTGATAGGTTCTATATAAATGCCTTTTACATATTTATTCTCAACAAGAAAATAAGGAAACTGGCTCAGAGTTACGTGTATCCAGTAACGTTCAAGTTCACACATTTGCAAGCAGTGGAGTTCGAATAATTCAGAACTAAGTCTGTTTTCACCAAAAAGCCCATCATGGTCTTTTCATGTGACCATAATATTTATTCCACTGTATAGTACAAACATGACAGAAATATTTAACAGGGTATTTTAAAACAAAAATAATCTGAGAAAAAGCAATTTAGGGAGCTACCATAGCTTAAAGGAAATGGTTACTACTTAAATACCTTTGCTTTGCATCTATTTACATCCATTACCTACGAAACTACAACGTGGTCTCCTGCAGGACTTACCTGTCCGGAGTTCACACTTGACTAATCTGTCGTCTTCTCTCTCACAACAAATGAGTGTGGGCCAGGTAGCCAAGAACACATAGGTTACTATTTTTTAAATCAGGTTTGTTTGTTTTAACCCAAACTGATGGTCTATAGGGCCATCAACTCTGTAGGAACTGTGGACATGGCAAGGCTGGGGAGAGAAAGTGCTGCCTCCTTTCCAAGCCTGCGGGGCTACACGTGACAGTCCACCACCTGAAGCCAGGTCTGAGAAGGAAACCAGTGGGCACCATTCTCTTTCAGACGCAAAACCATTTTAGCTATGACAAGCTGGAGGGCCATGAAGCAGTGGTCAACTGCACTGCAATTTGTTTCTGAGATGACAAAGAACAGAAAGTACAAAGCGGGCAAGGTTGGCGACCACAGGCAGAGGCGCTGGGCGATCCCAGCATTGCCGGGAGCCTGGACCGGGTCGTGTAACCCCTTTGCTTGAAAGCCCTCAATCAGGCAGGACCTCGGAGGCCGACAACTGTAATTTCAAACCACAAAAGAAAACAGAACCCTCTCAAACTTTTATTTTGCTGAGGAAGCGGATGATTTAAATAAGTCTGCTTGACACATGCCTATCTGACTTCCTAGCTCCCGTAGGTTTCCTGCAAGTCAGCTATAGAGCTATTCCCCACTTGTTCGGACAGGATTTATGCATTCTCCATCTGGTATTCAGCAAGCATATTTTTCTTCCTTTTTCATTGAACTTCTGCCCATACACACATACAGGGTCTCATTTTAATAGCGGGATTATTCCCTGTGTATTTAAATACACAGGAAACAGGAAATCATCTAAAAGAACACAGTGATCTCATGGTTATATCACTTTTCCCCACAAGCCCATTAGAGACAAAGACAAGATTCTGGAACTTATAGCTTAAGAGTTTCTCAACCTGACAGGCTAACTGACCTTAAGTTCCCTCTTCTGGTTCTTAACATAGTACAAATTAAGAAAATGAAATAGCACATTTATTCCAAGACACGGGAAAAGAAAAGGATAATTTTTTTCTTCCCAAAATAAGCCTGTATTCAGCCCTTGGAAATGTAAGAAGGCACTGTCACACGTGGTTGGCTGACTAAAGAAGGAGTCAGAGGGTCCAAGGAGAGCCCTGTACTGGGGAAGCAGGGAAGGTCCTTAGATATTCAAACATAGCTCACAGTGGGCCACCAGTTCTCTTAAAGATGTATGTGGAATGTAGAAACCTGTATTTAATAAGCACTAACATGTCTTCACCATGTTCCGTTTAAGCTTCACAAAAAACATATGGTATTATTAGCCCCATTTTACAGATGAGGAAACTGAGCCTGAACTCCTAAAGACTCAATGTATTGCAAGAGGGAGCATTTCTCCCAGTTAGAAATTTTATCCACGGGATGGGGTTTCCTAGGATGTTCTCACACTTGCCCCTGGGAAACACTTGAGAACACAACTCTTCTTGTAGCACACTGTGAACGGACCTTCCCGGGCTCCATGCACAACTCTATCAGGATAGACACCAAAGATGCTCAAAGTGAAGGCTCTTAGAAATGGCAGTTCTAGAAGTCCATCAAAAAATAAAGAAATTAGGTGCTGTACACTTTGATGTATTTTGTTACTTTAAACATTGCTATCTCTTTCTGATACCTAGGCCAACCTTTTCTGTTAACTTGCATGTTTGCTTAATCTGAATATTGTATTCCCCAATCATGCCCGAGTATAAAACATTTGTGAAAGTAGGAGGTCTTTGTTCTGCCCCTGGAACAATTCCCCTACTCACAACTCTTGAGTGACGCCCAGGGGTTCCCTCACCTTCTTTGCGTGAGACATTTTACTAGTTCTTACTCCACCTCCTTTTCTGTGCTCTCCCTTCCCACTCATCTAAAACCATCACCATCATAGCCTGGTTTACATCTTTCCCAAAGGCTGCATTATTGGCCCCATGAGGATTTTTAGCTCTTTACCCTCTAAACCAGTCTCTGTAACCTTGGAACGATATAACCTCACACCTAGTCTCAACACGTGCTAAGTCATCTCTAGTCGTTGGCCGTACAACAGTCTTTGTCTCCCTAACCTTAGTACAATGCTTTGCAGAGTAGAACATCATGACTCCCTATTTTGAACCTTGAAATTGAGTGTGCTTACAGTCACACATATTGGCTAATGTGTAGGAACCAGTGCCTGCTTGGGACAGCTGGTTGTGAGTGTTGTGCGGCACATGTCTTCCCAGCTCAGTTCCTAATGACATCACATTGGTAGCTTGAACTTAGCCATTTGGGGACTCAAAGTGTGGTTCTCAGACCAGCAGCATCAACGTCTCTTGGGAGCTTGTTAGAAATATGAAGTTCAGCACCTCACCTCATGCCTCCCAAATCAGATCTTTGCTTTTCTTTCTTTCTTTTTTTTTTTTTAACAAGAGCATTAGGCGATTTGTTTGCATCACCTTAAAAGGTGAGACAAAGAACTTCTAAAATCACCTCTTAAAATCTAGAATTGATTCATTATACAAAGTCTGTGCTCAACATGTTTGTTACATTGACTGAAGTCCACAAGGTGAAACTGTTTCAGTTCTCAAGGCTACTTGCCAAAGGACTAAAATGAATTTGTCTTATTTACATAGTTATTGTTGTAAAACTCAGAATAATTTGTTTTTAAAAGTTTTAAATGGGACGGTGTCCAATAGCTGGAAGAAATTCTGGATTTTTAATACTAGATTAAGGATACACCAAACTAATAAAGGAAATTAATAGGATTTTCAGACATGTGAAGGGGCAAAGCTTTGGGAAGAGGCACAGAGAACCTTATTTTCTTTTCACATGCAACTGTGATGGACTTACGTAACCTAATATATGCACAAATTAAAGAAATTTTGAAACCATGGGCTAATAGTAAGAAGGCAGCTATAGCATCTCGTTATCAATCGCTTCTCCAGTACAGTAATATGACAGCAAAAGATCCTGTGTAAAATTCTGGGTAAGATATTAAGAGTAACCCCAGAAGCACACATGAAACTTGCAACACTAAATTCCAATCTACACTAACAGAAGTTTCTGAAAAGCTGCATATTTGTGAAAGAATGCTAGAGTATGAGAACATGAACTTTAGGGTCAAACTGCTTGAGTTCAAATCCCAGTTCATGCAGCTAGTTACAAGCTACATGATCCTAGGAAAATGACTCTGTACCTCTCAGTTCCTTACCTATAAAATGGAAGTGTAGGAGTACTACCTACTTCATTGCATCTGACGGTTGTAACAACCACATCCTCTGGTTGCCTGTGGCTACCATACTGACTCTGGGGCCAGATAATCTCCTTTGAATCTTGGCCTTAACACTAAGGGTGTGTGACCTTTGGCAAGTTTCCTCATTGTAAAGTGGTGATAGAGTGAATAAGTCAATCTATGTACAATCTATGAGCCCCACAGCCCAAAGGAAGAGCTCTGTGAGAATATTACCAGGGAGTTAGATTTAAAAAGTGTGTGGTGGATTTTTGGGTTTTTTTTTTCGTTGTTTTTTTTATTTGTTTTCTTTTTAGATTTCCAATAATATCCATCTATCATCATCAAATCCTCTTGAGTTGGAGTAATTAAAAAGATATATATGTCCACATTTCTACAGCTCCAGAACACCAGCTTTAAAAACCACAGATTCAGGAATGTTTCAAGTAAATATGTGAGAGTATTACAGCCAAAGGCAATGGTTCTCAATGTCTTCAGGGGAACTTAAAAAAATACTTATGACTGGGTCGCACCCCTAGAGATTCTGATATATTTGGTCTGTGGTGTGGCGCAGGCATCAGGAGTCCTGCAATCTCCCAGGTGATTTATATGTGTGGCCAGGATTGAGAACCACTGGCCTAAGGCATGATTAAGCAGATGTAAGAAACAACATGTAACAATTTGGGGGAAGCAGATTGACAAACTGGAATGGCCTCCGTGTGGTTGTTACCTGTTTTGTTCCTAAGGCTGGCCTGCTAGCCGGGTAGGTCTGGCATCTCGATGAGGGCATGGTTATGCCAGGCCCATCAGCGGGCGGGCGCAGAGAGGAGGAAGCCACTCCCCAAAGACTGATTGGACTAGAAAGTCAATTATTCATTTACAAGGAGTACGATCCCTTTCCAGAAGAGGTACCTACTTGGGAAACCAAGTTCACATCCAAAAACGACTTGAAAAGCCTATGAAATCAGAAAAGGGTGCAGCCCCTGAAACAATAATAAATTTGATTCTAGATTCTAAAGAGGGGGTTCTCAAACTTTGCGGCGTGTCAATATCACTTGGCCTGGGCCATACTACAGACCAATTCAGTCAGGATCTCTGGGGGTCGGACCCAGGCATCAATACTTTTCAGAAACTTACCAAATGATTCCAACAGGCAGCCAAGTTTGAGAACCCACAAGGGTTCTCATCATTATTATTCCCACAAGGCTCCCAACTTCCTCTTTTCCATGTTTCAGTTTACTGATAATGCTTAAATTTACATTAAAAGTACTCTATTGATATAGGAAATGTGTTGATTGATATGCTCTCATCCACTGCCACCCTCCAAAAAAATCTACAAGCTTCCTTTTTGATACAGTTTCTTCTAAATAATGGCATAATTAGTTATTGAAGTCTTATAATCCATGAAGCATGAACAAGGTATTCCAACTATCAGAGTTGTGGGAAGTATTTGTTCATGCCTGATTTTTAGAAGATAGGAGTTATTTATTTGAAGTTAATTTGCATTTATAGGATATATCTTATGAAACTACAGAGAAAAAAATGAATTAAGTCACAAGGTTTTGTGACTCTTTTCATGACACCATATTGTAACTACAAATGACCGGTGAATTGGCATGAACAATTAGCAGTGTATTTTGTCACCTAATTATAATGGAAATGCTCTTTCCTTTGAAGAACTGGTAGAGAAAAGAGAGCTTCTATAGTCTCTCTCATGTTCATTACCAAGTGCAGTGAATTGCAAATAATAGGTACTCGGTAAGCTTTTAAAATTAAATTGCTTTAAAACCTTTTCTTCTAAATTGAGTTAGACAGCAACAAGGTAGTGATAAGTTAAACAACACTGCTGTTCTTCCCTCTAATATCAATAAAATATAGATTCTGCAAGAGAACCCTGGGCAAATATATCTTCTAAAGTAGGAACATGAATACGTGGCCAGCAGGAATTTCACAGTACTTTAAGGCTACTTTGTGAGGTGAGGCGTTTAATTAACTCTTCTGGATCTACTTTCTCTATCTGCAAATGAGAGATAATAGTAGTGACAGTATAGGGTTATTTAGGTATTAAATGAGATAGTTGCAAAGTATAAGAACATACTAGCTTAATATAAGGCAATTATACAATAATGGTTTTTATTAATGTAATATCATCAATAGGTTATAAAAATCTGGGGGGAAATAAAATATTGCACCACGTTGTTTTACCCACGAAGAATGAGGGAGGAAAGTTTGGGAAATGCCATAGTATTCGGATTTAGAGTTAAAGCTCATTTACATATACTTATGACTGGAAAGGACTTAACCTTACCTGAATTTTATTTTCTTTATAGATTCTGTTACTATAAAAAGACATCCCTTAAATTTCTACCAAATTACACATCCAGAACTTTTAAAACAGTGTGTTTATTTTTAATTTGAAGGTGCCCTTGGGTGTTTCCAAGTCCACAGGCAAAACTAAAGACCTCAGAAGTGTTCAAGGCTTGATTGGCCAGTTCCTGCTGGAATGTAATTTGCATCCCATACCTTCCTGAGTTCCCATGAACTGGAACTCAAACATTTCCCTGTGAAAGTAGCTCTGAGAATCAACCCTTGTTAGTTCATTTACTCAAGACCAAATCCTAAGCAGACAACCACAAAAGCAGCTAATTTTTCCCACTGGTTTAAAGAAACTTCTTTTGTTGGAACAAACACTTTTTTTTTTAAGATTTTATCTATCATATTAATTTTGTACTGCTTGAAATAGATCATTCTGTTTTTCTTTAGTCACCTAAGACCTTGTATAAAATCTCTCTAACTTTATAAATTAATGAATCCTGGATAAAATGATTAAGCAGAATATAAAGAAAAATAAAATTCAAATAAATTTTGTTTTCCTAGGTGCTTGCATCCTTTTAAATTAAATCTATTAGGTTGGTGTAAAACCAATTGTGGTTTTTGCAATTATTTTTAACCTTTGAAACCACGATTACTTTTGCACCAACCTAATAAAACGTCATAAAATTATTTCTATTCTAATATACATTTTATTTCAGTCATTCTTCATTAGAAAGTATTTACTTGAGTGCCCAGTTCTGTATATATACCTCTGAGGAAATCCAAGAAGCTTAAGAAATGGCCACAAATCTCAAAGATTTTATACTTTCACAAGAAGACAAATATTAGCAATTATAATAATATATGGTTAAGTTTCAAATGGATGTCAAAGGAATTCAGATAAGGAACTGATTAGGGGTTAATTTGATCCCTGGAGAGAAAAAAGCATGGGAAAGCTTACCTTTAGCAAACCCTCAAATCCTGTAAGGTTAGAATAAATTTGCAACGGGCAGAGATATTTTAAAAGATTATTCAAAATGAAGATAACTATAGAAACAAAGGACGACATATCTAGACAGTCAAAACATAGTAGGCAGTTTTCCAGATAAGATCAATTGAATGCAATATTTCCATTCAATAGATCTGATCAATATCCATTCTAGATGTCCCTAAACATATAGAAATAGGGACAACAAGTACTTTTAGATACTAAATATATAGCAGAACTCAAAAGCATAAAAGAAAAACTCCACATGCTAAAAACGTAGAAGGTACATAACAAAGAATCAGGAACAGGAGACATTACAGGTCTCAAAAGCCAGCGTTTTCATGGCCATTCAAAGCCAGAAGCTGGCCCAGGAAAATACACGCACAGCAGATATCAGAACTGGGCTCCCTGTGCGAAAGCAGGAGAACCCCAGAAAGCATTGCACAAACCATCAAAGGAGCGTAACACCTGCATACCCAAGGTAGCCACTGGAAATGAGCCAACAGCCCCACCCTGTGGGTGAAGAAAGAGGCTTCTAGGGATATAGAACCCCAAGACTGAGCTGAATGTGGGAGTGGGAACTGAATTCTCATTACCAATGCACTCTGAGAATAACAGACTTAAAAACTAGCACAAAAAGTAATTCAGAATCTGAGTCTTGAAGGCACTGATGTGGACACCAATGGAAATCACTCCAGGATGGCTATCTGGATCTCCATAAAACATCATTCCCTCTGAAGAAAATGCACAAATAAAATCCCTAAAACAAAACAGGCCACTACATATGACAGACAGTTCCTAGGACATGAGGAACCAGCAATAACAGAACAATATGAAAGGGAGTTCAGAAGAAGTATGTTTACGTTTAAAATATAAAAGAACGTGCATCTGAAATGATAAAAACAGGAAGTTATTAAACAAGCTCTGAAAAGCCAAGTAAAAGTATAGTCATTCATTGTTTTAAATTTCAGCACATTGATTATACAGAAGACAAGTCATACCTGAAGATGAAGTTGAAGACAGAACAAAACATCTCCGTAGTACACTGGAGAAAGAAAGCAATGGAGAATATAAAAGAGAAGATAGGAATCATAGAAATTCTAATAACTGCCTCACAGGAATTCCAAAGACATGAACAAAGATTGGATGTCTATCCAATATTCTAGGAGGTAATGATGGAGAATTTTCCAGAACTAAGAAGATATAAGTCCTCAGATTGAAAATATCCACCAAGAGGCAAGTAGAATAAGTAGGAATATAAGAGGAAAGATGTAAGTGAGACAAACAAACAAAAAAAAAGTGTCAAAGATTAGTGAGTAATGTGGGTGAGAAAGTCATTTGGGGTCAGATTATCGAAGCTTTGGAAACCAAGATGAAGACTTTATTTTGTAGAAAATGGGTGCTACTAACAAATTGGTGGTTGGGCCATTACAAAAATAAGTAATGCTTTAAGACATTTGAAACAGGAAGACCACAATGTCATTTTCCACTAAAGAATACCTTTCTATCCAAATTCTTATTTTATATCTGTTTTATATTTTATATTTATATTTTAAAGAGTGAAAAAGTCTTCCCTAATGCTCTGAAATGTTACTTTCAAATATTACATTAACAAGGGCTATTAAATTCTAAAGATGTAAAAAATAAAAAATCCAAACAACACAAATAAAACCTTAAGAAGCCGTTTGGTCTATATTCATTGACCCAAACCTTGTCAAATGAATTGAACAGATAAAAATCTATTGTTTTTAATGCTCTCCAGAAAGGGAGACATTCATTCATGTACTTGTTAACAAGGCTGAGGGCCAACTACAAGGCCAACAGGGTTGATGAGCCAGTCCCTTCACCCAAGATGCTTGCTCACAGTCCAGTGGGGAAGCAACCAAAGCATTCACTACTACAATAATGTGGGATATGTGTTCTCAGAGAAACGTGTGTTTTGTTGCTACAGGAGCCTCAGAAAACAACTCATAACTAATGGAGCTTGGGGAGACTTCTAAGAGGGGGTTATGCTGAGCTGTGCCTGAAAAGCTGAATTACCTACGCAGAAGGCATTCTAGACCTCAGGGCACTGCACGTGTGAGTTCTTCGTTATGGCTGATACACATAGAACAAATGGAGACATCCTGAAAATGAAGCTGGAGACAGGCAAAAAGAGGTCAATTACAAAGTGCCATCCTATAAAGTTTAACTTTATACTAGAGGTGATAAGAGCCAATAAATGCCCTGTAGAAGCATAGACCAGGATTGGATTTGTGTTGGAGAATGGTCGCTGTGGGAGCGATGTGGAGAGTGGAGAACAAAGGGTCAAGAAGAGGGAGGGAGACCAATGAGAAGAGGAATACAATAATCCAAGCAAGAAATGATGAAAGCCTCAACTGAGGCTTTTCACATTATAGATAGAGAGGCAAAGACATGAACAAAGATTGGGTAGACAATATTCTAGGAGGTGATGATTGAGAATTTTCCAGAACTAAGAAGATATAAGTCCTCAGATTGAAAATATCCACCAAGAGGCAAATAGAATAAGTAGGAATATAAGAGGAAAGATGTTTTTATAAGATGTTTTTATAAGAGGAACGATGTGTTTATTTGTTTTCTTTGCCGAGTGGAACTCTTTTGTCACAAATGAAATCGTATGAGAATCTACAAAATAAAATAAATAACTGCAGAGCTGGTGGAGGCGAAATGTGTGAGTCACTCTGCTCACCCTTCCCCTTGCATCCTCCAACAGCTCCTGAGGTCCCGCTGAAAAACAGTGTGGAAATCACAGCACTAGAGAGAGATGCTTAAGAAGCGGAATCACCATTTTCACCCATTTCATTTAATTAACTCTTCTAGTGTCTAATAATCTGCAGTGTTGGTTGTTCTTCTCTATCTAAAGTAAATCTCTGCAAGAGTTCATAAGAATCCTTGCTTTATTTCTTTAGGCATCAAATAAATATTGCACTCAATACATCTCTCAGTGTGTCTCTAGCCTCTGCAACCACACATCAAAACCCAGTTAACTGCAGTCTTGTGCAAGCGGACATTCTGACCTTCTATTTCCTGACTCAATCTGGGTGCAATGACTTTGAATCTGATGTGCAGAAACCATTCAACGTTTTTAGATCTCATCTCATTTCATTCTATATCCTCCCCTTCAGAAGAATCATCCACCTGCATGTTTTCAATCTCTAGTTGTAATTGCATGACTGTGTACAAATATTAATAGTGAACCCTGACTGTTTTGAGCTCCAGACTAGCAATTACTACTGGGCATATTTAATTAGGTTCTGCAGACACCAGAACTGGCCAAAAATGAACCTTATCACTCTCTACCCCACACCTACTCGTCTGCCAGTTCTACTCACTAAGCTGAGTACATTGGCACCACTTAACACTTACCCAATAACCATTCTTTTTCGCTCTTCTCACTCCCCACCAAATCACCTCAGTCATTTGTTGTTTCAACCCCCTTAAGACCACTTCCAGCTGACTGCCTCCTCTCCCTTCCCACAGCAGCTTGCGTCTAGTTATCTGAACTTACTGTGGCAGACTCTGTGACGCTCTGCAAGCATTCCATCTGCTTTCCCCCATTTCACAGCTTCCTGTGGCTAGGCAGATCCATGTAACTGGCTGTGACTGTAGGAAGAAATGACATGTGTCACTTTCATCTCAATGCATAAAAGTCAGTGCCCAACCCTGTAGTTGTGTCTTTCCCTGCTGCAGTGACTTAACAAGCCGTGTGGTTCCAGGTGGTTCAGCCAAACCATGATGGACCCTAAGAGATGTGAAACAGAGCCCCTACTGACCTGTGTAGGGCATATAGAAAGAGTGGGGAATGACCTTGGGCTGCCTTAAGCCCCTGAGATATTGGCTGTTACATCAGAACCTAGCTTATGCTAACACTTCCTGATTGGTCTCCTCGTCTTCAGGACAGACCTGCCTCAATCTTCTTCACAACCTCAGAAGTGATCTTTCTAAAATGAATGTATTATCATGTCATAAACATTTCACCCCTATGAGCTGCACAAAACTCTTCGGTGGCTTTTCACGTCAGCTACACCATATATTCCACTGCCTCTCGCATGGTCTGCGAAGGACTTGTCTGCCACAGCTTGCTTTATAGCCTTATCTCTCAATGGCCCTGAATACTCTTGCTGACCCTAACTACTTTCAAGTGAGCTTGTTTCCTCACTTCTGGGCCTTAAAGGTTGCTGTTGCCTGCATTTAATGTTCTTCCCATCCTCACCCTACTCTCCCTGGCAAACGTGTATCCCCTATTCAGGACTTATCTCAGACACATTTTCTCTGTGGATGCCATCCCTGACGCTAGAAGGAGAGGTAACCCTATAATATTTTGTACTAAGCTCCAAAACACATCACACGGAAGCATAGCTCTTCTTTTCTTTCTTGTTCCCTTTATTCCCTATCTTGTCTTTCGGTCTATTCCATTTTTACACTAATTCCCAGTTACACAAAATTCCTCATAATGGGGGTTGGCCCGGTGGCTCAGGCGGTTGGAACTCCGTGCTCCTAACTCCAAAGGCTGCCGGTTCGATTCTCACATGGGCCAGTGGGCTCTCAACCACAGGGTTGCCAGTTCGATTCCTTGAGTCCCTCAAAGGGATGGTGGGCAGCGCTCCCTGCAACTAAGATTGAACATGTCACCTTGAGCTGAGCTCTTGGATGGCTCAGTTGGTTGGAGTGCATCCTCTCAACCACAAGGTGGCCGGTTCGACTCCCACAAGGGATGGTAGGCTGCGCCCCCTGCAACTAGCAATGGCAACTGGACCTGGAGCCGAGCTGCGCCCTCCACAACTAAGATTGAAAGGACAACAACTTGACTTGGAAAAAAGTCCTGGAAGTACACACTGTTCCCCAATAAAGTCCTGTTCCCCGTCCCCCCCCCAAAAAAAAATAAAAAGAAAAAAAAAAGAAAAAGGTTAAAAATAATAGCAAAAGCCACAATTGCTTTAAAAAAAAATTCCTCATAATGAATGTCATGAAAACAACCAAGTTAAAAAAAAACAACACATGAATTAAACACAAAATCCAGCACTAAAGTTTTACTAACTGAATTTTAAAAAATAATATAACAAGTTGCTTTCCTTTCTTTTCAACTCAATTTTCTGAAAATAGGGAATGTAAATACCACAGAATAATTCTTTATACATTTAGATACTCAGTTTATTTCTTTTTAATGACGGTCATAATTATATAGAAGAAGAGCAGAGGAAAAGAGGAATTAAGTTGATGTCTATTTTATCTGACTATAATTTGCTGCTGATGTGTTTGTAAAGCCCAAGCAATTACCACTACCTACACCTAAAATTAATGTATTTGTAACTTTCATAACAATGTTTTTGGTTTGGTAAAGTGGAATAATATCTGCTTTTTAAAAACCTATTTTCTATCCCCTAAGTCATTATGATTGTCTTTATTTAAAAAAAAACTTAGTTTTAAAATACGTTAACTTTTGATCCATCACAAAAATGTTTTATGCTTTTAATGATGTGCATAGAAAATATTTCTTGGACAAATTAGGAGAAATTGATTCATTTTTTGCCTTATTTTTGACCAATTATAGGAACTATATTCAAGAAGTTAATTCCTTCACTTTAATTTTTTGACCAGTTACTTCTAAGGATTTCTTCTCTAGGGATTCTTAAAGTCACTTGCTTTCAGCTACAAAATGGGAAAGTCTATGAAACTACAAGCTTTATGGCTTGGAGAAAAGTCTGAAGACTCAAAGAGTTACAAAAAAATTATTTATGTTGTTTGACTCCAAAGCAAATGCATACAAAACTTTGAAAAATTGCAGAAAGATGGAAAAGACTAATTTAGAAATTAAAATCAGTTGATGTCTATTATTCAGTCAAGGAATTAGATAACATCACAGTGTAAGGACTACTTAAAATTAAATCATATCAGAACATGTGGAAAATTCTAAATTTAATAAAATTTTCCCTCTGTGGGGAAGACGCAGGGTGGAAACTAGACCTAAGTGATAAAGTTGTCCTTGCATCTTACTTCTGCAATTTTACACTTCTTTATTTATTTTTGTAGACACCCGTTCTTGCAAGTGGCTACTCATTGACCGATTGTATTAAATAAAACATGGTGATAGCTCCCTTAGGGTAAATAACACCTGACCTAGTTCCAGCTTAAAATTTATAGGAATTCTTATTAGCACATCAAGTCTTAAATTCTCAAGTACTCCAACAAAGATCATACAAAAGAAATGCCAGGGAAAGAGCCAGTGACCCCGTGATTCCATTTGCTGATTGTCCATGGTATTCCATGTTGTCCACATCTCATCCATTTAACTGTAATTTAGAAACCTTCCCATTACCTTAGAACATTTTGGCAAGGATTTGATTTGGCAGCTTAACAGACAGCCTTTTTCTGCCCTTGAAAATGTAATATAGAAGTCTGTAGAAATAATATGTAATCACCTTTCACGACCCATATGAAATACATGGGTACAAATGTAAAAAAAAAAAAAAAAAAAAAAAAAGTTGGAAGGAGATAGAAGGGAAGGGGAGTAGATATTGGAGAAAGAACATATCCACAGCTCTCCCCTCTCATTCTGAAGTCCAGGCACATGAAATTGCCTTGGGCAGGGTGTGTGCCAGCTGGCCAGCAGCATTTCTGACTGCGGAGGCAGAGGCCACTCCACAGATCTGCATCCTTTCTAATCCCACAGCTCATTATGCAGTCGCCTCACTTGGCCTTCCTTATGCTCTGTTTTCCTCATTTCAGTACAGAGGAAACCAACACTAGAAATGTTTTCTGCATATCACATTAACTTTATTTCGCCCTCATTTGTACTTCTCTCTCTCTCTCTCTCTCTCTCTCTCTCTCTCTCTCTCTCTCTCTCTCTCTCTCTCTCTCTCGGGAAAATGAAACGTGGTTGGTTCTCTGATTTGTTTCCATTAAACTCTGTTCTCTGTCAGGTCATTTAATCCCAGAAAGGTTCATGAGAGGTATATGTGTACTGCTTCATGTTATTCTGTACTTTGTCACCTTTGTTTCCTTTTTGAATCATGTTTTGTTGGTTCTACTTCAAATTAGGAAACAGATTGCTCCCCAGATGACATGACATCATACATTGTTAATGAATAAGACATGGAAATTAAATGCTTTTAAACTCTTCTGAAACAGTAGTAAGATGGATCTGTTACCACATTGATTCCATTTCTAGTAGAACATTTAATTTAAAAATTTATAGTACCATGTCAGTAAATGGCAGGCTTCCAGCTAGTGCTTGTGGAAACCACCTTCTGGGGGGGGGGGGGGGAATGTGTGGACAGTCATACAAGATACTCTGGCCAACCTGATCACTCTTTTGTTGTATATGACATACGATGGCTCCGGAAAAACAGAAAACTACCTTTTTCCTTTTCCACAGCTCCAACATCTGGCTCAGGATCTAAAGAATAGTGGGTGCCTAATAAATGTTGACTGAAACAATGAATAAATAAATGATAGAAGATATAAACTTGAATACTCACTTATTGATGGTAGAAATCGTGAGTCTCTTTTTTCATCTTCTTAAGGTAAACACCTTAATGTAAGTTTTTTTTTTCTTTCACAAAATGAGAATAATAGTTGAATAGTTTCCATCTCTCTAAACTTTCTGGATAAAGTGTCCTTTGGCTACCACTCTGAACTTAATTCCCTATTGCTCCCACCCCTACTCAAAGAGGCTCCTAGCCTCTTTGCTGTTCTCTGTAAACATGCCAGGAATGCTGACATTCCAGTGCCTTTCTTCTTCCTGTTCTCATGTCTGGGATGCTTCCTGGCTTCATTCAGGTCTCTGGTCAAGTGTAACCTCAGAGTTGTCGTCCCTAATCACCCTACTTAAAAAAGCACAATTTCCAATCACTTTCTCTCCAGTACTTGTTGCCATGTGACATCATATACAGAGGGTGCCAAGAAAATGTATACACATTTTAAGAAAGGAAAAAACTATTAAAATTGTAATACTCAATATATACCGATAACAAAAGATGAATACAAGTCACGTTTGACTTCTGCAATTACAAGAGGTGCTCAAAGTGGTTACCATCAGCATCCAGACATTTCTGATTACGGCAAACTAGCGCGCGGGCAACGCTTATCAAAGTGCCCACTTGTATATATTTTCTGGCAGCCCCAGTATATTAATTTGTTTATTTTCCATCTCCCTCACTAGGACAGTAACTCTATGAGAGAAAAGTCTTGTCTGTTTTGCTCACTGTATATCCTCAGTGTCCAGAACAGTGCCTGTCAATAAATATTTGGTGAGTGAATAAATTTAGGACTTTTTCAGCTAGCAAGATGTTTAATAAAGAGGTGGCACCTGGTGGAAGGAAAACTAGCTTGGGGTGAGAAGGATTCAGTTCTCCTATTTACTAATCAAGACCTTGGACAAATTATTTAACCTCACTGGATCTCATATTTCCTCTCAATAAAAAAGGTATTAACAGTTCCTGCACTGAAAGGACAAAGGGAAAAGCAGTTTCAGGAAGGATGGTGACAGAAACAGACTAGTTTCCCAGAGACTGAAGCCATGCCTGGCTGGAGGTGAGAAATACTAAGGTAAGAGTAGAGTGAGATTTCTAAAACTGTATATCTTATCTATCATTTGCTGTCTTATTTCTCAGTTTTCTTCAAAGCAATTTTAATTATTATAGCAAATTAATTCAATTTAGTAATTACAATTTAAAAATTGTAAAGATACTTAGCCTCAAAAGGTCCTTGACTTCATTTAGAAGCAAGAAGTTCGGGAGAAGTTTCTCGTTGCTGTCGTCCCTGAATCCCTTTAACAACTCCTTTATACCATTCCAGAAGATTCTGAAGCGGTTTCTAATCAAGGACTCCCCTTTGCCACTAAGGGATGGGCATGTGACCTGGGCTGGCTAGTTAGCATTCTTTGATCTGGGACTGATATTAGCACTGGCAAAAAAGCAAGTCTCTTTCCTTCAAAAAAATATGATGCATGTTGGTTGCCATATTTCTCACCACATGGAACTACCATTTTAAGTAGGAATGATGCCAAAGCAGAGAAAGCAGTGTTGATAAAGAGAGATGAAGTCCTTTTGACATCTAAATCTGTCTGATGTCAACTCTACCTTTTACACTCAGACCTTTCAAATTATGTGAGCCAATAATCTTTTCTTTAAGCTAGTTTGAGTTGTTAGCTGCTAAACAAATACAAGAGGATATGGAGAAAATAGTGAGATTGAGTTCAGCTCTGCAGAAAACAAGAAGACAGGACTTTGCCCAATGCCCAAAAGCAAAAGGATGAAAAATGTTTAACTAATTCCTGCATTTTACTCTCGACCCACACCGAGTCCCTATTTTCATCATGTTCTTGCTTCCAACAACAGGTCAGGGGAGCCCCAGTAGTTGCATGGAGCTGAAAAAGTTCCAAATTTTACTGGCCAGTGAGGAGTGAAGCAAGGATGGAGGTTCCAATACAACTGCTAGTCAGGAAGAAAGGAGCCATATTCCTGTCATCCAGACTTGGACTCTGAATATATTTTCACACACAATTTTAACGCATGAAACAGATTGATTCTGAAATACTATTCGTTCAAGTCAATTGAGTTAAACAAGTAATTAGGCTATTTACAAGTAAATGTTTGAAACATACTACATTCCTAAACTAGGGACTGTCAAGAATTTTTACCACTGTAAACATGCGTGCGTGCGTGTGTGTGTGTGTGTGTGTGTGTGTGTGTGATGAATTGTTCATTCTCAGTTACAAAAGAATAACAGTTTTCAAAGTGTGGTACAGAAAACCCTGGAGGTACCTGAGACCCCTTCAGAGAGTCCATAAGTCAAAAATACTTCCATAATAATTCTAAGACTTTATTTACCCTTTTCACTCTCATTCTTTTACAAATGTACAGTGGAGTTTTTCACAGGCCTCGTGATATGTGATATCATAACAAACTAAACGGAAGAATAGATGAGAATCTAGCTGTTTCCTATTATACGAGACTTTCAAAGTGATTTGCAAAGTAATGTCCAACAATGTCTCTCTTTGGAAATTATATATATTTTCCATAAAATGTATGTTATTTACATTAACACGAAATGGGTTTATTGTTACTTTAAAATGAGTAATAAATACTTATTTTTAAAATTTCTCAGTTTTAACTTGTAATCTGATAAATACTGACAAATATAACCCACATAAATAAAAGATCTTTGAGGTCCTCAATAATTTTTAAGATTATAAAGAGTCCCTGAGATCAAAAAGTTTGAGAACTGCCGAAGCAGTTTGAAAATACACTCAAGTAAAATTTGTAATAACTGGATATTGCACAAGTTTACTATCAAATCTAAACTCTCTATATAATATGAAAGTATTAGATAGTATTTTTAATATGAAAGTATTTTTAATATGAAAGTTATTTGTGGTAATCCTCAGAAAAATATTCTTATTGTAATTTATTTAAATGAGTATTTTACATGTCTACAATGATTTTAAAGTGTTTCTATGAGAAAACATTGATATGCTGTGGAATGCTATTATCTTTAGCACACCTGTACTCATTAAAAAAAGATAGGACTGTTACAGATAAAGAGGCTAGGTCTTTTTAGCAGTATAATATAAAGCAGGTGTTAGCACATTTTTTGTGTAAGAGACCGAGTTATAAATATTTCCATCTTTGCAAGACATGTGATTTCTGTCTCAACTACTCAACTCTGCACTGAAAGCAGCCATAAACAATATGTAAACAAATGAGCAATGCTGTTACTACAAACTTTTCACTTAAGAATGCTGAAATTTGAATTTCACGTAATTTTCACATGTCATGAAATATCATTCTTCTTTGATTTTTAATCCCTTAAATATCTAAAACCTGTTCTTAGTTCATGGGCAGTACAAAAACAAGTGGTGGGTTGAATTTAGTGTACAGGCTATTATAGTTTGCCAATCCCTGGTCTAAAATACTGTCAACAGAACTTTAATCCTTTGAGATCCTCTGTGACAAAAGGTTCCATGACGAACTACGTTTGGGAAATGCTGCAGTGGAGATTCAAAATATACACTGTAATTTAAGGCCTCTGAAATATCCTTCAAAAAAATTTTTTTTTGTGTCACTCAGTTTATCAAACCTAATGGATCACAAAATTAAAAAAAATAATAATAATAATACGTGTTTATTGTACTCAAACTACTGATCCACTGAATTTACATTGGGAATTATTGTTCTAAAAGATCCCAAACTCAGATGTCTATGGGTCTATTGTGTGAACCTATGTATGTATGATATAGGCTCTATGTAATACAATAGGTATCAACTTGCTCACATCTGCCCAGTAACATTGCTTTCAAGCATGTGCAAGGCAAACAAAATGACCGACAAAACATATCTTCATTCTATACATAGTCTTTAGACACCAGTTTGTAACCATTGGTATGTAGATTTATATGTGTTGGAAACGACATCAATGTTTCAAGATTCATTACACGAGAAGGTAGTTTGGACAGGCTGCTTCTCTTCACATGAATGATACCGTATGCAGCTACATCCTCAAGAAATAATCAGAGAAAGGCACAGGAAAGATATAATCAGAGTGTACAGTAATTGTGCTTTTGCTTTTGCCATTTTATAGCTGATTCTGTGTGATTCCAATGCTGTTTCCCAAACTTTAATACACAAACAATTAATGGGGAGTCTTGTTAAAATGTGGATTCTGATTCAGTAAATCTGGGTGGTACCAAAGAGTCTGCATTTCTATCAAACTCTAGGTAACACTGACAATCCCTGGGTTCAGGATTTAGGAAGGGACCTCTCGCATTGCACCAATTCAGTGAAATTCAATGACCTACTGAATAGAAGAATTTGTATGTTCACAAGATCCCCAGGCAATTCAAATGCACATTCAAGTCAGAGAAGCACTGCTTGAGAGCCAATTTCCATGGACACATATTCGGTATTTGAAAGTCAGTCCAGCTGTACTACATAATCTCTACCAATACTGAAATATAGTCTGAGTGCCTTTGAATAAGTAAGGAAAGAAGAAGAGAAGAATGTTCTTCCCTTCAGAGACTCTGTTAAGGAAACATTCCTACACCTTGAAAAGTCAGAAATGACTTGAGGTAACCCCGGCCTAACATCTCCTAATGAATCCACGTTCATATCCAGGAGACAAAAGGAAATGCAGGGCAAGAGCTCAGAGGTCAGTTATAAAAACTTCTGATATCAGAGACCGGCAAAAAAAAAAAAAAAAAAGCTATATAATACAGCCACAAAATATCGTTTCAAGAATGCTAAGTTTGGATGGAAATATTCCCCTTCATGAAAACGGGCAGGATCACAAATAGTGAGTAATCAGTAAAGCCACGCCTACACCTGAAGCACATCCTTTGGGGAGCTTGCATGAGGTGGTAATCAAAAATTTGGTTCTGTCTCTCCCAAACAAAGGTCACAGAATGGGGACACACACCCTGAAAGGCTTACAGTTAGTAGAGAAGGCACGTGTGCAAAAAACTGAAACCATATGAGGATACTTAATAAATATTTGTTGAATGAGATCAAGAATATCAGACTTGTGTTCAGAATAAAAGAGCTCTCAATTTGTGTGATTATTGTTTTAACTTTTTCGGTGACAACTGTAACAGCCTTTGGACTCAGGAATGCTACAACTTGGCATTTTGATTTAGGTGGGTGGTGAAAGGGGGGCTTAAGATGGGTATTGTGTTTGCAAACCAAGTATTACAAAATCAACAAGAGATGTTTGCGACACCATGCTAAGATGCTGAGAGGTTTAAAAAAAAAAAAAAACCTGGTCTTGTTGATGAGAATATTGAGAGTTCACGAACAGAACCATGCACACTGAGCTCTTGAGCAGTGGTCACTTATGGTCAATAAGCAAAGACTCCTACTCAAGTAAGTGGGAACCGTACCGCTACATTTAGCTCAGAGTCCAGCCTAGAAGAGTGGTGCCTCTGGAAGCCCCTTGAGCCCTGGGGAGCTTTCTTTGGGCAGTGCATAAAGGAAGGGACTTGGTACATACCTTTTGTTCACAAACCTAGCTGCCTAAATCACCCAACTCTTTTATTACCTTTCCCCCTTGTTTATTTTTTTTGAACCTCTGGCTTAGGGCCTGGCTTTTTTCCCCATCACAATTATGTTTTTATCCTTAGCCTTAGAGCACATTCTATCCCTTCGGGCTATGACCCCAGCCACTCATGACAATAGTTTTACTTCTTCATTTTTCCAGTGACCTCATGAACTGCTTTGAGTAATGCCTCTCTTTGTTTCACCAGCCCCAGAATCATTTGGTATTTATCATCTGGTCCACCTTTGCAAGCAGAGTCAACACCCACCAAATCTGATCAGAACAGATCACATTTAGTCTGACCATTATCCTTGGCTGACCCTGAGCTCTCATTCTACATCTTTTCATATGTATTTTCAGCTGTGTTTCTCTTGACTCTACCACTAGATCATTTCTTATGTGGGGCAAAGTCTTCTTTTACTTTTTGAATTTCACAGAAAGTAAAAGCCCTCTATTCACCAAATACTTATCAAATTATGGTGTTTGAATGACTCTTAGGAAACAAGAAATATATTGAATGCCAACCATATGCCCAAACTGATAACAGCTGCATAGACTTTGGCTATGTTCTCTAAAATGGCAGAGATCACTCATTCATCATGAAACAGCATGTATCCACCAACGGCTGACATAGCCTATACATTTCTTACCTGGGTCAACTCAGACAGGCAGCTAGCTAACTTCAGGCCAACAGAGATGTGTTTCTTTTATAGTTCAAAATACATTGTTTATAATACCTACATTCATTGTATAGAATAAAATCATTATAAAAATGTTTGTAACTTGGTTGAACTAAAACTATCGAACCGTATTCATAAAGTAAAATAACATCTGCAATTTTAAAATAGATACCTTTGCTAGGTATATCTAATCATTTTATATAGATATTAAAATATTTAAATGTTTCAGGGTCAAAAGATTAAATGTCCCCCTTAAAATACACAATTCTATATACAAGAATGTTTTTGTCTGTTAGTCAATACATAAAGAGTCAGGTAATATCATATAACTTCAGCTTATTTTTAAGCTAAAGCCAATATTAAATTTATTTTGTGTGAGAGCAGAGCTTTTTACAGCTATATCTGCTCTGTATATGTGAATGAATGGAGACGGGTTAATAAGGCATATTGCTCACTTACTAAAACTGAAGTAGTTTACCTATTGTGTAACTATGTTCATAATTACAAAACAATGGAAATCATATCTAGGATGAAAAATACCCACTGGAAGCCTATCTTTGAAGTCACTTGTTTTTCATGTTAATATTTAGTTTCAATTGGTTACTTATAGCTAGCTTGGAAGCCTTTGAACATTTGAAAATATTTTTATGGCCTTTGAAGTATTTGTCTGACTACCATAACGTAAAAAGATTTTCATGGTGGAAATTACCCCTCCCCAGCTCTCTAACTTGGTCTTGCTCTGCTAGTATCTACCATTCTTTGTCTTAAAGAAAACTATAGATATTGGAGAGGGGAAATCAAAATAACAAAAATCCTCATCTTTTAAGCATTTGCTATATACAGACATGTGCATTATCCTAGTGAAAGCATAACACAGTAGCTATATTCAAGGTTTTCACCATGGTACACATAAATAAACTAAGACTCAGAGAAGTTAGCTGCTTTATCCAAATTCACACAGTTAGTAAGTGAAGAAGCAAGTTAGGCTCATATATGACTCCAAACTACAAGTATTAAATAATAATAATTCACTGAGTGTTATCTGTCAGCTACTTTACTAAGCATGTCCCAAGATTATCTGAATTCTCCAACCAGCAGCAGGAGATAGATTCATTTAAAATCCCAAATTGTGGGTGAGGAGCTTAGGTACAGAAGAATTAAACAGTTCATGTAAGTCTACATTGCTGTTGAGAGGTAGCATAGACATTTGAATCAGGCTAGTCTGAATCTGTGCCGACTTGCATAATCACGATACTCAGTTAGGGACATCTATTCTAAGACTGTTTCCATGAACTCTGAACAATGAAAATCCTACATGAAGAGTGTGTGACCAGATCACACACGAAAAAAAAGTACCTTAAATTATCCAGTCACCAATACTACTCTTATTTATAAAATATATATATTATATATATATTATATATATTACATATATCATATATAGATTTATATATTATATATAATTTATATATATACATATATATAAATTATAATATATTTTATAATATATTTTATAATATATAAATTATATATAAATAAATTATAATATATAATTTATATTATATATATAATATATATATGTAATGTATTGCCAAAAAAAATGTATTTGTGTCAGTGTTTATTTGCATTTATTTTGCCCTGACCATGTGTCAGTAATGCTAGGTTTTGTGGATACAGAAATCAAGAGACACTACCTCTGATTAAAAAGTTCCCAGTGGAATTGGAAAAGACACATGTTAATAAATGCTATCGGAGGGGATAAGAGAGAATGGCTCTCTCTTCCAACAGCAGCACAGAAACGCTTTCCACATGAAGTTTAAGTAATAGGTAATGAATGAGGTGAAATTGTCCAGCCATTCACATTTAGTGTGGAGTATTCCAGGCAGTGAAAATACATATGAGAAGATAACCCGGCCTGTTAGAGGAGGAATGGAAGTTGTTTCATTATTACTCAAGTAAAAAGTATGTAGGACATTGACCCAATTTTTAGGATTTGTTTTAGACATAGACTACTAGATTAATTTTCTTTTTCTTTCAGTACTTTAAGTATATTATTTGACTCCCTTCTTGCTTGTAAAGTTGGCCATCATTCATTGTTTCTCTATATAGAGTGTCTTTTTCCTCCGGTTACTTTAAAAATTTGATCTTTATTTTTGGTTTCCTACTGTTTAAGTATGATGTACCTAGAAGTTGTTTCTTTTACATTTGTTCTGCTTAGGATTTGCATGAGTTATAGGTAGAATTCTTCTAGGAAATATATCGCACAAATTTAAAGACATTAAATAGAAGGTGGTGTGGAAGATTTTTCTGGTCCAGACACTACCAATCCAAGTTTATTTTCCTAAAGGGTAAAAGACTCCTATGCTTAGTAGGCCTCTGAGAGTACCATCTTAAATGATGGTCACTGGTAACTTCTGGAAAGCAAATTGCCATTTTGGAACAGATAAGACTAAACTTTAAAAATATATTGATCTCTTGTATTACCATCAAGAAAATGTGAGGTCAGACAAGTAATTTAAATAAATAATTTGCATACCTAACATTCTTTGGAGGGTTTTGTTTTGGTTGTCACATGTTCATCTCTTGCAGCTGGTGAGTATAAAGCATAACACTTCCCATGACCATCACACATTGTTCGAGTCAAAACACCCAACATCTGGTGCAGTCATATCCAGGAAACCAGCACCGAGTTAGCCATCAGCAGTGGGCAGTCATTAGCCTGGAAGTGGAGTATATGGGAAGAAAGAGAAGATTAAGTAGGAATAGAAAAGATCTTAAAAGTTACTCTTGACCACATCAAGAGATTAATTTTTAATCTCCATACTTTAAATAACTATTGATCACATCTGAAAAACTTCTCTTTTTGAGATCACTAGTCAATCGATGTGATTTCAAGCTGAAATAACAATATTCTTAAATTGTGCCAGAACTGCTAATTAATTTTTTTAAAAAGCCTTAACATGGATACAATCTGGAAGGACTGAAGCCAAAGTGAACATCCTGTGAACTCTGGATGAACAGTTCATTTACATCTGCATGTTCTGATTGAATTTGAATAGTGTGTTCTTGTATCCCAGGAGAAAAGAGCTAAGTTCATGTCTATGCTGGTTTGTATCCAAACAAAAAAGAAAATAAATATTAATTTTGGCATTTAAATTTATTAAAATTATATAGTTAGATATTTTGCTTTATCGGAAGTATTGGTTTCAAAATGTCATTTTTTAAATAATAGTAAAAAAATAAAACTATAAAATGATCATTGTACTTTCCAAATATTAACTAAATATTTGTATTTGCTCTTACAAACAAATGAGATGATTTTTATACCAATAACTTCAAGGCACAATTATTTTATAACAAAATTTCACGTTGTTTTTTACTTTGCTGTGTATAGCAACTGTATTTTATCACACAAAACTTACAACACACATAAAAGATAGGGTAGGTATCATTTTTAAAAAAGTGTTTCACAGGTTAAGCAATTTACTTGCTGTAAAAAGATTAATTAAAAGACTAAAACAGAAATTCAGCTTTCTTTTATGTAATGATTATGGTGATTTTATTCCTAAAGTTGAGAGCTGTAGCACGAAAGAACCAAAGCAGTAAATTTAAGAATTCATTCAGTTACAAAAGCCCAACTGACACCCTACAAAATCTTTACATTATTGATTACATTCCCCAAACTGTCTTTCGTATCCCCGTGGCAATATTGTAGTTACCAATTTATGCTGTCTAATCCCCTCACTTTCTCCATCATCCCCAACCCCCTTGCATCTAGCAGCCATCAGATTTTCCTCTATATCCCTGAGACTATTTCTGTTTAATTTGCTTATTTATTCTATTCTTTAGATTCCACATATAAGTGAGATCATATGGTGTTTGTCTTTCTCCATCTAACTTATTTCACTCAGTATAATGTTCTCTGTCTTATTAGGGAGACCACTTCATTGATGGTGTAGGTGCCTAACCACTGTGCTGTACACCCGAAGCTGAAGCTGAATAATATTGAATGTCAACTATAATTTAATACATATATATATATTATATTATCATGGAATGTGGAGTACAACATAGGGAATAGAGTCAATGGAATTGTAACAGCTACCATGTTTCCCTGAAAATAAGACCTAACCAGACAATCACCTCTAATGCATACTTTTGGAGCAAAAATTAATATAGGACCCGGTCTTATTTTGCTATAATATAAGACCCGGTCTTATATATTATATTATATTATATTATATTATATTATATTATGTTATATTATATTATATATAAGACCGGGTCTTATGTTAATTTTTGCTCTAAAAGTACACATTAGAGTTGATTGTCTGATTAGGGAAACACAGTATATACGATGTCAGAGGGGTAGTAGATCGGGGGACAGGGGTTATCACTTTGTGAGGGGGTAAATGTCTAACTATTATATTGTTTTGTATATCTGAAAATAAAAAAAAAATAATACAAAAGAATTCATCCAGTTACTCATTTATTCCACCTATTTTTTTTTAATCGTGTGTTAATGCAGGTGATAAGGTGGTAAACACAACAAATACATTCTCTGCCTCCCAGGAGCAATCAGAGTTGCTTCAGGGATAGATAATAACCAACAAATTGTGCAATTAATTCTTTAATTAGGATTGTGGTAAGTGAAATTAGTCAGAAGTACACAGTACTAAGGAACTTCCAGCTTCTCTGGGGAAATGACATTTCAACTCAGATATGAAGAATGATTAAGAGTGAGATGGAAGGAGTGGGAGGTATATAGGCAGAGGCAAGATGGTGTTAGCAACAGTGTAGAGATTAGAAGGCGCCTCTGAGAATGGGGGATCTACAGCTCTGCGTGAACAAAGTGCAGTGAGGGAAAGGTAAATGTCAGAGATGAGGAGCATGGTCATGTTATCAGGGACCAGATCACATGAGGCACTATCTTATTGGGTATTTTGTTCTTCATCTTAAGAGCAATGCATTGGTAGTTATTAAGGAATCTCAAGCAGGGAAGGGCATGATATGATTTTGCACTTTAATAACCATCCAGTTGGTAACATAGTGAAGAGTTGGATCAGTGACACCACTTAAGAGTCTTTTCTAGAAATTCAGCCCCCAAAATAGGGAGTAGTTGGCGGGGGTGTGGGAGAGGAGAATAAGAGAAAATGTCCAATTTAGTGTTGTTTAGTAAGTAGAATCAACCAGAAATGAAGATTGATTAACTATGGGGGTTGAGAAGATTGGATAAAGAATGATACCCAGGTTGCTAGTGTGTGCTATTAGTAGATATTGGTGTATTTGCTGGGCAACACTAGAAGTGGCTCACAAGCTTCTTTTTTTATGGTGGGGGAAGAAGAGACACAAACAGGAATTCAGTTTTTGGCATATTGGGTTTGATGTACTTATGACATGTCCAAGTGGAGACAATGAGTAAGCAATTGTATATGCCCAGAACGAAGAGGAGACATAAATTTGAGAGAAGTGAAGCTGTGAGAGTAGGTGAGGCTGTCTCAGCAGGAATCCTCAATAGAAGTTTTGCAGAGTCCTAGGG
The DNA here is from genome assembly GCF_004115265.2 of Rhinolophus ferrumequinum. NCBI lineage: Eukaryota > Metazoa > Chordata > Mammalia > Chiroptera > Rhinolophidae > Rhinolophus > Rhinolophus ferrumequinum. Next base: position 82,079,420 of record NC_046286.1, on the reverse strand, counting down.
CCTGTGAGAGCTCACCAGGGCTCATATTTGAAAGAAAGATTGAAAAAATATGAAACATCAATTTTTGAACTTCACATGCTGCACCATGTGATGGGCTGTGACTGAACACTCACATTACCAATTTTGTTAGAGGATTTTCAGCACCATACAGCAGGGGACAGTGGGACAGTATTCATTGGGATGAATCCATTCTCATATTTTGATGCCAGGTCGAGGAGGCCTTTGAGGTCTGATGAGTGCTGTTGTTACACAGCGTAGAGCAAGGTGGGTAAATGATGTCAGCCTCTCCCTCTCAAATTATCTTCCCTGTCTCCCTTTATGCACAGCCAACTGTTTTAAGGAAGCAAATAGACTTTACTGATATAACAGAAAATCAGAAGGAAATTTTCATCCTAAAGAAGACACTTATTTATACACACCAATAGTAATCTGCCTCCTGCCACTGTTATAGTAAATGCTGCAAAATGTGGATTATATAGGTTAAAAGTAAATTGTACTGTGAGGTTTTCATACTTCTTGAGATTTTCTCTGTTAGCTATTGTGCCTTTCTCTTTTATATTGTATTTGCATTCGTGTTTCACAAATATGTCCGATGGTCAGATATGGTGATTTTTGAAGACGCAATCTGAGGTGGGAAAGGAGCATTCTAGGATTAGGCTTATAGAGAATTCTGATAAGGTAATGAAAAGAGATTAGAATGTTCTGAGTCAATCACTGCTCCAGTGCAGCAAGGGAACCACAGGAAGTTCACCTTTACAACGAAGGGAACTTCATGAATTTTATATCCCAGCTGTCCTATCCACTGTGTACAGTCTGTGTCAAAGAACTGAAAAGGCAGCAATAACTCCAGCAAAACTTGAAAGATACCTACAAATCACGGCCATTTGATAAAAAAAGATGCTGATCATTCTAAAAAGCAATTTGAATCTCAAACAGAATAAAGATTTTGGTCTTAAGAAGTCACACTCAGGAAAAAGGCTCAGAAAGCAAGTTATTTAGATGTTATTAAGACTATGGTTTATAACCTAGAAAAGGAAAGGTTGCATAGTTGGTGAGAATTTAATAATAATAGCAGGAAAAATTATAGTTAGTAAAATGTGAGAGTGAGATTCCATACAAGCAATTTTAAAAGTTCCTTTCTCAACAAGTATGATAGGTTGACACATTGATAATATGTCATATGACATTTAGAGGTTTTGCCTAATAAACTGGAAAACAATAGCTTCTCTCTTCAGCTTAATGAATAAACAAATTTCACTAATAAATGTCACGTGGTAGAATTGGTAAGATTTGTAAATGATAGCGAAATTTAAGAAAATGTTTTCTACTACAAAATGTTGCTCCAAACAAGTAAAGGACAAGATGCATTTGATGCTTCTGTTCATATCTGAAAACAGAAGTTCTGTTTGGCAAGAAATGCCTCTGTGGCGATGGTGCCTCAAGAAAATTCGCAGCCACACTGACATCACAATACACAGTTTTCTTTCCAAAGAGCTACTGGTGTCAGAAACTCTTGAATATGAAATAAAAATATATGTCTAGATGATACTACAAAAATTATTATTAAACAAAAGCCAGTTCACTGAAGAGTTTTAAGACAGTAAAAAATCTGGAAGGGGAGCACCTACACCTCTACGTACAGTAATGCTATAGCGCACCAGAGAGATAGTTAAGGGTGTTTGAGCTGAAAGCGAATTATAGGAGCCCTCTCCAAGTATGAGTAGGCCAGGTTTTGCTGAATGCTTTGAAGATGAAGAATAGCTACAGAAACTAGCCTACTTAAGCAGACATTTTTCATCCCATTATCCAGTTGCACACATCTTTGTAAGATCCAGGAAAACTTTTTACTTTAAGCAACCAAATTCTTGACTTTAAAATAAATCAAATCTTTAGAAAAAATATATTGCAAAAGATAATTCTGAAATACGAGTATGTCAACTGCTACTTGGGTTTGAGAGGGAACAAGTATCAAGCTATATTGAGAACCATCTAAGAGTACCTCAAGGAACTCCGAAAGTGTTTTCCCTTTCAATCCAAGTGTGTGGCTGTATAAGGGACTCTTTCTCTTTATTTCCTTCTCAGCATGAGAACTTGACTTTGAGAGAAAAGGAATTAACTTTGAGCTGAAGTTTGCTTATACACTCAAGATGACAATCAGTGCTCTTCCCCTCCATGAGTTCTGGATTTCTGTGGAAGTACAATACCTGCCACTTATAGACAAGCAGTGAACATTTTGCTGTGGTTTCAACTTTCATTTATGAGTGTTTCCTATTTAACCAGCATCAAAAACAAGGACAGAAATTGTCTGATTATAAGTGAAAATGAAATACATGTATGCTTATATCATATAATTGACCTAGAATTGTGTATTTTTGCAGCAAAAAACAAGCACAGGTTTCACATTACATATGTAAATTTCATTCTTTTTTGTTCACATAATTTTTCTAATCTAAATATAGGTTTATAAAAGACATCTATAAAGCAACATATCTTCATAATATTGTAATTATTAGGCCTATATTTGAGCTTAATCATGTCACTCAGTAAGAAAATATTTTGTCGAAGTCATATAAAAGACTTTGATATATATATATATACATATATATATATATTAAGCTATATTTTTATTTATATTGCTTTGGCTTATGATTTTAGAAGGTTTACTATTCAGCACTGACAATAAATGTTTGTGTAGTTTATAACTTTTATTTAAGTTAAATTTATCAAGTGTACTTTTAAAAAAGTAAATCTCATTTTGGCTTAAATTAGTTATTTTGTACAAATTCCTTCTGTTTGCCTTAGAGTTTTAAAAATTTATGAAAACAAAATAAATTAATTTTTAAAGGTAAGCTAAGTTTAATTACTCTTCCTTTTTTCAATAAAGGTAAACTTAAAAAAGTCATTTTTAGTCATAAATAGGGGAAAAACACTCTTGCCATACATTATATATACATCATATATCACATCTCATTAGCGCCTCATATGTAGAAATTCTTGATAAGTGTTTTAGGTATTCTTGGATGAGGTTTAAAAAAGTCAAGTAGGAAACTTTAAAAAGGAAAAAAAACAAAAACCTAAAGTTTTCTCTGACCATTCAAGTTGATATCCTCGGTGAGAAGGAGAACCACATGAAATAAGTAGGCTGGTAATAAGTTGGCCAAAATAAACATATCCATAGAAAACTAGCATTCTTTCCTGAAAAGAGCAATAACATTATTATTGGTTTACTATACCTATACAACTTACTGGTCATGCTAACATACCAGAAGCTGTAGAAATAATAATTTTTATGTAGAGATTCCCTACGACCAGAAAAATATTGAATAACGTTGGTCTAAGAAAAGGAGAAGAGGCCTAGGCTTGAAGACTGAAGAAGTTCAATGTTTACAGATCAGATGGAAGAGGATTCACTGGTAAAGGAGAATGACAAGGAACAACCGGAGGGTTCGTCAAAAATCTAAGAGGATCTAGTACCATGGGCACGAAGGCAGTAGAAGTTTCTAGTAGAATGGAATGATCGGCTCTGTTAGCCTTTGATAGGAAGTCAAATGATATGAAATCTTAATAATGTGTGCTGGACTTAACATCAACTGGAAAGTGACTGATGACTTTTTACCTTTTCATTGGAAGTTATATTAATGTATGGTATGTGGGCTAAGGAAATGGAGCCACTGAGTAAAAACAACTGTTTTTTTTCTATGCTACTTCCTATGTGCAGGTAAAGAGGGTGGTAATTGGAGGAAAGGAAAAGACTTTTTAAAATAAAAAGACTTGTATATGTTTAAATGCGTATAGGAAGGATCCCTTAGAGAGGTGAATATAAGACTAGAATAGAAGAAGGAGAGCATAAGAAAGGGATGGGATTCTTAGCATGGTGGAGCATAGGCCCTATGACAAGGAGCGTAACCACTTCTACTGCAATGGAAGGAGGAGAAAACAACTGGTTCCCTTACTGAGGCACGGAGGTTTGTAATGAGGAAGGAGTGTTGACTTTAGCAGACAGAAACCCCATCTTTTTAACTTTTAATTCTGTGCTCTCTCCATTACATAACAATGCTTAAGTGTAAACTAAAAGAAAACTTTCAGTTTAAAATCATGGCATTTTACAATATTCGTATCTCTCTCTCTGTTTTCCTTTCTTTCCTTTCTTACCCCTCCCACTATCCTCCCCCTTTCCCCCTGTCTGCAAGTGACCAAGAACAATGAAGTCTTTTAAAGTTGTTACATAAGGGCAACAATTCAAAGTCCTTTGTAGACTTCTGTAGTGATGAACGTATTTGCAGTAAATCGTAACCACAATCAGGCTTTCAATTAGAACAGAATCCATATTCCACTGCTCTTATTAGGCATTAAATCAAAAGGGGCGCGGGGGTGGGGGGGGAGTCTGACTTCAAGTACATACATGTCACTCCCCATTCTAGCACCATTCTAGTTTCCTGCACCATGTCAGTATATATTGTGAATGTTTTGGGATTTAGGAGTTTCTGGCATGGGAGATTTGTGCTTTTGAGGAGGGTAGGTAGAGAAATGGGAAGTTAAAAATTAATTACTTCTTCCAAGCAAGAACAAAATCTGGGCTACTATTCAACTCCTCTCTTTAATTTTGATTCTAAATTAGCTTTTAAAAACACAAGAGAGTGGACAAATAAGTAATTCTTTATGGTACAGTATAAAGATTACTAAATCATTTGTTACTTTAGGATGCTTAGTATAGAAAATGAATTCCTCTAAATGAGACTATGTATCAGGGAAACAGTTCCATTTATACAGAAATATTTGTGACCAATGGAATTTTAGATTTCCATGGCCACAACATTGCTAATTAGGTGTAAATAAAACTTTTAAAGTCATTCATTTGTTTGTATATCTAAACTCTATATTCAATTGAAAGCTCTCTAAAGGAGTTGTTTTTGAAAAAGTTGAAACTTACCATTTTTTTTTTTTAATTTTTCAGGCTAAAAAAGATGGAATGTCAACAGTTGCATAAGATTTAACTTAATATCATAAGCACTTGGTACACGACAGGTACTTGATAGACTTCTTCCTGAAAAAATAGACAAACCTGAGAATTCACACATGTATCCTACTCTACCTGGGAAATGCATTATAGAAAAGGATGTCATCAACAAGTCAACTTCAGATATTCAACAAACCAGTGTATGACCGAAAATTAACTACCGGATAAACACAAAAAGTTATAATCATCAAAAGAGTTCCTGACAGCTTCCAACAGTGTCAATGAGAGTCGACTGGGGAGAGTCCAGAATAATCACCTTCTTGGCATTCTAGAAATGCCAGCTTTGCAGAGGTCAATGAAACATTAGCCAACAGGACAAAAATCCAGGCTTAAGGATTTACCTTCAATTACTGAAGCTAACTTTGTTTTTTCTCCCAATTTCATTTTCACGGAATGAAAATAAAACACCAGGAAAAGTCTGTGAACCCTAAATAAACAAAGTTTAACTTTCCCCAAGGAAAACGTTGAATTTGAATTTTTGAATATTATTATACCCCTTCTGGCAATTTTTAAGTTAGACATACATTATTAGCAGTTGCATTTTTCAAGCAGTTTTGGAATTTAGACTTTAGGACTAGCTCCCAATCTAAATTGCAGAGCAAGACACCTCCTACACACACCCAGCCTACTCATCGTCACATCATCCTACTTGATTTTTTATAGCGTGTGTCACCATTTAAAATAAATGTTTGTTGAATAAATGGATTTATTCATTTTTAAAACATTTATTGAGCTCCTATCATGTAAAAATACCTAATTATCTCTGTTTCTTAATCATAAAACTTCCTCAGCAATTTATAGCTCTAATTCAGGATGCAGAGAAAGCTTTCTGCCCTTTTGATCTCGTTGTACTGAAAACTGCATTAGATAATAAAAGCCAATCATATCAGTCAAATATTTCGTTAAAGCCCTCGTAAATTACTAATTTTTAACCAAATTTTTAAAAAGCCATGTGTACTCATTTTTGCAAGCCAGACTGTACTGAGATGCCTCAGTAACTCTAGTCCCTTTTGAATCTAGGTTCCCATAAAATATTTCTGGCACTGTACTAAATACTGTACATGCCACAACACATGCAATCCTCACAAACATCCTTTGTGACAAGTACTATAATTTACACCATTTAACTCATGATGAGGTTGAAGCTCAGAAAGATTAAGTAATTTTCCCAAGGTGACTTGACTAGTAGATAATAGGACTGTACTGTAATTCATATCACACTGCATCCTGACCCCTGCTTTAATCTTTATATTATATGGCTTCTCACTCGGGAATAAAAGTTCCTTCATTCTTCAAAAATTTAATGTTGTCCTATCTTCACAAGAGGCCACCAGAACCAGAAATGGCAGGCCATCTCAGGGAGACCACCGAAGTCATGACCTTCTTCCCTTTCCCTAAGAGAGATATAGAATCAAAATATACTTTTTTCCCTACAGGCTCACTCTACTTCTTGAAATATGGTGTTTGATACTATGTTTTAAGAACTTCAAAGGTTTACCCAAGTTCCTGGCCCCCATGCACAAATCATTCTCTCTGCCTTAGAGCTATGAGCTACTGCAGTTCTCTTTAATTAGAATGACTGTACCATTCTCTCCATCAAAAACATAACTGGATACCTTTTTTCCTCAACTCTCCTCAAGACTCTCCTTCTCAGTGAAGTGATTCCTGAATCGCCTTACCTCACTCCAGGGCAAAAAATGTTTACTTATCAGTATTGAGGGCATGGCTAAGCTCTGAGGCTGCTGAGGCTGAGTCTGTTTCTCTGCTCTAAGTGAGTTGGTATTTGTCCTCTCTACCTTATTAAACTGGAGCGCTGAAAGTAAAGTTTCTGCAGTAAGTGTGTTCCCAGTAGTTATTGAGACCAGACCGAAATGTGACAAGTGATTGTGTCATTCTGCTGAAAAGCAAAACTGTTGACAAGGTCACCAAATCCCTTCCGGCTTTGGGGGGGTTTGCTTTTACTGGCTACCTACCCCACACAGCCCAGTGCCACCCCCAAAACGAGGAAGCACATGGTGTTTCCTGTCGCTCCTGCTACCTTGCAGGAAATGCCTGGCTTTGGGTCATCCAGAATGCACTAGCTGGAAATGCCAGAAGAGACAGAGGGGGAACTAACACCAAATCCCTACAGAAGGCTTTTGCCTAACCAGATGACTTTCTTCACTTCCCTCTGCTGTTTCCCCCAGTCTTGTCTACACATTAATAGTGACCTTGTAACACACCAATATAAATTGTACTAGTCTATTTAGGTGTGAAGCTAATATTAACTTAAAATTCATTTCTTCTTAAAATTCTTCAGTTTTAAATCATTACTATCCTTCTAAAATGAATTATTTTATAATAGGTGGATCATTTCCATTTTTCTATTAGAAAAGAACATAAAATTCCAACTCATTTTAATGTTATATCTATCAACAAAAAGAAACTGTTCACAGAAAAAAAAAAGTAATTTAGAGCCATAGAGGAAAGAGTAAAATAGCTAAAATTTAAATAAAATAGCTAATATTTATTGCGTGTTTATTACTGTGTCAGCTCAGACCCTCCAAAAGGCAGACACCAAGGCAGGATTAGATGGCAAAGAGATCCACTGAAGGGTACACCTGTGATTGACAAGGGGCAAAGGAGCTGGGGAGACCCTCCAGACCATGTTGCAATTTCTTATCTTCTTCTTATTTAGACTGGAATGAAATTGTCTGAGTTTTTGATAACTATGATGTTTTATTTCCAATTAATAAAAAAGCTAGCTGGTTGGCTAGAAAAATTAGTTATATCTGACATTAGCACATGAATTTGTTACTATAATTCCGAAACTAACATTAGCACTCAGAAAATGCCTGGGACCCTTGAGGTTATCAAATCCAGCACTTCACCCAGAGATGGCCGTTCAACATTTCCCTGAATGTGACCCTTGTGGGAAAAAAACAGCTTCACCTCAAAGCCATCCAGTTTATTAGCAAACTTAATCGTTAGAAAGTTCTTATTTTTAGTTATTCTTATATAGGCTTTAGGAAAATCTTCCTATAACCTTCCCCCTAGAGTTTCAGGAAGACATATTAGAAGAAAGTTGTTGGGAGCCTGCTTCTCCTCTGGACTTGGATTACAAACCCTAGCTCATCTTACCATTTCTTCTATATTATTATTTCCAGATTCAAAACTATTTCAGTCATCCTCCTCCAGGTGTGCTATTTGTTTTTCAATATCCTTCCAATGACATGGCAGCCAGAATTGGATTGTTCAGTCAAATGAAGTGACTAGTGTTGAATACCCGGAGGTGATCTAGTCTCTATATTTTTCTTACTTAGATGTGAGACATCGTAGGTCAGAGCATTGCACCATCTTGAATTTGTCCCTAACAAAAACCTCTAAACTATAGAACTATAAATCCAGAGAGAACCGCAAAGATTCTATTATAACATCCTCTTTCTCCGATAAGAAAATTAAGAATCTAAAAAAATTTATGCTCAAAGTCACAGTTAATTTGTGGCAAGATTAAATTTTAAAAGTCCTAATACAATGCTTCATTTTATTTTTTTATTTTATTTTCATACAAAGTACTATTGAGCTGTTCTCCCCCCTCATTTTCCCCTTAAGGAATTAGTCTCTTGAACTAAAGTGCAAAATTTTACGTTTGTCCTTTTTCACGTGATATTAATGGCTTTGTGGATTCCATGAACTCTCCAGTTACTGAAGCCTTTTTCAAGATTAAGCAAAGAAAGTAGAGAGTGATCTGGTGAAAAGCGCTGATTCATTATCTTAAAATGGTTTTCTGGTTCGAAATGCTGCTTAGTCCCACTCACCTCTCGAGGGCAGCACCTGTGTGGTGGCAAGTTCTTTTGCCTTGCCTAATTTCTTGAACTGACAGCAAGACATCCCATCTGTTAGGTAATAGTTCTCACCCACTTCTTAAACACTGGCTATCCTCATTTTCATCCAAGGCAAGAATGTCCCCTTGAAAACCACTTTGCTTCTGTTAATCTCTGAAACCCTATTATCCCCACCTACTCACTCCATTCAATTGGGATCTCAGCCTATATTCTGACAAATAGCCTTTCCTTGCAGTGATTGCTCTTGCCATTTTACTTGTTTATTCTACTTTCCCAGAAGGGTGAGCTTCAAGCCACACCCACACCACCCCCATAGAATCTGAGTTTGGTACTTGCAATGCAGGGTCTCAGCTCCAGCTCCCTGCACAAGAACGCAAGGTATGGTGAAGCCAAAAAGGAACAACAGAGCCATAGATAAGGGAGTCATACCACTATATTCCCTATGGTGGCTGGCCAAGACACAAAAGCAAACATCCACCAGTACCCCAACGGGGGGTCTTCCTGTATCCCAGTCTCGCTGGCGGCCGGGCGAGACACAGGAAGTAGGATCAACACAATCTGCAATGTAATCCAGTTGCTAACCGCACTTGCTAGCCAGAATCTACCGTCCGCTTCTCTGCCAACCAACCAACCCCCGAACATAGCCACGGCAGTCACATTAGTGGCTAATGGCTAACTGGTTACAGCTCATGGCCACCCAGCAGTGGATGGCCATCTAATAAGCGAGCCAGCACCTTTCCACGTGAGGCCGAGAGCCTGGAAACCGCTCTCTGGGACTCTGACCCCACAGCACGATAAGTTCATCTGTTCATCTCTACCTATTCATGTCCATCTACATTTTCTCATTATTTGTAGCATGTCTACCATAAGTAAAGCACATATTAGCTGTTACCTTATTCATTCAGTACCTTGTTTTGACTATTTAGACCTATTGTTAAAGCCTATCGATTTCTTCTAATGAATGTAGAAGTGCACATTAAATCAAAGAAAGCCAATGTTCTTAAGACAAGTATAGCATGTATACATGTCTTAGATGTATAAATTATAGGTCTTTTGCATTCAACGGCAAGTATTGCTTTGCAAAGTATTTAATAGTACCCTTGCTATATGGTTCCTTGTTCTGAGATACTGACTAAAACCACCCTATAATAATATGGCCGACAGAGTCTATATAGTAAGTTGTCATTACACAGGTCTCAGTTGCTAACTCAGTAATTTCATTTTACCTTCACTGTGTTTGTTGTTGTTGTTCTAGTCTGTTTCTCTTTATATTCCTGCCCCACCCACCAAAAATAATATAGAGATTGGGGCGGCTGGATGGCTCAGTTGGTTGGAGCATGAGCTCTCAACAACAAGGTTGCTGGTTCAATTCCCACATGGGATGGTGGGCTGCGCCCCATGCAGCTGAAGACTGAAAACGGTGATTGGACTTGGAGCTGAGCTGCACTCTCCACAATTAGATTGAAGGACAATGACTTGGAGCTGATGGGCCCTGATAAAACACACTGTTCTCCAATATTCCTCAATTAAAAAAGTGGCCCTTATTCTATAAAATAATTAACTAATTAATTAATAATGAGATTAAATTGTCCCATATTTTGTGACTATGGTCAAAAAGAGAAGAAAAATTCTCTGCTCAGCACTCTTTCCCTCTATAGCTCCTCTTCCCTGCCTATCAAAGATTAGAAGGGAACAAAGCTTTGAAAGAAGAGAAAAACATTTAAAAATTGCCATTACTTCCTGGTAGCCACAATAAACCAAGGCAAGTTGAAATTTTATAAACTTTAGTTCTCTTTCTTTCACTTATCCATTCATCCCTCTATCTATCCAAAAGCAAACAAGCAAAAATATTTTGCGAGCTCCTACGATGGACTCAGCAGTATAATTTAGTTAATTGAACAAAATATCAAGGTACTAGAACCTTTGACTTCTCTGAGATTTAACATTTTGTACTTGGTGTGAGAATTTTGTACTTGGTTTCAGAATAAGGTGGTTCCTATGTAAACTTTGAATTACTGGAGTTTGATGTAGTAATCCCAGCTTAACACACTCCACTTTTGGTTGACATTGCCTGGTATACTCTGCTACGCCTTGATACATTTTGTGTGGCTTCCTCATCTTGACTTAGCTGATCCCCTACATAGAAGCTTTGCGACCCCACATTAGTGCCCCACAAGGAATCATGAAAAAGTGTTCAACCATTTTGGGGGAAGTCAATCAAACACACTAAACACAGGTGTTATAGAGATACTTGCCACTAGACTAATTCTGAAATCATGGATCTATTTAATTACTTACTCTTTGCAACAACTAAAGACAGTCTAGTACAGGGTAAAGAGCGAGGCTACCTGTATTCAAATCCTGGCTCTGTTACTTACAAGTTGTGTAATGATGTACAAGTTTCTTAATATTTCTGTGTCTCAGTTTCTCTATCTATAAGAAATAATGGTAATAATACCTAATTAGCAAGAGGATTAATAAATTAATACATGTAGAAAACTTAAATAGCACATGGTAAGTGTTGTAAGTGTTAGTTATTATAATCTAAACTCGACCTTCTAATCATAAAAACGATAACATGAATGTAATCCATTATGCTTAAATTCCACAGCTTGTGAATCCTGAATAGTAATACTGATAGACTGTCCACGTCTTTGGTTTACAATCCCTGGGTCTATCTAACCCCAGACCATACTCAATATGGAAAACTGAAGGATTTTATCCTATTGGTGAAACTCTGCCACGAGGTCAGTGAGGCATGAAATGATTAAAGCTGCTGTTATATGAACACAGTGTTTATTATTATGTGTAAACTTGTAGGTATAGTAATGTTTCTTTTTTCAGGGTTCAAATCTTCAACTTCAGTGCTAAATGGGAAACTGAGGCAATCATACAAGCTTGGCAGAATAGTAAAGGGTAGAGTTGGGAACATGGTTTTAATTAGCCGATAATTCTTTCAATCTTTTCCCTCACTTGAGAATGGAGGCCATTCTGGACAGGCTTACACAAACATTCACATAATCAGCAATTAACAGGAAACATTTTAAATATGCTACATGAAACTCAAAATCTGAAAACAAACAAAATCGCAACCACTACCTTGAACCTACAAGTATTATTTCATCCCTCAAGATCCCAAGCGATATATAAATTTAAAGCAGAGCACTCACAAGCAGCACAATAGAAAGAAAACAGCTGGTTAGCAGCTGCACAGTAATACCACAGGCCAGTTTTTATGAAAATGAAAAATAACACATTCAATTAGAGCCTATAAACTCTGCTTCTCATCCCTGGTTTTATCGTGGCTAAATAGAAAGGTTCTCCCATGTTTTATTCCCTTCACACTTGTGTCCAATCTTGCAGCCCTAAATCAAAGGCAAAGAAAAGACATGACTCTCAGTCACTGCTTTCTAAATCTGAATTCAAAGTTATCTGCTTTCTAAATCTAAATTCAAAACTCATATTCATTCATTCAAAGTCAATATGCAAAGCATATCATGAGAGAGGTTGTTTTGTTCAAGGAACCCAAAGAAAGCATGTTAATTATAACGTATTTACATAGCACCTAAGGAAGAGGAGTTCAAAACACACGCACGTGTGAAAAATGTCAAAGCCACCAGCCAAACAGGAAAGCTGTGGAGTTTCTTTTCCATTGCAAGTCATCCATATAAGGTGGAGTTTCCTTTTACGTATAAGTTTAGACATCATCAGAAAAATCAAACCACGAGAAAATGGTGAAAGTTATTTTAAAATGTGGTTGATGTTTGTCTTCTGTGCCTAGCACAAACTCTTGGTGGAAAGTCTGAACCAGCTTCTCTGAGAACTTTCTGTTTTATGTTACATAATTAGAAGCCTTTGTTGCTAAAATAAAATAAAAATGTAGTTTTCTTGATAAAGCTCAGCTTGATACCTAAATGGCCGAATAAATCATTAGTATGATCTGAAAGGGTACTAATGACAATTCTTTAAATCCTAAAACGGCCAATTAGAATAATCCATTATTATTGTTGTTTCTGATAAGGGATAGTAATAACTTAAAAGCATATATTTATGGAAAATGATTGATTAACCATAAAATTTTGTTATGCTCTTTGTGGGGAGAAAAGAAGAGGTAAATCTCAAAATTCAAGAACTTTATAAGATGTAGTAGAGAGATACAGTTTGTATAATCAGAATACAAGTTTATAGCATGATGTGAGTTTACCAAAAAAGAAATTTTGGTTGTATAATGAGAGAGGTCAATGATATCCTTTGTCTTGAAGGGCAATCGTTATTTAACAAAGTTGGGGAAGAGAATTGGTAAAAACATTCAAGAAGGGTAGAATGACAATAAGACAATGTAATAGGAAAAGTGTGGCATAAAAAGGGAACAGCGAGTCACACAATGTTGTGTGTCATTTCAATAATTTGGGGTGAGGGGCAAGAAAGCAGTGAGTGGCCCAGTACAAAGATGGGTTACGGTCAGAAAAATGACAGAGTATAATATTGAACTTGAAAGTGAGGATGTGAATCCCAGCTCTATCACTTAGTAATCTTGTGACACTTAATAAGTTACATAAATTCTTCAAGTCTCTGTTTCCTCGTCAATAAAATGGAGTTAATAATAATACATACCTCATATAATTTCTATGGAAAGTAAGTAAAATAATTCCTGTGATGCTCACAAAGGCACAAAGTATGTCGAACTCATTTCTATAGAACCAGAAGCAAGCACAGTGCTTGAAACACAGTAAGTGCTCAATAAATGTTACCCTTCATGATTATAATGAATTTTTAGGTGAGACTAGAAAGGTAGTTAGATCCAAAGCACCACAGCCTTGACTGTCCGATAAAGGGGTATGGGATGTATACAGTGAGAAATGGAGAGATACTGGTAGGTTTTGTGATCAGAACATTGCTTACATTAATCTAGAAAACAAATTATAAGACTAGAGTTAGAACTATCGCTGAGAAAGCTAAAGAGAGGTTAAACAAGACTGGTGGCTGTGAGCATGGAAAGGCAAAAAGGAGAAATATCTTGGAGTACTCAGGAGCAAACCGTAAGAAAGCTGTAGAATATTCTCTGTATCTTCTTAAAAACAATCAAAAGGGCTGACTTCATAAACGACTTAAATTCATTTAAATTAGACCAATCACTGGGATAATAAAACAAATTCCAGGACTCGAAAATACTTAAGACATTAGTTCTAGCTAAATGAGACATTCACTGGCAGGAAACTTCCATCTTAACCAAGAAAAAAATCAGGAAAGCAGACTCTTTCTATGACTTAGATTTAAATCTAAGTCCTAGAGAGATATTTATTTAATAAAGGAGTTAGGCATACCGACTAGGTAGCCAAATTGCCAGGCTTCAATCCCAGCCACACCACTTTCTAGCTGGGTAGCAAGTTACTTAACTATCCCACGCCTCACGATGCTGTATCTGCAAGATACTTGTACCTATAGGTGTCTAACTAATACCAGCACCTATTTCAGAAGGTTTTCATGAGGATTAACGATTTATTAAGTTGGTGCAAAAATAACTGCGGTTTTACAATTATTTTTAACGTTTTAAACTGCAATTACTTTTGCACCAAACCAATAATATACCTTAATTACTGATAACTGTCCCTGGTATATAATTAGCCACTGATAAATATTAGTTATCTTAATTCCTGAACTATTCCTGTTTGGTCTGGGCTGAGCTTTACTAGTGGCATACAGATCAATTCCAAATGCTACACCACTTTCCCTGTAACTTGCAATGATTGACCCATATACCATGATGCACCATTACTCCTATAAAATTGATTAATTTTCCACTTCTCCTCAGCTGCCACACGCCAAAGGTATAAGGTTTGGATACAATTTTGCATACAACTTGTACATACATACAAAGGTACAATTTTTCATACAACTTGAAATATTACTTCTCCTTGCATGCATCACGTATATCCACATCATACAGAAGAAGAGCTCTAGACACCAAGTATTACAGCTTCAGATGACTGAGAAGAAACTTAGTAAAACAAATATCTTATCTGAGTGCAAAAATCTCAAAAATTTTCAATACTTCTATGATTTTAAAAAGTGATATTTTCAAATAGGTGTTACAGACACAAAATCCATATTGAAGTTTCATCCTGTATAGGGATTTAAAAGAAAATGAAACAACTTTGTGTTATCTTCTTGGATAATGAGTTTAAAAATAATACAAAGTATTCTACTGTTCATTATCACACATTGGAAGAATTACAACATAACTACTGTATAAAAATATAAAATAAAGATAATGAGTTCATAAATAATGAAACATACTATTTATCACCATATAATTACTACGTAAAATATAAAATGTATATTAACTGAAGTATTTTATATTATCATTCTAATACACAAACTTCCACTGCTTGTTATGAACCTTTTCAAGCCTCTGGTGTTTAATTACTACTTACTGATGCACCAGCCATTCCAAACAATTCACTAGATTGAAACTGTTCCCTTGATTAATTCAGCATCTGCTGAAATTTTAACTACCCTGAGTTACAAATTTAGCGTCATCATAGACATACTAAATAAATTGATTCCTTCACCCACTTTTGGGCATAAACTAAGTACATTGGAAATCCCTATTTCTTGATATCTGAAAACAATAAGAAAGGAAGAATGATCTATAGATTTTAAAAACAGCATTAAGAAGGCTTACAAGTGAATTATTGCAAGTGACCACAACTCTAATTTCTAGGCAACTACCTTATTCAACATTTTCCTTTAAAGCAAAACAGAGTTAAATGTATCTCAACATATAACATACTGAAAGTGAAAATCATAAATGCCTAAAGAGATCCATTGGAGGTCAAACTGACCTTTCCAGAAAGTAAAATCCAGGTTTGGGTATAATTATTCTTCAAGTCAAACAAAAAGACTACTCATGATTATTTTTTAAAACCACATCTGTCTAGATAAAGCAAACCATGTTTTTATGTCATCCATAAAAATAAACAGCATGATTAAGTGTTCATATCTGTTATCCTCTTGTTCTTCTCCTGTATCAGCAAGTAAAAAGAAAACATGAAAAAAATAAATTGAACTTTAACCAAAGGAAAAAACAAAATACTCCACCTTTTGTTTATCAATAGTGACAAACATATTGCCAAGCTCTAGACTCAAGAAAACTTATAATTACCTGAAGACTAAGGTACAGTAACAAAATCGAAATTCCTCCCTACAGTGCTTCCCAAATGCAATGTATCTCATTACCTCCCGGAAATATACATATGTTAAGTTTGCAGTGTCAGTTTCATCCCCCTTGTTCTTCAATGTAGGGAATAAGCAGAAAGAAGTTAACTGTCATGGCTAAGAACTCTGAGAACTAGCTTGCAGTTAGAATGCCCTTGAGTTCAAATCCAAGCAGCCTCACTTGCTGAATGTACAACACTGGGCACACTACTTTTCTAAACCTCAGTTCACTCATCTATAAAATAGATGCACGTAAAGGGTTTAGCACACAGCCTGGTATGACACAAGCCCTCAATTAATAGTAAACAACAAGATTATCATTACAACTTATTTTCCCCCAAGTAAACAAATAAGTAGAATCTTATCAGTTGTACACGAGTGGCAAATTCATTCGGCAGCAAAGGCCTGAATGATGAGTATATTTTGGTGAGTGGGTAAAGGCCTTTGCGTTAGTTACTTTCAGTTAGTTGTAAGAGACAGCAGTAGAGAGGTAAGTGAAGCAAGGATTCGATTTTTTAGGAGCACAGAATAAGACCTATTGTTATTGAGCAGCTATTATTTTTTTAATCAAGCAAGTAAATGATCCAAAAAATCCTAGCAGTGGGTATAAAGGATGACATAGGTGAAGAAGAGATGGAAGCCTAGTGCCCAACTGGTACAAAATCAACGCTCCTTCATAATAAAAACTCTCAGGGAACTAGGAATCAAAAGGGACTCCCTTGACCTGATAAAGGATATTTATGAAAGTCCTATAGTTAACATCATACTTGTTGTTGAAATAGTAAATGCTCCTCCCACCCAGCCCACAATTGGTAAATGATGTCTTCTTTCACTATGTCTATTCAATGATATACTGGAGGTCGAAACCAGATCAATAAGGGCAGAAAAAGAAGAAAAGGCATTTGTACTGAAAGGAGAGAAGTAAAATGAAAACGTCTTGTTCACAGATGACGTGATCCTGAACACAGAAAATCCTAAGGAATCTATAAAAAAACTACTAGAATTAATAAGTAAATTAATCAAGGCACCAGGATATAAAATCAATATATACGAATTATTTGTCTCCCTACTTGCAAAAAACAATTACAAAATAAAAATTTTCAAATGCCTTTATAATAGTATCAAAAACATGGAATTATTAGGGATAAATTTAACAAAATATATGCCAGACCTAACCAGGCAAAACTATAAAAAGTTGCTGTAATAAATTAATGAAGAATTAACTAATGAAGACATATACTATGTTCAGAGATTGAAGACTCAATGTTATTAAAAGGTCATTTCTTTCCTAAAACATATATAGTTCAATGCAATCCCAATAAAATTTCAGCAAGCTTTATGATAAAAATAGATAAGCTGGTTCTGAGATATAGATAGAAATGCTGAGGACTTAAAATAGCCTAAACTAAAAAAAAAAAAAAAATTTTAAAGAACACATTTTAAACATTTACTCTCTAATTTCAAAACTCATTGTAAAACTACAGTGATTTTAGAAAGTGCAGTAATAGCTTAAAGACTGAGACATAGATTAGTGGAATGGAAGGAATATCATCCATAATAAATAGACCCACACATATAAGGTCAGTTGGTTTTTAACAAAAGTTCCAAAGTAATTCAATGAAGAATAGTCATTTAAACAAATGGTCCTAGAACAACTGGATATTTATAGGGGAAAAGAACTTAGCTTCAAATCATTTCACATTACAAATAAATATTTATTTGAAATGGATCACAGACCTTACTGTAAATGCTAAAACTATAAAATTTAAAGCAGAGGAGAAAAGCTTCACAATATTTTGTTAGGCAGAGATTTATGAGACAGAATATAAAAAGGAAAAACAATGACAAATTATATCTCTTCAACTATAAATAGTCTGTTCTTCCAAAAATACTGTTAAGAAAGTGAAAAGGCAACCACACACTGGGAGAAAATATTCGTATTACAATGTCTGAAAATGAACTTGTATACATAATATACGAGGTATGACAATTCAGTTCACGAACTTGTTGCAACGATATTGCTAACCTTTTTTGATGTCAGAGGGATTATTCATTATGAATTTGTACCAACTGGACAGTTAACGAAGTTTACTATTTGGAAATGCTGAAAAGGCTGCATAAAAAAGTTAGATGACCTGAACTTTTCGCCAACAATTGATGGCTCTTGCATCACGACAATGCACCAGCTCACACAGCACTGTCTGTGAGGGAGTTTTTAGCCAGTAAACAAATAACTGTATTGGAACACCCTCCCTACTCACCTGATCTGGCCCCCAATGACTTCTTTCTTTACCCAAAGATAAAGGAAATATTGAAAGGAAGACATTTTGATGACATTCAGGACATCAAGGGTAATATGATGACAGCTCTGATGGCCATTCCAGAAAAAGAGTTCCAAAATTGCTTTGAAGGGTGGACTAGGCTCTGGTGTTGGTGCATAGCTTCCCAAGAGGAGTACTTCAAAGGTGACTGTAGTGATATTCAGCAATGAGATATGTAACATTTTTTCTAAGATGAGTTTGCAAACTTAATTGTCAGACCTCTGTATAAAGAACCTTTACAGTAAAAAGCTTTAATAGAAGAGCACAAACCATTTGAACAGATATTTCACTAAGGAAGATAAATAAATGACCAAAAAGCAAATGAAATATGTTCAACATGATTAGTCATTAGGGAAATGTAAATTAACATTACAATGATAACATAATTGCTGGAGTGACTAAAATTTAAAAGGCTGGCAATACTAAGTGTTTGTGAAGATGTAGAAGAACTGGAACTCTCGTGTTTTGGTTGGAAGAGCAAATGGTGCTATCACATTGGATATCAATTTGGCAGTTTCTTGGGAGAAAGCTCAAAAATTCATAAACAAGTCTATGGAGTCCTTTTCCAAAACTCCTTACACTCTACTATCTGCCCCCTACTTTCCAGTCGTCTGAAGCTGTTCTTTCCAATTTTCCAGCCAAAAAGCTGGTGCGTTGTTCACCCCTCTATATCACACACTTCCTGTGATTGCCTCTATATCTGGACCAAGTGGTAGAGGAACTGATGTAGAAAAATAGCAATGAGTTTGCCCTGCCCTCTTGGGACCATATATCCTCTAATCGGAGAAGAAAGTTGACTTCCCTCAGAGTTTGAGGCACCTGTGAAACTTCATTGTCACACTTATTAGCAGGAAACCACTTTCCTTCTCCTAGAGTCTGAACTAGGAAAATTGTGGAGTTCTCACTGTCCACCCCAAAGTGTTCTCCAGATTTTTGGCTGCCCTGAATCTAAGCCAGAGGATTCAAGGAAAAAATAATGAACTCACCACCAATTTAGTGGTCTTCGAATTCTGGTCTTCTTCCCCACCACATTTGCTACTATTTGTTTTTTAGAGTCCTCAAATATCTGTTCCATGCACTCTGTCCAGAATTTATAGCTGGATTCAGTGGGAGAGACAGAGTAGAACGTACCCTAAATGACTCTCACCACATTTACCCTCTTCACTGAACTAACAAAAAATGGCAACAAAAAGTTGTGCTTCTGTTAAGACTTTAGTGATGTTAAATGATGCCAAATTTTTTATCTTAGAGAATAGAAACAATCGGAGGATGAGACACCACTGATGACAAAATATAAATAAATGATGAGAAGCAAATATTGTACAGGACTTAAGACGATGATCATTACTTAATAGATTTGAACTTACAAGGCCAACATAACTGTTGCAAATACATAAATATCCAGAGACTACCTAACATACCAAGAAAGGAAAAAAATAATCATATTTTCCGTATAGTACCTTGTTTAGTCTTTATAATACCCTTAAGATGTAGGTTCTGTTTGTATCCCCATTTCACAGATGAGGAAACTGAAGCACACAAATAAACTTATTTTGTTCAAGGTCATGCAAGGAATAAGTAGTAAAGCTTGGAGTAATATTAAAGCAATTGACTCCAGGGCCTGTGTATTTAACTACATTATATTTCCTCTTCCCTATGTTAGGGAATCTGTCATCTCACAAATGCTGGAGCTGTGTTCAAAACATCAGTTTTGCTACATCCTCAGTGAAAATGTTTCATAGTCCAACCCCATTCACACTGCTAAAGAGATAAAAAGCAACTCCTCTGATGCAAGAAAAGTGGGCACTGTTTCTACAGACTGAAATCTTTGATATGCTGAATAAGTCTTATAAAAACACAATAAATTTGTATATGTGTTAGACTATCTATCTATCTATCTATCTATCTATATATATATATATATATATATATATATATCTTGTTTTATGTTATGTATTTTGCTTGCAAGGAAGGAAACCTTAATCTTTTGTGTTTCATATTTTTATTATAAAATATTACATGGTCAGAAACTCATACAAAGTTTCAAGAAAACTAATACCACTAATTCAACCCAGAGATAACATATGTTAACATCACAGGTTCTCTGATTCCATATATTGTTTTACATAAATCAGAGATGCTGAAAGATACAGACTCCCCATGTCACTTACAGATGATAAAAACATACTGGTAAATATATGAAAAAGTTTTCTCTGAAATAAAATGGAAACTACAAAAATTAATATATTGAGATACCATTTTTTGTTAGTAATGTTAGTAAAATGATGTATGATTTCGTATTAGTGAAAGTGGCAGTACAGGATTAGTATAAATATCTGAAAGTGTAAATTAGTACAATAACATTATTTATAGGAATCTCTCCTATGGAAATTATTAGAGGTGCATGCAAAGATACATGACTAAAATGTTTGTTTCAGTATTATTTTAAACAATAGCAAAAATCCAGAAACATCTTGTCTTAAATGTTGAATGACAGAAGAATAATTAAATAAAACCTAGTATATACATATATAGAGAGAAATATAATAAGTCTTTATTATTTATTTTATTGTTTATTTCTTAGGACATAAGATTCTTACAATCCAAATTTTGAATGAGGACTTTTTTCTTAAAATGTGTGTTTTCCATAGACTCCCTCGCCCTTAAAGTTTTGATGCAGGTTTTTCAAAGGCATGTCTCAATCTACAGAGAGAACATACACCACAGAGAAGCCTCAGATACATGTTTCCTCACCCACTCCTAAGAGTTGTAATTGAATTAAGCAAATGTTTTTAATGAACATACATCTATAGAAATTTAATTCATTGGAAAGGAATACAATACGCTATGCAAAGGCCAATTCAAAATCAAGAAGATCATTAAGATTTGTTGTGGAAATAAAGAAGCTTTATTCCTACAATATTACAGTATTCAAATAATGTCGTTAATGTAACTTTGAAAGTTACAAATATACCATTTTTTAAAACTTTCTATAGAAGAAAAACACATCAAGCAATTTGCACACACACACACCCCACCCCAATCTTATAAAATTACTATGTAAAAACTTTCATACTATTCTGAGTACTTACTGGTTAGAGTTTGTCATTATTGGACATATTCACAGGAATGCTGTTTTGAGATCAATCATGTCTATTAATAGCAGTTTCAACGGAAGTCTTTTAAATACTCTGAATTATATGCTACAACTTCCTTGGACGGAAGCATGGACATACATAGAGGACCACGATGGACAGGAGGCAGCCTGGACAGATAGAAAGTGCTTTGGAGAAGGAATGGGAGGAGAAGAAGCAGGACTAGGAGTGGAAATAGGCGTACCATCTCTTGGGTGGTTTGCTGAAACCCTCTGGGTGTCAATTTCCTCACCTGGTGAATGACGGTACTGATATCTACTTAGCCGAGGTGACATGACTGCTGTGGTGGCCAGCTGTGACAATGATGTAGAAGCATTTTGTGCAGTTACACCTATAAGGTGTTAATAATCACTGACCTAGAGCGGGAGCTTACTCTGAATCTGAGGGTGTTTTCATTAATACACTATGGAAATGGAACAAATTAAAGGTTTTTTTTTTTTTAAATATTTTTGGAATAGAACTGATTTTTCAAGTCACATCTCTTATAGGACTTTGAAATGCAGAACCTATGGAACACCGGTCTCAACCAAGCAAAATCTGTGACTTAAATTATGAATCTTTCAATAAAAATAAAAGAATTCTTCATTACCTGCATGACTGCCCCCACCCCAATAGTCTCTTAATGCTTTAAAAACTAAAATTACCTGCTGCCAGTTTTCTTTTTTTAAAAAAATATGTTATGGCTAGTTAAACTCTAAATTAATATTACCTGCTGCCAGTTTTCTTACTTTGTACTCAAAAGCAGAAAATATTTAGTGGATCCTCAAAGTTTATAATAAATAAAATGATTCTTAGAGTTTTATTTTTAACTAGTATTCATTAGTTTAGTTTAGCTTATTAAATGTCTGCATTAAAAAGGAAATGGTCCACATACCTTTGGTTGATTAATGACTCTCCTACTAAGAGGAGGGTCCTTCATCAAAGTCATGTGACAAATGAAAAGTATAATGAGAAACAGGAATGTTTCCTGACTTCTAACAATGTTCCATTCATCAGATCAGACTCACTTTTTTTATTATGCATGAAAGAAAGTATGACAAATGTGGAATCCTTTCCAAGACAGCCTTCTCTACCTCCAAAATGACTTTACCATAAACCCTGAAATACTTCCTCCCTTTACAGAACCAAGCAAGCATTATTTTTATAAAAACCATGGCTGGGTGTGTATGTATATATAACAGTATAAAAGTATCCATGCCTTCCTTATTAACACTCTACTTTCTATACATTTGAATTTCTCCTATTAATTTTATTGGGCCGTGTCCCTTTGCTTAAAAGGGAACAGGCTATCATTTGTGATGTGACTGGACAAGTCTTTCCTTTAAAAACTGTAGCTATTTTTCATGGAATGTTTTGACTTCACAACATAAAGTATTATTGCCCATATATTTTCCCTCAAGCTAACTATAATGAAATCTTCAATATCACTTTTTAAAAATATAAATAGATTTTCAGTCGTTTTATGGTTATAAAAATGCCTGTTAAATGCATAAAACTACACATAAAACATATTTAAAAACATTAAGAAAATAAAATCACCCATAGTCCTCTAGTTAGAAATACTTTGATAAATACCTTTTCATATATTTAATGAACATATAACTATATGTATTATTAAAACAGGCCTCTATTTTTCACTTAGTCAATATAGCATGGATTTCTTTTATAACAATAAATATAAGCATCATTATCTAATTGGTTATCTAGTAAATGATTGGACAAACATATATTTTTACCAATTTATACTAATAGAACTTAGAACATTTCCAAGTATTTACTATTATAAACAATTTAGTGATTACTATCTTTGTACTCAGAGATGATATTTATGATATATGACAGGCCTAAGCATTAATCAATCAAAAGTGATGCCAACTATAAAAGAAAAAGGATAGCCTTACATGTACAAGTGGCTCTACATTAGTCTGGTTGATACCTATACAACTTTCCAGGTTTGACTAATTATTTTCATGCAGTAAGTTTTTAAAAATGGAACTGTTGGGTCAAAAATATACATTTTTAAAAAGGATTTTGAAGTATACTCTCAAATGTCACTCCAAATAGCTTGCTATCCATTTATATACTCCCACCAGTAGCCGCGTATGGGAGTACTACTCATTGTCTAACACGCTTGACAGCAATGAATACCATAAACTCTGTAAAAAGATCTCTACTAACCAATGAGCAAAAGATGACATCTAGCAGGTTGCATTAATGACCTCAAATCTTTGTTCCTGCCTATATTCATGTCCTTTACCATATGAGGACTTTGCAATGCCTCCTTTTAAAATATAAAATATATATCCTTGCCAAGTAATTCTGAGTTTAGTCATGTTATTTGCTTTGTTCAATGACATTTTGGCAGATATGACATAAGCAGAAGCTTGCTAAGCACTTGCCCAACTGGACTTGCCCTCTTGTACTTTTACCACTGCCACAAGAAGGACATGGTGGGTAGCCTACTAATCCCAAGAAAAGGATGAGAAACACATGGAACCTTACCTCTATGAAAGACACATGAAGCAGACTGCCCCAGCTAAACAACCCCAGGCAACCCTTGCCTAGAGAGAGACCCCAGCTACACATGAAGCAAACCTAACAACCCCCAGCCAACCAAAAGGCATGTAAGTTATGATAACCAATCATTGTTGTAGCTATTGAGTTTTGGGAATGTTAGTTACACAGAAACGACTAACATTAGAGCTGATTGTCTGGCTAGGTCTTATTTTCGGGGAAACACAGTAGCAGATACTGCGTTTTTCACAAATTGAAAGTTTATGGCAAGCCTGCATGGAGTAAGTCTATCGGTGCCATTTTTCAAACAGCATACGCTCACTTCATGTCTCTGTCATATTTTGGCAATTATCACAATATTTCAAATCTTTTCATTATTAGTATATTTGATATGTTGATCTGTGATCAGTGATCTTTGATGTTACTAGGTTAAGACTCTCCACCAGGAAAAAGGTTACGACTCCTTAAAGGCTCAGATGATGGTTAGCACTTTTTAGCAATAAAGTATTTTTAAATGAAGGCATGTACATTGCTTTTATTTAGACATAATGCTACTGCACACTTAATAGACTACAATATAGTATTCACTTTTTTGTGTTGGTCTAGATGCAAACCCAAAATATCTCAGATGTCTGTATTATTAAATCTCATTATTAATATTTTGGAGTTTTTCATCACGCAGGTCCTTTCTATCTCTACTTAAATTTGTTTTTAAGCATTTTACAATTTTGGTTTGTACTACAAAAGGACTCTTTCATTAGAATTTCTAAGTGTCCATTCCTTGTATAAAAAAGATAGTGATTTTGTAACTAGACATTTTCTTAAGCTGTTTCATTCAGTAAATTTTCAATTGATTCCCTCGAATAGACAACAATATAATATTTGAGGAACTCCTCTAAGATAAAAATATTATAAATAGATCAAAAAAGAAATATTTTGCTTTAAAATATGAAATGCTGTATTTCACACTGTATGTATTCTGCAAAATTTTTATTCAGAAATTGAAAACAGATATTAAATCAAGAATTTTCAGCATCTTTTTAGTCACAAATCTTCAAAATATTCTTCATGATTTTTTACTTATCAAAATTAACAGGATTTTCTATTTACAAAGTAGATGAAGCTTTTGGTGAAAAATTTTACAACTCATTATAACTCTATAGGTTTACCAGAAGTAAAACCTTCTGGTGAATAATGAAAAGTGCCTTTCCTGGAAGCCTTAATAATTCCATCCTCTCAATCAAGAGCTTCTAGCCTATATTCTGGTCAGATTCTCCCTCTAGGTGTTAGTGGACAACTTTAAAAATTCAGATCCACTCAACTGTCCCTAACTAATATTAAAAAGTGATAATATTAGGTCCAGAAACAAGAAGAATGCAAGTGAATGCGTAAAATATCTTCTAACTAGTATTTTTTATTTTGTTCTAGTTGTTACTATAGTTTATAAGAAATACAATTGTATATATATTTCAAATATTATTTAATAAATACTACGAATTTGCATCTATAAAATCAAACTTTAAACTTCTAACAAACTAAATTTAAATAATGAAATAGAATGGAAGAAACTGATTTCTAGTACTTTTTTTCCTGTACAAAATTAGAAGTGTGTTTTTACCTTAACTACACATCATCCATACTAATAATATTACAATTAAAAACAAATGAGTTAGATATATAAAAATATGAACTCCCTTTAATCTGTGTGTTCCTGAAAAGTTCTATGGACTGAGAATATCCATAACTGAACAGTATATTTCACTGATTCCAGAGCATATTTTTAAACATTTTTTTAACATCTTTGAAATTAGAATGCGTCTTATAATAAATATTATGTCATTGTTTAATTGGCAGCATTCTGTATTTCTTAGTGATACATTAGATAATGGTATATCTTACAATCAAATGATATTTAAGATTAGTTGTACTATCACATATTAAATATAATAGACGTGCTCAGTAGTTTAAAATTATGCAACATTTTATAAAGATCCTTTTGTAAAAAATAATCTTTCTCTAACCCATTTTTTAAGTCAGGATTATGTTTTAGGGGTTATCAGATCTTTTAAAATTCATAATATCTATGAACTATTACCCCTAAGTCTGCACACACACCCAAAATCTCACACAATTTCACTAATTTCATACAATGACAGAGTTCTTTCCTTAACCTCTGGAATAGTGGTCCC